>NC_080654.1:4764688-5971657 GCF_027579445.1 Ammospiza nelsoni | reverse complement strand
AAATTCCAGGGAAATGGGGTTTATAGCCCTGGGGATGGCAGAGGGGACGGCAGCGAGCAGGAGGGGATGGGGATGGAGCCAGGAGAGGTTTGGGAGGTTTGGGTGGAAGGGGCTGCACACAAAGGGGGGACACAGGGAAACATCCCGGGGTGAGGGAAGGGGCTGGAGACCCAAACCCTGTCCCGAGAGCATTCCCAGCCCAGGGTGATCCTGAACGGGACATGGAGGGATGGAGCAGAGGGAGAGAGAGTGGGGTGAGCTGAGCCCCATTCCCGGGGATTCCAATCCTTTCCCAGTGATTCCAATCCCTTCCTGGGGATTCCAATCCTTTCCCAAGGATTCTGGTCCCTTCCTGGGAATTCTGATCCCTTCCTGGGGATTCCAGTCCTCTCCCAGGATGCCAATCCCTTCCCGGAGATTCTCATCCCTTCCCAGAGATTCCCGTCCCTTCCCAGTGATTCCAATCCCTTCCCGGGATTCCGGCCCCTTCCTGGGCATTCTGATCCCTTCCCAGGGATTCTGATCCCTTCCCAGAGATTCTGGTCCTTTCCTGGGATTCCAATCCCTTCCCAGAGATTCCCATCTCTTCCCATGGATTCCAATCCTTTCCTGGGGATTCCAATCCTTTCCCGTATTCCAATCCCTTCCCAGGATTCTGGCTCCTTCCTGGGGATTCTGATCCCTTCCCAGGGATTCCAGTCCCTTCCTGGGATTCCAATCTCTTCCCAGGGATTCCGATCCCTTCCTGAGGATTCTGGTTCTTTCCTGGGGATTCCCATCCCTTCCCAATGATTCCAGTCCCTTCCTGGGATTCCAGTCCCTCCCCAGAGATTCTTATGTCTTCCTGGATATTCCCATCCCGTCCTGGGATTCCCAACCCTTCCCGGGGTTTCCAATCCTTTCCCAGGGATTCCAAACCCTTCCTGAGGATTCCAGTCCCTTCCCGAGAATTCTGATCCCTTCCCCGGGATTCCAATCCCTTCCCAGAAATTCCCATCCCTTCCCAGTGATTCCAATCCATTCCTGGGGATTCCAAACCCTTCCTGAGAATTCTGATCCCTTCCTGAGGATTCCAATCCCTTCCCAGGGATTCTGGTCCTTTCCAGGAATTCCAATCCCTTTCCAGGGATTTCAGTCCCTTCCCAGGAATTCAAATCCCTTCCTGGAGATTCTCATCCCTTCCCAAGAATTCCAATCCCTTTCCTGGATTTCAATCCCTTCCCAGGATTCTGATCCCTTCCTGGGATTCCAAACACTTCCTGGGGATTCTGATCCCTCCCCGGGGATTCTCATCCTTTCCTGGGGATTCCAATCCCTTCCTGGGATTCCAATCCCTTCCCGGGGTTTCCAATCCTTTCTCAGGGATTCCAATCCTTTCCCTGGGGGATTCTGGTCCCTTCTCGAGGATTCCAATCCCTTCCCAGGGATTCCAATCCCTTCCTGAGAATTCTGATCCCTTCCTGGGGATTCCAATCCTTTCCCATGATTCTGGTCCCTTCCCAGGGATTCCAATCCCTTCCTGAGGATTCCAATCCCTTCCTGGAAATTCTCATCCTTTCCTGGGGATTCCAGTCCCTTCTCAGATCCTAATCCCTTCCCAAGAATTCCAGTCCCTTCCTGGGGATTCCAATCCCTTCCTGGATTCAAATCCCTCCCCAGGGATTCCCATCCCTTCCTGGGGATTCTGATCCCTTCCCAGGATTCCAATCTCTTCCTGGAGATTCCCATCCCTTTCCTGGGATTCCAAACCCTTCCTGAGGATTCCAATCCCTTTCTGGGTATTCCAATCCTTTCCCAGGAATTCCCATCCCTCCCAGGATTCCAATCCCTTCCCTGGATTCCGGCCCCTTCCTGGGGATTCTGGTCCTTTCCCAGGAATTCCAATCCCTTCCCATGGATTCCAATCCTTTCCCGAGGATTCTGGTCCCTTCCCAGGAATTCCCATCCCCTCCCAGGATTCCAATCCCTCCCTGGGAATTCCGGTCCCCCCGACCCTTCCACGCTGGATTTGGAGCTGTTTCCCCCCGGATCCGTGGCAGGATGAGCTCCCAGGGGACGGAGGGGTTTGGAGCATCCCGGGATCAGCGGGGCCGTGGCTGCCGGGATCCTCTGGGGTCAGCCAGGGACCCCGGGCAGGGCTGATCCTGCATCCCTGAGCATCCCAAACCCTTCTCCCGCTCTCCGGGGGCGGCGGGGCCCTAAGGACAGAGGGGGGGATTGGGGATGGTGGGAGCAGGGATCAGGCTGGGGGTGTCCGTGGGAACCCCAAATCCTGGGCAGGGGTGTCTGTTGGAATCCCAGATCCCAGTTGGGGTGTCCATGAGAACCCAAATCCTGGTTTGGGGTGTCCATGGGAATCCTGGTTTGGGCTATCTGTGAGAATCCCAGATCCTGTTTTTGGGGTGTCCATGGGAATCCCAGATCCCGGTTTGGGGTGTCCATGGGAATCCCAAATCCCAGTTTGGGTTGTCCATGGGAATACCAGATCCCATTTTTGGGGTGTTCATTGGAATCCCAGATCCCAGTTTGGGGTGTCCATGGGAATCCCAGATCCCAGTTTGGGGTGTCCATGGGAATCCCAGATCCCAGTTTGGGGTATCTATGGGGATCCCAAATCCTGGTTTGGGGTATCTGAGGGAATCCCAGACCCCTGTTTCGTGTTTCCATGGGAATCCCAGACCCAGTTTGGTGTGTCCATGGGAATCCTGGTTTGGGGTCTGTGAGAATCCCAAATCCTGTTTTTGGGGTGTCCATGGGAATCCTAGATCCCAGTTTGGGGTGTCCATGGGAATCCCAGATCCCAGTTTGGGGTGTCCATGGGAATACCAGATCCCATTTTTGGGGTGTCCATGGGAATCCCAGATCCCGGTTTGGGGTGTCCATGGAATCCCAGGTCCCGTTTTTGGGGTGCTGTGCCCCGCTGACCCCGGCCCTGTCCCGCAGCGCTCCTGGTGCAGGGACAGTTCAGCCGCTTCGAGGGCATCACCTACCCCGAGCCAGTGCAGTACTCCCAGTACGACCAGCAGGCAGGTGAGAGCCCGCGCCGGCACCGCCCCGCCCCGTCCGTCCCTCTCCCGGACAGACAGACACACAGACAGACAGACAGACACCCCTCTGATCTTGATCTGGACAGACAGACACCCATCCCTCTGATCCAGACAGGCAGACACCAGACACACATCTCTCTGAACCTGATCCGGACAGACGGACACCCACCCCTCTGATCCAGACAGACAGACACACATCCCTCTGAACCTGATCCGGACAGACAGACACTCATATCTCTGATCCAGACAGACAGACACCCATCCCTCTGATCATCCCTCTTGTGCTCCGTTCTTTTCCTCCGCCCCTGGAATTCCCAGCCTTCCCAGCTCCTCCCTCTGCTCTCACTGGCAATTCTTTATTAAATCTTTTTCAATTCTTATTAAACTTTTATCAAATACTTTATTAAACATTTATCCAATTCTTTATTAACCCTTTATCCAATTCTTTATTAACCCTTTATCAATTCCTTATTAACCTTTTATCCAAAACCTTTTTTAAACCTTTACTGAATACTTTATTAAACATTTATCCAATTCCTTGTTAAACCTTTATCCAATTCTTTATTAACCTTTATCCAATTCCTTATTAAACCTTTATCAAATACTTTATTAAACATCTATCCAATTCTTTATTTCCCTTTATCCAATTCTTTATAAACCCTTTATCTAATATTTATTTCTTATCCCTTTATCCAATTCCTTATTAACCCTTTATCCAAATCTTTATTAAACATCTGTCCAATTCTTTATTTCCCTTTATCCAATTCTTTATTAGTCCTTTATCTAATACTTTATTAACCCTTTATCTAATACTTTATTAACCCTTTATCCAATTCTTTATTAAACCTTTATCAATTCCTTCTTATTAATCCTTTATCCAATTCCTTTTTAAACTTTTATCCTTCATTAACCCTTTATCCAATTCCTTATTAACCCTTTATCCAAAACTTTATCAAACATCTAACCAATTCTTTATTTCCCTTTATCCAATTCTTTATTAAACCTTTATCCAACTATTTATTAGAACTTCATCCAATTATTTTTTGAACCTTCATCCATCCCCAGTCCCCAGCTGTGGGAAGTGGCCCAGGCTCATCCCTGGGGGGGTTGGATGGAGTTTTCCCGACCCACCAGGGAATTCCAGGGGTCTCATTTCCCACCCCCAGTCCCCACGGGATGAGCTCTCTCCCCAAACCCTCCCTCAGCCTGTTTCTGTTTTATCCCCAGAAATTCAGGATTACTACGACTACCACGGTGAGTGTTTCCCTCTGGGATGCAGGGGAGGGGGGGATCAGGATTTGGAGATTTGGGGACTTGGGGATTTGGGGGTGTCCCTGCACGGGGTCTCTCCCTGCAGATGTCACCCCCCGAGCCCCGGAGGAGCAGTTCCGGTACCAATCCCAGCAGCAATCCCAGCAGGAAACGGTGCCAGCCCCGACCCCAGGTGGGTGACAGCCCCCAAGGTGGGTGACAGCCCCTCCAGGACAGGTGACAGCCCCTAAAGTGGGTGACAGCCCCCAGCGTGGGTCACAGCCCCCCAGAGCAGCCGGTGGGTGCCAAGGGTGCTCCAGACCTAAAATCCAGGGAAGGGGCAGGGAGATGCTTCTGCCTCATCCTGAAATTTCATCCCCTGTCCCCCTTATCTCCTGTCCCCTTGTCCCCCTGTCCCCTCTCCGCTGTCCCATTCCCTGTCCCCCTGTCCCCTGTCCCCTGTTCCCTGTCCCCTTGTTCCTCTCTCCCCTGTCCCCCTGTCCCTCTGTCTCTCTGTCTCCTGTCCCCGTGTCCCCCTGTCCCCTTTTCCCCGTCCCCTGTTCCCCTGTTTCATTCCCTGTTCCCCTGCCCCACTCTCCCCGTGCCCTGTCCCCTGTCCTCCTGTCACCTGTCCCATTCCCTGTCCCCGTCCCGTGTCCCGTGTCCTCCTCTCCCCTGTCCCCTGTTCCCTGTCCCCCTATCTCGTGTCCCCTGTCCCTCTGTCCCTCTGTCCCCCTCAGCTGCGGTGCCCGAGACGGAGCCCACGGAGCCGGGACCGCTCGGTGAGTGCCGATCCCATTCCCGTTCCCATTCCCTGGGCCTGGGTCCCACCGTTCTCCCCGGGAGCGGGGCTGTGCCACCGCGGGGGAACAGCCGGGGCGGGGGGAGGCGACAATCGGGGCAGGGTGAGGAGGAATTCCCGGGAATTGCCCGTTCCCTGCCGCAGACTGCCGGGAGGAGCAGTACCCCTGCACCCGGCTCTACTCCGTGCACAAGCCCTGCAAGCAGTGCCTGAACGAGATCTGCTTCTACAGGTGCGTGAGGGGCGGGAAACATCCCCGATCCTTTTGATTGGGGCTTTGGGAACCGCTTCACATCCCCATCCTTTCTATCCCAAACCATTCCAGCCTCCGCCGGGTTTATGTCATCAACAAGGAGATCTGCGTCCGCACCGTGTGCGCCCACGAGGAGCTGCTGCGAGGTGAGCGAGAAACCGGCACCGTCCCCGTCCCAATCCCGTTTTTCCCCCAAATTCCGGGGAGGGAAAATCCGGTAAGCGAGAAACAGGGACCGTCCCTGTCCCAATCCCGTTTTTCCCCCAAATTCCGGGGAGGGAAAATCCGGTAAGCGAGAAACCGGGACCGTCCCTGTCCCAATCCCGTTTTTCCCCCAAATTCCGGGGAGGGAAAATCCGGTAAGCGAGAAACAGGGACCGTCCCTGTCCCAATCCCGTTTTTCCCCCAAATTCCGGGGAGGGAAAATCCGGTAAGCGAGAAACAGGGACCGTCCCTGTCCCAATCCCGTTTTTCCCCCAAATTCCGGGGAGGGAAAATCCGGTGAGTGAGAAAATCCAGCGAGCGAGAAATGGGGTCCGTCCCCATCCCAATCACGATTTTCCCTGTAATTCGGGGAGGGAAAATCCCGCAGGACCAAAGCTCCCGAGATCCCCAGAGTAGAGTGGGGTCGGGATGTGGGATGGGCTCGGGGTGTGCCTCGATGGGGCGGGGGTCTCTCCCTGCTCTGGGGGTCTCGGGAGCTTTGGTCCTGCGAGATTTTGGGATGGGGCCAGGATGTAGGATGGGGTCGCTCCCGGTTTCTCGCTCACCGGATTTTCCCTCCAGGGAATGGAGATGCTTCTTCCCCATCCTGAAATTCCATCCACTCTCCCCCTTATCTCCTATCTCCTGTCCCCAGTGGGGCGGGGGTCCCTCGCTGCTCCCAAAGCTCCCGAGACCCCTGGAGCACAGCAGGGTCGTGATGTGGGGTGGGGCTGGGGGGCTTCCCTCGCTGCTCTCCCGGATTTTCCCCGATTATCCCGCGATAACCCCTCGCTCTCCTCAGCCGACCTGTGCCGGGACAAGTTCTCCAAGTGCGGGGTGATGGCCACGAGCGGCCTGTGCCAGACCGTGGGCGCGTCGTGCGCCCGCAGCTGCGGCGGCTGCTGAGCCCCGGCCCCGCTCCGGACCCGCCCCGCGCCGCCGCAGCCCCCGTGCATGACCGAGCAGCTCCCCGCAACGCCGGGACTCCCCTTGTCTTTGTGCACATAATAATTAAATCGGGGGGTTTGTTATTGCTGCGCCTTCCTCTGTTCCACGGAAGGGGGAGAAAGGGAGGGTCCCGAAGAGAGCAGAGGGGTCCTGCGGCTCCCGGCTCCTTCCTTTGGGGTTTATTCCTGATATTTGGGCTCCCAGCTCCTTCCTTTGGGGTTATTCCAAATTTCTGGACGCCTGGCTCCTTCCTTTGGTGTTATTCCCAATTTCTGGGCTTCTGGCTCCTTCCTTTGGTATTATTCCCCGTTTCTGGGTTCCCATCTCCTCTCTTTGGGATTATTCCCAATTTCTGGGCTCCTGGCTCCTTCCTTTGGGGTTATTCCCGATTTTTGGACTCCCAGCTCCTTCCTTTGAGGTTATTCCAAATTTTTGGGCTCCTGGCTTCTTCCCTTGGGGTTATTCCCAATTTTTGGGCTCCCGGGTCCTCTCTTTGGGGTTATTCCCAATTTCTGGGTTCCCTTCTCCTTCCTTTGGGGTTATTCCTGATTTTTGGGCTCCCAGCTCCTTCCTTTGGTATTAATCCCTGATTTTTGGGCTCCTGGCTCCTTCTTTTGGGATTATTCCATATTTCTGGGTTCCCTTCTCCTTTCTTTGGGATTATTCCCAATTTCTGGGTTCCCTTCTCCTTCCTTTGGGGTTATTGCTGATTTCTGGGCTCCCAGCTCCTTCCTTTGGAGTTATCCCAATTCTGGACTCCTGGCTCCCTCCTTTGGGGTTATTCCTGATTATTCCCAATTTCTGGGTTCCCAGCTCATTCCTTTGGGGTTATTCCCAAGTTTTGGGTTCCCAACTCCTTCCTTTGGGATTATTCCCAATTCTGGGCTCCCGGCTCCTTCCTTTGGGGTTATTCCAAATTTTGGGGAGGTTTCTGACAATTTGAACAATTCCCAGAGCTGCACAAAGGGTGTAGGATGATTTGGGGCGTTTAGGGCGCTTTGGGAGTAAAATGGTCAATTTTGGGGTGGTGGTTGGGGGATGTGGGGGCTCAGTTTGGGGCAGTTCCTATAGGAAGACGAGCTGTGTGGAAATGTTTGGGGTGAGGTCTGGGTCACTTACAGACAATAAAGGAGTTTGGGGAGGGTTTGGGGCTGGTTTTGGGGTGTTGCCCTGTGCCCCTACAGAAGGGTGGTGGGTGGGGCATCACAGTGAATTTCCCCTTTATAGGATGAATTTCTCATCTGTAGGTTGAATTTCCCCTCTATAGGGTGAAATTTTCATCTACAGGGTGAATCTCCCCTCTATAGGGTGCATTTCCTCTCTATTGGGTGAATTTTCCCCCAAAGCTTCTCTCTCATCTATAGGGTGCAGCTTTATCCTCATCGTTATTTGCTGTTTATTACGATTTCTTCTCCTTCACCCTTCATTATTAATTGTCATTATTGGGTTTTAATTATTGCTTATTTCTATTTATTCTTATTATTCATTATTATTTAGGGACCTCATTCAACCCAACCCAAATTTGGGCATTCTTAAAATGCCAAATTCCCCCAAAAAATCCCTCAGCACTCCCAGTTTGGATTTTCCATGTTTATTCCGGCTGGGACTGGGGATGGTCAGAGCCACCACCTCCCTTCCCACGGCTTTCCCACCCTTGGGAGCACCAGTAAAAACCCCCACTCCTAAAAATTCCATATAAAAACCCTGCTAGTTCCTAAAAAAAATCCTTCAAAAACACAAATCCAGGGATTTTTTTGTTAGAAAAAGGGGGGAAATTAGGATGGGGTGAGGGCAGAGCATGTTAGGCTGGAGGGGAATAAATCAATTGGGTCTTCTGGGGCTAAAACAAAGGAATATTCCCCATTTTTCCATTAAAAACTGCAACGGGAAAATGAATAAACCATCCATGAGGTCCCAGATTGTATCAAAAATAGACAAATTTGGTCGGCTGGTGGGAAAAGTGCAGCTTTTTCCTGGAGAAAAGGGAATCAGGGGACAAAAAACCCCTGTGGGATTGGAGCACAGGGATGGGGCTGGATCCTCCTCACCCCTGAGCGGAGCTGCTGCGGATTTTGGGATCAGGGATGGGGATGAGGATGAGGATGGATCCCCCCATCCCGGAGCTGTGCTGGTCCCTGCTGTGGATTTTGGGGTCGGGGATGAGGATGAGGATGGATCCCCCCATCCCGGAGCTGTGCTGGTCCCTGCGGATGTCCCGGAATTCCTGGAATTCCCTAAGTTCCGGTGGGATGTCGCTGCAGCTCCTGCTCCTTGAGCAGCGCGATCTGCAGGAGGAAGGGATGGAGGGGAGGCTGTGGGGCCAGGCCGTGTCCCCCAGGCTGTCCCTGTGTCCCCCAGGCTGTCCCTGTGTCCCCCCGGACCATGTCCCCATGTCCCCCAGGCTGTCCCTGTGTCCCCAGGCCGTGTCCCCAGGCTATGTCCCCGTGTCCCCCGGGGCTGTCCCCATGTCCTCCGGGCAGCGTCTCATGGGCTGTGTCCCTGTGTCCCCCCACGCTGTGTCCCCTGGGGCTGTCCCGTGTCCCCCAGGGCTGTCCCTGTGTCTCCCCAGGCTGTGTCCCCATGTCCATGAGGGCTGTGTCCCCCTCGCTGTGTCCCCGTGTCCCCCAGGCTGTCCCCGTGTCCCCTCACCTGCTCCTCCAGGCCGCCGCGGCCGAGCCGGAGCCGCTCCAGCTCCCGCTGCAGCTCCGTGGGATCCTCGGGGAGCGGTCGGGCCCGGAGCTCCAGCGCCGACACCTGAGCCTGTGGGGAGCGGAGCCCGGTACCAGGGATGGGCACGGGCACCCCGGGATGGGCACTGCCTGCATGGGCACACCAGGATGGGCACAGGCACCCCAGGATGGGCACAGCACCCTGGGATGGGCACGGGCACACCGGGATGGGCACTGCCTGCACGGGCACCCTGGGATGGGCACGGGCACCCTGGGATGGGCACGGGCACACCGGGATGGGCACTACCTGCACGGGCACCCCAGAACGGCCTGGAGCCAGCACGAGCACCAACAGCAACACCAACATCAACACCAACACCTCCATGGTGCTGGTGCTGGAGGAGCAGCACCAGCACCAACACCAGCATCAACAGCAACACCAACACCAACAGCAACACCAGCACCAACACCAGCACCAACACCAGCACCAACACCACCTTCCTGGTGTGGCCAGTGCCAACACCTCCCTGCCCCTGGAACCAGCCCAGCCCCTTCCCAGTACCAGGACCATTCCCATTGGGATGAGCCTGGCCCAATCCCAGCACCAGCACCACACTCGTTCCCAGCAGGATGAGCTCCTGAAGGAGCAGCCCCAACCCATGGATCGAGATCAGCCCCATCCCATGGATCGAGATCAGCCCCATCCCATGGATCGGGATCAGCCCCATCCCATGGATTGGGATCAGCCCCATCCCATGGATCGAGATCAGCCCCATCCCATGGATTGGGATCAGCTCCATCCCATGGATCGAGATCAGCCCCATCCCATGGATTGGGATCAGCCCCATCCCATGGATCAAGATCAGCCCCATCCCATGGATTGGGATCAGCCCCATCCCATGTATCGGGATCAGCCCCATCCCATGGATCGAGATCAGCTCCATCCCATGGATTGGGATCAGCCCCATCCCATGGATTGGGATCAGCCCCATCCCATCGATCAGCCCTTGCTCCATCCCCCGGACTGGGCTCAGCCCCGGCCCCGGGACCCACCCGCAGCACCTGGATGCGTTTCCGAGCCTCCTCCAGCTCCCGCTCGGCCGAGCCCGCGGGGGGATCCGGCCCCGCCCGGAGATCCGGCCCTGCCGGGAGCTGTGCGGGGCCGGGAGGGTCCCGCTCCTGCCCAAACACAGATAAACATTTATTAAAGTAAGTGCAATAGATAGAAAAATACCGATAAACCTTAATATATATTAGAGTTATATATATATGGCAATAGATCTAATACAGGCAATAGATCTAATATGGCAATTATCTAATATAGTATCAGGTAATTAGATATGATGATACAGGTATGAGATGATAATTAGATAATTAATTAGCCCATAAGGGTGTGGGACTCTGGGGTCAAAGATCAGCGAATTTGGGCTGCAGCCCCACTCACCTCCTGCTGCCGGTCCTGGGAGGGCTCCGGCGGCATTCCCTGTTCTGAGGGCGTTCCCGGCTCCCGGAGCATTCCCAGATCCCGGAGCATTCCCAGATCCCGGAGCACTCCCAGATCCCGTGGCACTCCCGGCTCCCGCAGCATCCCCAGCTCCCGCTGCTCCCGCAGCTGCTCCCGCAGCATTCCCTTCTCCCGCCGCGCCTCCGCCAGCGCCCGCCGCGCCTCCTCCAGCCCCTCCTGCGACACCGGGGGGGACAGCGGGACAGCCCCGTGACAACCGGGGACATCCCCAGGACAGCCCCGGGACATCCGGGGACAGCAGGGACCGGGCAAATGGGAGCACTGGGAGGGTTCAGAGGGAACTGGGAGTAGTGGGAGGGGGTTTAGAGAGAACTTGGAGGGCTGGGAGGGGGCTCACAGAGAATGAGGGGACTGGGAAGGGGCTCGGCAGGAGCTGGGGGCACTGGGAGCGGTTCCGGTCCCACCTGGAGCAGCCTCCGGTCCGTCTCGCCCGCGGCCAGCGCGTTCTGGAGCTGCAGGAGCCGCTCGTGGAGCGCGGAGCCGGCCGGAGCCTCCCCCTTGGAGCCGCTCCCCGGCGGCACCGGGAACAGCGGCCCCGAGCGGGACTCGGCGTGAGCCAGCTGGGAACGGAACGGGAACGGAGAGTCGGGAACTGGGAGCGGATACTGGGGGGACTGGGGGCACTGGGAGCGGATACTGGGGGAACTGGGAGTACTGGGAGGGGATACCGGGGGAACTGGGGAGACTGGGAGAGGGCTCAGGGGGAACTGAGGGGGACTGGGAAGGGATACTGGGGGAACTGGGGGGGCTGGGAGAGGATTCAGGGGGAACTGGGGAGACTGGGAGGGTGTTTAGGAGGAACTCAGAGGAATAGGGAAGGGATTTTGGGGGAAACTGGGGGACTGAGAGGGGTTTTGGTGGAACTGGGGACAACTGGGATGGGATCCAGGGGGAACTCGGGGGAACTGGGAGTGGGTTCAACAGGAACTGTGAGACTGGGACAGGGCTCAGGGGAAACTGGGGGGACTGTGGGGACTGGAGTGGGTTCAGTGGGAGCTGGGGGACTGTGGGGACTGGAGTGGTGTCAGTGGGAGCTGGGGGAACTGGAGTGGGTTCAGTGGGAGCTGTGGGACTGGAAAGTGCTTCAGGAGGCGCTGGGAGGCTGCTCAGCGGGGAACCGTGGGACTGGATCCATGGAAAGGCAGCTGAGCCCCGGAGCCCGGCGGGATCCCGGTACCTGCGTGCGGAGCTGCTCCGCTCGCTCCCGCGCCTCCCGCGCCTCCGCGTCCCGCTCGGCGAGCGCCCGCCGGGCCCGGCCCAGCTCCGCCTCCAGCGCCCGCCGCTGCAGCTCCAGCCGGGCGCTGCGGCTCTCGCACAGCTCCAGCCGCTGCCGGGCCTCCTCCAGCTCGCCCAGCTTCTCCTGCAGCCGCCGGAATGCGGGCGTGGAGCTGGGGGATGTGCCCACCCGGACTGCCCCGCGCTCCCACCCGGACTGCTGACACTCCCCACGGGGCATTCCCACCTGGATTATCCCGCATTCCCACCTGGACTGCTCAACATTTCTGCCTGGACTGCTTGGTATTCCCACCTGGATTATCCCACATTCCCACCTGGATTATCCCTGGACTGCCCCCCATTCCCACCTAGATTATCCTACATTCCTACCTGAATTATCCCACATTCCCACCTGACTGCCTCCATTCCCACCTGGATTGCATGGCATTCCTGCCTGCACTGCCCCCCAATTTCCAGCTGGACTCCCCCATTTCCACCCAACTCCCTCGTTCCCCCCGGCCCCATTCTCCCCTGACCCCCCAGTTCACCCGGCCCCGTTCCCCCGTTCCCGTTCCGTTCCCACTCCCGTTCCTGTTCCCATTCCCCGTTCCCGTCCCATTCCCGTTCCAATTCCCACTCCTCGGTTCCCGTTCCCGTTCCCCATTCCCGTCTCCGTTCCCATTCCCGCTCCCGTTCCCATTCCCATTCCCGCTCTTCTGTTTCCGTCCTCGTCCCCGTTCCCATTCCCCATTCCCGTTCCCGCTCCGTTTGCACCTGTCCCACCCACCGCTCCCTCTCGGCCGCTCTCATGCCGCTCTCCAGGGTGCTCAGGCTCTCCCGTTCCCGTTCCCGCTCCCATCCCCATTCCCATTCCCCATTCCCGTTCCCGCTCCCATTCCCGCTCTGTTCGCACCTGTCCCGCCCGCCGCTCTCTCTCGGCCGCCCTCATCCCGCTCTCCAGGGCGCTCAGGCGCTCCCATTCCCGTTCCGTTCCCTGCCCCGTCCCCGTTCCCTGCCCCGTTCCTGTTCCCGTTCCCGCCCGTTCGCGCCTGTCCCGCCCGCTGCTCCCTCTCGGCCGCTCGCATCCCACTCTCCAGGGCGCTCAGGCGCTCCCACTCCTGTTCCCGCTCCCATTCCCGTTCCCGCTCCCGTTCCCATTCCACGTTCCCGTTCCCATCCCCATTGCTGTTCCCGCTCCCATTCCCGTTTCCGTTCGCGCCTGTCCCGCCCGCCGCTCCCTCTCGGCCGCCCTCATGCCGCTCTCCAGGGCGCTCAGGCGCTCCCGTTCTCGCTCCCGTTCCCATTCCCGTTCCCGCTCCCGTTCCGTCCCCGTTCCCGTTCCCATTCCCCATTCCCGTTCCCGCTCCCGCCCCGCTCGCACCTGTCCCACCCGCCGCTCCCTCTCGACCACTCTCATGCCGCTCTCCAGGACACTCAGGCGCTCTCGTTCTCGCTCCCGTTCCCATTCCCGTTCCCATTCCCGCTCCCGTTCCGTCCCCGTTCCCGTTCCCATTCCCCATTCCCATTCCTGCTCCCGTTCCCGTTCCCGCTCCCGTTCCTGCTCCGCTCGCACCTGTCCCGCCCGCCGCTCCCTCTCGGTCGCCCTCATGCCGCTCTCCAGAGCGCTCAGGTGCTCCCGTTCCCATTCCTCATTCCCGTTCCCTGCCCCGTTCCCGCTCCCATTCCCCATTCCCATTCCCGTTCCCGTTCCCATTCCCCGCTCGCACCTGTCCCTCCCGCTGCTCCCTCTCGGCCGCCCTCATCCCGCTCTCCAGGGCGCTCAGGCGCTCCCGTTCTCGCTCCCGTTCCCATTCCCGTTCCCGCTCCCGTTCCGTCCCCGTTCCCGTTCCCATTCCCCATTCCCGTTCTGTTCCCGTTCCCGCTCCCATTCCCGTTCCTATTCCCCATTCCCACTCCCGTTCCCCGTTCCCGCTCCCGTTCCCGCTCCGCTCGCACCTGTCCCGCCCGCCGCTCCCTCTCGGCCGCCCTCATCCCGCTCTCCAGGGCGCTCAGGCGCTCCCGTTCCGTCCCCGTTCCCGTTCCCATTCCCCATTCCCGTTCTGTTCCCGTTCCCGCTCCCATTCCTGTTCCCATTCCCCATTCCCGCTCCCGTTCCCGCTCCCCTCGCACCTGTCCCGCCCGCCGCTCCCTCTCGGCCGCCCTCATGCCGCTCTCCAGGACACTCAGGCGCTCTCGTTCTCGCTCCCGTTCCCATTCCCGTTCCCATTCCCGCTCCCGTTCCATTCCCGTTCCCATTCCCCATTCCCATTCCCGCTCCCGTTCCCGCTCCCCTCGCACCTGTCCCGCCCGTCGCTCCCTCTCGACCACTCTCATGCCGCTCTCCAGGACACTCAGGCGCTCTCGTTCTCGCTCCAGTTCCCATTCACGCTCCCGTTCCGTCCCCGTTTCCGTTCCCATTCCCCATTCCCGTTCTGTTCCCGTTCCCGCTCCCATTCCCGTTCCTATTCCCCGTTCCCGCTCCCGTTCCCCGTTCCCGCTCCCGTTCCCGCTCCGCTCGCACCTGTCCCGCCCGCCGCTCCCTCTCGGCCGCCCTCATCCCGCTCTCCAGGGCGCTCAGGCGCTCCCGTTCCGTCCCCGTTCCCGTTCCCATTCCCCATTCCCGTTCTGTTCCCGTTCCCGCTCCCATTCCTGTTCCCATTCCCCATTCCCGCTCCCGTTCCCGCTCCGCTCGCACCTGTCCCGCCCGCCGCTCCCTCTCGGCCGCCCTCATGCCGCTCTCCAGGGCGCTCAGGCGCTCCCGCAGCCCGCGGCATTCCCGCTGCGAGCGCCGCAGGGTCTCGTCCTGCAGCAGCAGCGACGCGCGGGCCCCGCTCAGCTCCCGCCGCCCTGCGGGGTTTGGGGTGGTAAAAGGGGGTTTTAATGGGGTTTGTGGGAGAGCAAAGGGGTTTTACTGGGGTTTGTGGGGATGGAAGGGGGTGTTACTGGGGTTTGTGGGGTGTTAGTGGGGGTGCAGAGGGGTTTTAATGGGATTTGTAGGGGTGCACTGGGGTGTTACTGGGATTTGTGGGGGTGCAGATGGGTTTTATTTGGGTTTGTGCGGGTGCAGGGGGGTTTTAGTGGGGCTTATGGTGATGGTAGGGGGTTTCACTTGGGTGTTACTGGGGTTTGTGGGTCTGCAATGGGGTTTTACCGGGGTTTGCAGGGGTGCAATGGGGTTTGTGGGGGTGCAAGGGGATTTTAATGGGGTTTGTGGGGATGGAAGGGAGTCGCACTGGGGTTTGCAGGGGAGCACTGGGGTTTTGCTGGGGTTTGCAGGGGTGCAGAGGGGTTTCACAGAGGTTTGTGGGGCTGCAGTGGGTTTTCCTGGGGTTTTCCTGGGGTTTTCCTGGGGTTTGTGGGGGTGCAAGGGAGTTTTAATGGGGTTTGTGGGGGTGCAGAGGGGTTTTATTGGGGTTTGTGGGGTGCAAGGGGGTTTTAATGGGGTTTGTGGGGATGTTATTGGGGTTTGTGGGAGTGCACTGGGGTGTTGCTGGTGTTTGTGGGGGTGCAGAGGGGTGTTACTGGGGTTTGTGGGGGTAAAAGGGGGTTTTAATGGGGTTTGTGGGAGAGCAAAGGGGTTTTACTGGGGTTTGTGGGGGTGCAAGGGGGTTTTCAGGGGTTTATGGGGATGGAACGGGGTTTTTCTGGGGTTTTACTGGGGTTTATAGGGATGGAAGGGGGTTTTACTGGGCTTTTACTGGGGTTTGTGAGGATGGAATGGGGATTTTAATGGGGTTTGTGGGGGCACAAAGGGGTTTTACTGAGGTTTGTGGGGGTGCAGAGGGGCTTTGCTGGGGTTTATGGGGATTGAAGGAGGTGTTACTGGGGTTTGTGGGGGTGCAGAGGGATTTTATTGGGGTTTGTGGGGGTGAAAGGGGGTTTTAATGGGGTTTGTGGGAGAGCAAAGGGGTTTTACTGGGGTTTGTGGGGGTGCAGAAGGGTTTTATTGGTGTTTGTGGGGGTGCAAGGGGGTTTTCATGGGATTTGTGGGGATGGGAGTTTTTCTGGGGTTTTTGGGGGTGCAAAGGGGTTTTACTGGGGTTTGTGGGGGTGCAAGGGGGTTTTAATGGGGTTTGTGGGGATGGAAGGGGGTTTTTCTGGGGTTTTACTGGGATTTATAGGCATGGAAGGCGGTTTTACTGGAGTTTTACTGGGGTTTGTGGGGGTGCAGAAGGGTTTTACTGGGGTTTGTGAGGATGGAATGGGGATTTTAATGGGGTTTGTGGGGGTGCAAAGGGGTTTTACTGAGGTTTGTCGGGGTGTAGAGGGGCTTTGCTGGGGTTTATGGGGATGGAAGGGGGTGTTACTGGGGTTTTACTGGGGTTTGTGGGGGTGCAAGGGGGTTTTAATGGGATTTGTGGGGGTTTTACTGGGGTGTTACTGGTGTTTGTGGGGGTGCAGTGGGGTTTTACTGGGCTTTTACTGGGGTTTGAGGGGTGTTACTGGGGTGTTAGTGGGGGTGCAAGGGGATTTTAATGGAATTTGTGGGGGTGCAAAGGGGTTTTACTGGGGTTTGTGGGGATGCAGAAGGGTTTTATTGGGGTTTGTGGGGGTGCAAAGGGGTTTTCATGGGGTTTATGGGGATGGAACGGGGTTTTTCTGGGGTTTTACTGGGGTTTATAGGGATGGAAGGGGGTTTAACTGGGGTTTGTGGGAGAGCAAAGGGGTTTTACTGGGATTTATGGAGATGGAAGGGGGTTTTACTGGGGTTTGTGAGGATGGAATGGGGATTTTAATGGGGTTTGTGGGGGTGCAAAGGGGTTTTACTGAGGTTTGTGGGGGTGCAGAGGGGTTTTGCTGGGGTTTATGGGGATGGAAGGGGGTGTTACTGGGGTTTGTGGGGGTACAAGGGACTTTTCATGGGGTTTATGGGGATGGAAGGAGGTGTTACTGGGGTTTGTGGGGGTGCAGAGGGATTTTATTGGGGTTTATGGGGATGGAAGGGGATGTTACTGGAGTTTGTGGGGTGTTACTGGGGTTTGTGGGGTGCAGTGTGGTTTTACCGGGGATTATGGTGTTGCAATGGGGTTTTACTGGGGTTTATTTGGTTTGTGGGAATTGCAGAGGGGTTTATCAGAGTTTATAGGGGATGCTTGGGGTAACTGGGGCTTATTGGGGTTTATGGGGGATGCAGGAGGGTTTTATTGGGATTTATGGGAATTGCAGAGGGATTTATGGGGTATGCTGGGGGTTACTGGGATTTATGGGTGTTTACTGGGGGTGCAGAGTGGTTAATTTGGATTAATGGGGGATACAGGGGGGTTTTACTGGGGTTTATGGGGTTTTACCCATTTTATTGGGATTTAAAGAGTTTTCCCAGGGGGTTCCCAGTTTTACTGGGAATTACATGGGAGGCATGGGAGGTTCCCAATTTTACTGGGGTTTCTGGGAGATTCAGGGGGGGTTTTACCCATTTATTGGGATTTATGGCATCTGCTCAGGGCATTTCCCAGTTTTCTTTGGGTGGCCATGGGATGCAGGGAGGTGTTACCAGTTTTATTGGGGCTTTATTGGGGTTTTATTAGGGTTTTATTGGGATTTTATGGGGGTTTTATTGGGATTTTATTGGGGTTTTACTGGAATTTATGGGGACAAACTGGGAGGGGTTTCTGGGTTCACTGGGGTTTAAGAGGGATGCACAGGGATTTTAACCCTTTGCTGGCATTTATGGAGACTGCACAGGGAGCTCACCAGTTTTACTGCAGTTTATGGGGAATTTTTTAATGGTTTCTTTTTTTATTGCTATTTTTTAATGTTTTGGGATCTTTAATTTCATTTTATTGGGATTTCTGCCGTTTGCACAGGGTTTTTTCAGCTGTTTCATTGGGGTTTACAGGAAATACCTGGGGGATTTACCAATTTTACTGGGATTTACCTGGGGTGCAGACAGGTTCTGCCCCACTTTACTGGGATTTATGGAGTTTGCACAGAGGGGTTTTACCAGTTTTACTGGGTTTTGTGGAGTTCACCAGTTTAACTGGTATTTACATGGGATCCACAGGGGAATTAAGCAGTACCAGTGGGATTTATGGGCATCCATGGGGGTTTTACCAGTTTTAGGGATGTGGGGGGTAATGCAGAGAGGTTATACTAGGGTAAAGGGTATAAAACCCATTTTATTGGGGTTAGAAGGATATATGGAATTATTTACCACTTTGTACTGGTGTACTGGCATCCATGAGGGTTTTTACCCATTTTATTGGGGTTAGAAGGATATATGGAATTTTTTACCACTTTGTACTGGTGTTTAAAGGAGGCACAGAAGGGTTTTACTGGGGTTTACTGGGATTTCTGAGCTTTCCCATCAGGATTTTGGAGGAAATCCCGAGGAGCATCCTCCACCCTGGGCATCTTCACCTCCCTCCCCGTGCCTCAGTTTCCCTCCGAGCTCCCGTTCGCTGTGGAGGCTCCAGCAGCCACCAGACCACCCCAAATCCCTCAGTTCCCAGTTTTACTGGGATTTATGAGGTTTCCCACCAGGATTTTGAAGGAAATCCCGAGGAGCATCCTCTGCTCCAAGCAGCTTCACCCTCCTCCCTCTGCCTCAGTTTCCCTCCGAGCTCCCGCTGGCTGTGGCGGCTCCAGCAGCCACCAGACCACCCCGAATCCCTCAGTTCCCAGTTTTACTGGGATTTCTGAGCTTTCCCACCAGGATTTTGGAGGAAATCCCAAGGAGCATCCTCCGCTCTGAGCACCGTCCCCCTCCCTGTGCCTCAGTTTCCCTCTGAGCTCCCACTGGCTGTGGCGGCTCCAGCAGCCACCAGACCACCCCGAATCCCAAAATTCCCCACCACCTTGCTCGCTCTCGTCCAGCAGTTTCTGCAGCCGCTGTGCCCGGGCCCCGGCGCTGTCCCGCTCCGCCTCCGCCTCCGCCAGGCGCCGTCCAAGGCTGCTCACCTGGCCCCGGAGCTCCTCCTGCCGGGAACGGGGGCTGGGATCGGGCCGGGAAGGGCCCTCTGGGGACAATGGGGACAGCAGGGACAGGGACACGCACCCTCTCGCGCTGCGCGTCCTGCAGCTCCCGCAGGAATTCCCGCAGCGCCGCCCGCAGCGCATCGGGATCGGCATCGGGATCCGGGACGGAGCCGGGGCTGCCCGGACCCTCCGGGACCCCGCCTGGGGGACAACAGGGGTGGCACGGGGACAACAGGGGTAACAGGGGGACAACAGGGGTCACAGGGGGACACCAGCCTGGGGAGGAGGGGACGGAGCAGCAGGGGACACCAGGGAGGCAGGGGATGGAAAAATGTGGGGATGCAGGGGATGGAGTGAAGGGGAACCCGGGGTGCAGGGGGTGGAATAACGGGGTGTGGGGGGATCCAGGGATGCAGGGATGGAATAATGGGGTTTGGGAGACCACCAGGATGCGGGGGATGGAGCAATGGGAGACCCCTGGGATGCAGAGATGGAATAATGGGGGTTGGGAGACCCCCAGGAAGCTGGGGGTGGAATAACAGGGTTTGGGAAGATCCAGGGGGGTAGGAGATGGAATAATGGGGTTTGGGAGGATCCAGGGATGCAGAGGGTGGAATAACAGGGTTTGGGAGGATGCAGGGATGGAATGGTGGGTTTTGGGAGACCCCTGGGATGCAGGGAATGGAGTGAAGGGGACCCCAGGGTGCAGGGGGTGGAATAACGGGGTTTGGGAGATGCCCAGGATACAGGGATGGAATAATGGGGTTTAGTAGACCTCCAAGATGCAGGGGATGGAGTAATGGGAGACCCCCAGGAAGCGGGGTGTGGAATAACAGGGTTTGGAAAGATCCAGGGGTGTAGGAGATGGAATAATGGGGTTTGGGAGGATCCAGGGGTGCAGGGGATGGAATAACACGGTATGGGAGGATGCAGGGATGGGAGGAATGACAGGTTTTGGGAGACCCCTGTGATGCAGAGGATGGAGTGAAGGGGACCCTGGGATGCAGGGATGAAATAATGGGGTTTGGGAGGATCCAGGGATGCACAGGGTGGAATAACAGGGTTTGGGAGGATGCAGGGATGGAATTATGGGTTTTGGGAGACCCTTGGGATGCAGGGGATGAAGTGAAGGGAACCCTGGGGTGCAGGGGGTGGAATAACAGTGTTTGGGAGAATCCAGGGATGAAGGGATGGAATAACGGGGTTTTGGAGGATCCAGGGATGCAGGGATAGAATAACAGGGCTTGGGAGATCCCCAGGATGCAGGGATGGAATAATGGGGTTTGGGAAGATCCAGGGGTGCAGGAGATGGAATAATGGGGTTTGGGGGGATCTAGGGGTACAGGAGATGGAATAATGGGGTTTGGGAGACCCTTGGAAGGCAGGGGATGGAGTCAAGGGGACCCTGGGGTGGAGAGGAGTGGAATAATGGGGTTTGGGAAGATCCAGGGGTGCAGGGGGTGGAATAATGGGGTTTGGGGGATCCCCAGGATGCAGAAGATGGAATAACGGGATTTGGGAGAATCCAGGGATGCAGGGATAGAATAATGGGGTTTGGGAGACCCCCAAGATGAAAGGGATCAAGCAATGGGAGAGCCCCAGGATGCAGGGATGGAATAATGAGGTTTGGGAGAATCAGGGGAAACATGGATGGGATAATGGAGTTTTGGGAGACCCCTGGGATGCAGGGATGGAATAATGGGGTCTGGGAGATCCACAGGATGCAGGAATGGAATAATGGGGTTTGGGGGCATGCAGGGATGGAATAATGGGGTTTGGGAGAATCCAGGGATGCAGGAATGGAATAATGGGGTTTGGGGGGATGCAGGGATGGAATAATGGGGTTTGGGAGAATCCAGGGATGCAGAGGGTGGAATAACGGGGTTTGAGGGGATCCAGGGGTGAAGGGGATGGAATAACAGGGTTTGGGAGATCCCTGGGATGCAGGGATGGAATAACGGGGTTTGGGAGATCCCTGGGATGCAGGGATGGAATAACGGGGTTTGGCAGAGCCCCGGGATGCAGGGCAGGAGCACCGCTGTGTTGAAGACCCCCAGGGCTGGATCAAGGGGTGCCACTTCCCTTCCCCTCAGCCCCCGGCCCGCTCACCCTTGGCCCTGGCCGCGGCCACGGTGCGGCGCAGGGTGGCCTGGAGCCCTCCCAGGCGGGACTCGGTGTTCCTGCGCTGCTCCTCGCCGCGGGCCAGCTCCGCCTCCAGCCCCTGCGCCCGGCCCTGCGCCGCGCTCAGCCGCAGCCCCAGCTCCGCCACCTCGGCCCGCGCCGCCTCCACCTTGAGCTGCAGGTTCCGAGCGTCCGCCAGCAGCTTCTTCTCATTGCCCCGCGCCTCCTCCAGGCTGCGCGACAGCTCCTGCTCCCGCCGCCGGAACTCCCGCTCCGCCGCCGCCAGGCGCTGCTGCAGCTGCTGCAGCTGAGGGGGGACAGCGGACAGGGGGACGGTGGGTGGGAGGGATGGGAATGGGGGATGGAGCAGTGGGGGACCCCAGAGAGACGAGGGATGGAGCAATGGGAACTCCAAGAATGCAGGGGATGGAGCAGCGGGGTGATGGGGAATCCCAGGGATGCAGGGGATGGAGCAATGGGAACACCCAGGGATGCAGGGCATGGAGCAATGGGGCAATGGCAACATCCAGGGATGCAGGGGATGGAGCAGTGGGGCAATGGGAACTCCAAGAATGCAGGGGATGGAGCAGTGGGGTGGTGAGGAACCCCAGAGATGCAGGGGGATATAGCAATAGGGCAATGGGAATCCCAGGGATGCAGGGGATGGAGCAGTGGGGCAATGGGAACTCCAAGAATGCAGGGCATGGAGCAGTGGGGTGATGGGGACACCCAGGGATGCAGGGGATGGAGGAGTAGGGTCACAGGGAACCCCAGGGATGCAGGGGATGGAGCAATGGGGCAATGGGAACACCCAGGGTTGAAGGGAATGGAGCAATGGGAACACCAGGGATCCAGGGGATGGAGCAATGGGGTCACAGGGGAACCCCAAGGATGCAGGGGATGGAGCAATGGGGTGATGGGGACACCCAGGGATCCAAGGGATGGAGCAATGGGGCAATGGGAACTCCAAGGATGCAGGGCATGGAGCAGTGGGGTGATGGGGACACCCAGGGATGCAGGGAATGGAGCAATGGGGTCACAGGGAACACCCAGGGATGCAGGGGATGGAGCAGTGGGGCAATGGGAACTCCAGGGACATAGGATACCACAGTGATGGCAATGATTGGGGACAACAGGCACCCAGCTATGGCCTGAGGCGACAGGGACACCTCCAGACCCACAGGACAGCCAGCTACGGGGGCACAGGCACACTCAGGGATGTGGGACACCCACAGCGGGTTCTTGAGGACCTTCGGGGCGGCCTCACCTCCTTCCTGGCAGCCTCGGTGCCGGCCTCGCTCTCGGCCACCTTCTGCCGGAGCCCCGAGGCCTCGCGGCGGCTGCGCTGCTCCCGCTGCTCCTCCAGCGCCACCCGCGCCTGCAGCTCCCCCAGCTCCCGGCCCCGCCGGCTGTTCTCGCTGTCCAGCTCCTTCACCTGCCCGCGAGGCCACCAGCGGTTCGGGGACACCCCGGGGCTCAGTGCCACCCCCCGTGTCCGTGTCGCCGTCCCTGACCTGGCGGCGCAGCTCCTGCAGCTCCCGGCGGCTCTCCAGGCGGGCGTGCTCCAGCCCCCGCAGCGCCGCCCGCAGCTCCGACACCTCCCGCTCGGCCGCCGCCCGCGCCGCCTCCAGCAGCGCCACGCGCTGCTCCTTGTCCTCCCCGGAGCGCTTCAGGCTGCGGGCAGCGGGGGCTGGCAGTGCCCGGGGGGGCAGCACGGCCCCAGCACCAGCTGTGCCCCAGCTGTGCCCATCCCGGGTGTCCCCCAGCCCCAAATTGCCATCATCTTGTCCTGAGCGTCCTCCTGAGCTGGAGCACCGCCCCATCCCAACCTGAGCGTCCCAACACTGCCCCTACCCCAGGCATCGCCCTCCACGGTGGGGATCAGCCCTGTAACTTCCAATTCCTGCTTTTCCTCACCCCCAGCATGTCCCAACTCCTGCATCACCCAACTCCTGCATCCCACATCTCCCAATCTGTGCTCATCCTGAGCATCACTCAACTCCTGCATCTCCCAACTCCTGCATCTCCAATCTGTGCTTCCCCTCATCCCGGGCATCTCCCAACTCCTGTTTTCCCTCATCCCAAGCATCTCCCAACTTCTGCATCTCCCCACTCCTGCTTTTCCTCATCCTAAGCATCTCCCGACTCCTGCATCTCCCAACTCTTGCATTTCCAAATCTGTGCTTCCCCTCATCCTGAGCATCACTCAACTCCTGTTTTCCTTCATGCCAATCATCTCCCAACTCCTGCATCTCCCAACTCCTGCTTTTCCTCATCCCAAGCATCTTCCAACTCCTGCTTTCCCTCATCATGAGCATCCACCAACTCCTGCATCTCCCAATCTGTGCTTCCCTCATCCCAAGCATCTCCCAACTCCTGCATCTCCCCACTCGTGCTTTTCCTCATCCCGAGCATCTCCCAACTCCTGCATCTCCCAATTTGCGCAGCCCCTTGTCCCACCCATCATTCCGACTCCTGCATCTTCCAATCTGTGCTTCCCCTCATCCTGAGCATCACCCAACTTGTGCTTCCCTAATCCCAAGCATCTCCCAACTCCTGCATCTCCCAGTTCGAGCAGCTCCTTGTCCCACCCGTCGCTCCAACCCCTGCATCTCCCAGCTTGGACATTCCCTTACCCTGAGCATCCCCCAGCCCCAGTCAGCCCCTCCAAAGCCCTGCACCCCCCGGCGAGGCCACCCCGGTTCCCCACCTGATGCGCTCTCCCTCGGCGCGCCGCAGGGCCGCCCGCAGCTCCTCGTTGGAGCGCTGCAGCGCCTCCTTCTCCCGGGCGGCATCGCCCAGCGCCCGCCGCGCCTCCTGCGCCCGCCGCCGCTCGGTGTCGCGGCCCTCGCGGCTGTCCCGGGCCTCTCGCTGCGCCTCCAGCAGCTCCCGCCGCGCCGCCGCCCGCGCCTCGGCCCCGGCCCGCAGCTGCGCCCGCGCCTCCTCCGCCTGCCCCGAGCGGGAATCCAGGATTTGGGGGTTCAGGGGGGCGGGAAGGGGTTTTTGGGGGGCAGGGGAATCTAGGGATTTGGGGGTTCCAGGAGTGCAGGAGGGGGTTTTGGGGGGTGGGGAACTCCAGGATTTGGGGATTTCATGGGGGCGGGAAGGGGTTTTGGGGATTGGGGAACTCCAGGATTTGGGAGTTTCAGAGGGTGGGAAGGGGTTTTTGGGGGGCAGGGGAATCTAGGGATTTGGGGGTTCCAGGGGGGCAGGAAGAGGTTTTTGGGATCGGGGAACTCCAGGGATTTGGGGGTTCCAGGGGGTGGGAAGGGGTTTTTGGGATTGGGGAACTCCTGGGATTTGGGGTTTTCAGGGGGGCGGGAAAGGGTTTTTGGGATCGGGGAACTCCTGGGATTTGGGGTTTTCAGGGGGGCGGGAAAGGGTTTTGGGGGTTGGGGAACTCCAGGGATTTGGGGTTTTCAGGGGGGCGGGAAAGGGTTTTGGGGGTTGGGGAACTCCAGGATTTGGGAGTTTCAGAGGGTGGGAAGGGGTTTTTGGGGGGCAGGGGAATCTAGGGATTTGGGGGTTCCAGGGGGGCAGGAAGAGGTTTTTGGGATCGGGGAACTCCAGGGATTTGGGGTTTTCATGGGGGCGGGAAGGGGTTTTTGGGATCGGGGAACTCCAGGGATTTGGAGTTTTCAGGGGGGCGGGAAAGGGTTTTTGGGATCGGGGAACTCCAGGGATTTGGGGTTTTCAGGGGGCGGGAAAGGGTTTTGGGGGTTGGGGAACTCCAGGGATTTGGGGTTTTCAGGGGGGCGGGAAAGGGTTTTGGGGGTTGGGGAACTCCAGGATTTGGGAGTTTCAGAGGGTGGGAAGGGGTTTTTGGGGGGCAGGGGAATCTAGGGATTTGGGGGTTCCAGGGGGGCAGGAAGAGGTTTTTGGGATCGGGGAACTCCAGGGATTTGGGGGTTCCAGGGGGTGGGAAGGGGTTTTTGGGATCGGGGAACTCCTGGGATTTGGGGTTTTCAGGGGGGCGGGAAAGGGTTTTGGGGGTTGGGGAACTCCAGGGATTTGGGGTTTTCAGGGGGGCGGGAAAGGGTTTTGGGGGTTGGGGAACTCCAGGATTTGGGAGTTTCAGAGGGTGGGAAGGGGTTTTTGGGGGGCAGGGGAATCTAGGGATTTGGGGGTTCCAGGGGGGCAGGAAGAGGTTTTTGGGATCGGGGAACTCCAGGGATTTGGGGTTTTCATGGGGGCGGGAAGGGGTTTTTGGGATCGGGGAACTCCAGGGATTTGGAGTTTTCAGGGGGGCGGGAAAGGGTTTTGGGGGTTGGGGAACTCCAGGGATTTGGGGTTTTCAGGGGGGCGGGAAAGGGTTTTGGGGGTTGGGGAACTCCAGGATTTGGGAGTTTCAGAGGGTGGGAAGGGGTTTTTGGGGGTTGGGGAACTCCAGGGATTTGGGGTTTTCAGCGGGGCAGGAAGGGTTTTTGGGATCGGGGAACTCCAGGGATTTGGGGGTTCCAGGGGGGCAGGAAGAGGTTTTTGGGATCGGGGAACTCCAGGGATTTGGGGGGTTCAGGAGTGCAGGAGGGGTTTTTGGGGGGCTGGGAACTCCAGGATTTGGGGGTTTCAGGGAGGCAGGAAGGGTTTCTGGGGGGCAGGGAACTCCTGGATTTGGGGGTTTCAGGGGGGCAGGAAGGGTTTTTGGGGTGCGGGGAACTCCAGGATTTGGGGGTTTCAGGGGAGCAGGAAGGGTTTTTGGGGGGCAGGGAACTCCTGGATTTGGGGGTTTCAGGGGGGCAGGAAGGGTTTTTGGGGGGCGGGGAACTCCTGGATTTGGAGGTTTCAGGGGAGCAGGAAGGGTTTTTGGAGGGCAGGGAACTCCAGGGAGATTTCAGGGGAGCAGGAAAGGGTTTTGGGGTGCGGCTCACCTCCCGCAGGGCGCTGTCCCGCTGCTTGGCCGCCGCTGCCGCCTGGTCCCGGAGCGCCCTCGCCTCCCGCTCGTGGCTCAGCGCCGCCTCCTCCGCCCGCAACCGCAGCGAGCGCAGCTCCGCTGCCAAGGCCTGGGGGGAACGGGGGCATCCTGATACCCCCCTCCCTCCTTTCGGGGGTCCCGGAGAGAGGGGACAATGGGGATGGGGTCCTGGACAGGGAGGGGGGAATGGGGATGGGGCGCAGAGAGAGGAGGGACAGTGGGGATGGGGTCCCAGAAAGAGGGAGGGACAATGAGGATGGGGTCCCAGGGAGGGGGGAGGACAATGGAATGGGTTCTGGAAAGGGGTGGGGGGGGAACAGTGGGGATGGGGTCCCAGAGAGGGGGGGCAATGGGGATGGGGTCCTGGACACGGGGGGGTAATGGGGTTGGGCTGCAGAAAGAGAAGGAACAGTGGAGTTGGGGTCCTGGAGACAAGACAGTTGGGATGGGGTCGTGGAGAGAGTGGGGCAGTGGGGATGGGCTCCCAGAGAGGGGGCAACAATGGGGATGGGGTCCCAGGCTCAGGGAGGTAATGGGGATGGGGCACAGAGAGAGGAGGAACAGTGAGGTTGGAGTCCCGGAGAGAGGTGAGGTAATGGGGATGGGTCCCAGAAAGAGAGGGAAACAATGAGGATGGGGTCCCAGGGAAGGGGGAGGGCAATGGAATGGGTCCTGGAAAGGGGGGGACAGTGGGGATGGGGTCCCAGAGAGAAGGGGTGCAATGGGGATGGGCCCCAGAAAGAGGGAGGGCAATGGAATAGGTGCTGGAAAAGGGGGGACAGTGGGGATGGGGTCCCAGAGAGAGGGGGGCAGTAGGGATAGTGCAGGGATGGGGTGAGGGGGCTCAGGTACCACAGCTGAGCCCCATTCCTGCAGGAGATGGGGGGTGAAGCTGGGGGGCTGCAAGAAAAGGGGACACTGTGGGGGGTTTTGCAATGTGGGGGTGAGCCTCAAGCTGGGGGGTGCAATGGGGGGGTACCCAGGAATGGGGGGATGCAATGGGGAGGCCACAGGGGATATTCAGACAGGAGGGGCTGCAGTGGGGGATGCCCAGGAATTGCGGGGTGACAAGGGGACACCCAGGCACGGATGGCTGCAAGAGCAGGGGACACTTTGGGCAATAGGGGTCACAAAGAGGGGAGACACCTGGGCATGGGGGTGGAAGTGAGGGCTCTGTGCCACCCTGGGGGCATTCTGGGAGCCCCCCAAACCCACCTGCTCCTTCTCCTGGTGGCCTGTGACCTCTCGCCGCCGCTGCTCCAGCTCGGCCGTGGCCTCATCCAGGCTCTGCTGGAGCCCTGCCAACGTCCCTGCCAGGGCCACCCGCTCCTCCTCCTGCAGCGCCAGAGCCTGGGGACATCAGGGAAGTGACACAGGGCTGGGGGACATCGGGGTGGCACAGGGACAGGGGGACATCCGGGCCACCACCTGCTGCTTTTCGCTCTGGCGCTGCTGCCGCGCCGCCGCCAGATCGGCCACCAGCTCCTCGTGCTCCTGCACCAGCCGGCCCCGCTCGGCCTCCAGCTCCTCCTGCCAGCCCCAAAATCATCAGTGAGCCCCAAAAATCACCAGTGAGCCCCAAGAATCACCAGCGGACCCTAAAAATCACCAGCAAACCCAAACAATCCTGCACCCTGAGCGTCATGCCCCAACAATCAGTGGGAATGTCAGAAATCAAGGTTGTCCCCCAGAAATCACCATTGTGCCCTCAACAATCAGCACATGCATCAAAAATCAGCTCAGACCCCCAAAAATCTGTATTTCACCCCATAATCACCATTGAGCCCCAAAACACAACATTTCACCCCAAAAATAACCACTGGGCCCTCGACAGTCAGCACGTGCATCAAAAATCAGCTCTGCACCCCAAAACACATTTTATCCCAAAACCCAACATTTCACCCCAATGACCAACATCGTTGCCCAACAATCACCCTTAAAACCCCCAAAATCACCATCACACCCAAAAAAACTCCATCACACCTTAAAACTCTCCACCACAACACCCCAAAATCCCAGCGCCGTGCCCCCAATCCCTCCCGCAGCCCAAACCCTCGTGTCCCCCCGCCCCGTGCGCACCTTCTCCCGCTGGAGCTGCTCCAGCTGCTCCCGGTGGGCATCGCGGGCACTCTGCAGCGCCGCTGCCACCGCGGCCGCCTCGGCCACCGCCACCGCCTGGCGCCGCTCCCGCAGCTCCTGCGCCCGCTCCCGCCGCGCCACGCCCAGCTCCGCTGGGGGACACGGGGACAGCGCGGTCATGGGGACACCCCTCAGTGATGGGGACACCCTCAGTAATGGGGACACCACTCAGTGATGGGGACAGTGCAGTCACGGGGACAGCCTTGGTCACAGGGACACCCTTTAGCGATGGGGACAGTCTCAGTCATGGGGACAGTGATGGGGACAGCGGAGTCATGGGGACAGCACAGCCATGGGGACAGCCTCGGTCACAGGGACAGCCCTCAGTGATGGGGACAGCCCCAGTCATGGGGACAGCCTCAGTCACAGGGACACCCCTCAGTGATGGGGACAGCCTCAGTCATGGGCACATCCCAGTCATGGGGACACCGCACCATGGGACACCCCAAGTTATGGGGACACCCCCAGTCATGGGACACCCCAGAGCTAATGGGGACCCACCAGTCACTGGAGACAACCCCAGTCAGTGGGGACACCCTGTCATGAGGATACCCTATCATGAGGACATCCCCCCCATCAGTGGGGACACTCCCAAGTCATGGAGACACCCCCTGTCAATGGGGAAAAGGGGATGGAGCTGAGGATGAGGATGGGGATGGACAGGGATGAGGATGGGGATGATGGATGGAGATGGACGGTGAAGATGGAGATGGACAAGGATGAAGATGTGTATAACAGATACTGTGGATGGGTATGGATGGTGAAGATGGGGATGGATGGGTTGAAGATGAAAATGGGGATGGATGGCATGAGGATGAAGACGGGGATGGATGGGTGGGAGCTGGCCATGGCCAGGCCGATGGGACACACGGGTGGCCGGGACCCCTCACCCTCCAGCGCCTCCTTGGCCTGGGCCAGTGTCCGGCCTTGGGCCTCCAGCTGCTGATTGCGGGCCTGGAGCTGGGCCAGCTCCTGCTGCAGCTGGAACACGGCGTTCTCCAGCCCCTCCTTCTCTGACCTGCGGGACACCGGGCACGGGGCTGGGCACGGGGCTGGGCACGGGGCTGGACCCGCCCCAGCACCCCCTGAGCCCGGCACCCCCCGAGCCAGCCCCACCTGAGCCCGGCGGCCTCGCGGTGGCGGTGCCGCTCCTGGCGCTGGGCAGCCGCGATCTGCACGGCCAGCCCGGCCCCGTCCTGGGCCAGCGCCGCCTGCGTCCGGCCCAGCCGCTCCTGCTCCGCCCGGAGCCGCTCCTGCTCCGCCCGCGCCCGCGCCAGAGCCTCGCCCGCCGCGCTCTGCTCCTGCACCGCCTGCGGCACACCGGGGACACCTCAGGGACACCAGTCATCGCATCCCCCTCCCAGTTACCCGTGGCACCCTCCCCACTGCTTCCAGTTGCTCCAGCACCCACCCTTGGCACCTCCCCACCCCTCCCAGTTACCCCAGACACTCTCCCCACCTGTCCCAGTTGTCCCTGGCACTCTCCCATTCACCCCTGACATGTTCCCAGTAGCCCCATGCCCCTTTCCCACCCCTCCCAGTTACCCATGACACCCTCCCCATCGCTCCCAGTTACCCCAGACACTCTCCCCGCCTCTTCCAGTTGTCCCTGGCACTCTCCCATTTACCCCTGACACCCTCTCAGCGCTCCCATGCCGCCTTCCCACCCCTCCCAGTTACCCTTGGCACCCTCCCCACCGCTCCCGGTTGCCCCAGCACCCACCCTTGGCACCCTTCCCACCCTCCCAGTTGCCCTCGCCGTGCCCACCTGGCCCAGGCTGTGGCGCAGCCGCTCGTGGAGCCCGCGCAGCTCCCGCAGCTCCTCCCGCAGCCCCCGCCCGTCGTCCCGGGGGTCCCGCAGTGGCCGCTCCGGGTCGCGCCGCTCGCTGCCGGGCCGGGGGCCGCTCTCCAGCCGCGCCCGCAGCAGCGCCAGCTCCCGGCACAGCTCCCGGCTGCGCAGCCGGCCCCGCTCCCGCTCCTGCTCCAGCCGCTCCAGCCGCCGGCCCAGCTCCGCCTTGTCCCGGGCCAGCCCGGCCGCCAGCTCGCTGGTCTTGGCCAGCGCGTCCCGCAGCCGCGACTCCTCGGCCTCCGCCGCCCGCCGGGCCTCCGCCAGCTCCCCGCAGCTGCCCTGAGCCTGCGAGCGGGCACCGGCTGGCACCGGGGGCACGGCCGGATGGGGACAGGGGGCAGGGGGAGCACAGGGGACAGGGGTGGCACCTGGGGCTAGGGGAGCACCTGGGTACATGGGGGGCACCTGGGGCTTGGGTAGCACCTGGGGCATGGGGGACACCTGGGGCTCGGGGAGTACCTGGGGCAGGGGGGGCATGAGGGGCACCCTGGGGCTTGGGGAGTACCTGGGAGCACGGGGGGGCACCTGGGGCTTCGGAGTACCTGGGGCATGGGGGCACATCTGGGGCTCATCTAGCTTGGGGAGCACCTGGGGCATGGGGAACATGGAGGGCACCCGGAGCTTGGGGAGCACCTGGGGCATAGGGGGCACTTGGGGACACCTGGGGTATGTGGGGACACCTGTGGAACCAGGCCATGGGGGCAGCTGGGGCACGGGGCTGCACCCAGGGCAGGCCTGGCACTCTTGGGGGAGTGCACCTGTACCCATGGGATGCACCTGTACCCATGCCCGGCCCCGCTGTGGGGCGGGTCCTGGTGCCCACCTTGCCCAGGGCCTCCTCCAGCGCCTCCTGCTCGCCCCGGGCCAGCTCCGCCTCCAGCAGCGCCCGGCTCAGCTCCTCCCGCGCCTCCAGCAGCTCCCGCTGCGCCCGCGCCCGCTGCGCCTCCAGCTCCTGCACCTGCTGCTGGCTGTGCGGGGACAGCACACACTGCCTGTGCCCACCTGTGCCCGCCTGTGCACCCACCTCTGCCCGCCTGTGTCCCCTGTGCACCCACCTGTGCTCCCCTGAACCCTCCTGTACCCCCCTGCACACCCACCCGTGTCCCCTGTACACCTACCTGTGCCCACCTGTGCCCAACTGTGCCTGCCAGTGTCCCGTGTGCACCCACCTGTGATCCCTGTACACTCATCTGTGCCCACCTGTACCCACCTGCATCCACCATAGGTAGGTCTTGAGGGTGCTATACCCCCCAGCACCTGCCTATGTGCACCTGTATGCACCTGAGCCCACCTACACCCACCTGTGCCCACCTACAGCCACCTGTGCCCACCTACAACCGACTGTGCTCATCTGAACCCTCTTGTACCCCCCATATACCCTCTACCTACCCAGACCCCACACCCACCTGGGTCCCCACCTGCACCTGCCCATGCCCACCTGTGCTTCCTGTGCCATCCTGTGCCCCATGCCCACCTGTGCCCACCTGTGCCCCGTGCCCTTGTGTGCCCCCAGAGCCACCTGTGCTCATCTGAACCCTCTTGTAGCCCCCGCAAATCCTGTACCCACCCTGGCCCCGCACACACCTCAGTCCCCACCTGATCCCTCCTGTGCCCACCTGCGCCCACCCATGCCCCGTGCCCACCCGTGCCCACCTGTGCCCACCCACCCGTGCCCACCTGTGCTGCAGCTGCTCGTGGGCAGCCTGGGCGTCGCGGGCAGCCTGGTCCCGGCCGTCCTGCAGGCTCTCGCTGCGGCGCCGCAGCTGCTCCCGCTCCTGCTGCAGGGCCCCCGCACGCTGCTGCTCCTCCGCCAGCGCCGCCTCCGCGCGGCACAGCTCCCTGCGGACACACGGACACACGGACATGGACACACGGACATGGACATACGGGCACATGGACACACGGGCACAGCTCCCTGCGGACACACGGACACACGGACATGGACATACGGGCACATGGACACACGGGCACAGCTCCCTGCGGACACACAGACACGGACACACGGACATGGACACACGGACATGGACATACGGGCACATGGACACACGGGCACAGCTCCCTGCGGACACACGGACACGGACACACAGACATGGACGCATGGGCACAGCTCCCTGCGGACACACAGACATGGACACACGGACACATGGACACACAGACACATGGACATATGGGCACAAGGGTACATGGACGCATGGACACATGGGCGCACGGACACAGGCACACAGGCACACGGGCACAGGGACACATGGATGCACAGGGACAGATGGACATTCAGGGATGGACACACGGACACACATGGACACACAGCCACACACACAGGACAGAGGGGCGGTACCTGCGCAGCCCCTCGGCCTGGGCCCGCAGCTGAAGCCCCTCTCGCTGCGCCTCCTCCTGCGCCCGCCGGCAGCTCCCGGCCTCGGCTCCCAGCTGCTCCAGCCGCTGCTCCAGCACCCCCAGCTCCCGCCGCAGGCTCCCGGCCGCCTCCCGGCCCGCCTCCGCCTGGCTCCGGGCCTCCTGGGGGCCAGCCTTGATCACATCCCATCCTTGTCCCCGTCCTTCCCATCCCCATCCCCATCCCCATCCCCATCCCATCCCATCCCATCCCATCCCATCCCATCCCATCCCATCCCATCCCATCCCATCCCATCCCATCCCATCCTCCTCCTCCTCCCAGCTCACCTGCAGCTGGAGCTGGCGCCGGCTCAGGGCCGCGTGGACGGCAGCAGCAGCAGCGCTGGCAGAGAGGCTGCGGAGAGGGGACACGGCGGGACACGGAGGGGACACGGGGGGACACGGGAGGGACACGGCAGGCACGGGGGACTCGGGGTCATCTGCCAGCACCGCCTGCTCCCGGGAAAATCCAGGGGAAAGTGAGGCAGGGAAGGGAATTAAGTCAGTGAAGGGGGAAGGGGAGATGGAGTCCAGGGAAGGAAAAACTGAGGTGAGAAATGGGAAATCAAATAAGGGGGAAAGAGAAACTAAGGCAGGGAGGGGAAAACTGAATCAGGGAGAGGGGAAACTGAATAAGGAAACACAAAAATGAATCAAGGAAGGGGACACTGAGACAGAGAGGGGACACTGACACAAGGAGGGGACACTGATGCAAGGAGGGGACACGAAGGCAGGGAGGGGACACTGAGGAAGGCAGGGAAAGGATACTGAGGAAGGCAGGGGACACTGAGGCAGGGAGAGGCCCCTCCAGGCTGCGGGTGGCCCGGGGTGTCCCAGCACCTGGGTGATCTCGTGCAGCGTCCGGCGCAGCAGCTCCAGCTCAGAGCGCAGAGCCTGCACCTGCTCCGGCGTCGGCTCCCGGGCGCGCGCGGCCTCCTGTGAGCCCCGGGGTGGGATCAGGCCGGGAATGACGGATCTGCATCCCCAAACCCCACACCTGCACCCACCAGCTCCCGCAGCTGCAGGGTCAGCGCTTCCACTGCCCTCTCCTTCTCCTCATCCTCGCTCCGGCACCGCTCCAGGGCCGCTGTCAGCTCCGCCAGCCTGGCCAGGACACAGCCAGCATCCAGCATCCAGCATGCAACTTCCAGCATCCAACATCCAGCATCCAGCATCCAGCATCCAGCATCCAACATCCAACATCCAGCATCCAGCATCCAACATCCAGCATCCAACATCCAGCATCCAACATCCAGCATCCAGCATCCAACATCCAACATCCAACATCCAACATCCAACATCCAGCATCCAACATCCAGCATCCAGCATCCAGCATGCAACTTCCATCATCCAACATCCAACATCCAACATCCAGCATCCAGCATCCAGCATCCAACATCCAGCATCCAACATCCCTGCCTCAGCCTCAAAACCTTCCCCACGAAACATCCCCTATGGCCCCATGGGGGTGAATCCTCCCCATCCTGGTGCTCCTGCATCCCCTGGTGCCCCCATACCCCTCCTGATGCTCCTGCACCCTCTGGTGCTCCTGCATCCCATCCCTCTGACCCATATTCCCTTCCCGTCCCATGCCACATCCCCAAAATCTTCCCTATGGAACATCCTCCTGTGCTTCTTCACCCCTCCTAGTGCCCCTGCACTCCTCCTGGCAGTCCTGCATCCCTCCTGGTAGTCCTGCATCCCCTCCTGGTGTTCCTGCACCCCTCCTGGTCCTCCTGCATCCTTTCTGGTCCTCCTGCGTCCCTCCTGCGCCCCTCCTGGCAGTCCTGCACCCCTCCTGGTGCTCCTGCATCCCCTCCTGGTGCCCCTGCACCCCCTCTTGATCCTCCTGCACTCCTCCTGGTGCCCCTGCACCCCTCCCGATGCTCCTGCATCCCTCCTGGTCCTTCTGCCTCCCATCCCTCTGACTCACTCTCTCTCCATCCCGTACCACATCCCCTACACTTCCACCCCTCCCCTCACCCAGCCAGTGCCCCCATCCCCATACCTGGCTGCCAGGGTGTTTTTCTCCAGCTCCGCGTCCCGTGCCCGCGCCTCCAGCTGCTCCTGCAGCTGCTCCAGGCGCAGCTCCTGCCGCTCCCGGGCGGCGCCCGCCTGGCTCTCGGCCAGCCGCAGGTTGGCGGCCAGGTGCAGGCAGGCGGCGTGGGCGGCACGGCCCGTCCGCGACACCTCGTGGCCCAGCTCCGACAGGTCCCTGTGCGGGCACGAGGCGCAGGGTGGGACCCCCAGGGACCCCCGGAGGGAGGGATCCCGCCCCGGGCCCCGCTGACCTCTCGGTGGTGGCTTTCATGTCCCCGAAGTGGCGCCTGAAGGCCACCAGCTGCCGCCAGAGCGTCAGGAGCCGGCTGTGCTCGTTGCTGAAGTAGGTGTTGAAGGACTGGGGGAGGTGGAGCGAGATCGGGGATCCACCACGGTCACCAAATTCACAAATATCCCTCCTGGCCACACCAATCAGCCCCACAGTCCTCCACAGCGCCACCCCAATTCTTGTGGGCATGGACAGGGGTGTGGGGGGTGACACGTCCCTGCCTCACATCCCCTTCCTATCACATCCCCCAAACCCCCAAATTCTTCTCCATGCAACATCCCCCACGGCCCCACATTCCTGCCAGGGTCCTGTGTAACTGTCCCTGCATCCCCCTGCCTCATCTCCCTTTCCCATCCGTGTCACATCCCCAAATCCTTCCCCATGGGACATCCCCCATGGCCCCACATTGTCCCTGACACACCCACCTGCCTCATCTCCATTCCCATCCCAAATCCTTCCCCATGGAACATCACCCATGGCCCCACATCCCTCACATTGTCCCTGACACATCCACCCGCCTCATCTCCATTTCCCATCCCAATCCTTCCCCACAGAACATCTCCCTGGCCCTGCATCCCTCCTCAGTGACCCCACATCCTGTTGGGGAAGATGAAACAGGAAAGCCTTATAAATATGATTGTCTGGCAAAAGATTTTGAGAATATGGAAACTATAAGTGAGATTGAAATGAAAGCAAGCTTTGAGATCCCTTAGTTACTGAACAACAGGAAAACAATGGTGTGGCCAGCTGAAGGTGATCCCCTTTTGATGGAACAACACCCTCTGCCTGCAGACAGGCCCAAGGGTCAGAGCAGACCCTGCAGCTTGGCAGAAGGGGCCCAAAGAGGAGTTTTTAGGGTTTAAAATGTAACACAGTGTGGTAATGCAATGATTCTTATAGGCCGTATGTAAATGCTGTAGGATTTGTATGTTGTACTAGATTGGTTAGTGAGAATTAGAATATTCAACACAGAAGAAGATTTATTGTATTGTAATGGGAACATCACTCTCTTACCCTTTTTACTCTCTCACCCTCTCATCCTCTCTCCCCCTCTCTTCTCTCAGCCTGCTCCAGCTGTGTCTGGCAGCTCCCAGCAGGGCCCTGCACTTGGCCCTTTGCAATAAACCCCAAGTTCCAGACCTGGCTGCAGAGATCTCCCATCTCCGTTCATCCCAACCATGCTACCCCCTGATGCTCCAACACATCCCTCTGCCCTGCATCCTCTTCCCATCACGTCCCCCCCATACTCCCCAAACTCTGCTCTTTGCAGCATCCCCCACGACCCCACATCCCCTCTCCATGATCCCACATCCCCTCATCCCCCTGCCTCACACCTCTCATCCCCTGCTGCTGCTCCCTGGTGTCCCGTATCCCCTCCCGGGTGTCTCTCACCTCCTCCTCCCGCCTCCACTCCGCCTCCCGCTGCTCCAGCTCGTCCCTGGCCCGTGCCCAGTCCGCCGTGAGCTTCCTGATGTCCTCGCTCAGCGCCGCGTTGGCCACGTTGGCCTGTTCCAGCTGCTCCCGCAGCATCGAGTTCACCTGCACCAGGCTGCTGCTCCTGGATCGGGGTTCATCGGGGTCAGCATCCCCCAGGAATCCTCACATTCCCCTTGGGATCCCACCCATCCCTGCTGCTCCTGGGATTGGGGATCACCAGTGTCAGAATCCCCTGGGAATCCTCACACTCCCACCCACCTCTGCTGTTCCTTGGATCCCAGGGGATCACCGAGCTCAGCATTCCCCAGAAATCCCCACATTCCCACCCACCTCTGCTGCTCCTGGGGTTGGGGATCACCGGTGTCAGAATCCCCTGGGAACCCTCACTTTCCCCCCAGGATCCCACCCACCTGTGCTGCTCCTGGGATCCCAAGGGATTACCAGGGTCAGAACCCCCTGGGAATCCTCACATTCCCACCAACCCCTGCTGCTCCTGGATCAGGGGTCACCGAGCTCAGCATCCCCTGGGAAACATCACAATTCCCCAGGTCTCGCCCACCTCTGCTGCTCCTGGGATCTCAAGGAATCACCAGGGTCAGAACCCCCTGGGAATCCTCACACTCCCACCCACCTCTGCTGCTCCTAGAATTGGGGATCATGGAGGTCAGAATCCCCTGGGAACCCTCACATTCCCCTTGGGATCCTGCCCACCTCTGGTGCTCCTGGGATCGGGGATCACCGGGATCAGAATCCCCTGAGAATCCCTAAATTCCCTGGGATCCTGCCCACCTCTGGTGCTCCTGGAATCCCAAGGAATCACCAGGGCCAGAATCCCCTGGGAATCCCAACATTCCCACCCACCTCTGCTGCTCCTGGGATCCCAGAGAATCACCGAGCTCAGCATCCCCCAGGAATCCTCACATCCCCCAGGATCCCACCCACCTCTGCTGCTCCTCCTCCAGCCGGATCAGGGCGTTCTCCAGCTCGTTGCTGCTCTCCTCCTCGGGCTGGGAGCCGCTGGCATCCAGCTGGATCTGTGGGAACACCCCCCCGCTGGCCATCACCCCGATTTGGCATTTGGGGCAGGGCACCCCCAAAGCCTCCCTCACCGTCATCCTCTCCTGCTCCAGCTCCGTCGCCTTCTCCAGCAGCTGCTGCTCCACTTCCCCGCATTTCTTCTTGTACTGCAACACCTGCAGGAGGGACAGGGGGTGACACCCATGGTGGGCTGTCCCCAAATTATCCCAGTACCCCCTTGGGGATGGATTTACCTTGGCTTGGAGCTTCTGCACCAGCTGGGCCTGGCGCTGCTGGCCCTCCTGGTAGGCCTGGAGCTTCCTCTTGTAGGCAGCCTGCTCCTCCTCCAGCAGCCGGCGCAGCTCGATGTTGTGCTGGGCCAGGCTCCGGCTCTCGGCCACGTCCTCGGGCTCCAGCCGCAGGCTCTGCTCCAGCTGGGACCAGGGGAGACCAGGCTGGCATCCCTGGGCATCCCCCAGCCCAGGCTGGCACCCTCACACCCCTGAGTATCCACTGGCACCCCCATCTACACCCCTGGGCATTCCCTGGCCCAGGCTGGCACCTTCACACCCCTGGGCATCCACTGGCATCCCCACATCTCTGAGCATCCCCCAGTCCTGGCTGGCACCTCCACCCACAGCCCTGGGCATCCCCCAGCCCAGGCTGGCACCCCCATTCACACCCCTGAGCATCCAGTGGCACCTCCATCCACAGCCCTGAGCACCTCCCCAGCCCAGGCTGGCACCCCCATCCACAGCCCTGGGCATCCTCCAGCCCAGGCTGGCACCTCCACATCCCTGGCATCCCAGGCTGGCACCTCCACACCATTGAGCATCTCCCAGGGCAGGCTGGCACCCCCATCCACAGCCCTGGACATCCTCCAGCCCAGGCTGGCACCTCCACATCCCTGGGCATCCCAAGCTGGCACCTCCACACCCCTGAGCATCTCCCAGCCCAGACTGGCACCTCCACCTACACTCCTGGGCATCCTCTATCCCAGCCTGGCATCCCCACACCCCTGGGCATCCCCCAGCCCAGGCTGGCACCCCCAACCACAACCCGGGGCATTCTCTGGCCCAGGCTGGCATCCTCACACCCCTGGGCATCCACTCGCATGCCTGGGCATCCGCTGGCACCCCCACACCTCTGAGCATCCCCCAGCCCAAACTGGCACCCCCAACCACACCCCTGGGCATTCTCTGGCCCAGGCTGGCATCCTCACACCCCTGAGCATCCCTCAGCCCAGGCTGGCACCTCCACACCCCTGGGCATCCCCCAGGGGTTCCATGGCAAATCCCAGCCACCCAGGGGCCCCAATTCCCACATTTTCCCATTTCTCCATGCACAGGGAGGGGATGAATGGGAAATTTTGGGGGTGTTTTTAAGGATAATTCAAACCCCAGACTATGGGGTCAGCAAAGCCCCTTCCCACTTGGCACAGAGTGGATAAAACATCCTTGGGTACAGGAGTGGAAACTTGCCCAGGGGTATTTTCCTGAATTTTGCTTTTATTTTGAATATTGAGGCACAAACTGAGGGATTCCTCCAGTATCCACCAGTTTGGGGCACACTCAGCACTGTGAGGGCCAAAACCCTTTGGAATTCCTGGTTGCCAGGGGAAAGTGCTGGAAAACTGAAGGATCCCCACAGAGAAGGGGGAGTTCCTTCCCAAAATCCAGCAGGACAAACAAAACAGGGATGGACAAGCCCTGGCAAGCCAGGACTGGTCTGGGCAATTCCCACCACGGGGACACCACAGCTCCCCTGCCCCACACAGGGAATGCCAGAGCTGGAGCTGGCACTGCCCAGAGTTTGGGGCTGAAGAGGGGATTTGGGAGGGTGCTGTACTTGATGGCCAGCTGTGGATTTTGGGGCTAAAAAGGGGGATTTGGGAGGGCTGGCTGAGAGTGTTGCACTTGATGGCCAGCTCTGAGTTTTGGGGTTAAAAAGGGGGATTTGGGGGGCTCACCTTCTCACTGAGGGCATTGTACTTGATGGCCAGCTGTGGATTTTGGGGTTAAAAAAAAAAAAGGGGATTTGGGGGGCTCACCCACTCACTGAGGGCATTGTACTTGATGGCAAACTGTGGATTTTGGGGTTAAAAAGAGAGATTTGGGGGAGCTCACCCGCTTACTGAGGGTGCTGTACTTTATGGCCAGCTGAGTTTTGGGGTTAAAATTGGGGATTTGTGGGGGCTGGCTGAGGGTGTTGTACTTCATGGCCAGCTCTGAATTTTGGGGTTAAAAAGGGGGATTTGGGGGGGCTGGCTGAGGGTGCTGTATTTTATAACCAGCTCTGGATTTTGGGGTTAAAAAGGGGAATTTTGGGGGCTCACCCGCTCACTGAGGGTGGTGTACTTGATGGCCAGCTGAGTTTTGGGGTTAAAAAGAGAGATTTGGGAGAGCTGTCTGAGGGCATTGTATTTTATGGCCAGCTCTCGATTTTGGGGTTAAAAAGGGGGATTTGGGGGGGCTCACCCACTTGTTGAGGGCATTGTACTTGATGGCCAGCTCTGGATTTTTTGAGGCTGAAAAGGGGGATTTGTGGGGGCTGGCTCAGGGCATTGTATTTTATAACCAGTTCTGCATTTTGGGGGTTAAAAAGGGCGACTTGGGGGGGCTGGCTGAGGGTGTTGTATTTTATAACCAGCTCTGGATTTTGGGGTTAAAAAGGGGAATTTTGGGAGCTCACCCGCTCACTGAGGGCATTGTACTTGATGGCCAGCTCTCGATTTTGGGGTTAAAAAGGGGGATTTTGGGGGCTCACCCGCTCACTGAGGGCGTTGTATTTGATGGCCAGCTCATCACGCTCAGCCCGGCTCTGGGCCAGCAGGTCCTCAACACGGGACAGCTCCTGCTGCAGGATCCTGTTCTCCTCCTGCAGGGACAGCAGCGAGGCCATGGCCCCTGTGGGATGGGATGGAGAGAGGCAGGATGGGATCTGGGATCCAGGATGGGATCTGGGATCCGGGATGTGATCTGGGATGGGATCTAGCCCAGGACACAGCCAGGGCATCCTTTGCCACCACGAGCTGCAGCATTTGGATAAAGGACCCTCAGGGATAGGAACAACAACCTGCCTTGGGATCCTTCCCTGATATTTGCTTTGGTTTTAATAACCAGGCACAAACAGGGGGATTTCCACCAAAATCCCACCACCCTCAATGTGAATCTCCAGCCCATGGGGAGGGTTCTGCCCCCCGGCCTGGCTGGAAATGCCACCTCCCACACTCAGACCTTCCAAGGAATGCTGTTTGTGAGGGAAGAGCTGCTGGAAATGCACAGTTGTGGTCAAAAGCCCACGGGAAGTTTGCAGTTGTGACTGCAAGGATGTTCAGATCCACATTCACAATCACAAAACTGCCAGAGATTTGCAGCTGCAACCACAAAATGGCCAAAATCTGGAGTTTGGGATCACAAAGTGCTGCAGATCAACAGCTGTGATCCAAACCCACCTCATTTTGCAGCTGGGACATAAAACCTCTGTAAATGTGTGTTTGGGATCACAAAATCATGGCAGGTTTATAGATGCAAGAGCAAAACTGCTGCAGATTTGCAGCTATGATCCCCAAACTGCTGCAAATCTGTGTTTGTGATCACAAAACCCCTGCAGATTTACAGCTGCAGTCATAAAACTGCCACAAATTTGCATTTTGATTCCAAAACTGCTGTAAATTCATGTCTATGATCCCAAAACTGCTGTAAATTCATGTTTGTCATCCCAAAACTGCTGTAAATTAAATTTTGATTCCAGAACTGCTGCAGATTTCCAATTACAATCATAAAAATGCTGCAGATTTGTAACTGCAATCACAAAACTGACACAAAATTTGGATTTCTAATGCCAAAACCTCTGCAAATTCATGTTTGTGATCCCAAAACAGCCGCCGATTGATAGCTGCAACAATAAAACTGGCACAAACTTGCATTTGTGATCCCAAAACTATTGTGAATTCCTATTTGTGATCCCAAAACTGCTGCAGATTTACAGTTACAACAACAAAACTGCTGCAGATTTACAGTTGCAACCACAAAAATCACTAAAAATTTGTGTTTGTGATCCCAAACCCTGCTGCAGATTCACAGCTGTGATCCCCGAACCGCTGTAAATTCACATTTGTGATCCCCAAACCGCCATAAAATCGCATTCGCCATCCCCAAACCACCGTAAATTCTCATTTAAGATCCCAAACCGCGGCACTTTCCCATTCGCGGCCACAGACCCGCCCCTGATTCTCTGCTGGGATCACGGAGCAGCCCCGATCCGCGATTTTCCCATCAAAAACCCCTTTCCCCTCGCAAACCCGCTGCCCCAGCGCCATTCCCGACCCCATTCCGACCCCGATCCCATTCCCATTCCCGGTCCCCATCCCATTCCCGACCCCGATCCCCTTCCCGGTCCCATTCCTATTCCCGATCCCAAACCCATTCCCCATCCCATTCCCGACCCCGATCCCGATCCCCTTCCCGGTCCCTATCCCATTCCCGATCCCAATCCCGTTCCGGACATTCCCCATCCCATTCCCGACCCCGATCCCGCTCCCGATCCCATTCCCGGTCCCATTCCCGACCCCGATCCCAATCCCATTCCCGACATTCCCCATCCCATTCCCGGTCCCCATCCCACTCTCCCCGCACCGAGGAGGACCCGCTGGCCCCACCTCAGCCCCGGGAGCATCTCCCGAGCCCCGGGCACCCCCTGGCCGCGGCCTCCTCGTCCCCCGGCCCCTTTTCCCGGGATTTGGGGCGGTTCGGGCTCGGTGCCCGCCCGCGGGAAGCGGATGCGGGGTCGGGATCAGCCCGAAATCCGCGTCCCCTCCCCGTGTGACGGCGGGAGCGGGGACCCTCCTCTTCCTGGAGGTCCCGGCAGCGGCTCGGCCCCATCCTCCCCCAGCAACCCCGCGGCTCTGCCGGCAAACGCACCCCGAGGCTCCGGGCGGAGCAGGAGGAGGAAAAGGAAGGGGACAGAGCCCAGTGCCAGCCCCCGGCGAGGCCGTGCCCGGGCCGTGGGGCGGTCCTTACCGGGACCGAGCCGCTCTCCCGGCCTTGAGCCCCGCGCTCCTTAAGCTCCTTAAGCCCGCAGTTGGCTCCGGCAGGAAAAGCTCCGGGGTGGAGCGAGCCGGGGTTGCCAAGGGGTGAAGCGGCTTTAACACCCCCGGGATGCGGGGATGGCGCCGGGACCCCGGATCATCCCGCCCGCCGGAGCTTTAATTATCCCCCGCGTAATTAAAGGCTTTCTGTTCCCACCCTGGTAGGGAAAAGTGGGCATAAATCCCCCAAATCCCCCAGCACGGGGGCTGGAGGCGTCCCCGCCCCTGAAGCAAGGGATGGATGCGGTCCCAAAGCACGCTCCGGGCAGGAGGGGCTCGCTCGCCCCCCGGCAGGGAAAGTGCCCTTTGTGCCCCGGAGAGCCGGAGATTACCCGGGACGGGGAGCAGGCCGATGGGATTGAGGATTTACCGCGTCTCGGATGCCTCCAGCCCGGCGGGAGCTGCCTCCAGTTGCACCCCCCAGCAGTTGTGTCCCAAAACCCCTCCTTTTCCCCTCATTTCCTCTCTTACCTTCCCCTGCCGGTGTCCTTCCCAACAGAAACCACTGCTAAGCAACAGGTTCTGTTGTGCTCCGTGTCCAATCCCATTCCCTCGGCACCGGCAAGGAATGGGAATCACAAAAGCTCATCCTGGCTGCTCCGAGCCCGCCCAGGGGAAGAAAAAAGTTCCAGTCTGGCATCAAAACCGTTTTATTGTTCACTCAGAAGCGTTACATTCTCACCTGGGGTCGCTGCCAGGCCCAGGGGAAAGCTCTGAAAGCAGAATGCCCTTTATCCAGTTGGAAATGGAAAAGAGAATCCAAAGAGTTGGATAAAAATAAGTGGGATTTCGTACTCAGAAAAGCCTTAATATAAATAGGTAAGAAAATATTTATTTGTTTCAAGAGGGATCTCAGCCCCAGCTCTGTCCAAGAGCTTGGCTCCATTCTGTCCTTAATAAAATGTCCATGGAAATGAGTAAAAAATCGTGTCTTCAAAATAGAGGAGGATAAAAACAAACTTCCCAGAGTAAGAAATTAGGAATTTCAGCTTGGAAACACCAGGATCAGGCTCCCCACATCCCAGTTAAGTGCTCAGAAAAAAATCCAGGTGGTGCTTGGCATCCTGGCAGGGAAAGGTTTCAGTGGATCCAGGAGGATGCTCCTTGCCCAGGGAAGGATTGATCCAGCCCAAAAGCACGAGCAAAAGGCAGAGGAATCCCTGAGCTCTCCCTCCTTATCAAGGAGAGGGAGGGACCTAATGGTTTTTCCCACAGGAGAAGCCTCCAAAGTCTCCCAGGATCCTGGTGTGGAGTGTTTAAGGCACGTGGCTGTTTCTTCCCAGCACTTATTGCAGCATTCTGGCACTGGGTGGGTGTAAGGGCAGGAGTGAGGTGTCCTGAGGCTGCTTCTTTGGTCCCATAGAATCCTGAGGATCCCAGCACCCACATGGGGAAAGGTGGGTCAAGGTGGGATCAGAACTGAACCCAGCCAGTGTTCCCCTGAGCCTGGCTGGAAGCTGACCTATAGAGAGGGAAAAACAGGGGGAAAATGGTGTTTAGAGAGGGTAAAGGCATCCAGGGAGGAAACTGAGCTGCAAATGGGTCATCCAGGAGCACCCCAAAACTCTCCTGGAGCAGCAGAGCAAGAAGTGTCGATGGACCCAAACTCAGGGAATTGGCAGCACAGAGGCAGAGCCACCTCTGAATCCCAAAGCTGGGACTGGATGGAGCAGTGCCCCCACCCCAGTGGGGTTTTCCAGCAAAACCAGGCGGTTTTCAGGCATCCACATCCCCCCCAAATCCCTCTCCTGCTCACCCTGAAGCTTTGGCAAAGTCTCCCCAGACATCAGCAGCAGGAGCAGCAGTGGGCTGAGGCCAGGACAACAGGGAGTCTGTCAGGAAGTCAGGAAGAGAGGAAACAACAGCAGGAGTGATTTCCCACTCTCACTGCCAGCCTCCCCCCTTTGATGGACGCAGCAGCCCCTGAGGAGCTCAGGGTGAGCACAGACCTGTGATGGGGGTTCCTGGGAGCTGGGCAGGCGTGGGGAGCGGGGCTGGGCGCTCCCCAGAGCTGGATTTTCCTCCAGGGGGTGGTGGGAGCAAGCTCAGACTCCCAGGCACTGCAGGACGTGGCCTGGTGCTCCCTGTCCCTCCTTCTTTTTTCTTCATGTTCTGAAAGGAGAGCAGGAAGTTTGGGTGGGATTGCCTTTAAATCCAGAGCCAGAGCGTGAAAACCCTGGAAGCCAAATTGTTTTAATTTGGGAATAAAATCCTGCACTGCTGCGATGTCCCACAGCTGGTGCATCCAAAGGGTCACAGCAGGGGTGGATTTCTCTCCAGATCCCCCAGGCCTGGTTTTGGCAGCAGGAATTGATTGCACCACAACCCCTGCAGGCAATGTTATCCCCATGGGTTCTGCCCTCAGCCCATGCCTGGGGTTTTCAGGGAGGAGCTGCTGCTTCCTCGTGGCACCCAAAGGAAAAGCTGGAATCAGCTGGGAAAGAAAGGCCCTCACAGCAATGTTGAGCTTGATGGTTTGTCCCTCCTTGAAGCCCAGATCCAGTTTGGGTCCCTGCTCCAGGTCCTGGGCCTGCCGGGCCAGCTCGCTCTGCTGCCTCACCCACCTGTGGGAATTAAATCCATGGAAAAGGAGACACAGCCTGCCCCAGGCTCCCCCAGACAAATAAATCCTGCTCAGGACCATCCCTCTGGGGCAGCAGCTCTGCAAAGGTGTGAGCTGGGACCTCACCTGAGGGAGCACCCAGGGGATGATTCCCAGCAGCACCTGCCAGAGCCCCACGGATCCCTCAGACAGCACCACATCCATCCATCCCTCCCCAAAACCCCAAAACCCCAAAACCCCAAAATTCCAAATTCCACCATCCCCAGCAGCTGGAGCAGCCCCTCAGGGCAGCCCCTTACAGCTGATATAGGAAGCAGAAGAATTAAATTGGGGAAGCTGGAGTGGGAATTTGGATGCCCAGTTTGGGAGGCTGCTGATACAAGCTGGGAAATCCTGGAGAGAGGAAGAGCTGTGAGCTCCCTCCTCTTCCCACCACAGCTGCCCAGCCCAGCTCCCACTTCTCCACCTCTCCTGGAGGAGACCTGCCAAAAACAGAGCTGAGAGGACACAGGGAGAGGCACAAACTCACTTGAAGTGGTCCTGGAGAGCCACGTTGAAGTCAAAGGCATCCCCTCGGTCCACAAAGCCAACCCCGATGAACGCCCGGCGGCCTGGGCAGGGAGAGGAGATTGGGATGGGATGGGATGGGATGGGATGGGATGGGATGGGATGGGATGGGATGGGATGGGATGGGATGGGATGGGATGGGAATGGAAATGGGGATGGAAATGGGGATGGAAATGGGGATGGAAATGGGGATGGGATGGGATGGGAATGGAAATGGGGATGGGAATGGAAATGGGGATGGGAATGGAAATGGGGATGGGATGGGATGGGATGGGAATGGGGATGGATGGGATGGGATGGGATGGGATGGGATGGGATGGGATGGGATGGGATGGGAATGGAAATGGGGATGGATGGGATACCCCATCCTGCACAGCCCCGTGCCTGGCGCTGCCTCCAGAGGGAGCTGGGACACTGGAGACTGAGCCACGGGACTGGGGATCACAGAATCCCAGAATGGTTTGGGTTGGAAGGACAGTAAATCCCATTCCATTCCACGGCCAGGGACACCTTCCACTATCCCAGGTAGCTCCAAGCCCCTTCTAACCCTGGACACTGCCAGGGTAAAAAAATCCGTTTTCTACACCAGGGAGCCACAGCTGCTCTGGGCACCCTGTGCCAGGGCCTGCCCACCCTCACAGGAACAATTCCTAATTCCCAACACCCCATCCAGCCCTGCCCTCTGGCAGTGGGAGCCATTACCTGTGTCCTGTCCCTCCACCCCTTGTCCCTACTCCCTCTCCAGCTCTCCTGGAGCCCCTTTAGGGACTGGAAGGCCACAATTAGGTCAGCCCAGAGCCCTCCCTTCTCCAGGTGTTTGACCTCGTTGGCTGCACAGTACAAACAGCTTTTTAATTAACTGGCAGCAGGGGGGTGTTCCTGCATCCTCCTGCCAACGCTGAGCAGCCAAACCCAAGAGTTTTTGTTCCGGGCCAAGGTCAGAGCCGTGGCAGGGAGGCAGCTCCTCCCTCTGCTCCCGTGCAGGGAACACTCGGCCATGGGAAGCAGGAATCCCTCCCGAACAGCAGCAGCGAGGGCTCTGCGGGGTCCGCGGCTGTGCGGGACGCACCGTTCCCATCTTCAATGCGGATGACAAAGTATCGGCTGGAGTCCGTCACGCCCTCCACAGCGATGCCGGGGAACTGCTCCACAGGAGCCTGGGCAAAGAGCTCTCCTGGAACACAGCAAGGGGCCGGGTAACGCCGGGCCCAGCCCGCAGCGCCGCTCGCCCGGAGCCCCGCGATCCCCCTCACCCGAGCTCTTGTCCTCCAGCTTGATGAAGGCCGTGCTGCCCTTGGCCGTGATCCGCAGGCGGCCGCTCCAGGCGGGCTGGTCCAGCTGCCACTCGGCGGCCCTGGGGAGCAGGAGGGAGCCTGAGCCCGGTGCTGCCCACAGCCCCCGTGCCACCATAGCCCCTGTGCCACCCACAGCCCCCGTGCCACCCACATCCCCCGTGCCACCCACAGCCCCCGTGCCACCCACATCCCCCGTGCCACCCACAGCCCCTGTGCCGCCCACAGTCCCTGTGCCACCCACAGCCCCCGTGCCATTCACATCCCCCGTGCCACCCACAGTCCCTGTGCCACCCACAGCCCCCGTGCCACCCACATCCCCTGTATCACTCACAGCCCCCGTACCGCCCACAGCCACCGTGCTGCCCCTGTGCCACCCACAGCCCCAGTGCCTGACCACAGCCCCTGTATAGCCCACAGCCCCTGTGCCCCCACAGCCCCCATGCTTGCACACAGCCCCCGTGCTGCCCCTGTGCCACCCACAGCCCCAGTGCCGCCCACGGCCCCTGTACCTGACCACAGCCCCTGTATAGCCCACAGCCCCCGTGCCGCCCACAGCCCCCATGCTTGCACACAGCCTCTGTGCCGCTCCTGTGCCACCCACAGCCCCCGTGCCTGACCACAGCCCCTGTATAGCCCACAGCCCCCGTGCTCCCACAGCCCCTGTACCCCACAGCCCCCATGCTTGCACACAGCCTCTGTGCCGCCATAGCCCCTGTGCCACCCACAGCCCCCGTGCCACCCACAGCCCCCGCGCCTGCCACAGCCTCCGTGTCACCCACAGTCCCTGTGCTGCCCCGGGGCACCCACGGAGCTCCTCTGCCTGCTGACAGGGCCAGGGTGGGGACAGTTTGTCACAAAATGGCTCGTTTCACCCCAAAACAGCTGCTGCGTTTGGGCGGGGAGCAGGCAAGAGCTGCGCGGGAGGTTTCGGTTCCCTTTCCGCGGAGTTTCCAGAGCCGAAGTTTTGTTAGGGACAGGCGGCTGTGGCAGGACGGCCTTGGGCTGGGGGTCACTGATGGGGTGGGAACCCCAAAACACACGGGGGGGATGGAGACAGCCCACGGGGTGGGATGAGGGCACAGACACCACCTGAGGGAACCCACGGGGGCTGAGCTTTCTCACCGAAGGGCTGAGATACCCCATGAGGAGCAGTTATTGCTGCCCCACAGGGAGGGAGAGACCCCGAACACCTCTGGGAGCCACAAGCCCCGCACACCTCACGAGGAGGGGACCCCACAAAACCCGCGGGGAGAGGGGGAGCCCCCCCACGCCAGGAAGCGCTGACACCCCGCGGGCGGGCGCGGGCCCCACCTGTAGCCGCGGTTGGACGCCCGCGGCGGCACCCGGTACACGAGCACCGCCGGCTTCACGCACAGCACCGACTCGTACTCCTCCTCTGCCTCGGCCGCCATTGCGGCCCCGCCGCCTCGATGGTACCTCGGTAGTACCCCGGGGGTGCCTCAGGCCGCCCAGGACGGGGCGGGGCCCGGCGGAGAGAGGCGCTTCCGCACCCGCGGCGCCCCCTAGCGGGCGGGAGGACCCGGTGCGGGGCGTTGCGGAAACTGGTCCCAGTTCGCTGCGGAAACTGGTACTGGCTCTGGGCCCCGAGCCACGAAACCCACAGGTTTCACTGCTTTTATAAATCAGGTCATTTTATAAATCTTATAAATCAGATAGTGGAGTCTACTATTTCCATTGATTTATATTACAGCGTTATATACTATGTATTATAGCATTGTAGGTTCTCTAAGATAGATACGATGTTAAATATATGTATTAGATACTGGGTTGTATATTACATATAATTATGTTTCTTCTATATTAATTAATTTATTAATATTTCTATAGTCTATTAAAATGTTAATATTATATTAATATTATATGTTTGCATTATTTCTATTGTAAGTAGATAAAAATCATCAGAATTCCAAGGGAGCCGAGGGCTGTGGGAGCTGCCAGGGCTCCCGGATTCCTCACCCCAGGAAGTTCCAGCACCTTCTCTGGACATTATGGAGCACAACACCCAGGGGGAACCCAGCACAGAGCAACAAAATAATCACATTCGATTAAATGAGTTGAATTAACTGATTTGCTTTTCTCCTCCAGGGAGAGACAGCACTCACATCCACACTTGGGATTCACATCTTCCCTTTCCACCCTCCTTGGACCACTCCTCCCAACCATCCTAAAAACGGGGTAAAATCCTCTGGTTTTGGGTGGAAATTATGGGCAAAGGCTCCCAGATTTCACCTTCCTGGTGGATTTTTACACACCTGCCACCTAAAAGCTGCCCCTGGCAGACACGAGGACAAAAGGAGGGAGCCATAAAGCCGTGAAAAGTTTAAAGACATTTATTTAAAATACAATTTATAAAACGTTTTCTTTCCGGCGCACGTTTTTTTGTTTTTTGTTTTCTGGGGGGAGCAGAAACACGCGGGTACCGCGTCCATCCTCCCCCTCCTGGGGATGAAGGCGCTTCCCACAGGAACGCCGCCGAGCCCTGCCCGCGGGCGGGACGTGTCCTGGGCACCGAGTCCTGGCGCCGGACAAGGAGATTTCAGTGCTGGAAAAGGGGATTTCGGTGCCGGAGCTGGGATCTCGGTGCCGGCCACGAAGGAGGCAGCGATGAGGCACCAGAAATCCGGCGGATTTGGGAGGTTTTTGGCTATTCTATGCTATTTTTAGGAATAATTAAGGAAAGGCGCAGTGACTACAGTTATTGCTGACGGCCTTCTCCCTCCCGCTCCCTCCCGGAGCTCATCCCGGCCCCCAGGCTCAGGGGATGAGTGAGATCCCCCAAAAGTCCCCAGGATCCCAGGGGGAATCCCGGGGGAATCCCGCCCCACCCGGAACCAGCTGTGAGGAGGTTCCGGGGGTTGGATACACAGGTAGTTTCTATTTTCCCGTTTCTGTGGGATTTCAGCCTCATTTCCACACAGGGCTTTTCGTGCACGTCAAGATTGGCTCGTTCCCCCTCGAACCTGCTGAAGGCAGCACCTGGATGCAGGATCCATCAGGAACCACCCAGGTCTCCAGGTCCTGGCCCTCCAGGAAGAGCATTTAGTGTTCATCCAATCCCTTGATATCGAGTGATCCTCAGCTTCACCCACGGGGGAACATCTCCGTTCCTGGGGAGCAGCAGCCTCCCCATCCTCTTCCCGGGAGCCGGAGCAGGACGATCCCTTCCCTGAAGCTTTGCGGCCTCCAGGGAGATGTGGGGATCATCCAGGCTTTCCCCAAGGCTGGTCTGGTTCCCAGGTCTGCCATTCCAGGAGAGCTCGTACCGTCCCTGCGCTGCCGGGATATCCCACTGCCCGACGTCAGAGCCACAGCGGCGCCGGAGCCTCTCCTCCTCCTCCTCACATCTCCCTAATTCTTCACTGCCCGGCCCTCCATGGCCGGACAGCAGGCATTTGCACGGGGTCACTCTGCATTCCCTTCTCCCCAAACACAAAAGAACCCATAAAGGAGGTGTTTTAAGCTTCTCCTCAAAGCCAGCAGGGAATCGGAGCCAAGCTTTAACAGGAGCAGGATGTGAACTGGGTCCGACTCCGAGGTACCTGGGGGTATCCAGGAGTTCGCTTCCATGGCAGTGGAAATGGAGAAGGAGAAACATGAGCTTGTCATCCCCAAGCCATCACATTCATGGAAATCCATTGGAATTCCCTTTGGAACACTCAGCTACCTCTCTGGACTCAAACAAACGGCTCAAACCCTTCCCACACACTCCGCCGATCCAAGATACAGAAAACAAACAGAAAACCAAATAAAAGAACCTAAAATCCTCGGAAACAGAACTCGTTCTGGAAGTGATGAGGACAACATGCGCGGCTGGGGAGGCTTCCCATCTTTTTTTTTGTTTTGTTTTTGTTTTTTTTTTTTTCTTTTCCTTAAATGCCAGGTTTGGAGTACAACAAACGTTATTGCTGGCGCTCGCTCCGACCCGAGTGGGACACGCACGACTCCCTGCGCCCGGCCGAGCGCGGCACGGCCCCTCGTGTCCCCCGGCCGCACGGGGGGACAGCCCTGCCGCCACGGCCGCTCACAGTGGGTGGAGAGGGGAGGTCACAGTGCGTGGGGCTGAAGGTCACAGTGGGCAGAGCAAAAGGGTCACAGTGCAAATCACCCCGGGAGGTCCCCAGGCCCGGGTCCGTGTGTCCGTGCCGGCGGAACGGCGCCTCCGCCTCTATCTGCGCTGCTTGAAGCCCTGCGAGCCATCGGGGCCCAGCGGCTGCCGGATCACATTGTTGGGCTGCCGGCTGTCCTCGGGCTGCGAGATCCGCGGCGGCCTGCAGGGACAGAGGGGACACAACTGAGCCTGTGGGGACATAGCTGGGGCCTGCAGGGACAGAGGGAACACAACTGAGCCTGTGGGGACATAGCTGGGGCCTGCAGGGACAGAGGGAACACAACTGAGCCTGTGGGGACATAGCTGGGGCCTGCAGGGACAGAGGGAACACAACTGAGCCTGTGGGGACACAACTGAGCCTGTGGGGACACAACTGAGCCTGTGGGGACACAACTGAGCCTTCGGACACAGAGGGGACAGCTAAGCCTGTGGGGTACTGCTAGAGCCTGCAGGGACAGAGGGGGACACAACTGAGTCTGTGGGGACAGAGGGGACAGCTGAGCCTGTGGGACACAACTGAGCCTCTGGGGCACTGCTGGGGCCTGCAGGGACAGAGGGGACAGCTGGGCCTGTGGGGACACAACTGAGCCTGCGGGAACAGAGGGGGACACAACTGAGCCTGCGGGATCACAGGGGGACAGCTGGGCCTGCAGGGACACAACTGAGCCTGCGGGGACAGAGGGAACAGAGCTGAGCCCATGGGGACACAACTGAGCCTGCAGGGACAGAAGGAACACAGCTGAACCTGCAGGAACACTGCTGGGGTCTGCGGGGACAGGGGGAACAGAGCTGAGCCTGTGGGGACAGAGGGAGACAGAGCTGAGCCTATGGGGACACAACTGAGCCTGTGGGGACAGAGGGGGACAGCTGAGCCTGCAGGGACACCGCTGGGGTCTGCAGGGACATAACTGAGCCTGTGGGGACAGAGGGAACAGAGCTGAGCTTGCAGAGACACAGCTGGGGCCTGCAGGGACAGAACCGAGCCTGCGGAGACAGAGGGGGACAGCTGAGCCTGCAGGGACAGAGAGAACAGAGCTGAGCCTGTGGGGACACAACTGAGCCTGTGGAGACACCGCTGGGTCCTGCAGGGACACCGGGGCAGGGACATCCAAAGGAGGTGTGGAATTCTGAATGAGGTGTGGAATTCTGAGTGCCTCGGGGAAACCCCTGCACCACCGGACGCTGTCAGGGGCTCTGGGGTCCCCAGGACAGGAAGGACGTGGAACAAGCCCAAAGGAGCCTGCCAAGGTGATCAGAGGGATGGAGCAGCTCTGCTGTGAGGAAAGGCTGGGGGAATTGGGATTGCTCAGCCTAGAACAGAGAACCTCTGGGGTGACCTGACTGTGGCCTTCCAGTGCCTGAAGGGGCCAACAGCAAAGATGGAGGGACTCTGGATGAGAGCCTGGGGGAACAGATTCCCACTGCCAGAGGGCAGGGATGGATTGGATATTGGGAAGAATTCCTCCCTGGCACAGGTGTGGCTGCCCCTGGATCCCTGGAAGTGTTCTGAAGGCAAATGGACGTGGCACAGGGACATGTTTAATGGGGAACACAGCAGTGCCAGTCAATGGCTGGACTCTGATCCTGGAAGGCTCTTCCAACCTCAATAATTCCATGGTTTATGACCTTACCAGGCCCTTCCCTCACTGCCACCTAGCTGAGGCTCTAGCAGAGCCCTCCCCTCTCTGTGCCAGCCTGGCTGCACCCCCACTAACACCAGGCAGCAACTCCCCAGCCACACAGAGCTGCTCCCACCTGTCCAGGATGGGTTTCTCCTGCTCCTCCTCGGGGCTGGCGCTGCCCAGGATGCGTTTCCTGGCCTCGGCGTACTCGGCCTCGCGCTGTGCCAGCGATTTGACGGGGAAGGCGGGGCGGCTGGCGGGGTGCGCGCTGCTCAGCACGCCGTTGCTCGTGGGCCGCTTCAGGATGCGGATCTGCGGCGGCGGCCCCGCGGGAAGGCTGTCGTCCTGGATCACGATCGGCACTTTGGGAGGAGATTTGGACTTTCTGCTGTTTGGGAAGGAAAACAAGGGGTTGGTGAGTGTTTGCCACGGGGGTTTGCTGCCTGGTGTTGCTATAGGACATGAAAAAACACAAGCGCACACCGCTGCTCTAGAGACTTTATTTTCTGACTCTAACATTTATAGTTTTCTAAGAGCGACAGTGGACTGGAGGGTGACAGTGCCACCTCTCCAATGACACCGGTCAAACCAACAGTTTATCAACTTTCTCTTCTTCTATAAAAGAACGCAAAACAATGAGTTATTTACAGAGAAAGTTCACTACAAAAATGTCAACATTAAAAAGCTTAAAAAATCTTAAAAAAACAGAGTGACAGCTCAGTGTGTGAATTCCTCGTGTCTGAATGGCCTTCCTGTGATTAAGAGCAGCCTGCAATAATTAAAGGCCTCGTTATAGTAGTAACTCTAAAGAGGAGCAGTGGATAGCTCGGAAAGAGATGGAAAATCAGTCTCTGCTGTGTGTGACACCATTAAATGTCGCAGTGTCTTTTCATTAAAAATCCTTTCTTAGGATTTTTCTTCCTGAGAAGCTGAGACGCCTCAGGAACAAAATGTAAATAATGGTTATCTGCTGCTGTGGAATGCAACAGGTGCATCTGTGATTGGTCTCGTGTGGTTGTTTCTAATTAATGGCCAATCACAGCCCAGTTAGCTTGGACTCTCTGTCCGAGCCACAAAGATTCCTTTCTATTCTTTGCTTAGCCAGCCTTCTGAGATTAAACTTTTCCTTCTATTATTTTTAGTATAGTTTTATTGTAATATATATCATAAAATAATAAATCAAGCCTTCTGAAACATGGAGTCAACATTCTCGTCTCTTCCCTCACCTGCAAACCCCTGTGACACCGTCACAATTAAACTGTGCTGAAGGAACGGGAACAGAGACTGTTCCCTCAGCAGAGCTTTACTGTGACAGTGGTCACAGGGGTCTGAGGATGAGGGAAGAGACGAGGATCTGACTCCATGTTTCAGAAGGCTTGATTTATTATTTTATTATATATATTATATTAAAACTATACTAAAAGAATAGATTAAAGGATTTCCTCAGAAGGCTGGCTAAGAATAGAAAGGAATGATAACAAAGGTTTGTGGCTTGGACTTGCTGTCTGAGCCAGCTGACTGTGATTGGCCATTAATTAGAAATAACCAACATGGGCCAATCACAGATGCACCTGTTGCATTCCACAGCAGCAGATAACCATTGTTTTGTTATCACAAATGTAACCAACATTTTGTTCCTGAGGCCTCTCAGCTTCTCAGGAAGAAAAATCCTAAGGAAAGGATTTTTCATAAAAGATGTCTGCGACACTTCACTATTTCTAGTTGAAGACATTGGTGTAAGCACCTTGATTTCACTCCCTGCAAGGATTTCTAGGGCCCCTCTCACCAGGACACCCAGCCGGTCACTCCAACCCTGCCATTTCACTCCTCAGAGCCAGCCTCAGCCCCAGCTCACCATCTGAATGTTTCACAGTCCCTTTTCTGCATGGAACTCCCAGAAGATAAATCCCATGACTCTCTAATAATCAAAGGGGAAAAAACCCAACAACAAAGGACTTGTCAGCAACGATTAAAAAAGTTTCTGGTAGGAGAAAATAACACAGCCCTGCCCAGGCCCAAAGGAAGCAGGAAAAGAAATTGTGCCTGATGCAAGACACAGTGAGTCAGTCCAGAGCCAGGAGCCGGCATTACCCGACTCAGCCATTTCTTCCCCTCTTTCTCACTTGGCTTCCCCCAAGCTGGAGCTTCATCCAGTCTGGAGGAGCCGGCTCTGAAAGCTCTGAAATCAGAGCACTCTCAGCTTTCTCCCGCGGCTCCCAAGGGCCACCTAGTGGCACAGAGACAGGGACTCACTGATTCTCAACCCCATCCCAGCGCTCCCTGCTCAGTCTGAAGCTGTTTCCCCACCCCGCAGGCCCTCAGCTGTCCAACAACACCTCAGGGAAATCAGGATTTTACCTTTCCTTCTGTGTGATCTTCAGCTTCTTTTCCAACCGTCTGTCTATTTCCTAGAAAAGAAGGAGAGAAAAGTAAAACCACAAAGTTTTTAATAAAATGAAGACCAATCTCAGTTTGGAGGTCAGAGTTTGAGCCTGTTTGGGCACACATGTAATTACAGTGTTCCAAACACCGATCTCTAAAGGGGGGAGGGAGTGTGTGGCTCCATCTAAGGATGATTTGGGAATCAAGAGGCAGAGAAAAGTAAAGCCATCATGGATAAGCCATGAGAAAAGCAAAACCACCAGGAGTATTTTGCTGTAGCCAGCAGCACACCCACAGCAGGCCATGGATCTGGCGTCTGTGACCGTGTTCACAGGGGTGTTCAGGTGAGGGAAGAGACAAAGATCTGACTCCATATTTCAGAAGGCTTGATTTATTATTTTATGATATATATATTACATTAAAACTATACTAAAAGAATAGAAGAAAAAGTTCTCATCAGAAGGCTGGCTAAGAATAGAAAAGAATGATAACAAAGGTTTGTGGCTCAGAGAGTCCAAGCCAGCTGACTGTGATTGGCCATTAATTAGAAACAAGCACATGAGACCAATCCCAGATGCACCTGTTGCATTCCACAGCAGCAGATAATCATTGTTTACATTTTGTTCCTGAGGCGTCTCAGCTTCTCAGGAGGAAAAATCCTAAGGAGAGGATTTTCATATAAAGATGTCAGCGACAGGTGCCGAGTGCTCATCACTCATTTTAACCACCTCAGCTGGCAAAAAACCACCTGTGAGGGTAAAACCCCACGGATTCCACAGCAATTCCACAGCAAGGTACTCCTGGATCCAGGCAGGGATCAGGCCAAACCTGCTGGGCATTGGAGCAGCAGTGGCCACAGCCAGGGCTGTGGTGGTGTTCACAGGGGTCTGAGGATGAGGGAAGAGACGAGGATCTGACTCCATGTTTCAGAAGGCTTGATTTATTATTTTATTATATATATTATATTAAAACTATACTAAAAGAATAGAAGGAAAAATTTCATCTCATAAGGCTGGCTAAGCTAATAATAGAAAGGAATGATAACAAAGGTTTTTGGCTGGGACAGAGAGTCCGAGCCAGCTGACTGTGATTGGCCATTAATTAGAAACAAGCACATGAGACCAATCACAGATGCACCTGTTGCATTCCACAGCAGCAGATAACCATTGTATACGTTTTGTTCCTGAGGCCTCTCAGCTTCTCAGGAGGAAAAATCCTAAGGAAATGATTTTCATGCAAAGATGTGTGTGACACAGGGCGATCCCGGGAAGCTGAGCCCCGAGCCCAGGCCAGGGGCAGGGCTGGCCAGCAGGGCCACGTTCCTGCCAGGAGAAGGCCCTGCCCTGCCCCACACCTCCCTGGGCTGCAGTCACCACCGAGTCACCCATGGGCACAGAGACGTGTTCATCACCCACAGAGCCGGGTCTGAGCGCGTCAGCCCTGCCCAGGCTGGCAGCCACCCCTGCCAGGCTGCCCAGGTGTTGCAACCAGAGCAATTACAGAGAAAACTCGGCTGAGGAGGAGAAGGAAGCCAGGTTTCAACCCCCCTGCAGGTGACCTGCCCCAACCCCACCGGTATTTTTAGATCCTCGCAATTTTTAGGTCCTCATGACAGCTCCGTTAAAAGAGGCTCTGAAACAGCTTTTTGTGTTTGATTTGATCATCAAATAAGGAGAGAAACTACCTGAGAGTGTCCCAGTTTAGCCAGCTGATATCTGGCACTACAGAAGGAAATTCCAAATTTGTGGCAGGAGGCAGCTGCTCTGCTTTGAGGCCTGGCTGCTTCCCCCTGCTGCCTGCAGGAACCACAGCGGGCACAGCTCGGGAAGGGAATGGGTTTGGACTGAAATTCCCTGCCCCTGTGAGCAGGGAAGGAGCACAAGTCACTACAAGATGCCAATCCACAGAGTTGGCTGTTGGTCATACACCTCCACCTAGAATGGAATAAATCATTTCAGGAAGATAAAAGGTGGGTGGGAGGTTGAGTTTCCTCACCCAAGCCTGTCCTGGGAGGTAACAAAACCAGGCAGAGCTTCACAAGGCAGAGCCTCCTGGGGAGGGCCAACACCTGCAGGCAGCTTCCTTCCTCTTCAAGGGGACTGGGAGGGAGGAAAATCCCATTTTTTGCTGCACAGGAGGGAGGGAATGTGTGAGAGCTGCCTCCTGCCCTCTGAGAGCAGTGCATATCCTGCTGAGGATGGAGATGCTGTGGGGCAGCTGGTGGCAAACAGCAGAAGCCAAATGAGGGGAAGGGGTTGGCTCCTCACTCAGCCAGCCCAGGTGATGACATTGTGGTCTTAAAACCAGATTTTCAGCCTCCAGGCCCTCCTGGAATATCCCCATTAAATACTTCAGCACACGGGAGAGAGACAACAGGAAAACAGGGTGGAAAGGGGGGAAACACACTTCAGGAGCTTCTCAAACCATTCCACACTGAGTAGAAACAAGGCTGCTGAGCCCTCAGCTGACTGGGACTGTGGGCACAGAGGTGACACAAGCCACATGGCAGCCCTGGGGAATGCTCTGTTCTGCTCTGAACCACCTCCTTTCTAGCAGAGGAGAGGTGGCCTGGCAAAAGTCACATTGCTGCATTGCTGGGGGCTCTGAGCTGAGCTCAGGGCTGTTCCTGAAGCACTGGAGGCTCTGAGCTGAGCCCTGGGGCTGTTCCTGCACTTCTGCTGGCTCTGAGCTGAGCTCTGAGCCTGTTCCTGCACTGCTGCTGCTCCTGGGGCTGCTCCTGAAGCACTGGGGGCTCTGAGTTGAGCCCTGGGGCTGTTCCTACACCTCTGCTCTCCTGGGGCTGTTCCTGCACTGCTGGGGGCTCTGAGCTGAGCCCCAGGGCTGCAGCCATGGTCTGACTGGGAGATGCTGCAATTGCAGGGTGTCACCTCCACCTCAGCACTGAGAACAGGTGATTCATGGCACTGTCACCGAGCCCCAGCGCTGCCAGACAGCCCCACATCCAGCCACAGCCTGCAGCCTCCCCTGGCACAGGAAAATGAAGCTCTTTGCTCTGCTCGACACCAAAACTTACCCAACGAATCCTTCAAAACCATCCCAACTCCTTCACAGCCTGTTTCGCTTTTCCCACTCTGGAGCAGGTCACTTCCAGCAAAATTCTTGGTGCCTTTGTCTCCAAATCCCCAAACCCACCAGTGGTCAGGGAGCAAGCTCGTGGTGCTGGACCATAAACCAGAGCTCTGTGCTTGGGGAGCTCCTCACCAGGGATCACACGGGGTCAGGGAGGCTGGGAAAGACCTTGGATCACTGAGCCCACCCTGTCCCCAGCCTGGCAAGTGCCACCTCCAGGGATGGGCACTCCAACCCTCCCTGGGCAGTTCCAAGGCCTGAGCACCCTCTCCATGCAGAAATTCCTCCTGATGCCCACCCTGAGCTCCCCTGGCCCAGCCTGAGGCCGTTCTCTCTCCTCCTGTCCCTGTTCCCTGGAGCACAGCCCGACCCCTGGGCTGTCCCCTCCTGTCAGGAGCTGTGCAGAGCCACAAGGGCCCCCTGAGCCTCCTTTGCTCCAGGCTGAGCCCCTTCCCAGCTCCCTCAGCCTCTCCTGAGGCTCCATTCCCTTCCCTGGACATGCTCCAGCCCCTCCAGGTCCTTCTTTCCACGAGGGCACAGCACAGGGGCCTGGCCCTGCCCTGGGCCTGTGCCCACACCAGGCTGGCACAAGGAGCAAAGCCAGGAGCAGTAAAATATCAAATAAATCCCCTAAATTCCAGCCTCAGCAGCTGATGGGAGCACTGTGCTCCCTGCAGAACACGAGGCTCCCTCCACACGTAGGGACCTTGGCAGAATAACAAAAACCAACCCTTGACACCAATCACACACAAACCCCTCCCTGCCACCCCAACCTCTGCAGGATCCACAGAATTCCTGGCACTGCTGAGGGGATTCCAGCTGCCCCCACTGAAATTTTGGTAGGAAAAATCTCCTTTTGTGTTTAAATAGATGGGCAAAAGCAGCTCCCCACCTCAGCTGCAGTGAGGTGAGTGAGGAGCACTCCCTCCCCACCTCACATACCTCTTGGTGTGTCACAAATTGTGTTTTCTTCTAAACACAGGCACTGACTCTGCATTTTCCAGGCAGCTCAGTGCTCATTGCTGGGATGTTTGGAATTGGAGGAATGGAGTGTTTGAACACCACGTGCAGACACAGCCCCAGCCCTGAGCAGCCTCACAGCTTGTGACTGGGATCACTGCACCACTTTAAAAGCAGAATCACCTTGGCACTGCTCATTTTTAATTAAAATCAAATCCCTGCTGCTGCTCTGCACGGATCCATCCGTGTGCTGATGTCACCCCCTCTGCTCTGCTGTGTCACGCTGGCTGTCACCATGTGGGGAAGGAGATAAAATTAGGAGCTGACTCTGAGGGCAAGTGCCAGAGGCACTACAAGCACCACAGGCATGAGCTGTCTGCAGAGGCAGCTGGATGTGGCATCTGAGGACCTGCACAGGTCACTGGGGACAAACCCCAGGTGTCCTTCACCTGAGGGGCTCCTCCAGCTCCCCCTTCCCACACAAACTTCTCTGCATCACCAAAAACCACAGGACATTCCCAGCCTGCCTCACATCCCCGTGCAAAACCCCCTCCCCAAAGATTAGCCAGGAATCTCAGCAGCCTATTTTTAGGGCTATTATTTGTGGATGCCAAACAGGACCCAAACAAACAGCCCAAAGAAGATCCTGTTCTCTGACATTTAGGCTGCATTTGTGGACAAGGACGTCATGGAAGCTGAGCTGAGCCCCACCACAGGCACCCTTCCTACCCCCACCCTGAGGAAAACAGCCAAGAGGATCCATAACCCCCCTTGGAATGCAGACATGGACCCCAGGACATGAATCTGCTGCTCAGATCCCACATTCCTATGGCCTGGCATGCCAAAGAGCCACCCAGGCATTAAGCTGACACCTTGGGGGTGCTGCTGGTGAGCTGGGGACCCTCAGCACCCCAGGAATGCATTCTGCAGGGGATGGAGGCACATTCCCAGGCAAATCCAGAATATTGGGAAGCCAAGCCAGCCACTCTGCTGGCAAGAAACCTTTTGGGAATACACATTTGGGAATAACTGCAGGGCCCTGGGCACACACAGGGCATTGTCCCCATCCCTGCCAGCAGGGACTCTCCAAACACAGCAAACAGCAGCTCCCAGCCTGGCTGATCCAGGCAGGAATTACAGGATAACCCCTGGCTGCCTTTCACCCCAAGGTGAGTGAGTGAGCTCCACTGAAGGTGTGAGGAAAGCAGAGACTTGGTGTAAATCACTTACACCAGGTGGTATTTCCCCCTCTTCATCCAAAACTCCTCTGCAGAAACCCTGGGGAGATCCCTACCAGAGCACAGGGCAGCGGTCCTGCTGCTCTCCTGGATCTCTGGTAACATTTTCCAAAGCTCTGGAAAACCATTAACCACATTCTCTGCTGTATCTACTCCCAGCACAACCTTCTACCCCTCTCACCCCAATAATGTGGAATGTCAGACCCAAGAACAAGTGAATTTCAGCTGGAGCTGGATCCTCCCAAAACCACAGCTGGGTCTGCTCCTCACAGCACCACTGCATGCTCTGGCAATTCCTGACAAACTCCAAAGCCTGGCTGATGTTCCTTTCTTTAGGAAATAAAAGCAAGTTTTAAGATCTGAGGTCACCAGAGCTGTTGATGGAGACCCAAACCTGGAACAAAACACCCTCAGGAAAGAGCAGAGCTGGGCAGCCCCTGATCTCCTCCTTACCCACCTATTTCTCTGCTCCAAAGAGAAATTAATCTAATAATTACTGCAACACTCCAGCTCCTGAGGCTACTGGGGATCAGCTGCTGCATTAATTATTCCTCCCAGTCACCCTGCCAGGCTCAGCCCCAGGTGTTTGTGTCTCCATGGCAGATCCTGCTCCTCAGCACCAGGCACTGGGGACATGGAGCATTTTTGGGAACAAGTCTGACATTCCCAGCACGGATTTTTAGGGCTGGGGGAAGAACTCAGTGGGGCAGCAGCTCCTTCTCCCTTGCTGCAGTATCCCCAAACCAACCTCACTTCCCCCTGATCATTCCCAACCTCCAAACCTCCCATTTCTTACCAAAAACCTCCACCTGCCCAAGCAACACCCAGCAGCAGAAACAGAAATTTCCATTCCCAGTTTCAAGACTTTTTGGATCTGTTACAGCACCTAAAGCAAACATTTGGTGAAACTTTGCCCCACATCTTTTTGGTGTGGGAAGTCCAAATCCATCCAGGGTTCATGGCAGCAGGGGAGGGGAGATTCTGCCCCTCTGCCCCTCAGGTGAGACCCTCAGCACCTGCAGAGCTGCCCCAGCACAGGGAGGAGCTGGAGCTGCTGGAGGCTCCAGGGGGATCAGGGGGGTGGAGCAGCTCTGCTGGGAGAGCTGGGAATGCTCAGCTGGAGAGGAGAAGCTCCAGGCAGAGCTCAGAGCCTTTGCAGGGCCTGAAGGGGCTCCAGGAGAGCTGCAGAGGGACTGGGGACAAGGATGGAGGGACAGGACACAGGGAATGGCTTCCACTGCCTCAGGGCAGGGCTGGATGGGATATTGGGAATTAGGAATTGCCCCCTGTGAGGGTGGGCAGGCCCTGGCACAGGGTGCCCAGAGCAGCTCTGGATCCCTGGCAGTGCCCAAAGCCAGGCTGGACATTGGGGCTTGGAGCACCCTGGGGCAGTGGAAGGTGTCCCTGCCATGGCAGGACATGGAATGGGATGAGCTTTAAGGGTTTCTGGGATTCCCTCACAGCCCTGACCCCAAAACCCAGTTTTCCTCACGGCCACAGCCCTGCACACCCCAGCCTCGTTAGTGTGGCCCTGCCCACAGCACTCATTAGCAGAGGGAGGTCACAGTGTCACACTCCAGAGTGTCTCCCTTCTGCCTCTGCTGGACTCCAACCCCATTGAGCACCTCCAAGTGACAGCAGCTGACACCTCCAGATCCAGTGACCCAGAGCCTGGCAGGTGGCACCAATGCCACCCTCACGTGTGACAGACAGGAGACATTCTGCCACCTCGGGTGCCCTGTCCTCCCTGAGTGCTGTGACACCAGCTGGGGACAGTCCCAGGCCAGGCCAAAGTGCATTCCCAGCCTCTGTCTGCTCCATCCTCCTGGAATGGCCGATCACAGGACATGGGGCAGGTTCTCCTCTCTTGGGGACACGGCTGGGAGCAGTGGGGACACTGCAGGGGCTGAAGGGAGCAGCTGGAGCTCAGTCTGCAAACTCCAGGGGAAAAAGGCACACAAGGAGAGTAATTCCATGGGATTTTAACCTGTTTTGGATTGCCAGAGGAATGTTTGACCTGCAGGGAACCAGGGAATGTCCTGAGCTGGAAGGGACACACAGGGATCAAATCCAGCCCTTGGCCCTGCACAGACACCCCAACAATCCCAGCCTGTCCTGGAGCTCTGGCAGGGCTGGGACCATTCCCTGGGCAGCCTGGGCAGTGCCAGCACCCTCTGGGGAAGAGCCTTTGCTGATCTCCAACCCAAACCCCCCTGGGCCAGCCCCAGCCCTTCCCTGGGTGCTGTCCCTGCTCACAGAGCTGTCCCCTCCCTCGGGATGAAGCTGAAAGAGATCCTGACCTGGAATCAATGATTAAGACTCTGACACACTCCAATTCTACCTGGTAAAGAAATAACCAATGAATCTCTCTGCCAAGCACCAGTTCCAAGCTGAGGATCACCCATGACCATGTTCTGGAGCCCAGCTTCCACCTAACATTTAATTATTGCTTTAGCCAGGTAAACAGGCCTGAGTGTCACCAACTGACCTCTCATTTGTGTTTGCCAGCCAGGCCACACAACACCACACAAAAACAAACCAGGAATTAAGGCTCATTAGTGTTTTCTGACCCAGACTGGCCCTTTGAAACCCTTCCCAGCCTCACTCCTAACTCAGAGGTTACTCACAGCCTGGTTTCCAGCTGTAACTCCCCATTCCACAGACATTCCAGGGCTCTAATTGGACACAGGGAGGTGACAATGACCCAGAGGCCCCACGGAGCTCTGCTGCACCCTGTGGCCCTGGGACAGGGGACACTGTCATGGTCACTCGGGGGTGGCACATTCCCAAGGAGCTGCTCCGTGTCTGGGGCAGCTCTGATGGCACAAGAGCAAGAGAGGCCACCTTGAACACACAACCAACCACCAGGATTTGTTTCACAGCTCCCTGAGCGACCAAACCAAGCTGGGTTGGATTTTTAGGGGTTTTATTCAACCTAATGAGATTTTCCTGGTGCCTGATTTGGGGGGAGCTGCAAGAGAGAAATGAGGTGAATTTTAATTAGGAGACCCTGGGATCTCTGCTCAGCCCAGAACTGCCTCTTGCTGACAAACCTTCCTCAAGGCCTTGAGCAGAAGTTCTCAGCCTCACCAAAAGCTACAAACAAACACCCCCAGAACTGAAAATGTGATGTATTTGCTTTCCCAAGGAACACCCTGTGTGTGGAATATTAAAAAATTACATGCTAGGACACAGATAATGCATCGATAAAACCCACCATGCATCTCCTGGTGTATCTCTACTGTTCCCTCATGTCTTGAAGGGTCTAAAAAATTAAATAACTCAGGCTCCCAACAGTGGGAAGTGCCAGCATCACAGAATCCCAGAATGGTTTGGGTTGGGAGGGACCTTAAAGCTGCTGCAGTGGCAGCCCTGCCATGGCAGGGACACCTCCCACTGTCCCCAATGTCCAGCCTGGCCTTGGGCACTGCCAGGGATCCACAGCTGCTCTGGGCACCTGTGCCAGGGCTGTCCACCCTGCCAGGGGACAATTCCTAATTCCCAGTATCCCAGCTAACCCTGCCCTTTCCCTGTGTCCTGGCGCTGTCACAGCAGGATGTGTTTGAGCTGCTCCCTGGTGTCTCTGCTCTGCTGCAGCCTCCTGAGCACCAACAGCACTGCCAAGCCCTGCTCCTGTATGCTGGGATTGCCTTGGATGGAAGAAAATCACAGAACCATGGAGTGTCCTGAGCTGGAAGGGACCCACAGGGATCAAATCCAACCCTTGGCCCTGCACAGACACCCCAACAATCCCAGCCTGTCCTGGAGCTCTGGCAGGGCTGGGACCATTCCCTGGGCAGCCTGGGCAGTGCCAGCACCCTCTGGGGAAGAGCCTTTGCTGATCTCCAACCCAAAAACCCAAACCCCCCTGGCCCAGCTCCAGCCCTTCCCTGGTTCTGTCCCTGCTCACAGGCAGGGATCAGAGCTGCCCCTCAGGAGGAGCTGCAGTTGCTGCTGGTGCCACAGCAGAGCCTGCTCCTGCCCTGGCTGCTCTGTGCCCACCTGTGCCTGTGACTTTGGGACACCTGAACGTCCCCAGCTGCAGCAGCATCCATCAGCACCACAAGAACCACGGGACAAGGGGAGGTTGGGCTCTCCTGTGCTCCATCCTGTCAGCATCCACTTCCTGCAGGCACCACCAGCAGCTCCAGGGCTCCTTCCTGCCAGGCACAGAGTGAGATCCCCTTCCTGACCCCCAGGGCAGCTCCTGCCCCATTACCAGCCTGCACAGGCAGCTCACATCCCACCCCCCTCCAACTGCTCCACAGGCATCAACAACTGCAACAGCAGCTGCTCCTCCTGCCAGCCCTACAGGAGCAGCTGAGGGAGCTGGAAAGGGGCTGAGCCTGGAGCAAAGGAGGCTCAGGGGGGCCCTTGTGGCTCTGCACAGCTCCTGACAGGAGGGGACAGACCAGGGGTCGGGCTGTGCACCAGGGAACAGGGACAGCAGCAGAGGGAATGGCCTCAGGCTGGGCCAGGGGAGGCTCAGGGTGGACACCAGGAGGAATTTCTGCATGGAAATGGTGCTCAGGCCTTGGCAGGGGCTGCCCAGGGAGGTTTGGGGCTCCCATTCCTGGAGGTATCTAAGGAAAGCCTGGAGGTGGCACTCAGAGCTCTGGACTGGGGACAAGGTGGGGACTGGGCACATGGAGGACTCGATGGTCCTGGAGAGCTTTTCCTACCCCAAGGATTGTGTGATTCCCCAGGGAACCTCCCTGCTCTCCCTGCTCACCAGCACAAGCACCCCTGAGGTTACGAGCATAAATTCCCAGCAGTGTGGACTGGAAATGGGTGTGAGAAAGGACAAGTGACCGGGATTTCTCCTTCGAAGGAAAAGCACCTGGGAGGTACCAGCAGGAAGGACAAACTGGGAGGACGCTCCACGGCAGGACTGGAGCATCAGGACCATTTTAAACCATTACTCAAGGCCACAGTCATGGGCTCCCGAGGCTGCAGCCGTGTCCCTTCATGGAGCGCTGGAATTATCTCCGAGCCGGGCACGAGGGGTGGGCGAGCAGCGCTGCCAGCCTGGCACCGGCCCCTCTCGGGCATTCAATTACAGGCTCTATTTTGCTCCCCTGGCTCCGGCCAGGTGTAACCCAATCCCTTGCCCACAGTGGCGTCCAGGCTGCTCGCCGAGCCCCGTCCGGAGGTTTCTCTGCCCTCTGATCCGCCACAAGCAGAGTTTGCCCTGCGGAGTTTCCCCTCGCTGCGAGCACCCGCAGCGCGCCCGCCCACACGGCTGCTGAGGCAGCGCCGATCTGCAGGCACAGCCCTCACAGCGCTCGGGGTCCCCGGGCGTGACACACACACACACCGTGCCCATCCAGCCCCGGAGCCGCCGCTGAAGCGGGGCCGAGCCCCAGGGGCCGGGCGGGGACTCTCCCCGTTCTGCCCGAGTGACGGAGCACGTTCCGATCAGAGGAAAAGGCCTTCGCTGCCCGCAGAGCCCGCCAGGGTCACGGCCATGCAGGGCTCGCACATTTTGGCCCCTCCTGCTCCCCCTCCCCGGCCAGCGGAGCTCCCGCGGGGCTGGGCCGCGATCCCGCCGAGCCCCCGCGGCCGCAGCCCCGCCGCGCCCAGGGGGTTGGGACAGCGAGGAGCACACGGGGGGCCGGAGGACAGGCAGGGAGCCGCTCCGAGGAGGGGCCTGAAGCGGGACTGAAGAACCGGCGAGCAGCGGGGCTGGGGGCGACCCGCAGCCCCCCGCGCCGAGCGAGGCCGCGGTCTCTTTAAGAGGCCTAGCAGCGCCGCGGGGCCGCCGCGCCGCCGGACGCGTCCCGCCGCTTCCTCAAGCAACGCCGCGCCGCCCGCCCGCGCTCCCCCGGCGCCCCGGGCCCGCCGCGCCGGCCCGCGCCGCCGCCCTCACCCCGCTGTCGGCCGCCTCCTCCCAGCTCTCCGCGACCTCCTCATCTTCCATTTTAATTCCCGTCCGCCGCCGGGCCCGCGCGCCCGCGCATGCGCGCGCCGCCCGCCGGCCCGCGCCCGGCAACGCACACGCAGCGCGCGGAAAGGGCGGGAAGCGGCTGCGGGGAGCGGCACCACAGCGCCCCCTGGCGGCCGGGAGGACCCGGCCCAGGGCGAGGGTGTGAGGCGATTTCCTTTAATTTTGAGGTGTTTCTTTTTGTGTTTTCCTTAAATTTTGAGGAGTTTTCTCTTAGTTTGGGCGTGCTTTCCCTTTGAAATATTTTCCCTTAATTTTGGTGTGTTTTCTCACAATTTTGAGGTGTTTTCCCTCACTTTGGGCGTGCTTTCCCTGTGAGACATTTTCGCTTAATTTTAGTGTGTTTTCCGACAATTTTGAGGAGTTTTCCCTTAATTTTGAGGTGTTTTTCCTCGATTTTGCTGTGCTTTCCCACAATTTTGAGTTTCCCCTTAATTTTGAGAAGATTTCCCTCAATTTTGGTGTGTTTTCCCACAATTTTGAATTTTTCCTAATTTTGAGGTGTTTTTCCTTGCTTTTGGTGTGCTTCCCACAATTTTGAGGGGTTTATCATAATTTTGAGGTATTTTTCCTTGATTTTGGGTGTGCATTCCACAATTTTGTGGAATTTTCCCTTAATTTTGAGGTGGTTTTATTTGATTTTGGTGTGCTTTCCTACAATTTTGAGGGGTTTTCCCTTAATTTTGAGGTGTTTTTCCTTGATTTTGATGTGCTTTCCCACAATTTTGAGGTGTTTTTCTCTGATTTTGGTGTGCTTTCCTCAATTTTAGGAGTTTTCCCTTAATTTTGAGAAGCTTTCCCTCAATTTTGGTGTGTTTTCCCACAACTTTGAGGAGTTTTCTCTTAATTTTGAGGTGTTTTTCCTTGATTTTGGTGTGCTGTCCACAATTTTAGGAGTTTTCCCTTAATTTTGAGAAGCTTTCCCTCAATTTTGGTGTGTTTTCCCACAACTTTGAGGAGTTTTCCCTTAATTTTGAGGTGTTTTTTCCTTGATTTTGGTGTGCTGTCCACAATTTTGAAGCGTTTGCCCTTAATTTTGAGGTGTTTTTCCTTGATTTTGGTGTGCTGTCCACAATTTTAGGAGTTTTCCCTTAATTTTGAGAAGCTTTCCCTCAATTTTGGTGTGTTTTCCCACAATTTTGAGGAGTTTTCCCTTAATTTTGAGGTGTTTTTTCCTTGATTTTGGTGTGCTTCCCACAATTTTGAGGGGTTTTCCCTTAATTTTTGAGGTGTTTTTCCTTGATTTTGGTGTGCTTTCTCTTAATTTCAGGGCTTTTTTTTTTTGTTTGTTTGTTTGTTTTTCTATAGTTTTGTTTTCCCTTAAATTTTTGAGTCTCTTCTCTTAGTTTTAGGGCGGTTTTTCTTAATTTTGAGGCGTTTTCCTCTAATTTTGGGATTTTGGATAAATCTCTCCCCAAATTTAGGCTATTTCAGCTACCAATCCAGCCTCTGGTCCCTCCTGCAGACATCCAGGTGTCCGTGTGTCCTTCCATCCAATTCGTGCCTCTTCATTTAAGCCTAAATCTGCTCTTATGGAGCACAAGGATCAGCTCCAGCCTTCAGAAACATCCAAAATTCCCCCAAGTCCCCATAATTTCTTAAACATTTCTCATTTATATCCAAAATATTCCCCACTCCAACCTTCTCCTTTGAGCTCTGAGCCACACAAAGGTTTTTGGGGTGGGATTTGCGTTTCCTTTTCCTCGCTCAAAAATTAACTGGCCTTTCAGCACCCTAAAAAAAACCCCACGATTTTCACACAGGGAGTTGGAGAACCTGCCCTTAAATCCTGAACTTTTCCCCAGATTCCCACCCAAGAGCCAGATTTTGCCGGCAGATGGCGACGGGACTCCTAAAAACATCCCAATAATCCTCCAGCTAAACCAAATCCCAATCCTTGTGGTCTGTCCTTGAGTCTGAGCCTCCCTCTTCTCTGCCAAGCCCAAAATTTGGGCAGGAAACCTCCGGACCGCCCCGCAGGTGGATTTTGGGGGGCTGTTTATCCAAGGTGGAACTGCTGGAGGGGGTCTGGGGGTTGTGCAGTGCTCCATGGGCATTAAATCCTTGGATTTCAGCTCCTTAGGGTGGGATTTGGTGTTTCCCCTGGAGAAGCTGCAGCAGCCTGGGGCTGTTCCTGCCCATCTTCTGGGACTTTTCCAGAAGCAGCAGGAGCTGATTTTTCCAGCAGCCAGAGCCTGGCATGGTTGGCTCCATCCTTTCCAGCATTCCAGCAGCGTTCCCTGAGACGTTTCCTCCCACCCTGCTGTAAAAAATCCCCGTCCCAGCCATGTCTGACCCCGAGCATCCCAAAAAACCGGGCGGGATCCGTTGGGAATGAGGCAGTGATGGTGGTGTGACACCCAGGGGAGCTCACCTGCTGGGGGACAAACCCCAGGTGTGTCCCTGGGTTATCCCAGTCCTGCAGAGGGCACCTGGGACACATCCCATGGCTGCTCCTGGGTTATCCCAGCCCTGGGACATTCCATGGCTCATCCTGGGTTATCCCAGCCCTGCACAGGCCACATGGGACACATCCTATGGCTCATCCTGGGCTATCCTAGTCCTGCACAGAGCAGCTGGGACACATCCTATGGCTCATCCTGGGCTATCCTAGTCCTGCACAGAGCAGCTGGGACACATCCTATGGCTCATCCTGGGCTATCCCAGCCCTGGGACATTCCATGGCTTCTCCCAGGTTATCCCAGCCTGGCACAGAAGACCTGGGACATCCCAGGGCCCCTCTCGGGTAATCCCACAGAGCACCTGGGACACATCCCACAGCTCCTCCTGGGTTATCCCAGCCCTGCACAGAGCACTTGGGACATCCCATGGCTCCTTCCAGGCTATCCCAGCCCCTCACATGGCTGCTGGGACATTCCATGGTTCGTCCCGGGTCGTCCCAGCCCTGCACATGGCACCTGGGACATCCCATGGCTCCTCCCGGGTTATCCCACAGAGCATCTGGGACACGGCTCATCCTGTGTTATCCCTGCTCTGCATGAGGCACTTGGGACATTTCATGGCTCCTCCCGGATTATCCCAGCCCGGGACCATCCCAGGGCTCCTGGCCGTGGATCCTGGCTCTCCATGAGGCTCCTGGAGCCCGCTCTCTGGCACGGTGTGGACCCGGGATGCTGAGCCGGCTCCTCCGTGCGGGATGCGGCTCTGTGGGACAGACAGCCTGGCAGTCTGTGATCGTGGCAGTGATCACCTTTTCCCCAGAGAATAATGTCCCCACACAACAGCCAGCGGGATCTGATGGTGAAACAGCTCCACACAGGGCTGATCCCCCATGGAATGGGCTCCGCTCCCTCCCTTCCTCACCTCCATGGGAACAGGGGCACCACAGCCCTGCGGGCACAGCTCACATCCCGCCTCCCTGCCGAGCCCTCAGACGCTCCGGGTCCCTGAGGGGTACACCGGGACATGGCGGGGCTGCAGCAGGCGCTCAGGGCCGCCCCTGCGGGCAGAGCGGGGTCCCATGCCCCGGCTGCGCCTCCCGGGGCTGTGCATGAGGGAGGGAAACCGGGAGCGAGGGGGACAAGGAACGGGACCCTCCCTGGCACCTCCGCCTTAGCGCCGACCTCCCCAACATGGCGGCCTCGCCCGCCCGCCTCGCCTAACATGGCGCTGGGACCGGCCCAACATGGCGGCGGGACCATCCAAACATGGCGGCCCCCGCGCTGCGCCGCGAAGAGAAGACTTGACCTTCCCATCATGGCGGCCCCATGACACCACCCCCATGCCCGCCCCATCATCACGTGATCACAGTGAGGCGGTCCCGCGCCTGCGCAGTGCGCGGCCGGCGCGGCCGGGGCAGCGGCGGGAGGGCGGGGAGGGAAGATGGCGGCGCCGGTCGGAGCCGTCACCGGGGCGACGCAGCGGCCCCGCCGCTCACAGCCCTGAGGGCCCGGCCCGGCTCGGCCCGGCCCGGCGGCAGGTGAGAGCGGCCCCGCGGTGCGGCTTCCCCGGGCGGGACCCTTCCCTGGGGAGAGGGCCGGCGGGACGGGCCCCTCGGGGCGGGACAGGCCTGGTGTGGAGGGGGCCACATTGGAGGGTGGAGGGTGAGGGGAGCCCCTGTGGCAGCCCCTCACAGCGTTTTGTGGGTCGCTGCGGAGGGCAGAGCCCACGGGGTGGGTGTAGCCCCTTCTGGGAGGGGGAAGCCCCTTCCCAGCTCCGGGGTGCGAGGGGAAGGCGGCCCTGGGGACTCCCTCCGGCCGGGGAGAGAGCAAAGCTTCCCCTAAAAAAGCCGTGTTGCCCCTAAAAAACGAGTGTTGCCCCCTGAAAAAGCCGTGTTGCCCCTGAAAGCCGTGTTTCCTTCCCAAAAAGCCAAGCTTCCCCCCCCGAAAGCAGTGTTTGTTCCCCAATATGCCATATGTTTCCTCCCCTAAAATACATGCTTCCCCCAAAAAAGACACTCCCCCAAAAACCTCGCGTTTCCCCAGGAAAGCTATATGTTCTCCCTAAAAGCCACGATTCCCTAGAAAACCTCGTGTTTTCCCCAAAAAGACAGGTTTCTCTCCTAAGATCTTTATTTTCCTCCCGAAAAGCCATGTCTTCCTTTCAATGCCATGTTTGCCTCCTTAAAGCCATGTTTGCCCCCCAATCTCCATCCTTCCCCCAGAAAAGCCATACTCCCACCCCCCCCCAAAAAAAAAAGAAGAAAATAAAAGAGAAGACAAGCCCCTTTTTTGCCCCTAAAATCCCTGTTTCCCCAAAATTCAGTGCTGGCACTGGGCAGTGCCAAGGCACAGGCTGGCAGTGCTGGCGATGGGGGGAAATGGCATTTTTTAGGGTAAATACAGTTTTTAGGGGGAGAACATGGCTCTGGAAGGAAACAGCTTTTTTGGGGGGCAAGTATGGTTTTTAGGGGGGGATCAGCAGCTCTTTAAGGGCAGACACGGCTGGGGGTGTCCCCAAAACCTCGGCTCGCCTTGGGTCGGTGTGAAAACAAAGGTGGGGCTCGGTCCCCGCTCGCTCTGGGCGCGGAGCCGCCTCTCCCCTCGCCGTGTGTCGGTGCCCCGGTTTGGGATCGGGATCGCGGTGTGGGGGCAGCCGAGGTGCCCAGCCCGGCGCTTTGGGTGTCCTTTGGGGTGTCTCTCCCCGTGGTCTCCGCTCGGGGCTTTGGGAGCGTGGCTGGGATTGATTGGGGTTGGTGTTGTTGTCGCGGCGGGGCTGGGCTGGGCTGGGCAGCGCTGCAGGGCTCGGCAGGAGCGATGCATTATCTCATCGTGCCCAGCCTCTCCCGGCTGCTCCAGCCGCCTTTCCCTCTCACTGAGGCCGGGGTGTCTCGCTGTCAATGACCCGAACTCCGGGGAGTGCTCGGAGAGGAACAAAAAAGGGGGGTCGGGGATGGGAGATAACCCCGGGAATGTCGTTTGTGCTCGGCTGGCTTTAATCACGCCTGGGAGCCGGCTGGGGTCAGCAGCTGGAGCTGTTCCCCGCGGCTGGGAGGGACGGCAATTGCGGGCAATTGCGGGGTGGGAAGGGGCCTTTCCCCACCTGTCCTTGGGGAGCGGAGCCTCCCGGGGCGGTGCCGCGGTGTCCTGACAAAGTGCTTTATATCGCGACATAACCTCGCAGTCTGTCTGGAGAGCAATGCCAGACTGGGAGCTTTCTTCATTCCCACAGCCCTGCGTGTTCCCACCACCGTCTCTCCTTCCTTTTCCTCGTGCTGATGCCAGAGAAAGGCTGAAAATGAGGATTTTCACCTTAGGTTTTGTCCCCCCTGGGCTTGGTGTTCCCTTGGTGTCACAAGCAGAGAAGAGAGCAAAACCTTGGGCAGAATTCCTGCTGTTCATGGAACCTAGAAGGGTTTGGGTTGGAAGGGCCTTGCAGACCATCCCTGCTAAGGCAGGGGCACCTTCCCCTCTGCCAGGTGTCTCCAAGCCTTATCCAGCCTGGATGCTTTTCCAGGGCAGGGTGGTGACTGTGTTGTGTTGTTCCATGGGGTTGGACTGGGTACTGCTCTCCTGAAGCTGTGTAGGGCAGGGAGGTGCCTGCCCTGTGTTGTTCCATGCTGTTCTGTGGTGCCTGCCCTGTGCTGTTCCATGCTGTTCTGTGGTGCCTGTCTGCTGTTGTTCCCTACTGTTCCGTGGTGCCTGCCCTGTGTTGTTCCATGCTGTTCTGTGGTGCCTGTCCTGTGCTGTTCCATGCTGTTCTGTGGTGCCTGCCCTGTGCTGTTCCCTACTGTTCCGTGGTGCCTGCCCTGTGCTGTTCCATGCTGTTCTGTGGTGCCTGTCTGCTGTTGTTCCATGCTGCTGTCCCAGAGCTGTGTGTGGGGCCGTGGCACAGCCACATCCCGTGGTTGTTTTGGCATGGCAGGGATGTTTGTGTGTGTGGGTTTTTTCCTGCTGTGCTCCCCAGAGTGTTCCCTGGCAGGTGACTCCACCCAGGCAGCTCCAGCATTGCTTTTCCAGGTTGGCAGGTGACGCTGTTGGGTTCAGAAAGACTCCAGACAGTTTGACCATTTTCTCTCGTGGGTTTTTACAGGCAGAGTGTACAATTTTTAATTTTAATTGGAGTTTACTCCAGCCTTTATTCCCTGGACTCCGTTTTTCCTGCATGTGTTTGTGGGAGCAGCCCTGAGGGAAGCTCACCTGCAGGACACGTGCTCCTGCCCTGCCTGGGCTTGGAATGAAGGTGGGGTTGGTTTGTTCCCACTGCTGAACGGGGTGACCTGGGACTGGGGATTGCAGCCACTGCATCAGGCACCTTCTGCAGAGCTGTTTGCTGCCCAGGAGGGCTGGGATGTGCTCCTGGTCCTGTCCTTAATCCCAGGAAATGGAGTGTGTGGAGTCTGCACATCTGCCAGGAGTGCCAGGTTTGGAGTGGGAGCTCAGGGATGGTGTGGCTGTGGATTCCCACTTCAGGGATGGTGTGGCTGTGGATTCCCAGTTCAGGGATGGTGTGGCTGTGGATTTCCAGTTTGGGGATGGTGTGGCTGTGGATTCCCACTTTGGGGATGGTCTGGCTGTGCATTTCCAGTTAGGGGATGCTCTGGCTGTGCATTCCCAGTTTGGGGATGGTATGGCTGTGGATTTCCAGTTTGGAGATGGTCTAGCTGTGGATTTCCAGTTTGGGGATGGTGTGGCTGTGGATTTCCAATTTGGTGATGCTCTGACTATGCATTCCCAGCTCTGGCTGTGCATTCCCAGTTCAGGGCTGCTCTGGCTGTGGATTCCCAGTTCAGGGATGCTCTGGCAGTGCATTCCCAGTTCGGTGATGCTCTGACCATGCATTCCCAGCTCTGGCAGTGCATTCCCAGTTTGGTGATGCTCTGACCATGCATTCCCAGCTCTGGCAGTGCATTCCCAGTTTGGTGATGCTCTGACCATGCATTCCCAGCTCTGGCAGTGCATTCCCAGCTCCATGGAGTTCTGTTCCCAGGGCTGCAGGAGGTGCTGGCTTTGGGCACAGCCCGCTTCCATCCCAGCCCCTTCCACAGGATGTGAGCGAGGGCTGCTGGAAAAGGCTTCCCACTCTCTGTGTAAACAGAGCTGCGCCTCCAAGGGAAGTGATTCTTCCCTGTGTGTTCCGACAGGGCAGCTTGGTTGGAAAACATCCAGTCAGGATTTTCCTAAGGCTGGAGGTGGGAAAGCTTCAGGCTCTGACTCGGGAAAGGCAGCATCACCGGGAGACGGCTGTGAGGGCTTAGGAAAGGTGTTGGAGCTGGAGGCAGGCTCGGGTTTGGCCCAAATCCAGAGAAAAGCTGGGAAGAGGCCTCTGGGAAGTGCTGGTGTGCTCTAGGGCTGTTTCTCCAGGTAGGGGCTCCCTCCTGAGAACATTTCTGGGCTGTCCCCAGCAGCATCCAGGCTGTGCTGCCAGGAACAGCCAGCTCAGCTTGTGATGGGGTTGGGAAATCCAGGTCAGAATTCCTTTTGAACTCGCCTGCCTGGCTGGATCAAAGCAAAGCAGGGGTGACACATCCACGTGAAAAACGTGGCTCGTGTCGAGCAACCTGCAGCAATCAGGGCTCTTCCTGGCAGGAATTTGCTGTTTCAGGAGCTGCTCTGGACTGTGTTCTCTCCCCCATTTCTATGGCAATCTTTAAATATTTATCTTTGCTTGCTGAACTCCCACTGCAACATCCGTGAGTGAGAATCCTCATTTTCCCCCCCATGGGAAACGTGGAGGCACCAGCAATTGGCAATTCCAATGCACTGCATCTCTCCTGGGTTCCAGACTCCTTTGGAAGCATTTCCCTGCCTCATTTTGTCTTGTACCTGTGCCAGTTTTATCATCATTTGGGGGTTTGGAGGCTTAAGGTAAGTAGGCAGAGCTGCTTTTATTTATTTGGAGCTTCCCTTTCCAGGCCAGGTTGGATGGGGCTTGGAGCAAATCTAGAAGGTGTCCCTGGAATGGGATGAGCTTTAAGGTCCTTTCTAACCTGAACCATTCCCTGATTTTGACTCCCATCAGGTTTCAGTGGGCAGAAGATCATCTCTGGTTTGAGGAGTGATTTGAGGGTTTCTGGGTAAAAAGATCTCGGGTTTGAGGAGTGATTTGGGTTTTTCTGGGTAAAAAGATCCTTGGTTTGAGGTTTTCTGGGTAAAAAGATCTCTGATTTGAGGAGTGATTTAGGATTTTCTGGGTAGAAAGATCTCTGATTTCAGGAGTGATTTGGGGTTTTCTGCATGAAAAGCAGCTCAGAAATGTCAGGATCTCTCTGTGAAGTCAGGGTGGCTGTGGGAAGAGCTGTCCATCCCCAGACTTCTCAGATCAGGGAATCTGGGACACGCATTAATCATTCCAGCTGGGTTTGTGTCTCTCTGGAGGGGCTGCAGTGTGATTTATTTGTGCTTTAAAAGAGACTCATGGACCCTTTGGGTGCCGTTATCCTCACGCTGAGCTGCCAGGGAAGGGGCTGGCCCTGGGAATCGCTGCCTTTTATTGTCCTTGGGGCTGAATGCACACCAGAACCTTTTCCAGCTGCCCAAAACACCTGGAAGGAGAGAGCCCTTCCAGATGTGAGAGCCCTTCCAGATGTGAGAGCCCTTCAGGTGCAGCTCCCTCTGAAGCAGCAGCCCTGTGGAATTCCTGCCACCTTTAATCCGTGCTGCTCTTCCCAGAGCTGCTCTTGGGCCGGGTGTTTCCTCTCCCAGTCCCAGCAGCTGCTGGGAATTCCTGAAAGCTCCCACATTTGGGGTTTTTGCAGACACCTTGGGTCTCAGGAGGGGCACAGGGGATGCTGTGATGCTTTGAGATCCCAGGGTTCCACACTATGTGATGATCAGGGATTTGCCCCGTGGTGCTGGTTAATGGTGATTGTTGTGGTGACAAAGTGACACCTTGGGGAGTTCATTTTGTCGTTGAATGGTAGCAGTGAACTTGAAATTTGCACAATTTCGCTGAATTTTTGTTTGCTGATTAACATAATGTGGATCTGACTGCATTTTTTGTTGTCTCTTTCTTAGTATTTGATGTTTAAGCCTCCCTAAACAGCCAGGCTTGAGGCGTGGCACAAAGGGTGGGAGGATGGCTCCTGCTTTCCTCAATATCCAGTGCTTCTGCTTCCCCATGCATTGCCTTTCCCATTAGCTGAGCAATAAGAAAATCCTGTTCAAAACAAGAACAAATGTTCTTATTTATTCTGCTCAAATCTGTGGAAAGTGCAGCAAATCCTCCTCCAGCCCATTGGGTGGTTCAGACTCATGGAGTCTGTTCCAAATGCAATCCCTGGGTTGTATTTTCTAGTCCTGGCTCAGCTGTGCTTGGCCGGTGCAGTTCCCAGCCCCTCACACCTCTCTGTGCTGAGGTTCCCTCTGCATTTAATCCCATTTCTCCCTCCTTGCAAGCCAGGGCTCCAAGGGCATGCAGAGCAATCCTTCCATTTCTGTAATAACAGGGTGGCACTGCCACCACCCTGGGGCTGCTCTGCACCTCAGATCCATCCCTTCCCATCTGCTTCACCCCTCAGAGGTTTCAGGCAATCTCTGTTGCTCATTGCCTGCTGTTTGCTGGGAGCTGGTTGGGATTTTCCCCTCTGAGGTGCTGGTTTGGGGGGAGATGTGGAGGCACAGCTCTGTGAGCAGGGACAGCACCCAGGGAAGGGCTGGGGCTGGCCCAGGGGGGTTTGGGTTGGAGATCAGCAAAGGCTCTTCCCCAGAGGGTGCTGGCACTGCCCAGGCTGCCCAGGGAATGGTCCCAGCCCTGCCAGAGCTCCAGGACAGGCTGGGATTGTTGGGGTGTCTGTGCAGGGCCAGGGGTTGGGTTTGGTCCCTGTGAGCCCCTTCCAGCTCAGGACATTCCCTGGCTCTGTGCAGTCTGGCAGGAGGGGAGCTCCAGGAGAGCAGTCCCAGCTCCAGTGCCAGGGAATCCCAGGGATGCTGCAGAGCACCAGGCTCACCCTGGCTCCCTGGGATGCCTCAAGGTCAGTCCTGTCGTGTTTCCTATTCCCCAGCCTTTTTTTTTTTCCCAGCACTGCTCTTTGCCTACACCAACATCTCACCATGGCCCTTTAGGCTTGGAGGTTCTTCTCTCCATCCCCATTGCACAGCACAGTGAGGGCTCCATAGGCTGCAATTGCAGAGCCTGGTGGGTGTCTGCCCTCCCTAATTCACATTTCTGCTAAAACAGCCCAGTCATGAATTCCAGCACCTTTGGACTGCACACCATGATGTTTGAATGAATTCCAGCACCTCCATGATGTTTGCTTTTCAGGGATATCACACTTCCCATCACCTTTTTAGGGTTTGATTAGGGCAGCAAAGAATCCTGGAATGGTTTGGGTGGGAGGGACCTTAAAGCCCACCCAGTGCCACCCCTGCCATGGCAGGGACACCTTCCCTGTCCCAGGCTGCTCCCAGCCCTGCCCAGCCTGGCCTTGGGCACTGCCAGGGATCCAGGGGCAGCCACAGCTGCTCTGGGCACCTGTGCCAGGGCCTGGGAAGGATTTATCCCATATCCCATGTGAACCTCCTCTCTCTCAGTGGAAGCCATTCCCCTTGTCCTGGTTAAAAGTCCCTTCCCGTGTTTCTGGCAGCTCCCTCTGTTCCCAGCTGCCTGCACAGCCCTCTGAGCTCTGCAAACCTCTGCTCCCTCAATCCCCTGCTGCAGAGGCTCTGTTAACCCCAACCTCTTGTGGCTTTTGTTCTTTACCTGCAATTTTGGGTTAGCTGTGGAATGTGGACGGCTGGAATGTTGGAGGCATCGTTTCAGGTTGTGTCTCTGTGGTCAGACCTGGTGTCTGTCTGTGCTGGAAACTCCTTTTGTTCCACCTGAGAGAGGGAAAATACCAAATACCTTCGTTATTGTTTTGAGTGTTTAGCAAACAGATCTGCCTTTAAACCTCCTTTAAAGCCCTGGTGTGATCCAGCCCTGCTCCTGGGCACTGCTCAGGATGGTTCATCCCTGCTTGGAAGCCTCCATCAAAGGGGAATGGCAGGGCTGGGCATGAAGGGAAGCACAGACAGCTTTGGTGTGAGACACAGCCAGGGGGCACCCCAAAAGCAGCATTTGGGGGTGTGTGACACTGCTGTGTCCCAAGAGGGCAGTTTGGGGTGCTCATCCCTGGTGATGCCCATGTGGAGGTGGTGGTGGTGTCCTGGTGTCCTGCTTGCTAACAGGAACATTGCATCAGCCCCACTGCCCAGTCAGCAGTGTGTCTGAAAGCCCTGGGCATCGATGCCAATCAAACCTTGGCCAGCCAGGCTGCAATAAAATGGGTTTTTTTTTACAGTGTATCTTTCTCTTTTTATGGCTTGAAAGTCAGCAGCCTTGAGCTCAGCTTTGCTTTGGGTCTGAGGGCTGTTCGTGACTTGTGTGTTCTGTAGGGAGAGGAAGGTTGTGTTTGGTGAATCTGGGCTGAAGAATAACTTGGTTTATTGCAAAAATAAAATTGTTACACCCCTCAACTCCTCCTTTGCCACTGCCCGGGGCTGGGCAGGAGCCAGGTGTGCCCAGGTGGGCAAGAGGGCAATGGCCCCTGGCTGGTCCCAGGATGTGGCACTTGGGGACAGGGTTTAGTGGGGACATTGTTTAGTGTGGACATGGTAGTGCTGGGGGAACCATGGACTCAGTGATCCTGTAGGGTTTTTCCAGCCTTACCAATTCCATGGTTCTGTGGTGGGTGTGTGAGTGCTGCCATGACCATGTCATGATGGAGAGCCAGAGGCTGGAGCATGAGCACCCACGGCAGGAGAGAGCCCTGCCCTTGCCCTGGCTGTGCTTGGCTTCATTTTCCTGAAACTCCATCCTTCGTTCCCACCACAAAACATCCAACCTGATGTGTTGGACCCCACAACCCTGCCTGGTTGTCCCACCAGAGATTTCCTGGGTTCTGTGCACAGCACTGAGGTGAATCCTGGTTGTTCCCAGCTTCTGGAAGTGCTGGTGGTTTCTGAAGGAGGTTTTGTGTCCAGCCCTCGTTGGATTTTTGGAATCAAAGCTGACTTTGCTTTCCCTCTCACTGATTCCTGATCCTGCTGCCCCCTCTGCCTGCCTCAGCAGGAGCAGGAAGGCCTCAAGGATCCTGCTCTGGGATCCAGTAGGTTCAGGTGGGATATTGGGATAAATCCTTCCCTGTGAGGGTGGGCAGCCCTGGCACAGGTGCCCAGAGCAGCTCTGGCTGCCCCTGGATCCCTGGCAGTGCCCAAGGCCAGGCTGGGCAGGGCTTGGAGCAGCCTGGCACAGTGGAAGGTGGATGAGCTTTAAGGTCCCTCCCAACCCAAACCATTCCATGATTCCACAATCCTCAGTGCCCCCAAGTTCCCTGAGACTGGAAAGGGACTGGGAGCATCCTCAGCAAAGGCAGGAGAGCTCCAAACCCCAGAGACAGAGGAGGAGGAGGCCTGACACCCCCATCCTGAGCAGGGCAGGGTAGGAAATGCCATTTTCCTGTTCCCCAGCTGCCTGGGGGCTCCAGGAGCTGCAGGTGGATGAACTCCAGGGCTCTCCCAGCCAAGGGAGCTCCAGCACTCACCTTTCCTGCAGGACAATGGGGACAATGCCTTCCATGGGCATCCCCCACTGCTGCTCTGCAGAGAATGGACTTGAATAAAATAATCCCACAAACCCCTGAAGCAGCCAGTCAGAAAATCAGGAATGAAGAATGAAGGCATCCAGGATGTTTGGGTGTTTTGTTAGCAAACCCTTTCCTGAGATATCCCCACGTTTTTCATTTGGTTATTCTGCCTGGGCAGCTGGAACTGGGCATTTCCTGGATGGAAACCCAGAACTTGCAGGAGGTTTTTTTTTTTTCAGGTGAGCAGAATTGGGCTGGATTTAGGTCAGTGGCTGAGTTTTCCTCGTGGTTCCATTCTAAATTCCCTTCATTTGTGCAGATGAACCAGTTTTGGTGACTTTGGGAGGTGTCAGGGCTTGTAGGACTCAGGGAATGCTGTGACATTGTCACAGGCTGTCCTCAGACAATTCTCCACAGCTTCCCAAGAGCTCCTGTGACAACAATTCCCAGGATCTCCCAGTGTGGCTTTGCTCAGCATTCCTGATCAGGAATTCTTGCCAGTAAATCATCCTGAGCAGTTTTAAATAAATGTTTTTATCCTGTAAAGTTCATCCTCCTACAGCACATATTGCACCAGGAGGAGCAGCTGCCCTTTTCCGTGGAAAAATCTCAATTTTCCAGCCTCAAATGTTTCTGTTTGCTTGCTGAGGGGTTATCCCGGGTTTTGGGGCTTGCAGGGAGTTCAGTTTGCAGATGGAGCAGGATTTGTTTGCTGGAAAAGCTGAGGTGATAATTGGAATTTAGGGCTTGGCGGGGGCCGGCAGAGGGAGTGTGTGAGCCCCAAATCCTCCTCATTTCCTGCTCAGTTTAGGGGATTTCAGGAAAAGGGAGCAGCCGGTTATTGCACCCGAGCAGCTCCTCTTGTGATGCCAGGGAGATTTTGGCAGGTTTGAAACAAATCCAACCCTTTCAAGGGTAATAATATTGTCCAAAAACATGGAAATTATCCGAATCCATGCATCCATAACAAGTGGAAGGGTTGGTGCATGGTGGAGATTTTGGATTTTTCATGGCTTTCTGCAGGGATATTTAAGGATTGTCTTTTTTTTTGGTGTGGAAAGGCAAATACAGAACTCCTAGGAATTGTTTTCAGACTTGTTTTTCATGTGAGCAAAACCAGGCTGGATTTTGGGTCAGTTGAAGTGTTTTCCTTGTGCTTTCATTATAAATTTCCTGCATATTACTTCATATTTCATATTAAGATTTTATTACACTTTGGAGCCTATTATTATTATTATTATTATTATTATTATTATTATTATTATTATTATTATTATTATTATTATTATTATTATTATTATTATTATTTCCCTATATACACCTCAAGTGTGGTGTCATTAAACTCTGCTTCCCCTTTTCCTGTGAACCCCACACCAAAAAGTCCCTCAAACCTCAGCTCCCAGGTTTGTATTCCTCCAATAAATCCAGGATAACCACCCCACATTTTCATTCTGGGTTTCAGTGCGTTCATTTTGTGGGAAAACAGATTCAGCAGGATTTGTTTGTAGGTTGCTGTGCTGTTTGTGCAATAAATCCTGCTGTGTAATGTCACACTGCTGCTTATTTTTGAACTGAAACCTGGGAATAAAACAAGCAGGAATCTGGAATAGCCAAGGATCAGCTGGGAGGAATTCCTGAGATCTTGGTGCCTTTTTATTACAGAAATACCAACCAAAATTCACCTGCAGTGGCGCAGGTGCAGGACAATGGGCAGCAGTAAAAATGATTTAATTTGGATTTTTTTCCTGAAGTCCCTGAACCCCCAGTTCTAACAGGCAAAACCATCACAGGGAGGAAATGGTGGAATTTTCAACCTTGCAGGATGGAATTTAGGAATCCTTTCTTTTCCTGGGTGACTTGTGTGAAAGAAAAACAATTTTGTGTTGGGAAAAAAAAGGGAAAAGAGCCCTTGGAGCTGCCTGTTTTGCAGGGATAAGGAACATCCATGGTGCCAGTGTTCCCGAGGTCTCACTCTGCACACACAGGATGTTGCTCATCCCACAGCTTCCCAGAGGCTGTATTTTCTTTTTTTTTGGACTAAAATCTGCCTTTTTCCCTCATTGTTGAGCTTGCCCAGCAGTTGATTTCCAAAAGGATCAGTTGCAGCTGCTGCAGGTTGGGGAGGACTGGAAATGTTTTATTTCATGGTATTTATCCCAGTCCTGAATCCCGTGGTTCCCACAGACCTGTCACTCCCTGTGCTGCTGCTCTTATAAAACATCATTCTTCTCCTTGGAAATAATGCTGGATTTTCCTCTTTTCACCCCAGAAAAGCTCTCAGGGCTTATTTTAGAGCAAAACCAGGATCAGGGAAAGCTGCAGTGAAGTCCTTGATGGCACAGCTGGGGAGACAAACACAAAAATACTGAAAATGTGGAAAGAATCCTTCCCATAGATACAAGATTTTTTTTTAAAAGGAAAAATGAACCATTTCTGTCTGCTGGAAGAGGATTTTTATTTGAACTGGGGCAGACAATCAGCCAGAAGTGTGGCTGTCCCCAGAGTGTCCCCTGGAGATGCTGGCACACAGAAAAAGCCATTCCAAAGTATGAGGAAGAGTCTGGAGCAGGTTGGAGACAGCTGCTGCCTTCCACCCCCAAATTACCACCAGGGCTCCTGATTGCCAGGTACAATGAAATAATGAAATAATGAAATAATGAAATCCCTCTCTCCTGGCAGCCCCAGCCCTGGGCCAGCTGGACTGGGTCCTCTCACACACCTGGAATCCAATCCTTTCCTTTTTCCTTTTTCCTTTCCTTTTTCCTTTCCCCTTTCCTTTCCCCTTTCCTTTCCCCTTTCCTTTCCCCTTTCCTTTCCCCTTTCCTTTCCCCTTTCCTTTCCCCTTTCCTTTCCCCTTTCCTTTCCCCTTTCCTTTCCCCTTTCCTTTCCCCTTTCCTTTCCCCTTTCCTTTCCCCTTTCCTTTCCCCTTTCCTTTCCCCTTTCCTTTCCCTTTCCTTTCCCCTTTCCTTTCCCCTTTCCTTTCCCCTTTCCTTTCCCCTTTCCTTTCCCCTTTCCTTTCCCCTTTCCTTTCCCCTTTCCTTTCCCCTTTCCTTTCCCCTTTCCTTTCCCCTTTCCTTTCCCCTTTCCTTTCCCCTTTCCTTTCCCCTTTCCTTTCCCCTTTCCTTTCCCCTTTCCTTTCCCCTTTCCTTTCCCCTTTCCTTTCCCCTTTCCTTTCCCCTTTCCTTTCCTTTCCTTTCCTTTCCTTTCCTTTCCTTTCCTTTCCTTTCCTTTCCTTTCCTTTCCTTTCCTTTCCTTTCCTTTCCTTTCCTTTTCCCTTTTCCCCTTTCCCTTCCCTTTTCCCCTTCTTTTCCCTTTTTTCTTCCCTTCCCTTTTTCCTTTTCTTCCTGGTGGGAGCAGCAGCTCCTCCTTGGAGGGAGCATTCCCTGTGTTCCTGGTGAAAATGAGCATTCCCAGTGTCTGCAGTGAGTCAGGATCAGTGCTCAGCCTCTCATTGCCATTCAACAGCTTGCCCTTGGAGGCTTTTTTTCCATCAAATCCATAAAAAGAGGAGGGAAAAGGGCAGGTCAAAAACCCTGCAGGTTCAAGCACTTCCTGAAGCAGTTGTGGAGAGGAGGAGGCAGCTCAGGAGAGAGCCACCAGTGCCACCCAGGCCTGAGCTTTGGGACCAGGAGAGGGCCCTGCAGGTAGGAAAAGCTCCTTGGAGCAGGAGGGGATTTGCAGGAGCAGCTTTGGAGCAGTGCTTCAACCCCGTGGGGTTATTTTTTATATAATTAATATATATTTATTTGAATATTCCTCAGCTGTTTGTTCCAGATAATTACTTCAGGAATAAACAGCAGGTTCTTAACTAATTTCAGGAGGGGAGAGAGGGGAAATGGAAGTGCTCTGGAAGGAGGAAAAGGATTATGGAATGTTTTGGCAGCTCTCAGGAAAGGGCAGGGAGATTCCATCGGCGCCGCGCTCCCGCTGCCCTTCCAGCGCTTCCTGGAGCAGCTGCCACTCCTCCTTGCTCCAGTCCAGGCTGATCCCTGAGCACCCCAAAATCCTTCCCAGTGCTGGGATAGACAGGCATTTCTGTGGGACCAGCAGGGCTCTGGGGTGCAGAATATCATGGAGTGTTTAGGGGGTGTGTCAGTGTTTTCAGGGCTCAATCCGATCCTGGAGTTAATTGGGTTGCAGCCACTTTGGGATGAGACACAACTGCTTAAATCTCTTGGTTGCAGCTTTTTGAGTGCTCAGAGATTCATTTTAGCCCAGGTACAAAGTGGAGCCATTGTGGTGCAAGCAGAGAGCACCTGGAGAGGGAGGATGAGGGAGAGAGCTCCTCTTGCATCACCCAAAAATGCAGGAACACTCAGTTCTGCTTCTGGAATAACCAGTAAAACTCCAGGTGTGGGACTTTCCCTCATGGATCTGCTGAATAACTGGCAGCAGGAGCTGCTGGGATGCTTTAGCTCATTCTTGCCAACTGCCTGGGTTCTTTTTCCTTTTTCTGTATTGGAGCAGGGTTTTAGGACAGGGCTTTGCTTTACATTCCAGGGTTGGTTATTCCCAGCCCGCCCTTGCAAACAAAATCCACATCCATGGGAGGTCAAGCTTGGAGGGTTATTTTGACAGTGAGCTGCCTTTTGGGAGCTGGGTTTATTGCTGGCCTTGTTTTCTTCCAAAAAAAGAACACGGCGTGGGTGTGAAAACTCTGAGGATGGTTATTCCTTCTGTTCAAACATTTAGGAAACAAGGATTTACCAAAGGAGATGCTTTGGAATATTTATAATATTATCAAGTGGCTAGGGAAGAGCAGACAAAACTCAGTGGAGCTTCTCCATCCTCAGATATGCTATTTGGGGCTCCTCCTACTGTTCTAAAGATGATTTTTGGTGTTTTGTGCCTGGGATCAGCCTGCTGTGTTGGGTTATTCCTGAGCCTGCTCCAGAGGATCCAAATTGGGATTTACTAGCTGGAAAACACCTCTTTCTGGTGGGTGTGCATTCCTGCATTTCCCATTACCCTCTCCAGCAGCATTTGGACATTATTTAGAGCACAAATAGAAGTTGTTGGGATCACACAAGGTCCTGACAGCCCCCTGGTCCATCACCACTGTCCCCGGGCCAGAAGTAAAAACTCCTGCTCAGGGTTCTGGCAGGGCTTGAGGATGTGAAACCTCTGACTCCTGGGGAGCTGCTCTGTGATCCCAGGCTGGGAGGGAGGGACAGACCCTCCTGTCCTTCTGTATCCTGGGCAGGAGCACAGCCCCATTCCAGCCTGAAGCATGGAGCATGGCTCAATCCCAGCCTGGAGCACAGCCCCATCCTGGGCAGGGGCACAGCCCCATCCTGGGCACAGCCCCATCCTGGGCAGGGGCACAGCCCCATCCTGGGCACAGCCCCATCCTGGGCAGGGGCACAGCCCCATCCTGAGCAGGAGCACAGCCCCATCCTGGGCAGGGGCACAGCCCCATCCTGGGCAGGGGCACAGCCCCATCCTGAGCAGGAGCACAGCCCCATCCTGGGCAGGGGCACAGCCCCATCCTGGAAAGGAGCACAGCCCCATCCTGGGCAGGAGCACAGCCCCATCCTGGAAAGGAGCACATCCCCATCCTGGGAAGGAGCACAGCCCCATCCTGGGCAGGGGCACAGCCCCATCCTGGGCACAGCCCCATCCTGGGCAGGAGCACAATCCCATTCCAGCCTGGAGCACTGGCATGCTGTGTCAGGATGGAAACCAGCACAGGCACTTCCCAGCTACAGATGCCTTTGCTTGGAAAAGGCCCAACCCTCCATTCTTTCATATTTTTTAGCACAACTCCACTTTTCCTTTCCCTCAGTCCCTGGGAGCTCGTGCCTGTTCTGTGTGAGGCAGGCTCCTAGCAGCAGCAGCAGCAGCGCCCCTGTCACAGATTTTGGGTTCCAGCCTCTGTCACAGACAACTTTTATGAAAAATCCTTTCCTTAGGATTTTTTCTCCTGAGAAGCTGAGAGGCCTCAGGAACAAAATGTAAACAATGGTTATCTGCTGCTGTGGAATGCAACAGGTGCATCTGGGATTGGCTCGTGTTAGTTTGTTTGTAATTAATGGCCAATCACTGTCAGCTAGCTCGGGCTCTCTGTCCGAGCCACAAGCCTTTGTTATCATTCTTTCCTATTCTATTCTTAGCCAGCCTTCTGATGAAATCCTGTCTTCTATTCTTTTAGTATAATTTTAATGTAATATATATAATAAAACAATAAATCAAGCCTTCTGAAACGTGGAGTCAGATCCTCATCCCTTCCCCAATCCAAGAACCCCTGTGAACACCAGCACAAGCCTCCCCTACACAACAGTGACTCCAGCAGGGATTTCTGACATGGGAAACGTGCTGGGTTCTGCTGTGGTTCCTCCCACAGATTGACAGCCCTGTGCATTTCCCAAAGCTGCTTCCTCGGGGAACCTGACAGTGCTGGGGACTGGTGCTGTCGCCTGTCACTTTCATGACATGAATTTCATGGCATGAATTGGTTGCCATGGAAAGCTTTCCCACTCTGTGTCTCCACCACCTGCCATTCCCACGGCATGGGAAAACCCTGGATTATAACAGCAGCTCAGGTTATTCCTGAGAAATAAACCTCGTTTATAAATCAGTCAATGTCCCAAGGTGATGTGGTGTAACATGGGGTTTGTTACCAGGGTATTTCTGTATCAGGGTGTTTCTGTATCAGGGTATTTATCCTGCTAGGTAACCCAAGTTAAACCCTGACATCAATAACTTCAATTCCTTCCAGCCAGATTTTCTGGGATAGTTAGGATTTGGAAAAAAAAATTATAATATTCTTATATTGGAGGATGTTAGGGAAAAGCTGTCTTGGTTTGCTTCCTGGCCTGCTGCAGGTTGGGTTTCTCCTATGGACTGTGTGGATTTGTCTCCAATAATCCTGGTCAGTCCAGGGCTGGGGGAAGACTGGGCAGCCTCTGCCTTGTGGACTTGGGAGGAACCCAAAGAATGGGGAGCTTGCCCTGGTTTGGGTCCTTCCCTTGTGCTAGGAAAGGATAAAAAGGGAATTTCTGGAAAAGAAAGCCCCATATCATCCCCAGGAGCTGTTACTGTGGTTTGGGTTAAGGATCCAGGAGCAATGAGGGAGCTGCTGCTCCCTTGGTCTCCACTCAGCCACCTTGGAAGGGAAAAGTGCTGCTGCTGTGCTCAGGACAGGCTGTTTGTCTGGATTTGCATGGATTTAACCTCACACAGGGCCAGCTGCCCAAACTGGACACAGCCACTCGTTAAGGTGGATTTATTTCATGATACTTTTCTGTCATCGAGGTGTCACCTTACGCTGGGGATGTTGGGAATAGCTGGAGATACAACTCTGCTCTCCCAGCCTTCCATCAGCAATAAATCCTGGGGGGATTTGCTTTCCTCACCTCCTGCCAGCCAGGGCTGTGTGCAGGTATTTCACAAATAAAGGGAAAAGGGTGCTGAAAAGGAGGCAGGGCATTTCCCCCCCCCCCCCCCCCCCCAAGATGTTGTTTGGGGTAAAACAGCCTGGCTGGCAGAACAGGTTCCACAGGGACTGTAAATGTCCTGTGATCCTGTCTCAGCTCGGGTGAGGTTCCCCAGGGATCCTTTCCCCATCCCAGCTGGGCAGGGCAGGGCAGGGCAGGGCAGGGCGACGTCTCCTCGATGTCTCCTCCTGCCCAACGAGGGAGCAGCAGCTCCAGGGTTTGGCTGTGGCTCTCTGCTCCCCACTACAGGCAGCAGCAGGGTGGGGAGGGATGGAGTGACCTGGGAAAGCCCCTCCTAAACCCTCAGCTGCTGCAAAACTGCAAAACCACGTCCTGCACTCGATGACTGCTGTGGCACAGCCCTCTGGTGTGGCACACAGCTCTCAGTGTGCTCCTGGTGCTCTGTGTTCTCAGGTTTTGATTGTTAATTGCTGCCCCCAGATGTGCAGGGTGTCTCTGTTTCTGTCTCTGTTTCAACCCATGCAATAGAAGAACGAGTCTGGACTCTTCACTTTTCGGTCTTGAGGTTGTTTATTAATTCTTATCTATAAAATTTTCTTTCTGCCCAGCTGAGATCTGCTGTGTTGTCCTTTTATACTACAACCTACATATAACATATTTACTTAATTCCCAATACCCATCACCTATGTTAGACAGTGCACTTCTACTCTAAACCAATCCCAAAGTGCCAACATCACTGCAGAAAATGGAGAGCAAGAGAAGAAGAAAGGCTGGACATGCCCAGATTCCTCCATCTTGTCCCCATAACCCCCATACCAAAAATCCTAAAATCTACATTTTCACCCTGTGATCGTTTTATTGTTATACTATTTGAACCTCTGTGACTTTCAGGTCCTCATACAAAGCTGGCAACTTGCTCCAGGGGTCACAATCAAATCTCCAGGTGTTCTGGGCAGCATGAGGGTCTCTGAGCCCCCTGACGGGGTCCTTGGAAACTCTGGACACCTGGAGGGATGGACTGAGTTCTGACACGTGTGACCTCCCTGTTGTCCCTTTTGGCAGCTGTGACGTGGGATGCCATGGCCAGCTCCTCGGACAGTGACCATGACTGTTCCTGGTGCTCCCTGTGACCTCCCTGTTGTCCCTTTTGGCAGCTGTGACGTGGGATGCCATGGCCAGCTCCTCGGACAGTGACGATGACGGGTTCATGGCCGTGGATGCAGAGGAGGCCGCCGTGGAAGGGACGATGGAGCAGGAGGAAGAGCCCCACGCCGAGCTGGAGGTGGAGGAGCCCAGGCCCAGCTCCAGATCGATGCTGGAGCTGCCAGAAGAGGTTTTGGAATACATCCTGTCCTTCCTCTCTCCCTACCAGGAGCACAAAACCGCCGCCCTTGTCTGCAAACAGTGGTATCGACTGATCAAAGGTACAAGTGATGGCAGCAGTTTCTCTGATTGTGGGGTTTGGAACCCAGCTCTCTTTTACCTTTTCCTTTTGTTTTATCCTCAAACTCTGAAATCTGACTTCTGTGAAACCCCAGAGAAGCCCTAGCAGCCATGGGGTCCCTGGCTTTGCTCAAAGCGGGTCTGGAGCTGTGCAGAATTGAGCCCCTCAGTGTAGAAAACCCAGAAAGGCCATGAATTCCCATCCTGGAAGTGTCCAAGGCCAGACTGGACATGGCTTGGAGTGCCCTGCTATAGTGGAAGGTCCCACCTTAGCAGGGGTTGGAGCTGGATTAGCTTTGAGGTCCCTTCCAGCCCAAACTAAACCAAAGCCCAAGCCCCAGGACAGAGCAGCTCCTCTGCTGCCTTTGAGTGCTCCCAGTGCTGCACTGGTGATCTTGGATTGCAGCCTCCTCCCCAGAGCCCCTGCCAGTGTCCCATGGCTGATGGGGTTTTAATTGCACTTCATTTGCCTCTTGCTCAGTAATTAACATTCCCAAAGCTGCTGCTTCCAACAGCCCTGGCTCTGCTTCTTACAGCTCTGCTGGAGATAAGTGCAGCATAAAATCTGCATGAGTAGAGATGTGCATGTTCCAGCTTCCTGGAAGAGTAGCCCAGAGACACAGATCCTTCCTTTGCCTCTGCACACTCATTCCAGAGCCTTGGGGGGTATTTTAATGCTGGAAAAGTATGATACAGCAAATAAGGAGGAAAAATTTGGACAAGGTACAAGCAGAACCTTCTGCTTCATTTTATTTTAATACACTGGGTGATTTCTGGTACCATTGTGTTTGGGTGCACACTTTAATCATGAGCTTCATTTAAAAGCAAGGAGTTTCAGAGGAGAGCAGTTCAGTCCTAGGAAATGGAACAGGTTGCTGCACAAGGGGAACATGCTCCTTCTGGAAAACAGGAGTGGGTGTCAGGTGAGGAATGCCCTTAGCAGATTGTGAGGTGATGGCTCATTTATGGATTTCTCCTCATCTGAAAGATCCCAGGCATTTCCCACTCTGCCCAGAGCTGAACAGGCCGGAGGTTAAAAACCACAGCTACCCCAGCAGGGCCCATGGCCCAAAATCCCCTTTTTTTGTGCATCCTTTTGAGGCAGCAGCTGCCTCCAGCCCTGGGGAAGGGCCTTTCCCAAGTGCTGCAGCTCCCAGTGGCTGCTTGGCTGTTTCCTGGATGGCCTGCAAGGGATGCAGCTGGGATGGACAAACAGCTGGGAGTCACCCCAGAGGGATGTGGGAAACATCCCTGGAGCCCAGGGGTGAGCACAGCCTGGCTTTGGGCTGTGTCACCTCTCAGGGACGGGTGGTGCAGGGCAGCTGGGCCCTTCTGGGGCAGTTCCAGCCAAGGAAAGCTCTGGAGCCACCACCTGTGAGCTGTGCCCAGGGAGGTCACTTGAGGTAAACAATTGATTCATGTTCTCCTGGTTCATTTTTCCTGTTTGCCAGGATACATCTGCTGTGCACTCCTGGAGCTCACATTGCCTTTCCCATGTGACTCTCAGGGATCAGCTCCTCAAGGACCCCAGGCTTTATATTTTATCTTAAAAACCCCTTCCTGCTTTGTATCCCGGAGTGGGATTTCTTGCTGGGGGTGTTCCTGGCACAGGGCTTGGGGAAAAACTCTTGGCAGGTTGTGGCATCCTCAGTGCAGGTGCCACCAAGTGTCTGCTGAGCTGCTGCTGCTGCCAGAAACCTTCTCCAGACCCTTTTGTCTCCTCATGGAGCAGCCTCTGGCCCATTCCAGAATTAGTGGCAGCCTTGGAGCATCCCTGCTGATTTTTATCACTCCAGTTCCTTTCAGATCCCTGGCCAGTAGCTGCATTCACACTCTCACAAGTTGATTATTGCACTGAGGCTCCTCAAGAGAAGGGAGCTGCCCCTTGGGGTGTGCTGAGGGAACAGGGTGCAGCACAGAGGGCTGAGCACAAGCTCCCCACAGCACCCCAGTGCTTCCTTCCTTTCCAAGGGCTCTGCTTCCCGACTGGAGCTGCCGGGATGTCGTGACCCGGCCGGTGCACGCTGCTGACTTCCACATTTGCAGAGTTCCCTTGTCTTTATTCCTTTAATCCCCACATTCCCAGCGTGGTTCTAACCCAAACACGGGGCTTTGCAGCTGCTGTCACCATGCAGGCACAGTTTGTTCCCTGTAGGAGCATCGGGAGGAGGATGGTCGGGACAGATGGACATGAGAGATCTCTGCAGCCAGGTTGTGGAACTTGGGGTTTATTGCAAAGGGCCAAGTGCAGGGATCTGCTGGGAGCTGCCAGGCACAACTGGAGCAGGAGAGGAGAGAGGGGGAGAGAGGATGAGAGGGTGAGAGAGTAAGAGGGTAAGAGAGCGAGGTTCCCGTTACAATACAATAAATCTTCTTCTGTGTTGAATATTCTGATTCTCACGAACCAATCTAGTACAACATACAAATCCTATAGCATTTACATACAGCCTATAAGAATCATTACATTGCCATACTGTGTTGCATTTTAAACCCTAAAAACTCCTCTTTGGGCCCCTTCTGCCAAGCTGTAGGGTCTGCTCTGACCCTTGGAACTGTCTGCAAGCAGAGGGTGTTGTTCCATCAAAAGGGGATCACCTTCAGCTGGCCACACCATTATTTTCCTGTTGTTCAGTAACTGAGGTAGCTCAAAGCTTGCTTTCATTTCAATCTCACTTATAGTTTCTATGTTCTCAAAATCTTCTGCCAGGCAATCATATTTATAAGGCTTTCCTGTTCCATCTCCCCCAGCAGTTCCCAGCTTTGCTGACAGTGTTGTTCTCTCCCCAGGTGTGGCCCATCAGTGCTACCACGGCTTTATCAAGGCAGTGCAGGAAGGGAACATCCAGTGGGAGAGCCGCACTTACCCCTACCCTGGCACCCCCATCACCCAGCGCTTCTCACACAGTGAGTATCCTGCAGTGCCCTGGCAGTGCCTCCCTGCATGGGACTGCTTCCCTGAGGGCTGGCAGTGCCATCTCTGGAGTCCCCACAGGCAGTGCCATCTCTGGAGTCCCCACAGGCAGTGCCATCCCCTGGAGTCCCACTGGGAGCTTCCTCCGTTGGGACCTGGCAGTGTCATCCCCTGCAATTCTGCTCCCATCAGGGACTGGCAGTGCCATCCTCTGAAATCCCAATGAGCAATGCCATCCCCTGGAATCCCTATAGGAGCTGCCTCCGTTGGGACCTGGCAATGCCACCCCCTGGGGTCCCCATGGGCAGTGCCATGCCCTGGAATCCCAATGGGGGCTGCTTCTCTCAGAGGCTGGCAGTGCCATCCTCTGGAATCCCAATGGGCAGTACCATGTCCTGGAGTCCCCATTAGAGCCGCCTCCCTTGGGACCTGGCAGTGCCATCCCCTGGAGTCCCCCTGGGAACTGCTTCTCTCAGAGGCTGGCAGTGCCATCCCCTGGAATCTCGACGGGAGCTGCCTCCCTGGGGGCTGGCAGTGCCACACGTGCCCATCTCCGCAGTGTTCAGCCCATGGTTGTGCCAGTGCTCACCACAAGAGCAGGGATTTGGGAGCTGCTGGTCCTGGCAGGCTCATTGATCCTGGGAGGTGTTGATGGAGTGGAAGGGGGATGGGACTGTGGCTTTCTGGTTGTGCAGGGATCATTCTGCAGCTCCCCAGGCTGGAAAACTCTCCCAGATCACAGGGTCAGCCCTTGACTGAAATGTGTCCCCAAGTGCCACACCCAGGGATGGTGACTCCAGCACTGCCCTGGGCAGTCTGTGCCAGTGCCTGACCCCCTTTCCATGAAGGGATTTTCACAATATCCAACCTAAATCTCCCCTGGCACAGCAAGGGCTGCTGCCCTTGTCCTGTCCCTGTTCCCTGGAGCACAGCCCGACCTCTGGGCTGTCCCCCCCTGTCAGGAGCTGTGCAGAGCCACAAGGGCCCCCCTGAGCCTCCAGGCTGAGCCCCTTCCCAACTCCCTCAGCCTCTCCTGGTGCTCCAGCCCCTTCCCCAGCTCTATTCCCATCTCTGTACACACTCCAGCCCCTCAGGGTCCTTGTGCTGAGGACCCGGAGCTGTCCCCAGGATCTGGGCCTGACCTTTGTGTCCTCCTCAGCCCCTGGGCTGGAGTCATTGCCATCAAAGCCAGTGGGTTTTGGGAAGAGCAGCACTCAGGGATGTGCAGCAGCTGCTGGTACAGGTCCTCTACGTCTGTGAGGAAAACTGGGAATTCTCAATGTGCTGGGCTCAAACTGAGCAGAGCTGCAGGTGGATTTGCTGACAAAAGGGAGCAATTCAGTCAACAGCACCACTCAATGTTTGGGTGAATTCTTCCCCTGCTTCCAAGATTCTGGAAGAGAACAGGAAGAGAAAAGATCCCTAAACACAATGCCACAGAGGGGAAGATACTGAAATAATCCCTGTTCTTTGGAGTGCAGCAGCATTGAGCTGCCTCAGCTCCAGCAAAAAAAAAAAAAAAACACAACAAAAATTCCATCCTGTGACTTCAGCACAGAGTCTGAGCCCTCTGGGGGACAGCTCTTCCAGGAAGCAAATTGCATTTTTCTGAGGCAAGATAAACACGGTGCAAGCCCTGCCATTCCAAGAGCAGCAGGCAGCACATTTTCATCTTCCCAAGCAATAATTGATGAGGCAGCCGCTGTGCTGCCTCCTGCCAAGACAAGTCCGGGAGACGCTGCGGGGAGCTCTGGTGAAGTCATTGTGCTCTGCCCAGATACCCTGGCCTTCCTGGAAGATGAAAAGGCTCCGCAGTTCACAGCTCATTTTTAGCAACCTTACTGAAGTGCTTATTAACGACTTCACACTTGCGTGTATTTCCCTTCAATTTTAGCAGCGGTTTTGCCGCTGCTGAGTGCTCAGGCCAGCTAGAAATTGCCCGGAAAAGGCTCAGAGCTGCCCCAAAGAGCGCTGTGTGCTCTTTGCTTTATCCTGCTGCCTGCCACGGGCTTCCTGGCTGCAAAGTGAGTTGTCTCCCTAAATCCCCTGCCCTCGGAGCGTGTAATCCGTATTAGCCTCGCTCGGTGACAGTGCCCCGGCTCTGCCCGGCCCCGGTGGCCACGGCAGCGTTAGTAATGCACTTTGTGGGCACAAAGCTAATCTGGATTAACTTGTTTGCTGACTTAAACGGATTGGTTTGTGAGCAGCTGCCCAGATCTGCAGCCTCTGCTTTCCCTGCAGCAGCGTTCGCTGCCCAGCCTTAAAGCCGAGCTACAAATCGTCAGTTCCTAAAGGCAAACCATGAACTGTCACCTAAAATCTCACGGGATGACAGTGAGCTGAGGTGGAGGGAACAGGAGTTTGGGAAGTGAGGAGGGAGCAGGCAGGAGTCACAGAGCCCTTCTAGAGGGATGAGTGGTTTGCTGGTTTTTGTGGGAAGACGTCACCGCCCAGGCACGAGTCAGTGCTGCCATCAAAGCCCTGGCTGGGGCTCGCTGTCGCTTCCAGGAATTGTTAGAACTGTCCCAGAAGTTCTCAAAGGGAGCACAAACGGACAAGGAGGAGAATTCTAAGCAGCTGGAGGTCAACCTGTCTGCTCTGAGTCCTGAAGGGAGGAATGGCAGAAGTGCTTGATAAGGAATAATGAATGGAAGGCTCAGCCTGGCGGGGATCACACCGCTGAGAACAAACTGTGGACGGGCTGTCACCTTTCCAGAACTGCAGGATGTGAAACATCAATAATGCTGAGTGTTCAGGGTCAGGAATCCTCCGTGTTTGGGGATTTTTGGGTGATGTTCACAGGAGTCACCGAGCTGTTTTATGTATGAACCTGCGAGGTCATAGCAGGGCGATGAGTCACGGGGTGAAATCACTGCCCGCAGTCGGAAAGAGATGTCAGAAGGCTCAGGAATGCAGAAACGGAAAAGCAGCAGAGGAATGCCGAGCCTTGTGCCAGGGATATCGATCCTCTGCTGGAGGAGTGACTAATTTTAAGCATTGATTTATTGTTTTTGTTTCCAAGGAGCCTGGGGTTGGTGGCACCACGGGGATGAGTAATTACAGCAATTTGTGGGTTTGACGAACCCACGGGAGCGGTGAGAGCTGGAATGTTTGTTTTACAGGATGGGCTGCTCCTGGAGCAGGGCTGCAGCTCCTCCCAGTACCCAGCCTTGCTCAATAGCCCCGGGTTTTTGGCTGCTCAGGCTCTGCGCTGCAAGGGGCAGGACAATGGCATTTGAGGGAGGGAGGTGATAGAGGTGGAGATGGAGATAGGAGGAGATGGGAAAGCTGGGGGTGTTCACCTGGAGAAGGCTCCAGGAAGAGCTCAGAGCCCTTTCCAAGGCCTGAAGGGGATCCAGGAGAGCTGGAGAGGGACTGGGGACAAGGGATGGAGGGACAGGACACAGGGAATGGCTCCTACTGCCAGAGGGCAGGGATGGATGGGATACTGGGCAGGAATTGTTCCCTGTAAGCTCTGGCTGCCCCTGGGTCCCTGACGGTGTCCGACACCAAGGGCTGTCACCCTCCAACCCAAGAACCATGTGGGAATAGGATTTACAGCCCAGCCAGCTCCTTCCAGTCTCTCCAGTGGGAAATACAACCCTTGAACTGGGATGGGTGAATTTATTTCATGTTCTCTGAGGTTCAGAAGTCAATGTTCTTCGATGATGGTGAAGGGAATGTGCTTTCCATCTGGTTTCCCTCCCCAGTCAGCTCTGCTCTGGCTATCAGCCACTCCTGTTGGAAATCTCCTTTGGTTCATTGCTCAGGGCAGGGCAGTCAGGAGTGTGCTCAGAGCCAGAGCTCTGCTCTCCCTGAGCATCAGTGTCTTCAAACATCAGAATCACTGATTCCTTTCCAAAGATAAGCCAGTTCTGCAGTGCTGAATCTCCAGGAGTCACTGAATTTTGCTGGGACATAAAAAAACCCCAACTAAATCCATTCTGTGTTTTCCACCCAAAAAAAAACCCTAAAACCATCAGGGGCATGCACAATTTCTCTCTGATTTATTCTACACCTGATATAAACTATGTATAAACATATCATGTATTCCATTATATGTTTATAGATAGTTTATATCTAATATCCTGAGCTGGATCCACAAGAATCATCAGAGTCCAGAGCAGCCCCAACAATCTCATGTGGAATTCTCACAGGCTGGAATAAACTTCAGCTTTTCACTGTGCTTGCTTTTTCCTGATTTTCCCTATTTTTTCCCCTCAAGCTGCTCAGCCTTCCTTACCTTCAGCTGCCTAAAGTGACTCTAAAAAGAAGTAGGACAGCACAATCTCAGCGATTTTGCTGTGGGGGGGTTATCCCACATGGAATTTTATGGGAAACCCAGAATTCTGCCCAGCCTCCAAGGCAGACAAGCTGAGCAAACCCTCCCTAATCCGTGTTTCAGTTCCCTCTGGCCAGAGGTACCTGGGTGCTACAGACACTTCCACGGGATTTGTTTTGGGGCCAAGAGCTCTTGGGTGTCTCTGAGGGGATGTCAAACGTGGTGTTCCCTCCCTGTTCCCCATCTGGCTGCCTCATCCTTTCCCACAGGGGGCTCAGAGCCAGAACTCTGCTCTCCCTGAGCATCAGTGCCTTCAAACACCAGAATCACTGATTCCTTTCCAAAGATAAGCCACTTCTGCAGTGCTGAAACTCTGAATTTTGTTGGGACATAAAAAAAACCCAACTAAATCCATTCAGTGTTTTCCACCCAAAGAAACCCTAAAACTAAAGAGGGAATGCCCCTGGATGATCCTGGGTTTTAGTGGGGCTCTAAATGAGATGGGGTGAAATCCTGACAAGAGAACAGAGCCCAGGGCTGGGTGCAGAGGGGTCTGTGAGCTCTGTGATCCAGCTCAGGGCAGGTCAGTGAGCTCAGTGCTTTAATCACAGCTAAGCTCATTAATTCCAGGCCTCTAAGGCAGTTTTCTCTTCACTTTGAGGAGCAGCTCTGCCCGAGGGATAATCCTCTTGGGAAGGTTCTTGCTGGAGCTTCACCCTGCTCGGGGATGCCCTGTGGTTCTGGGGAGCTGGGGCAGGCTGGCTGCTGTTCTGCAGGGAGGAAAGGCCTGAGCTGGGGGGGGACACGGGGCAGGGACAGGGCTGTGGGACACAGGGCAGTGCCAGAGCTGTGGGGACAGCAGTGATAACAGCTGTGGGGATAGCAGTGGCAGTGCTGTGGGGCACAGGGCAGTGCCAGGGCTGTGGGTAACACAGCAATGACAGGGCTGTGGGACACAGGGCAGTGCCAGAGCTGTGGGGACAGCAGTGATAACAGCTGTGGGGATAGCAGTGGCAGTGCTGTGGGGCACAGGGCAGTGACAGGATCTTTGGTCACACAGATCAGCAGTGACAGGGCTGTGGGGACAGCAGTGATGGGGCTGTGGGACACAGGGCAATGACAGGGCTGTGAGGACAGCAGTGACAGGACTGTGGGGCACAGGGCAGTGACAGGGCTGTGGGTCACACAGATCAGCAGTGACAGGGCTGTGGGGACAGCAGTGACAGGGCTGTGGGACACAGGGCAGGGACAGGGGCTATGGGGACAGCAGTACCAGGGCTGTGGGGACAGCACTGCCAGAGCTGTGGGTGACACAGCAGTGCCAGGGCTGTGGGTCACACAGATGAGCAGTGCCAGGGCTGTGGGGCACAGGGCAGTGCCAGGGCTGTGGGGACAGCAGTGCCAGGGCTGTGGGGCACACAGATCAGCAGTGCCAGGGCTGTGGGGCACACAGATCAGCAGTGACAGGGCTGTGCTCCATTGCAGGTGCGTGTTACTACGACCCCAACCAGTCCATGTACGTGTTCGGGGGCTGCACCCAGAGCAGCTGCAACGCCGCCTTCAACGACCTCTGGAGACTGGACCTCAACAGCAAGGAGTGGATCCGGCCCCTGGCCTCAGGTGAGCCCTGCAGCTCCCCCCTCCCTCCTCCCAGGGCTCGGGTTCCATGGTTCTGGGCGTGTCTGAGCCTCATCCCACCGGGTTTGGGCTGCATCCTGGAGAAATGTGGGGTTTGGGGCACAGTCTGAGTCCTCAGCACCGCCTTGGGGGGTTTCAGGGGAGCAGCTGGTCTCTGTCATGCAGGGTGAGGGATGTTCCCTGCAGCCACCAGAGCCTGAGGTGATGAGGCTGAGAAAATCAAGATTGTTCAGCCTGGGGAAGGCTGAGTTGGGATTGTTCAGCCTGAGGAGGGCTGAGAGAGTTGAAATTGTTCATTTGGAGAAGGCTGAGTTGGGATTGTTCATTTATTGTTCATTTAGGGAAGGCTGAGTTGGGATTGTTCATGCTGCAGTAGGCTGAGAAGGATGTGATGTGATGTGATGTGATGTGATGTGATGTGATGTGATGTGATGTGATGTGATGATTGTTCAGCCTGGAGGAATCTGAGAAATTGGGATTGTTCAGCCTGGAGAGGAGCAGCTCCAGAGAGAGCTCAGAGCCCTTGCAGGGCCTGAAGGGGCTCCAGGAGAGCTGGAGAGGGACTGGGGACAAGGGACACAGGGAATGGCTCCCACTGCCAGAGGGCAGGGTCAGATGGGATATTGGGAATTAGGAATTGTTCCTGTGAGGGTGGGCAGCCCTGGCACAGGTGCCCAGAGCAGCTGTGGCTGCCCCTGGATCCCTGGGAGAGTCCAAGACCAGGCTGGAGCACCCTGAGATAGCAAAGGTGTCCCTGCCCATGGCACTGGGTGTGTTTGAGGTCCCATTCCGTGATTCCATGGTGAGAGTCACTGTCCCAAAGCTGAGATCACTGTCCCAGAGCTGAGATTTTCTTTGCTCATTGCAGTGGCTCCCACTGCAGGTATTTTGGGGGGTGGAGCAGACAAGCCCGTGCAGGTGGGAGAGCGTGGGAAAGCAGGTTCCTTCCTGCTGTCCAGGCACCCTCAGAGGGCAGGAAAACACCACAGATTATTTCCCACACTGTTTTTTTTTTTTTTTTGTGCTGGAAATGTCACCCACAACAGTTTGGGTTTTTTTCCCTTTTAATTTCTGAATTCCACTAAAATAACTTTGAGGAAAGCAGAAGAATTGGGGGAAGCTCTTGGGGCAGGGAAAGAAATCAGTGTTGGAGCAGCTGTTTTGGCAGGAGGAAAGAGAAAAGGAGCTCAGCATCCAGCAGCATTCCTTGTTGGGCACAGAATTCATGTGCCCCAAGTATTGTGGGCTGCTCAGATATTGTTTAAAGTCTGGAGCACTTGAAGTCCTCCAAAATGCAGGGGATAAGGAGACAAGAGGTGGAGATGGATATAGAGAGATGGGAAAGCTGGGGGCGTTCACCTGCAGAAGAGAAGGATCCAAGGTGACCTCAGAGCCCCTTGCAGTGCCTGAGGGGCTCCAGGAGAGCTGGAGAGGGACTGGGGACACATCCCAAGTGCTGGTGTCACCTGGGAATTTCCAGCTGTGAACACCTCCCTTGGTGCTTGGACATCCACCCACACTTCCTTGGAGTTCTGGTTTTGTGTCCCACAGCCCCTGTGGGATTCCCACAGGGGAGAATTGGGGTGTTGTGGATTTAAAAGAGGAGAAAACAAACCCCAGTCCTCCAAAGGAGCTCCTGGCCTGCTGGGGCTGCAGAGGGGAGGATGCACACACAGCTCCTGGGCTCTGCTGAGCTCTTTGCCCCAGGCTGTGGATTCCTGCAGCCCGGGGAGCTCTGCCCTGTCCCCAGTGCCCACAGAGCCATCCCTGCCCTGTCCCCTGTGCCCCATGGAGCCCATCCATTCTGTGACAGTGTTCACAGGGGTTTTCAGGTGAGGGAAGAGACGAGAATGTTGACTCCATGTTCAGAAGGCTTGATTTATTATTTTATTATATATATTACATTATAACTATACTAAAAATAATAGAAGGGAAAGGTTCATCTCAGAAGGCTGGCTAAGCTAAGAATAGAAAGGAATGAATGATAACAAAGGCAGCTGCCTCACTCTCTGTCCAAGCCAGCTGACTGTGATTGGCCATTAATTAGAAACAACCACATGAGACCAATCACAGATGCACCTGTTGCATTCCACAGCAGCAGATAATCATTATTTACATTTTATTCCTGAAGCCTCTCAGCTTCTCAGGAGGAAAAAACCTTAAGGAGAGGATTTTTAATGAAAAGATGTTTGCGACACCCTGCCCTGTCCTGTCCCCAGTGCCCCACAGAGCCCATCCCAGAGCCCTGAGCCTGTGGTGGTGCTCCCCAAGAGCGGCTCTGTGGGAATGTTGTGGCTCTGTGGCTCTGTGGGAATGTTGTGGCTCTGTGGGAATGTTGTGGCTCTGTGGGAGTGCGTGGCTGTGTGGCTCTGTGGGAATGTTGCGGCTCTGTGGGAATGTTGTGGCTCTGTGGCTCTGTGGCTCTGTGGTTCTGTGGCTCTGTGTGAATGTTGTGGCTCTGTGGCTCTGTGGTTCTGTGGCTCTGTGGCTCTGTGGGAATGTTGTGGCTCTGTGGGAATGCGTGGCGGGGCCAGGTCCCACGGGAAGGGAAGGGAAGGGAAGATCCCCCGAGGAGCTGTTCCTGCACGCTGTCATGGCTGAGATGGGATCAGCTGAAACTGGAGGCCGGGCTCGGGGAGCGCTCTGGTTCCTGCTTTTCCAAAGGGATGAGTCAGCCCCGGTGGGATCCCACAGCTCCAACTCTTCCTTTGGGTGCCCCCAGCTGGGGGTGGCACTGCCTGCCTGGGAAAGGAGAGCCTGGAGGGGGCAGAGCTTTGAAATGCTGCGATGTAAATAAGGCAGGAGAGGGCTTTTTAAAAGAAAAACCGAAGAGTTGACATTGATTGATCACCACTCATTGTGTGTGCAGGCTAATTGCTGTGGAGGAGTTCCCACACCTGCCCCACAGACTCCAGAGCTCTGGGATGAGACTCTGGCTCTTCCCCAAGGCCAGGGCTTGCTCAGAGAGGTTCCCTCACACTCCACGTGTGCCCTCATTCAGCATCTCCTCTAAGGAGCCCTGGGCAGGGAATGGGAGCACAATGTCTTGGGCACACCTCCATCCCTTCCTGAGAGGCTTTTCCAGGAGAAGACACCCTTTTGTTGTTGTTGTTGTTGTTGCTGTTTGTTCCTACCTGTTTTCATCCGGGTTTTCTGGCTCCCAGGCATGAGATGACATCAGAGCTGGATAATTCCCCTCCAGCCCAAGCTGCTTCATCTGGGAGTAAATATTTAGCCTTCAAAGAAATAATTGGCTTGGGTTTCTTTCGTCTCAGAGACGGAGGAGGGAGATAATTACTTCAAAAAACCCTAATTTTTGAGGTTTCAAAGTATTTTTTTGCTTAGATCCGAAACAATGGCTTTGACGTGTGACGGATGGGGCTGGAGCAGCACAAGAGAGTTGGTGCCTGGCTCTTGTGGAGAGCTTTTGGTGGGCTTGGAAGCTCTGGAAGGGAGGGTGGCAGGCAGCAGGATCTCTGTTTTGGGAAGGTGCCTCCCAGCTCTTCTCCCTGGAGCTCTCCTGGCCATTGTGGAGCTGCTCCCACCCTTCCCATCCCACGCAGGATCTGTTGGAGCAGGATAATTTGCAGCCCCACGTGTGGGATGTGCTGCAGTGCTGTCCCAGGGTAGGTGGTCCCTGGCAGACAGGGGCTTTTCCCATGTTGGGGGTGCTTTTCTTGCCCTCACTTGCACAGTTAGCCTGGGCAGTTGTTGGAATTTGGGTCCATCTGTGCTCAGGGCATCCTGGTGGAGGGCTGGGGGTGGTTTATGCTGGAATCTGTTTATCCAGCTCCACTCCTGAGAGTCCAGCTGGTGGAGCACGCTGGTTTCAGTGCTGAGAGTCCCTGGTGCTCCCCAAAAATGGGCTGAACAGCCAGGAAAGAAACCAAACCCCATTTGAAACTGAGAGTTGCAGGACATTCAGTACCTGGAGGGGCTCCAAGAATGCTGGAGATGGACTTTGGACAAGGGCCTGGAATGCCAGAGGGCAGGGTCAGATGGGACATTGGGAAGGAATTGTTCCCTGTGAGGGGGATGAGGCCCTGGCACGGATTGGAAGTGTCCAAGGCCAGGCTGGGCAGGGCTTGGAGCACTCTGGGACAGTGGGAGGTGTCCCTGCCCATGGTGGGGCTGGTACTGGATGGGCTTAAGGGCCCTTCCAACCCAGAGCATTCCATGAGTCCACAGCTTCATGCAATGGCAGCTGCAGGGGGTTGTGCTGAGGCCTTTGCTGATGCCTGGATCCATCCCTGGATCTGCTGCCCTGCTGGCAGGGAGGGTTTGTGCTGCTCCCATGCAGGTCTGGTGAGCTCCCACCCTCCCTGTGCAGGAGAAGCTGCTGGAGGCTCCCAGAGGGCCCCAGGTGCTTTGGCACCACCTGAGCCTCCTGTCCACATCCTGCAGGGACACCTCACAGGCAGAATGGGGAATGTGTCCCCAGGCAGCTCCTGCTGGGCTGCTCCAGGCTGTGTCCACTCAATGGTCCTGGGGGCTTTTCCCACCTCAAGGAATTCTTGGATTCCTTTTCCTGCAGAGCAGTGACTGAGGTGCTCTGCCCTCACCCCAAACTGCAGCTCTGTTCCTCTCGCAGTCACTTCCCTCACAGGGGATCCCTGCCTTGCTTTGGGCATTAAAACCCCCAAAATCCTGACCTGAGGAGGCTTTGTCCCTCCTGGGCTCCTTGGTTCCAGTTCCTCAGAGTCCTCAGAACCACACCAGAAAAAGCCTTTTTGGATTAGGGAGGAAAGGCCAGGAGCTCTGCTCTCCCAGGGGCTCGTGGCACAGAGGGGAGAAGCTTTTCCCTTTAAAACTGAGCCTGTTGTGTTTACAAAGCCAGAAATGGTGCTGGAATGATCAGGGCTTTGCAAGGAGAGGCATTGCTGTAGGACATGCACATCCTCCTCTGGGGTGTGTTTTATCATCCCCCAATGCTGCCACCTGGGCAGGCAGGAGGGCTGGAGGGCCCTGTACCTCCTGTCCCTGTGTGTTTCCCTCAGCCAGGCCGGGATATCCCTCTCTGATCCCACAGGGGTTCAGGAGCCCCGAGGTTCTGGGAGGAGGCTCCTGCTGCTGCTGCTGCTGCTGCTGCTGCTGCTCCTGCTCCTGCTCCTGCTCCTGCTCCTGCTCCTGCTCCTGCTGCTGCCCTGGGCCACCCTGCCCCAGCACGGGCACCTCCCCAGGACCTCTCTCCCTCTCTCCTGCTCTTCCTGTCCCTGGGGAGATTGGAAAGTTTCTCATCTTCCTGAGGATTTGGGGATCAAACCAGGCTTGGAGGCAGAGCTCCTCCTTGAGGCTTTGATCCCCTCTGCCCTCAGTGTCAGTCCATGGCTGATCTCCCTCCTGCTCCAGCCTGGAGTTTGTGCCTAAACCTCCTGGGTGGCCTTAGCAGGACGCAGTAAAACCCAAAAAAACCCCTCTGCCAGCGGCTCAGCTCTGCCCCAGCCCCCTGCATGCCGTGCCGGGAGTGGGAGGATCAGTTTCCCTTTGTGACTGAGGGGAAGGTGCCTTTGATGGTGTTGTGTCAACAAAAGCAACAGCCCGAAGGAGGCAGGAGAGGCTCGGCAGAGACTCCTGGTGTCAGATGTGGTCCTGGTGGAGAAACCTCCCCGTCGCTCCCGGAGCAGAGAGGTTTGGCCTTGACAAAGCTGTTCAAAACCCTTGCCCCGAGCTAAGAAGCCCAGCCTTGTTTTCATCTGCCCCTTCTAGAAAACAGCAGCGAGTTTTCAAAACAATTTCCCAAACAGTCGCTGGAGTTTCACGGTGCTGAATTCCTCAGCTGGGATCTCCTCAGCTCTGGGAGCTTTGTGGAGCTGAAGGAGATGCAGGGAAGGACTGAGTGGGCTTCCCGAGGAGGGGGGTGGTGCTGGATCCCACAGGGTCCCACAGGATCCCATAGGATCTCACAGGATCCCACAGGATCTCACAGGTTCCAGCTGGGCACAGCCACAAACCAGAGCCACACTGGCACTCGAGGAATGAATCCCACTGGGACAGGAGCAGGGCTGACCAAGGGCTTGGGGGAATGTGAGGAATAATCAGAGGTGTGGGAATAGCAGGGAGCTCCTCATGTGTGGATTTAAACCCTCTGTGAGTGCAGATTGTGCAGCTCGTTCAGTTCAGGGTCATCAGCTGTGTCCAGTCCTGGACCCCTCAGTTCTGGAAGGGCTGGAGCATGTCCAGGGAGGGGAACATAGCTGGAAAAGGGGCTGGAGCCCCAGGGGCAGCTGAGGGAGCAGAAAAGGGGCTCATCCTGGAGAAAGGGAGGCTCAGGGGAGCCCTTGTGGCTCTGCACAGCTCCTGACAGGAGGGGACGGCTGAGGGGGTCGGGCTGTGCTCCAGGGAACAGGGACAGCAGCAGAGGGAATGGCCTCAGGCTGGGCCAGGGGAGCTCAGGGTGGACACCAGGAGGAATTTCTGCATGGAAATGGTGCTCAGGCCTTGGAACTGCCCAGGGAGGGTTGGAGTGCCCATCCCTGGATGTGTCCAAAGAAGTCCTGGAGGTGGCACTCACTGGGCTGGGGACAAGGAGAGCATTGGGCACAGGTTGGACTCGATGGTCCTGGGGGCTTTTCCAACCTCAAGGATTCTGGGATTCCTTTTCCTGCAGAGCAGTGACTGAGGTGCTCTGCCCTCACCCCAAACTGCAGCTCTGTTCCCCTTGCAGTCACTTCCCTCACAGGGGATCCCTGCCTTGCTTTGGGCATTAAAACCCCCAAAATCCTCACCTGACCTGCTCTGTCTGCAGAGCACCCTTGGTGTCCCCCCGGCCTCTGAACTCCCCGTGTGACTGAGGGCAAAGCTCAGTTTTATAAAAGGCTCAGGATCACCTTGAGCCCCCCCAGCCATGTGTCCCTGTTGGCCTCCCAGGAGCCTGGGGCATCCAGGAGCTGATTCCTGGCAGGAACAACCTCTCTAATTATGGCTGAGTGCCTGAGCCTCCAAAGTGGAGCAGGTTAATGGGCTGGATGGAAATCCCTCGCGCTCTGAGCAGTCTGGGTGAGCCTGGAAGAGAGAAAAGCTTTTTCCAGCTCTTTTCCTCATCTGGGTGGTTTTCTCCTCATTGCCCTTTGGGTTTGGTGGCAGTAGGGCCCATTCCTGCCTCTGCAGAGCTGAAACATTTTGTGTTATCCTCCAAAAATCCATGGCTTTCCCACCACCCCCCAAAGGCTCTTGGAGACCTCAAACTCAGAGTGATTTGGCACTTTTGGAAGCTCAGCTTTAATCCTGTGAGCCTGCAGCTTCCTTATTCTGCCCCTGATTTCTTCCTTTTCATACACCCAGCTTCCTCCTGATCACACCCCTCATTTCTTCCTCATCCCACCCCTCATTTCTTCCTCATCCCACCCCTCATTTCTGCCCTTCTGGAGCAGAACCAGGACTTTCCAAGCTCTGTCCCCTGCCCTTTGGGGCAGAGGCTGTCCCAGCACAGATTGCTTGGAATTGCTTTCTCCAGTTTAAACATATTGATTGTTTTCCTGCTTTTTTGGACTCCCACTTTTACAAGGAGGTGAGTGACCACTCCTGCCAAGCCTTTGACAAACAAACTCTCCAGCAGCATCCCTGAATGTAGAGTTTGGGCTTCATTCCTGCCCTTGCAGAGGGTGGACTGGCAGCTCTGGGGTGGGAGCAGGGCTGTTCCCAGCCCCTGGATCCATCTGATGTTCATTTGCTCCTCTCTTTGCCTGGCTGGTTTTGCAGAATGTCTCTAATGGAATTTGTGGCGTTCAATATGAAATATCTCAAAGGCAAGAGATGAAAAATCAACCCAAATCAAGTGAAGGGTTTTGTTGGTGGTTTTTTTTTTTCTGTGTCAGCTGCCACCTATTTGGGTTTCCAGGAGATTAATCCATGGTTTAGGTTTACAGCACACACCTCCCCACCCTTGATTTGCCAGGCTCTGTCCTCCTCCAGCTCGTGCCATTGCTGGCTGTGTTTAACCTCTGCAAGATTTTTGTTGTCTGGATGCAAACCACATTCCAGTGGCATCCATCCTTGGATGGCCACCCTGCCGTGCCTGGCACGGAGCAGTCCCAGGGACCGCAGGTACAAAACCCACGGGCAAACTGAGCGAGTGGTGAGCAGGGATTGATCCCACAGCTGCAAACTGAGCTTGTGGTGAGCTGTTTGCAGGGATTGATCCCACAGGGGCCATCCCTGAACCAGGCAGGAAAAGCCAAAAGATCCCTGCCTGGGATCCCTCCCTGTCTGGGATCTGCTCCCTGCAAACCAAGGCTTGGAGAGCCCGGCTGTGATGGTGTTCACAGGGGTTCTTGGATGAGGGAAGAGATGAGAATGTTGACTCCATGTTTCAGAAGGCTTGATTTATTGTTTTACTATATATATTACATTAAAACTATGCTAAAAGAATAGAAGAAAAGGTTTCATTAGAAGGCTGGCTAAGAATAGAAAAGAATGAAAACAAAGGCTTCTGTCTCGGACAGAGAGTCTGAGCCAGCCTACTGTGATTGGCCATTAACTAGAAACAACTCTGTGAGACCAGTCACAGATCCACTTGTTGCATTCCACAGCAGCAGATAATCAACGTTTATATTTTGTTCTTGAGGCCTCTCAGCTTCTCAGGAAGAAAAATCCTAAAGAAAAGATTTTCCGTAAAAGTTGTGTGCAGCACCCGGTCAGTGGGATGAGGAATGGGTGAGGATCACCCATCACCACCAGAGAAAAACATCACTGTGCCTCCCGCTCCCAAATCCCACATCTGAAATGTGGGATTCTCACATTCCTCCCTCCCTTCCCCCGACCCTACCTGGCTGCATCCTGCCCCTCCCTCCAGCTGGCAGCGCCTTATCCTTATCAATGCCGCGTTCCCACGGCTTTTCCAGCGCTCCCGGTATCCGCCAAGGTCACCGAGGCACGGGGAGGGGGCAGAGGCAGCTCAGCAATTCCACTGAGGTGAGCCTGGGCCTCCAGGAATGCGGTGCCCGAGGCAGCCGGGAATGGCTGTGAAGGAGCCATGGATTACCGGCCCAGGGAGGCGGGAGTGTGCCCAGGGAGGTGGGAATGTCCTCATGGAGGCGGGAATGTGCCCAGGGAGGTGGGAATGTGCCCAGGGAGGCGGGAATGTGCCCAGGGAGGTGGGAATGTCCTCATGGAGGTGGGAATGTGCCCAGGGAGGCGGGAATGTGCCCAGGGAGGTGGGAACGTCCTCATGGAGGTGGGAATGTGCCCAGGAGCAGGGCTGGCTCAGTCGGGGCTGGCACAGGGGTTTTACCCCAGCAGCCCAAAGCACTTCTCCCGTTCCCTGCTCTCCATGCACCGCAGGACTTGGAAGTTCAGCCGGGTTTTATCCGTGGGGGAAAGCTTTCCCTGCTGTGGGAAATGGGCTCCTCAGAGCAGGGCTGGGCTGTCGGGTCAGCAGGGCAGGGAGGCAGCGTCTGGCTGTGGCTCTCCCTCAGGGAATGATCCCTCAGCCCGAGGATGCCCTCCTGCCCTGCCCGGACAGCTCAGCCTGACGTGGCAGAGTCCTGTGGGGAGGGAGCAGAGGGAAGGGCTGAGCAGGCTCCGAGAGGAGCAGCTCGAAGGGAAGGGGGTGCTGGAGTGGGGATCTGGATTCCCTCTTCCCTCAGTTCCTATGGCTTCTCTTTTCCTTCAGTACAAATTTGGGCTCTCACCTCGTTCTACTGTCAAGGACACCTTCTGCTATCCCAGGGTGCTTCAAGCCTTGTCCAGCCTGGCCTTGGACATTTCCAGGATTGAGCAGGAATCCCTCCTAGTAGTAGTACCAGGTACTACTCCTCCTCCTCCTCCTACTACTACTACTACTAGTACCTGGTACTCCCTCCTCCACCTTGGAAAGCCAGCACTAGGAGAACAATTTGTGTTTTAATGATCCCAAAGTGCAGGACTGTCATCCCTTTAACCTAGGCAGAAGTTAGGCTGGATTTTCCAAGAGTTTATTTTTCTATCAGCATTTTTTCCCCTTTTTCCTGACGTTTGATTTGCCAGCCCTGCAGAGAATTTAATTTCTCGCTTGTCCGAGTTTGGTTAGAGACGAGGAATTTGCAAACTGTGGCTCAGACAAAGCATCTCCAGTTTATTTCCTTTTCAGGAAAAAGGCTCAAAACCCCGGAGCCACACACGGGGTTGTTGACACTGGTGATGTCTCACATCTCATGAATGTGTTGCACCTCAGAGGGAGCCGATCCCTCCTTCCCGAGGCGTGGGAGGCACCCAGGGGTGACGGTTTCCCTGGACACAAATTCCCTGATGGTTTCACACCCAGTTATTCCGCTTTCCTGGGTCTCTGACAGGCCTTGCCTCCGGGGCAGGTCCCTCCCTGTCCCTTGTGGGGTCAGCGGGATAAACCCCGCTATCCCACGGCTGTGCTGTCAGCTGGGAGGGAAGGATCCTGCCGGGAAATTCGGGCAGGCTGTGCTGACATCTATCGGCAAGAGCTCCTTCCGAGGCAGCCCAGCCTTTGCCTTGAGGACTCAGTCCACCAGGATTAGGTGTGTAATCCTCGGGATTGGGCAGGCAGCATTCCCGGGGCAGTGTAATCCACACTTCTCCAAGTCTCTCGGCATCCCGGTGCTCTGTGTCTGATTTTAATCTTTCCCCAAAGCATCTGCTGTAAAACTCACGGAGAATGGGGCAGGCACCTGGAACAGCAGAGACCTCATTCCTGCTTGACTGCTGTCCAAAGGTGGATTTTGGTTCCTGCCATGAAATATTCAGGGAGTTTGGTGTTCAGGGCTGGAATTACTGGAATGAAGGAGAAAAATGCTTCCCTGGCATGGAGGGAGCAAAGTTTAGGAACCAATGGGTTGAAAACGGGAGTGAAGGGGGAGACAGCAAGGGAGGAGGGGAGTGCAAAGAGGTGCACTGAATTTCCTTTGCTGTGCTGGGAAGATGCTGGGGTTTCAGTGAATAACTGTTGTCCTTATAGCAAATACTGGGAGCAGCAAAGCCCTGGCTCTTCCCAGGCTTTTTGCACTTCCTGCCTCTGACTGCATCCAAAAGGGTTGTGGATTCCCAGTCCCAAAAAATGTCCAAGGCCAGGCTGGACAGGGCTTAGAGCAACCTGGTCCAGTGGAAGGTGTCCCTGCCTATGGCAGGGGGTGGAATGGGACGAGCTTTAAGCTCCCTTCCATCCCAAATCATCCTGTAATCCTCTGGCTGTGCCTACAGGGTGCTCTTTAGAGGATAGTTGAGGTTTGGAGCCCCGTGGTAGCTGTAACCTCACCAAATTACACAGCAGCCATTTCCTGGAACACCAGTCATTTTGGGATTCTCCGAGGCTGGGGCGCCTCCCTCGCGCTGCGGGAAACGAGCCGGGAGCGGAAAGTGCGGAGCTCAGCAGGGCTGGACACGGCCCCATGTCCCACCCCGACCTCCCCCTGCCCTGCAGGAACCCCCTCCTGGGGCTGGGGAGCCCCAGCTCCAGGAACATGAGCTGCAGGAGCTGCTCAGCCCTTTCTGGGAGTGCTGAGCTCTTCAGTTGCACAGGGGCTGATCTGGGGAGGTGTCAGGCTGTGAAATCACCGGAGGAGTCTGCGGGGCAGCCTCACTTCAGGGGGAACAAAACCACCAGCGTGGAAGCAGGGCGAGGTGGATGCTGGGGATTCCACCCACGGGGAGAGGGAACAGAGGCTTTTGCAAGAGCAGCTCCCGTGCGCGGCCAAATCTGCCTTTCCCAAAGGATGGCTGCCTTTCCCAAATCTGCCTTTCCCAAAGGATGGCTGCCTTTCCCAAATCCTCCTTTTCCAAAGGACAGCTGCCTTTCCCAAATCCACTTTTCTCAAAGGACAAAGGCCTTTCCCAAATCTGCCTTTCCCAAAGGAAGGTTTCCTTTCCCAAATCCTCCTCTCCCAAAGGATGGCTGCCTTTCCCAAATCCACCTTTCCCAAATCCACCTTTCCCAAATCCTCCTTTCCCAAAGGACAGTTGCCTTTCCCAAAGGACAGTTGCCTTTCCCAAATCTGCCTTTCTCAAATCTGCCTCTCCCAAAGGACTGCTGCCTTTCCCAAAGGATGGCTGCCTTTCCCAAATCTGCCTTTCCCAAAGGACAGTTGCCTTTCCCAAAGGATGGCTGCCTTTCCCAAATCTGCCTTTCCCAAGGGATGGTTGCTGAGGGTGACCTCACTCCTCAGAGCTCCCAGCACCTCGGGGCACTGCTGCCTGGGAGAGGGGCAGGGTGTATCCCAGTAAAGCCTCTCCCGCAGTGCAGCTGCAGGAATTGCGGCAGGAATTGCGGCGATCCCGTCCGGGGCTGTTGGGAGATAAGAGGCCGAGCCCGCGGCGTTCTGGCGCGGTTATCTCGCCATTGTTTGCTCAATGCTGCATGAGGACATTTTTGCCAGGCATTAGCACAGAGTGACTCAGTAAATCCAGTTGCACGGGGTTCAGAGGGCACTGCCTCTCCTTGTTCGTGGATTTATCAGAGCGGCAGCACCTCGGAGTGCCGGGGTTAAAAAAATACCCACAGGCACCTTGCAACAGCGTGGAGGTGACTGATCCTCCCCGGGGCCTCTGCCTGCACCTCCCAGAGATTGCAAAAAAACCAAACTTGGCTTCCATGCCGGGGTTTGACTGGGCTTGTACCACAGTCCTGAGTCTCTGCAGGGTGGAAATCCCACACTGAGAATTCTGTCTGCATGTCAGCATCAGGGGGTCGCTGATCTGCCCCTCAAAATTGCAGATAAACTCAGGATATTCCCCCAGTTCCTTCCCAAGAGGTTGCAGATAAACTCAGGATATTCCCTCAGTTCCTTCCCAAGAGGTTATTTGTGTCTGCAGAGGTTTTGTCTCTCTGCTGAGGAGGCAAATCAGCAGAGATTTGTTTGGTTTTTCCTTAAGACTCCTGCAAGGCTGAATTCCTGTCTGCTTCCCAGCATGGAATTTGGGGTTTTTCTGGAAGGGAACACTAAATTGCCTGTGGTTTTGGTAAGAGAAGATGATACTTCTGTGGCTTTTAGAGGCTCTACGGTTTAGGCAGGCCTGGTCAGAACTAGTCTAGAACATGTTCATAATCCCAGTGCTCTGTTTTGGAATTAAAAACAGGTGAATGTCAAATGCTGGATCAGAGGCAGCTGAGCTGAGTGCTCAGTGTTGGGTTTGACTTTGGGAATGAGTGGGTGTGCAGCAGGGATGTCTGCTCTTCCCATGGGAGTGCTCCTCTGGCATCTCCCAAATCCAGTGCTAGTGCTGGGATTGCTGGGATGCTCATTCTCTTCTGGCCTCTGGACTGCTGCTCACCAGCTTTTCCTCTTCCCTTTGGGAAACCTGGCAGGGAATCTGCTGACTGCTGTGGAAAAATCCCTGCTGGCCTGGGAAGCAGAGGGATTTATTGTTTTTTCCTTCTCTGGTTTTGCTTCCGGTTGAAGGGGAAAGCTTTGGGGATTTCACACTATCGTACAGGTTTGGGATGGAACTCTGTGGGATGGGATGTAGTCAGGGCCATCCCTCAGGTGGGGTGGATGAGAGTTCCAGGCTGGAAACTGGGATTTGAAAATCCAGGTCTGGCCAGACTAAAAACCAGCCTCTGGATGTGGCTCTGCTGCTGCCTGAGCATGGAGACACAAAACTCATGGTGGGCAGGGCTGGATCTAGTTTGGGACAACTCAGAGTGCAAAACAGGCACCACCATCCTGCCTTGGGAAGAAGTGTCCAAGGCCAGGCTGGACAGGGCTGGGAGCACCCTGGAATAGTGGAAAGTGTCCCTGCCCATGGGATGAGCTTTAAGGTCCCTTCCAACCCAAACCATTCCAGGATTCCTGTAAAAAGGACAGCACCAAGCCCTTCCCAGGGATGGTTCCCTGTACCTCTGGAGTGCAGATTGCAGGTGGCTTTTGAACCTGGGAGCTTGAATTCCTTTGCACCTTGAAATCCACAGGGTGCTGGAGCAGCTCCCTTTAATTTCCCAGCTTTGACATGGGACACATGGCTTTGGTTATCCAGGTGTTCCATGGAAACCTGATCAGCCACAACGTCAGCTCCTTGTAGGATTCACCAGATCCAGCAAAAACAGCTCCTGGCTGCAGCTCCCATCCCATCCTTCTCCAGAATTAAAGCTCCTCAGTACCAATCCCCTTGGCACAACTCTTTCATGTGTTCTCTGCCCCCTGGGTCAGTGCAGACCTGCTCCAGCCCCTCCTGTGGAACGTTCCCCAAACCCCATCGATGGACCTGAGCCCGTCCTTCCACCTGGGCAATCCCAGCAGATAACCACGGGGTGAGCATTGCTGTTCCCCACTCCAGCTGGTTTTTGGAGTCTCTCAGGGCTGTCCTTCCAGAGGTAAAGGGCTGGTCTGGCACTCTGTGTCCCACGTGCCCTTCAAGCCAGGCTTTTCCTTTGTTCCCGTTAATCTCCGCGTGTGCGGCTCCGGTGGCTTTAGAGGGCTGGATAACTGGGCTTGAAAAACTGCTTATAAGGACAGATCCAACACAGATAAAACACCCAGAGCTCGTGTCGGGAGCAATCAGAGGCTGGCATTTCTTTTCCAAACATCTCTGGAAGCCAGAGATCTTTGGTTGGTTGGTTTTTTGGCTTTGCGAGCCAGGAAAATCCATCAGCTGGGAAAAAAATAGCTCAGCCCAGCTTTTAGCTCCTCATCCCAGCTGAAAGAACAGCGTCAGCTGTGCAGGGATGGAGCCTGCTGTGCTTAGGAGTGAGCTGTGCTGCACCCTCAGCCTGCTCCAGCCTTTATCCCCAGCAAGGATAACCTGGATCTTGGGCTGGTGTTATGGAGGGATAGCCTGGATTTTGGGCTGGCTGGTGTTATGGAGGGGTAATCTGGATGGTGTTATGGAGGGGTAATCTGGATGGTGTTATGGAGGGACAACCTAGATGGTGATGTGGAGGGATAACCTGAATATTGTGCTGGATGGTGTTATGGAGGGATAACCTGGATGATGTTATGGAAGAATAACCTGGATGGTGTTAGGGGCTGATAACCTGGATGGTGTTATGGAGGAATAACCTGGATGTTTGGGCTGGGTGGTGTTATGGAGGGATAACCTGGATGTTTGGGCTGGGTGGTGTTATGGAGGGATAACCTGGTTGATGGGCTGGATGGTGTTATGGAGGGATAACCTGGATGTTTGGGCTGGATGGTGTTATGGAGGGATAACCTGGATGATGTTATGGAAGGATAGACCTGCATGGTGTTATGGAGGGATAACCTGGATGATGTTATGGAAGGATAGACCTGCATGGTGTTATGGAGGGATAACCTGGATGTTGGGAGGGCTGGATGGTGTCATGCAGGGATAACCTGGATGATGTTATGGAGGAATAACCTGGATGTTGGGCTGGGTAATGTTGTGGAATGATAACCTGGATGGTGTTATGGAGGAATAACCTGGATGATGTTATGGAGGAATAGCCTGGATTTTGGGCTGGATGGTGTTATGGAGGGATAACCTGGGTGGTGTTGTAGAGGGATAACCTGGATGTTTGGGCTGGGTGATGGTATGGAAGGATAACCTGATTGTTGGGCTGAATGGTGTTGTGGAGGGATAACCTGGATGGTGCTATGGAAGGAAAACCTGTATTTTGGGCTGGGTGGTGTTAGGGAAGGATAACCTGGATGTTGGGCTGGATGGTGTTATGGAGGAATAACCTGGATGATGTTATAGAGGACTAACCTGGATGGTGTTATGGAGGGATAACCTGTATTTTGGCCTGGGTGGTGTTCCTGGGGAGGGGAGCTCAGGATCACAGCAGTTCCCCACTGTGACTGGTGGGTCCCAGTGCAGTTCATTAATGAAGTTCTGATGGCTCCTCAGCCCGTGTGCTATCCCAGAGAATCCCCTGTGTTCCTTGGAGTCTTTGAAGGGCCACTCCCACCTCCCACATCCTCAGAGGGCTGGACTTTGAGCAGGTCCTCGGTCCCTTTGATGTCCCTCTGGCCGGGGCTGCTCCGCATGCCTGAGGCCTGAGCTCACAGAGCGCCGCTGCCTTCCCCTTCCAGCAGCTCCCTCGGGATGTTCCTGCCCTTCCTGAGGACCCAGCAGCTCTCCCCTGCTTTAGGGATAAACAGCATTCATTCTCCAGATTTCCACACATTCCTGCTCCAGCACAAGATCCTGGAGATGCTTGTGGTGCATCTCATTTGTGGAGAGCATCCACAGATACCCCAGTTTTGCTGTTGGAAGAGGCTTTGAGAGGCCAGCACTTCTTTGGCTTGTAAAATGCAGAGTTTTCCTGCATTGCAGAATGAAACTCAGCTCATTTACATCCGTACAATGTCCAATAACAGCAAAGCTTCCTGAAAAACCGGGGCTGGCCTCTGCCCTGGGCTGTTTGCACGGCACTGACTCACTTGGGAATTGTCTCCTTGGCTCAGGCCGGGGTTGACCTTCAGGTTACAGCAGTGGGAGGGTGACTTTCCTCACTGCTCCATCCCAGACCTTTCTGAGCAAGGTGCCAATGATTTTCCATCCTGGAATGACTCCAGCTGCCCCTTTTGGTTTAAAAATAGCCCAATTTAACCCCAACACCTTGTGGCATCCCTGGCGATATCACCCGGCTGGGATTCACAAGTTCTGGTACAAATGTTTTATTGTGGTGCCAGGCTTAGGAGAAAAACTTTCTGCACTGCCAGGGAATTATTTAGGCTGGAAACCTGCTGGTGTGGGTTAATGAATTGCACACATGGAATGAGCCAGGAAAACAAGGAGTAACCAAATGTGACCCTCACTGGCATCTCGTCCTCACAGAGACCTTGCTACAGCTCTGGCCACGCATTACCTTGCATTAAATGCTTCTGCAGAGCTTTATTCCCATTTTTCCCTCATCTCCATGAGGCTGAGGGCAGCAGAACTCTCTGTCCCTAGGGAAGGGCTCAGGGACACCGTGGCCATCTCTGCATCAGACCAGGGGCTGCTTTCTGCTCTTCCCTCGCAGCACCTGGAACCCATCGCAACAGAATTGCTTCCCTCAGCTGCAACATCCTAAAATAGCTGCTCTGGTTTCTTTTAAAAATAGTCTGTTCTGGGTGTCATTCCCTGCTAAAATTGTGTCTCTGAGTCCTGCTGGGACAGGGGAGGGGACGGGGGCCAGGTGGGAGCATGGGCTGGTTCAGAGAGGTGGCCACGTGTGAGCCGTGCCCTTGAGCTGCTCTGCTCATGGGCTTGGAGCTGTGGGGCTGGGCTGGGGATGCCAGGATGGACTGCCAGGGTGGCTGTGGAGCTGGGGCAGTGCTGGGCTGGGGATGAACTGCCAGGGCTGGCTGTGGAGCTGGAGCAATGTTCTAGGCTGGGGATGAACTGCCAGGGCTGGCTGTGGAGCTGGAGCAATGTTCTAGGCTGGGGATGAACTGCCAGGGTGGCTGTGGAGCTGGAGCAATGTGCCAGGTGCTGGTGACCACCATGGGAAGGAGGATGCTCAGAGTCAGGCCCTGCAGAGGCTTTAGCTGTTCTGGGAAGCAGCTCAGCACCTCACACATCAGCAGGCTGCTGACACAGACACAGCAGCTCTGGCTCCAGGGCCAGGCAGGGACTGGGCTTTTGCAGTTTCTGATTTCCCAACATAAATTCAAAGGAATCGAATCCTTTGATAGTTGCTCTTGCCAACAGGTTTCTTGCACTGAAGCTGCTCCTGCTCTGAGCGGGTTAAGAACCATAAAATCCCAGAGTGGTTTGGGTTGGGAGGAGCTTAAAGCTCATCTCATTCCACCCTCCTTCCATGGACAGGGACATCTTCCACAGGAATCACAGAATCCCAGAATGGTTTGGGTTGGAAGGGACCTTAAAGCTCATCCCATTCCACCCTCTGCCATGGACAGGGACACTTTCTAGTGGACCAGGTTGCTCCAAGTCCCATCCAGCCTGGCCTTGGACACTTCCAGGGATTGAGCAGGCACAGCTTCTCAGGGATGTGGTGGCCAGGGGCCACAGGAGCAGCAGTAGGTGAGAGGTGAGCTCAGGAAAGCCCTCAGGATCCATGGAACCATCTGAGCACAGCAAATCCCAACAGCACCAAGCCCAAGAGGTCACCTTGTCCTTGTGCAGGTCCTGCTCAGGGGGCCCCTGGTCCCTGCAGAGCCCTTTGAACCTCAAACAGGCAGCACAAAAAGGTTTTCCACGATTTTTAGAGCAGCACTGCATCCTGCAGACTTTAGGAATGACTTCATTCACAGTTCAGGGCTTCCTCTCAAATCTGGGGTTCTGCCACTTGTGTGCACCCCACACATCTGCACAAGCCACTCGGGGTGCCTTGGAATTGTCTCCCTTCTCCCTCCCTCCTCAGGGAGAGACTTAGGAGGTATTTGGAGGTAATTATTGCTTTTATTCGGTGCTAAAGCAATAATTTGGAGGGATCGCTGGAAAACCGGCAATTTCCTGCCAGTGAGTGACAGATGTTTTGCTGTGTTTGAGATGTGCTTTCAGGCTCCTACTAATTACCATGACACAAATTGGCAGGAGTTTTCTTCCCAGGCTCCCAGCTCTAATTTTGCCTTTTTTTCTTTCTTTTTTTTTCTTTTCTGTTATTTTCATTTTTTCAGAAAGGTGGAGTCTCCACGTTGTGGCACTGAAGAAATGATGCAGAGTTAGGGGCTTGTGTTCAAACATGGTTTTCCTAACTTCTCCTCCCTCCCTGCCAGGTTCCTACCCCTCTCCCAAGGCTGGGGCCACGCTGGTGGTCTACAAGGACTTGTTGGTGCTTTTTGGGGGGTGGACCAGGCCGAGCCCTTACCCCCTGCACCAGCCTGAGAGGTTCTTCGATGAGATCCACACGTACTCCCCCTCCAAAAACTGGTAAGAGCAGGCTTTGATCCTGGAGAAATGGCTCTGGAATGCAGCTGGAGGAATGCCTGGGAAGCTGTGCGTGGTCCTGGTTTCCCAGGTGTGTCTCTAATGCTCTTTTGAAACAAAAAAAAGCCACACAAGCACAGCAGAGCTGAGGACAGGGTGCTGCCAAGCAGCTCGTGGGTGCTGTTGCTTCCATATGGTTCTGGACTTGTACCTAAATATTCCAGGCTTCCTGAGCATCCCCATCCAGGTGGGAAGCCTGGGTGTTTTAAGTGCCTTATCACTTTGGCTGGGAGCACTGAGGTGTTTCTGAGATAAGCCTGAAGTGCTGGAGGTCTTGTTTTCAGTGATGATCCAAAACTCAGCTCCCTCGGGGAGATGTGATAAATCAGATTTCTGCATCATTTCAACCTCTGCCTTTACAGCTCCGGGACTGGAGCATCCAGCAGTGTCCATGGAGCTGGCAGGAATTTTCCTTTTCCCTTTAAACATCATTTGGCTGATTTTAGACTCAGCTTTCTCACTGATGGTGTGTGTGAGAAGGGAAATGCTGTATCAAAGAGAAGGTTCCTGCTCCTCTTGTGCTGAGAACTTTTCATCCTCCAAAGTATCAATTATCCAGAGCACTTTGGGCAGTGTCATTACAACTCTGTAATTAAGATTTCCAATTCTCTTGGAAAGAATTTGAGGCAAACTTAATTGGAAGGGGAGATGTTCCCAAGTTGGCCATGAGACTTGGTCATGCCTTAAAAATGTTTAGCACATTGGGATTTCTAATTAGTTGAGTTGCTATTTGGATATTTGGAGGTTTTCCCTGTGGTTTTCCTCCATTACATGTTCTTGAGGACTTTGCAGGCCTTTGGGATTTTTTGTTTGGCCTTTCATCCAACATTTTCCTTCACTGGGGCATGTGTTCTTGCCTCTGTTCCCAGGTGGAACTGCATCATGACGACCCACGGCCCCCCTCCCATGGCAGGACACTCCTCCTGTGTCATCGAGGACAAAATGATCGTTTTTGGGGGCTCCCTTGGATCCCGACAGATGTAAGTTTGGGGGCAGGGTGGCTGACAGTAACCCATGTGAGCCATGAGGGGGTTAAGATGGTCTTGGGATCACTCATGAGGAATTTCCTGCAGGATTTTGGGGTCTGCCTGCTGCCTTAGCACACCCTTCACCTCTCACAGCAAATCCCAAGCACCAACCTGCAAAAATCCCAATTCTGCCATAAAACCCTGAACCTGAGTTCCACATCCCTGGTTGTATCCTCAGCCCGTGTTGTCTCATCCCTGCAGGAGCAACGACGTGTGGGTGCTGGATCTGGAGCAGTGGGCTTGGTCCAAGCCCAGCATCTCAGGGCCCAGCCCTCACCCGCGCGGGGGCCAGTCCCAGGTGAGCTGAGCCAGAGGGAAGCAGGCACAGCCTCGTTCCCCCTCCATGGCTTCATTCATTCATTCATTCATCCATTCATTCATTCATTCATTCATTCATTCATTCATTCATTCATTCATTCATTCATTCTCTCCCTGGTTATCTGTGGGGCCCTTGCCCGCCAGGCCCTCTCCCCCAGTGACTCAGAGCTGTAATGAACACATCCCTGCTCTATCCCACTCGTGCCCCTATGTGGCACCTCAGATCAGTGGAGAGGCAGCACAGCCTGGTTTGGCTCCAGGCCCTTGTGACTGCTCTGCTCTTCCAGTCCTGGAATTGACTCGGGATTGCTCCTGCTCCAAGCTCAGCTCCAGCAGCACCTGCTGGGGCAGGGAGCTCATGGCTGTCACCTGGCCTGAGGCAGCTGTCCCCATCTGGGATGCTCAGTGATCCCCAGAGTGGGACTGGTCCCAGCAGGGCTCGGATGGCTCGTGCTGGAATGTGCCTTCCATGCCCTGGGAATGAAGCCCATGGGGATCCATTCATGGGGATCACTGGAGAGGCAGCACAGCCTAGTTTGGCTCCAGGCCCTTGTGATTGCTCCTCTCTCCTGATCGTGGGATTGCTCCTGCTCCAAGCACAGCTCCAGCAGCACCTGCTGGGGCAGGGAGCTCATGGCTGTGGCTGTCACCTGGCCTGAGGCAGCTGTCCCCATCTGGGATGCTCAGTGATCCCCAGAGTGGGGCTGGTCCCAGCAGGGCTCGGATGGCTCATGCTGGAATTTGCCTTCCATGCCTTGGGAATGGAGCCCACGGGGATCCCTCACCCAGCAGCAGCACTGATCAGACACTGCTGCCACACCTGCCCTCCCAAACAATCCTTCCACCCTCCCCTCCTTTGCACAGGGGTGTCGGGGCCCTGGAGCTTTGGGAAGGGTGATTGCTGTCCTTGGAGAGAGGAACTGGTTTGGGACGAGGGGTGGGATGAGCCCTGCATCCTGCTCTGTCCCAGGCAAAACCAGCTCCATTCCTCATCCTGGGGCACACAGACCCCAGCAACGCCCATGAAGTGAGAACCTGCCTCTGTCTGCCCTTGGAGGCCTGGCCAAAAATCCTTCCCGGGCTGAAACTCTCTTTTGTCCCCTGCAGATCGTGATAGACAACGAGACCATTTTGATTCTGGGAGGCTGCGGGGGTCCCAATGCAGTGAGTACCTGGAGAGCAGGGACATCACCATCCCCCTGGCACCTGGGGCTGCATTTGGGATGGGGGGACTCTGCATGTTGGTGGCATTTTATTCCTCAAGTCTGGGCACCCACCTGGTAGATTTTCCAGAGAAGCTGTTCAGCTGTTGCTGGAGCTGCTTTAATTAATAAAAATCACCCCAGGCGCTCTCTGAGCAGCTCCCTGGGTTCACTGAGGCTCGTCAGGATGAGCCCTGACTTTGTACTGGGATAGCAGATGGCAATGAAGGGATTTATCCATGGCCATAGCGGGGTGTAGTCACTCATGGGTGATTAGCTCCTGCTCTAGGTCAGCATCTTCTGTCTGCAGCAGCAAAGCACCACTCCCACCATGGCCCTGATGGGCTGAGCCCAGCAGCAAACTGGGCTAAAACTCAGCCTGGGCTCCTAAAACTCAGCCTGGGCTCCTAAAACTCAGCCAGGGCTTCTGAATCTCAGCCAGGGCTCCTGAATCTCAACCTGGGCTTCTGAATCTCAGCCAGGGCTCCTGAATCTCAGCCTGGGCTTCTGAATCTCAACCTGGGATCCTGAATCTCAGCCTGGGATCCTAAATATCAGCCTGGGATCCTAAAACTCAACCTGGGATCCTAAAGCTCAGCCTGGGCTCCTGAATCTCAGCCTGGGCTCCTAAATATCAGCGTGGGATCCTAAAACTCAACCTGGGCTCCTGAATCTCAACCTGGGCTTCTGAATCTCAGCCTGGGCTCCTGAATCTCAGCCTGGGATCCTGAATCTCAGCCTGGGATCCTAAAACTCAACCTGGGTTCCTAAAACTCAGCCTGGGTTCCTAAAACTCAGCCTGGGCTTCTGAATCTCAGCCTAGACTCCTGAATTCCAGCCCAGACTCCTGAATGTGTGACCCTTCCCTCCCCAGCTGTTCAAAGACGCCTGGTTGCTGCACATGCAGGCCAACCCCTGGACGTGGCAGCCGCTCAAGGTGGAGAACGAGGATCACGGAGCCCCGGAGCTGTGGTGCCATCCTGCCTGCAGGGTACGAACACAGGGGGTCCCTGCTCCCTCACACACACCCCTCCCTCTTTATTCCCTGCCCAAAATGCTCCGTAACCTCTTCTCCCCAGCACCAAGGCTCCTCCTGATGTCTGTTCCCTGCTGTCCCACAGGTGGGGCAGTGCGTCGTGGTCTTCAGCCAAGCTCCCAGCGGGAGAGCCCCGCTGAGCCCCAGCCTCAACTCCCGCCCGTCCCCCATCAGCGCCACGCCGCCCGCCCTGGTGCCCGAGACGCGGGAATTCCGCTCCCAGTCCCCCGTCAGGAACACGGACGAGGCTCCCTGCGTCAACGGCCGCTGGGGCACCCTCCGTCCCCGCAGGCAGACGCCGTCGGGCTCGCGGGAGGGCAGTCTGTCCCCGGCCAGAGGGGACAGTTCCCCGGTGCTCAACGGCGGCACGGTGTCACCCGGAGCGGCGCCGCCCGGCGGGGCCTCCCTGGACAGCCCCGTGCAGGCCCTGTCCCCCAGCACCCCCTCGGCCGCCGAGGGATTCGACCTCAAGGTGGGGCCGGCCCTGGCGCCGCGCCGGGGCTCGCTGCCGGAGCAGAGGGATCTGCGCCTGGCCTCCGTGGAGCTGGGCTGGGAGCAGAAGCCCACGTCCCTCCTGTGCCAGCTGGACGGCGCGGAGGGCAGGACAGCGGGCACGCGGAACCCCCCGGAGCACACCAACGGCATCCACACGCCGCCCCACGCCGCCCTGCCCGGGGCCGTGTCCCCCGGCGCGCTCCGCCGCAGCCTCGAGGCCGTCAAAGCCCTCTCCTCCAAAGCCACCTCGGCCTCGGCCGCGCTCAGCCCTCCCCTGGCCTCGTCCCCGGGCTCACCGGGCGCCGAGCCGGGCTCCGTGCGGCCCAGCAGCACCCAGGGCGAGGGGCACTCGCTGCCCCCCATCGCCCGGCGCCTCGGGCACCACCCGCCGCAGTCGCTGAACGTGGGCAAGCCGCTGTACCAGAGCATGAACTGCAAGCCCATGCAGATGTACGTGCTGGACATTAAGGACACCAAGGAGCAGGGACGAGTCAAGTGGAAAGTGTTCAACAGCAGCTCCGTGGTGGGGCCGCCCGAGACCAGTTTACACACGGTGGTGCAAGGCCGAGGGGAGCTGATCATATTCGGTGGCCTGATGGACAAGAAACAAAACGTCAAATATTACCCCAAAACAAATGCCTTGTACTTTGTGCGAGCAAAGAGATAATGCGGCCGCCGCCCGCCGCCCGTCCTTCCATCCCTGCGGCTCCTCCTCCTTCCCCAGCCCCTTCCCGACACGCAGGCGTTCAAACTGTGAATTAGGGAGCAGGAAATCAATAAAAGTCCAAGCAAATGCTCCAGCACTGCCCCGGCAGTTCCCAGTAAGACCCCAGTCGTGTTTACAGGCGGGGAAGGACCCGAGGATTCGGGGAGAGCAGCCAGGGAATTCCTCTGCTGCAGCCAGGATCTTCCTGGGTTTATTCTCTTAAGTGTTTGTGAGTCTCAGTCTCTCCGAAATTCCTCGTGGGTTGTGAGTAGAAGTGGTTTTATAGGAATAACCTAAATTGCAGCAGGCAGGAGGCTGTCAGCTTGATTAATTCCATGCTCAACTCCGTCAGGAAAACAATATCCCAGCAATATCCCTCTGGGAACCTCCCAGTGCTGCCAACCTTTGCTCGACACAAACATGATGCCTTTTTATTTTGCCTCTCACCTGCCACTCTCATCTCTGTCCTCCAGGCAGGACCAAAAGAAGGAGGAAAGGACATTTTTTTTGTGTCAAAATGCCAAAAATCTTGATTGTTAGCATCCCTCCTCTCCCTGCCCTGCTGGATCAGGCTTGGGAATCAGCCCTGATCCCCTCTGACCAGCAGAAATACTCTGAAAATCCTGTTATTCCCCCAAAACAGAGATATTTGGCTGCCAATTCCCTTCTAGACTTTAAGGTTTCATTTCATTGAACGGCCCAAACCCGTTCAAGGCCGAAGCAGCCCCTTGGAACCCGGGAGCAGGGTGGGTTTTCCAGGGAAAAGGACAGATCCTGGTAAATGTGAGGGCAGCCTCGATGCAGTAACTTCACCTCATCTTTGCACGTGCCTCCTTCCGCAAAGATTAAATCCAAATCCGAAGGGATTGAACCTGTGCGTCCTTCTGGGACAAGCCCTCCTTCCCTGTCCCCTCCAAGGGGGGGAAACGGGGCGGATTCTGCCAGGTTTTGGTCAACAACCTCCAGCACCCTCAAACCAGGGAGCCCTCCCCAAGCCGGCAGCGCCATGACGTGGTCCCTTCTTCCCAAAATTTTTCTTCTCCATCCCCACTGAGCTTTCTGCCGGTCGGAGCCTTAAATCCCATCCCAGCCGCGTGGGGACGGGGAGGGATTTGCTTCACCCGCGGCGTTTTCCACCTCTGTAAATAAACCCCTCATCAAATCCCACCTCTCCCATTCATCCCAGAACGATTTGGGAAAGCGAAATACAATTTTCCCTCCTCTCAAAAAATCCCCAGACCTCAGGAGCACCTCGGGTGAGCTGTGGAATTTTGGAATTTTCCTTCTCCACGCGATGGCCGCGGGGAAGGCGGTCGAGGCTTCGCCATCGATCCCCACGTCCCCTTTGCATGTTTTTTGTCATCCATCCCCAAAAAAAAGAGTCAAAGCCGGGGATGGATGGCACCTTGATGTCCTTCTCCCTGCAGAGCATCCCTCCAGGGCTGCTCTCCCACTTTCCATCCTGCCCCACTCCCAGGGTTCCCCTCCCGGGGTTCCCCGTCAGGAGATGCATGTTCTGTGCCCTTCAGAGAGATTCACCCCAAATTTGGGTCCCTGTCCCCGAGTCCCACGGGAGCTGCTGGTGCTGTGAGCGAGGTGTCCCCCCACCCACCGCGACTCAGGTGTATCCCCCATCACTCCCGGGCCGAGAGCAGCAATGGGAAGCGATTCCGGTGATATTTAAAATCTTGTGTACATTTTGGGGGGGTTCATGGGGGTCCCTCCCCCCCTTCCCAACGAATTTTTAGTGGTTTAACAAATAAAAAGGAAAAGAAACGGATGGTTGGTCCTTTTGGGGAGGGGTGGGAGTGACTTGGAGGGGTTCTTGCTGTGCTGCCATAAGTTTGGGGGTGAAAGGGGGGATTTGGGGTCTTTGTGTAGGAGAAGGGAAATATTTGTACAGGGAATGTTGGAGGAGTGGAGGGAGGCAAAGGGGGACACAGAGAATTTGGGAAGTTTCTTGGAGCCAGAAATCGGGGATGGGGACCCCAAAGCCTGTTGAGGTTGGAAACTGGGGATCCCAGAGCCTGTTGGAGCTGGGAATTCAGGGATCCCAAACCTTGTTTGGGATGGAAGTTTAGGATGGGACCCCAAAACCTGTCAGGGCTGGGAACTGGGGAACCCATGTCCTGCCTGTGCTGGAAATTGTGGATCCCAGGTCCTGCCAGGGTTGGGAATTAGGGACGGGGACCCAAAGGCTGTCCGCACTGGGAATGGGGAACTGGAATTGGAATTCCCAGTTTCCAAACCCTGTTAGGGATGGAAACTGGGAATGGGGATCCCAAAACTGCTGGAGATGGTAACCAGGGATGTCAAAGCCTCCCAGCTCTGGAAAATGGGACCCCAGAGCCAGTTTGGGCTGGAAATTGGTGATAAGGACCCCAAATCCTGCCAGTGTTGGGAACTGGGGATCCCACAACCTGTTGGAGATGGGAAATGGGGATGGGGATCCTAGAACCTGCTGGGGCTGGAAATTGGGACCCCAAGTCCTGCCAGTGGGGGGAGATGCTGGAACCCAAAGCTTCAAGTGTCAGTGATTAGGGATGAGGGAGAGATCTAAAGCCTGGAAACCCTGGCAGTTGGGAACCCCAAATCCCAGCAGTGCTGACAACTGGGGATGGGGACCCCCAAATCATTGCAGTGTCAGTAACTTGGAATGAGGACCCCCAAATCATTCCGGTGTCAGTAACTTGGGAGGGGGAGCCCCAAATCTTTGCAGTGTCAGTAATCTGGGATGGGAACCCCCCAAATCATTCCGGTGTCAGTGAGTGGGGATGGGGACCCCCCAAAATCCGCAGGGCCGGGGTCACTCCACGTGTGCCCCCAACTCACCGCGCACGCGCAGCTGTGCCTGGGCGTGGTCTCTGTAGCGCCCCGCCTGTTTTCGTGACGTCACGACGAGGCGGAAGCTGCCTCAGGTGAGCGGCGGCGCCGCGTCTTAAAGGGACCGCACGGGAAAATTGGTGTGGGGGACAAGGATGGGGGGAATTTGGGGGGCAGCGGGTCCGGGGAGGGGACAGGGGCTGGGTCCCCTCCCTCCTAAATGCTGTGGGGGCACGGGATCAGCTGGGGGCAGCACAGACCCGCGGGGGTGGCAGGAACCCCTCGGGGAGTGCAGGGACCCCGTGTGGGATGTGAGGGACACCTTGGGAGGGTGGAGGGACACTGAGAGGGACGGGGACCCCGTGTGGGGTGTGAGGGACACTGAGGGGGACAAGGACCCCAGAATGGGTCTGTGAGGGACACTCTCGGAGGATGGAGGGACACTGAGGGAAGCAGGGACTCTGTGTGGGGTTGTGAGGCTGTGAGGGACACCCTGGGGGGATGGTGGGACACTGAGGGGTGCAGGGACCCCAGAGTGGGGCACAGGAACCGGAGAGGGGCAGGGAAGCCATGGGAAGGCGGTGGGACCCTGTAGGGGGTGCAAGGACCCCAGAGAGGGGTCAGGGACTCCATAGGGAGGGCACAGACCCCATGGAAGGGGAGCAGGCACCTCACAGAGGAGTGTCAGGGACCCCGTGGGTGGTTTTGGGGAGGATGCTGGGACACGGGGGGTGTTTTAGGGGCCCGATGGAGGATTTAGGGGCCCTGGGAAGGGTGCCTGGACCTTGGGGTGGGGTCAGAAGGAGCCCCCAAAGCTGCACATGCAGTGACCCCATGGGGGAAGGGGGGCTCTTCGCCGTCCCCCAGGTTTGGGGGCCCATGGCAGAGCAGGACTGGGCGCTGGAGCCGGGCTGGCTCCTGTCCCCCGCCGGCCGCCCCTACCTGGACTCCATCGTGCACAAGAACCAGCGGAGAGTGTTCGGTGCGTGCCCCCCCTGCGCCCCCCAGCCGGGCTCTGAGCCCCCCCAGCCTGACCCCGAGCCCCTCCCCAGGTCTGCTGGAGCGCCCGGCGCTGCCGCCCGCGCTGGCGGTGCCCACGGTCACCTACAAACTCTTCCTGGCGGGCAGGAGCGGCGTCGGCAAGACAGCGCTGGTGGCCTGGCTGGGGGGGACCCTCGTGCCCCCCACCCACCACGAGACCCTGGGTACGGCTGGGGGGGACCCGGGGGTGACAATCCCCGCAGGCATCGAGGCCACAACGAGACCCTGGGTACGGCGGGGGGGTCCGGGGGTGACAGTCCCCGCAGGCATCGAGGCCACAACGAGACCCTGGGTGCGGCCCAGGGTGTCCCGGGGGTGACAGTCCCGCTGTCCCCGCAGGCATCGAGGCCGCAACGAGACCCTGGGTACAGCCCGGGGTGTCCTGGGGGTGACAGTCCCACTGTCCCCGTAGGGATTGAGGCCACCCCGGCCACCACGAGACCCTAGGTACGGATGGGGGGGTCCGGGGGTGACAGTCCCACTGTCCCCGCAGCCATCGAGGCCACCACGAGACCCTGGGTACGGCCGGGGGGGGACCCGGAGGTGACAGTCCCGCTGTCCCCGCAGGGTTCGAGGCCACCCTGGCTTCCACAAGACCCTGGGTAGAGTCGGGGTGACAGTCCCACTGTCCCCGCAGGCATAGAGGCCTCCCCGGCCACCATGAGACCCTGTGTATAACCCAGGGGTGTCCCGGGGCTGACAGTCCCGCTGTCCCCGCAGGGTTCGAGGCCACCCCGGCCACCACAAGACCCTGTGTATGGCCCGGCGGTGACAGTCCCGCTGTCCCCGCAGGCATCGAAGCCACCACGCTGTTCTGGCCGGCCAAGCCCCGCGGCAGCGGCCGCCCTGTCCTGTTCCAGCTGCACCTCTGGGACTGCGGGGACGGAGCGCTCAGGAAGTTCGAGCACCTGCTGCCCGTGAGCGGGGGATGCATTTTGGGGCTGGGGACGGTTTTGGGGCGGGGGACACCGCCGGGACCCCGCGGTGAGCGGTGTCCCCGTGCCCTGTAGGCCTGTAAGGAGGAGGCGGACGCCGCCCTGTTCCTGTTCTCCTTCACGGATCGCGCGTCCTTCGAGGAGCTGCCGGCGCTCATGGGCCGCATGCTGGGCCCCGGGGACCGTCACCTCGTCAGGGTGGTCGTGGGCACCAAGTATCCTTTTGGGGGGTCCCCAAAGGTCACCCCATGGCGGGGGGATTGCACCCCTGGGGCTCTCAGTGCTTGGCGTGGCAGGGGCTGAGAACGGCACACCAATGGATTCCTGACTCTTGCTGATTTTCAGGTTTTGGGGGTTTTTTAGGTCTTCCTTGGCCCCCCCTGCCCGAAAATGGGTTCACACCCCCAGATTTCTCAGCATTTGGTAGCTCAGCTTGCTGAGAATGGTTACACCAATGGGTTCACGGCTCCTGCTAATTTTTAGGGGGTTTTGCCACCCTAAAGGAGATTTTTCAGGATGTTAGTGTCTCCCTTAACCCTATATCCCCCTCTCAGTCAAGATTGCACCCCCAGATTCCAAACCACTCAATACCTTGTTAGGCTGAGAACATGCAACTCTCATTACACCTATGTGCCCTCAACTCCCATTGACTTTTTAGGGAGTTTCTTTGGGTCACAACCCCCACTTATTTTCAGGGGGTTTTGGGGGGATTTCCTGGGTCTCTTCTGACCCTGTGTCCCCCACCATTCAGGTTTGCACCCCAGATTTCTCAGCACTTGTTATCTCAGCAGGCCGAGAACCTGCAACACTTCATTGCACCAATGGATTCACAATCCCCATTTCTCTATAGGTGGTTTTGGGGGGATTTTTCAGGGTGTTGATGTCTCCTTGACCCTGTGTCCCCCCAGTCAGGTTTGCACTCCCAGATTTCAAACCAGATTTCAGTGTTTGATTTCACTCAACACTGAGAACATGCAACTCTCATTACACCAATGAGTCCTCAACTCCCATTGATTTTTTAGAGGGTTTGAGGAGGGGTTGGGGTCACAACCCCCACTTATTTTCAGGGGGTTTTGGGGGGATTTCCTGGGTCTCTTCTGACCCTGTGTCCCCCCCAGTCAGCTTTGCACCCCCAGATCCCAAACCACTCAGTCCCTGGGCAGGCAGAGAACACTCCCACCTGGTTACACCGATGAGTTCCACACTCCCCTTGAACCTCAGGTGTTTCTCGGGGGATTTTCCGGGGCGTTGCTGTTTCCCTTGACCCTGTGTCCCCTCCCCACACCAGATTCGACCTGGCCCCGCACACGGCCGTGACCGAGGGGGACGTTCGGGCCTTCGAGGGCTCGCAGGGGCTGCGGGTGCTGCGGGCCGGGGGCGCCGCGGGGCTGGCCCGGGTCGGCCCCGTCCTGGACGCCCTGGTGGAGGAGCTCTGGCGGCGCGACCAAGTGACCGCCGGGGTCACCCCCGGGGACACGGGGGACACCCCCACCTGAACCCCTCTTGGGAAGGGTTTGGGGGGTGGGTGGGGTAAAAAGGTGGTTTTTTGTTAAAATCAATGATTTTCTATGAAAAAGATCATGGGTGGCCTGACTTGTCCGTTTTGGGGGGTGAGGATTTGGGGTGCTGGGGTAATGAAGATTTGGGGGTACTGGGGGATATGGGATCATCAAGAGGTGAGTGCTGCAGGATTTGGGGTGCAGAAGGTCCTAGGGGATTTGAATTTCACTGGGATAATGGAATGGGGGTGCTTGCAGGATTTGGGGTGCTGCAGATCCTGGGGGATTTGAATTTCAATGGGATCATGGAATGGGGGTGCTTGCAGGATTTGGGGTGCTGGGAGATGTGGAGTGCACTGGGATCCTGGGGATGGGGGTGCTGCACGATTTGGGGTGCTGGGGTAACGAAGATTTGGGGGTACTGGGGGATGTGGGGTGCAATGGGATCATCAAGAGGTGAATGCTGCAGAATTTGGGGTGCAGCAGGTCCTAGGGGATTTGAATTTCATTGGCATAATGGAATGGGGGTGCTGCACGATTTGGGGTGCTGGGGTAATGAAGATTTGGGGGTACTGGGGGATATGGGATCATCAAGAGGTGGGTGCTGCAGGATTTGGGGTGCTGCAGATCCCGGGGGATTTGGGGTTCAGTGGGATCATGGAATAGGGGTGCTTGCAGGATTTGGGGTGCTGCAGATCCTGGGGGATTTGGGGTTCAGTGGGATCACGGAATGGGGTGCTGGGCCTATTGGCAGATTTGGGGTGCTGTGGATCTTGGGGCTTTGGGGCTCTGTGGGTATTTGGGGATGTGGCTGCAGAGGGATTATGGGAACAGGGGTGCAGATTTGGAGTGCTGTGGGATTTGAGGTGTTTTGGGGTGCTGGGGGGTTTGTGGCGCTAGAGGTGAAGGGATTGGGGTGCTGTGGGTGCTGCAGAGATTGGGGGTGCTGTGGGACTTGGGGTGCTATGGAAGAGGCAGGATTTGGGGTGCTGCAGGATCATGGGGACAGGGCTGCTGAGGGATTTGAGGTGCTGGAATTGATGGGATTAGGGCACTGTGGGATTTGGGGTGCAATGGATGATCCAGGGTTTGAAGTGCTATCGGATTTAGGGTGCTGTGGGTGATGGGATTTGGGGTGCTGTGGGATTTGGGGTGCTGTGGGATTTGGGGTGCCGTGGGATTTATGGTGCTGTGGGTGATGGGATTCGGGGTGCTGTGGGTGATGGGATTTGGGGTGCTGTGGGTGATGGGATTTGGGGTGCTGTGGGATTTGGGGTGCTGCAGGTCCATGAGGACGGCGGTGCTGAGGATTTGGGGCCCGGGCAGCCCCCCCAGACCGGTCCCCCCCAAACCCCCCAGTATCGAACTGGTGGGCGGGGGGCGTGGCCGGTAGTAACCGCGTGGCCCCGCCCCCTGCAGCCATTGGCTGCCGCCCCCCCCCGCCCTTCCCACGCCGATTCATGAATGAAAGGGGAGGGGGCGGGAGGGGGGGGCGCCTTCACCCCTTCAGGACCGGGTTTGGGGGGGTCCCCGCGGGGCTGCGGGACCCCCGAACCCCCTCCAGGGCCGTGCCCCACCTTGGGGGGGCTCCCACAGCCCCCTCCCCTCCCCCCAGCCGCGTCCCTCCCTGGGGCGCGCGCCCTCCCAGTGCCGTACTGGTGCGTACTGGGAGCGGCTGCTGCGCCTTTAAGAGCGGGCGTGGCCGGTGACGTCAGCGGGGCATGAATGAACAGGAGCGGGCGCGCGGCCCCGCACCCCACACCCCCCGCAGTCCCCGCGGGGCCGCCGCTCGTGGGGCGCGCCCGGGACCCCCCAAAACTGCCCCGCCATGGCAGGCACCCCCCCGGCCCTCACCCTCCTCCTCCTCACCGCCCTCACCCCCCTGGCCGCCGAGGAAGGTGAGTCCCGCCCTTTTTTTACGGGGGGGAGCACCCCGAAACTCCTTTATTGCGGGGTGGGGTGGTTTTGGGGTAAATTCGGGTGGTTTTGGGGGAGTTGAGGAGTCGGGGAGCGCTCTGAGGGTAAAGGGGAATGTGGGTTCCCCCTTCCCCCCGCACAGTTTGGGGTGCGGTGGGGAATCTGCAGGTGCCGGAGCGCCTTTGGGGCGAGGCGGGGGGGGAAGGTTAAAATTAAGGGAAAAGTTGAAATGAGGGCGGAGAAGTTTAAATGAAAAGGGGAAAAGTTGAATTAATGGGAGAAAGTTAAAGTAAGGGAGGGGGGAGTTAAAAAGGTGTATGGGGAGATAAAAGTGCGGGGGAGGGGGCAGCAAAAATGGGGGGACAACTAAAATAGAGGAGAAATAATTTAAATGGGGAGGAAAAAAGTTAAAATGAGGCAAAACCCAAGAGTTTGGGGCAACTTTTCCCATGCCGAGCGTCGAACCGACGCGCCGGGGCCAGGTCCTGCCGGGAGCCCCCAAAGGAGGCTGGCACAGGGGTGAAGGTGGGGGAGATTAAAAAATAAACCCACCAAAAAAGGGGAAAATCATCTTAAAATGGAGCGTTTCCCATGGGTGGTGCAGTGTCGGGTAGGATCCGGCCGGAGAGCTGGAAAACAATGTCAGGAAAATTCCAAAAAATTGCTGAGAAAATACAAGCTGCGTCTCGGCCTCCACCTCGCAACCCTTCCCCCCGGTGATTTTGGGGCTTAGTTTGGCAGGGTTGGGCAAAAAAAAAAAGGGGGAAATTCACTTTTTTGTGTATACCTGGAATTTTTTTCGGATTGAGTTTCTATAAACTCTACCTGACGGCTTTAATCCATCATTTTTTGAGGGTAAAGTGGAAGAATCCAGCCCCAAATGCAAATAAATCAGAGGCTGGCATGAAAAATACTCCCTGAAAACTAAAAATGGGGTAAAAAACCCTAAAATGAGGATTTTTGGGGGACAGCAGAGAGGGTGATCAGTGGCAGCTGTGGGATTTGGGGTGTGTTCCCAAAGTGCTCTTTCCCAGGAGGGAATACTGGGATTTGAGGTTTGAAAAGTGCGTGGGGGGAAAGGGAAAGTGGTGGGAGTGGTGGGATTTGGGGATTTCAGGGGGATTGGTTCCCCTCGGTGAGATCCAGGGGGATTTGGGGTGAGCTGAGGTGGGGAGGAGGTTAAAGAGGAGGGAATGGAGCAGGATTGGGACTGGGATGGGATCAATTTTGGGATTATGACTGGGGTTCAGATCGACATTGAGGAGAGGATGAGGATGGGGAGGGGATGGGTTGGGAATAATTTTGGGATTGGGATTCTTGTTAAGGGTGAGATGGGGATGGGATTGGGATGGGATTGGGGTTCACTGTGGGAATTTAATTCGGATTCAGACAAAGATTGGGATGGGAACGAGGTTAGGGCAGGGGACAGGGACAAGGATGCAGCCGGAATGGGATTGGGAATGGGGCGGGGGTGGCGCTGACAGTGGCGACAGGGTTGGTGGCACTGGAGGTGGGGGCGGCCGTGGCCGGGTGATGAAGGCGACGGAGAATTTGATGATAATGATGATGGTGGTGGCGGTGGGTACAGGTGACTCCCGGGACGGGGCTGCGGCCCCGGCGCTGTCCCTGGAGCAGCCCCGGCCCCGTCCCCAGAGCCACCCCGGGGGCACCGGCGGGGAACCCCCGCCCGCTCCGGCCCTGGCTCCGGCAGCTTTCCGCTCTCCGGAGGCTCGCGGGGGGGATTTCCAGCCTCAGGAAAACCGGGATATCCGCCCCGGCATCCTTCCTGAGCCCGGGCACGGCGCGGGGGGGGCGCTGCAGCCACCCGCGTCCCCCCCCCCCCGGCAGGTCTTGGGGTCCCCCCCCAGGCCTGACCCTCCCGAGCCCGTCCGTGCTCAGCTGGGGGGGCACATCCGTCCCGAAATGGCCCCGTCCCGCCGGACCCATCGCCCGCTGAACCCGGGCGTCCGGGCACATTCCTGGGGGGTGATTCACCGGGGGGCCCCGCTCCCTCCCCGGCCTCCTCTTCCTCCTCTTCCTCTCCCGGCGCTGGATCCGGCCGCCGCCCTCGGCGTGCCAGGGCAGGTCCCGCCGGGCCCCGCGGCTTCCCCGCCTCTGCGGGCGGCCCCGGGGGGCTTCGTCCAGCGGAATCTGCCGGGAACGGGGGTCCGTGGGTCCAGGGGACACCTGTGGGGACCGGGACTGTTTGGAGGTCCTGGGGACATCTGTGGCTCTTGGGGACGTCTGTGGAAATGGGGTGGATCCGTGGGTCCTGGGGGTATCCAGGAGTCTTGAGGACATCCATGGAACCTCCTGGCTGGCATCTGTGGGTTCCAGGGATGTCTGTGAGTGCCCAGGACATCCAGGGATCCTGGTGGGATGTCTGTGGGTCCTGATGGCATCCACAGGCCCCAGGAATATCTGTGGGTGCCCAGGACATCCATGAATTTTGGGGACATCTGTGGATCCCAGGAGTGTTTGCACATCCTGGGGACTTCTATGGGGTTGTCTGCGGGTCCTGGGGGACCAACATCCAAGGGCCAGAGGGGTGTATTGGTGGCACCTGCAGGTCCTGGTGGCATCTGCTGACGTCCCTGTCCTCTCTCCTCTCCCACAGTGGTGCTGCTGGACTTCGCCAAGGCACACGGGGAGCTGGGCTGGCTCACCCATCCCTATGGAAAAGGGGTGAGCACCCATGGATCCGGCATCCGGCCCTGCTGGCCAGCTCTGGGATGGGGAATGGGGACAGCCATGGGGGAGCTGCACGGGGATGGGACAAGGACATCCTGGGGACCTTCACAGGAATGGGGATGAGGGTATCCATGGGGGTGGCAGATGGGGACCTCCATGGCAATAGAGACATCCACGGGGATGGGCCTGGGGGCATTAATGGGAATGGGGACAGGAGCATCTGTAGAGAGGGACCTCCATAAGAACATCCCTCGGTCATGAGGATCTCCATGGGCATAGGGACAGGGACACCTGTGGGTTGGAGACCTCCACTGGAATTGGGCTGTGGCCCTCCATGGGACCAGGAACACCCATGGGGATGGACATGGGGACACCTATGGGGTTGGAGACTCCACTGGAATTGGGCTGCAGCCCTCCATGGGAACAGGAACACCCATGGGGATGGACGCGAGAACACCCATGGGGTTGGACACCTCTGGGACGTGTCTGGGGACCTCCATGGGGATGGGGACAGGGGGAACAAGACGGGGACAAACCCATCCTTGGGGACAGTGCCTCAGTTCCCCTCCATAGCCCCATTTCTGTCTCTGGGGACAGTGGGACCAGCTGCAGAACGTCCTCAACGACTCCCTGATCTACATGTACTCCGTGTGCAACGTCCTGGAGGGCGAGCAGGAGAACTGGCTCCGCACCAACTGGATCTACCGCGGCGTGGCCCAGCGCATCTTCATCGAGCTGCAGTTCACCGTGCGCGACTGCAACAGCTTCCCCACGGCCGGCGGCGGCTCCTGCAAGGAGACCTTCAACCTCTACTACGCCGAGTCCGACGTGGATTACGGCACCAACTTCCAGAAGCGCCAGTTCAAGAAGATCGACACCATCGCCCCGGACGAGATCACCGTGCAGGAGGATTTCGCCGCCCGCAACGTGAAGCTCAACGTGGAGGTGCGCTCGGTGGGGCCGCTCCGCAGGAAGGGTTTCTACCTGGCCTTCCAGGACCTGGGTGCCTGCGTGGCGCTGCTCTCCGTGCGCGTGTACTACAAGCGCTGCCCGGCCGTGGTGCGGGGCATGGCGCGGTTCCCGGAGACCGTGGCCGGCGCCGACTCGCAGACCTTGGCCGAGGTGCGGGGCTCGTGCGTGGCCGAGGCCGTGGCCGAGCAGGCGCCCGCCCTGCACTGCAACGCCGACGGCGAGTGGCTCGTGCCCATCGGGGAGTGCCTGTGCCGGGCCGGCTTCCAGAGCCTGGGAGACACCTGCCAAGGTATGGACTGGGCTAAGCTGAGGGGTTGTAAGGATGGGACAGCTTGGTGTGTGCCTGGGAGGGAAGAGGATTGGCTCCAAAATTCCCAATCCTTAGCCTTGAGTGGATTGTGGAAGGGCTTAGCTGAGAGAGGGGTGGGGTGTCACTATAGGACACAAAAGAACACAAGCGCACTGCTTGTTTCAAGGTAAAGAAAAAACACTGCTGTTTTCAAGGTGAAGAAAAAAGGGAAGTTTATTTTCTGACTCCAACACTGATAGTTTTCTAAGAGTGACAGCGGATTGGAGGGTGACAGTGCCACCCTCCACTAACAGTCTATTGACTTTCTCTTTTTTCATAAAAGAATGCAAAACAATGAGTTATTTACAGAAAGTGTGTGAGAAAGCTCGCTACAAGAATGTTAACATTACAAGGCTTAGAAAATCTTAAACTAAAGCGATAGGTGGGGCAGTGATTGCAAAAATGAGTGAAATGCCTGAAAAATTCCAGATTCAGGGTTGGAGAAATGAGGTTTTGTCTCCAAAATTCCCAGCCCTGGATCCTCACCTTTCAGCATCACCACTGTAGTGAGAGCTCAGACAGGTGAAGGGTGGGCTGGGGGGATCCCAGTAGTAATAATAAAGTAAAATAAAGTAGTAATACTTTACAGTAGCAACACAAAGCATTGTTCAATTGCTACTCTAAAGTAGCAATGCAAAGTAGCAAAAAGTAAATAAAGTAGCAGCTGCAAAATAAGATTAAATACCCTAAAATTCCCCATCCTGGATCATTCCCCTGCACCACCACTAATGCAGTGAGTGCAGCAGGGCTCAGCCAGGACGGGGGTGGTTTTGGGGGGGCTCCCCAATAATAAAGAAGCTGCAAAATGTGGCAAACTCCCTATAACTCCTCTCTGGGTGCTTGTGGGGGTGCTTTCCCCCCCACCTGCCATGTGCTGATCCCCTGGATGGGGAGCAGGATTTGGGATCTCACCAGTGTCACCTTGTGTGTCCCCCCCCAGCTTGTCCCCCTGGCACCTTCAAGGCCGCGGTGTCCTCGGGGGGCTGCCAGCCCTGTCCCCCCAACACCCTGCCTGCCCCAGCTGCTGCCGCCACCTGCCCATGTGAGGATGGATTTTTCCGGGCCCCTGAGGATCCCCCGGAGCATCCCTGCACCCGTAAGTCACCTCTTTAGAGAGGACACTCTGATGTCACCTAACTGAGGTGACACAGAACCACCCTGTCCCCTGACCCCGCCCTGTGCCCCTGCAGGTCCCCCCTCACCCCCACAGGCTGTCACAGCCCTGGGGTTGGGGGCCGCGGTGCAGCTGCGCTGGGCCCCCCCGGCCGACCCCGGTGGCCGCGAGGACGTCACCTACAGCGTCACCTGCGAGCAGTGCTGGCCCGAGAGCGGCGAGTGCCGGCCCTGCGACGGGGGGGTCCGCTTCTCACAGCCCCCCCAGGGGCTCACGGGGACAGAGGTCACTGTCACCGACCTGGAGCCACACGTCAACTACACCTTCACCGTGGAGGCCCGCAACGGGGTGTCCCCCTCCAGCCACCAGCGCAGCGTGGCCAGCGCCACCATCAGTGTCAACCAGACAGGTGAGGGGACACTGGCAGCTCCCACACCTTCCCTCCATAGTGGGGACACATCTGTGGTGTCTCTGTCCCCCATGGGAACACCTCAGTGACGTCCCTTTGTGTCCCCACAACAGAGCCTCCCCGGGTGACATCGGTGAGCCTGGATGGACGGACGGCCACCAGCCTGGTCCTGTCCTGGACGGTGCCACTGAGGCAGCAGAGTCGGGTCTGGAAGTACGAGGTCACCTACAGCAAGAAGGTGACACAGCCTGACACCTCCATCTGTGTCACCTCCATCTGTGTCACCTCCATCCTTGCCCCCAGCTGTGTCAGCTCTGTCGATGCAATCTCCATCCACGTCATCCCTCCATCCTTGCCCTGAGCCACATCAGCACCCCATCAGCACCACCTTCCATCCTTGTCCCCATCCCTGTCACCTCCATCCCTGCTCCATCCATGTCATCCCTCCATCCACGTCACCTCTATCCTTGCTTCCATCCGTGTCCCTCCCATGTTCATCCCTGTATCCATGTCACCTCCATCCCTGCCCCATCCATGTCACGTCCCCACATCATGTCATCTTTGCCCCACCCGTGCCACCCCTCCCTGCGTGTCACCCTAATGTCACCCTGCCGTGTCCCCAGGTGGATGAGAACAGCTACTCAGTGCTGCGCTGCGAGGGCACCTCTGTCACCCTGCCCAAGCTGTCCCCAGGCACCGCCTACGTGGTTCGGGTCCAGGCCCTCACTGCTGATGGCCACGGGGCCTTCAGCCCCCAGCACGAGTTCGAGACCCTGCCCGAGGGTGAGGAGGGCCTGGGGGTGTCAGGGGTGCGGGGTGGGGGCTCCAGGGGGTGTCAGTAGTGGGGTGTTGGTGCTCCAGGGGGTGTAGGTCTCACCTGGATGGTCCCTGCAGGTTCTGAAGCCATGGCATCAGCCACTGTCATCGCTGGCAGCATCGCTGGTGTTGTCTTTGTCGTCTTCCTCTTGGTCACTCTCCTCTTCATCCTCCGGCGGTAAGGGGACAAACCCCCCCAAAACCTCCCAAAAACCCCAAAATGTTGTTGTCCCACCACCAAATGTGGCCGGGGGATGATCTTTTGGGATAAAATGCTGCTTTTCTGCAGGAGGAAGAGGTCGCGGCCACGCCAATCTGCTGAGGATGTCTACTTCTCCAAGTCAGGTGAGCCATGGGACAGTGGGGACAACAGGGATGGGTAGGGGGTGACAGGGGTGCTGACCTTCTCCTTGACACCTCCAGACCAGCTGAAACCCCTCAAGACCTATGTTGACCCCCACACTTACGAAGACCCCAACCAAGCCATGCTCAAGTTCACCACCGAGATCCCTCCATCCTTCATCACCCGCCAGAAGGTCATCGGTGCTGGTGCGTGGCTTTGTCCCCCCAGAGACACCCCAAAATCAGGGTGGGACAGGGGGGCTAAAGGTGCCCATGTTTTTTGGAGCAGGTGAATTTGGGGAGGTGTACAAGGGTACCCTGAAGCGTGGCAGGAAGGAGGTGCCAGTGGCCATCAAGACATTGAAGGTGGGGTACACGGAGAAGCAGCGCGTGGACTTCCTGAGCGAGGCCACCATCATGGGACAGTTCTGCCACCACAACATCATCCGCCTCGAGGGCGTTGTCTCCAAGTGTGAGTGTCCTCTGTGTCCTGTCCCCACAAAAAAAACACCCCAATTTCCCAGAAAACACCCCAAAAAAGAGTTATAAAAATAAGGTGCTTTGAGCAACGGTGCAAAGAGGAATTTGGGGGACTTGGGTCTTTTTGAGGGATGAGGTTGGGGATTTTTCTGGGGAAGAAATTCAGGTTTATTTGGGAGGTTTTATGGGGAGCTTAGGGGATTTTTTGGAGGAGCTGGGGGAGTTATTTTGGGGTTTTGGCTATTGGGGTTTATTGGGGTCTGTAAGGGGTTTGAAACTTTACTGTTGTTTTGGGAATGTTTAACGGAGGTGACTTTTTGGGAAGTTGGGGGTCTGGAGTTTTTGGGGAGAATTGGTAGGGTTTGGGTTTTGGGGGTGGTTGGGGTTTTTTTGAGGGGCATTGGGCATTTAAGGATTTTGGGAGGACTTGTGGGAGGTTTAGAGATTTTAGGGTGGTGACTTTTTGGGGGCTTGGAGGGATATTTTTGGGGTTTTTACCTATTTTGAGGTCTTTCTTTTGTACAGACAAGCCCTTCATGATCATCACAGAGTACATGGAGAATGGGGCACTGGATAAATTCTTGAGGGTAGGTGACACGTGGTGGCAACAACCACAGGGTGGTGGAACCTCCAACACCCATCAAGGGAGGTGGGACAACAGGTGGATTCCAGGCTGGATTCTCCCCTTTTCCCAGGAAAAAGAAGGTGAATTTGGCATCATCCAGCTGGTGGGGATGTTGAGGGGCATCGCTGCTGGCATGAAGTACTTGGCCAACATGAATTATGTCCATCGGGACCTGGCTGCCAGGAACATCCTGGTGAACAGCAACCTGGTGTGCAAAGTGTCCGATTTCGGGCTCTCGAGGGTGCTGGAAGATGACCCTGAAGCCACCTACACCACCAGCGTGAGTGTCACTGCAGCAGGGTGGTGGCCAGGGAGGGGTGGCTGGATGGCCAAGGTGAGGGGGTGGTTGGTTGTGTTGGGGTGGTTGTCCAAGGTGGGTGATTATCCATCGTGGTTGGTCGTGTTGGGATGGTTGGTCATGTTGGGGTGGTTGAACAAGGTGGGTGATTGCCCATCATGGTGGCCATGTTGGGGTGGTTGAACAAGGTGGGTGATTGTCCATCATGGTTGGTCGTGTTGGGGTGGTTGAAGAAGGTGGATGATAGTGAACCATGGTGGCCATGTTGGTGGGGTTGAACAAGGTTGGGTGGTTTTTTGGGGGTGCAGGGTTGACCCCAATGTCACTGTAGGGCGGGAAGATCCCGATCCGTTGGACAGCACCTGAAGCCATCTCCTACCGCAAGTTCACCTCTGCCAGCGACGTCTGGAGCTACGGCATCGTCATGTGGGAGGTGATGTCCTACGGCGAGCGGCCCTACTGGGAGCTCTCCAACCATGAGGTGAGAGCCCACCCTCCACCACCACCAGTGTTCTGGGAGACATTCAAGGCCAGGTGGGACAAGGCTGGGATCAACCTGGGACAGTGGAAGGTGTCCCTGCCCAGGGCAGGGGCTGCAATGAGATGAGTTTAAAATCATTCCAACCCAAACTATTTTGGGATTCTGTGAATGAACACCTTTGTGGGTGGACCATTCCTGACCCTCCTCCTCATAGGTGATGAAGGCCATCAACGAGGGCTTCCGCCTCCCGGCGCCGCTGGACTGTCCCTCGGCCATCTACCAGCTGATGATGCAGTGCTGGCAGCAGGAGCGCTGCCGGCGCCCCAAATTCCCCGACATCGTCAGCATCCTCGACAAACTCATCCGCGCCCCCGACTCCCTCAAGGCACTGGCAGATTTCGACCCCCGGTGAGTGTAGAGAGTGCCAGGATGGGGTGGGAGGCAAGAAGAAGGAGGGGAGGAGTTGCCCAGAGCAGCTGTGGCTGCCCCTGGATCCCTGGCAGTGTCCAAGGCCAGGCTGGACAGGGCTTGGAGACTCCTGGGATAGTGAAAAGTGTCCCTGCCCATGGCAGGGATGGAATGGGGTGGGCTCTAAGGTCCCTCCCAACCAAACCAGCCTGGGATTCTCTGATTCTTGCACATCTTTGTGTCTTCTATCGTTTTTTTGCACTCTCATGGTGCTGTTTTGGGTTGAGTTTTGCATCTCTGCACTCCCTTGTTGCTTCTGGCATCTGCATTTCTGCATAATTTTTTGGTATGTCCCCATTTTCACATTTCCACTTTCTCCAGCATCTCACTTTCTGCATCACAATTTCATCATCTCATTTTTGCATTTATTTTTTGGCATCTTCCCATTTCTGCATTGTTTTTCCATTTTCATATCATTTTTCACATCCTTCCATTTCTGCATCATTGATTTAACCTTCCACTTTCACATCACTTTTTGCACCATTTAATTTCTGTGCTATTTTTGCATCCTTCCAGTTTTTGGCATTATTTTTTCCTTTTTCCATTTCCACAGAATTTCTCATCTTTCCATTTTCACATTATTTTTTTGCATCTTTTCAACTCGTGTTATTTTTCCATCCTTCCACTTTTGCATCTCTATTTGCCACCCTTTCATTCCTGCATAATTTTTGGCATTGTTTAATTTCTGCAATATTTTTGTGTCCTCACCTTTCTGTGTCATTCTTTGCACCTTCTCATTTTCACATTGTTTTTTGCATCTTCCTATTTTCACATTAATTTTTTACACCCCTCCATTCCTGCATCATTTTTTGCATCATTTCCTTTCTGCATCACTTCCACGCCCTTCTGTTTTCACATGGCTTTTCCAGCCTTGAATTTCTGCGTCACTTTTATTGAATTTTTGTATTTTTGCCTCATTTTCTGCAGGGTGTCCATCCGGCTGCCCAGCACCAGCGGCTCCGAGGGCGTCCCGTTCCGCTCGGTCCCGGAGTGGCTGGAGTCCATCCGCATGCCCCAGTACACCGAGACCTTCATGGCCTCGGGCTACAGCACCATCGAGAAGGTCCTGCAGATGACCAGCGAGTGAGTCCTGTCCCCATGCTGTCCCCTGACACTCCCAGGCTGTCCCCACACCACTCCCCTGCTGTCCCAGGGATGTGTCCCCACACTGTCCCCATCCCCTCCCCACCAACTCCCAAGGGACAGAGATGTGCTGGGAACGGAAACCACTTCCGTGGCCTTGGTGGCCCGAGGGATGGGATAAAATTAGATGTTCCTTGGCTGGAGAGGCCGGGATGAGCTGTATCTGTCCATCTGTCCCTTGAGATGAGCTGTGTCCATCCATTCCTTGGGATGAGCCATGTCCGTCTGTCTATCCCTCGGGATAAGTCATGTCCGTCCATCCATCCGTCCATCCCCTGGGATAAGCCATGTCTCCATTCCCTCCATCCCTCCATCCATCCATCCCCCGGGATGAGCCGTATCCATCCATCCATCCTTCCCTTGGGATGAGCCATATCCATCCATCCCTTGAGTTAGCTATGTCCATCCATCCATCTCTCAGGATGAGCAGTGTCCAGCCAGCCATCCATCCATCCCCAGAATACGCCATGTCCATGTCATCACCTTGGGATGAGCCATGTCCATCCATCCCTTGGGGTTAGCTATGTCCAGCCATGTCCATCCATCCCTTGGGGTTAGCTATGTCCGTCCATCCTTGGGATGAGCCATGTCCATCCATGCCTTGGCTATGTCCATCCACCTATCGAGATGAGCCATATCCATCCATCCATCCATCCCCCAGAATAAGCCATGTCCATCTGTCCATCCCTTGGGATGAGCCATGTCCATCCATCCCTTGGGGTTAGCTATATCCATCCATCCATCCATCCATCCATCCATCCAGCCCTCAGGATGAGCCATGTCCATCCATCCATCCCTTGAGATGAGCCATGTCCATCCATCCATCCATCCATCCATGCATCCATCCATCCCTGGGGATGAGCCATGTCCATCCCCCATCCATCCCCACCCTTCCAAGGATGCTGCTTCTGGCTCCACTCAATCCCGGGCTGTGGCCGTGGTGTCTCCAGCCCTTCCAGCCCCATTCCCCCATTCCTGACCCCATTCCTCACTCCGTGTTCTCCTGTTCCCCTTCCCAGGGACATCAAGCGGATCGGGGTGCGGCTGCCGGGCCACCAGAAGCGCATTGCCTACAGCCTGCTGGGGCTGCAGGAGCAGGCAGGAGCTGGGGGGGCCCCAGGCTGACCCCCCACCCCCAAAACTCCACATCGACCCCCCCCTCCTCCCCAAGGGGTTTATTTATTATTTCTGTAATTATTAAGGTTTTTTTTTTTATAGTGTTATTGATCTTGTCCCTGTGCCTGGGGATGAAATGGGTGCTGCCCCTTCCCTCCCCCCTAAAAAAATGGAATTTCAAGCTTGTTTGGAACTGGGGGAAGGATTTTTTTTCTTATTTTCCCCCCACATTTCAAGAAAAAAAGGGCTCAGTCCCAAAACTGATTTATTTTTGCTTTTTTTCTCCCTATTTATTCCTCTCCCACCAGGTTTTTGGGTGTATTTGTTTGCCCTTTATTGCTGATCTGCCAGTGTTGCCTTGTATTTTTTAACCTAATTTATTCTATTTTTGTATATTTATTGTGAGGAATTAAAGGTCGTGTCGGGTTTGGGAGAGAAAAAAGGGGGAAATTTTAAAAACCCAGCTCAGATGCTTCCCCCCCCCCCCCTTTTTTCATAGATTTATGGGGATTTTTGTGGGCTTTTAAATAAAAATATGTGCTTTTTGGTTTTCTAGAATATTGTGTTTTCCCACTGGTTCACAGAGATTGAGGGAATTTGGGGGACAAAGAGAGGGGGTTCTCCCTACATTTTAGGGAGTTTAAGGGCATTTAAAGGGGATTGTAAGAGGGTTTTAAAGGGTTTTCTTAAGGTGTTTTAAGGATTTTTAAAGGTTTTGGGGTGCATTAAGGGGGAGTTAAGGAGGTTTAAAGTTTTGGGAGTTTTTAGGCATTTTAAGGTTTTTTAAGGAGTTATTGGGGGGGGTTGGGGACTTTAAAGGGGTTTTAAGTTATTTTTTAGAGAGGCTTAATGTTTTTTAAGGGGTTTATTTAGGGATTTTTAGGGGGGTAGGGGGGTTTTAAAAGTGAGAGGGTTTAGGGGTTTTAATGGGGGTTTAAATGGGTTAAAGAGGATTTTTAAAGATGTTTAAATGAGTTAAAGAGGGTTTTTAAAGGGGTTTACCGTTTTTAGGGGGTTCTCAGGGATTTTAAGGGGTTTCACAGGGCTCCGGGAGCGTTTCCCATCCAGGGCCCCTTTCCCCAGCAAAACCCAGGAGGAATTTTGGCCTTTTCATCCCCCGCCGCTCCCCGAAGCCAAAGCCCGGCCGCGCCGGCTGCCCGGAGCCTGCAAATGACTGGGTAGGAAAACGCCGGAAAAAAAAGGGGTTTGACATTTTTTTCTGCTCTAAACCATAATAAGGGATGGATGGGAGGTGAGTGCGGACCAACATCGCGCTGCGAAAGCCGCGGGTTTGGGGGATTTTCACCCCGTTCGGGGGTACTTTGTCCTATGGGTGTCGTGAGTCCGTCGGGCTCAGCCCCGGCGCCGGCCGCGATCGCGGCTCAAAGTCCGGAGGTGCCTGGGAGGGGCTGGATAGGGGGGACACCCCGGGAAAGGGGGGGGGACACCCCGGGCGGGGCTGGATCGGGAGGGACACCCCGGGAGTGGCCGGATAGGGGGGGACACCCCGGGAAAGCAGGGGGACACCCCGGGCGGGGCTGGATGGCGGGGACACCCCGTGCTGGCTCTGGCACCCCCCGGTCTCCCGTGTGCCCAGCCCCGCTCCCAGCGCCCAGCCCGGAGCCCAGCCCAGCTCCTGCCCCACTTTTGGGGTGTCTCCCTGGCGCTGACCCCGCTTCACCCGTCCTCCGCCGGGCCCGGGCATGCCCGCCCTGCCCAACCTGCCCCGCCGCGCCTAATTAACCCCTCAGGCTTAATTACGGCTTCGTTAGCGCCCGATGCGCCGCCCAAACCCGCTGTGCCCCAGTCCGGGGGCACCGAAGAGCAGCGGGGACTCGGGCCCCCATTCCCCCTGGATTTTGGGGTCACTAAACACCCACCCCCTGATTAATTGCAGTAATTAAAATGAGGATAATTATTTGCTGGTAATTTTAGAAGGGGGGCACAGGAGGTGTCACAGAGACTGGGGCGCTTCAGTGCACGTCCTGGGCAGTTTTGGGGTGATTTGGGTGGTTTTAAGTGTTGTTGTTTGGTTTGGGAGGGGGTGGCGTCCCCAAAAGAAACCAGCAGGAGAAAGAGAAGGAGGAGGAAGCACTGATGGGTCGATGGTTTAATGCACAACTGATACCCCCAGCCCAGACCCCCCACACCGCTGGGGGGTCAGGACTCCCCCTCTTTTCATGGGGGACGTCGGTGGGGAGGGGTCCCCTGTGGTCCCAAAACGCCATCACTTGGGGTTGGCGAGGTCCTCAATTGCTCTCCGCAGCTGGAAGGGGACAGAGGGGGTGGGACAGGGGCTCTCCCCCACTTTACCTTCTCCTTTCTTCCCCTTCTCCCCCCATTGCACCCATTTCCTTTCCTCCCCCCTTTTCCTTCCCCCTTTCACCTCTGCCCTGCTCACAGCTCCCACCAGCTCCCCAGAGCGGGTGACAAAGACTCGCTGCAGCTTTAGCATCTGGAAGAGGTGATAGGCCTGGGAGAAGGACAACAGGGACACGTGGGAACAAAGCCACCCTCGCCGTGTCCCCTCAGTGTGACACAGACCGGGGGGGGCTCCCAGGACACATTTCACAGCCGCAGACCTGGTGCAGGGAGGTCCATGGAGAGAACTGGAGCATGATGGGCTCGATGGTGCAGTCGTCCCCGAGTGTCCCCACCGCGGCCAGCTTGTGGAAGGTGACATGGTAATTTTGGGGTGGAAAAGCAGCTTTTTGGGTGTGGTAGGGTGCCCCCACCCCATTTACCTTCTCCCCTTGGGGGGCCTGAGGGTGCTTGTGGCTCTGGAGGAAGGTGACCAGCTGGGACCTGCTGACGGTGCCCACCAGAGTGGGGGACCCTGGAGAGAGGGTACAGTGTGGGAGTGCCAGGGGGACACCAAGGGAACAGTATGGGAATAACAGGGGGAGGTACTGGGGACACTAAGGGGACATCCCATGGGGACAGCAGGGTGATGGTATGGGGACAGTATGGGAATATCGAGGGGATACCCCACAGGGACACCATGGGGACAGTATGGGAATAGCATGGGGACAGTATGGGAATGGCATGGGGACACCATGGGGACAGTATGGGAATGGCATGAGGACACCGTGGGGACGGTATGGGAATACTACAGTGGCACCATGGCACTATTGAGGGCACAACATGTGGACACCAATGGGAACAGGACAGCCTGGCACCATAAGAGCAGTATGGGGACACTGCAGGGACACCCCATAGGGACAGCGTGGGCAAGGCATGGAGATGGCAGGGGAATATCAAGTGGGCACTGGAGGGACACTATGGGGACAGTATGAGGAGACACAGAAGGGCCACCACAGGGCCAGGGACTCGCTGGCCACCCCCCATGGTGACAGTGACCCCCCAGGTCCCACATCTCACCTGTACTCTCCACCACGGGGTACTCAGCGTCAGCAGAGGCATCCAAGGCCACCAGCACCTCCTGGAACCCGTCCCCCTTGGCCAAGGTCACCACCCGGCGCTCCATGAACTCCTCCACCACCACTCGGTAGGAGCTGGAGAACACAAAACCCCCCAAATTTCCATCATTTCCTGGAGAATGCCCCCAAAACTTGGGGTTTGGGGCGGGGGCCTACGCGATGTGCCGGCTGCGGATGGGGGGCAGGTAGGGCAGCTTCTTGACGATGATGCCGGCGTCGTAGAAGGACGGTTGGTTCTTCTGGCTGATGGCGTTGGCCACCAGCACGGCCAGCACGGTGGGCAGGAGGTGGTCCAGGTGCCCGGTGGCCTCGCACACCAGCAGGGCCGTGGACACCGCGTGGGTCACCGAGCCCGCGAACGCGGCTGCGCCTGGCGGGGAGCGGGGTCAGGGGATGGGGGGGGGGTGTCCCCCTGCCCGTGGGGGTGTCCCCCTGCCCGTGGGGGTGTCCCCCTGCCCGTGGGGGTGTCCCCCCACCCCCAGACTCACCAGCCAGGGCGTAGCCAGCAGGAATAATGGGCCGTGGGGGTCCTTCTGAATGGAGCCCCCGTGGGAAGAGCAGGGCCACCACCTCTCCTATCAGGCGCCCGATGGCTGCTCCTAAAATTGGGGGAGGAGGGAAGGTGGGGAGACCCCTGGAGCCCCCCCAGAATGGTGGAGGGAGAGGTGACCACCCTCCTGCAGCTGTCCCAGAGCTGCATGCCTCCCCTGTACCCCACAGACTGGATGTACCCCCCTCCAGAGCTAGGTACTCCCCCAGTATCCCACCCAAGGGCTGAATGAACCCCTGCACCCAGCCACACCTGGCTGTCCCCCCATGTTCCCCCCAGCCCCTGACTCACCATAGATGAAGATGGGCATGAAGTACCCGGCTGGCAGGGGCAGGGTGGTGGCCAAGATCAGCATCCAGAACTGGGGGGACGCAGGGAGGTCAGCTCATGGGGACACTGTGTTGGGGGGCACAGCTGGAGATTGGGGGGCCATGGTTACCTTCATGAGCAGGAAGAAGGTCAGGGTGCCGTAGATGGTGGCAGAGGGATGGTCCCACTCCTGCCAGAGCCCCCCAGGCTTGGCCACCCCCGAGGCGTTGGCAGCCAGCACACCCCAGGTGCGGTTGTCAAAGAGGGAGATGAGATGTTCCTTCATGGTGAGCTGGATGGATGGACAGACGGACAAATGGACACCCTGAGCCCCCGCTGGGAGATTTTGGGGTCCCCAGGGAGCCCCAAGTGCCCTCACTCACCCTGGAGGCCATGAACTGGCCCAGCCCGGGGGGGAAGGTGATGGAGGCGAGGAGCAGCACGGCCAGCACCGTGTACACGGGTTTGCTGCAGGGGGACACGGGGGCTGAGTGAGTGGGGACGGACAAACAGACACGCGGGAGGGACCCAGGGACACCCAGAGTGGATGGGGTTACTGGGCAGGATGCATGGGGGGACATTGGGGCACCCAGGGTCGGTGAGGGGGACACATGGATGCACAGGGTGGGTGGACAGGGTGAGGGGAGGGGGGCACACAGGGACACTCCGGGTGAATGGGGTGGACAGAGGGACATCCAGCATGAATGGGGGGGACACCTGGGGTGCATGGGCGGGGGGACAGAGAGACACCCAGGGCACATGGGAAGGACACAGGGACACGCAGGGTGAATGTGGGGAAGGACACAGGGACACCCAGGGTGGATGGGGGGGACACAGGGACACCCAGGGCATATGGGAAGGACACAGCGACACGCAGAGCCTGCACAGCACGGACACACAGACACAGCGGGTGCAGGGTGCAGACAGACAGATGGACAGACGCCCAGTACACACTCAGTGGCCAAGAGCTTGGCCGTCAGCCGGTTCCTCTTGACGGCCACCATCATCCAGCGCTGGCAGAAGAGATAAGCACAGGCCACGATCCCACAGATGATCCTGTGAGGACAGGGCAGGTAGGGCACAGGCAGAGCACAGACAGCACCCCAAAACCGGGCCCTCCGTACCCCAAAATCAGGAAAAAGAAGGTCTCCAGGAGGTCGAAGGGAAAATCAATCTTGAGGTCACTCTTAAAAACAGCGGCGATGGTTTCTGGCAGGGGGGACAGGAATGAGGGTGTGGGTTTGGGGGTGAGCACCCCAAAAATGTCCCGGGGGAGGGTCAAGGGGAAGAGGGGGCACATCCTGCCCAGCCTGCCTTGCCTTGCTCACTGTTGAACACGGCCAGGAGCCGAAACATGAAGGCGCCACAGGTGGCAGCAAAGAAGCCGCGCCAGTAATCCCGCACGGCGAAGTGGGGGGACATCACCTCGATGCTGAAAAGCACCCCTGGAAAAACGGGGAAAGCGATCAGGGCGAGATTTAGGGGGGCCCAGGGTGGGATTAGGGGGGTCCTCACCGCTGATGGGTGCCCCGAAGACTGTGGCCACCCCGACGGCTTGAGCTGCCACCAGCATCTCGTGCTGCTTGAACTTGTTCTGTAAGGTGTGTGTGTGGGGGGGGGGGGGGGTTAGGCACAACCCCGACTTTTTGGGGGTAAAATCAAATCTCTCCGTTCATTTTTCGGGCGGTGGTGGCACCCCCACCTCATATTCCCTCGTGACCGAGGTCCTCATCTTCCCCAGGTAGGCTGCGGCCATGGCGGAGAGGTGGACGTAGGGACCCTGGGGGGACACAGTGCTGAGCCCCCCACCCATCCCGGCACCGGCTGAAACCGCCGGGGTTTTGGGGTTCAGAAGGGGATCCCTCACCACTTTGCCAAGGAAAACGGTGCTGCCGCACGTCAGGGTGCAGGTCAGCCCCACCACCTTGGCTCCGAAGTTCTGTATGGCCAGGTAGTCCTCCAGCACCACGCCCATCAGGATGGTCTTCAGTTCCGGGATGCCGGAGCCTGGCGGTGGCGAGGGGGGCAGGATCCAAATTTTAGGGGTCCCCCATTACCAAGGGTGCGTTTTATAGAGTCAGGGAGGTCGGGGTGCGGCCGGCTCACCTCCGGAGTGCGGGGTGATGCTCTGGGCGAAGCCGCTGGAGAAGGCGGCCATGGCCGTGGGGAACAGGGTCCACGAGAGGTACTTGAGCACCGCGATGTCCCCGATCTCCCGGTACAGCCACGTGTGGGCTGGAGGAGAGGTGTCGGGAGGGGAGCTGCACCCCCCGAAAGAGCCCCCCCGTATTGTCGGTGAGCCCCAGACGCCCCCGGGGCGCCCCTCGTTACCGGCATAGAGCCTGGCGACGATGATGTCCATGGCGAAGCTGATGGTGGCCATGAGCACCCCCAGGATGAAGAGGAAGTACCAATCCTCCCCAACGCGGAACAGCTGCCGCTTCACCCACTCCAAGCACCCTGCGAGCGGGGAAACAGGGTGCTGACCCCCCAAAAACCCCCTGCCCCCATAAAATCCCCCTTTTTGGGTGGGGGTCTCACCTCGGACCCTCCTCCGGGCGGTGGGGCAGGGTCTCCAGCTGTGCTCCGACACCAGCACCCTCTCCACCTCCTCCTCCTTCTCCCCCCGCAGCCCCCTGGGGACAGGGCGCTCCATCCCGGGGACGCTTCAGGTGCACCGCACCCCCTTTTTTGTAGCACCCCTGACCCGTTCCTCCCGCCTCGGCCTCCGCTGCCCGACTGAGTTTGCAAACGAGCTCATTAAAAACGACCTTGACGAATCCGACGGACCCGCTCGGGCCGGAGCGAGCCGGGTTTCCTCCCCCCTCCGCCACCCTCCAGCTCCCAGTCCCAACGTACATCCCGCGGCGGGGAGGATTTAATAAGTATTTTAATTCATTATCGTGATTATTCCTTAATAATAGGCAACGCATTCCATGGCGTTGAGCTGGGGGGGTTGAACGTAGCGGGGAAAAATTTCCACCGTCTCCGGCGCAAGACCTAAATTTAGCCGGTTTTACGAGAGGTCTGGCAGGCGGCCGGGAGCCTTAACGAGGCTTTAAAAAGCTCGTCAAGTCGAAATATCCCGAAATAACCGATCCGGCGTCGCCTTCGCCGGCAGGAGAGCGAGGAAGGGGGTTCCGCTCATCCCCCCGGCGGGAGCTGGGGGTCGCAGGTGGGCGCAAGCGGCGGCTGAAGGTGAAACCCTCGCCCGCCGGCTCCATGGAGCTTTTCGGGAGCTTTGTCCGGCCCCACGGGGAGACCCTGGGGTTCCCAGGTGAGTTTGGGGCGCACCCGGGAGGCATTTGGGGGGGATCCTGGGCAAGCTGTGGTTGTGAACCCCCCAAACCGTGCCCTGCAGCTCGCCCCGGTAACACGGGCGTGGTGAAGACCCTGGGGAACACCTATCAGTTCACGGTGGACGTCAGCGACTTCGCGCCCGAGGACATCATTGTCACCACTTCTAACAACCAGATCGAGGTGCACGCCGAGAAGGTGGGTGCTCCCTCCCTTTCCGCTCACCCCCAAAATCCTCACTGGGGGTGTGGGGACTGCTCAGCTCCCACCCAATTCCCAAACAGCTGCAGCCACAACCCCAGCAGTATTTAATTCACCATTAATTAATAATGGGGAATAATGAGTCCCCATTCTGCTTGCACCCCAAAATCGCCTTTTTTCACCCTTTTTTTTCTCCCAGTTGGCCACGGATGGCACTGTCATGAACACCTTCACCCACAAGTGCCAGCTGCCCGAAGATGTGGACCCCACGTCCGTGTCGTCCTCGCTGGGGGACAATGGGATGTTGACCATCCGGGCTCAGCGCCGGCCGGCCAAGCACTCCGAGCACGTCCAGCAAACCTTCCGGACTGAGATCAAGATCTGAGGGGTCGGGGGGCTCCTTTCCCCCCCGCTCCTTTCCCTCCCTCGCTAATTAAATGGGTGATTTGGGAAGGAGGTGGGATGTGGGGTAGGGAATGGGAAGGCTCCCTGCAGAGTGGGGTCAGACCTGTGCTGAACGCATCCCGTCACCCAGCGGAGAAATTCCGGAGGGGAGTCCCAGCTCCGGCAATTTTTAGCTGGCGCGTGTTGATGGGGGGAGATCCAGCGTGCCAAGAGTCCTGCCGGGAGCCAGGTTCCCTTCCCAACCCTCTGCCAGAGCTTGTCTTTGTATATAGAGCTTGGGATAAATTATTGAGAACGTCCGACTGCCGCCTTCTCCGTTTTTGTGACGTTTCCCTGATGCTTTACCCTCAAAAAGGGGCGCAGGTTCAGACCCAAGGGGTGTCTCGGTAAGGCATGTTCTGCCATCCCTACAAAAACCCGCACCAGGAGCCGCTCGGGCGCCCGCTGCCCTGTTTATTTCCAGCCTGGGGTGACTCATTTCTTCCCCGAAGCTCTATTTCAGAGCCATTCCCTCAGCTGTCCGGCTGCCGACCCACCTGGAAGGGCACCAAACCCTTCTTCTCCTCCTCCTCCCCTCGCCCACCCTTGCCCACCCTCACCCAGCACCCTGGGGATGCCCCAAGGCCGGGATGCCGGCCCCAGAGCCAAAGGCTCGTTTTGGGGGAGGAAGGGCTCGTTCTGAGGGAGGAAGGGCCTGGCTCCGTGTCCCTGTGTGTACCCACAACAGCGAGGCGCCCGCTGGGGCAGCAGCGCCTGTTTATGGCTACACAGCCCGGCTCGTGTTGCTGCTCCGCCCGTGACTGCCTGCAGCAGCCTGGCAGTGGCCCAGGCGCGGCGCTCAGGGCAATCCCCCTGCGGCAAAAAGGGCCGAAAGCGATGATGGCTGAGGTGGTGAAGGCTCGGGGAGCCGGGGAGGGCAGCGCCCGTCGGGACCCGGGCAGGAACGCGGCGGCTCCGGCTCGAAGCCAGCCCGGAGCCCAGCGGCGGTCGCTGGTTGCCATCTAGCGGCCCTGGCCCAGGGAGGTGCGGGGAAAGGCGGAGGGAAATGGGGAAACCGCCCTATTTCTGCCTTATTTCTGCCCGAATGGCTTTGGGACAGGGGAGGTGAGCAGAGGGCAGGCTCAGCCCGGCACCAAACACACCCCACAGCAGCTGGCCCCTCCGGCTCCTCTTGGCCCCTCATGGCTTCCCTCATGGGCCCCCTCTTTCCCTGTTTCTGCCCAAATGGCTTTAGGACAGGGGAGGTGAACAGAGGGCAGAGGGCCGGCTCAGCCCGGCCCTAAACACTCCCCACAGCAGCTGGCCCCTCATGACTCCCCTCATGGCTCGGCTCCCCTTGGCCCCTCATGGTTCCCCTCATAGCTCCCCTTGGCCCCTCATGGCTCCCCTCATGGCCTCCCTCTTTCCCTATTTCTGCCCGCATCGCTTTGGGACAGGGGAGGTGAGCAGAGGGCTCAGCCCGGCCCCAAACACACCCCACAGCAGCTCGTTCGTGGCAGGAAAGCTGGGGAAAAAAACCCAGGTTTTTGGGATGTGTTTGAACTCTTTATCAATGATCGGGACAAGAGGATCGAGGTACCCTTGTAGCCCATACATAACTTTTTCACTTATTTATACATTTTAAGCAAACAAATAAATTAATGTTCATTGGTTCTAGGTCACATAATTCTCTTATTAATTTGTATGCTGTCCTCTATTAGTTATTGATTTCTATAGTCCTTTTATCATCTTCTCCAGCTTTTCAAGCCTTAATGTCCACTGCATTTTCTGGTTCCTCAAATGTCCTTGAAGGACCATAAATTTAAGATCCCAGACACCCAGTCTTTGAATACTTTTGGCTTTATTGAAGCTTGTCAGGGTTAGTTTTAACAAACTTAAGGTTTTGGTGAATAATGATCTCACTAACAAAAGTCTGTGTAGAAACTTAACTAGTACTGGCCAAAAGTGGGTGCTGCTCACAATTAATTAAAACAACCAATTAAAAACTAGTTAGGAAAGTTGTATTATTTCCAACCACAGGGAACCTTCTCTGATGAAGCCAAGAGAACAAGTGACAGGAAAGAGGAACAGCATCAAGTTATGGCAAGGAAGGTTTATGTTAGATTTACAGAGAATTCCTTCATGGCGTGGGTGGTCAGTGGGTGGGACAGCGGCAGATTCACCACCTCAGGGGCGTTTAAGCAGGGGTGATGTTATGGCAGACAACACGGGTAGCGAAGAACACAGCAGTGGCGCTGGCACCGGGACCTTCGAGCCTCACAGCTGCACTTGGCCTCCCTTGGCCCCTTATGGCTCCCCTCAGCCCCTCATAGCCCCTCAGGGCCACTCAGCACCGCCCCCCTCTGTCATGGCGGCGCCTCTGCGGCGGGAAGGGGCGGGAAGGTGACCGTGCCCCGCCGCGCATGCGCAGTGCCGTTGGGCGGGCCGGGGCGACGCCGCTTCCGCCCGGCGCCAAGATGGCGGCGCCCTTTGTCTGCTCGGTGTCACGGTGAGGGCCGCGGGCCGCGGGTGAGGCCCCGCCGGGCCCGGCATGGCAGGTGCGGCACGGGGGCCCCGGGAGAGCGCTGGAGGGGCTGGGGAGAGGGCTGAGTAGGACACGGGCGCTGGGAAGGGAAGGGGCTGCGGCCTGGCTCGCTGCCTGTGGGGTAACGGAGCCGCTTTGGGGGTCACCCCGGTGCGCGGCCCCGGTTCTTTGAGAGCAGGCTGCGGGGTGGGGCGGTCCTGCTGGGGGCCCTGGGAACCGGGGCGCTGCCGGTCGCCGTCGGGCGAACGGGGACTTGTCGCGGTAGAAACGAGGGACTGGCTGTCGGATACCGCAGGGCTTGTTGGCTGCTGCGAGGGGAGCGGGGGCTCCTGGTTGTCATGAGGGGAATGGGGGTTGGTGGCTGTCGTGAGGGGCAGCGGGGGCTGTCGTGAGGGGATTTGGGCTTCTGAATGTCGTGAGGGGAGCAGGGACACGTGGTTGTCGTGAGGGCACCGAGAGGCTCCTGGCCGCACCCCCTGCCCGGGGTGTCCCTGTCCGCTGTGTCCCTCCCCAGCCATGAGGTGACTCGGGGCCAGGCCATGTGTCCCCCGGCCTTGGGGCATCATCGTCCCCTCGGGCCACCCAGAGATCCTCGCGATGTTGGGAATGGAGGTCATAGCCCCGAGCCAGCGCCAGCCACATCCCTGCCCCTCAGGGACGGGGAACCCGCAAGGAAAACGGGATTTTTCCCCGTTCTGGCGTGGTGACAGCCCCTCCTGGCTGTCCGTGCCCTCTGCGGGCCGGCACGGGTGACACATTTCCTGGAGCAGCCGCGTTTCCTGAGTTTTGTTTCTGCATCAGAGTCTTCTCCCGAGATTCCAGCGCTCAGCCAGCATTCCAAAGGGTGTTTTTCCCCAAGGAGACAAGGGCTGGTCATTCGTGGGCACTGCAGATACAGGAGGGGTTTCAGGGCAGATCTCAGGCTCAGGTGATGTCTTGGTGTCCAGAGCAGCACCAGCACATCCATAAGACTTAAATCCAAATAACCAAGGCATCCTCAGGATATCTTCCCTGTAGGGGGTTCAGGATGTCCCTCTCCTTGTGTCCTTCTCAGTTTTTCCCCTTCGTGATCATTTCCCCTCTCACAGCTCGCCTTCCTCTTCCAACCACAAGCTCTGCAGCCCTTCCCTGCTCCATGATCTGAATCATTGTTATGATACAGAGCTGCTGTGCTCAGATCAGCTCCAGACTTGACTTTTTTCACGAAAACCATTGCAGGATCCGTTGCTGGAAATGAGGACAGAGCCCTGTGGGCAGAGGCAGCGAGGGTTGGGGCCGCGCTGTTCCCCGAGCTGACGCACGAGGCGGGAGACGCCGGTGGGTAGGAAACAAACCAACCCCTCTTCCCTTTCATCCTCCCAGCAAGGATGGCTGGCTGCTGACAGCCTGCAAAGGCACTGTTTAACTCTCTGTTTTTTTCCAAGTCAGGGAGGTTTGGGGGTTTTTAATAGGTAGGTGTTCACATGGCAGGGGAGGGGAGAGGTAATGGTGCTAATTAGTGAGAGTGCTTAGCAGAGCTGGCGTGGGAAGCTCCCTGGGACTGCAGCTGCTGGATTTATCTGTGTGGAGGGCGTGGGTGGGCTCATAATGAACTTGTGCATGATTAATTGGATAATGAGAGACTCAACAGCCTCGTCGGGGAGAGGTCAGGAGGGGAATTCTCTCCCCTGAGGGGAAATCAGAGGTTGCCCAGTCCTGCATCAGGGGTTTTGCACCTTCAGCACCCAGCACTGGAGGTTTAAAATTGAGGTTTTCTATCTCATTTTTCCCAGGATGGCTGTGTAGAGACTGACCTGAACACCTGGAAAGGGGAAATCTCTGGAGGAGAGACTCAACCCTCTGGCCCTCGATCCTCTGGGTATCTCTGCTCCCTGCAGCACAGGGGTGAGCTTGGGCACACTCCTGGGGCTTGGGTCCAGGTGTTTGGGATTGTTAAACCTCAGAGTGAGGGGTTTTAGTGGGTAAAGGTGACATTGGCTGCTGGGTGTGGGTACAGAGAGCATTACAGGGGAGACCACAGAAAATTGGAAGGTTTTTTTGGGAAGAGTTGAGTTTCCTGGATTTTTACTTCCTTCTCAAAGCTGGGGGAACAAAGCTGAGACAAGCCCAATCCTGGAACATTAAAAATCATCGTTCAGATGCAAAGTGCCTCCCACAAATTCCCCAAAATACCCTTTCAGTTCATGGAGCTGTCAGGATTCCTCAGGTCTGTGAGCACAGAACTCAGCCTTGTTTACCCTGCAGGGAAAATGCTTTCCTTTTTCTCCAGAGCTTTGCAACCACACTGGGCCGTGCTGTGCGGTATCCTGACCCAAGTACTGTTTTTTTCTGGGATGTATTTTGGGACAGGCTGGGGGAAAGCCAGGGCAGGGAATTCAGTGCGATGACAAAATGGAGTGGAACTTCCTCTCTCTGTGTGTGATCCAATGCTGTCAGAGAGGTCCTGGCCTCTCATCCCCACTGGAAGGGAATGAAGTGGAAGCTGGGTGAGCCCCTGGGAGGAAGATCCTTCCCTGAGTGTTGCTGGCAGCCTCAGCTGACAGGAGGAGGCTCCCTCTGACCACTGATTGCTGGAGGGAACAGGAGCTGGAAGTGCCTGTGGATGTTGTGGATCCAAACCTCTCCCTTCTTCCTGACTGGAAACTCCTGATTTAAGAGGTGATGAAGTGGAAAAACAACTTCCATGGGCTGGAAACTTTCAGAGACACCGAGCATGGAATCCAGGAGTGTTTCCCCAGCCGTGACCTTCCTGCTGCAGCGTCCAGAGCTTTGGGGACTTCCTGCATGAACAATAACTGGATAGTCCCTGTTTCCTTTCTCCCCCCTGCTTGCCAATCCCTTGAAACAATCCCTTCAGCACCGGAATAATTGGTGGAAGACAAAGCCAAGTGAAAGCTCTTCATTCACCCCACGGATGCATCTCAGGAGAAAATCCACAGTGTGGCACTTTGCTGACAAGGACCTGCTGGAAAATTGGGGTTTTGCCATTTTTCAAGCAATTTGCAGCATTCCTTAGGCAGAGCTGTGCTCCAGGCGTGGAGAACTCCCTTCAGACACATAATAAAATATAAAAATTCCTCAGAATCGTGACATGAGCAGCTGGAAGAGCAGGAGCTGGAAGGTTTGGATGGACACTCCCGTGCTGTGGCCTTGGCAGGAGCTGTGACAGAGAGGAGAGACAATGGCACTTGTGTCTGCAGAGGTGACAAGGCTCCTGCTTGCTGCTTGGACCAGCTGAGGAGCAACAGCTGTGTCATGGTTGCTAAAACCATCGTGGCTGTTCCATCAACTCCTTCTAGCCCTGTGTTGGAGTTGTGGCTGTTCTAGGAGAGGGTTTGGGGCTGGATTTAGCCAGGAGAGGAGCTGAAATTCACCTTTTTGTGTAGTGAGGTTCTGTTTTGTGATCTCTCCTCCTCCACAACTCCTTCAGTGATTTTACCACACCACTCACCCCTACCCCTGTGGTGTTTTCTCCCTCCCACAGCCATGGATTTCCCTCAGCACAGCCAGCAGGTGCTGGAGCAGCTGAACCAGCAGAGACAGCTGGGGCTGCTCTGTGACTGCACCTTCGTGGTGGACGGCATCGACTTCAAGGCGCACAAGGCCGTGCTGGCCGCCTGCAGCGATTATTTCCGCATGCTCTTCGTGGACCAGAAGGACGTGGTGCACCTGGACATCAGCAATGCTGCAGGTAGGCCTGGGGCTTTTGTTTTTCTACTCTTAACCCTAGTAACCCTCTCCACCCCCATCCTATTCTCTCTTCTATCCAACAACCTCAAAAACACCCCCAGCACAATCATAAACACAGTCAGAACTTCCTTTTTAATCAGCCTAATCCCAATAACAATTTACATCCACTCTGGAACAGAAAGCCTCACCTCCTCCTGGGAATGAAAGTTCATCATAAGCTTCAAAATCCCCATCAACCTAAAAATGGACTTCTACTCTCTTACCTTCTTCCCCATTGCACTATTTGTATCACGGTCCATCCTACAATTCACAACATGATATATGGCCTCAGACCCTTACATTACAAAATTTTTCACTTACCTACTATTCATCCTAATCATCACCAATAACCTCCCAGCTCTGTAAACAGCACAATTCTGTGCTCAGGCTTTGAGGGAGGCTCTTCAGCTTGTTGTTTTGAGTGTTTCAGAATGAGGAGTGAGGAGGTGAGGGCTCATTTCTGGTTGTGTGATCTCTCCTGCAGGCCTGGGCCACGTTCTGGAGTTCATGTACACAGCTAAGCTGAGCCTGAGCCCTGACAACGTGGAGGATGTGCTGGCCGTGGCAGGTTTCCTGCAGATGCAGGAGATTGTCAGTGCTTGCAACGCACTCAAATCTCTGTCTGTGCCCCCAGAAAATCCCCAGCAGCCTCCCGAGACTGGTATGTACCCTCCTGGCTTCTCCTCACAAGATTTACCTACTCGTGCTTCATGCAGGCCAAAATTTATCCACTTATGCTCCTTGGCCACCTTGCAAACCCAGTCCCCACGTGCACCTGGTGCACCTGGATGGGGTTTGATCCTCTTGGGCAGCACCAGCAGTTGAAAAATTGCTGCTTCTGTGAATTTTGTGGGATTTGGGAATCCTGCTGGCAGCAGCAGCTGGATGGCTTCTCCTGTTCTTTCACAGAAGCTGACAAGGTCCCAGCTGATGGCAAGACATTGGTGGTGGCAGAAGCTCTGGGGGAGCCTGACAAAGCCAAAGCAGCTGCTCCCGACAGCCAGGGCAAGGAGGAGAAGCCGGAGGCCGCGGCACAGCCCGAGGTGCCTGCGGAGCAGCCAGCTGGCCAGGAAGGTGAGCCAGCCAGGGGTGACAGCCTGGCTCCTGCTGTCACCCCCAGCACTCCCTGCCCTGACACTGCAGCGCTCGCAGGGACGGGTGCTGCCATCCACGAGGATCCCAAGGCCGACGTTCCCAGGCAGCCATCAGAGAGCGCCGTGGGCAGCGAGAGCCTGGCAGGTGAGCGAGGCTGGGACAAAGCTGGGCAGGGCTGGAGCCCTCCTTATCTGTGGAATTCATTGTGTGAGTGTGAGTTTTGTGAGGCATGGATCCTCTAGGAGCAGTTGTTTTGGAGCATAGTGAGGAGATTTGGGAAATTCTCCTCTGCCTGCACAGGCTTTGGGAATTTAGGGCTAATCACCTGCAAATTCAAAGTGATTCCAGGCAAAGGTGATGGTGGATGAGCTTTCACTTCCCTTCCAACTCAGATGTTTCTGTGATTTCTCTGGAGACAGATGACACCTAATCCCAGTCTCCTTAAGTTAGGAAATACAGGTGGATTTGTGCCTCTGCTGCCACTCCCAAATTTGAACACCCCCATTTTCTACCATCCTGCAGAGATGAAGCTGGAAAGGAAGGAGGAAGATGGGGAGATGATAGTGGAGGAGGAAGATGAGGGTAAAATGCCCAAGGAGGAGCCTCCCCAGCTGGAGAATGGGGAAAATGCTGAGGATAACGAGTCGGGCAGCACGGATTCGGGGCAGGAGAACTCGGGGGAGCCGCGCCTGCTGCGCTCCGGCACCTACAGCGACCGCACCGAGTCCAAGGCCTACGGCTCCGTCACACACAAGTGTGAGGTGAGGCCGGCCGGGCTCCTGGGCAGAGCTCTGGGTGCCACCGGGTGCCTTGGGGACAGCGGGGTGACAGTGCCTGTCCCTCCATCCCTAGGACTGCGGGAAGGAGTTCACCCACACCGGGAACTTCAAGCGGCACATCCGGATCCACACCGGAGAGAAACCCTTCTCGTGCAGGGAGTGCAACAAGGCCTTCTCTGACCCAGCTGCCTGCAAGGCCCACGAGAAGACACACAGGTATGGGTGGAGCCAGGGAAAGACGCCTGAAAAATGTGAGGTTTGCTGGGAATGGTTGAATCCTTTGGAAATCCATTGGTGTGTTGGGGTATCTGGGAGGAGATTTGTCTTTTTCCTCTGTCATGGTCCTGAGTTGGAAGGGATCCACAGGGATCGAGTCCAACTCCTGGCCCTGCACAGACACCATCAGAATCCCATCCTGTGACAGCATTGTCCAAATTTGTGTTGTTTCATGGACTCCCGTCCCTGTAAGTGTTCAGGGTTGGATGGGTCTTGGAACAACCTGCTCTAGTGGCCGGTGGGGTCTAGTGGAACAAGATGAGCTTGGAGGTCCCTCCCAACTCAGGCATTCCGTGACTCCTGTGTCTGGCTGAGGCTGACACTCAGACTGGGGGTAGTGAGACCCCAGTGCTGGGTGTGAGGGGGTGACATTCTGACATTCCCCCCTCACCCCAGCCCGCTGAAGCCTTACGGCTGCGAGGAGTGCGGGAAGAGCTACCGGCTCATCAGCCTGCTGAACCTGCACAAGAAGCGGCACACGGGCGAGGCGCGCTACCGCTGCGAGGACTGCGGCAAGCTCTTCACCACCTCGGGCAACCTGAAGCGGCACCAGCTGGTGCACAGCGGCGAGAAGCCCTACCAGTGCGACTACTGCGGGCGCTCCTTCTCCGACCCCACCTCCAAGATGCGCCACCTGGAGACCCACGACACCGACAAGGAGCACAAGTGTCCCCACTGCGACAAGAAGTTCAACCAGGTGTGCTGGGGAGCGGGGAAGCCGGGCCAGTGGGGTCCTGGAAAGGGAGATTTGTCTATGGGAGGCAGTTCAGGGCTCCCAGAATGGTCCTGGGATGGTGGTGTATCCATGAGTGTAGGGAATGCAGCAAGGCCGTCCATTGGGCATCCCAGAGCAGTCCCAAAAGGGTGGATTATGCATGGGATACAGTTTGGGGGTGCCAGAGCAGTCCTGAAAGGGTGGATTGTCCATGAGATGCAGTTTGGGGCTCCCAGAGTGGTCCTGGAATGGTGGTGTGTCCATGAGGTGTAGTTGGGGCTCCCAGAGCAGTCATGAAAGGGTGAATTATCCATGGGATGCAGTTTGGAATGGATACACCACCTTTCCCGGAGTGGTCCTGGGATGGTGATGTATCCATGAGGCATAGCTGGGGGTCCCAGAGCAGTCCTGAAAGGGTGGATTGTCCATGGGATGCAGTTTGGGGTTCCCAAAGCTGTCCTGGGATGGTGGTGTGTCCATGAGGTGTATTTGGGGGTCCCAGAGGAGTCCTGAAAGGGTGGATTATCCGTGGGATGCAGTTTAGAGGTCCCAGAGCTGTCCTGGGATGGTGGTGTATCCATGAGTGCAGGGAATGCAGCAAGGCCGTCCATTGGGCATCCCAGAGCAGTCCCAAAAGAGTGGATTATCCATGGGCTGCAGTTTGGGGGTCCCAGAACAGTCCTGAAAGGGTGGATTATCCATGGATTGCAGTTTGGGGGTCCCAGAGTGGTCCTGGGATGGTGGTGTATCCATGAAGTGTAGCTGGGGGTCCCAGAGCAGTCCTGAAAGGGTGGATTATCCATGGGATGCAGTTTGGGGGTCTTGGAGCTTGGAAGGAGTGATTTATCCATGGGGTGAAGCTTGGAGGCCTAGAGGCCACTCCAGAAGGGATCCACGGGGATTTGGGTTGCTCCAAAGGGAGATGAGGTGGTTTGAGGCTCTCTCCATCCCGCTCTCCATCCCCAGGTGGGGAATTTGAAGGCTCACCTGAAGATTCACATCGCAGATGGGCCCCTGAAGTGCCGGGAGTGCGGGAAGCAGTTCACCACGTCAGGTAACACAGGGGAGGGGGGCTGAGGAGCCGAGTGATGGGACTTGGATGGTCTGTGGGGAGCAGGGAGTGTTCCAGGGCTGGATCAGAGCCAGAGGAAGAATTTCATCCTGGCTTTAGGGTGCCATGGTTGTGCTGCATGAATTCCTGGTTTTCCCCATGGAGCCACACCCTGGAAGGGAGATGGGGATGTCTCCTCCCATCCTCTCTCAGCCTGCTGCAGAGCCAGAGGGTTGGGATGATCCCAGTGGAGTCTTTTGATCCCCTCAAACACTGAGTGCTTGTCCTGGCTATCTCCACTTCAGTGTTACTGCCCGATCCCAGGCAGGGCGCAGCCAACTTCCCTTGATCCCTGCGCAGTCCCTGCTCCCTGAAGAGCACCAGCCTTTCCCGAGGGAGCTTCTGGGGCTCTGGGGAGGAGGAGAAGGGGGAGGAGGATCCGGTGTCCTTCATCCTGCCCTGCTCCCAGGTAACCTGAAGCGGCACCTGCGGATCCACAGCGGGGAGAAGCCGTACGTGTGCGTGCACTGCCAGCGCCAGTTCGCCGATCCCGGTGCTCTGCAGCGCCACGTCCGCATCCACACCGGTACGGACCCCTCCTGCCCCCGGGGGTTTTCCTGCCCCTCCTGCCCCTCGTGCTCCCCACCCACCTCCTCCTCCTGTGCTTCCCCAGGAGAGAAGCCGTGCCAGTGCTTGATCTGCGGCAAAGCCTTCACCCAGGCGAGCTCCCTCATCGCCCACGTGCGCCAGCACACCGGGGAGAAGCCCTACGTGTGCGAGCGCTGTGGGAAGAGGTGAGGATTCCCTTCAGATATTCCAGTGTTCCCCCACTTTGGTGCTGGTGGAGTATCAGGGGGCACCTCCACTGGCTGTTCCCAGCCAGGTGCCATGCTCTGGAGGGAGGGTGGAGGTGCCAGGGTGACACCAGGGTTGTGGTGACCGTGGTCTCATTCCCCAAGGTTCGTCCAGTCGAGCCAACTGGCCAACCACATCCGTCACCACGACAACATCCGGCCCCACAAATGCACCGTCTGCAACAAAGCCTTTGTCAACGTGGGCGACCTGTCCAAGCACATCATCATCCACACAGGTGGGTGGGTACCTCCCAGAGCCCTGCACCACCCCAGACATCCCCCTTATCCACCCTATTCCCTGTGCCCTCCCAGGGGAGAAGCCCTTCCTGTGTGACAAGTGCGGCCGTGGCTTCAACCGCGTGGACAACCTGCGCTCCCACGTCAAGACTGTGCACCAGGGCAAGGCTGGCATCAAAATCCTGGAGCCCGAGGAGGGCGACGAGGTCAACATCGTCACGGTGGCGTCCGATGACATGGTGACATTGGCCACCGAGGCGCTGGCTGCCACCGCTGTCACGCAGCTCACAGGTGAGCTTGGGGCCCTGTGGGGTTCCCAAAGAGAAGGGAAGGTCAGAGGTGGGGAGCAGCTGGGAGGTCCTGGCGTTGTCCTGAAATGGAACCTTATCCATAGGGAGCAGCTGGCTGGTCCCAGAGTTGTCCCCACAGGGAGATTCATTTATGGGGGTTCAGCTTAGGGGAGTCAGGAGGCATCCCAAAAGGGAAATTTACCCTTGGGAATGCAGCTTGGGGGTCTTGGAGGTGTCCTGAAACGAAGGTGCAGCTTGGAGGTCCCAGATGCCATCTCAAAAGGGAGATTTTATCCCTGAGAGGAGCTTGGGTGTTCCATGAGCCACCCCAGAAGGAAAACTTACCTGTGGGGAGCAGTTGGAGAGGCCTGGAACTGTCACAAAGATGGGGTTGATTTATGAAGATGCAACTTCGAGGTCCCAGGAGCCACCCTAAAAGGGAAACTTGTCCATGGGATGTAGCTTGGGCATCCCAGGACTAAAAGGGGGCTGGATCTCCAGGGATGAGCTTGGGGTTCCAAGAGACCCTCTGAAAATGAGATTTTTCTGTGAGGGGCATCCTAGGGGATCCCTGGAGCCCTTGCGGAGGGGAAGCTTAACCCTGGGGAGCACCTTGGGTGCCTTAGAGCCGTCTGAAAGGGAGGTTTGTCCGTGAGGTGGAATTTGAGGAGCCCAAGAGTCTCCTAAAAGGGAGATTCAGTTGTAGGGGGGCAGTTTATGGCTTTTCCATGGGGTGCAGCTTGGAGGTCCTGGAGCCCCCAAAGGTGCTGGAGATTTATCCAAGGGTGCAGTACCCGAGTCTGGGCAGCCTCAAATCCCACTGGAGCCACTCCCAGCCTCAGCACTGGGCAGGATCCATGGCTGGGGGGGAATTCCTGCCCAGCTGGGCCCCACAATGTCCCTGTCCCCACTAATGTCCCTGTCCCCCTCTGTTCCCACAGTGGTGCCCGTGGCAGCTGCAGTGACAGCGGACGAGACTGAAGCACTTAAAGCTGAGATCACCAAAGCGGTGAAGCAGGTGCAGGAGGCAGGTGAGACTGGGAATACCGGGAATACTGACCGGGCTGGCTCCTCCCATCCCACACCCCAGCACCTCCGGGAATACCGGGAATATTGGGCTGGCTCCTCCTATCCCATCACCACCGGTAGTTTGGGGCTGGCTCCTCCTATCCCATCACCCCAGCACCTCCGGGAATACCGGCACGGGCTGGCAGCTCCCATCCTGTAGAATTTGAATGTAGAATTTTCTACAAATCTATTTCCTACACCATCCCACCACCCCCGAGCCTGGCCCATTTCGGTGTGTGTGTTTCTCTCTCTCTCTCTCCCTGCAGACCCCAACACGCAGATCCTTTACGCCTGCGATTCCTGCGGGGAGAAGTTCCTGGACGCCAGCAGCCTGGCGCAGCACGTGCGCATCCACACGGCCCAGGCGCTCGTCATGTTCCAGGCGGAGCCCGACTTCTACCAGCCGTACGGCGCCGCGGGCTGGCCGGCAGAGCAGGTCATCCCCGCCGGGGAGCTCCTGTTCCGGCCCCGCGACGGCCCCGAGCCGCCCCCGGCCGCCGCCCCGGCCCCCGAGGGGCCGCCCCCCGCCCCCGAGTGACCCCGCCCCCGCCCTGCCTTTATTTAAGAGACAGCTCGGAAATGGTGTAAAAAGTGTATTTCTGGAAGGAAAGAGATGGAATAAAATGCAGTATTTTGTAAGGGTTGGTGCTCGGGGAGGGGGCTGTGGCTTCTCTCCCCCTCAGGGGATGTTTTGGGTGCCGTGGGGGACACTGGAACACTCCAGTCCCTGCTGAGAGTGTGATGTGGAGGGATAGCAGGGATAGATGAGATGATAAAGGATGAAAACCGTGGTTTAAGGTTTTCAACCCCACCCAGAGCAGCAGATGGGGATTTTTGGGGTAAAGCCCCAAAAGACTGTCCCATGCTGAACCCCACTGAGGGAGGGGTGTGGAGGCAGGGGAGCTGCCCCTGTTTGGGGGTAAAAGGAAGGAAAAAGGTGCTGCTGATGGAGGTGGGGGTGGGAGCCTGTCCTGCCCCGCCCAGGGGCTGGGGCTCAGCTGGGCCCACCCACCAGGGCCCCCACATGGAGCTGCCCCTGTCCGTGTGTCCAGCTGGACACTCCCCCCTGCTCTGTCCCCTCAGGGCCCCCAGGTCCCCAGGGCAGGGAGGGAAGGGAGAGACACACGGACACAATGACAGGGGCTGGGACAGACGGACACAGAGATGGCTGCAGGGCCAGCTGGACACCTGGAAAGCTCCGTGGATGGTGGGACAGTGGCAGAGACACACGGACACCTTCAGGCCAGACAGTTTCACATCCAGTTGGACACCTGGACATGTGTCTGTCCATCCATGTGCTCACCTGTGTCCATGTGTCCATCTGTTCTCATCCCTGCTCCCCAGACAGGGGGGTTTGGAGGATCCAGGACAGGCTGGGCTGTCCAGCCGGACACATGGACAGGGCTGCTGGTGTTGGACCTTCACTGGAAGTAGCTGGACAGAGGGACAGACTGACAGATGGACACAGGGATGGATTGACAGGCAGACACAGACAGGGACATGTCCAGCTGGACACACGGACACCTCTGTGGATGGACACATGGCTGGCTACATTCACAGCCAGACAGAGGGACCACTGCGAGTCCAGTCAGACAATTGTACATCCAGCTGGACACATGGACGTTGTACAGACAGACACCTGTCCAGCCAGACACATTCCACCCATGGGCATAAATGCCCCAAAAATGCCCTTTTCACCCCAAAGGCCCCTCTCCAAAAAGCAGCCATTTCACACCCCCGCCCCGCCCCCTCACACCCCCCTCACACCCCTGCCCCGCCCCCCCAGCCCCGTGTCCGTCTGTCCGGGCCCATCCCTGTGTCCATCTCCAGGCTCCGAGCATGGGGAGGCTCCGGCCGATCCCGACCCCGAACCCACGGACCCGGGAACGGGGTGGGGGCGGGGCGGGGGCGGGGCGGGGGTGTGAGGGGGGCGGGGCAGGGGTGTGAAAGGGCTGCTTTTGGAGAGGGGACTTTGGGGTGAAAAGGGCATTTTTGGGGCATTTATGCTCGTGGGTGGGAAGGTGTCTGGTTCAGCAGGTGTCTGGCCAACTGTCCAGATGGACGTACAATGTCCGTGTGTCCAACTGGATGTACAATGTCCAACTGTCCAACTTGGATGTACACTGTCCGTGTATCCAACTGGACGTATATTGTCCAACTGGACGTACAATGTCCATCTGTCCAGCTGGACACTCCCCTCTTCTGACAGCTCCACCATCCCCATTCCCAGCTCAAGTTGCTCCTGTTGGTCTGTCCAGCTCCATGCCCATCCATCTCCACAGCCATGCGTGTGTCCAGCTGTCCGTCCATCTGTCTGCCCATCTGGACACTGTACAGCCATCCGGACACACGGACATTGTGTGTCCAGCTGAATGGGTGCACATATACATGCAGATGGACACTTGGACATTGTCCGTCCAGTTGGACACTTGGACATTGTATATCCAGGTGGACAGATAGACATTGTGTGTCCGTCTGGACACTGTACATCCAGTTGGACAGACACCTTCCCCCTCCAACCATGGGCATAAATGCCCCAAAAATGCCCTTTTCACCCCAAAGGCCCCTCTCCAAAAAGCAGCCATTTCACACCCCCGCCCCGCCCCCCTCACACCCCCCTCACACCCCTGCCCCGCCCCCACAGCCCGTGTCCGTCTGTCCGGGCCCATCCCTGTGTCCATCTCCAGGCTCCGAGCATGGGGAGGCTCCGGCCGATCCCGACCCCGAACCCACGGACCCGGGAACGGGGTGGGGGCGGGGCGGGGGCGGGGCGGGGGTGTGAGGGGGGCGGGGCGGGGGTGTGAAAGGGCTGCTTTTGGAGAGGGGACTTTGGGGTGAAAAGGGCATTTTTGGGGCATTTATGCTCGTGGGTGGAGGGGGGAAGGTGTCCGTCCAACTGGATGTTTAATGTCCAGCTGGACGTATACAACGTCCATCTGTCCAACTGGATGTTCACTCTCGATCTGTCCAACTGGACGTACAATGTCCAACTGTCCAGCTGTATGTACAATGTCCATCTGTCCAGCTGGACATTCCCCTGTTCTGTCCATCTGACAGCTCCACCATCCCCATTCCTAGGTGAATGTGCTCCCGTTTACTGTCCAGCTCCATGTCCATCCATCCCCACGGCCATGGGTGTGTCCATCAGTCCGTCCATCTGGACACTGTACGTCCAGCCGGACACACGGACACTGTGTGTGCAGCTGGACAGTTGGACATTGCATGTCCGGTTGGACATTGTACATGCAACCGGACAGATGGACAGACACCTGTCCAGCCAGACACCTTCCCCCTCCACCCACGAGCATAAATGCCCCAAAAATGCCCTTTTCACCCCAAAGTCCCCTCTCCAAAAGCAGCCCTTTCACACCCCCGCCCCGCCCCCCTCACACCCCCGCCCCGCCCCCGCCCCGCCCCCACCCCGTTCCCGGGTCCGTGGGTTCGGGGTTGGGATGGGCCGGAGCCTCCCCATGCTCGGAGCCTGGAGATGGACACAGGGATGGGCCCGGACAGACGGACACGGGGCTGGGGGGGCGGGGCAGGGGTGTGAGGGGGGTGTGAGGGGGGCGGGGCGGGGGTGTGAAATGGCTGCTTTTTGGAGAGGGGCCTTTGGGGTGAAAAGGGCATTTTTGGGGCATTTATGCCCATGGGTAGAGGAGGAATGTGTCTGGCTGGACAGGTGTCTGTCCAAATGTCTAGAAGGAAACACATTTGTCCATTTGTATGTCCGTCCATCCATCTGTCTGTCGGTCCAAGCCTGTGTGTCCATCTAGATGTCCAATGTCCGTGTGTCCGGCTGGACACTCCCTGTTCTGTCCATCTGACAGATCCATGGGATGGGTGGCTGAAGGGGATGGGCCAGGAAGGACGGGCAGGTCCAGACCCAGCTGGGTGGATGGACAGTGCACGGACACCCGGACACACGGACAGTTCACACCTGGTGGGACACACAGGCAGTGCCCTCCAGCCCCCCCCCAGCCCTTGCACAACACCCCAAAACTGCCCCTTTTTACCTCAAAGGCACCACTCAGACACCAGCAGGGTCGGACCCTTTCCCCTTCCCCAGTAATCCTTGTGTCCGTCTGTCCAAGCCCCATCCATGTCCGGGGTCTGTCCATCAGTCCCACCTCTCTCCTCCCACCCTGACCCTCCCAGTGGGACTTGGGGGTCGCTGTGGGGTGTCCTGGCCTGGCTCCCCACACCCAGCTCCACCCTGGGGCACCTGCAGCCCTTTTTCCCTTTCTGTCCTGGTTTTACCCCAAAACAGGCTCTGGTCCACCCCCCACCCTCAGCCTGGGGTGCAGGGGTAGGGTTTCCCCTGGGTTTGGAGGCCACTCCCCACATTCTGCCCTAAACCTCCTTTTTTACCACACCTGCATGATTTTAACCCATTTACACCAGGCTTGATTAGGCTTCCCACTTGCACCTGGCAGGGATTTGGGTGGAAAAGCAGTGAAAAACACCAAGTCTGGCTCTTACATTTCCAAGTATGATGAATATCAGTAATCCAGGGATAATTTTCAGTGAGGAGTTGGTGCGTGGTGAGATTAAAAGTGGGGTCAAACCCTGAGATTACAGTTTTCACAAGTAATAACGAGACAGGAGGGAAAATCCAGAGGATTTGGTGTGAAATGATCTTTTTTTCCTGTTTTTTTTTTGAGGGAGAGGGGGTGACCCCTCCCTGGCAGCCCCAAACTCCCCTTCCCTGCTCCCCCTCCCCACGCCGAGGGACGAGGTCGGGGCGCCGACGTGTTTTGTATTTTTTAATAAAGTTCGTAATCCAATGGACACACAAAACAAAACTGCGCTGAGAAAAAAAAAAAAAAAAAAAAAAACAAAAATAAACAAAAAAACAAAACAAAACAAAAAAAAAAACCAAAAAAAAAAAAAACCAAACCAAGTTCCATAAATTAATTAAGTGTTAGGGGAAGCGAGGGGGGCCAGGGCAGAGTCTTTGTACAAGTGTATAACACTTCCACAGCTGATGAGACGAGGGGATGTTTAAATGAAGCGCACTTACAAATGAGTGACAATACAAAGTCTGAGTATGAAAATAAGATTTTTTTTCTCTGAAAACACATTTTTGGCACAGATTAAAAAAAAATGTATGTTGTGGGGATTTGATTTTTTTTTTAAAGTCAGTATTATATATATTTATATATATTATATATATATTTATATATACACACACCCACTGAGTTCTGCATATCCCACCAGGAAGGAAAAAAGCTCTCCCTTTTGTTTTGTTGTTTGTTTTGTATTCTCTTGTTTTTCAGTGTAAACTGTACATCCCAGATGAAGAGAAGACGGCTGCAGCAGGGGCAGGTGGAGGAAGAGGAAGGTTCACATCCGGAAAAAAATAACCCCCCCCCAAAAAAATAAACAAACCCCAAAAGAAGGAAAAAAAAAAAAACCAACAAAAACCCCAACGAAACAACCAATAAAATAAAAAATGACTGTGAAATGCTCCTTGACCCACAAATCTCAGCAGAGTCCCTGCGGAACGTCCACGGCGCGGTCAATGTGTGTCAAGACATCCAGAACGTCACAGCGTCTCCAACTGTGCAAAGTCCGAGTCACTAATTTAGTGCAAAGGCAGTTCAGGTTCTTTTTTATTTTTTTCCTTTTTTTTTTGTTAAAAAAAATAAGCCATCCTTTTCTCTTTTTTTTTTTTTCTTTTTTTTTTCTTTTTTGTGTGTTTTTTTCCCCAAAAAGGAGGCATGGGAACCCAAGCCCAGTCCACCTGCTGAGTGCATCAGTTGTCCATAAACTAAAGCAACATGTAAACATCCAAGGTTTGATCGAGGCCGGTCGGGCAGGAGGCTGGTTTCTGGCAGCATATTTCTTGTTTCATAACCTTCTCTCCTTCTTTTGAATTAGTTTTATTTTAAAATTAATTTTTTGTGTGTTTTTTTTTTTTTTTGTGGGCTTTTTTTTTTTTGTCGTTGTAGTTGTTTTTTGTTTTTTTTTTTGCTGCAGGGCCTTGGAAAAATTAAAAAAAAATTAAAATTAAAAGAATAAAAAGTCAGTAACTGGTAAACAGCTCATACCGACGCGATGACAATCATCAGGTGAGGAGAGATGTTGGAGATGCTGGCGAGGAGGTCGGGGGCCAGGCGGGACAGGTGGCTTTCCGAGAACTCGCAGGGTGGGAAGATCTGCAGAACGTAGGCAGGCTGCAGGGAGGGAAAAACCAGAAATCAGAGACAACCCACGCCCACAGAGGTTTAAAAATGAGACATTTCAGTGAGTTCTGGGTGCTTAAAGCATCCTAAATTGTGTATAAGAGAGCAGCCATGGGTTTTGTTTCCCAGTGGGGAGTTTTCTACACCACAGGCTGATTTGGTTGGGAAAGGCAGAAAAATTCCCATTAATTATAATTTCAGTGGTTGCTCTGAGTGCTGGGCTCATTCTGGGCTCCTTATACCCAGAATTAAATTACACACAGGTTAAACTGCAATCAGTGCAGCAACACACTGGAATAAACCCTCCATGGCACCAAATGCATTCTGCAAGAAAACACCAGCTGTCCTGGAAAAATCAGGATATGGGGAATAAACCAGGACTCTACTTCAGAGATAGAAGAGCTGAGAAATGTATTTGGGAAATGCTTTTCAGCCCAAGATGATGAACTGGGAACACACCAAACACAGATTTGGGTTTTTTTTAGCTTTGGGGTTGCTTTCATCAATTCCATCAATGATTATATATCAAAAATTTATGGATCCCATCCATAATTTAAGGATCCCATCCATGTCTTTGATGGGTGATGGAAATGTGGGCCAATAACCCCAGGCAGACCCAGCAGAAGCCTGAGCTGCCTGTGCCATAAGGGACTGGTTTGGTGTCCCTGTGGCACTGCAGGGCTCTGTGCCCATGTCATTAGGGCCTGGTTTGGTGTCCCTGTGGCACTGCAGGGTCTGTGCCATGCCCATACCTGGTTGGAGCCGGGGTTGGGGACGTTGATGATGCCTGCAGCCTGCTTGGCCTGCAGGTAGCTGATGAAGGCGGCCTTGAGCGACTCGGTCTGACTGACCACGTCCTCCTGGTCCCGGCCGCAGGGCAGGGCCAGCAGCAGGCAGTAATCGCTCTCCACCTGCAAGGAAGGACAGGCTCAGGGAAATGTTGCATGAGGGATGTTTTCCAGCCATCCATCCACTATCCATGGGGGAAAAGCCTCACTTTAAACTCCTTGATGTTACAATTTGTACCCCAGAGAAGCGGTGGCTGCCCCATCCCCAGGAGTGTCCAAGGCCAGGGCCAGGCTGGAGCAACCTGGGATAGTGGAAGGTGTCCCTGCCCATAGCAGGGCGTGGGATGGGCTTTGAGGCCACTCCAACCCAAATCAGTCTGGTATTCTGTGATTCCAAAACTTGTTGAGAGCTCAGTCAAGATGGAAAAGACTAAAAATGGATTTTCATGGCCACCTGAACTCCCCACCCTACTCAGAAACACTGAAGCCAGCAGGAGTTTGTCCCTAGGCTCAGGGTGACTTAAAGGTTTCCCAGCTCTCATTGCCTTTTCCATAAGAGCAGTGTAAGAGCTATTGCTCATCATCTGAAATCAATGTTTCCCTGGGTTGAAGGAATCGGTGTCAACACCAGGATCCCAAAACAGAACCACAGCGATCTCCTGGATTGGAAGGAATCCACAGGGATCATCAAGTCCAACTCCAGGCCATGCACAGGATCCCCACAATCCCTCCCTGTGCATCCCTGACAGCAGCGTCCAAACGCTCCTTGGGCATCCTTGGGGCCGTGCCCATCCCCCGAGGAGCACACATGACAGGACCCCAGGTTTTGGGGAGCCCTGGTGGCTTCCAGCCCTGCAGCTGGTGAGCCCAGGCAAAGCTCTGAGCCTCCCAAACTCCCTCCCTGCCCAGCCCACGCCCTCACCATCATCCTGCGTGCGACGCCCTCGAGCTGGGAGGCCTCGAGGCGCATGCGCTGCGCGATGCGCAGGGGCGGCCCTCCCTCGGGCGCCGGCAGCGAGCGGTGAGCCAGCACGTTGTTCCCCGACACAAAGTGCAGCTGCACGGCCGCCGTGTCGTTCTTGAGAGCCAGCAGACCCTGCCACACAATGGGGTATTTCTGGGAAGAGAGGGAGAGAGTATTGCACACACAGCAAGGAGGTGGGATGTGAAATGCTGAGCTGCTCGGCTGCTATCAATGCTTCTATCAGAGGTTTAAAGGCTCAGCAGAGATGGAGCAGCAGATCAGTCCTGTCCAGGCCAGGCCTGGGTTATATCCTGCTAAATCATCAGGAATTCAGTCCTTTTCCTTCCAGCTGGCCAGCCTGCCTGGGTGGATCCCGTCATGCCAATCCCTCTGCCGCCCACCCAGCACAAGGCTGTTCTGAATGCTGTGTTCCCTTTTACAAATGGACAAATGGAGAAATAACAGAACTGCTCGAGGCATGGAAGACATTTGGTGCTGAACACAACTCTCAGCTCCTTGCTGGTATCTGTTCCTCACTGCCTCCCTCCTCTTTCTAATTTCTACACTTGGGAAAGTGTTTTTTCCTTTTCATTTAAATGAAATACACCAACTGTCTCCCCTGCCTATGAGGAAACACTTTCCAGGAAAATGCTGACTTGTAAAACTGACTTGGAACAGCAAACACGGCTAAAATCCATCAGGGACAAAACAACCCAAAACCCAAACAATGCCTTTTCTTGCATCTGAAGTTTTCGATGCAAGAAAGGCCAGATTTGGTGCTATGGCTGAGACAGAACCAGGTGATTTCCCCCCAGATCAGGAGCACAACACTCACTGTCAGCAGCTGGACCATGTCCACAGGTCTCTGGGACACAGGGTGAGGGGATGGTTCCTGCTTGAGCGTGGACTGGGGCTCCGGGCGGCTGAGGGGCGGCCCCGAGGTCGTGGGGATAAACATGGATTGCTTGGGAACTGCCTGCGGCTGGTGCGGCGATGGGAGCTCCTGCTTCATGGAGATGGCGACGGGCGAGGGGTACGAGGTCTGGCTCGTGTCCCCCTGTGCCCTCTGCAGGTGGACGTGGGGGTCCATCTGTGCCGTGTGCCTGTTCACAGGGCCGTGGTGACTCTGCTCCGGCCCTGCTGCCGACGGGCCCTTGGGATCCTGCGGGATCTGAGGGGTCTTGCTGCGGACTGGCTGGCTGGGGTGCGAGTGCTCGCCCTCTGGCAGACCCTGGGAAGCAGGCAGGGGGGAAAAGGAAAGATGTTTAGGCCAAGGGTGTATTTAATCCCATTGTAAGGCTGCCAGAACACCATGAGATTCCTGCTGGAGACATCCGTGTCATAGCAGCAGCCCTGCTGCAGCAGCACCTGGGACAGTCTCCCACTTCCAAGCCCACCTGAGCTGAAACCCCACTCCCTGAATCCTGCTCCAAGCCCATCCTTAGCCACACCATCCATCCAAGGATGCCTGACCCACGCACCACCTTGGTACTGACAATTCTCCCCCTGACACCATATCCAGAAACCTGCATCTCCCCCCCTCCTGGGTGGAGCTCCAGAGGGGTTCAGGAGTTTTCAGCTTCCTCTGATGCTAAGCAGTATTTGAACCCCATTTCTCATAAGAAAGAGCTCCAGATTCCAGGGAGACAGATAAAGGGTTTTCTTTCTCACCTGGGACGGGGTCATGCTCCGGGAGGGCAGCCCGATGGGCGAGGCGCCCGGGAACTGCGGATGCCCGAGCTGTGCCGTGTGGTAATTCCTCATGTCGCCGTACACGGAGCGGTAATCGTGGAAGGAGCTCCCGGCGGGATGCATGATCTGCACCCCGTGTGGGACCACCACGGGCTGCGTCAGGGGCAGCCCGGGCAGCTGGCTGCCCGAGGGCACGCTGAGCAGCCGTGGCTCGCTGTGGGGAGAGTGGGCCATCTTCCCTTCGGAGGATTTGGGAGTCTCTTTGCCGGGCTGCGGGGTCTTACTGACCGGCGGAGTTTTGACGGCCCCTTCGGGCGTGCGGGATTGTCGCGTCTCCGAGTGGTGCTCGCCCACGGCGGCCATGTGCGGGTGCATGATCATCCTGACGTCCCGGGGGACGTTGTACTGCTCCAGCCGCAGGCCGCCGGGGTGCATGCGGTAGTCGGGCTGCATCACCAGCACGTCGGACTGCACCGGGGCTGGCCCGCGGCATACCGCCGTGTGGTGGAAGTGCAGCTCCTCCTCGGGGGGATGCTGGGAGGACAGCGGGGGCATGACGATATCTCGGATGGGTGCTGGCTGGGGCGTGCTGGATCGCTGGGGTTTCATCTCCATCTGGGGTTGCAGAGCAGCTCGGGGGGAGTGCAGCGCTTCCGGGCGGATGCCGTAGGGAATGCCGGAGAGAGGAGGGGTGTTCATCCTCACCTCACCTTGGGATAGATGGCCCAGGGACACAGTCTGTGTTACGCTGTGGGGGGGCATGATAACGGATTGCTCGGGATGCATGCTGGATATGTACTGAGGAACGGGAATTCCCGGCGCCAGCATGACCGGGGTGCTGCTGGACAAAGCCGGAGACGAGGTACTGCCAGGGTGACAGGCGCGGGGGAACGGTGACGGCGAGTGCCCGCTGGTGCGCGGCGAGTGCGGTTCCTGCTTGGTGACCCCCAGGTGGGAGATGGCCCGGTCGGTCGGGGTGCTGGGGCCCGAGCTGACGTGGTTCGCTTCAGAGTGCATCTTCCCAGAGAGGGAAGGGTGGTGAGGACTAACCCCAGGACTCAGGTTGGAGGGTTGCAGAGTCTTTGTCTCCACTTTCAGAGCAGCTGGGTCAGACAGTTTTTTGTTCACAACCATCTGGTTATGGACCAGCACGGGTGGAGTGTTTACGGTCTGCGTCAGGACCTTGCCGGACTGCGACGCCGGGGCCTGGACAGCAAGGTGGGACGAGTCGGGCTTGTCCAGCGCGGCGCGCTCCTGTTTGACAGAGGAGATGACGGGCGAGGTGTTGTAGGGCTGTGCTCCAAGTACCAACGAAGAATGGGTGGAAACAGTCCCATAGCCCGCCGAGGTCTGGGAGCCTTTGGGTGCTGGCTGGGATGGTGTGATAGGCTCCTGTTTAATCTGAGACTTGGATACAGACTGCTGGAACTCAATGTCCACAGCGCTGGCTGGGGGAATCTGGCTGATCTTGGCACTGATTCGCTGAGGACCTTCTGTCTTCTGCCCTGAGTAACTCAGGAGCACCACACCTTCCGAGGTGTTCACCCGCAGCCCTGGGCTGGACCCAGTCTCCACAGGCCTCTCCTCAATAATAGACATCGATCCTGGATGAAACCTGCTGTTATCATTTGCACTTGACCTCTGCTTAAATTTCGGCGAGGGAGCATTGACGAGGCATGTCTGGGTTTGGGGAGCTTGTTTCACCAAGGTGATCCTTGGAGCCTCCTCCAGATCCACGTTGTGGGGCATCCTGCTGATGACAGAAGTGGCTTTGGGAGCAATCACGGTGTTGACCTTTTCCTTCTCACTGAACACTGGCGCTTCGGCCACCGGTGGCTCCAGAGCGTTGGTGACAGGAACAGCCGGCTTCTCCTCGGAAACCGGCTTGATGGCCTCCACAGCAGGGTGGAGAGGTGTCTCCTCCAGGCAAGGTGCGCTCACCGGCTCTGTGTGCGTTGTTGTCACGTGTGTGGAGGTTATGCTTGTCGCTGAGACGTATTTGGGCTCCATGAGTATCTTCCTCAAAGTGCTGGAGTTTGTGTCGATATCCGACGCCTTTGTGTCCGGTGGGAGAGCGGGCGGGGGTGTGGAACGGGCACGGGGCTCCTCATGCCTGACCATCCACTCTGGCACCTTGGCAGCGCTGGAATGAAGGGGGACGATGGTGGTGGGTACGGGGGTGGGCAGCTTGGCCGCCGCTGCCCCGGGGACAGCAGGAAGGGCTGTGTTCGGGGCACTCGGCGGTGTCATGGCAGCGTTCTCCAGGGGCGACCGGATCTTGAATCCGCTCTGACTCCCCTCATCAAGGGGGACCGGTGGGGGACCCAGGTCCAAAGGAGCTGGAGCAGGCACCTTTGGAGAGGTGCTGCTCTCAGGGACAGCCTCAAGTGCAGCTACGACGTCAGCAGCCACAGCCTTGGTGACATCAGAAGCACTTGGCTCCATGGATGCTGTGGGTTTGATTTGCTTCTCCTCCTTTGAGGCTTCTTCAGGTTTTGTCTTTACTTCGTTGGCAGGGGGTGATTTGCTCTGCACCCTCTCTGGCTCAAAGGTGTTGACTTCAGCAACGTCGCCCTTCCTGCTTGTGCTCTTCTTGCGTCTCTGCCGCGTGGTTTTTTGACGGCCCTTTTCCTTCCGAGCAACTTCAGCCTCCTGCAAGGTCTCAGCCTCCTGTGCAGAGTTGGAAGATTCACTGAAGCTGACCTCAGACTCCTTGCTCTCAGTGTCCAACGCTGTCGGGACAGAGCCAGGCACTGGCTGCACCACAGGCTCGACGGCAGCCTCGGTTTCTAGGATATTGTTCACTGCCTGATCAGTCTCAGGCTCCATCTCCTCCCGAGGGGACTGCAGCACCAAGGGCTCTGTGGGGATTTCAGTCTCAGATTCAGCAGGATATGTCGGCGGTGCAGGGAAGCTTTCTGTCTCCCCAGAAATATCATTGATGATGGAGCCGATGGCTGCTGCCAGCTCCGTTTCACTGGCCTGGTGTGCAGGTTTATCTGCCTCCTCCTCCTGACGGACTTCAGCCACATCTGTTGTTGGCTCTTTGTAGGCAGCAATCGTTGGAGGAGTTTCAGTGAGTTTTGCAATATTCTCCACCGCCTGCTCGAGCTCAATCTGCTTTGCTAACTGGGCAGCCTCAGGCGACTGCTTGGGCTCCCGTGTCACCTCCTTTTCCATTTCTGGGAATGAATCTTCTACCTCATTCTTAGAGAAGTGGGGTGGCAGGATGTCCTCTTTTGGAGGGCTCTTCATCTTGGGGGGTGACACTGCCACCGGCTCTGCCTCCTCTTCGGTGGGCCTCAAGGCACCCTTGACTTCATCGACGTTGAGGCGTATTTCTACATTTTTGAGACACACGGATGCCTTATCAACGACGGTTTTGGTATTTTTGTACCTTCCCCTTTTGGATTTCGTAACCTTTTCTGGCACTGGCTTCTTCTCATTGATCTCAACTGTGGGGATTTCTAGCTGATTTTTCTCCACATCCAGTTCTTTCCGATCACGTTTCTGCTCACTTGCTGCTGGCTCTTTCTCAGCAGCTTTTGCTTTATTGCCGTTGTCACCGATGCTCGATTCCTGACCACTTCTTTCAGCAGCATCTTCAGATTCAGCCATGTTATCGGCTTTCGGTTCATTCTTCCCTTTTTTCCCCTGTTGGCTGGCAGCAGCTGATGAGTGAGTGTGTGTGAGCTTCTGGGACCTAGGAGACCTCCAACCCTCTGCAGGTTTAGGAGCTTCCACAGTATCTTTAGTTTCAGCTTCCTCCGCCTCTTGTTGTACCGGTTCCGTCTTTATTGGAGAGATCTCCTCTTCTGGCTTACGGCGGGATTTGGGAGGTCTTCCCCTCCTCGGGGTTGTGGGAACAGTAGTCACTGTTTCCTGTGGTTCCTTTTCCACTCTCTTCCTGGTGGATCTAGTGACCTCCATGGAGTCCTTCACTGGAGATGGGCCTTCGTTGTCCCCTGTAGTAGCATAGACTGACCTCACGTTTCTGCGCCTGGTCCGGCCTATTGGCAAGCTCAGCTCCACGTTTTCTGGCTCTGCAGCAGAACTTGGGGATTTAGCAGCATTTCTTGAAACCTTTTCTGCCTCCACTTTCAATTCAGAAAGCTTCTGGGTGTCCCCGCGAGGAGAGCTCGACCTTTTCAGTTTCTCGCGGTCAATTCTTTCGCTCTTCCTCGTGACAGGCTTTTCTGTGACATTAGCTGCAGCCGACTGCACAGGAGTCTTGGACCGTTTACTTTTGTAGGACTTTTTATCTTTTACAACAACCGGAGGTTCCACTTCCATATCATTGTCGGAAACGGGCGGCAGGACCTCAGCAGCCGCCTCCACCTTTTGACTCACACCAGCATCGGTGTTGGCAGAGGGTAGAGGATTTTCCTCTTTAGGTTCTGCAGCCTCATCTGACTTCTGAACTAGCTTGGGTGGAGGTGGAAGCAGCTGGGCAGCCTCAGGTTCTGGATCTACGCTGATATCTGCATCAGAAAACGAGGCCCCAGGAGTGGGAGGTTTGGTATCCAAGTATGAAGGATGCTCTGTTGCCACAGCATCTTCCTCTGGCGCCAGGGTTGTAGCAATAATTTCTTTACTCGCTTCTACAACTGGTGGAGGTTCTGTTTGCTCAGGAGGTTCCATTTTGGCAGGAGCAGCAAGTTCAGGAAAAGGTTTTTGTTCCTCTGCTGCAGCAGCAGGTTCAGAAGGTTTCTCTTCTTTGACAGAAGCTGGTTCCACCATGACCTTTTCGCTCACTATTTTCTCAGGAGCGATGGGAGCTAGTTCCTGTGGGAGGACGGTGACTGAAGAAGGACCAACAGCTGAAGAAGGTTTATGTTCTGTTTCTTTACTATCAGGAACTATTTCTGGGGTTTTTGGCCGATTTTCTTTATCTTCCTGTTTCTCGACTTCTTTTGGTTTCTGATCTTTCTCCTTTTCTTTCTGCTGCATTCGTGTCAGCTCAACAAACCTACTGTGGAAGAGAACCACTGGCTCTTGCACCAAATCAGCCGTGCTGTTCGTCCCATCGGAGGAGGACTGTCTCCCATACAGCCTTCCAGAGATGAAGTCCAGATCATCATCCTTCCTCTCTAAATGCTGCAGGCGTTTGGAGTCCTGTTCAAAGATTGAACTGTGCAAAAACCGAGAAGCGAACAGTTCCTGCCGCTCTTGTTCCTCCTCTTTATGATCCTCTTTTTTATCATCCAGTTTTCCACCTTCGGAATCGGTTCTGATTTTTTTCTTTTTCATGTACCAGGATGGAATAGGTCTTGGAGCCGAGTCAACCTTCTCTTTGTCTTTATTGTTTCTGAAACTAGCAAATCTTGAATCCCAGTCTAGAAAGGACCAGTTTTCCTCTCTGGAGGAAGAGAGGGATTTAGCCCTTTCAAGCAAGGCCTTTGTGTCAGGTGTGATTGTCTTGTCCAATGCAAAAGAGTAGAATTTGTTTCTTTCTAAAGAACCGGACTGGAGTCTTTCCTCTCTTTCACGGAATTTCTCTTCTCTGTCCCTTAATAAAAAAGACAACCTGGAACTCTCTAACAAGGACGAGGCTTTTGGGGAATGGGGTTTGTTTTCACCATCGTCATCCGAATCTGAAGGCACCTCCCCAGGTTCCAGGTCTCGGACAGACCGTTTCCGTATACTGTCTCTTTTCACAATGCTGCTTGGAAAGCTGATATCCACTCTCCCAGGCTCTTGCTTCACTTGGGTTTCCCACCTACTTGAGTCTTCCTCAGAACTCAGCACAGAGAGTTTTATTTTAGCCATTTCTGCCATCTGCTCCCTTCTGCTGGAATCATAAGGATTGAATTTCAGCGAGTCCTCCCTCACAGTCATGTTGGAGTATGAAAGACCCTTTTCTTCTATTTTAGGTGACTCTTTGGTTTCCTTCAATGGCATTAACCTTGGAGAATCGATCGTGTCGTCATCCTCATGGAACGGGAAGTGCCTGATGCTTGGAGAACATGACATCCTTTCGGAGTCCTCACTCACCTGACGAGAACTTCTGTAGTTCCTTTCTCTCTTAGTGCTGATTTCAAAGTCAAACTGATCAGTCTTTTTCCTTTTACTTGGTGGAGAGTCATCAGTGACATCTTGTGGAGGCTTTCCCACCTCATGAACCAGACTCCGCTTTTCATATTCATCCACCTCTTTCTTTGGACTGCCAAACTTCTCTGACTTTGCAATCTCCATTTCCAGCTGCTGTTTCAACCTGCGACTTTGCTCCATCTGTTTCCGGTAGCTCTGCGTGTGGTCAATGTCGATGCTGATTTTCTCCTCCGTGTCAGCTGACTGAGGTTTCTCTTGGCCGAGTTTATGGTCTGGTGTTTCTTCAGGAAGGCTGGAGTAGTTCTTCCTTGTGTCCTCCCTCTCTGTTCCCTGCTCATCCAGCAGCTGTACCTGTTTGTGCTGGGGTTTTACCGGGTTCAGTTTTTTAGGAGGGAGTTCCTGAACTTCCACGGGTGCCTCGGGTTCCTCCATGAGCCTCGCCTGCAGATCCAGGGTGGGACGCATGCCAATCCCACCAACATTAAGAGGGTCCTGAATTTCTTTGGGACTAGTAACAGGAATAAGTCTTTCCAGTTTGAGTTTTTTAGATTCCCTTTTAAGCATCTCCTTCCTCAGGGGTTTTCTTTCCAATTCTCCTTCTCTTAACACTGGTGCTTCTCTAGACGATGCTGTTGCATCAAGCTGCTTTTTCAAAACCATGCGTGCATCCTCTTCATCTTGGCTGCTCCGTTTTACATCCAGTTTTTGCCTGTCAGGTTTCGGATTCGCATCGGCAAAACGCCTTTTACGAGCCTCCAACTTGTCTAAATCCACTGCGTTGGCCCCCTCGGAAGTTTGCTCTGTCTTCAAGTGCTTTTTGGGTTTCATTTTTCCCTCCTTGTCCACCACTTCGATGTGACTGGCAAGGGCTTTCTCCTTCTGTACCTTGGTTCTGACAGGTTCTAGTTTGGACTGCTCTGACTTGGCTTGCTCAGCCTGGGATGTCTGGGTTTTCTGTTCGAGCAGTGGGGATTTCAGAGTGTCATTATCCAGCTTTGCCCTCAGTTTCTCCAGCGCAGGCTGATCGATCACCTTCCCCTCTTTTTCCTTCACACGGGTCAGCACAACACAGGGCATCAGTTCCAGGCGGTTCTTTGCTGTCCCCTCTTTGTCACCCCTCTCTTTGCTCTGTTTACTGTTGCCCTTTAGTTTTTCTGGGCTGGGCTCTCTCTCATTTTCCTGATCTGTTTCCGAGGACTGAGAGCTGGGCGAATGGATTTTCGCTTTTCGTTTCTGCTTATCTGTTTTCTCCTTTTCTATTTTCTCCAGCTTTTCCTTCCTCACCAAGCGCTTCTCCTTGTCCACCCTCTCCTGCTCGAAAACGCGCTCTTTCTCCACCTTCTCGTTTTTTGCGTATCGCTCCACGCGGGCTTTGTCCAGCTTGTCGTATCGTGGAGGGGACAGCGAGCTGCAGCTGCCGCTGCGATCTGAGGACCTGCTGTAAATCCTCCTCTCCGAGTCGCTCTGCAGCCGTTCCGACTGCGAGGGGGACGCTCCGGGGCTCTGCGGGCGCCGCGAGTGCGTCGGGCTCTGGCTCCGCTCGATCGGCCTCCGCTCGTGGTCTCTGTCCCGATCGGATTCGAACCGTTCCCTCTCCCTCTCCCTCTCCCGTTGCCTGTAGCTGTACTCCCTGATGTCCTGCTCGTACGGATCTCCACGGTAATCCCGGTACTCGCGAGGGTCGTCGTAGTATCGTGGGTCGTAGTAGTCCCCTTGGTAGGGATCCCACTCGGCGTAGAATTCTCTGCCCCGAGCTGGGTATTCCCGCCGAGGATCCTCGGGATACGTCCCCGGGGTCCGAACGGTCTCGTAGTAAGTACGGTCAGGGGCGTACTCGTAGGATCCTCTTCGCTCGTCTCTGCTAAACATAAGAATAAACAGATTCTAGTTCTCCTTCTCAGCCAGTGTACTCTGTTACCATAGTTTTTTGCTACGTAAAGAAACCATTTTCTGATCTTTTTTCCTACGTGCATCAAGGCAGCTGCACACAGAGGTTTGGCAATGCATCTGTGTGCACTGGACTAAATACTTTTGTTAACTTATCAAATACAAAATGTATTTCATGGGTAATGTCGTAACAGCTCTTCCAAGCATTGTTTCACCACCCTCACTCCTTTGTTTTTGTCAAATTCAAACTTTGCATGAAATGAAGGAAAAACCAACACAGCACCGGTGCACTCACACAAGGCTGGCAGGGTGAAGACACCCCCTTATCCAGAACCTGAGACCTTCATTTGACTGTGAAAACATGAGTCAAATCAAAGTTCAGGCATGGAACCTCTCCATTACTAAGCAGCAAAGTGATGGTAAGATTTCTTTAAAAATCCTAAGCCTTGCAAGTGATCTTTTAATTCCCAAATTAGCTCTTTCACTGCATGTGACTTGCTGGCGTTGCCTGTTTACAGTAAAACCAAGTCAACAAATACCAGGCTGTTTATAAGATCAGGTGAATTCATTCAGCAAAGCAAGTCAAGCAATTAATGTTATTTCAGTACCTCCCAGCAGCAAAAATAAGTCATTTGTAAGACTGAACATGGCAGGGAGGTGGAATAAAGCTGAAGTTCTGATTCCTCACCATTACAGAGTGTTTTTCACACTCTGTACTAAGGTGGGGTCGGGCTCTGCTCCCAGGGAACAGGGACACCAGGAGAGGGAACAGCCTCAGGCTGGGCCAGGGGAGGCTCAGGTTGGACACCAGGAGGAATTTCCCCATGGAGAGGGTGGTCAGGAAATGGAAGGGGTGCCCAGGGAGGTTTGGAGTGCCCATCCCTGGAGGTGTCCAAGGAAGGCCTGGATGTGGCACTCAGTGCTCTGGGCTGGGGACAAGGTGGGGAGGGGATCGAGGTTGGACTCAATGACCTTGGAAGCCCTTCCCAACCTAAATGACTCTGGGATTCCTCATAGGTTTATTTGGCTTTAGAGTTTATGTTTTAAGTTAAAAGCTGGCAACTTCCACCTTTTAAGAAAAGTACAAAATTGAGAAAGGGACAAAACATGGAAGACTAAAACCTCATCCTGCAAGTGAAGTGGGATGTTGTGAAAAGCAGCTGTGAAGTTAAAAATATTGATCAGGGATTTTGTTTGTTTTTTCATGTTTTTTTTTTTTTTTTCCCTTGGGTCCTATTTAGACTGGCTCCAACTATAACCTCAAGAGAAGGTGGTTTGTGCAGATCTCAGCACCTCTGCAGGGAGGAGCTTGGAGGAGCACCTGAAGCTGCAGAATTACTGGAGTCACTGCAGAGCTCGCTTCACTGCTCCATGATCCATTATCCCTATGGATCTCCTACTGACTGTGTGAGCAGAGTGACAGAGAAGGAAAAACCAGACTAACCTGTGCCCAAACACCAGAAATCAGGGTCCTGCTCAGGATTATTCTATGGCAAAGATAAGCCCACCTCAGTCCCGTTTGCTAAAAAACACCCAAAAATGCACTTCTCTTGCCTGAATCCAGTGCAGTTCTGAGGAAATGCTTATTGCTGGCACATCATAACACCTGGCAAGGCCTGGGGAAGACACACTTGTATTTCCATTACCCAAATTCTGATCACCAATTTCCAAACTCTGCTCGCTTTTAAATCTGCTCATTTTGCATTGTCAGACCAATCTATTTTGCTGCAAGAAACTATTGGGTTTATCCAGCTCCCAGGTACACCCATCATCATGCTGTGCTGACTCCTGGGCAGGCAGAGCTCTAACCATGAGCCAGGCTCTGGAGGGAATAAAACAGGGGTGTTTTTTCAGTCAGTGAAGGTAAAAAAGCCCAAAATGTGGAGTCTTTCTGTGCCAAGTTTTCAGGGACAAATAAATGGCTGTGCAGCATGTGGTGCCAGCTGCTGCCAAGGGGCAGCCACACAGGACACAGCTTTATTCAAAATAAAAATGCATCCTTACTCAAAATGTATTATTTTATCAAGTTACAGAAAAAAACTGTTGGAAAGAGGGAGGTGGAAGATCAGATTTTACTCTATGCTCAAGGGCTGAGCAGCAGTTTATCAGACTTTATGTACACCCACCAACACACACATTTCTCTGTTACAGATAAGCTGCTCTTTGCATTCCTAAGCCGTGATGAATGACTCCCAACTGCGTCCTGGTGACCCACCAGAGAAACAGGATACTTAAATATGGATCATGCAGACAACTGAAACCTCCACCTCAGCAGGAATTCCACTAACTGGCTACGCCTCGGATGTGTGAGAGCCTGCCTGCTCTAATGTGCACAGCTTTAGTTTGATCACCTAAATTTAATTTTAAAAATAGTGAAGAGGTAAAAAAAAAAAACTAAAATGCAGAGGTGTTTTTAATAAAACTTAAAACACAAGGATTAAGTTGAGAGGGAAAAAAACTTTTTTAAGAATTATGGCCTGAAGAAAGTTTGATTGTATGATGTGGAGGACAATGATTGTAAAAGGTGATGCTGGAAAACAAAAAATGGAATGAAAATATTGATACATGCCTTCTTTCTGCCAGCATTTCATAGAAGTCTCTGATATCTTGACCCGTTTTCTCCATGGAATGATAAAATGCCAACTGACTCTCCCGATTAGCAAAGTCCACCTGAAAAAGAAAGGGGAAATCACATTCAGTCACAGAAACATCTCACTCTGCCAACATTTCCCTGTCTGCTGAAGGTGGAGCAGAACTGAAAATGGGGTAAAATTTAATAAAAAATGTCAAACACTTCCCAATTCTGGCCCTGCACATCCCCAGGAATAAAGACATTTCTCAGTGGAGCTGTGTAACTACCTCCTTACTATGTTGTTGTAAGCTGCCATCCCAGAGGCTTCTGTTGGGCAAAGCAGCAGGAAAAATACACATTATTATCGTGGTATTGATGTTTTTAATGCCAGGACAGTTCCAAAGTCCTTTTTATCTCAGGGCAGTGCTACAGAGGGTCAGGATTACAAATCCATTCTGGACTCCATGGTGTTTGCATGGGGTTATAGAGCAGGGAAAGAACCAAGGCTCTTGAACTGCAGCTCCCTGTGCCAGCTGCTCCAAAAATTGGTGTTTGCTAGTACTTAAGCTAATGGCATAGTGAAAAAAAATTAAGGATTAGAACAAATTTCATTATGTGTATGCCACATAATGGAATATTTTTAACATTCTAGTTCCTGTTCTTTTTTGAATCAGCCCAGTCCTGTGTGTAACCACAGCAATGGAGCACAGGCCTACATAGGGGGTGCTGCTTATTCCAAAGTCATTAAGCAACAAGATCCACACAAATTGTGAAACTTTTAAGGGACCACACGCTTTCCTGCACTGGAAGGTGACTGATACCCAACACCACTCTCAGAAACTACAGAATAGCCAACTCCCAGTCCTGGGTGAGGTGGGAAGCTGCTGACACCACACCTGACATCACTGCCCACTCTTTAGGAGAGGAGAAAGGAGGAGGAGGAACATAATTCAAAGGGTTGGCTGACACCTCACGTCCCCAGTTAGTGGGACTGATGGCACAGTCAGAACAGGCATCACCACATTCACCCAAATCCAAGATATCCCTGCACATGTTAAGTGTTGCTCCAGGAAGAAAAGTACTTTCTGTGTGTGTTTTTAAAGTAGTATTTTCAATTATTGTTTAAAATGTGTTGCAAGGAAGGACAAGATGATCTTTAAGGTCTTTTCCAACCCAAACCATTCCATGATTCCATGACTGCATGTTGAGGTTAGTGTACCCCAGAGCCTGGACATCAGCCACGGGGCAGCTGGATGCAACCATGTTTTTTCCTGGAGGAACTCACACCTTCAGATTTCCCTTTTTTAACACAAAACAGACAAAAGTGTGCCTTGGATTGGGGTAAATGAGGCAGTGACACGGACACCAACACTCAGGAGCTCAGAGAGACAAGTTCAGCGAAACAAACAGCAGAATACTGGAAAAGGCTTTGTAAGTAACAGTTCAGGATTCCCTGACATCTTGATAAGCCGAGCATAAAAATATAATTTAAGCCTTTGATATGTGGGACATGTGTCAAGTATTCCTTGAGCCTGGCAGTCTGCACTGCCAGCATTTAAGGGGGAAGGCCTAAACACAATTTGTTCCTCTTTTTTTGCCTGTTTTGCTTTGGTTTGGAGGTCATTCTGCACACCTTAATTTTATTCCCACCGATTTTCCTCCCCTTGGTCTCTTTTACAGCTGCTTGTGCATATTCAATCTCATTGTAGAGAACCAGGGCCATGCCTTTTAAGCGGTCAAACACCACCTGTAAAAAACAAAAAAACAAAACAAAAACCAAATAAGAGCCTCATCCACAGGACTTAATGTCAGTCCCAACAAAATCCTAAGTCATGAGGATACCAGGAAGAAAATAATTTTTAGCAAGGTGAATTTCCAGACTTTTCTGATGAGGCATATTGGAATGAAGAGACAATAAAAGGACACGGGACTGCTTTGAATTGTGGATATTGTGGCTTGAGGTATATTATGCCTTTATTTTGTTTTTCTGTATTTTACTTTGAATATTTTTTCTTTGTTGACTGAGTTTTATATAATTTCTTTGTTAAGGGTTTTTTTTTTTTTGTGTGTGTGTTTTTTTTAAATTTCCAATGTGTTTTAGGGGGGAAAAAAGGTAAAGGAAACATTTAATCCCAAAGTGGAACCAGCTTTTGTTATCAGTCTGCAGTACCACTCACCACTTTTTAAACACCCAATTTCCAAATACTGCCTTTCTTTAGCAGCATAAATGTATTATTCAAGCAACAACAGCTACAATAAAGAATGTCAAAGCTGCAACACAAACCCACAAAAATCCTTTGGGGAGGCCAGACCCTGATCCTGCAAAGATTTACACACGTTGCTTAATTTTAAGCACATCCATGTCCAATAAAAACACACAGGACAACTCCCACACTGAAGTTTAAGCACGTGATAAATCACTTGCATGGGAGAGGCTCCCACTGCATGACAGGGGTGTGTTGCACCATTGTTGACTTTCTCTCTTCTTCCATGTACTTTTGGCACTGTGATTGTCCTGACTGCTTTTAAAAAATCTTTTTTTTCTCGGTCTGATGAAAAAAATCATAGTTATGTCTAATTATGTAATTAGCAAGTATGAGTAATTACGTAATTAGACTGCTGTTCTTCCAACTAACTTTTAAAAAATTTTACTGGGGAGAGACTGTACTACACAAGAGCAACAAATGGTTTCCAATACTGAACATCTCGGCTCACTCAGAATAATTCTTTTTGGTTGCTGCCTATGTTGACAGAGCCCTGTCAGCCAAATTCCACCCCAGAGAGAATTTTTTCTACCTGAGCTATAAAGCCCTGGACAGTGGGGTTGAAAGGACAGGATGGGAAGAAAGGAAGACAGTAACAACTCGGAAGCACATGCCAAAGCCTCCCACCTACCTTCACCACAGGCCCGTAGCGGCAGAAATGTCGGGTCAGATACTGATCCGTAACGTTTGTGGAAAGCCCATCTAACCACACGCAGTTTGTAGGCATGCTCTTCCCAAAACCCAGCTGGACACAAAAGGGCAAAACTTCCATCAGTACAGTGCACAAGGGTTAAACTCACTGATCAGAGCCTGCCTGATGAAAGAGTTATCTGGAGAAAGCTGCTGTTTGTATGGGTTTTCTAAAATTAGCATCTGGAGCAGGTGCAAGACAAAAATCAAAGAGCAATTAATGAAAATAATTCTGCTTGTTTAAACAAATACAGTGTTTGACAACATTGGGTTCTTCTACAGTTTGAATGTCTGAGAAGTGACAGGTTGACAGCTCTGGGCCCTGACAGGCCCTGTTTGCCATGGGGAGGGGGATGGATTCCCAGCACTGCCCTGCCAAGTGGCCCTTCCAGGCCAGGGAATGTCAGACTCTGAGTGCTCAATCCCAGGACTGCATGTGCACAGAGCCTACAAAAATGCTGATTAATCCCAATCAGGTGGTGGTTGAAACCATCACGCTCTGATATGATCTCACATTAAAAACCATCTCACTTCCATAAAGTACCTCACTGCGAAACATCCCACGACGCAGCAGTGGGAGACACAAGAAGGATACAGTCCAGGGGAGGATTTCTTTACCTTGAGCCGGTTATTTCCAAGATATTCCCCATCCATCTTCTTAATGGCTTTGCAGACGCTGGCGATGTCGCAGTACTGCAGGAACGCGTACTGAGGGACACCGTTCACCTTCTTAATGTCGATGTCCTGGGGACAAGCACAAAACACAGCCCACAGTCAGCACTCAATCCCATCTAAGAGGACTTGTTTTTTTTTCAGGGACACGTGGCACAGCAAGCTCTTTAATTAATATTTTCTTCAGAGGGAGGATTTAAACAATAGTAGACAGTTAAAACTTTGCTGTTCTGCTGCATCTCAAAACCAAATCCTTACTGAGCAGGGAAAGCTCTTTATCCCACAGATTTAAAATCCAAGCCTGCAGAACTAAGCCTGACCTGATCAACAAACACCAGCTTTAGGCTGTTAATACTATATCAAGAAAAGACAATTCAGGATCAAAGAAATACAGATTAATTTTCGCTCACAAAGGCTCACGAGAAAACAACCTGCTCCGATCCCCATCTCTGAGCCAAGCCGGGCTTCTTTTCCAAATAATCACGATCCATCCTGTTCCTAGAAACACAAAGTGAGGCTGGACTCATCTCTTGAACCAGTCTGACTCGTGGCAAAGGCAAAAAGAGTCTCAACTTTGGTTGCTGTTGCTCTTTAAAACCAAGCCACCATGGGCCCATTCACAAGTACAGCCAGAGGCTCACAAAGCCAAATAAAGGCTGATTTTAATCGATTAAAAAAAAAACAGCAAGCCAGGAGCTGACATTTGGTTAACAAACAAGCTCAGTACTAGTACTGGAAATGTACCCAAAGCCTCTGAACAAACTCATGATACTATGATTCATTCCAAGCTGAAAATAGGAGGTGGAAGGTTTGGCTTTATTTGCTGGAATAGCAGGAGCTGCCTTTGTGAGCCACATATGGATCTAAGCACAAATGTTCCAACATCCAGGACAGGCTAATTTCATGGTTAATAAATTTAGGGACAAGGCAGCAGTTTGACACGGTCTCACCCAACAGCTCTTTATCTGGGAAAACAGAAGTAAACAGGGAGATTTACACAACTATTAGACTCCTACAGCACTGGTCTAATGATTTAAGCGAAATATTAATAGAAAACTACATTTCCAAGTGTCTGAAGTAGCACAACTGCAACCATGGCAAATTATACTTGACCACTCACCCTGGGCAAGCAATTCCTTGTGACAGGCAAATAAAGTATCATTATTGTGCTCATTACCCCTCAGAAAGGTTATAAAACTGGTCCCTCCTGCACCTGAGCTTGCAAGTTTTCCTGGAAAAGGCAAGGCAGCGCTGCGTCCCAATTCTGAGCCATTAATAATGCTGACAGGGAGCACCACAGCACACAAAAGCCAATTTACACTAGCACTGATAAGCATCTTTATCAGGAGAACTCTGCTGCTCTTAACACTGAAAAAGGGTTCAAGCCACAGACATGGCACAAATTCATAAATCACTATTGATGTCAAGGATACAGCAGAGTCTGCATACACAAACATCATAAAATGGGGATTTTAGGTTTGTTCACACTGTACATGGAAGCAACCTCCTCTTCTTTTGGGGAGTAGCAGGGATGGGGCTCCTGGAATGTGTGACTGATTTCTCAGCTGCAGTAGACATGTCAGAGCAGAGAGAAAGAGGCACAGCACATTCACAAGCACCCACAGCTGACAGGGAGAACACAAACTGTCTGAAGCCCAGACTCAACAGGAATCACAGAATGAATCCCAGAATGGTTTGGGTTGGAAGGATCCTTACAGCTCATGCAGTTCTACCCCCTGCCATGGCAGGGACCCCTTCCACTGTCCCAGGCTGCTCCAAGCCCCCTCCAACCTGGCCTTGCCTCTAGGAATGAGGCAGCCACAGCTGCTCTGGGCAACCTGTGCCAGGGCCTCCCCACCCTCCTGGGGAAGAATTCCTTCCCAATATCCTGCCTAACTCTGCCCTCCTTCAGCGTAAGGCTTGTCCTCTCACTCCATGCCCATGTGAAAATTAATTAGGTAGGATAGTTGCAAAACTTTTGTGAAAAATTTCCCTTAAATATAACATTGATGTGATTGATAGAAAGTCATGAGCAGAGAAGCAGGGGCTGCTCTACCTCATCTGGATACTCCCCCTCAGCTGAAAACCCAAATCCCTCACATGCCATCACTGATCCCTCTGCTCCAGTCCCCTCTGCCTGGGCATGGGGTTGCTGCCACATGCACTGACCAAGCTCCTTGTTCCAGGAATCAACAGGAAACTCAGATTCACACAGTTGTAGCAGTCAACGTGACAACATCACCTGGCACATTCACATCCCAAATACCCAACCAGCTTTGGAACTACCAGGAGAGAATTACCAGAAGAGACATTTGTTGTAAACACTCCTAGGACTGCTTTTCCTGCTAAGCTACCCCTCAACATTCGTATGCTGAACTCTGAATACAAAGAAAAGCTTTCAGGTATATTCCAGCAAGATGAGTGACTCAGATTATTACAGAAAGACTGAATTATCAGTCGTTGACAGATTTAACAGCACTCAGACCATTTCACAGCTCTGTACAGAGAGGGGGGCAGTGCCACCCCACACAGGACACCGTTCACGTACCACTATTCCCCCAAAGCGCTGGAAGATGTTGCGAAGGTCGTGGTAGGTGGTGGTTTTCTCCAGGTTGCCAATGAACAGAGTTCTTGTTGCCTTTGGGTGAAATTCATCTATCCTTTCATCCAAAGGACGAAATTCATTCTCACTTTCGGTTTCTAGGATAAAAAGAGAGCAGGAAATTTGTAATGACTGGAGATTTGGTTCATGTTGGTTTATTCAGGCCTCCTTGATCTGAAGAAGGGTAACCATTATCTTTGAGAAAAACACCCAGTACTGCACATGACTTGTTATTTATGTGGGATTGGGAATCTTTATATTCCACGGAGGAATCTGAGCATCCTCAGGTGAAAGGGAACTGCACCTTTCAACTGCTTCTCTGGAAATTTACCAAGTATCAGTGCTTGAGTGCATGAATTCCAGTAAGGCTTCCCTGTGCTTGGGGAAGAGCACGTGGCAGGAGTTTGTTTTCAGGAATCAATTTTTAAAGAAGCCATTGAAGTGCAGTCTGAGAACTTCACCACGTGCTCAGGGCCGCAGCTCTCACTGGTTGGTCACGTGGGCTGTGCTGCCACAGCCTCCAAACGCAGCACTCGTTGGCTGTTTTAATTAAAAGGAGACGAAACGAGGCTGGGAGGACTCAGTGCTGTGCTCACACCACCCACTGGCAGCTGCTCCACCGAGACAATGGCAGATGAGATCGTTCCTTGCAGCAGATCCCACTCTTTGGGAGGATGGCAGCTTTCCTTCTCTCTCACTGTTTGATCCAAGAGCATCCACTCTTTTTGCTCTGGAGTTTATCGTGGCATTCTCCCCAGTTTCTTTAAAGTATGTTTCCTACTTCTATTCAGCCTCTTTACAACAGCTCCTAAACACACCCAGAGTTCCATGGGAGAAGGGCATGGCTCTTACCTGGTCCTATCCAGGCTGTGACTTCAATCTGCATGCCAAAGAAGAGCTTTCCTTTGGAGGCATTCAGTGCTTTCTCCTGGTCCTCCTGCTGCCGGAAGAACACGAGCCCGTAGCGCTCCTCGGACGCGCCGTGGATCTGCACCGACGTTACCTTCCCGTACTTCTTGAATTCGTGGAAAAGTCCATCTTTAAGGCTTGTATCTAAACCAACAAATAAACATTAATACTGCAGAAACGTCACTCCTACCAGCTCAGCAGCACCATAAAAGACTCACCATGAAGGACTCTGACTGTCTTTCTGAAATGTGACTTCATCCCACTTAACTCTGTGCTCACGTGACTGCCCTTTTTAATTTGGGATGTTAATTCTGACAGTGTCCAAAGTTTCTTGCTGATCTTTCTCTTTTAAACCCAAGAAACTACACACACGAGGTTTTACATGGCTAAAGCTGGTGGTGGATGGTTTTTGCCTCTAAGAGACACCCAGCTCCAGGCAAAGAAGAAATAACAGGGATACTCCATTAAAAATCCCACAGGAATACTGTGCACAGCTGGGATGAGGTGTCTGGAGTGGAGGCTGGAGTCACACAGCGTTCAGTTCAGTCAATTCAGAAATATAACCAGGCAGATTCATCAGATTTTGCAGAATCTGACTCAGCCCCACACAATCTGTCTGGGATTTGTGGGATATTGACCTCAGCTCCGTGTCCTTTCAAGGAATATGACAAGCATTAAATCTATAGGAAGATATCAACACATGAGGTAGTCTGCTCACAAGATTAACAGATATTATTTTAGCTCAGCCAGTGCTTCTTCATCCATGAATTCTGTTAAAACTATTTCACAACTGATGCCATGCTGGTTTTTCCTGTGGGATCTCTCCTGTGCTCAGCACAGGGAACAGGGAGCAATCATGGGCGCTCCTCAGCACGTGGTTTCCTGGGTTATTTTCCATGCAATATGCATTGCCTTCACAAATATGCTCAGGGGTGTTTTAAAGCACTTAAATTGCAACAGAAAATCCTTGACTTTTTGGATTAAAAAATAAATTGAAGCAGGGTGAGATGAAACAATCAATTTTAAGTTAAAAATGGGGATTCGTCATTTTTTTCCCTGGGAAAGTCCACATTACTGTTGGAAGCACCAGTTCCAGGAGCTGGAAATGCCCAGTACTTGGAGCTGGGACCAGCAGGGTTTCCCACAGATGGTCACTAATTAAGCAATTTTCCCACTGTCACACAAGAACAGAGGCAGAAGCAGGGAGAGAATCCCATCCTGGGAGGCAGCACGTGGCTGCCGTGTGTCAAAGACTCAGTACAGGTTACCCCACCAATCCCACCCCCTTTTCCTGAGTGAATTTACCTGTTGAGCGCACTGGAAGATTTTGCACCTTGATCCCAAAGCTCTTCCTGGGCTCATCCTTCTCCAGCGACGGGAGCAGCTGGGACGCGGGCGCGGGCACGGCCGTCGACTGCACCGAGCGCGCCGGGGACTCGTCGCTCGAGCTGCTGCTGGAGTCACTGCTGGAATGGCATGGAGGGAAGCACAGGTGAGTGCACAGGGCAAAGTCACCCAGGAAATGGTTATCTTATTAAAAAAGCAAAATTTCAGAGTTTCTGCCCATCCACAGGGCTTCTTTCCTTTTGTGCCCGGTTCTGTTTCTGTGCTGCTGCCTGCTATTCACACGGATTTAAGTGTCTTCCTATCAATATCCCCCTCCAAAGCCCCCAGAGGAGACAGGCAGGGAAGTGGAATGTGGGTAAAATGTCAGGGAGATCCTGTTACCCACCTTGACAATGGTGGAGATTTAATTAAGTTTAATGCAATGTTGGACCGGCTCAGGAGCTGTGTAGGAAGAGTGGAGAAATAGAGGGAGGATGCACAGGTCTGACAATGCCTCAAAACCCCTCCCAGCGCTCTCATGTACAGGAAAGAAATATTATTGTGCTCTCAGGCATCTTCCCTGAAAAGATCTGTATTCCAAAGAGACCACGTGTGAAAATCATTTTGGTCAACTGCTTGGGAACAGCCTGGATAGGTGGGGATGTCCATGTCCCTGTCCCAGCCATGGCCCAGGGTGGAACAAGGTGATCTTCAAGATCCCTTCCAGCTCAAACCATTCTAGGATTCTCTATGAACCAGTAAACACTATTTCCAGGCTCAGCCTCAATCTCCAGCTCCAGACATGAAGAATTCGGACCCAAGAACACCTTTTATAAACAATAATTACAGCGGAAGAGGATTTGCATATTAGATCACAGAGGGAGCCAATCTAACCCACAGACTCGGGATCATTCGGTGCTTCGAGGAGAGGCAGAAATACAGAGAATATAATGTTATTAAAGCTTGCCCAGTGGGGACACGTCATCCTGCTTCAGTGGCTCATTTCTTCCCCGAGGCACGAGGGCTCAGAACAGCGCTAAAAATAATTTTGTCTGACATAACCCCGGAGACTTTCATTCTCCATTACACGAGCAGCCTTCGAAAATATTCTGCTGGAATTTTAACTCGGAGGCTGGAGGGGGGGAGATGTGCCACGTACTAAAATAACCCTGTCTGTCTGAAATTTGCTGCTTGATTGAATTTTTATATTCCTCTCCACATCGTATTAGAAAAACTATACGCAAGTTTATCTTTTTCTTATCTTAAATATTTCATACCCTTCTTACAAACCTTCTAGCCATTAAACCACTTAACTTTTCCATTTCTTTTCTCAGGGAAACCATTTCAGGCTTCTAGTAATTTCCAAGATTTGATTTTGTGAGCTCTTCTATTACTTTTTTTGTGGGTGTTTTTCTTCAAACGTTCAAAAAACCTGGTTTTCTTTCTGAACATCTTGGTGCAACGAGCACATGGCACGTTCCCAAAAGCCCTTGGGCTCTGTCCCCATTATATTTGGAGGCGCAGAAGGGAAGACAATCTCTGTCCCAAAATACTTACAAACAATCCAGAAGGATATAAAAACAGGCCAGACCAAAATAAAACACAACAAAAAAGGGTCAAAAATGCAGAAGTAATAATAAACATGAGAAACTCTGCTGCCGGCCTCACCCTCTCATTACAACCCTCCCATCCCATGCAGCCACTTCACACGTTGGTGCCTTTCCCACACATTCTCCTCCTACTCCTCCGGCCCCAGAGGAGGAAGTTCAGCATCACTTTGGGAGAGGAGTGAAAATAAAGCCATGCCAGGAATGGAGTGAAAAACTGAGCCCTTCCCCCTACCCTGCTCTTGCCCAGGGCAGCTGCCCTGCACCACCCAACCTCTCGCTTCATGGATAATAAATAACATTTCCCTTCCCAGCTACAGTCCCTTGTGCTTTCCAGCAAGGAATCTCCCATCATCAAGATGTCCCTTCACAGCCTCATTTTTCTGCTAAATTGGTACAATGCCTTTATTTCTGTCTCATCTGTACACTCTCCTTTTGTGCCTTCTTCATTAATGAACTATTTCATCACTGAAAGTGAAGAGTGGAGCATTTCTTCCTCATCTTTATTCCATTCCCTCTGCCATTCTACTAAATCACCAAACTGAAGTTCTTCTCTACAGCATTTTGGGAGAAAAACAAACCCAACCCCACACGAGCAGGCCCTCAGTGTTCTCCAGGAGTAACATCAACCATCACCTGCTACTGGGAAATAAACTGGCAAAGAACAGAGAAACTTCTTTAAACACAAATATAAGGCAGAGAATGTGTGTGGGGAGAAACTGAAAATAATTCCTAAGCTGACAGCAGCTTCATGTGCTTCAGCAGCCCCTGGGAAAAGCAAAAATAGGATTTTAGGGCTGCAGAAACCTCTGCCCTGTGACCATTTCCAGTTTCCCTTCTCACATCTTGATGATCCCAAAGCCCTTAGAATTCCAGTGGGCTGAGATTGCATCTCTCAAGCAAGAGGCAGCCCTGAATTGAGCAGTGCTTTCGAATGGAGACAGGCTATTTTTACAGTTTGGGGTTTTTTTTTTAATGAGGATATTAAAAATATGGAGCATACTGTTAAAATCACAGCATTCCACTAGAAAAAAAATATTATCTTGGGATAATACCATTAGATATCCAAGTGATGACACAGCAGTGCAACAGGGTGATAAATTCTACAAAGGAGCCTGAATTCTGTGCAACTTTGGGAAACAAGGATCATGCTGGTAACTTCCATTTCCCCAGGGAGTTTTAAGGATATGTGTCCCTTAGCAAAGCAAGACTTTGAGACATTCCAGAAAAAAAATAAAAAGTCATTATTTCCTGACTATTTTTAGACAAGAAAAAAATTATTGCAAGAACAATCCCCCCCTTTCTTTAGGGAAATCCCCATCACTTTTCCAATTGAAGAAACATGGATATAATAATTCAAAAGTAAGTCAAAGGTTTGATGTTCTGTGAATGGGAGAATGATGGAAGAGTTAATTATAGCTGCTGTGTCACCCAGTTATAGCTCACAGCACAATCAAAATAAAGCATCTGACAGGGAATTATGTGGAGTCTTGAGCAGCAAAATACAACTCTTTTTCAGCTTTAAAAATATACAGATCTGAAGCCTGAAAGCTGCTCAAGGACAAGTTCCCAGAATATTAAAATGAGAATATGGCTTTGCTTTTCCCTGTGAGTAATTTTGAAAACAACCACCCGTTGCCAACGCAGAAAATAAGTTATTAAAAATTCTTCTGGCAAAAGTGGGTTCATAAAGCTTTTAGAATGAGCTAGGGAAATTTTAACACGGCAACATAACAGGATAAAAGAACAGCTCTGATAATCTCTTCCTTTAAAGTATTCAAAGTATCAATAGGTTTTGGGGCAGGTCAAAAATAGCTCTGTAACTTCATTTTGGGCTTCCGCTAGCAGCATTAAACGCGGGGTGATTTTTTCCAGAAGCAGAGCGTGCTCTGGCACTCAGCCTTTTCCCAACACGGGAGAACCTGCTCTGCCACATCGCTGTGAAGTCAGCAGAGCAGAATGCCAGCACGCCGAGGAACTAATCTCCAGAGCTGTCACAACACACGCGCGGCGCCGCGAGGGAGCTGGGAACCAACGAACGCGGCACCGCTGCGGAACAGCCTGAGCACTCACACACCAGCTCAGATGCTCCTTTGTCCAGCCCAGATACTTCTAAAATCACTTTCGCTCTGTGGCATCGCAGCATTAAAGAATAATTATTTTTGCGTTTTACTGTCGGCAAGATCAGATGGGAAAATTGAGCAAGAAGAGAGATTGCTCTTAATTAAACAAGGGGTGGACATAAAATAAGCATTGATTGTTTCTAATTTTCATCACTGGAGAAAATGCAATATGAATTGTTTATCCAGAATTAATGTCACTACAAACACAAGAATGTGAAGATTTACTTTTCTAGTCCACCTCAATATTAGCTTGTGATTTTCATGCTGTAAAGTTATAAAAACTAAATGCAGAATTGAATTACATGCCTTTTAAGTAAAATATAAAATACAGCTGACAAAAGAGTGCATGGAGTGGAATCTACATGCACTTTACTACAGGTGTAGTTTACAAGCCCTTTTAAAACACTTATTGGCATTCCATGATTACATATAAGGATGTGTGCTCTTACACTATTTATGTGTCCATTTTTTATAAATCATAATAAAATCTATTAATAACTTAAAATATTTACCTATGTGTCTATTTTCCATTAATCAAGATTAATTTGTTCATAATCCAATCTAAATTTTATCCACATGGGCTGATTCTCAAAGACTCAATATGCAATAATCCATCCATGAGATTCAGACTCAAATACATCTGGTATTATGGAATATCCTGTGTTGGAAGGGATGGGGCCCCATTCCTGGTCTCAGTACATTGCAGCTCATTTAGCACACAGAATTTTCCTTTGCTCAGTTCTAAGTGCAAAGATGACATTTCAAATCCTGATACCCCACAAACCACTCCTCGTTTCCAGAGAAATTTCTCATTTCCAGGCAATTACAGTTTATAGGCCCAGTGGCAATGAAGTTACGCTGGGTTTACGTGTGAGAAATGAAAGCAGTGAGCGGAGAACACAAAGCCAGCTGTCCTTTGTTCCCACAAAAGGAGATAAAAGAGAGGCGCCAAGCCCTTGGATGGAACGGGAGACCTGCTGCTTCCCGTCAATGGCAGCGGCGCTGAATCAAGGCATCTCACAACCTGCCCTGCACCCTCCTCCTGCCATTTTAAAATGTGGCACAATTGTCATTTCTGCCCGTTGATTTATTTGAGAGCAGTGAGTCAGCTGCAGGCTGGGGACTCCCCAGGAGCAGCAGGCGGGAAACAAAGCTGGAAACAGGGCTGGAAACAGGGGTGGAAACACTGCACCGCCGAGGAGGATAAAGCACAGGGAAGCTTTAACATCCTGCGGGCACTGAGCTGCCAATGCAGGTTTAAAAAAGCAAAACCAAACCAACCTGCTGTTGCCCAGAAAAGCTGTGATTGCCCAGTCCCTGGAAGTGTCCAAGGCCAGGTGGGACAGGGCTTGGAGTAAGCTGAGGCAGGGGTGGAATGAGATAGATGGGTTTTGGGTTTCCAACCCAAACCATTCCATGATTCTGTCATTCCATGATTCCAACCTCTATAGCTGGAGCAAGTTAAAAACAAAACCACCTAAACCAGTTTAAAACCTTTCCATTTTTCATGCCAAACTTCAGCTGTGAAAAATGTAAAAATTAATGCTTAAATTTTTTTTTATAGCTGACTTCAAAAACTGTTCCACCAGACCTGGTGAAGCATCCAGGATTTTTTATTTTTACAGGAAATATGCAGAACGATCACTTTTTCCCTGCCAAAATTAACTTGAAATCAGGAACTCTGCCTGGCTCAGCTCGACTCAACACCCTGTCAGAATAATCTCCAAGTGCAGATTATCTCCTAGAAAGATCTACTGAGGACAGGCTTCATCCCTGCTGACGGCGGGTTATTCTCACGGCTGATGTCAGCAGCAGATTCCCAAGCCGGGTCAGGAAATCCAAAGTTAACTTACAGTCATCTCTGAACGGAAGAATAGAAACCCTCAGGTTTTCTCCCTGTCCCTCCCTTTCCAAATCCAAGTTAAGTCACCACAGATGATCTCCATGCACAGAACACCAGCAGTGACAGTGCTGTGTGATCAGCTCTATCCAGAAGACACAAATCCTTGGGATACTTTGGATAAAAAACCTGCTGGTTAGATTCCCTCAGCTTGGGAAAACAGCACTAGAAAACTGCTCCAAGTTTCCTGAATGTACTGGTGTGTTGTTTGGGAATAAAAAGAACTAAAAAGACCTGAATACTGCCAGCCAACACCCACAAAAAATTGATGGCAACTGCTTAAAATAAAAGCTTCAAAAATGCACTGTATTCCATTCTAGCAATGGACTAAAGGATCTTCACCTGTGAAACACTTCAACTTCTGGATGGAAAATTATACATTGGAGCAATATATGCACAAGGCTATTACAGACTGGTATTTCTGACCTACTCAGAACTAAGAAGATATTTTAACTAGAATTTTCCCTGTTTTAAGATATTTTTTAAGAAATTTAACATACATAACTAAGAAGATATTTAACCAGAATTTCCCCTGTTCTCTATACACACGTAAGTAAAAAATGCACATCAAATCACACTTTCCTTCCTAAGGACAGTAGTAGGCCATTCCCACAAAACTCCTGACACCATCCTGTTAATCCAACAATCCAGGTGGCTGTTCTGCCACACTCAAGCAGGAATCATAGAATCCCAGAAGGGGACCCCAGAGATTATCTCATTCCAACACCCTGCCACGGGCAGGAATAACCACAATGAAAATTACAGAGGTCTGGGCACACCGACCTTAAACTCCTTATCAGAGCTGATTCCAGCACTGACCTAAATATCCAAGCAAGCAGCAGGCACTTGTTCTGTACACATGACACGTCCCACACCAGGGCATTTGTATGGGAAAAAAACCATTTCACACACCTGCGGAAATAAATACGAGGGGTTTTTCCCTCCTTCAAAGGAGTTGTTGAACCTGAAGTTGAAGACGTCAGAAAACCCAGTCCAACCTCTGAGGTTGGTTTGTATGAAGAGATCAAGAGGAAACGAGCAGTCACCACATTTTGCCAACTGCAGGCGAGCGCTGAAGGGGCTCAGCCCACACAGGGAAACCACGAAGAACCTGAACCCCGTTCCTCCATGTGCAAACAAGACTTTCCACTGGAAATATGGATGTAAGAGGAAGGGCAGAGAAAGCCACCTAAACATTCCCTCAGTGTAATAATTACCCTGTGCCCATCACCCCGGCCCCTCTGGAGCAAAGCTCACTGGGATGGGATTCTGTGACATTCTTGGCACCCGTTCAAGCCGCTGAGAACTCGCCACCCAAGGAACTTTGGTTTGTGCATGTCACACACTCTGCAGTATTTAACTGCACTCAGCTGTGATACAACAATCCACCGAGAGGGGGGAAAGGCCAGTGCTGCTCGGAAACACAAATAGCCACAAAAAGCATGCAACAGATAAAACCAGCATTTACAACTCTAAAAGAGATCATTAAATACTGCAGGCTAATGAAACAAGGACATCCTCCTTCCCTTAACTTTTTCTGCTTTACCACGCTCAGAGAGAAGACTACAATGATCTCCTGCTGGGCTGGAATCCTAAATCCAAAGAAATGAAATTAAATGATGTTTAAGGGCCATGGGAAAGCAACACAACTGTGACAACTCAATGTCCTTCACATCGCCAACTAACACACACTGTTGCTGTATTTATTTCAGTCTCTGACCAGCAAGTTTTTGAAGACACAGCCTCCAGGTACTATTTACCATATATTTATCCTAAGCCAAGTGAGTGGCTTATTAACATTCCATTTGCGTTTCTGTGACAGGCCATGTATAAATATATATAAATATATTTACGTCAGTTATTTTATCCTGATGTCTGACACCTGATCTTTGATGAAAGTCTGAAATGAATCATGGAGAAGATGGAGATCTTGCTTAGAAGGATGGACTACTCCCACCCCCAGAACCACATTCCCCTGCAGCCTTCAGAGTTTCCAGACAGCCTTGGGCTCCTTTTAATTCTTCCCTGCAACTAAATAACCCATTATGATTGCTAAAAATATGTATGTTTATATTAATCTCTGTCTGGCTGACTGCCCAACCCACAGTTGGTGTTGTCACCTCGCTCCTTGACCTACGTCCCCTGTCCTTGGGCTTGAACTTCGTGCACCAAGAATTAAAAACATTAACCTGGGGAAAAAAAGTGTTGGTTACAAACACACTGGCCTATCTCTGGAGCAAAGAGCAGACTCAGCACTGACAACAACAGCTTCCCACTGCTGGGAAGAAGCTGCTCAATCCCATGCTGGCGGGTGGATGTGGATGGGTTTGGTGTTGAATTTGGGAGCAGCTGGAGTTACCTGCCTGCCCAGCCAATGCATCTTTGAACCATGGATGCTCCCTGGGAACAGTGGGATTGCTCATGCTCCAAAAGAAAGCCTGGGAAGCTGAAGGAAATGCTTTCTCAGCAAATGGCCACGGTGACGGAGCTCGGCGCTGGGAAAGATAAAAGTCATCGAGGCCTTGAGGGTGAAGTACAAAGCAGCTCCTCAGCTCTGCTTTCCCACAATTAAACTTGCACCGATGCAAAGAGGGAAGAAAGAGGGTGGGTGTGAGAATGGGTGAGCATTCTCTGTTTAACATCACCTTCACAGAGCAAAGCCCTGGGTCAAGATCCCCCATGAGAAGTCCTGCTGCAGCCACCCAGAACTGCCACCTCCTCCAGCCACGCTCCAAATTATTCCAAGCACTGCCAGCACATGCCTGAGGAAGAGCTGCTGTTGCTGCTCCAGGCATGGATCAGGCAAAAGTTGCGCAAAAGCAGAGTAATTGTGTTAAAGGGAAGAGCTTTTCCCACCTATCTGCTGATGATCTAAATTAGTAATTTGTAACTGACACTTCAGAGCACATGAAATCTTGGGACAAAAGCTGTATTTTAGTACCAGGTTCATGGGAGGCTGTACATCTTAACATGCACTGCAGATGGAAAAGGAAGGTATGAAGTGGCCAAGGCTTTTCCCAAGGTCACTCCATGAATCACAGAGGGAACAGCCTGAGGAATTTGATCTCCGGGCTCAAGGGTGGCCAAGTCTTTTCAAAATACCAAGAAAGCAGCACAGAATCATTTAAGCTGGAAGAGAGCTCCATGATCATCAAGCCCAATATTTAAAGGCAGTTTCCTCAACAACAGCACTGCTTTCATGAAGGGACCAACTCAGCATCCTAGGAAAAAACACCAAACTGTACTCCAAGTGCTGCCTAAGAGCCAGGAGAGCTAAATGCCATTGAAAATGCAACCACCACTGCATCCAAGTAGGCTACTACACATTTACTCAAGGAGCAAAAAGTAACCTCTTTTGCCTTAAGAGCCCTGTAAAATGAATTCCTGGGAATAAACACTTCTAAGTACAATTTTAAAACCATTTGGCATTGATTGAGTGTTGAGCACTGGACATCTTTCAGAAGAAAAGCCTTTTTCAGACATATGCTAGAACAAAAAAAAACCCTGAGCACTGATTCGCCTCCAGATTACTGCAGTTACTTTTTAACATAAAGCTGCCAGAAGATCATGGTGAACAGCCCCATAGAATTAATTCTGTCTTCATGTTTTAGAAAAGCATCACACCTTGCCTTAAAAAAACCAAGCCAGGCACTATTTGCATGCACTGCCTCCTCCCAACCCAAGGCATGGGGTTTTTTTAGCAATACACAAAACACCATTTGTTGAAATTCCTGATTTGGAGCGGTTTTGAAATGGTGCATCCTCTCCTATAAACAGAATTGTTCCTGGGATGGGAGCTGCAATGGAAGGCATGCCAAGATACACAGCTGAGCTACAATGCCACTTAAGTAAATTTGGGAACATGCAAAGCTTAATATAGAAATTCCCTTTATGGCAGATAACGCCGTGGAAGTTCAGTACTTCTAAAAATGGTCACTATTGTCCAAAGAGAGAAATCCAAATGGAAATGGACAGGGCAACCCTAGGTCTCCATTCAAAATAAATCCATTTATCAAGGGTGTTTTTCAAAGAGAATTTCTATTCCCTTACATCTTAGAATCATAAAATACTCCTTCTGATCTAAGATTCTAATAGAATCTTCCACAGCCTTTCAAAGAAACACCAAAGAGATGAAGGGAAGAATAATTTTGGAGGCTCTTTTTTTTAATGCCCCCTTTTAGACCGACAACAGTGACTGGAGGAATCACAGGAGAGCTCTGTAAAACCAGAATGGGAGCTGCTGTTCTGGAGTAAAGGACTACTTAAAATGGAAGGCCTGGGAAAAAAAAAAAAAGTCATTTCTGTGATCTCAGGCAGCATAAATTATAGAGAGAAGACATTTGATGAGTTCTATGCTAAGGATTAATTTGCCATTTAAAAATGCAGGGAACAGATGGATCTCTTGGCTAGGACTATATTTGGGAATTACTTCATTTTGCTGCCCACATGCAAATAAAAATACAACTAAAAGTAGAACTTTTTGTGAGCTTTCACATGGGTAGAAAACACTGAAGTAATGAAAATAAAACCAAAAAGAAAATATCTGTATGAAACAGGTAAAGTGCCACAGTACCTATTGTGGATCTGCAGTAGGCTGGGGGAGAGAATGTGATTTTACTTTGTTGAACAACTATGGAGTGTAATGCCAGGCTAAAAGAGCAAATTTGAGAGAAACACAACTCCAAACCAACCCAACAAAACCTATATCACATGACAGTGTTTGCCACTTCAGAGTAACTTCTGAGAAAGCACCTTGCTGTAACTTAATTCCATGGAATTTGTTAGGATTTAGCGATTACATCTCCACACATGGTCAGAGTCCAGGGATTCTCTTTCCCAAAAGCCTGGGCCAGCTCCATTGCACTTACCAGGGATCACAAAGCACAGGTGAGAACTTAATTCGCGAGAAAAATGCATAAGTAGGGGGAAATGCAGAAAAAAATGGACACCTTTTACACCTCCCTGGCCCGAGCACAGCCCGGCATGGCAGCGCTGGGAAGGAGGAGCAGCCGAGGCAATCCCGCTGGCACAGCGAGAGCACAGCATGGAAGAAAAGCCCTCTGAGCAATTCCCACAGGCAAAGCCTGGGAGCTTCCCTTATGGGAGCCAGTGCTTTCCAACCCCCAAACCACAGCAGCCACACGTACAGGGTAATTAAGCACCTTCCTTTTTTCCATGTGATTTCCCCAAGTTCGAGATAAACTGCGTATTAAAAAGCAAACCCAATGTCAACTCCTGAGACAGCTGTTAGATACCATCTCTGTTTCTCCTCTAGCAACACAATGAGCCTTTCTCCTCCCTCTCTCCATTTTAGAAACAAACAAGCAAACTGAAAATTTCACCCAGCAAAGCCTGGACCGGTGCAGGACGTCCTCAGTGTATTCCCAGACTCTGGAAGCGGGGTAAGCACAGCTCCGAGCGCCTTTAGAAAACCAAGAGGAACAGAAAATCTGTACTAACCCGACAGCCTCCTTTCTGTGACTATTCATCCTTCACAATCCAACAGGGCACACCAGCCAGTAAACAAACATGGAAGGGAGGGACCAACTTCAAAGCAAGTGTGTAAATCTTACATAATTTGAGGGTTTGAGATCTTGCAGCAACCTCTTACCCAACGAGGTGTCAGATGATCCAAGGAGGTCAGACCTGTAGCAGCCACGGTAAGTAGGACACTCTGCATCTCACTCTGCCCAGCCCAGCACCGTCTGCCCACAGGGACCTGGGGCTGGGCATTCTTGGGAATTCACTTTCAGGAGGAGAACAGAGCCTTTCTTTCATGTGTTATCACGCCAGAAAAGCTCTCTGCTCTCAAATGGATGAAAGATAATAAATACGTGAATGCCCTTAGAGCCGGGATCTGCTGGAGATGTGTCTTAATTATTTTTGGTTTTTAAACTGTTTTATGAGGTGCTCATATTTAAAACTGATGATTTCTGGACATCTGCAGACAACACCCCACAACCATGGAAGAAATGAGGATACAGGCCTGAAAACCACTTCCCTCTCATGGAAAGGATTCTCTAAGAGGTACTTTTCCTGCCATCCTGGATTTCCAAGTGTCTTCTAGCCAAAACCATCACTTTGAGCTAAATAAAGCAACTGAGCACTGAAACCCAGACATTTCTCAAAGAGAAGGAATTAAAAGGCTCCACGTCTCGCTCCTCCAGACAGCAGAGTGCACTCATGGCTGGAAGGACCAGGAAACAAAGGAACAGGTCCCCTACCTTTGTTATGGGCCACTTGCGAGGAGGGATCACAGAGAAGTCCTGTTTCTTAATGCCAAAGCTATTCTTGTTCTTATATTAGGCACTTAATGAATAATCATGCAAAGACTTTATTCACTCTATAATTCACACATCTACACAGTGCACGTCTCCCTGCTCCTCCTTTTGGAAACTCAGCTTCCCTTCAAGATTTAAACAAAATTTGGACTACATCCCAACACACATAATTTTTTTCTCCTCTACACAACACATCGAAGCCCTCACCTCTCTGCCGAGCCTGTGATTTTCCACTCAAGAGCCACGCTGCCTTCTCCTCTCCAAGCAGCATTAGGAGCTGACCGCAAGGATCTGCACTGGGATCCCTAATCTGCTGCTAAGAAGATTTGCACTTAAACCCTTGATGCCATCATTAGTGCTTTCGGCACTCACAACATCACAGCCAGACTGCGCTCGGTGCCGGGACGATGGGGGCAAAGCTAGGCGCATCAGGTACACGGGTAATTCAATGGGCAAAGATTAGGGGATGATACTATTTTTTATTTTTTCCCCAATAAGGCTTATTTACTATTAATTCCCATCCCTGTGACTTTATTTAAGTACAGCATGTTCCAGCTGAGATTGTTTGTAACGTTAACGCCCAAGTCGCATTGCTATACCTGGAGGAGACCAGTTCTCCCAGCCCTCAGGTTTTACAGGGAAGCTTCTCCTTCTGCATCCATGCCTCTAACATCCTCTTTGGGGGAAAAAACACCAAAACAAAACCAACAAATCACTGTATTTGCAAGTTCAAAGGGAGGTGGTGTCTAGGCTCTAATTGGAACAGCCCAGGAAGTGGCTGGATTTTTCCTTTGATCACTGTAATGACTGGTGCTTTTTCAAGAAGTGTTCAATACAGCTTTCCTCTTCTGCTATTCACCCCTCCATGTGAATATTCATCAGAAATTATTAAACTGCCCTTTATTCCAAAGGTCTGTGCAGTGGGGATGCTCTCCCCCAGCTCTGGTGCTTGTGTCCATCTGAGCTGACTCCACCACCGCTGCAGATAAGCACTTCCAAGCTGCGATCCTCTAATCTATTTTAGCCATGATTCACATCCTTGGGAGCTGTGTGTCTCCCAAGGAAAGGCGAATCTGGCCTGCTGGTGCAGAGGGAGGCAGCCACCACACGTTTCCCTGTTTTCCTTGGCTTTCCCGGGGTTGCTTTCCCCCTGCTCTCCCAGCGTGCAGCAGGAAGGGAACACATTTCTCTTCCTGCCTCCAGGATCCCTCACACTAAGCCTGGCTTCTGAGCAGCAACACGGGCAGCTTCAACTTCCCTGACCTCAGCTAATTCTTTCCTTCCCTCAGCCTACTCAAGATGATTAAGCAAAATACTTGGAAGGAAATCAAAGCCTTAAAAATGCAATTAGAAGTGACCATTTTGTTAATACGCACACGCACAACCCCAAAGTCAAACCCAATCCAACAGCACCTGACCTTTGGGAAAACAGCAATTTTTAGCAGCTCTCATGGACTTATGGAACAGCCCAAAGTCTCCCACAACGCTGGTGGGAGCAGTGCTGTCCACACAGCTCAGGTTTTTCCCACTATTCCTAAAAAAGGAGGTTAAGAAGACATGAAATTGTGAATTCTCACACCAGACTGTAGCTCCTGCAGACCTACAGCTGTCCAGGGGTGACTTAAAAATATCATTTTTATCACACATCCAGATCTTTCTCCCCCAGCTGAGGAAAAAGCAAGTTCACCAGAAAGTCTAGAATAAGCTGCCACAAATCCTCATATTCTCCAGCAAAGATTCTGATCTCATTGCAAGAAACCTTTAAAGCACTGAAATAACAATAATCTCTTTAACAACAATAAAATAATTTGAAATCATCAAAATAGTTATCATAGTAATAAAACAGAAATATTTTTCTAGGGCAATTTCCACTTCACCCATCCACAACATGATATATTTTTAAGACTCCTTTCCTGAAATTAACTTGAAAAAAGATTTTTTTCCTCTGCCTGTAAAGAATCAAATGCAATTTGAGAAAGCAGCAGTTGAGCTTCTGGGCCCTGACACAGAAACAAAGGCTGACAGCCCAGATTTAGATAAACACCTACTTCTGCACATTTAGGAAGAGGCTTAATTGCTTTGTCACTTAGAGCCAGCAATTACCAACTATTACTGGGAGTGCAGCAGTGGTGGGGGGTATTAATTGCAGCCAAATGTCCACTCTTTTTGGGCAGCTCATGCCAAGAAAATTAAATACTAAATAAAAAAGAAAATAAAACCCCTCTTCATTATAATGTTTTAAAGTATTTTATTGCCTATTTATATGTAAGGGGGGGGGGGGGGTTGGTTCTCCCAGAGGGGCCAACAAAGATAGAATTTATATTTAATTTTGAAATTGTGTCAAAATCACGGCAGAGGTGGTATTAGGATGTTGGGGCAGGCTCCAAAATCGCCCTTTTGGGGGATTTTTGGGGCTGTATCCTCCAGCGAGGAAACCAGTGCTTAACTTCTAGAGCGAGCAGAGCATTTAAGGTTTAAAACAAATAAATAAACAACCTGAAATTGGTTGAGAGGGAAAAAGGGTGGTTTTCCCCCCTCAGATCCGGCTCTGACACAGCCGTTGCTACTTCATTTCTCTGCACTGTGTGAAGGGAAAACCTTCACGCAGGAGCGAAAGCTGCTTCAGGGCTAAGGTGGGGGAAGGAATCTATATATTTTTTTTTAATTTAAAAGGCTTTTTTTGTGGCAATGGCGGTGTTTTTCCGCGGGGCTCGGGCGGCCCCGCCCCGGGGGCGGCGCGGCAGCCCCGGCCGGCTCCCGCCGGCTCAGACCGGTTCTCAGCGCAAACAACCGCCCCCCGCCCGCCAGGGCACGGCGGCGGGGAACCCCCGCTTATTCCTGCAGAAACATCCGCTTTCCCCCACAAAACACCCGCTTCTCCCTCAGAAACACCCGCTCTTCCCTCAGAAACACCCGCTCTCCCCGCCCCCCGAAACAACCGGGTGAGGCGACTCCGCGGCCGCGCCGCCATTACAGCGGCGGGCGCGCTCCGCCGGCTGTGAGGCGAGAGAAAGCGGCGGGGTTTCGGAGCGAGATAAAAATCTTATTGTGCAACGCACATTTTTCATAGATTATTGCCGAGTCCAGGGCTGAGGTAATGCGGGCTGTCAGCAGCTGGGGCGAGAGGCTGAGGGACAAGCGAGCTGCGGCCGCTCCCTGCCAAGGGCGCCGAGGCACCATTTCTTCACCATCCGTGAGGAGAACTGATATATCACGTTATTTTTTTTTCCCCACAGAAGGATCTGTTTATGTGGTTACACATGCACAGGTACGTCTTTTTCGGCATATCTCGAGTATAAAGGTTTGCTTTCTGTATTATAATCTCTCCAAAGCCATCTGAAAACGTTCTGCCTGTGCTCAATCTCAAGAAACCCGATACAGTCCCAAGGGTAAAAAAAGCCACGTTTAAAGGATGGTCTCGGTTATATTTAGCTGAGCAGCAGCACAGGCTGACACGAGCAGAAACACAAGGAAGAACAAAGTGAAAACGCTCGACAGTTGTTAACAAAAACCTGCGAGTATTTGAGGTGGATTTTTTTTCTCAATTTTCCCTTCCCTAATTCACATTTTGCCGCGCAGAGAGAACATTAAAGCAGCACATGGGTTTATGTGAACAAAAGGTAAGGATGAGGTGTTTCACCTGACTCCTGACAGTACTGTTGCCTTTGTGCAATGGAAAAGGCCTCCTATTCTAAGAAATTCTTTAATTTTATTTTATAAATCTTAACCTAATTCCTTTCCCATACAAACACGAGCCTGCTCAACCCTGTCGTTCTACCAGAAGAGATTAAAAATTTTCAGCTCACCTCTACAGTACCAAATGGATGTGGAATTATTTAACCTCGAAAAAAACCATCTCACAGAGGCTTCAATAAAGACTAAACAGCTACATTTAACCTCATTGTTCCTGATTTTCCATCTGTCCTCAGCACAGGCATCTCCAAACCCACTCAAAATCCCAAATCCCAGCTAAATCAGTGATTCATCACTTCTGGCAGCAAACGACACGGGAAGGAGGAGACGAAGACAATGGTAGAGAAAGGTTTGCATTATGTAATGAAACTAAAACTCACTTTTTTCTACTTTCACTTCAGTTTTGAAACAGGGTAGGAAAGTCCCTGACTAAATAAAATACACAGGAGGTTTCAGGGAGCCTGTTTTTCCCATGATTAAAATTCTCTTGGCAGTATTTTTCATCAGTTTATTTCAATATTAAGACACACACATATTCCATTCCAATGGTAATTCCTTGCTCCAGAAAGAATTTCATCACAGAGGAATCTAAAATTAAAACCAATCTCTCATTACCTTCTGCCTTGCCCACTTGTCACGAGAACTTTAAATACAGCTATAAGAATTACAAAAAAAATTTCTCTTTTCCAATATCTGTAAGTGCAACTTCTTCCTGTTTCTTGATTTTAGGAAGACTGGAATAACTGTGCTCACATTGATCTTGGTGAATATAAAACCAGTGTTGTATCTAAGCTGAAAATGCTCTTTTAATTTCCCAATCTCTATTTCATATTACAAGCTATAGAGAAATAGTCATCTAAGTAATTATTCATCCAACTCCAGCATCCTGGAGATGAGACAACCAAACAAACACTCTTAAAAATAAATTAAAGGCGACTACATTACACATTATAGGAAATTATTCATTTAACCGGTAAATCCCCCAGCATCCTCCACATCAGACAACTGAATAAACACTCTTAAAAAATAAATTAAAGGCCAAGGGAAACCTCAGGTCACTTATCTGCAGATGGAACACAGATCGTGAACGTGGGGTGTTCACGTTTTTACAGCCTGAACATCACCTACAGGAAATCAAACACTTCTGCCTGGGTTTTTGTAAATGAATTCAAACCCCATCCCAACAATTTTTAGGAGTGAAATGCTCTGCTCTCAGCACTGGGTGGTTCAGCACTGCTGCAGCAAAGCTTTGAGAATAATCACTAACACATGGAGCAGCCAGAGACGTGTCAGGCCGTCTGACGTTACAAAACTGAATCAAAAAGCCCAGAAATTATTTTTAGTGCATTAAAGCACCTCAACAAGCAGCCTAGAAAAGAGCTTTTGCAACAAAAGAAAAAAACCTAAAAACAGGGAGGATGTTTCCAGGAGGTTGGGCAGGGCACAAACAAAATCTTGTTTGCTTCCTATGGGATCACCCAGCTTCCATCCACAGCCAGCATCTTCCATGACACAGTACAGAAAATATGTTTACTAATGTATCATTTGCGGTGTGTGTCTGAATCACCAGAATGGAGACAATGAAGCTTCTGGTGGCGGCAAATTATCATTTTCAAGGGCTTTTCTTTTATTCTTTCAAGGTGATAAAAAAATTCCACCAACCCTTTTCCACTAGATAGGTGGGGAATGAGCAATCTTACACTAAAAAGACTTCAAAACACAAATTTCTCCTCAAATCCACACAGGAACCATCCATATCCAGCAGCTTCCTCACCTCAGCAGTCAACTTCTGAGAGGCCACAGAACACCCCAAATAAAGCCTGGCTTCAGAGAATATTGGTTATTTTTAATGTGTTCTTTCTGGTTTTAGTTTCTAAATTACTCCTTGCAGCACCGTTACTTGCAAAGGCCTCCAAACAGCAATTTAAAGCAAAGTTTAGTGGCTATCCAACACAACAAACTCTGAACCTTGACAAAATAAAGGCTTTTTGGGGTTGTTTTTTAATTTTTTTAGCAAGCAGTGTTTCTTCAGTATTGTCAAGGCAAATCAGCGTTACGTACTTCACACAATTCTTGAAAACCACAAGCACGGAAACCCAGAGTTGTCCTTCAGCACCTTTGTGCTTTTTCACAGCTCCTCAAGGACAGTGCCCAGCACAAAGTTCCCACCAGTGCTGAACACCCAGTGTGGGCCCCAAACACCCCCCGGGGCAGGGAACACAACTCTGCCAGCTGACACCAACAGGACGAGACCTGAGTGACCAAATTCTTACATTTCAGAAGAATGCAGTGTCAGAAAGACCTTAATAATACCATGGCCCCTCAAAATTGGCCATTTCCACTTATAAAAATGCCATAAGAGAATCTCTGGCTTGCTGAAATCCTTAAGACCATGGAAACTGCAGGCAATAATTATTCTCCAGACAAAAGAAACTGGATATATCACACAGCAAGTGGGAGCACCAAACCACGGAAAAGGGACTGAGGCAGCTTTCACTCACCAACAGTGTATGAGAGCTTAATATTTACATGGCTAAATTTCAACTGTGCTGAAAATTAAACACTTGTGCTTTGAAAGACTTCAAGGCCATATGGGGTTTTGCTTCCCAAAGTAAAGAGAGGGTTAAATGTTTATTATTATCTAACTGATTGCTAAGAAACATGTAAAACTCTTTTCTGATCCTTCAAAATTAAATATACAATCCACCAGATTCTATTACTTGCTCGACTGAGTTTGATTTTATTGTATTAATAAGAAAAAAATGTTTTATTTCCTCCCAGAGTATCATCTACTTTTCCATTACTACAACTAGAGATTGCCAAGAAAATGAAATGCTCAAGCACAGCAGATGCTGCTTTTCTTCTCATTAAATCTTAAAACTTGGTTCCAGTGGGATCATATTTAGTCCTCTCAAATTCAGAACAGGATTTCATCCTGCCTCGACATCCCAACAATGACATTTTATAAATATTACGAGTTTCTTGGACGCCTTTCTCATTCCACAAGGAGCAGAGAAGCACCAGTAGAGATTTTTTCTTCTTCCCCTTCTCGAGATTTTATTTTAAACCTTAAATGTAACCAGCCCTCCTTTCTATCCATTTTCTCTAGGATTTTTTTTGAGACCTCTGGAAGTCTCACAGATTTTTCTGAGATGTAATAAGTGTGAAAAATCTTCGACAAAGGATTGTCTTTATTCAAGCATTAAGGTCTCATTGAGAGAGGTGTTGAAAATAAGTGCTTAAAAGCAGCCTAAAAGTTGTCTTAAATCTTCACCTGCTCTCCAGCTGAGACAGGACCTGAATTTCCAAATCCAAGAGGAGAAAACAATAATTAAAAGAAGTAAATAAATCCTTGCATGTTTCTTTAGACATGAGGGGGTGGGGCAATCACAAGAGGAGACACTGATTTCCTCATCTTCTGTACACTCTCCATGGGTGTCAGCCCATCTCACCCTTCCAGAAGGTTCAACATTCAAGGGAAGACTTTGTGAGAACAATCCCCTTGGTCAGAGAGTTCTGACAGTGGTAAAATTCCACTCACAGTGATAAACACAGAACCCTAGAACAGGTTGGAAGGGACCTTAAAGTTCACCTAATTCCACCCCCTGCCATGGCAGGGACACCTCCCACTGTCCCAGGGTGCTCCAAGCCCTGCCCAGCCTGGCCTTGGGCACTGCCAGGGACCCGGGGGCAGCCACAGCTGCTCTGGGCACCTGTGCCAGGGCCTGCCCACCCTCACAGGGAGGAATTCCTTCCCCACATCCCAGCTAACCCTGCCCTGTGGCAGTGGGAAGCCATTCCCCCTTGTCCTGTCACGCCAGGAGTTTGCGAAATCGAACACTCTACTGATACACTTATTTACTTAATTAATATTTTCAGTTTTAGAAAACACCTGGTATGCAAAGGAAATGCTGCCAACTCTGCAAACCCTCCTGAAGAGCAGAGCTCTTCGTCAAAGAGCATAAAATACTTATGGGTGCAACTGCAGCTTTGTGGATTCCACTCTTAGGGTGAATTCACTCTTAAAAAGCCACATATCAGATAGGCACTTCAACACGAATTTTAAAATTATTAAAAGAAATCAGTGCTTTTCCAACACCTTCTTTTCTCCCCCATAGGTATTTTGTAATGCCATGCAAATACAGAGCTATTACAGAACCAAGGAAACGCATTCCCAGGAATTGCAAACTTGGATTCTTTTCTTTTAATTCTTCCAAGTCTACAAATTTTCCTGTGAGACAGCAGGGCGAGAAATGGGAAGGTGACAAATCAACCTTGTCAATGTCAGCAGTGTCAGTGAATAAGAAGAAACAGAACAATACCACTCATCATTTCCCAAAGTAAAAAGTAGCTGACCTTAAAATTTGCTTTTTCTCTCACTGAAGCAAATAAAAGTGACCCCATTCTCCAGACACACAGGCAGTGAGGTGTTGTGTCTGTACATCCCTGCTCTGCCCAGCCACCATCTTACAGATGCACCATGGATCCACCATGCCTCAAATGATATATAAAAAACTACTTAACCAGTGCAAGAGAATGTCATTATCTTCTACATCTGCTTAAAATTCATCATTGCATTTCTATTTCCATCACCTCCTGCTCGCAACAATGAATTTTGAAAGCTATTTCAGAATCTGGCACAGAAATGGGTTTCTGGTTTGGTTCTTGGATCCATGGATCCACCAAGGAAAACAACGACCAGCACCAGCATTGCCCTTGGAACCCTCAGTGCCAACTGAGCCTTTGGACATTTCCCTGCACTTCACCTCTACCTCAGCAACCAAAGCTTCGCCACAGAACAACTCCTGAGCACAGCACCCGCACAGCCACGGCACAGAGACCTACCTGTCACTGCTGGTACTGCTGCTGCTGCTGAGGGAGTCGCTGCTGGAGGATCTGCTGCGGGAGCCGCTGCCGCTGGGCGAGCGGGCGGGCCGGGCGGCCTGGCTGGCCAGGCGCTGCGGGGACTGCGTCCTGGACTGCGACGAGTGCGGCGAGCGGCTCCGGCTGTGCTGGTAGTTCCGCTCCGGCCTTCTGCCTCGTACCTCCCGTGTAATGTCATCCCTGTAGATATCCCTGTGTACCACACTGGGCAATGTAAACTGCTCCCGGGCCCTAGGTTCGTATCGGGGGTCGTGAGCGTCAAAGCGGTTCGGGCTTCGGCTCCGAGAAGTGTAATAGAGCCCGTGTTGTAAGGTCCGCTCCCGAGGGTCTCTATAGTAATCCTGATCGTAATGTCGCGTCCGATCAAATCCGCCCGTCCCCCGCTCATGGTGTCCATAGGCACTATGTTCATAAGCACGCTCCCTGTTATCTGAAGCCCTGCATTTGGGAAGGGGGAAAAATATCGCATCAGAAAGGGCCAGGCACGACCAAAAGCAAATCATGCAAACATTCATGGCAGCACTCGGCTTATTGCTGCGACTGCTTCTCCACTAACCAGCAACAACCTATCAAGCGAACAATGACAAACTTCCAAACATTTTACTTGACTCCGAAGTTATATTTGTATACAATCAAGCTGAGCAATCATTTTGGTTTAATCACAATATGGGGCTTTCATGACCAGCAACTTGCCTGCACGGGGAAAAAAATTCTGCTTTCCCATGCAGAATCCCCATTTCAACTGTTCTTTTTCTTTTAAATTCTGTAAACAAGAAAAACTTCATGGTTGTGGACATCACCATTAAATTCTCCTTTTTCTCTCCATTTTTGCTTAAGAGCTTCAAAAATATTTTTTTCCAAAATGTGGTAATTACTGGAGCTCTTGTAATTATCCTTCTGCAAAAATGGCATCACAAATTGGGCTGTAGCCATGAAAGCCTCCATGCAAAGCATGACCCATAGGTAAGAAGCTGCTTTCAAAAGGGGTGGCGTAACCCATAGAGATTTCCCAGAAAATCAGGGGGTTTCTTGTTGCTGCTCTAAAATATTTTACCCTCTTAGAGGGAATTTTTGCTTTGACCAGATTGCTACAATCATTCATTATAAAACTTATGGATGATAAAGAAACATCTCCATTACTAATGCTGGAACTGCAAGGATGCAGGTTCCCAGAACATACTAAGACCCTACACATAGACTGGGAATCCAATTTTTAGGCAGTGTTTTGTTTGGACTGCTGCAATCACAGAATTTCTATCTGCACAAGCTGCTGCTTTCCAGCAGCTACAGTCCAGTTCATTTCAGTGTTTTGAACAATTTAAAATGATAAAGGCTCAGTGATGTTCTGAGTTAGTGTGATCTCTCAAATAAAGAGATTGACAGATAAAGGAATACTACAAATAGTTGAGTATTCCAATTTAGACAAGTACCAAGATGGTACATCTTAGTTACATCTACAAAATGGAAGATTCAGAATGGTTACTTTGAACATTTAAAAAATACTTCTAAAATTCTAAATATGTCAGGGTAGCCAAAATTAATTTTAAAATTAATTATCCATCTTACAAAGGACATTTCAACCTTTTTTTTCAGCCTTCTCTCTCAGATTCTTGCTTTAGAATGTGTTATGAGTCACTTCAGTCTCCTGAATCCTGATAACCCAATTCTGCCTTGTGCCTCCTCCTCCTCTCCTGCATCACAGCTCTAGTTCAAATGGCAGAAATATTTCAGGGATCTTTTATAAACTGAAAATGGGATTTGAATCTTTTTTCGATTAGCATCTCAGGAAGTTCCTTCCATTCCTTCTCCAATGAATCATTAGATCCTTAATCCTCTCAATATATTCACTCTCTGTTGTTAAACTGTAACTCATAGCAAGCTTTCTATAGGGCTCCCTCACATCTTGCCTGCATTTTTTTCTCTCCAATGATATATAAAAAACTATTTAACCAGTGCAAGAGAATGTCATTATCTTCTACATCTGCTTGAAATTCATTGTTGCATTTCTATTTTCATTACCTCTTGCTCGCAACAATGGAATTTTGAAAGCTATTTCAGAATCTGGCACAGAAATGGGTCTCTGTTTTGGTTCTTTTTTTCCCCTTTTGAAGGACCAAGATCAACAATTTTACAAACTATTGCCTTTAGCATCCTACAAAGTGTTAATCAGTGAGAGCTGATTTAATGAGGTCAGAGAAAAAGCAGTATTTTCTAGCAGGTTACTGCTACAGAGCTGACAGAAAGAACAAATCCTTATCCATGAGAAGGACACAGAAGACAGACAGAGGAAGCAGAGCTGAACAGCTACTGGCTACAGTGCTTTCTTCATTTATCTATTAGTACTAAGTGCTACTGGAGTTAGTGGAAAGAGAGGGTTTGACTTGGGTTAGGAGAGGGGCTAATATACACAGGGCAGGACATACCAACCTTTTCCAAGTGTGGAAACACGACCTATATTCCCAATTAAATCTAGGGAGAGAATTGTGAACATAACTTCCCCAATTTTGGCCCCTCTTACAGGGGTAATCCACCTTCTTAATGGGCAAGGGTGTCAAATGATATTTTAGATGAACCAACAAGAAAAAAAAATTCTTAGTGACAAGACACAAAAAAAAAATTCCACTGGACGGAAGTAGTCCCAGACTGAAACCGTAACTCTGAAACCCCCAGACTTCTTTCTTGAGACAGAAGGCACTTAAATAGATCCATAATTTTAATTTCCAGCCCTAAGTCTGAATCAAGCAGCTGGTAGAAGATCCCCCGAGGCCCGAGGGCCCTGACGCTGCTGCCAGCAGGCATCCTCTGGCCGCCTTGGTAACCATCCAGCCCAGTCACTTCTCACTGGTGTATCCACAAACGGGTATTAGCACCACGTCCTTAAAGCTAAAGTATGTTTAATGTGGAGCAGCAGAGCTTTTTAGGAGGCTAGATAGTAATCCACTCCCCATGGCTACTGGCGTCTTGACTGTATACCATCCAATAAATTCAAGGCAGTAGTTCTTATCCCAGCTTTAAAAAAAAATAAACTATAATTTCCAAAATTTAGTAAAGTCCGTCATCTCTTTTTGCCAATACCATCAGAAAGAATAATCCCAATAACTTGGAAATGATGTAGATCCAAAATGGAACCATCACAAGCTGCCTTCGGTCTTCTCCATCCAAGCGTTATTTCCATCGCTCAGAGTTGTCGGTAGAATCCAAGGGGCCGCATCATTAAAGTCTACTCTGAATTTTGTGGTGACAATCCAATTAACATACCCGCTGCGTATAGTGAGAACTGAGAGCTAGGCATCAAGCTTTCACCGAATTCTAGGTTCTAGTATTCCGAAGATACTCCACAGAGAACTTCACCACATGTTGTAGAGTAAGATAGCTCCATCTGGCAGCAGGGATACATCCAGCAAGGCCTTAATATTATCCAAGAAATGGGATCGCTACTTCTAGAAAAGAGTAACTCCAATATCGATGCTGGCCAAAGGAAATCTTCCATCTTAAAACCACCTTATTGCAAGTGTAGGTAGATATCCAACCAGCTGCAGGACACATCCTCTATGGATCCACAAGGTACCAGCCACTGGGATAGAAATCACTTCCGTTTCCAACCCAAAATAGGAAACATAGATAATTCCCAAAATTTTAAATCCATCTGGGGGCCCTAGATACGAGTTTGTGTTTCTCACCATATCAAATACAAAATACCTGCCTAGAGAAACCTTGGAACTTACCCATCAAGTCTCCGCTCATAACGTCCTTCCCGTGCATGAAGTGATGGTGGGGGGCCATAAGTGGGCCCCCCACCACCTCCTCTGAACCCAGAAACCTCTCTACTACGAGATGCTATGGAAACTGTATCATCCAATCCCCGCGCAGCACTGGGAATGGTTCCTGGCTCATTATAATCCGTCCGTAGGTCTCTATCTCCCATTTTGTTGACAGAGTTGTGTGCCTTCTGGGCACTTTTGATGTCCACAAAATCCACAAACGCTGCCACTCCGCCTTCCGACCCCCTCTTAGGGAGGATTTTGACACTTTCGACACGTCCATATCTGGAAGAGAAGCAAAGCAGAGCACACACGTTAGTGCTGGTGGGAAGAGACCACATTTAATAACATTGCCTCCTGCAAAATCAACACCCAACCCTTCACCCTTCCCCTGTGCCAGGAAAATCAATCATTGGGAGACACTAGGAGGGGAAAAGCCATTTGGAGAGAGAAAAAAGCCATTTAAACTTTCCATGGTTACATTTAAACTCCTTTCTTGAAGTGTGGGGAGCCTACCATGGGATCACCCTTTTTATAGCAACAGAGCAGCAGCGGCTGAAGAAATAGAAAGGTGTTCACAACCAGAGCAGCCTGCACATCGTTAGTCTGACACAATTAAAGAGGCACAATTAAAACAAAATCGTGTCACGAGGAAAAATACAGACAGCCATCAATTTTCTTAGGAGACAAACGACCTTGACACAGCAATTCCACTACTTCGATCTGTATTTAACCCAGAGTCTCCACTGTGATCCTCACTCCTGATCCCAAACCCATTTATTTCCACACCTAGCAGGACACACGGACCCCAGACGTGGGGTTCAGCCTCCCAGTCCCACTGCAGCCCCAGCTGCCCAACAGGAGCTGACAAATGCTGGAGGGAATGTGACACCACCCTACATAATGTATGTTAAGTAACTGCAACACTGCCACTTATGGATGAGTAAATGTCTATGCAAAATAAAAATAAACCCAAACATGTTTGTGTACACAAGGAAATAAGATGTAAAAACATATTTAAATAACTTGCATCCACTCACAGTAGAAAGGACAAGCTGGGCGGGATGAGCACAGTGACATTTTAAAGCCAACAACTGCAGGGTTTGGGTGCTCAGCTCTCTCTGCCAAAAGATTCTGAGCAAAGCAGGGAAAAGCTCTGAACTGCAGCTGGTAATCCAGGACAAGAGAAGGCAGAAAGTGTATTTCTGAATGTGCCGACAGAGAGGAAAGGGACGCACAAATAAAAACCTAATCAGGAAGTATTTGTAAACTCCACGAAGAATTATTGTGAAAAAATTTCTATGCACAAAGGCAGCACAAGGCCAGGCAGATGTAAACAGACCTTACACAGACAAAACTGTTCTCAGCCACACACACAGGAGAAGGGAATACAACCACCAGGCTGAGGCACACACGCTGTCAGATCCCTGAGCTGCCTCGGTTTCATGCCTGGCTTTTCCTACACCTTACAATTTCATCATTGTTGTTGGATGACTAATCCTTAAATACGATCTGAAAACCTGCCTGGCTGACTGCTGCCTTCTCATTCCAGCCTGACCTACTACACTTATATATAACCTGGTTTGGATTTAGAGCCCTTTTTTCCCTGGTTTATACTCCACTGAATACTCTGTGTGCACAAACAAGAGCATCTTCCAAGAAAAAAATAAAATAAAATAAAATAAATGCCTTGTTGGGCATAAAGAGACACAGTCACACGCAAGACACGTTCCTGCCTCTCAGCTGTCCAGGGCTGAGCTTGTCACCTTTGTGCCTGTGTTAATTCTTGGGAGTTTCCTAATCTGTAATGCTCTGGTTATTTTTTTATTGTTTCTTTGTATTTTATTTAATTAAAAGCTTCCAATAATGGCAAATGGAACTGCAGGAAAGCTGCTTCTCAAAGCATGCTCTCTTTGGAAGCTGGATTTGGTTATCTTCCCTTGCAAGTAAGATTTAGAAAGCCCAGAAGAGTAGAGGAGATGGTTAATAAAATCTGTGTGAGGAAAAAAAAAATGGCCTAATTGGATGTGGCAGATGTAGAGAGAGCAGGAGAGGGAACAGGAAAGGAAGGAGAGAGAAGGAAAACAGGAAAAAGCCTATTTGAGAAAATGTTCGTGCCATGAATGAATGTGACAAAAAATATGGAAAGTAATTAGGAATCCTAGTTAGGATCACCCTTTTTAACTCCAACCCTCACACCTAAACCATGTAGCTCCCAAACCGACTGGTTAGAACACACACTTTCCTTTTGCTCACTGTGTTTACACATTGAGTTTCTGGCAATGTGAACCTGTACTTGCCTTCAATCTTCAGGGGGAACAGGATTAAGATACTGTTGATAATGGTATCAATATCCCTAAAATCGTAGCTGTCCTTTGACTGCAGCCACCATGGCCCCCCTCACATGAAGCACTGCCTGCCACTGACATCAGAGCTGGGCTCTGAACGACTGCCTGCTCCCCACCTTGACAATTACTGCCTAATTCTGAAATCCTAACACGTACATGTTATTATACATACACAGTCAGAACTGTCATTCTTTTGCTGTAGAAGATGCAGAATGTGTTTAAAATGTTCAAATATCTAAGCTCATGCTGCCCAGAAAGCAGACAGAATACAAAACACCAGTGTAATAAGGTCCCCATCTACCACAAAACCCACCTAGCAAAGTTGTGACTCTTCCCAATATGAATATTTATACTGGAAGAAGTGCACTTCAGCTATTAATTATTTTTTCCTAAATAAGAAATGTATGGGGGAGGCTACTACTGTATTGCAGTGCAGCCATGGTGGTAAATCACTCCACTCCGAGACGGCGCCTGTTAATCCCCCGTTATCCAGATACATAAATATACGCTGTGCCTCGCTGTCCTGCCCCGCACCCTTGACAGGCCCTGAGGATAATCTGTGGCAATCGCCTTTGCTGAAAGCGAGGGAGGCAGGCAGGAGGAGGAGAAATGGAGCAGAAGCGGGGGATGAGAGAAACCCGAGGAGGAGAGAGCCCTGGGTATTGCAGGGGAGCTGCTGGAAGAGGAAGGTTTGTCTCAGTCCTGTGACTGCAGACATCCCTCGGTCCCCTCCGCCAGGATCAATGTGCCGAGCGATCCGGCCCGGCCGCACCCATTGGCGCCTCTCCGAGCTGCTCCTGTCTTGGCAGATGCTGCCGGGAGGAGACCAGGGGGAGAGGAGGGAGATCTGCAGTGCTGCATCACCACACGGCTTCACTGCAGCACAGAAACGCTACAAGGAAAAAACCACCACACTTCTGAAGGGCCGGGGGAGGAGAGGCAGCGAGAGCGCTGCGCTTCCTTACGCCGAAGCAAGGCAAGATGGAGGTGAACGTGCTCCGAGGAGCAACCTTTGTCCAGGCAGAGGGCTGGGAAGAGGGGACAAAAGGCCAGGGGAGGCATGGCCACGACCTTTGATAGCGCTGCCAGAACAGCTCCTCTCAACCTTCGCCTCATATCGCTACACCTGTGCGTCAGCCCTTCCCAAGGCTGCGTTTTGCAATCGCTGCCAGAAACAAAGAGGTGCCTTCGCTCGGCTCCCACTCCGCAGACGCGAATAAAAACAAGGCGTTTTAGTGCCTCTTCCCGTCCACAACTCCTGCAGATTAATCATTAGCTCCACATCGTAAAGAAGCGGCCAAGGCCGTGTTTTCGGCGGGGTTTACAGTTCAACCTCAAGCGGAGGAGACAAGGACGTGGGGAGCTGTTATGTCACCAAGCCCCTCCACCAGCACAGCACGACCGAAGCACCCGGCTGTAAACACACATCGAGCAGCCCTTGCAGAAAAAAAGTTGCTCAATAATCACTGCTCGAACAAAGGCACGCTAATCCAGCTTTTCACACAAAGAAAAGGAATTCATAATTTAAGCATTATCGGTTTATTCACTGTAGATCAAAGCACCTCTATATTCAAGCAGCTGAAATGTCTCTGGGCTCTTGGCACAGCTGCTCAGCATGTTTCCCTCGCTCTGCAGCCCTTCCTCCTCCTCAGCTCTTCCTCCCAAAGCAGGAGACAGCACAGCCGGGCCGGGAGGCGCAGCCTCTGCCAATGCAGGGCCGGGCTGGTTCCTCCTACCCAGGAGCGACGTGTCACCCTGGCACAGCCAAAGTCATCCCACACCCTCCAGCCTTCCCTACCCCGGGGATCGGCACCTCGGCTTTCCAGCTCTAATAAACCAGCTCAGCTCGGCTGCTCACTCTGAACACTCTTCCTGCACAGTCCCTGCTGCTCCCAAAATCATTCTAAACAAAGCATGGGCTACGAGAATGCCAGCCAGTAACTGTGTAGTGAGTAAACCTTACTGTTTAGTTGCAATGTTCTATAAACTGATTAGGATCTTTACAGGAAGATCTGTACATGATAAGAAGAGGTGGGTTGAAGTGAGGGAGATTTTTAATATAAACCAAGTTCCACCTTAAATCACAGTATTCTCCTATTTCTCTTGCTGTGCTTCCCACAGGTTTGTGAAGACCTTTCATACCCAACTGTCTTCATCACTGCAGAGTTCTGCAGGTCAGCTACATTCCAGCCAAAGAAACTTCACTCCATTTTCATTTAGAAGCTGGTGCCGTGCTCCATTCCACATACTACTAAATGCAACAGACACTGCAGGACCCAAAATAACACAGGAGCTTTTTCTGTGTTTCTGCACCACCCATTACAAGCATGATTTGACAAGCTGCTCCAACACAGCAGAACATCCCAGTGTTTTGTATTCATTCAGGTTCCCTTTGACTGCAGTCAGGTATCTTTAGCCATCTGAAAAGCTTGGCTGATTTTGCTGTGCCACACTCAAACTCCTTCCTCCTCTGTGATTATATAACCCCAGCAAGCCCCAGCCTGCATTATTCAGTAAAACGCTCGCACAGCTTGAAGCTTTCCTTGGCCAATCACATTCCTCTGGCTTTGTTGTTATTTCATAACAAAATAATGTGTCCTGAAATAATACTTCACCAGATGTTTGTGCCTCTTCTCCTTACTCCTGACACCAAATCAGTCCAAATACCCCACACTAGAGGTACTGTAGCCCTGGACAAAGCAGGTTTGCTCTAGGTACAGGGAAATCCAGGATGTGCAGCTACTAAACCACCATAAAGCAAAATGCCATCACCCTCCATGGGGGTTTTTTATCCAGGCTAAAGGGTGTCTGTTTAGTCCATGAACATCAGTTCTAGGATCTTCTACTATCATGGATGGTCATTTCACAGCCTGAGAGACTTGGCCCACCACAACAGCACGTGCAGCCACTTCCCAGACACAGAATACACAAAATAACACAGCAAACAGCAGCACCAACCACACTGGGATCTTACCAGCAGCAGGACACCGAGCCACAGAGACAGCTATCCTGCAGAAATCCCGTTGGAGTTGAGCACCAGCCTCCAGTACCACCAGCTCCCAGCAGGAATCGCACAGTGAGCGTCTCCCGCCCGCACCGCTCACAAAAGGTGTTTAATATTCACCACTGAGAGAGTTCCTGAGCCAGCAACACAAAGGGAACTTGTGTCTCTACACGGGCGTTTGCAAAGATTACGGCACTACAACTGATCTCAATGAGGGCAGTGATACAATAAATGAAATACACAGCAGTTCCAACACACTTATCCTAAGGAAATGACATTCCACCATCTTCCAAGATTCATATGCATTATAGCCACCTGCTTTATTGTTATAAAATTTATATATACACTTATATTTTTTTTTAGAAAGGCAATTTCATATGTAGAGTGATATAAGGTGGTATTTCACCATCTTCAGACCTGAGCAGCACACGTCTTTGGAATTAAACTGTGCCTCAAGTAATGCAGAGCATTACTCAAAATCTGACAGTATCATCACATGCCTGGCATGGAAGGAGACTTGAGGACTGAGAGACACAGAAAAATCAAGACATCTAAACAAAAACCACTCAAAATTGACTGTTTCATAAATGACTGCACTGACTGTTTCATAAATACAGTAACTAAAGTGCAGCAGACACCAAAATCAGGGACAGACCATTGAGAAGAGTGTGCACAGGACTGGGATGAAAATCATTCCAATTCACTGAGATAGATCTTGACAGAAACAAGCAGAATTCTACCATCCTGGAAAACTACACTTAATTTTAAATCTAATAAATGTGAGGAACTGTCACCTGTTGAGCTACAATCATTTCACTTGGTAGGCCTGCCTGGGCCAGCAGCTGCACTCAGGGCAGACCAGGAGCAGTATTTACTATGGACAACTCCATGCCAAGCCCTGGTTGGCTCCCTCACCAATTGTGTCCTTCACACACCCCACAAACCTCCCAGACTGCTTCCTTTCTGCTATGTTTCCAGCAGACATGTGGTAGGCTTAAGTCCCCCACAAGAACAAGAGTGATCATGAGACTTCTCCCAGCTGCTTACAGAATATTTCATCTGTCTCTTCAGATGAAACTGGTGTCCTGGCTGGGTGGTTTAGAACAGACTCCTGTTCTATTATATTTGCCTTGTTAGCCTTCCCACCATTCTTTCCCATAAACACTGAACCCTGTCACCACTATCATTAACCTCTAGACAATCCAAACACTTCCTGACACACAGGGCTACCCCACCACCTCTCCTTCCTTGCCAATTCCTTTTGAAGAAGTCATAGCCATTCACTGCAGAACTCCAGTAGTGTCAGCCATCCCCACCATGATTCCATAATGGCAACTCACACCATCATCTCCTGCTGTGCAATGGTTTCCAGCTCCTCCTGTTTCTCACCCGTGCTGAGGGCACTGGTGCAGATAATTGCTGTGTCTATAAAGACAAAACACAGCAAGGGGCTGGGACAGCACTCCAGACCATCACAAGTAGGAAAGCTCATCCATGAGTGATAAATCCAGGAGATGTGCAGCTTTGAAATCCTTCACCTTCCCAGTGCCAAGCAAAATAAAAGCTCCTTGTGTCACAAGAAGCTCTGGTTTTTGAGCCACACCAAGAGCAGCCCTTGTGACAACAATGATTCAGAAACATGCCCTAATTACCAAGCTCCCATCATTTTCTAGATTACAATCTGAGATGCTTTAAAACCTGCTTAGAGTGATCTTTATTGGCTCTGTGACCTTTGGGGGGAGAAAAACAATGTTCTTCAGGGCATTCTCTGCAGCACTTCTTCTAGTAATAAAGATCTTCAGGGAAACATCAAAATCCAGGAACAGAAACAATCACCCAGGTTACAGAGTTCAGCCAGACAATCCTGGGATGAATTCTGAGCACAACTCTCATACTTCTACGCTCCTGCTCCAACACCCAAACCACTCAAACCCAGACCCCTCTGGACTTTGCAGCTCCCTCTGGCCCCCAGCAGCACTCAATGGGAAATCTCCCAGCTCCTGACTACAAACAGGGGTTTTGTTAATGAGATACAGCACGTGTTCCTGCCACGCACAGAAAACAGCCAGGGCTTTGTCTGCACTCGTAATCCCTCCCTAAGAGATGACAAAGTAGGAAATTAAAAAGCTAGCATAGGCACATTCACTGATACTCCTGATACTTCTGGTATTTAGGAGCAAAACGCTCAACAGATCAGACAGTGCAGAGATAAAGCCATGCTGGAACAAGTGCTCACCTCTTTCTTTACAGCTCAGCCAAATGTTCCATTTTAAGACCCCCAATAAGAGTGATTCCTAATGAAGACATTTTATTTATGTCTTTACTGCAAAGTGACCTTCTGGATACTGCTGAAATATTAATATACAAATGGAATTGTTATGTACTGTAGAGGGAAGAAACAGAATTAAACCTGGTTTTTCACAGCTCCCAGTTTTGGTAGCAAGGATTTCATCCAAGAGTCAACACACCAAGAAATTTTTCCCCATGACAACCAGTTCTGCCACAGATCAGCTGTTGCAGCCAACACACATCAGGTCACATCTGAATATAGGTGCATCCATTCCTTAAAACACAAACCAGCTCCACTGCAAGACCCCCAGGACACGGAACAGCCCCAAGGAGGAGTCCCAGCAACCTTTCAAACCAGGGCGAAGAGGAGGGCGGGGGAGCTGAAGCCATGCTTTGGACATGGGGATTACACGAAGCTGGATGAATAAAAACGCCTCTCAGCACTCCATGCAACATCTCACTGGGCTACATTTAACATCCTCCCCACCCCTGTCAGCAGTTCCGCTGCCGGCAGCACAGGAGAACCCAGCATTGCATCAGCCCAGCCAGAGCTCCACCGTGCTGGAGTGAAGGGCTTGACACAACATCAGCCACCTACAGCTGCCAGACACGGCACAACCACCTCAGCTAGCCAGGACAAAGTCTCTTACTAAGGCACTTTTCCTAGTTGTTTCTTTGGAACAATCAAGGAAAAGCACAGAAGCACCCATAGCTTATTGGTATATATATTATTTAAAAGAAAAAAAAAAATCAAAGCAGCTTTGTGAGCAGAACTAATGAAGACTCATTTCTTACGGATGCATGTCTTGAGGTCGAATTCTCTGGCGTCCAATAACTGCCAGTTCCCACTGCAGCTTTTCCCACGGTCAGGAACACCTCTCTCCCATGTGGATTCTTTAATGTCTAATAAGGGCTGTGCTCTCACTGCAGCTTTTCTCTCCATGGGGTCGCTAATCAGGTCTCTCTCCTCTATTAAAACCGCTTGTTTTCACAAAACTCAAAGGAACGTCATGTCTCTGAGACTGAATATCCCCTTCGCCCTCAGGTTTAGCTGATACTGGCAAATGGGTTCAAAATTGATTAGGGAAGATATATATATATACACATGGCAGCAATACTTCGGTCTTGCTCTCCAAGCAGATCACAATAAATGCCACTATTTGTAGAAGCACAGAAAGGTTACAGAAATATGTAGGAACTCTGCATGTTCAGCTGTGTTGTCTCAAGCACAACGAGCTGTGATTCTTTATCCCCAACCTACACAGATGCGCACCGTCACGTTCCTACACGCCAGGCACAGCCGCCAAATTCCATCTCCAGGCCATTTTTTTCCTTCCAGCTTAAAGCATAATCTGCAGATTTGCTTCAAAAACACCAGTGGTGATAGCCTACGTTCAACACTTTCTGCAGGGGAATTGCTCAAGCCTGTTCTTTTGCGTGACTGATTTTAGGATTTGTTTGGATTTGATGTTAAGAATGCGCAGCATTGCAACTGTAGGGGAATCTCTTGATTAATCGAGTTTTTTTTATTCTTACACGAAAGGGTAATTCCCCATCTCACTTTTGCTTCTCCAAGCCCTGCTTTGCATGTATTCAGCAGCAGATGGAGGAAAATGCAGAGTCACAACATTATGGTCTCCCTGCCACGCTGCAGAACGCTTGAGATGTGGATCATCTTGAAGTTTGGAAGTCTTGGTCCCACTGGTACAGACTTCTCCAGCAACAGACATTTACAGCCTCTTCTCCAAGGTTTTGTAGGCTTTCCAGAAAATGGTACTTCAGAAGAAAAAAAAATATTTATCTGTCTGCAGTCCCTGAGACCACCTCAAGTGATGGAACTCCCCTCCCCCCTCAAACTTCAACTGGGTTTGAACTAGTGACTGGCATCAGTTCAGCCCACGGGTTTGACAACTTGAAATTCATTTCTGACAGAAATCAGCCATGGATCCAAGGACTCTCAGTCAAATCCCCAATCACAAAAGCTCACCAATGCTAAGAGGTTATGATCTTGACACCAGAGAGGAAATGCAGCCAGTTCCCAGCCAGTCCAGCCACTCCCGCTCTGCCACACCAGCCAGTCACCAAACACAGATGTGCAAATGTTAATTCGTTGTTTCATGACTCACCGCTTCCATCGCCCTGGAGAAAGTGCTTGTCCCTGTGACTAAACCAACTGGCAGCACAGTCCTTGGCGTGAGCCAGGTGTCAGCCCAAGGAAAATAATATTCCCCACTGACAAGCGCCCGGCAAGAGCCTGGCACACTCGGGTGTGTTTAGTCTGCAGTGACTACCTGCGCTCCAGGCACTTTCTCCACAGGAGAGAGCCTGGGACTTTCCAGAGCTGAGCTCCTGAACCAGCCAGACTTTAATGGTTTTCCTTCTAGTGCAACTCAAAGTCGAGGTTTTGCAAAGCTGAGCTGGAAACTGGAGTTTCATGGCAACAACAGGCGAGGTTTCACACCTTGGTTTCATGAGCTGACTTAAAGGAGGCCTCCCCACACCAAAGACTTTAGCAGAGCTGTATCTGGAGGTGAACATGTACTACCAGACCAAAGGGCTCCTCCTGGGCTTCAAGGATACACCAATACCACTGCTGGGAAAGCTGCTCCCTCATGCTATGCTGTTCCAAGTGATGAACTTCACCTTTAAGCTGCAAAATCAGACTGACACAAGCCAGGCAAGAGCATTAACTGCAGCCAACCCAGGGGCTGTAAACTCTGAAAGGATGCAGAGGAAGAGATGCTTCCTGAGCTCAACTGCTGCCAAAAATGGTGTATCTCACCATACCCACAACCAGCCTTATCATCTACAACATCAATCTTGAAGCCACTTCTATTTTTCAAATGTGGCAAAGATTCTCTGCTGCTAATTCTTCTAATAAGTTTTTTCAGAGTTAAGAAAAAGACCCAAGGTTTACCGAGACTTTGATTACAAGGCAGTGACTGTGCTGGCCATTGGATGTTTGGATACATCTCCAGCTGCCTTCCTAAGAGCAGCATCTCACAGATCCCATGAAATGAAATCAGATGTTGATTACATATACAAGGGAGATACTCATCCACTCTGAGCTTTTATTCCCCTCACAGAAAGAATGCTAATGAGGCCGGAAGGCTTCTTTCCCCTCCAAAGATGACTTCTTTAAACATACAACTTGGCAATTTATTTTTCTTATTCTGCCCTATTAACTATTACAGGTCACCCGCAGCTGCCACAGAGAGCCTAAAGAGGGGCATTTAAAGGAGCCTCTGTGATCTCTCTGGCAGCCATCACTGCTAATGAGGACGGGAGGCATTCACCCGGCAGCAGCAGCAGATGGAGCGCGGCGCGGAGCTTTGTGCCGTGCGGAAGCCGTGAACACCTCGGCGAGGACACAGGGAAAGCTGTGACAGGAACACCAAGTTACTCTCAATGAATCCCATGGATGGCAAACACAAGCAGGTCAGTTTTCTTCCTGGAGAAAAACTGTAGGTGATTCACTACTTGCTTAATAAAATCATTTACAGTCTGGCTGTTCTTTGTGGTGAGCTGAAAGATGGTTTCAAATCCAGCTCTGACTGGGTACCTGACCACCTTCATGACAGGAACTTGGTCTGAACACAGCTCTCACTTCCCACCACACTGGGAATAATAAAAGACATGGAAACTCCTCCATTTGGACAGAGGAACACATACAGGTCAGAACTACCTCACCAGCAGTATCCAACAGACAGCCCTGCAGATCATCCATTCACCCTCCTTCTGGACACATCTGGATTTCTCTGGCTTCTCAGTGGAGAGATGAGAGCGCTCTCAGGACATTGTGATCAGATGTGGAAGCTCCAGATTCAAAGTGTGCTTATACAAAAAAAGCCCTTTCAGTTTTAAGTTGTTGAGCCTGATTAAAAAGGGGAAGAGAAAGGAAGCTAAAAAAGCTCCCTTTTGTTCTTAAAAATGTCCGAGCCTCTAACCAGAACACGGTTGTTGCGAAAGACTGCTGCTCTCCTCCCACCATCAGTTTGAGCAGAAAACTGATGTTCCTTTCACATCCAGACTCTGCTCCTTCTCACTCCCAACATCTGCACCTCACACAAGGCACAGACACACAAACTCTAGTCCAGAGCCAGCCACACACCAACAGCTACAGAATGCATTTCCAAAAAATCCATCCCAGGAAGGACGTTGTTTCACCAAATTCAAGGGTGCTGCCTTCAATCTTTCCTGCTGACAGGCCCTGGGATATATCTGGTGTATTTATAAAAAGCCTGGAACAATGTTTGTTCTTTTACTGGAGGATGTTATCTTCACACTGCAGGATTTTACAGACTGCAGGAGATGATTACAGCAGGTTAAACAGTAACTACTGAAATGCACAAACCACGGCACTTGCTGTGTTTTACTCGTGGTCCAGGAGCCTTCATCACCTCTGAATGTGCTGCTGCAGGACAGTGGTGGAGATGGGTTTCAGGAGATCTGAGCTGCCATTACTCCCCAAGCAGAAAGGTGAAACCTCCAAATAACTGTGTGTACAATCACCAGGTGGGAAACACTGCTGACTTGTAGCCTGGGCGATGAAAAAAGCAACTTCTGTCTGATTTTCATTAACTGTCCAAGGAATCTTCAGAACACCACAAAATCTTGAGAAAAGGAAAGCAGCAAGGCTGGCACTGTGAATTTCCATCCTCAGGCTCCTGTTCCTCCCACAAGATTCCTAAATCAGCATGCCAAAGATGCAGCTCAGAATCTTATTATGGAGAGCAATAATTTTTCTAGTTTATTCCACAATTCATTGTTTAGGAATGTTTGTCCTTGCAGTCTTTGGTTTCAGGGCGTTCTCAGACCTCAGCAAGTTCAATGAACTTAATCAAAAACACAAGTGAAATATCTCACTGCTTCTTATTTTTGGTAGCTACAAATCCAGAGTGTATCCAACCCAGCAGCAGCTCCACAACTCACACCCAACTGCAACTCTCCCAAAACCTTCAGCAGCCTAAAAGCAGCCAGGAGGGGTGACCCTCAGTACACATCCTCAGAGAACAGTTTTGGTGTTTGTTATTTCTCAGGTGCCTCTTCACACTTCACATGCAAAAGGGCACCTCCTCCTCTTCCTCAGAACCCAACAGCAGCGTGAAACCACCACAACAGCAAGACAAGCTGCAGCTGTGACACATCAGCTCACAAAAACAAAGCTCCTGAGGAGCCCCAGGTCTACCCTGACTCATCACCTCATCCAGTATCTGCCTTCCACTCATTTGGTTATTTACTTCCTTTTTTATGGAAAGGCAGTGAGTGCCTCTCTGCCCTCAGCAAAGACAAGGTCCTAATTTTGGACACACCTTAAGACGTCAGTAAGGTCATTTGCCAGGGAACCTGGCATGACTTTCAGGCCTGTGAAAAGCAAGGAGGAATAAAAAAACAGTAAACAAGGCTATCACAAAGTGAATTTAAGCCTTTATTCATCTCCTGCTCTGACCTGATGAATGGATTTAATACCTTTGTATGCCTCACTGGACTGGTAAGTTCTCAACATGTGAATCTTTCTTCTTGTACTCTGCAGGGATTATTTTACTGTTGTACTAAATGAATTTACACTAAGGGCAAGAAATACCAAAAGCCAACATGGCTCTTGAACAGCTCAACAACAGAAGCTGCTGATACAAATAATCACAACTAAACACAGCCTGGACCTTTGAAGAAACTTCAGAGAAGAAACAATGCCAGTCAGGCTCAGCAGATGACAGAATTTTGTGACCAAGTGTCATCAACTTATCTTTCTACCACAGCTCAGCACATAAAACCACTTAATAGAAGCTTAGTCCAAATCTACACTCTTCGTGGCTTTTCATTAAGTTTTTTTGAAATAATCACCCAGGCTGAGTCCAGAGGGTGGAACCACCACCAGAGCCAGCAGCACCATCACCCCAATGAGCCACCTGACTGACCAAGGAGCCCACACTCCATGTGAGGCTGACGCTCACTGGAACCCACCAAAAGGACTCATGGACTCCCCTTCTGAGTCTGGGCAATTATTTCAATCCCCCTGCCCCAGTCTCCCAACCAAACATCCTACTTTGCTCTCTGGATTACGTTACTGGAAGTGTTTGTAAAACCAGCACCAACGAGTTCTGATGCTGCCCGTGATTCCAGACATCACTCCAGTAAAACACAGGTGTAAACTGTACCCTCCCCTCCTTCACAGCTCCAGGCTGGGAAAGGCAGCACCTCATCTGTGAAAATGCCTAAAGTGACACAAACAGAGTGACAAAACAGAATAGTTCTGTGGCCTTACTTCTGTATTTTCCTACAATAAAAAATACACCTGGATAGAGATCTGTATGGCTGAGCTGAGTTAGGACAACCATCTCAAGTTATCCAAGGACTTGCTGATCAGTGATCACCAAAAAATGCCAGGGAACATATTTAAGAGCTTTGCTAGAAAACCAGGAGCACTGTTCCTTCTGACTCAAGCCAGTTCCTGTGGAAAGGCACTGCAAGACCTGCAGGTGCCTGATGTGAGTTTTTCCTCCAAATGTTCAACACCAGTAGTGGCTGTCACCATTCTCCCCAGGTCACCAGAGCTACCAAAATTCCCTTATACCACCTCAGTCCTGCACCAGAGCCACCAAAATTCCCCTACACCACCTCAGTCCACAGCAGTGACACAGAGCAGAAGGCACAGATTCCACTCTCCCAGGCCAAAATAAAACTCCAAGCCATCAAGACAAAACATTTCCTCACAAACTGACCAAATATTCTCCAGGAATTATTGCAAACAGACACTCGCTGTCACGGCAGGTTTTCTGCAGTTATGTTTAAAATGCCTTTAACCACTTCTCCAGGAGGCATCCAAAGCATCTCCTGTGAGACAGACACTGGAACACAGCAAAGCTAAACAAAGCCCACTTCCCACTCCAAAAAAACCCTTAAAAGTTATTTATTTTCTCCAAGATTGCCCTGATCTGCAGTGTATTCCACTGATTTTCAAGGAGCACTTTTGTTTCCTGAAACCCAGGGTTCCTCCTGGACTTGGTTGCCACTGTGAATGTCTTAATTCTCCCCCAGCACAGGAGATTGCACACAACAGTCACATGGTCCATCATTAAGAGGCTTTTACTCCTCTTTGCCCTTTAAAACACCAGTAAATGGACAAAGCCACGTTCTTTCAGATAACTGGAAGAAAACATAGGGAGGAAAAAAAACCATGGAAGGGCAGCACTTGTGTTGGGGACAACTGTTACTATATTTAGTCGCCTTGTTCTGCAAGCTGCTGAGCATCTGTTTCAGGGACAGGGAACGACGGGTTTTTTCCAGCATTAATTAGGTGAACCCAAACCACTGCTCCCACCACTTCCCCAAGCTCACATCTCCCAGATCATAACTCGGATTTGCTACTTATTCCACCTGAACAGTGGATCTCCAATCCTGGCACTGGCTGTGTTTCTATTTCAGGGTGCCTTAATAGCTCAGCTGAAAGGAAATACAGAGCACTGGGTTTTGAAAAGGGAGTATTTGGGTAAGAAACTGAAAAACAATGTCGATGTATTTAAATGCATGGAGAATCTCTCCTTTGCAACCTCCTTTAATACCAAGGAAAGATTTTTAAAAGGCTTCTGAGGAGAAAAACAGCACTGCTCATGTAAGCCAGTGCTTCTTGAGACCAGCTTCAGTATTCTCTAATTTGAGAGAAGAATTCACAGCAGGGAGTGTTATTTCCATTCACCTCAGTAAACTACACAAACCAATCAGGAGCATTTGGGGAAAAAGAATAAAAACATGTATTTCTTCGAAATTCTTAATTGATCTCTTTATAGAATTCCTTGTGAGGCTGCAAATCCCAGCAAGGTTCCCACAGCCGGTGGCTAAGTGAAGGGGGGGAGGAGAGGCAGCAAACCCTCCATACTCCTGCCGAGCTGCAAGTTTTAGGAGTTTTCCCTGAATTTTTGCCTCTTTGGAAACAAGATGGTTGTTTCTCAAACAGGCACCATGCAACAGCCCAGCCAGCGGGCTTCCATCTGGCAAGGACAGTATTTCCCCAGCCCAGGGGAAAAACAAACACTCAATGAGCCGCTCGGAGGCTCGGGGGGATGGTGAGGCGATTCCCGGCCGAGGTTTGGGGCGCTTTTCCCCCAGAGCTCGCCCCGCTCCCGTGGCTCCCATGGCTCAGCCTCCTCCTTCGCCCTATTCCCAGGCTGGGGGATGGGTGGGAACCGGGCTCTGCCAAGCCCCGCTCCCTCCCAAAAGACTTTCCCTCCCGATACAGCGTCCTTTCCAAAGAGAGAACCTTCCCCTTGCCCCCTCCAGGGCCGGGCAGCCGCTTTTCCCTTCCCTTCGCTGTGCGAGGAGAATCCCCCCGTGCTGTGAGCGCCTTGCGCAGCGCCTGTCCCTTCCCCCAGGCGAGCACGGGCATACAAAGGAAGCCTCGCTCCATTGTCCACCTACAGCACCTACACACCGAGCCTCGCTCGGCCCCTCGCCCCTTTTCCAGCCACAAATATCCCGGTGGGTGCATCCCAGCAGCATTCGGAGGCGGCGTTGTCATTGCCTCCCCCTGCTTTGGTACCTGCAGCCAAAGGGCTGGAGCGCGTTTTAACTGTTTGCTGCCGTGGGATCAGCCCCGTCCAACCACACAAACCCCAGGGAGAAATAGCCTGGCTACAAAGCTCCCTCCCAAACCTCCGATCGCGATTTGCCGAGGTAAAAACAACCAAAAAAAGGTAATGAATTCAGCGCCTGCCATTTTTCCCATCCATCTCCAAGCAACAGTACCATGGCAACTTTTTCCCTCCTTTAATACATCTTATAAAAGGAGGAGGACTGGACAAAATAAAACCGAGGAATGTCAGATTTGCACCGTGGAGCGCCTGTTCCCTCAGCTAGTTATGGCTGGAATTAACCAAATAACTCCAGAGCGAGCCTTTTCCCCCCAAAACCTGGCTTTGTAAACAGCACTGGATCACGTAACCAGGACTTGAGGGACACGACAAACCACCCTGAATACACATCCACCATCCCGCGCCTTCACCGAGAGGCGAATTCTTGGCTCAGGGGGATAACAAAGGTGAAAAAAGGTGAAGCTTGATTAAAACAGGGCCATTTCAGAGCGATGAGGATGCAGAGATGGGGTTTGGCTGCTGCAGCAGCTGAGGCCAGGAGGATGGAGGGGGATGCGAGACCCCCAGTCCTTCCATCCACAACAGACAACCAGAAACCAGGGAAGAAGCGCTGGGACCTTCCTTTCTCCCCCTCGGTGTCACCGCATTTATTTTTCCCATGGTGACTCATTATTAAGGACGCTCCGTCATTTTTCCAGCACAGGAAGATTAAAGGAAGCTTCAAAATCCATTTTTTTTCTGCTGCTGGTGGGATTAAAGCAAAGCGCCTGGAGGGGCCATGAGCTGAGCAGGGCTCGTTACTCTCTTTTTCTTCCAAAAAACCAGCTTCCAGCGTAGGGTGTACCAACTCGAGAGCATTTCCACAGGAAAAAGGTGTTGCTGAGGCGGTGGGGAAGAAGTCCCTTCCTCCTCCTCCTCGCAGGGAAAGACGGAGGGAGGAGGGAAAAAACCCAACCATGCAAACAGCTACTACTTCCTTATGAGCGGGATTAACCTATGCAATAGAAAAAAAAAAAAAAGGAAAAAACAACCCAGCACGATATAAGGAGTCCAGAGTGCTTCCCGCGTGCAGGATCCCGTGTTTTCTCCGTGGGTTTGTGTGATTTTTTTTTCCCCCAGAGTCACGTTTTCGCAGCTGCAGGCGCTTCGGTTCCCACAGCTCGCTGCACCTCGGGGGGACACGCAGCATCCTCCATGGCTCCAGGTGGGAGGGAAACGCAGTGAAATAGGCGAAAATAAATAGAAAAAAAGTCCGAGCGTTGAATAATTTTGAAAAAAAAAAAAAAAAAGGAATGGAAAACAAGTCGGCCAGGCTCAGCGCTGCCTCCCAACATCCTCGGCATGGGAGCCGCTCCGTGCCGACCTCCGAGCCCCGCTCGCTGCTGCTCCGTCGTTTCGGGTCCATTTTTAGCCATTTTTGTATTTCCCCGCTCCGGCCGCGCCGCCGATCCCGCCATGGCGCGGGTTATTTACAGCGCTGTTTTCCTCCTCCTCTCCACGGGAACCGCCGTCCCCGCGCACTCCTCCCCCCCTTTCCCACGTTTTTCCCTTCGTTTTTCCCCACACCGCGGGTCGGGCCGGACGGGGCCCCGTCGCCGCTCGCCACTCACCGCTTGAAGTGCTCGATGATCTTCTCCTCGCGCACGTTCTCCGGCAGGTTGCCCACCCAGAGGTGCCTGGTTTCCCGGACCATGCTGCGCGGCGCGGGGCGAGCCCGCCGCCCGTGCCCCGGCTCCCGGCCGCCGCCTGCCCCCGCGCCGCGCCGCCGGCCGCCGCTCGCCGCCCGCCGCCGCCTCCGCCTCGCCCTCCGCCCCTTCCGCCGCGGGGCCCGGCCGCCCTCAGCGCCACCGGCCGCCGGACCGCACCATCCCCGCCGGGGGGGCCCCCTGCCCGCCGGGCCGGCTGCCGGGCGCCGGGCTCGCTCTCCGCCGCGGCTGCGCTTCCTCGCCGGCTCCCCCCGCCGCGCCGCCCGCTCGCTCGCTCCCGCTGCCTCCTCCTGCTCCTCCTCCGGCAGCGGCAGCGCGGCGCCCCCGCCGCCGCCTCCTCCTCCTTCCCCCCCCCCGCGCTCCCGCTGCTCCGCCGGCCCGGCCGCGCTCGCTCGCTCGCTCGCCCCCCCTCCCCTTCCCTTTTCCCTTCCCTTGCCCGCGCCTCGCGCAGCGCCACACGGGGGCCCCCGCGCAGGCGCACTGCGCCCCGGGGCGCGCGCCGCGGGGCCGGCGGGGGGGGCGGGGCGAGAGCGCGCAACGCCCCGCGAGGGGGGGGGGAGGGGGGCGGTGAGAGGGAGTGCGCGTGCGCGGAACGGGCGGGGGCAGTGGGGGTGTGAGAAACGGGGGGACGGGAAAATTGGGGGGATGAGAGAATTGGGGTGGGGGTGTGAGAGAATTTGGGGGACGGGAGAATTGGGTGGGGGTGAGAAACAGGGGAGAATTGGGATGGGGTGTGGGAAATGGCAGGATGAGAGAATTGGAGTGAGGGGTGCAAGAAATGAGGGGACGGGAGAATTAGGATTGTGAAACAGTGGGAGACTCAGACACAATGGGGGGGGCTCTGAGAGTCTTATTGGGGAGCTGTGAGGATCATTACAGGGGCTTTGAAAATTGTAATGGGGCTGTGAGAGATGTAACAGGCTCTGTGAGAATTGTGATGAGGGGCTGTGAGAAATGTTTGGGGGCTCTGGGAGTCGTGGTGGGGCTGTGAGAAAAGGGGCTGGGGGAGTTGGAACCGGGAGCTGTGAGAGACAGAATGGGTTGCACTGCAAGGGCAAGGTCCTGCTAACCCCAAACCTACAGCTCCCCCTAATCCCATAAGCATTCCAAAATCCTGGGGCACCAGCTACCTTCATCCCCAGGTGAAGCACACCCAGCCGTGGCCACTGGGCACACAGGTAAAAAGTGAATTGAGGTGATGGCAGGGAGGGCCCCACGCTGCCCTGGCTCTGGTGTCCAATGGCTCCAAAGGCCAGAGCAGCAGGAACCCTAAGTGGGGCTGCAGGAACCCTAAGTGGGGCTGCAGGGGGATCCCCAAACCCCCTTGGCTGCTCCACTGCTCCCCTCCACTGGCACAGGGACAATGTGGCACCCTGGGACACAGGGACAATGTGGCACCCTGGGACACTCCCTCCACTCAAGCAGGGTGTCCTGAGTTGTACTTCCCCCAACAGAAGGGAGACCAGGCTGCCCTGCAAACCACACAGGAGAAACTCCCACCGTGGGAAGGATTCACCTCCCGCTCCCCCACGGGGGCTGGCACAGCTCCTTAATTAACACGGGGTGAAAAAATTGCCAATATCACCCATCTCTAGTTGCCTGACATGTCACACCCCAGCTCTGAAATGTACAACTAGGTATTTTTTAACCCACAAGATCTTCTTTTCCACCAAAATATGCCCTTGCACTGATAAGACACCTATTTCTATGTCCCAAAATGAAAATTAGATCCCATTGTGAGGTCAGGATAAAACACACACCCCCAGCCAGGAATGTTGGTGTTTAAAACCTTCACCACTTCCACCACAGAGCAAACCTGTATTTCAGTGTTTTCCATGGCCAAAGTCTCCTGATGACGTTTTGGTATTGATCAAGCCCGTGTTTTATTGGTCAGAGCTGCCTTTTGCCACCCAGTCCGGCCGGACACCGCAACCTTCCGGCAACAAGTCCACCTTGCTACTGGTCAAAGTCACCGAGCTGTAGTGGCTTAACAAACATGCAAATCTCCTGATTTAATCACGTCTCTGACGCACATGGACTCCATCTGTGGTGGCCCCGAGCCTTATCCCTGGCTCCAGTGGCTGCAAGCCCATCCTTTGGCAGTCCCGTGCCTCAGTTTCCCCAGTGATGATGGGCTCTGCCAAACTGGGATCTGCTGATTAATTAAAAACCCCAACAACTCCTTGCACGCAAGCCATCTATTATTCACAACGTGTGATGGAGCCACGTGCACACCAGAAAATGCGCTGCCAACACGCTCCGCCAGCGCTTCCAGTGAGGAGCTGGGCTCAGCTTTCCATTTCTTTACCTGATGGGAAGCCCAAGGAGCAATTTGTACCTGTCTCTACCTTTAAGGGGCTCTCCATTTCGGAGAGGAAAAACCCAAACCAAAAAACCACCAAAAAATCAAACAGCTCTTCCATGAAAAATTCTCCTCCTCTGATGGGGTGCACTTGCTGCAGCTGCAATCCCAACTGTTCTTCCTCCCTGCTGGGGTGGCACCTCCAAGAGACACACGAGGAAACCACAGCAGCTCCCAGGTGCTTCCAGGGAATGTCACACGGAGTCACTGCTGTCACCCGGCCATCTCACAGGACACGCAGGGGCTGGGAGCTGTCACAAACAAAGCCATCGGCTCTGTTGACAGGAGAGGGTTGAGACCAGCGCCAGGAGGGCTCCATTTACACAACAGCCAGCTGGAAGAGCAGCACAAAGCTCGGCTGGTGACGCAAAACAAAGCTCTGGACCATGGTGATACTCTTCAAATGATTTGCAGGGAAGCTGTTCCTGGTTGCAACCACACCAGCGATGCTGCTGTAACCAGATCCCCACAGCTCAGTCGACGATTTTAAAGAACACAGCCCCAGGCTGGAGAGCAGAGCAGGTACAACCCTCCCCTGATCAGGTCAGAGGGGCTGTGATGAAGGACCAACACCATCCTTGTGTCTGCAGGACACACATTTGTGCCAGCCCAGTGTTCTCCATGAGTGACAGTGTGAGGAGCACCCAGGGGTGAGGCACAGCTGCACTGCCCTGCATGCTGCCCTTCCCAGGGGCCAAACAAGTCAGGACAAGGGGAGCTGAGCTGCTCTCCATGACCCTCAGCCTTTGAGATACACACTGCAAGGAACAATTTAAATTACTCCTGGGAGGGCATAGCTGAGAGTCAGCTATCTACAGACAACTCAGCCAGCCCCACAGTTAAAACATTTGGATGTTTCTTATCAGTGCTTGGAGAGGATTAAAGTGCCAGGCCATTTATTAGTGAGGGAGCAGGTTATAAACCCATCTCAGTTTGAACACCACGTTCATGTCAGGAAAAGCAAGGCAAGAACAGGACAGATCAAAAGAGAGCCATTAAAGGCGTGAGAAAATGGGGCTGCCATATAAGGAGCTAATAAAGTTAGCAGCTCTCCAGTTTGAAAGGGAAAAAAAAAGACAGGAGAAGCGGAAAACATCCTTGGGGTCCACACAGCAGCCTCTCTTTGAGGAGGAAAAACCAATAAATAGAAGTGGGCAGACACGATGCTTCAAAAGGCAGGTTTATCCATTTTGAACACGGCGCCTTTCCCGAGCGGCGGAGCTGCCACGCATCGCTGAGACCGCTCAGCAAACGTTTCAAAAAGCAAAGATTAGATACTGAACAAGGACAGCAACCAGGACTTGTTGGCTCAGACCATCATTTCCTACCCTCAGGTCTGGCTCAGCAACATCTCTGTGTGGTGTGCTGAGAAAGGAGGACACTGCACCCCTCCCTGGCCACATCAGCTGGGATTCACAGGGATCTGAGCAGGAACATGAGGGTTCTCCCCACCACCAGTGCACAGCCAGTTCCTTTCCTTTCTGTAAAAAAGCAGGAGGTTTCCCAGCAAAGAGCCCCAACAAACACTCAGGGTGTTCCTTGGTTTGAGCCAGCCAGCTCCAGCCACCATCTTGTCAGGATAAAATGTATTTATGGGTCCTCCTTGCTCATTGATAGTATTTATTAAAAGAACACTATGACAGCTGAATATCAAATTCCCAGCTAGGCTTTTATCTCCTTTTTAAGCCAGCCTGAATTATTGGCCTAATTTTATAGCTTACCCACTCTGCTTTATGCTCGTTTTCTCCAAGAAAGAATTGGTGCTGTTTGATATTTAGGCCCATTTGTTGCCAATACAGAGGCTATGGGCTCAGGGGCTGAAAACACTTGGAGCACAGAGCTGGGTTCTGCAGCCTTAACCAACACAAAGCACAGGATTTATATTAATAAAGCTCTTGATTTCAGTTCTTTTTGAGGGTTAGAGCTCCAAATCTTCCTGATGAGATGACTCTGTGCAGAAAACTCCCTTGTTTTTGAAATGCAACATTTAGTAATTTATTTTCTGACTCTTTTCCCTGTGGTGTTCTTATCCACGATGCCAGGGACAGGAGCTGCCACAAAATGCCACCCTTTTAGCCAGTGGTTTAGCACAGCCACATCCCACAGCCCAGGATACAGGGGCCCCTGAGCTTCAGTTGACATTGAACCCACTTTTATCTTTATATAAAAGCACATTTCTGTTTTTAAAATTCCTTCTACAAAGAACTAGGGGTTTCTTCAGCAGCAGAACCCAGTGTGATGGTTAAGCCATGCAATCAAAACCTAAGTGCCAACACAGGACTGCAAAAGAGTTACTCTTGCTTATGGTGTGGTAGAAAGAAATATTAAAAAGAGCACCTTTTTTTTAGCCTGTTGTTGGAAAAAATAAAAAATCACAGGAATATCAGTGCCAACTTCTGCCCTGCTTCCCCTTGCTCCCAAACTCCTGTGCCAGAGAGCTGTGTCTGCTCACCTCACAAGGGTTCTCCCCAAACACAGGACTTTCATCACTAGACAGGACTGTGGCCATCCAGGCTGCAAAAGATCACATTTTAAGGAAAAGCCAAAGAAAATAAACAGAAAAAAGACAGCTCTATGTGATTTGATACCCAAACAGGACAACTGCAAAGGATGTAAATCCCCTAGGACTGGTTAGATCACAGAATCCTATACTTTGCCATTTTTAACTTAATTGTTGTACTTTGCCATTTTTTTACTTAATTGTTGTATTAAATCTACATCCAGATGTGATTTTTACCTGTGTGCAATGCCCAGGAGAAAAAAAAAATCTCAGAAATTACACTGGAAATGTTACAGGACAAGCCCCACAGTCCAAACCTGCAAGACAGAGGCTGCTCTCCTCACATTCTGCATTGGATTGAGCAGCACAAAATAAACTCCAAGCCACCATGATCTGAGCTTTGGTTGCATCAAACACCATTTTGATACCACAGCAACACGAGGGTGTTTAAATGAAGAGGAGTGACCCCATGTCTGTGCAGTTAGCACTCCTTCACTCCAGAGAAAGCACAAAGAGAAATATTTGTGCATCAACACCTGCTGTGCTCTACAGCCTCTCCTCCAACACGGCATGGGAGAAGTTCCTCGTCTGCCTTTGGCTTTTATTTTCACCTCTGCAGATCTCACAGTGCAGCTTTTTAACTCCTTGGGCTAAGAGCAAAGCTTGAAAGACTGTGGTTTTCTCCTGAACAGAGGAGGAGTGGAGGTTTGTATCACTTTTTGGCACTGGAAATTCAGGTTTTGTTTAGCTTGGAAATATCATGGATGTAGCTCGAGTAACTCTTCAGGGTGGTAAAAGTTCAGTGCTCACAAGGCAATTCTCAGTTTATCCTAAACTGCCAAAGGAAAGTAATTTAGAATCCCACAGGGTGTGCCAGCCTGAAAAATGTGGAATCATCCCAACAGGCAGCTTCTTGCTCCTCCAAACCTCCCTGCCAGCAATGGCCCATGAAGAGTACAAGGTGCATCTCCAAACCAGCACAGCCCTAATGAGGGAATGAAATCCAAATCCCTGTCCACGCTGCCTTATTCCAAACAAGGCTTTAGGCACACTGTTCACACACCTACCACAGGGAGCAGGGTACGAAACCTGGCCTGGCCACCTCATCCCCACCCTGCACTTCGTTTTGGCCAAAAAAAAAGGATAAAGCCATAGCTGTGCTAGAAATCCCTGCAGCAACCAGTCAGTGAAATAATTTCTCCTGAGGGGCTTCTCCAGGGCCGGGTCAGGCAGCGGCATGCATGGAATCCCGATGTGATATCCTCGTTTAACGACCCCCAGCACTCCCTGTGTGCTAATGACTGCGGGAAGCTGCGCCTCCCAGCCACGTGTGACCTGGCAGAAACCAGCACCAGGTCTGTGGTTATCACCTTTGCAACAAAACAAAGGAAAGGACACTCGCTAAGGAAGCGTTTCCCTTCTTCCTGGCACTCTGAGGAATGGAGTAATAAACCAGCTGCATCTCACGGGAGCAAGTTCACAGAGAAAACAAAATGTAATTCAAGGAGACCCTGATCTTCATCAACACCATTTAAGATGTTCAACACTCCCTCCAACCTGAGCAAAATTAGGAGGAACAGACTATCCCACATAGGTCTGTGGGCTTGGAGGGAAAGGGGCCCCACAATTTTGCTCCCTGGAGGCACCAGCTCTCCCCACCCCTTTTGTGTGTATTTTTTTTAACGTGCCACACATCAGCACAATGCTGACAAGGGCTTTGTATGTTTTCTGCCTATGCAGCAGTTCAAGACACACAACTCTGGATTTTTTGAAAGGGAAAGGGGGAGGGAGCTGCCCTTTGCTGTACTGTTTAATTGCACTGCTTGCTCTTCTGCATGACCACAGGGAAGCGGAAAAGCACCAAGGTTTAAAAACAGAACCATTTTTAGTAGCCAAAAGGATCAAACTCAGTCTTCTCACAAGATACAGTGGAGCTCAGAATAAAATCTACAAGAAAAAAATTATAAATCACCAGGGTTTCTTCTCTGGAATTGGATATGACCCCAGAAAACACCTCATCCATCCTCACTTGCTGCTGTTACAGTCTCCACATTTGCACACCTGCCAATGCAGATTCCAGCACTGAAAAAAAAAAAAAAGGAGGGAAAGGTCTGGAAAGCTGGACTGTGGGTTTTTCCACCTGCCAGGAGCAGCTCAACGAAGGCTGGGTGGCTGAGCTCCAAGGAGCAGCGAGCAGAGCACGTTAGCAGCCTGCTGGAGTTCCCATCTCACACGCACATGCGTGATTGGGACAGCGCTGGCAAACAGCTTCCTGCAAAAATAAGGATGACTAATCCACAGCAGCGCTGCTTTATTTATTTATTTTAAAGGCCACAAGGCAGAGCTTTTTCCAGAAGCATCAGCCTTTGTGAAGCAGCAAGCAGTGGGAAGGGGAAGCCCTGGGACCCACTGATGCTCAGCAGACAGAAGTAACCACAGGAACACTGTGGGTTTGTGTGGCCCGTGTGTGACACACGCAGGCATGGCTGGAGCACTGTCCCTCACGTTTCTGGCAAGGCCAGATCCCACTGCCTGGGTGACTCCTGGAACCCTGTGTGGTTTGCAGGGATCTGCTGTGGAGAAGGGCTTCATAAACAATACATTGTTTCCCTTGGAAAAATAAACAAACAAACAGAGGGAAAAAATAAGGCATGAAACAGCTTTAACCCATAACTGCAGCATCCCCCTGGGTGCTGGGATTTGGGATCAAAGCAGAGCACCTGAATCGCTCGGTGGGCCCAGTCCCCCCAGCAAGGTCACTCCACAGGGACACACATCAGTGCTCCAGTGCAAGGCCGTGCTGGAGCCGCAGCGGAGGCAGCGCTGCAGGAGGTCACTTAGGGACTGCAAAAAGGGAATGGATTAAAAAAAAAAAAAATTAAAAAAAAAAAAATCCATCAGCAGATGTTTACTGACATGCAGCAAATCCACAGCTCTGTGTGGCTGGGGGGAGAGCAGCCCAGTTCCCAGGACGCAGCAAATACTCTGCATGTACGGATTTAGGTTACAGCTTCCAGCCAGCCCCACACCCCACCCCACCCACCCACCACCCCCACCGAAAAAAAAAAAACAAAAAAAACCCCCAAACCAAATTTGTCATCTTTTTAAGCACTCAGAAATTGAGGTTGAGTTTTGCCACCGAGGTGATTTTGGGTGGTGGCACCATTAAATACTTACCCACCTCACAGCCAAGGGCTGCGCAATCTGAAATTTGTGAGTGTTTGCAAATGGTTTGGAAAGCTTTCCAAGGAAGGTGCTGTACGATTGTAAATCCTTCCCGTTATTAATAAAAGGGAGCTATTGTTCCAGCTCTAATCAAGCCTTGTCTCCAGCTGGGCAATTTTAAAATGCAATTCAAAACACACACAGGAAAAACAAAAATAAAAGATCATGAGGAAGCTTCGGGAAAAAAAAAAAAAAAACAAAAAAAAACCCAAACAACAACAGAAACAACAACAACAACAACAACAACAAAAAAAAAAAAAAAACAGTGAAGGAGAAATGAGAGGGGGGAAGGAAAATAAAAAATAATACTCCTGCTATTTAAAATGAATTCCAAGCAGGAGCATGCTGGGGCGGAGGGGGAATCCCCTCTCCCACCGCCTGGGAAAGGTCACTTATGCCATCGGTGCCATGGCCGCGCCGGAGCAGAGCTGCGGCGCTGCCAGCCCTGCCTCATCCATCTCCATCAGCGACAGCTCCGCTTTCCATTTATTTAGAGGGGAACAAAAAAAAAAAAAAAAAAAAAAAAAAAAAAAAAAAAAAAAAAAAAAACACCAAACCAAAAAACAAACCCACAAAAAAAACCCCCCAAACCCCTCCGAGTTGCAAACACCTCCCAGCGCTCTGTTTTCAAGGCTGGGGAACGGAGCAAGGGGGAGCGGCTTGGAATGAGGCTCCCAGCCAGGGAGAGGTGGCGCATCCTCCGCATCCTCCTCCTCCTGCCCGGCGCTGCGGCAAAGGCGCCGCAGTGGGGGCTCCCCGCCCCCGTGGAACCTTCTGGAACAAGCAGCCAAGCTGGAGAGAGGAGAGGAACCCTTACACCCGCAGAGGGGAGAGGAAAAAAACACCAAACCCGTGTAATAAAAGGGAGAGGATTGCACAAGGCCGGGGAAAAATAAGAGATCTCTGTAAAAGTGAAGCCCCCGAGCGGCTCCGGCAGCCCCGGCTCAGGGGGTGGTGCGGCCGCCTCGGCTCGAAACAAAACGCCCCAACAAAGCGTATTTAAAAAAAGAGAGAGAGGAAAAAAAATGGTGGTGTTTGTAGCGCGAGATGGTGGGATAAAGGAGCTGATCCCTCCTCCTGGATCTACAGCAAAGCCGGCCATTGCAGTTCCATTTATCCTTTTTTTGTGCAATGAATTGTCTGATCCGGACTATTGGGTTGCATTTGCAGCTTGACTTACTGCGGTTTGGTTCTGTTGTGCTTTTTTCCTTTTTGTTTCTTTTTCATTCTTTGTTTGGTTTTGGTTTTTTTTTTTGCTTTTTTTTGTTTTGTTTTTTTTTTTTTTTCTGGGTGTACTTTTTTCCTTTTTTTTCATTAAAAAATAATCCTTCCCAAATCTCCCAAGGAAAATCTACATCTCTGTGGAACAAATAAAACATTCAGGCATAAACTTCCAGCATGGACTGTAAAAAAAGAGATGGGTTGGTTTTTGTTATTTTTTCTTCTTTTATTTTTATTTTTGATGGCATTTTTTCTCCTGCTTTTAGGACACATTGTAGTAGGAAACCAATGGAGGAAAACAAAGGTAAAATATATATATATAAAATTAAAGATATATTGGGCCAAAGTTATAGTGATTATATATAATTAAATTATAGTTTTTAGGTGTGTGGGCTTATTTTATACTTTAAGTAGTCCCTGGGAAGAGGTCATATGTATATAAAAATATGAAATACATAGCAGTATTTATATATTTATATTTAATAAATATATACAAGTATTTCTGTATCTATAGAAATAAAAGAGCATCTGTATGGGCCTAAATCTGCAATTCTATGGGAAAAAGCAGTATTTTTAGGTATGTAGCTTTTAAGAATTAAGAGGCAATGTTACAGCCTGTAACAATACTCTGATGCAGGAAAAAAGGGTAAGGCAACATTAAAAGAATATTTAAAACAACAAAAAAATCCCAAACCAAAAAAAAAAAAAAAAAAAAAAAAAAAAAGCATGGTACCTTGGCTACAGCCTCCAACAACGAGCGTGTGGATGTTACGGGATTTGGTTTTTTTTAATGGTATTACCACGTCTGATCACACCAATGTATGATTTTAATTAAGCGAATGGCGGGCGAGCTGTCGTGGGGAGCAGGCGAGCAGCGATGGCTTCTTCCCATTCCACTCCGGCTGCGATGATAAATCAATCCTCGTGCGCTTGGGATTTTTTTTTTTTTTTTTTTCCTGAAGCACTTTTGGGGATTTTCCATGCCGTGAGGAGACCGGGAGATGGCGGCTTCAACCCCTGCGAAGGAGAAAAGCGGTGGAAAAGCGAAGAATTAGGCATAAAACTACCCGGCTTGGGGGTGTGTGTGTGGTGATGATGAAGGGAGGGGTGGGGGGGCATGTGGAAAGCGCAATACAGGGCCAAAACCGCTCAGCTGTGAGGGAAAAAGAAATAATATTTTAGGGGTATCATTGGGGGAGCGGCGGGGAGCTGAGGTGAGGGGAAAACCGGGGGCTCCACCATGGCCGAATAAAAATGCGCATTTCTGGCCATTTTCACATCCTTTCGCAAAGGCGGCGAGGAGAAAAGGGCAGGAGGGAGGGGGGGATAAGAAGGTCAGGTTTCACCCGCAGCGCTTTCGCCGCCCGCCCGGAGGGGATTCCCACAGGATCAGAGCCCTTCGCTGTGCCCACACTGCTCCTCGCCCGTCCTTCCCCCCGCTCTTCGCCCGCCGCCATTTTGTCGCCTCAGAGCCGCTCCCGCGGCCCCGCCGGGCGGCCATTTTGTGAAGCGAGCGCGGGGGGGGCAGCGCCTGAGGGGCCGTGAGGGGCAGCCCCGGCCGGCGCCGCCTTTTGTCACCCCAAACCTTCCTTTTCCTCCTCGTTTTATCTTTTTTTTCTTCAGGAGTTTCTCTTTTTCCTCACGAAACACTTCGTGCTTAACTCCCCGCCTAGAGCCTCATCGCCTCAGCAAAAAAACAAACAAACAAACAATAAAATTAAAAACCAACATACTCAGATGAAGCAATCCAATAAATGAGATTAAAGCATATTCCCCAGCTTGGCTGTGAGGAAAAGTTTAGCAGCACGGAGAATTAAGGTATATATTATTATATACATATTTATTCCCCTTCCTTCTCCACTTTTTTCCCCCCACTGATAAATCCCTGACGTCAATAATCCACCTTGACAAAGGGGATAACCTCTTCGAAAAATATCCACGTTTTTATTTCAATAAAACACCTCATTCACACTGCTTTACTGGACATTTCATCAAAATAAAGATACAACTTAAACCACTTGAAGCCAAATCTGGGTGAAAATTGGTAATTTTCAGGAAATAGGGCTTCAGGATGCTGTAATCACTGATACGATGAAGGAAATCTGGGATATGAAGTAGCAAAACCCTGCTCACAGGTGTGTGCTGTGTGTCTGTTCACAGAAATAGGGTGGGTTGGGCTTTTTATCCTTTATTTTATAAAGAAGCCAGTATAGCACTGGCAGCCTGGTAACGCGCTTGCGCACTCGCCTCATCCCTTTCCCCTCATGCTATCAAAATCAATGTGTTTTAAAACTACGTTGTGGCAGTGGGTGGTTCAGTTTTGCCAGGAAAACTGAGGATAAATGAGAATATTAGCATACAGCTTTTTTTTCTTTTCTTTTTTTTTTTTAATACATATCTCACCTGTGCTGCATCAGGAGAAATCCACGCTTGGGCTGTTCCTTGTATAATCCCAGCTGGTGTTCACCTCTCCCAGAATCAGCAGGATCCGACCAATTTTCATTTAAGAAATAAAATTTTTTTTTAGGCTGTGTCAAAGGAACGTGTAGAAAATAGGTCTGAATGCTCTGTGGGGAAGAACAACGCTGCAGGGAGCTGGCTGGGATGGCATTACCATTAACCTGGGATCCAAAGGAAAAAACACCCCAGTTGTCCTGCAGCTCTTTCTATCTTATTGGAGAAAATCCTGCAGCACCCAGCCTTGCTCCCAGCACCTTTATCATCCCATTATCCTTGCACCACACTACAAATCTTCCATTTTCCAAAGAAACCTGCAAAAAGGTTTATTTTTGTTTTCCACGAAGCAACGCTTTAACCACTGATTCAAAATCACTACAAGCCGTGCCTGGCAGCTTCTCCTTCAATTTAAAACCTCTTTTTAAAAACCAGGCAGTCTTTTGAGTTGTAAAAAGATAACCTTTAGGGTTTTTTTTTATGGGACACACGGTTGTATTCCTGGGAGCATGTTGGCCTCGCAGCAGAGGGAGAATCAGATGCCTTCGCTGGGAAAGCCCAAGGAAATTTTATCCGCGGGCCGCACCCAGCCTGAAGTGAGGAAATATTTGCATTTGCTGCTCCTTGGAAGGCAGCCAGGTCCTTCCCGCTCTCCCCAGCCTGCCAAGAGGGATTGCAAGAGCTGATTGCAGCAGCCAAGGAAGGGCTGGAGCCATCCGGAGCGCTGCCATCCTCTCTGCCCTTTGCCATTGCCACAGGGACAAGAGGAGGCACTTGGAGTGGGGTTTACACCCGGGTTGTCCAAGGTGGGCTTGGCCCCCCAAAATGTTGCTGTTCAGGGCAGGATGTGTGGTTGGGTTATTTCTGCAGACCTGGGTGCTTGCAGAAGTGCTTGTGACGGGGTGAGGAGCCCAAGGACAGGCTGAGCCCTTGCAGCCGGTCTGGGTTTGCTCGGCAGCGGGACGGGATCCAGCTCCTGCAGGATCTCCTGCATGCGGCTCAGAATTCCTCGAGCTCCTCCCAAGGGAAAACACGAGGCTGTGCTTTTCAGGCACAACGCTCCCCCATGCATCAGTTCGTAGTGCTTCTCCCTTTATCTGGGAAGAAGATGCCTTAAATCAGCCTTTTTGTCCTCTTACCCGTGTCCATCTATCCCTGTCCCTTGTCACCCTCCAATCCTGAAATATCACGTCAAGTCTGACCACACCACATCCCTTCACTATGCTGCCAAACACTCCAGTGGTGCCTTTCCTTTCTCCTTTGCTTTCCAGGACCTTCTCCAAGGCTGCCTGTAAATAAAAGCATTTCCCTGCCTGTCTCCGGCCAAAAATTCTGCAGTCCCAGTGCCAACAGCCCGTCCTGGAAGGCTCCAAGGGAGAAATACCCAACTCCTTCCCACCATTCCTCAGTGGAAGGGTAGTGCAACTTGGAATAACACATCCAAAACACCACTCAGCATTGTACTTCCATCCTCCTCAAAAACCTTAAGTGGAAAAATATCTGTATTACAAAAAGCAAGCAGCTCTTTGCCCTCCGGGCCTTCTTTTTCCTGCTCCCTTTGGCCACTGCCACATCCTTTTACTTTTTTAGCATCATTTTGATGCCACATTTTCCTCACAGTGCAAGAATCTTTGGAAAGTGAGAGCTGACTTGCAGCACAGGAATTCCTTGGCATGGGACAAGGAGTTCCCACCCAACCGGACCTAAAGCCACCAACTTACGTGACCAGGACAAACCACAACTTATTTATAAATACCTTTAAAGCAAGTTGTGACCTGATTGATGGCCCGGAGATGCTCATTAACAAACACTGAGTAATCAGCTTTGTAGACAGGGAAGAGTCATCAGGAAATAGTTATTGATGTGATTAATTAACCATCAGTAACCCCTTCCCTCATAAACACAGCATGCGCCGGAGATGTTGTATGGTGATCCAGAAGTTGCTGGTCTGGTGGTTGCTTTCTTTGTTTACAGCTCCCATTTTCCATCAGGAAAGCATTAAACATCATCTCACACGCTCTTGCTATTTTCCGCTCTTGATTTGTGGCTTTTTAAACACTTTCAGTTAAAAAGAAAGTTAAAAAAGTTTCTCCGCCTGGTTTGCAACGCCCTCGCAAACAAAACCACTAAGCACTGGCAACATCGGTTGTGCAGATGTTGGGCACGCAGAGAAATGGTCTAATTTCTGCTGGTTTGAGGCCTGGACTACTGAGAGGAGATCAAAAAGCTTCCACTGGCAGAGCGATATAATCTTGGATAATATGCAGAAAGGGGGCTGTCCGTCTTTCCCAGCGTTCCAGCCCTGCGGGATGCTTTTAGCTGGAGTTTCTGTCTGATGGAGGAATCTGTGCTCCGGCTGCCCTCTGCCGGCTCCGGGATAGACAGTCAGCAAAAAAAAACCCCAAACCACACCAAAACCCCTTTTATCAACACCACGAAACATCGCCAGATCCCATATCCACCCCAAAAAACAACACTCGGCTCTCCCCTCGGTGACAGCAGCATCTGCCACATTGCTACACCCTAAAATCAACTTTTGTGGACCGTAGTTATGGACCAATTATCACCACGCCTAGAAAATCCAAAACCGGCTTTTTTTTCCTTATTTTTAAACTTGGATTTGATAGGTTTGGAATGCAGGGTGGATGAAAGGAATGAGAGTTTTTAAACTCGGGGTTTTATTTAACTGCAAGTAACTAAATCAGTGCCCGCTCTCCACAGAGAGAAACATTTCAGTGAAACCCCAAGGAAGCTTGAGAAGAAAGAAACACCACCCAAGAAAACCAAACTGGCCTTTGGAAGAAGGAGTTTTAAAAAAGAAATAAGGAATAAAACCTCCATTCCTCATTGCTGCTCTGTCAGGGCATTTTAGATTTATCATGAGCGCAATTCTCCACCCTGCCAGCCCACTGGGTAAGGGTCCTGGGGACATTTTGGTGAGGAAAACCCAGTTCTGCAGTAATTTAGGGGGTGCAGCAGGCACCCAGAGTCAGCCATGGGGTGCATCCCACTGTGGGCACCCCCCGTTTTGGTGCCTGGCACTGCAGGGTCTCAGCAGGACGACTCATTGCGCCAGTGGATGTGGCAGGACTTGCAGAGGAGGTGGTCATCCAGGGGGTAGCACCCATTCTCTGTCAGCTCCGGTGACAGGGGCATCCTGCAGCTCTGAGGGCAAGAGGGGAAAAGGAAGCCACCTTTTAGGGGTCCCCGTGTGTGTTACATCCCATTTACCCCGCAAAACCCACCAGCACTCTGAAAATTGACAAACTACATCAAAAGCATGCAAAGCTGAAGAGGTTCTTTAAACGTCACCCAATTTTACTTCATTTCCCCCTTCTCATTATCTGTAAGATAAACTGGGGGCTAAAAACCAGCTGTGGGTGCTGCCATCCCTGTGTCCATGCTCAGATAAAGTTCAGTACCACCCCCTTAGCTTTGGGGGCCCCCATCCCCGGGGCTGTACCTCGCAGCGGTAGCAGCTCTCGTGGAAGCTGCGTCCCAGGCACTCGATCTTGTAGGTGTCCTCGTCCTCGTGGGGGACAATGGGGCGCTGGCAGGCGCTGCACACCACGGCGTATTTCCTGATGGGAGCCAACAGGGTGGAGTGAGCCCTGTGAGGTGACAGGGACAAGCCAAACCCAGCTCCCAGTGTGGGACACCCTCCCCCCATGACCAACCTGTAGTAGTCAGGCACGCAGTACACGTCACCCTGCTCATCCAAGGCGAAGCTCTCAGTGCCGATGGCCCGGCCACAGGCAGCGCAGGAGAAGCAGCTGGGGTGGTAACCCTTGCCCAGGGCACGGACAATGTGCTCCGTGATCAGCCCCTGGCACTTGGCACATTTCTCCAGCGTGGCCTGGAATTTAGGGAACACATGCCGTGAGACAGCAGCCCACACCCCCGAGGGATGCTCCGAGGGTGCCGGTTTCCCCGATGGAGGATGGGTACCTGGAAGCAGGTGTCACACGTGGGGCACCCGTCTCTCTGGAAGTAGCGCTGCCCAGCCAGGAGCCGGCGGCACGTGCGGCAGGTGAAGCAGTCAGGGTGGTACTGCTTCCTCATCGCCTCCACTGTTGGCTCCCGCAGCCCCAGCGCCTTGTGGCAGAAGGCACAGATGTCTGCAAGAAGCAGGGAGAGCGGCTGCGAGCTGTGTGCCTCAGTTTCCCTCAGTGGGGAGGAGCCCATGCACAGCTGGGTCTCCCTTACCTCTGGAGATGTCCCTCCCCGGGTCTCCATTCACATCCTGCCACTGCTGCTTGCCTGCTTGCTCCTGGGAAAATGTGGGTGGCTTCAATTCAGCAGGGAAGGTGGAAGGAGCCTGACAAGCGGGGAAGGGCAAAGCCATGTTAGTTATAGCCTGCAGGTGGGGAAACTGAGGCACTGGGGGGACTGCACTCTGTTATCCTCACCTGGATGGTGGCAGGTGCTGCAAGGTCCAGTTGCTGCAGTGCCAGACCCAGCGGCTCCATGGACAAGGGCTGGGGCACTTCAGAGAGGGGCAGGACTGGTGGGGATGCAGGTACAGGGGCCATCGTGTGGGTTTCTGCAGCAACAGACAGATGTGGGGGTTTAGGGGATCAGTAATGTCCACCCATCAGAATATCAGGGTGTCACAATAACACCCCAACAGCTTTGCAGCAGCGCTCGCTGACCTGCCCCAAAAGCAAACGCCATCAAAGCAGGAGGGACAAACAGCACCGATAAGCACCCGGCAGTGGAGAGCAAACAGAGCCCGTCCCCAGGAGCCGGATCCATGCTGGGATGTGTGCAGGGGTTTGGGGAATGCCCCCCAATAAAATACCCCCACATCCCCTTCTGCACGCACAACCTTCAGCAAAGCATCCCCACATCCTCCTCAGCCCCATCGCCATCCCTTCACACCACTCCAGCCCCCATGGACGCCCCTCACCTCCGTTGGGTAACTGGGGGGGTGACAGCAGGATCTGGGGCTGGTGGCTGCCAGGGACCTCGGCACCACCTGGCTGCGGCTCCCGCTGGGTTTTCTCCTTGGTGGCCACGTCCCTCCGTGGTGGCACGAGGGTGATGAAGATGGATGAAGCGATTCTTTTCTCTGCTTTCCCTGGCAACATCGCTGAAGCCATGGAAGGGCCAGATCGGGGGTTGATTCTAGGGAAAATAAGAAAGAAAGAGAGTAAAACTCGCAGGCACACTGGCAGCTCCTGCAGCCCTGCTGCCCTTCAGCATCAACTCGCGCTCCCTCCTCCCGGAAAGGGAGAAGGAATGAGTGTCCCCTCCCACGTCACAGCAATAAATGGTCTCATGCCTGGGAGGACACAGGGTACAGAGTCCTGGCGAGGCAGCAGCTAATAGCGTCCATTTTCACACCTCTGTGGCCAAATCCCACCTTTTCATAAGTATTTGCATCCTCTGTATTTCCTCTTATTGCTCCCACCCACCTGGGACTAAATTCTCCATGGGCAGCAGGAAGTACCCACCTTTCCTTTTAAAACACAGAGCTGCTATAGGATTTTGCCTTTGCAATCCCTTCTTTGAAATCTTTCTACATCCCTACTCCCTCTCTCCTTACCCCCAATTCCCTGCCAATCACTTCCAGCCCTGCACTTCTCCCCTATTTATCCATGTGGGAAAACTGAGGTGCAGTGCTGTGAATCACCACGTCCCTGACACTGTCACATCCCTGAGCAGCACCCGGCAGCACAGGCAGGATGCACCCGACCCCGAGAAACCCTGCTCAGGAAGGAAAAGAGCTGTTTATCCAACTTCCCAAGGGGAAAAGCAGCTGGGGCGAAGCTTCCCCTTCCCAAATGGAATAGATTGCAGGGTGGAACCCTGAGGCTTTAGTCAGGGTGCTGTGCTGGTGAAGCAGAATTCATCCCTCAGGTGAATCAGCAGCTTGAAAAATACCTGTGTGATGAGTTCCCGGTCTCATGCGGCTCTGCTCCCCCAAAATCCCACTCGCGGGGGTCAGCACATTCTTTGTGGGGCAGACAGACTCCCGGAGGTGGGCGAAAATCTTCGCGATGTTCCTGCCGGTGACTTCAGCCTCTGACTCAAGCAGGGAAGGGATTAAAGAGGAAAAAGCACCCGGAGCACTCGGCTCCCTCTTTCCCTCCCTCCCCGCCGGCTACCGGCGCTACCGGCCTTGCCCAGCTCCTCACCCGCCGCAGCCGCCGCTTTTCCTCCTCCCCAGCAGAACTGCGGAAAACCGAGGGGGGAAAGAAAAGAACAATCATAAAAGAAAAAAAAAAAAAGAAAAAAAAAAAAAAAGAAAAAAAAAGAGAAAAGAAAAGAAAAAAACAACCTAAAAAAGAAAAAAAAAAAAATTCTCCGGGGTTAATGGGAACCATGTGCTCATCGCATTCCTCTTTGTGCCGGGGCTGACGGGATCCCGGCGGCCCCGTCCCCCCAGAGCCCCCCGGCACGGGGCCATCGGGGTGGCCGAGGCTCGAGGGGGGAATTAATGGGGGTCCCCCCCCTGCCCATGCAGCTCCATCCTGGTTTGGGGTGGCGAGGCCACACTGGAAAGGAACGCCCCTGGTCTCCCTGAAATCTCCTGGGGTGGAAGCTCAGGTGGGATTGAGGGGATAGGGACACTTATGGGGTGTCCCCAAAACCCCCAAAACTGGGACGGCACACAGCCCTCTGGAGCTGCACCTCAGCTCTGTCCCCTGCCCCAGGGACCTCTCAGACGGTGCTCCAAGGACGCCCAAGGAAAAAGGGATGGGATAGGGGTACACAACGCTGGGTGTCCCACCCCGAGTGGTCCCACTGTCCTCTTGTCCCTCACCTGGGGGTGGCCTTGCAGCTCCCCGGGCATCCCCCGTGTCCCACCGTGCAGCCCCACAGCTCCCTGTGCCCTACCCTGCAGTGCCTGTCCCCTTTGGAGCGGTGGCCCCACCGTGTCCCCCTGCCTGGGACCCCCCATCCCCGCCCTGGGAGAGTCCCCAGTCCCCTCCTTGGGGTGGCTCTTGGTCCCCTTTTCTCATCCCAGGATGACTGCGGTGCTTTTCCCATCACCTGGGGTGTCCCCTGTCCCCTCCTGGGGGGGGGGGTCCCAATCCCACACCTGGAGTGGTCCCTACCTGAGGGTGGCCCTGTCCCCTACCTGGGGGGGGTCGTACCTTGCGGACGAGGTTCTCTGCCGGCGGGACGGGTGTCGCCTGCCCGGAGGTGGCCCTGCAGCCTCTCGGGGGGTGACCCTGTCCCCGTGCCTGTCCCCTACCTGGGGAGCCGCTGCGGGTCCCTCCGTGCGCTCCGCGGGCGCGGCGGGGGCAGCGGGAAGGCAGAGCCGCCCGGCATCACCGCCCCTTCCTCCCTCCTCCTCCTCCTCTTCCTCCTCCCCCCTGCCTGCCCCACAGCCCCGGGCGGAGGAAGAGGGGGGCACGGGTGCTTAGGGTGCCCCATTCACCCCCCGACCGCCCCACGCTCCCCAAAGTGCTTCGTGGGTGCCCCACGGCCCCGTGGGTGCCCCATATACTCTGGGATTGCCCCTTCCCAGGTTTTGCCATGGACCCCCTGAGAGCCCCACACACCCTCAGGGCACCCAGCCCCAATGGGTGCCCCCCATACACCCCCGGGGTGCCTGTGTACCCCAATACAGCCATAATATCTCCATATACCCCCAGCATAACCCCTCTCCTCCAATACAGCCCCAGTTACCCCCATTCAGCCCCATACTCAAAATGCCCTATATTTCTTCTGTGCACCCCCAGGACACCCATGTGTCCCCTAGAGCCCCAGCATGCCCCATAAACCCCTATAGAGCCCCCCATGCTCTGAACACCCCCAGACCCCCTCCTGCTCCTCCCCACATTAGGGGTCCATGCCCAGGCAGCCAGAACCCCCCTTCCCAAACTGCACCCCACCTTCTCAGAGCCTGTTGTCCCCTGGCACAGCACAGCAGGCTGCAGGTAGGGGGAAACTGAGGCACAGCCAGAGGGTCACCCCACTCTGTGCCTCAGTTTCCCTTCCCAAGGAGGAATTCTACCCACCTCCCTCAAAAAGCTGCACCACCACCATCCCAAGTGCCTTCCCAGCACAATGGGACCCCAGCTTGCTCTGCCCTGGATTTTGCTGGAAAAAAACACCTTTATTTTCTGAGATTTATAACCCCTGGAGGCCCCTGACAGTGTGGCCCAGCTGCCAGCAACGATGGGACATCCGTCAGCAGCCTGCAATCCCACTGGGACAAGAGGACAAACCTCAGCAGTGCTGCGACCTCGCAGAGTCCCCCCAAAAACCAGGGGCAACGTGAGCCTTCCTCCCGACTCCTCCATCCCACGGGATGGGGTTGGACGCCTTCCAGGAGCCCTTTTTGGGGTTGGACACCTTCCAGGAGCCCTTTTGGGGTTGGACACCTTCCAGGAGCCCTTTTGGGGTTGGACGCCGTCCAGGAGCCCCTTTTTCCTCAGTCCCCACGGGGGATCCATGATGGGGGATTCTGGGGTGCCCAGCAAAGCCACCCCGAGTTTCTGCTGTCCGGTTCCTCATCGGGACGTCTCCCCCGATCCGGATCCTGCCCGACGATCCAGGCGAGGCTGCTGGGCAAAATCCTGTGTGGGACAGAAGAGAGCCCAAAGGTCTCTCAGGGTGGCCCTGGGGGTGTCCCCAGCCCTCACCCTGTGTGGCACGGGGTGTCCCCTCTCACCTGCCTGCAGCAGGACTCCAGCAGCGCCCCGGAGTGCAGCAGGCACCAGAGCTCCCCCAGCAGCGACACCAAGACGTGCAGGATGTCGGTCCATCGGCCCACGGTGAGGAGGAGGATGAAGAGGCCGCCCATCCTCACCAGCACGGTCCGGAACGCCGCCCCCCTGCCCGTGCTCTGCCGGGACTCCTCTGCGAGGACACAGCATGGGGGACACTGGGACCTCGGCAGCCCCACAGCGGGGACACCAAGCGGTGGCTTCATGTAGCCCCTATACACCCCAGTACATCCCATGTACCCCCCAAACAGACCCAGGGCACCCCAGGTACCCCCAGGACATCCCATGTAACCTCTGTACACCTCAGTACCCTCTGTGTACACCCGGGATATATACACACACCCCCTGTAGACCCCCAGGACACCCCATATACCCCTGTACACCCCCAGAATGTACCATATATCCCCTACAGACGCCCAGGATACCCCATATAACCCCAGAATGTACCATACACCCCCTTACAGACCCCCAGGATGCCCCATATACCCCCAGAATGTACCATACACCCCCTTACAGACCCCCAGGATGCCCCATATGGGCCCTATACACCCCCAGAATGTACCATACACCCCCTTACAGACCCCCAGGATGCCCCATATGGGCCCTATACACCCCCAGAATGTACCATATACCCCCTTACAGACCCCCAGAACACCCCATATGGGCCCTATACACCCCCAGAATGTACTATATACCCCTATACATGCCCAGAATGTACCATATACCCCCTTACAGACCCACAGAACACCCCATATGGCCCATATACACCCTCAGAATGTACTGTATACCCCCTACAGACGCCCAGGATGCCCCACATAGCCCTATACATCCCCAGTCTGTGTTTAATATACCACCTGTACCAGCCTCAGGACAGCCTACGTACCCCCTGCATACCCTCTGCACACCCCATATACCCTGCATACACCCCCAGGACCCCCTAACTGCCCCTATACAGCCCCAGGTGGCCCTGAGTGGCCCCACACACCCCCCCATCGCACCCCCAGCACACCCCACACGCCCCCCAGAGCTGGAGCATCCCCACTCACCCTGCATGTAGACGACCAGCAGGGTGTAGCAGATGCTCAGCGGCGTCCAGAAGCGCACGGCCTCGCCCGTGGAGAGGAAATCGCGGTTGATGAGCTCCACGGCGGCCAGGTCGGCCACGGCGAAGGTGAGGCCCAGGGCGTTGCGCAGCAGGCGCGGGATGCCGTGGCCCGCGGGCAGCAGCAGCAGGCACAGGCCGCAGTAGCGCTGCCGGCTGTGCAGCTCGTACAGGGCGCAGACGTGGCGGGCCAGGCGCCGGGCGTGCAGCGCCAGCAGCCCCGCCAGCCCCGCCGCCAGCGCCAGGTTGCAGGTGCGGTGCGGAGCCCCCTCCAGCAGGAAGGTGAGGCCGCAGGACACGCCGCAGCCCAGGGAGTACTGGCACAGCAGGTAGAGCTGGCTGCTGTGGGCGCCCTGCAAAGCAGAGAGGGGGATCATGAAATCATGGGATCGGTTTGAGGACCTCCAAGATAATGAGCCCAATTGTTCCCCCAGCACTGGTGAGTTCGCCTCTTAATCGTGTCCCCAAGTGCCTCATCCAAACACTTGTTGAGCCCTTCCCAGGACCGTGACTCCAGAACTGCCCTAGGCAGCCTGTGCCAGTGCCTGAGCACCCTTCCCATAAAGGATTTTTCCCAATATCCAATCTAAACCTTCCCTGGCTCAGACTGAAGCCATTCCCTCTCCTCCTGTCCCAGTTTCCTGGGAGCAGAGCCCAATGCCCTCTGGCTGTCCCCTCCTGTCAGGGAATTGTGCAGAGCCACAAGGCCCCCCCCGAGCCTCCTTTCCTCCAGGCTGAGCCCCTTTCCCAGCTCCTCAGCCCCTTCTGGTGCTCCAGCCTCTTCCCCAGCTCTGTTTCCATCTCTGGATACACTCCAGCCTCTCAGTGTTCTCACCACAGAGGTCCCAGAACTGGAGGTGTCCCAGCAGTGCCAGCACAGGGGACAAGCACTGCCCTGGCCCTGTGCCCACACTGGGACCAGCCAGGGGCCATCGGCCTCTTGCCCACCTGGGGACACCTGGCTGAGGTGCAGAGGGACCCATGCACCCCCTGCACCCACAGCCCCTCCATCCCCCGTGGGTGCTGAACCAGCCCCCAGTTCCCAGCTCCATCCACACCGTACCCCACGGTGCCTCAGTTTCCCCCGTGCCGCCTCACCTTGCCGAGGGAGAGGATGGTGCAGACGGCGCGCAGGGAGAACTCCAGCACCACCAGGGCGGCCACACGGGAGCCCACCAGGGCCAGCAGAGCCGTCAGCACCAGCACCTGCAGCGGCTCCAGCAGCGGCCGCCGCGCCGCCATCACCTCCTTCTCCGCCTGCCTCTCCGGGTTGCTGGGGACAGCAGGGGGGACACTGGGACCTCACAGCCCCACCACGGGGACACCAAGCATGCCGTGGCTTCATGTATATGTAGCCCCTACACACCCCCAGTACATCCCATGTACCCCCTATACAGTCCCACGGTGCTCCAGGTACCCCCAGGACATCCCACGTACCCTCTGTACACCCCAGTACCCTCTGTGTACACCTGGGATATATATACACACACCCTGTAGACCCCCAGGACATCCCACATACCCCTACAAACCCCCAGAATCTACCACATACCCCCTACATATCCCCTACAGACCCCCCATATGGGCCCTATACACCAAAATGGGGTGACAAGCCTTAGTGACATCCCCCTCTGTGCTGTGCAGCAGAGGCTGCAGCCCCTGCCCTGCACTCCTCGGTGCCAAGATCCACAGCCCAACAGCAGATCCCAAAATCAGATCCCCCAAAACCAACTTTCCCCCCTAGAGGGGACAAAGGACTGGCGCTTACTTTGCACACTGGATGTAGAGATAAACCTTCAGGAGGCTGCAGAGCACCGAGACGGCGCAGGCACCCACCAGCCCTGCGGGGAAAGGCAGCAGTGGGTCACCGGTGTCCCCTGGGCTGTCCCCAGGCCACCCTCGGGGTCTCACCTTGCAGCAGCGCATCCAGCAGTGCCCAGCCCCACGCCAGCCCGGGCAGCGCCGGCAGCCAGGACCCCAGGGAAAACATCTTCTATGGAGAGGAGCCACAGCGCAGCCAGGCCCCGGCTCCAAGGTCCGCGGGGTGGAGGCGGGGAGTGGCTCCCCCCGGCTGGTAAATCATTACTGGGGCAAGCCAGGGCAGCTGGAGCTCATCTCGTCCGGCCGGAGCTCCAGCTGCCCCGTGGAGGTGAAAATTAGGAGAAGAGGGATGTGATGCACATGGAGGAGCTCAGGGACCACCAGCACCTTTAACCCTCCCCACGCCGGCACTGCCATTCTCCTCTCCACCCTGAGGCATCGCAGCATTTCAGGTCCTGTCCCCTCATCTGCACCACCCCAATGACCCCAAGACAACACCAAAAATAGAAAAACCTCTTTATTAACATCGGTGGTGGTGGCAGGAGTCTGTCCTACAGCCCTGGGGGCTGCTAGTGCTGAACCATGTTCCTGAGCTTGTCCCAAAAGAAGAGGCTGAGCACGGTGTGGGGGCCGAGGCGGAGGTAGACGGCGCCGAGGCCCTTGTACAAGCCTAGCAGCCCTTCTTTGCTGGAGATTTGCAGGATACAATCCAAAAACCCTCGGTAGAGCTTCCCCTGGGGAGAGAGGAGCCAGCTCTGCCCCTCTGCCGGATGGGAAAAGCCGCGTGTCCCCCGTGCCTTATCCAGAATGGCCTTACCGTGCCGTCGGCATCCACAGGCTGGTTGTAGAGACGCGTGCTGATCGTGTCAAAAGGTGTCATTGTCACAGCCACAGCCACACCACTCACCATGCCCCCCGCCAGCACCGCCGCCCAGCTGCCCTTCCTGAACCACTGCGGGAAGTGCCGGCATCAGCTCTTGCCAGCAATGAGAGCGAGCCCGGGGGGCCGCGGGCGGCCGGGCCCGCGCACGCCCCGCTCACCTGGCGCTCGCAGACCCAGTCCTTGGCCGAGGCGAAGGTGGCGAGCTGCACGGCCGAGCCCACGGCCACGCGGGGCACGGCGCCCGTCACCCCCCGCCACAGCCCCACCACCCCGTGCTGCTGGTAGATGCTCTTGAAAGCGCCGGAGATGCTCTGGGGGAAGAGAGGAAATTGGGGAAAATGGGGAAAAATAGGAATGGTGCATCCCACCCGGCAAAGTATCCCACCCCTGCTGGTCCTTGGTGACACGAAGCCGCTGTTGGCCTTGGAGAGATCTCAGGGGGTCTGGGTTCTCCGGATTCGCGGCCCCACGTGCCTGTCACACCCCCTCTGTTCTCGCACTGATATTTTTAGCATCATTACGGGGCCAAGCAGCCAAACAACAGCTTTAAATTCCTGCTGACCAAAATAGCACGGTCCCCGCTGGGGCCCGGAGCATGCACGGACAAAGTGCCAGCGAACCCTCTGTGTCCCCCCACCCCGACCCTGTCCCCACTCACCTCATGGTTGTGCTGGTGGCCCACAGCCATGGCCGACAGTGTCTGGGCTTGGAGGTGGGTCTTGACCTTGGAGGGGGACAATGCCAGGTGACAAAACCCTCCAGTGACCCCCCTGGGACCGGCTGTGCTCCCCTCATTTTCTTGGTAGATTTTGAGGGGAAGTTTCAGCCCCTCAGACAGACGTGGGGGACACAGCTGAGTAACCAAGTGGTAACTCCAGACTTTGAATCCCGTTCCTTTTACCCCTCTCTCCCAGGGCAAAGGGACCCTGCAAACACCCACGGCTGGAGCTCTGCAACCCCAAAAAACCCTCTAAAATGGGAGGGGGGGGAACCCCCACAATTTCTTTTGGGGTAATTTCCTTATGGGGGAGTTCTCAGCTGGTTCCTCAGGGGGATTTGGGGGACAAAGCAGGGGGAGAGCATGCACAGCGCAGCCCCACATTTTGGGGTGGGGGGGATGAAGCAAAGCGGGGGAAGAGAGAACACACCAAGCCAGTGTTTATAGGATGCAGCCAAGATGCCGAACCTTTTGGAGGGTCCCCAAAACACCCCCCTCCACACCCCACATGTTTTATACACCCCACTTTGGGACAGAGCAGCACTCACCAGGTACGCGGGGCTGCCCACGATGGCTCCCACCGCCCCGGCCACGGCCCCGGCGGCCACGGTCCCGCCGGGAAACCCGGTCCAGCCGGCGTCCTCGGCGTGCGAGTAGCAGTAGAAGCGGACGCCGTTCATGAGCCCCTGGTAGAGCAGCCCGGCCGCCAGCCCCTTCTGCAGCCCCCGCAGCCCGTCCGCCCGGCACACGGCCACGGCCGCCCGCAGCACCCCGCGGTACGGCCGCGGGTACGTGCCCGGGGGCTGCAGCTCGCCCTGCAGCTGCAGCCGCGTCTTCACCACCTCCAGCGGGTTGGTGAGGAAGCAGGCCAGGCAGCCGGCCGTGGCCCCCAGCACCAGGTCGGTGGCCGGGGGCACCCCCCCGGTGGAGGGGGGGCTGTTTTGGGGGGGATACTGGAATTCCTGCAGGGAATCGGGAGGGCGGGGGGCGAGGGTCCCCGCCGCCATCCGGCACCTGCCCGCGGGGGTGGCCCCAGGCTCCACCTCCCCGAGCAACCGCAGGGAAAAAAAATCCGAGGGGAGCGAGAGCGAGCGAGCGCCGCCTCCTGCAAAGCAACCCCCCCCCCCCCAATCCAGCCCCCAATTTGGGGAAGGGATGTGGGGCAAAGGTCGGGCTGGGGGTGCGAGTCCGGCCCCCCCCGACACCGGCGCGGCCCCGGCAGCCGCGTCCAGCCGGGCCCGCTCTCACGTGATGGTGCTGCCCCGGCGCAAATAGGGAAAAGCAGGCAAAAAAAAAGGGCGGCAACATTGAAATGGTGACCGAGGGAGAGGAATTTTGCGGGCGCACGCAGTTACTCCCCTGCCCCAGCCAGCCTGGGGAGGAGGATGAGGACTGGGAAACTCGCTGCGCTTGTGGCCGCGCAGCGGGGGGACTTGCAGAGGGTCTCGCCCGCCTCTCCCGGTGCTGTGAAATTGGAGCTTCCCGCGGAAAAATGCTGCGGGGGTGGGGATGGCGGTGTCCCGCCCCCCGCCGTGGATTCCTATTTGTGGGGCTGCGCAGGGACCCCCTGGTACCCCCATGGCCGAGGCACCGCGGTGGTTACTGAAGGGCAGGACGTGCGGACCCCCCCATATCCCAGATCTCCCCCTGCCAGCGGCTGTCCTGGTACCCCCAACACTTTCGTTTCGATGCCAGAAGTCAAGGAGGGTTTATGGGGACAGTGGGTGATGCTGGGAGCTGGCCCCATGGCCGTTTCTTTCTCTTCTAGACTGGATTAGATTTCCTGGATCCAGGGAACTGGAATATCTCCTGAATCCAGGGATAAGCAAGGACAAAGCATGAAGACTCTGTGTCCTGACGGGTAATTCCCAGTTGAAGCCATAAACGTGTCCCACTGCAGGGTTAACACTGTTGAGGAGCTCGAGGTGCACGTCCTCCCCTCTTTTCATCCAAATCCCCCCTTCTGCCAGCCCAGAGCCGTCCCACAGGCTCCAAAGTGACAGGAGCAGGCAGGAGGAGCAGCAGCCCCAGTGGCACAATGTGGCGTGGGGCCAAGGCTGAGTTACCAAGTCTATTTATTTGGGGACGGGGGAAAGGAAGCAAATGTATGTACATATACATTCAGTCACGTATGTTTCCTCCCAGAAAAAGGCCCCGTGAACTTATATTACATGAGAAGGTCTCCGGGTTATTATTATTGTTATTAATATTATTTAAAAGCTGGGGTTGTGCCCCAAAGTGCTCGTTGTGGAGCGCAAGTGGCGATGGGTCCTCGCTGGCCTCAGATGCAGTGAGCTGAGGAGATGGGGACGTGTTTGGTGGCAGCCACATGACAACGCCCCTCAGGACACCTGAAGAACATGGGGACTCCATCTCTTCTCCCCCAGTGCACAGGGTCAGCATTAAAACCACAAACCAGCTGCTGAGATTTCCTAAAACCATGTTTAAGCCAAATATTTGGCCTTGTTCCTTTCTTCCTTAGCCTCAAATCTCCTGGACAGGCTGAGAGTGGTTCAGCGGAGCCTGGAGGCCCCGGGCGAGCTCTCCAGGAGGAGGAGGAGACGGGGCGGTGCCGACTCCTCCTCCCAACACAGCGGTGATTGTATGAGCAACAAAACATGCACGGTAGCAACTGAGTGCCCCCACCTCGCCCCGACCCTGTTCGAAAATGAACAAGTCCTCAGTCCTGCTCCCCATCAGAACGGGGATGCTTGTCCCAGCCCACACCGCTCCCACCCTCTCCCGCACTACTACTGGGACATTACTCTGTGAAAGGCAAATATTTTGCCCCGTGGCAGCTGGACAAGGAGGAAGGTGCAGGTGCAGGTGGTGAAGCGTCTGGCTGCTCCCCAAACCACGCCGGGTGTCCCTGGCTCGGTGGAGAGCGCGGGGTCCACGCTGCAGGCACGGCCCTGGTGGGGACCAAGCGATGACAGGAGGGTTTGGGGTGCCAGCTGCCCAGATACAGGCCCTGATCCCCAAAACTGGCCCCCGTGAGCTGTCCTCCCCCGGGCAGGGTTAACACCAGGGGTCCCGCTCAGCCCGGCCCCGGCAGAGGCTGTCGCTGCGCTGCCAGGCGCTGTCGATGAGGCTCTGGGCATCCTCACACTTCTTCTTCACAGCAGCATCCAGAATGGCCTTGTGCTGGAGATCGACCTGAAACACGACGGGAAGGAGGGGAACAGACAACAGTCACTTCTCCCTCTCACTGTAAAACCACCTCAAACCCACATGGACAGGCCGCCTGTGTCACAGATATGGTGACAGCGGTGCTGACCCACATTCCTCACACCCCCCTTGTCACCACTGCGTGCTCATGGCTTGTCTTGCCAGCCCCCAAATCCCACATCCTGTGATTATATGGAACTACAGGAGCTCCCTGGCTCTCCTGCCCTTTGTGGGAAATCTGGGTTCACCCTCCAGGGACAAATTCATCGCTCTGCCCTCCCTCACTCGCTGAGGGTGTGAGGCAGCCCCACATGCTCACCTGGTAGATGTTCCTCCACGCGACGTTCAGTGCTGACAGGAACCTCTCCAGTTCTGTAGTGCAACTAAAATAAAGGACCCAGGGGGGCAGGAACTCCTTGCTGTCCTGAGCAAACTCCTAAACACCGAGAGAGAAGGCAGGGGTCAGCACTGGGTGCTCACCCAGCCCTGGGCAGCAGGTCCCAGAGCCCTGCCCTCACCAGGATGCAGTACTCCTTGCCAGCCTCCGTGGAGACAGCGGTGACATCGGTGAGCTCCGCGGTGCCCAGCGAGCGGAAGAAGCTGGTCTGGCAGTCCTCGTGGCACGTGAAAACCTTCTCATCTGTCAGCACCAGGCAGCAGGGAACGCACGGCGTCGGGGCAACACCCTGGGGGATCACCTGTGTGGGGTGGGGAAGGGGGGTGAAACCTGGCACGATGGAGCCCCATCTCCATGGGTGCCCTGTGGGGAAACCCTGCAGGCTCAGGATAAAGCTGCCTGCTCCATCCTGACAGACATTCCTGCTCCCTTCAGCAGCGCCAAAGGGGCTCAGGGCAAAGCAGCCACGCTCGGGGCCTGTCCCCAGCTCACCCCTTTGGAGACAGCCTGGCAGAAGTACTGCATCCAGTCTGCCATGTCCTCCTCGTTGTCGGCGCTCAGCTCCAGGGAGGGCCGGTCCGTCAGGATCACCTGGAAGGAGTGGGGCCGGTCGGTGGTGTTGGAACGCCGGCATCCCCCGCACTGCTCGCCGCTGGGAGAGAGGGGGAGGAGGGACATGAGCGGGATGGATGGGCCAGCACGAGCCTGAGAACAGCCTCTGACTGCCCTCCCTGGGCAGCACCTCGCCCCTGTCCCCACAAACACTCGTTCCCCATCAGTGATATCCCCTGGGATTGCTCCAAGGACCATCTCCAGGCTCTTCACATTGCAGGAGAGCTGGAGTTGAGCACAGTGGGTCTCCCAGCAGGGCTCTCGGAGGGATGCATCACCCTTCAGAGGCCAAGGCCCCTTCCAAGGAAGGAAATTAGCCCATTTCCAGTGGCATCACCAGAGCCAAAACAAATGGGCACCTGCCCCCAGGCAGGAGCAGTTGGGATTCCTGCAGCATGGACCAGGCCATGATCCAGCCTGGAACCCCTCCTGGACATCCCAAGTAGCTCCTGCTCCCCAGATCCCCGTGCAGTCTGGGTTCTGTGTCCTACCAGCCACTCACCCCATGTTGATGGAGAGCAGAGGGGTGACGTCCGTGCGATCGGGGTACTGGTACAAGATCCCATTGCTGCAGTTTGGGAAGATGAGAGAGGGGGGAACTGGGGTCAGCCCAGCTCTGGTATCCCCTGCCCTTGGTCCCACAGCCACCCCTGCAGCCCTGTGGGGTCACATTCCTGCTGCTGGGCACCCACAAACTGCGGCTTTAGCCACCAAACCGGTGGCTTGGCCCCTTTAGGTGGCAAGATGAGTCCTCTCCCCCTCCCAGGCAGCTCTTGGGCAGCAAACTGCAGCAAACTGCTCCCAGCACCTCCTCCCAAGAGCCCTGTGTGACCCCAGCCCTGCCCCAGAGCCCCAGTGCCCACCTGAGCACCACGAAGCAGGGCTTCCACTGCTCCTTGCCCAGGTAGGAGGTGCCTGCCTTGTAGTGCAGGATGCCATCCTTGGTGACAGCGTGCTCTGCAGAGGAGCAGCTGCTGCTGGAGGGCCCCAGTGCCTCATCCATGGGGTCCTCCCAGTGAACGAGGCCGTAGAAACGCACAACCACGCTGCAGGCCTGGAAGAACCAGGAGAAGTCAAGGGAGTCTCCTGTGAGCCTTCAGCACCTGCAGTGCTGGTGGTGATACCCAAACTCACCTCACACTTGGACTCCTGTGCCACGAACTTGGCAAGTGCCAGTTTCTCCATGGTGGCATCCGTGAGGATACTGGGATAAGGGGGCTCCCGGCACCCTTTGATCATGGCTGACTTCAAGGAGACCAGGAAGAACCTGAGAGGGAGGCAGAGATCTCTGATGAGGCTGGGGCAAACAGCCCCTCACCTCCCTCATACACCTGGTGCCCAAGGGACTCCCCTTCACCGTGAGCCTCTGGTCTTCCAGACCTAAGAGCTGCAAAATCAACCTACAGACCAAAGGTGATGGGAGCCTGCCAGACTCCAGAAAGGAGATGGGTGACACCCAGAGGTGGTCACTCATCCCAGCACAGATCCCACTATGGCTTGATGGTCACCTCCCTGAGCTGCCAGCACACACAGAGACCTGGGACAAGCCTTGGAGCTCATCCCTGCTCATGCCAAGTGACACAAGTGACACGGGGTCTGCATTGCCCAGAGTCCCAAAGCTCAGACTGAGGAATAGAGTAACTCTTGATCCAGGGAAGATACTTTGGTTGTAATGTTGGAAATGACGGAGGCATTTCCAGCTGTCAGCTGGGTTCAGCCAGTGGCACCTAACCAGCCCCCAACCCCCTCATGTGTCACAGGACTGTCATGAAGGGCTCTCTGGAGTCTCCCACTGTCCCCAAGTCCAAGAGTCCCAGAGTTCTGTGCTCAGGTCCCCACTCACTCAGTGAGAGCCACGTCAGCAGTGTCCAGCAGGAACTGCTTCCTCCGGTTGGTGCACACCAGGGTCACTGTCTGCTGATCCAGCCCAACCTGTGCCACACAGCAATGGTTAGGGAAGCCAGGCACGGGATGAGGGGCAACAGAGCAGGGCTGACTGAGCTTCTGACCCAGGGAGAGGGGCAGTGGTCACTCTGCTGCCCAAAGACATGGGCACCCACAGAGGTGGCACTGGAAGGGGCATCACTGCCAGCTCTCCCAGTCTCAAAGGTTCACTGCCCACGGACACAAACCCACCCTCAGCCCTGGCCAGGCTCACCGAGATGTAATCCAGCTCGTTGTAGGACACGGCCTCCTCCACCATGTACGGCTTCTCCGCTGCCCCTGGCACAGACACAGAGAGCCACGTCAAGGGGGGCACTGCACCCCCTCTGCAGCAGCAGCAGCACCTGCAAACCGAGCCATGGCCCAGGCAGCACAGAGCCACGGGACACGTGTCCCCCATGAGTCCCAGGGTCCTGGGGACAAGTCAATCTGAGCTCCCTGCTGTGAGCACGGGATTCAAGGGAATGGGCAGGGAAGGCAATGATGGCCCAATCCATGGACAGGCCAGGGATGGTGTCACAGACATCTTTTATGAAAAATCCTTTCCTTAGGATTTTTTTCTCCTGAGAAGCTGAGAGGCCTCAGGAACAAAACGTGAACATTGATTATCTGCTGCTGTGGAATGCAACAGGTGCATCTGTGATTGGTCTCATGTGGTTGTTTCTAATTAATGGCCAATCACAGTCAGCTGGCTCGGACTTTCTGTCCGAGGCACAAACCTTTGTTATCATTCTTTCTTTTTCTATTCTTAGCCAGCCTTTTGATGAAATCCTTTCTTCTATGCTTTTAGTATAGTTTTAATATAATATATACCATAAAATAATAAATCAAGCCTTCTGAAACATGGAGTCAGATCCTCATTCCTTCCCTCATCCTCAGACCCCTGTGAACACCATCACAGGATGGAGCCTCCCTCCCTGCCACTGAGCCCAGGGCAGTGGGGATGTGATACCTTTCCGGATCAGGTACACGTAGCAGTCTGTCAGCAGGACGTAGATCAGCTGCAGGTTCCCTTCCATGTGCCCCGTGCTCATTCGGATCATCTGCATGGAAAGAAAGGAGCTCTCAGCCCGGGGCTGATGCAGGCACAGAGCTGATCTTTAATTGATGGAGACTCCTTACCCTGAACAGCTGCTCCTCGTTCTCCCGAAAGACGTGGATCATCAGCAGGAGGAGATGGTTGTTATCCACCCTGCGGAGAGAGACAGCAGAGGATGGACATAGATGTGAGGCTGGGTGAGTCCAGGAAGGGTAATCCCCTTCCTTGTTGAACATATCCAAGATCTGGGCACTTGTTAGCTCCCCAAGGCCTTCTCTTCCTGACCCTTTGTGCCTCCTCTTCATCCTGGAGAAGGATGGGCTTTGGCCCCAAACCAAGGACAAAGGGAAAGGTATCAACTTGAGCTCATGATTGTTTTGAAGATGCTCTCCCTGCTGAGCACACCCATCCTCACCTGAACTCGGAGGGATGGGTCAGCTCCGAGGGGCTGCCCTGCCCTTCCTCCACCCCAGAGTCCTCAGCGCTGCTCGGGGAAGGGCTGGGCTGCTCCTTCTTGGGCTCGCAGAGAGCCTGTGCGTCGGTGCTTTCTGTCTGGCTAGTCTGAGGTTCATCACTCGCCCTTCCAGACTCCTCTACTGCCCCAGCTGCTTCTCCCTCTCCGCTTTCTTCTTCTTCAGGAGCCTCAGGGCTACCAGAAACATGTGGCGGTTGGCCAGGCCCTGGAGGGTCATGGTGGCCACCACCTGGTGCAGCAGCGTTTGGACTCTCGACGGTAAATCGGTAGAAGTCCATGGGGGCTGAAATCCCCTCGCTAAAGTCGCCAGAGGACGATCCATCCGGGGTCTCCCCTGGCGTGCCGGTCCGAAAGGGCTGCCCGGGGGGCTCCAGGGCGGCGTTCCAGCCCCCGAGGTCCAGCTGCCCGTTGAGCCTGTCCATGACCTTGCTCAGGGGCTGCCCCACGCTCTCCATGGACGTGTCCTTCATCTCGGGGATGCGCAGGGCCAGCGGGCCGAGGGCAGCGCGCTCCCCGCCCTCCCCCGGGCAGCCCCCGTCCCTCGGCGGCTCCTCCCTGTCCCTGTCCGTGTCCCTCGGCGCCTCCTCCCGGTCCCCCTCCCCGTCCCTCGGTGGCTCCTCCCTGTCGCTGAGCCCGTTGACGCCGCTGTCCCCGCTGGCCTCGGGTGCTGCGGGCGCCGCGCTGTTCGCTGCCTCCTCAGGCTTTACCTTCTTCTTCTTGCCCGTCTTCTTCTTCTTGGCTAGCCTGTGGGAGAGAAGAACGTCACCCACTGTGCCTGTTTACACTCTGCAATACACATGGGGGTCCAACAATGTTCCTTTGCAATTTTCCCTATTGAGAAATCCTAATCAGGAACATTGCTCAGTGTGCAGCCATGTAAAGCCCCCATCTCTGTGCCAGTTTTCATGAGACAAGCAATGGGCACTTTCTCCCACCTATCCCAAAAAGAGGTGTCACTGCTGACACAGCACCTTGGGCTTTCTTTCAGCTGTAAAGGGATCACAAATGGTTGTGGTGCTGAAATGATGTGGGAGAAATCCCTGGTTGAGATCAAGAAGCTGGGAAGGGAGGAGGTTTCTGGAGGTGGCAATGCTGTGTCCCCACCTGCCAGGAGAGGGAGATGCAGGTTGGAGCTCACCAGGATGTGCTGTGGAAGTGTTCTGGCACCCACAGCACCCAAACTGCTGCCAGGTCACCCCTGTTTGGGAAGTGAGCCCAGTGCTCCCCTTCCCTGTGTCTCCCATGTGGGATGATGTGTAAAACCCAGCTGTGTGCTCCAGCACAGCCCTGCTGGGCGGGTTTGGGGAGTCCCCATCACTGGGTGTGAGCAGACAGAGCCTGGAGCTCTTTGTCTGGATTAAGGGCTCTGAGGGATCCCTTGGGGATCTCCCCTGCAGGAGTCAAACACTCAAACCCCAGCCAGGAGCTCTGCAGAGGCATCTCCCACGACAGGTCTGGCCACAGCTCACTGACAAACAGGAGGAGGAACAGGATGGGGACAAGATCCAAGCCCAGAGCTGCTGCAAAGCTGCCACCAGCTGGAGAGAGCTCCAAATAACTGCTCATGGATTACTCTGAGCCCTCTGACACACACTGGCAGGGGAAGGGGGTGATGTGTGTCACTATAGGACACAAAAGAACATAAACTCACATTGCTGTGCTCAACGTGAATAAAAAGGGGAAGTTTATTTTCTGACTCTAACATTTATAGTTTTTTAAGAGTGACAGTGGATTGGAGGGTGACAGTGCCACCTCTCCAATGACACTGGACAGACTAACAGTCTATGAACTTTCTCCTCCTCCATAAAGGAATGCAAAACAATGAGTTATTTACAGAAAGTGTGTGAGAAAGTTCGCTACAAGAATGTCAACATCAGAAGGCTTAGAAAATCTTAAAAAACCAGAGTGACAGATGTGGAATCAGCCCAAGGGACCCACAGGGCTGAATAAAGGCTGCAGCACAGAGACTGTCCTTGCTGGGACAGAAGAGGTGGCACATCCCCAACATCTGCCACTCTGAGGCCAGCAGCTGCGTCCTTACCTGATGACCTCCAGCTCGGTGCAGCTCTCAGACTGGTCTGTTCCCTCGGGGGTGGCCTCTGCCCTGTGCACAGGTGTGGTGTCAGCAGAGGACGCTGCCTCAGCCCTGTCCTGGTTGAAGGGGTTGTGGCGCTGCTGCGTGGGGCTCCTCGCCGCGGCCCTGCCGCCGTTGGGCTCCGAGCGCGGGCAGCTCAGCGTGTCCGTCAGGTCCCCGTCTGCAGCACAGGGTGGGAGAGAGGATCAGCCCCGGCTCGGGCTCCTGGGCACAGCCAGATGGAGCCAAGCCATGTGCAGGGGCTCAGGGCACCGTGTGGGCACCTTTGGCAGTGCCAGCAGCTCCTGGTGAGGATGGACAGCGAGGCCAGCCTGAGACCCTGCACCCCCTCTGCAGTTCAGAGGATGCCTGACACAGCAGCTCAGTCACCCAGGAGCCAGCAGGCAGATGGAGAGCAGAGGTGGAGTCTGAGGGAGGTGCTGAGGGGTCCTGGGGCCACTGCTCCTGGGCAAGGTGACAGCGAGCCATGAGGCTGCTGCTTCTCCCCTGCCGTGGCCATGTCTCAAAGACATGTCTTATGAAAAATCCTTTCCTTAGGATTTTTTCTCCTGAGAAGCTGAGACGCCTCAGGAACAAAATGTAAACATTGATTATCTGCTGCTGTGGAACAACAGATGCAACAGGTGCATCTGTGACTGGTCCATGTTGGTTGTTTCTAATTAATGGCCAATCACAGTCAGTCTCAGACTTTCTGTCTGAGCCACAAGCCTTTGTTATCATTCTTTGCTATCCTATTCTTAGCCAGCCTTCTGATGAAATCCTTTCTTCTATTCTTTTAGTATAGTTTTAATATAATATTTATATCATAAAATAATAAATCAAGCCTCCTGAAACATGGAGTCAGAGCCTCATTTCTTCCCTGGTCCTGGGACCCCTGCAAACACCACCACAGCTGTGGGAAGGTGCCTGCTCAGCTGGAAGGGCAGACACAAAGCCAGCCCATGGAGCAGCAACCCTGACAGAGCTGGCTGCTCTCCTCTGCTCACATGAGACACACGTGGGGGCTGGAGTGTGCTGGAGAGGGGACACAGCATTCAGCAGGCAGCACAGACAGGGCAGAGCACAAACAGCTGGGCCCGTGTTAGTCTTCAGAGGGAAAAAGAGCAGAGGAGAAGGGCTGCAGGAGTCATGCTTGGACCATTGTTATCTATTATCCATCCAAAATCATGGTTAAAGGAAAGTTATCCGTGCCCTTCCCTTCTCCAGCACCATTCCTGGCCCAGTGGAAGGTGTCCCTGCCCATGACAAGAGATTGGAATGAGATGATCTTTAAGGTCCCTTCCAACCCAAACCATTCCATGATTCTGATTCCTTTCCACAGCCAGCTACAAAGACCCCTTGGGAAGAGAACCACAGCCCTGGCAGACTGATTTGGGGTGTAGGATTTGAGGAGGAAAATGAAACCCCTTGTAAAACTCTAATCCAGGCAGTTTGTGCTGGATGATTCCAAAACTCCACTTTGTTCTCACTGAAAAAGCTGCCCTGGAGCAGGGAGAGTCAGTGTGAGCTCTACCAGGGAAGTCAATTGGGTTTTATATCCTCAAATCCAGAGGGATCTGCCTTCCCCCAGCATCCCTGGGCTTCAGCCTCCACCCAACACCCCCACTGGAGCTGTTGGCTGCACCCTGGGTTTGGAAAATCTGGTTTGTACCCTCCAGGGACAGGATAAACCACCTCTGTGACATCCCTGTGTGTGGGGTAAGAAAGAAGGTAAGAGGGAGCGTGTTAGAGCCCGAGAGCAATCCACATGGAATTCAGGCAGATTTCCCAAATAGTCCCCAAATATTCAGGTGGTCCCATCAACTCCATCCAGCTTTGACTGCAGAGGATGGAGTGTGGAGTGTTTCCTCTGGGGCTGAAGCAGAGAGGATACTGCTCCAGTGCAGGGGCTGCATGTGGAAGAAGAATAAATTCCTTTAAGCTGGGTAAGTGCTCTTGGCCATAAAGGCCAGAGGTAGCTGGTAAGTGGGTTTAAAAAGTGGTAAAATTAATAAAAGTAATAAATGTAGTGACCCCAAACTGACCCACATGCTGGATATTGTGGTTTCATGGGAGAAGTTTTGACATAGGACAGGATGATCCAAGGAAAACAAAACCTCCCACATTAATCCCTGCAAAATGCCCAAAATTAAAGGCAGCAGAATTAGTTCAGCTATTTTCCAGGGCTTTCAGGAAATCAATGATGGTGGATAAATTTTTCAGTCAGCATGCTGTGTGCTTTACCCCAAAGAGGAAATCCATGGCATGAGGGCAGCTGGCACATCCCACATTTTGGGCCTGGACAGAATTCCATCAGGACAGGGCAGTTGGTTAAAGAAACAAACATGGGAACATGCAGCAAGCTCAGGGGGCAGCAATGCAGACAGAAAACAAAAATGCTGTAAGAGATGAGCATGTCCCACCTTCCCAGTCTCTGCTGGGCATGGTCTGCATTGCTGGAAAGACATCTCCAAAATCATAATCTACAAGAATGAGGGATAAAACTCAGGATTAGAAATACAGGTAGTGGGGAGGGAAGTGGGAAGAGTGTGAAGGGGATTTGGGGAGGGAGATGGGAATGGGGAGAAACAAAACAATTGCCCACTGGTATCTGAAACACATGAGAAAATAGGGAATGTGGATGTGAATGGAAACCAGCTGCACTAGTGTTCCTTCTGGAATACTCAGGGTTATGGGAGCTACAAAGGGACCAGGGAAGGGTGAAGGCCCCATTATTCAAGCTGCTGGGAAGCTAAACCAGATAAGCAGTGTCACCTAGGGCTTGATCCTCTCTGGGAAGCAACTGAATCTCTCTGTGCCTCAGTTTCCCCACTTCACACTTACCTCCCATAGATACTGTGATGTTTGACTCATGAATGTTTGCAAAGCCAGGGATCTGATTAAAGGGGAAAACTTGTCCTGTGATCCTACAATCCCCAGTTCCACCTACACTCTCAGGGTAGAGACATGCTCCTGTTGAAATGATGAGCAGGGTAATAGCTACAGGGAAAAGTTCAATTCCTCCACACCAGAGGAGCAGCAGCAATTCCTGCCCTCCTGGGTCCTTGTCCAGCATTTCTACACCAGCACCAAATCCCTCTGTGCATGGGGAGACTGAGACACAGAGCACAGCCACTGCCTGGACACATGGAATAAGCTGAGATGATGCCAAACCCAAAATCCATCTCCAAAATCTCCTGGATCTCTACTCCAAAGCCCTCTTCTCTCGAGCTCTAGGCAGCCACCCACCAGAAGGCTGGGGACACCCAGTGGCAGGGACACCCAGGAGATGTCTGGCACAAGCCATGCTCTGCTGAGGGAGGAGCAGGAATGCAAACCCAGAGGTGCAGCACAACAGCTGCTTATGCCAAACCTCTGGGGACAGAGAACCTTCCTCTGTGAGTTTTATTTCCAGGCTCCTCATGCTGTCTCCACCTTCCCTGGGATGCTGGAGATCTGGCAGGAGCAAGTCCCTAAAATCAAACCCTTCCCTGAGTGCACATGTGGTGAGCCCAAACCAGTGCTGTGCTTCCAAGTCCTCTGTTAAAACAACTCCAATGCCCATCCCAGGCTGTTCCTTCTCAGCATCTTTAACACCTGTAGGTTCTGTCTTGGCACCTGGTGACCCTTGTCTTGAGGAAACCCACCTGGGTGTGGGCTCAGGCCCAAATTCTCTGCATCCATCTAACAGCTCATTCCATCCCAACTCTATTCCACAATCCCTTTTGCTCAAACTGACATAAAAACCAGGACAGGGCCAATGCATTTTGGATCAGGAACAGCATCAGCAGAGCTGCTGCTTGATGTGAACGTGGTGGGGGCAGGACAGGAGCTCCCTGCTCTGGCTGCAGCAGACTCATGGTGCACACAAGTTCATCAGGAACAACACCCAGTCTCTCTGAGGGGATGAGGGGGTGGGTAGGACAATTTGTCAGGCTGCTCAAGATGTATCAAGAGGAAAAACCAACACCTCTGAGACCACTGGCTGCCTTTCTCCCAGATTGATGACACAGAGAAGACTCTGGAAACTACTCCCCTCCAGGGCCAGCACATGTGGCTCTCTGGACTGCCAAATAAACAGTTAAAAACCTCCCCTGCAGCCCTGTGTCCCTGCTGACCTGGAAGCCACATCCAGATACAGGCACAGCCTTTACTCTGTGGGGAGAGTCCTCCAATTCCTGCTAAAACCCTGAGGATGGGAATGTGGCCTGGGGTGCCCACAGGGAATGTCCTTCTCTCCCAGTCTGAGGCACAGAATCAGCACAGAATGGTTTGGGTTGGAAGGGACCTTCAAGTTGACTTAATGCCACCCTCTGCTATGAGCAGGGACACCTTCCACTGTCCCAGGCTGCTCCAAGCTCTGTCCAGCCTGGCCTTGGACACTTCCAGGGATCCAGGGGCAGCCACAGCTTCTCTGGGCACCCTGTGCCAGGGCCTCACCACCCTCTCAGGGAAGAATTTCTTCCTAATACCTAATCTAAATTTCCCATCTTTTTGTTTAAAACTCTTAGGGGTTAAACCCACTCCCAAGGATGTAAGACAGGAGAGACCCTCAGCCTGGCTGCTGGCTCTCCTGCTTTGCTCTCTTCCAGTCTAAAATCTGCTGCCTTATCTGAAGGGGATGTGGGAAGAACATGGCCAAAGCCCACTGACCCTCGCTGGATGGAGCAATGGCGCTGTCGTCCCATTCCAGGTTGGTGGAGGTGACAGAGTTGAAGGAGTTGAGGGAGAGGCTGTCGGAGCCGTGCACGGAGCTGGGCAGGCGCTCCTCGAAGTCCAGCAGGTGCTGAGGTTTGTAGTAATCCGGCATGTAGGGGGCCAGGTCCAGGTATGGAGCATCCTGCAGGGCAGGGAGGGCTCAGAGTCAGGCTGCAGTCACTGTTTTTGGCACAGCTGGGGGGAAATGCCACCCCACCAACATGGTGGGACTGCCCCTTGAAGGTCCCTTCTCAGTGTCCATCTCAGAGGAAACCCAGTGGTTTTACCAAGGGTTATCCAGTGGATTTGTGTTTTCTGGAGGGACACCAGGGTTTTGTACCACACTTGCAGAGCTCAGCTCCTTTATCCCCATCAATCTGCCCTGCAGCTGCCCTGCTCCTCCTCCAAGCAGTGAAGAACTGAGCAACAGGAATAAATCCCATTGTTGGATCCCTAAAGAAGTCTTTCCCAAAATCATCAGCATCATATTTTCAGCTGAAAGTCCACCCTGGACCAAGCAGAGGGATCTGTCCCACCCTGGCCTTCCCCTGCTCCACATTCCCACTCTCCCAGAGCCAGGAGAACAGATCAAACACTCACCAGGTCCAAGTCAAAGCGGATGAACTCCAGTCCAGACACCAGTGTTAAGAACAAGGTCAGATGGTCGTGACTGCAGACCAGGGCGTTCCTGCCACAGGGAGGAACAAAAGAGCTTTACAGATCAGGGAAAGAGGAGGAGCAGCTACAAGGGCCCTTCTGTTTCTTTGGGGGCGTCTCTGAGCTGCCATACATCAACTCTGGAGCTGGCAGCCCACTCCTTGCCTCTGTGGGCAGCCACTGTGTGCTGTCCCCAAAGTGAGCTACAGCCACATTTCCAGGTGTCCAGCAAAGCTGGGTGCCCAGACAGGAGCTCAGCAGCTCCTTGGAAATCATGGAAAAATATAAAGGGGAGTGCAGAGTAAAAGCAGGAACTAGGAGAAATGCTTGCAGGGCCTCATAGAAATAAGAGGACACTGTGTTCACATCTAGGACCCTTAAATTAACCAAATAAATCCCACAAGTTAAAAAATCAAACCCTGATCAACTGCTTGTCCCCCACTGGCAAATTCAGGCTGGCTTCTGACCAGGAGGGATGTCAAACATTGCCCAAAGAAGGAGCTGGGATACTCACTTGACATAGTACTTGTGCAGCAGGCTGAGGTTCTCCTGGAACAGCCTCAAGTAGCTCTCCAAGGAATTTTCATTGAGGGCAAGGTAGAGCCAGGCCCGGCCTGGAAACAGAGCAGCAGAGATTTATCTGGAAACACCTGAGAAATGACACAAGCCTAGAAATAGTCATGAATTAGTTAAAACCCCTCAGATCATTCATTCGTGTCATTTGAGGGGAGAAACTGTGAGGGAAATTGGGAGGGGAATGCCAGGGAGAGATTCATGATTTGGAGTAAAATTGGTGAGAGACAGGTGAAGAAGGAGCCACACAACTCTGTCTCTCCAGCAAGATGGGAGCCCTGTCAGAAATGCTGGGAGAAGGGAGAGGCAGAGGGAGAATTGCCATGAATCAGCCCAGGTGAGATTTGACACAAATTCTGGTGCAGAGAGAGGTGACAGTAGAGCCTGTGCTCAGCTCTGCTCTCACCAGCACAGGCCCAGGACAAGGCAGGTGTTTGGATAAGCAGGCACAGAGGATCTGGGCATGGTCTTGCATCAAAAGTGGCCTCGATGGTCCCAAACATCTGCTATGGACAACTCAGAGCAGGGAAAATGCAGAATCACACACATGACTGCTACAGCAAGATGTGGGGTGAGAGGGGATGCTTCTATCTGCCAGGAACCCTTCCAAGGGTACAGCCCTGCAGGAATCCCATTGCCAGGAACCCTTCCCAAGGGTACAGCCCTGCAGGAATCCCATTGCCAGGAACCCTTCCCAAGGGCACAGCCCTGCAGGACTCCCATTGCCAGGAACCCTTCCCAAGGGTACAGCCCTGCAGGAATCCCATCTGCCAGGAACCTTTCCCAAGGGCACAGCCCTGCAGGACTCCCATCCTTCCCAAGTGTTACCCTGTGCCAGGAACTCATCCTGAGGTCATGGCCCCACAGGACTCCCATCTGTCTGGAGCCCTTCCTGAGGGCACAGCCTCTTAGGTTCCAGGGCAGCAGAAGCCAGGCTACACCTCAGCACCCAGCCCCGAGGCACAGTGACATTATTTCCAGAGATCTCACATGGTCATGGCAGCACTCCCACCTCCTTGGCACAGGCTGCCCAGGGAAGCAGTGGAATCACCATCCCTGGAAATGCTCAAACTATGTGTGGATGTGGCACCTTGGTGGTGGACATGGCAGTGCTGGCCTAATGGTAGGACTCAATGATCTCACAGGTCCTTTCCAACTTTAATGATTCTGCAATTCCTTGGCCTGGGACCTGGATCCCAACGGCTCCCTCAACCCACCAGTAGCCCCAACTCCTCAGCACAACCTGGGCCTCCCCAGGGGTCCCCAAAGCAAGAGCTGGGGACACTGAATGAACACTCACTGCGGCCCAGGTTGGTGGCCACGTGCTGCAGCACCTCGATCTGTTTGATGGCTTCCCGGCGCGTGAAGTGAACCACCAGCACCCAGTACCCCGAGGAGAGATCTTGCAGTCTGCAGGAAGAAAAATCCCAGAGGAAAATGAAGCAAAAGCTCCACCACAATGCCTGCCTAGATGCTTTCCCCATGCTGAGGTGTCACTGTCATATTTTCTAGAAAAATCTCTTCACCAGGATTCTTCTCCTGGGAAGCTGAGAAGCCTCAGAGAAAAAGGAAAACAATATTATCTCATTTGCTTCTGCTGTGTTTTGCTGCTTTGGAGCGTGGTTTGGAGATTATTTATCCAACAGGTGCTTGTTTGATTGGTTTCATGTGAATTGTTTTTGACTTAATGACCAATCATGGTCAGGCTGTGTTGGGACTCTGGAAAGGGTCACAAATTTTTCATTATTTTCTTGTTAAGCCTTCTGTAAGTATCCTTTCTCTATTCTTTAGTATAGTTTTAGTATAGCATTCATAATATAATATAATTAAAAATATTATTATATATAATCATATATTAATGATATATAATAATACATTATATTAATATATAATTATATATAATATTGATATAAAATACATTAATATACATCATACACATTTAACATATATAATAAATATAATAGATATTATAATATACAATAGAATATAATAGGTAGATAATATATAATACACAATATAAAATATATAATATAATACAATACAATATAATATAATAATAAAATAGCCTTCTAAGAACATGGAGTCAGATTCATCTTTCCTCCCCACAACAGGGGACCCCAAAACCACCACACCAGGCTTTTCCCATGGGTAAAGCAGCACCCCAGAGATCCAGGGCAGCACCCCAGAGGTGTCTCCAGGCTCACCCGTAGAGCAGAGCGTGGTCCAGGTGCTCACAGAGGCGCTGCAGGACCTTGTCGTGGTTTCTGATGGCCGGTGTCTCATCTTCACAGGCAGCAAAGTAGCTCTGCAGCTGCAAAAAGAAGAGATGGGATGCCTAGAATGCCCCTCTCCAGCCCACAAGGAGCAGGTGGAGGTGCCAAATCACTCATATCCAGCACTGAACGATTTTTTGTGATCTCTCAGCTTGCTAAACCCTGTAGCTGATGGTTTTGAGAAGACCCTAAAGGCATTAACTACAGGGAGAACCTTGCCCAGGGTCCCCACATCTCACAGCTCAGCAGTGCTCTGGTGGCTGCACAACCAAGTTCCCCAATGGTGAGCAGCCTCTTTCCTCCCAGCCAACACTACAGCAGGGTCTGGTGGTTCAGAGCAGAAATAAACCCCAGCTCTGCTCTGTTTCTGGGTCTGACATGGATGAGGCCTCTCCTTGCTCTTGCTAGAAATCCTAGAAATCCCCTTGCACCCAAATCCGCTATCCCTTCCCAGCTGACCCACAGGACTCCTCCTGCCCCCAGAGCTTAGGGATCTATTTAGGTCCTGTCTCACACACCCTTGGCATCCAGGCAGGGAGATTACTCTCCTGGGATGTAATCTCAGCTGGACAGGCCATGGCTGTTTGCTGGCAATGTGCAGGAACAGCTCAGCTGAGCCACAACAATATTAGAGACAATATCTGTGTTATTTTAGTGACCTGACACGTCTTTGCCAAACCTCACTAGATGACAGATGTGTAAAAGCAAAAAACTTGACATTACTGTGTTTGTCAAATCTGACCTGTCCCCTAAATCAGCTTTTTCCTCCAGAATTATCACTAGAGAAGCTCCTTTTGGAAAAATCATCCAGCCTTGATGTGCAGTTACCCAGGGCTCAGAGAACACCTCAGGGCCCCTGGGAACACTCTTAGGAGTATGAACATATGATCTCCAACACCTTCCTGGCCCAAAGACCTTGAACCCCTCTGTGATGAGGTCTCTTGTGTTGAGCTGACCCCAAGGTGTTTGAAAGTCTTTTTTCCCAGCCCTGAGACCAAACAAGAAGCCGAGATGTGTTGGTTCTGCTTCTCAGGGTTTATTTTTTCTGATCTCTAACATTCTCTTTCGAGATCTGTCCGGCAGGTCAGGCTGAGGCACACTGACCGCCCTCAGGGCAGTGTTATCCTTTTATACTCAGAACTATGTGTACTTTATTTACAGTAATTTTCCAATACCTATCACCTATGTCAGACAGTCTGTCTCTACTCTAAACCAATCCAGAAGCATCACCATCACAGCAGAAGATGGAGGACAAGAAGGAGAAGGAGAAAGAACATGCCCAGATTCCTCCATCTTGTCTCTTGAACCCCCGTTGTAAAAACCCCAAAATTCTACTTTTCTACCCTGTGATAAATTCACTATCATTCTACTCAACCTCTTGTGTCTTGTACATCTTCACACAAAGTTGGTAATTGTTTCCATGGGCTAAAATCAAAGGCACAGGCGTCTTTGACTCTGTGTCAAGGTTTCTGAGCCCCCTGAGTCCTCCAGGACAGCCAGAGCTGGGTTCCAACACCTCTGGAGCTCTCAGGTAAGATGGCAGAGCCAGGCAGGTTCCTGCATGGAGCTGGTCCCAGCCCTAAGGTGGATGAGAGAAAACTGCTGAGCCTGGAGAATGGCAGCCAGAGCTGCCTGATGGTGGCACAGCCCTGCTCTGCCTGTCCCTGTCCCAGCAGGTGAGTCCCTGGGGAAGCAGATGCACAACCAGGATTGCAGAGGCACCTGTGGGTGTTCTGGAGATCCTCAGGGGCTTTCACAACACCCACGTGAGACCTGGAGCATTTCAGCTCAACACCTCCTATCCATTTTTGGGAGGAAGCTTTTCCAGAAGATTCCCACTATTTGCAGGCAGCCCAGACTGAAGCAGAGAGGAAAATGCCCTAAAATACCACTCTTGAAGAAAATGCTCTAAAATACCACTATTGAAGAAAAATTTCAGGAGGTACCTGCAGCCAGCATTTGAAGCTGCAGCAAGGACATCAGAGGAAGAAACAAACCTATAATTCAGAGCCATATCCCTCAGGTGATGGATAGATGCAGTCATGGGGATGATGTCCAAGAGCTGGAGCTCACTAAAATATCCCATTTTGGGGAAAATAGAGGCAGAGGCAAAGATCTCACAGGACATGAGCCAGCACTTGAAGGCAGATATTCCTGACTTGTCCCAGCCAGGCTGTGGGTTCTGCAGGGAGCTGGACCATCCTTGGAAGAGGTTCTGGGTATTTCTGCAGGCTCTGTGCTGGATTGGGGAAATGCAGCTGTGGGGGACAGCTGGGGGAACAAGAATAAATCAGGCATTTTGTTAGCTCACCACTGAAAAAAAGAGACACAGCTTGGGGAGGTCAGTTTGGAGGGAACTTGGAGCCTGTCTGTGCCTCTGACCGGAGGAATTCCTCGTGACAGAGACACTCCAAGCCTGGGCAGCACAAGAGATGAGGAAATAGAAGTAATTCCTCTTTTTTCTTTCCTCCTTTCTCCCAAAATAACTCAGAACTTTGTCATGCTCCTTCCTGCAGCCAGTGCGCACAGGGATGGTGCCTCTCCCAGCATCCCTCCAAAATAACCATGGCCAAAGGCTTCCAGCACCCAGCCAAGGGCAGGCACAGCTCACTGGAGCACAATTCCCAGCAGAGACCAGGCAGGTGAATCCCTGCCCAGCCACCCTGGCCAGGGAGGAAACAAGACACAGCAAGCCTTGGGATCTCCTGGGTGGAGTCACCCCTCCAGCGAGGGTGGGGAAACACTTGCAAAAGCTGATGGGGAGGTGATTCTGGCTTGGGAAGAAGGGTGAAGACACATGGAGAAAAGTCAGGATGAAACAGCTTTTCCAACTGGGGAACAAAGTCCAGCTGTGCTGTTTTTCAAAGATTCAATGCCTAGCTGAAAATTTGTAGGAATTACAACCACCAGCAGCCATGGTGGGTGATGTGGCACTACCCCAAAATGGCATTTTGTAGAGCGTTTATATGGAGTCTCCTGTTATAAAACACACATGGATAATTGAACCAGCCTCTCCTCCTGCAGTCAGACCTGTCTGGGAGGTGGTGACCAACTTCATGAGGCACCCACAAAGCAGCTCCCTGACACAGCTGGGCTGGAGCCAGGGAGATCAGGAAGGAGGCAAATAATTGGGTTAAAACCACCATTCCTGGATTTCTGCAGAGATGCTCTTCCCCTCATCTCCTCTGCACCCCAAATCCAGAAGGAAGGGCTGATGGCTGCCTCAGATGGAGGACTCATGCTCCTGAGGGGCACAGCAATGCCTGGAGCCCTGACCCAGGGCTATTTATAGACATTCCTGTGGCCAAAAGAAGCCCTGCTGGCATGCAGCAGGCATCCCAGCCATGCAGCCACAGGGACCACTGTGCAGCCTGGCCAGGTCTGAGCACAGAACCTGCTCAGGGAGAGGGCAACAACAGCCCAGCCATGGCTGAACACACCTGGGAGAGCTGGAGCACAAGGGAGTTTGTCCAACAGGAACAGAGACCTGGCTGCCACTGGGAAACACTCACACCACTGAGGAGGAGGAGGAGGATTTAATTGCTGTTTATCAATCACAAGTTCATTTTTCTAGCAGTGACACACCCCATCCCAATGCTGGCACGCGTGAGAGAGGCTCTTCCTTGCACAATTTTATAACCTGTTACTGCAGTGCTTCTCAATGAGTGTGGAGATTTCCAGGCTGATCTGCAGAGCTCCTGTGTTGCAAATAATCAGGGAGGTGTTCTGGAAAGCCCATTCCCAAATCTAATCATTCTTGTGGTGGTTGTGAAATCCCTTCAGTAATTCTAAAACCTCACTGGAATACTGAAAGTCTCCTGACCTGTTCAAGGCTGGCCTCAACCCAAGTGAGTCCAACATCTCCCCTCTGTAAATCTGCCCTGCAGATGTTTCACAGCAGCTTTCCAACATCAATTCCATTCCACTTGTTCTGCTTGGTATTTCCCTGGCAGGACAAACAGGGTGGAAGAACAACAAACACCCTTTGCATTCCTCAGCTCCTTAACTGGGACTGGAAAGGTGCTTCAAAACCCTCATTCCCACCCACAGCACATGCACTGAGCTGAGGGGTTTTCCCCAGCTGGAAGAGCTGAGCACCCTCAGGAGCAATCCTGGACCTCCAGGGAGCACAGGAAATGGGAACTGGCCTTGTCCCAAGCAATGACAGCTCAGTGCCAAGGGAGGACACAGGGGAAAGGCCAGGACAGACACCTCAGAACTCACTTTCACACTTGCTCAGGGGGTACAGACATGCAATGGCAAATGGATAAGGAGGAGGCTGAACTCCTGGGCCTGGAAAACTCCTGGTTTTCCATACCATGCATAAAAGCAGGCTGAATGCCATGCACTTGTACAACACAAAGCTCTAAAACTCCAGCTTCTAGCAGGACATTTTGGAGGTCTGACTCAACACTCCCTACAAACCAGCACTGGCCTCAGTGCCCAGCTTCCCACTTTGTGGGCCTTGCCTGGATCTTAGGGATTTTTCCAGTTAAAACACACCAAGCACATTCAGAGAGCATCAGAAAGATGCTAAAAGACACCACAAGTGCCACTGGAGATGTGGAGAGACAGGAGCCTGCTCAGGTGAAGCTGAAACCCACAGCAAAGTTGCTCCTTGCTGGAAACACTGAGCTTTGAGCATTCCCAATCCAATGCCAGCAAGATTGTCACCTCCTGGGACACACAGACTTCTCAGCTCACACCTCCCAAGGCTTTTCTGGGGCTTTCCTTCACTATTTCTAAGCAGCAAAGCTTGCAGCAGGCTGGACCCACGTGTGACTCAGACAAGGAGAGGTTTTTTTCCAGTGGGAATTTTTAGGGAGCATTCTGCTCCTCTGTCACAGCGAGCAGAGCAGGGGCTGAGCACAGAACAAGGTCCCTGAGCTAACCAAAGGCAGGTGGGAAGGTCACATACTCAGCATAACAGAAAAAAATAGATTTTATGGGGAAAAAACCCCAAGTCCAGTGGCAAACATGCCAGAAGCAAGCAAAGCGCTGCTCCCTCAGAGAGCTGCTGCTCTGAGTCCCTCCCCACCACCCACGGCCTCCAGCCCCTGCTAAATTCAGTTACACCTCTTGGAGCAGCTCATCAGAAGTGGGGAAAGCTGAAATCACTCAACAGCCACCAAAATTGTGCAATCAGAAGGAGAGAGGCTTGGAGGCTTTCCTTTAGCTCCTTGGGAAAACCACGGCCAAATTCACCCTCCCAAACCGGCTGCTCCCCCAGCAAAATGCTTTGTGCTAGAGAGAGGAGAACAAATGGGATTTTTTAATTCCCAAAATGTTATCACAGGCTTGTCCACCCTCAGCTCCAGAGCTGATTTTGGGTGTTATGGAGGACAAACATCAGTTTAGGTACCTGCAGACCCCAATCCCCTTAAAATTGTGGATGTGACTCCGTGACTACTTTAGTGGCTCCTGGATGGCCAGGCAGGGAAGTTTCCTGAGCACTGGGATGAGGCAAGAGGAATTTCAAAAGAGATAAACTTTGAAATACTCAAGCAACACACAACTATGATGAGAGCAGAACCACAGCACCACAGGGACAAAGCCCACGGAGGCCCACCAAGACAAACCTGTGGAGTTGTTGAAAGCACCTGAGTGACCCCTGTGTCTTGTCTTCATGGACAACTGTAGTTATGATATTTTCTGAAAAATCTTTTCCTTAGGATTTTTTCTCCTGAGAAGCTGAGACGCCTCAGGAACAAAATGTAAACAATGATTATCTGCTGCTGTGGAATGCAACAGGTGCATCTGGGATTGGTCCATGTTGGTTGCTTCTAATTAATGGCCAATCACAGTCAGCTGGCTCGGACTCTGTCTGAGCCACAAGCCTTTGTTATCATTCTTCTTTTTCTATTCTTAGCCATCTGATAAAATCCTTTCTTCTTTTAGTATAGTTTTAATATAATATAAATCATAAAATAATAAATCAAGCCTTCTGAAACATCGAGTCAGATCCTCATCTCCTCCCTCATCCTCAGACCCTTGTGAACACAGTCACAGACAACTCAGGAGCTCCATGAGATTGCTGCTACTTCACCCACAGGCTTTTGGCAGCTGGCAAACCTGGTACACATGGCAGAGGAACATGCAGGAATGCCCTCTTCATGTGGAACCTGCAGCAGCAACAGATGTGAGTGAAGGAAAGACCCTGGCAGAGATAAAAACCCTGTGGTATTTGAGCCAGAGGTGCCTCTCAAAAGGGAGCAGAAGGCAAGAGACTGTTTGGCTGTTTTCACATCTCTGTGCTGGGCTGAATAAAGGCAGCCAGGCAGAGAAGAGCACATTCCCTATGTGGTTTGAGTAGGGATGCTCCACTCCAGGACACAGGGGCTCCAAGCCATGCCCAAACCACCTTCCCTCACTGTGCAGGAGAAGCAGAGGTGTCACAAGGCAGAGCTCAGCAGCTTAGGAGGCTGCAATGGCATTTCAAAGGTACAGGGCTAAAAATCCAACCTGGAGACAGGCAGCAAAGGCTCAGCATTAACTTGCTCTGAGGGCAGTGGAAACCTTCCCAAAGTCATGCAGAAACAGAGCAGAGCCAGAGCTTTTGGCAACAACTCCTGCAACGTCAGCAAAAACCACTGCTCCACCTGATTGACATGCACCAAGGATCAGCTGCTCCAGAGTTCCTGGCAACGTGTGTCCTTCAAAGGCAGCAGAACGGCCTGAAAACCAGAGAGGAGCCCCAAAATCCGGGATTCTAACCTCTTTTCTGATTTCACCTTCAGCTCCTGGAATTGTCAACAATAACACTGCTTAAGGACTGCATTTGCACCCCTAATCCCAGGTAGGAGAGCACTAAACCCCTCCTGAGCCTAGGAAATATTCAGGGAAACCCAAAAGAACACAAACCACCAGCTTCATGGACCAGGGAACCTGTGACAGCTCCTGGCTACCAGCAGATGCTTGGCCAAGGATGGATTTGAAGTTGTTGGCATTTCTGGTATGTTTGGAGCTCACCTGGACTGCACCTGGAAGCTGCCCTCATCCCACTGCCACCCTACACAGCAGCATCTCCCAGAAGGAAACAAGCTGCCATAACATGCCCATCCCCAGCCTTCTGCCCCAATAAAGCCCTAAATCTTCACAAAAAACAAGGGTTGGGCAGCAATCTGTGCAGTAATTTGAGCTGGAGCACAGCCCTCTTAGCAGGAGGGGAACTGAGTGGGAAAAGGGAAATTAAACAGCCACAACGCTGTCCATGTGTGCAGAAAGCATCACACTGTGAATTAATCTACAGCTCCCAGGGAGGACACAGAGGACAAGCTGTAGATGGGAAATCAAAACCATGTTCCCAATTCCCTTGGAACTGAAGCAGGGACCCAGCTCCCCAGTGCTGAGCTTTCCCAGCCTCTCCTGGAGCCAAAAGCAGAAATTTCCTGGCATGTCTCTGGTTAGAGAAGCCTATTTTGTCTAAGTTGGGTGTTTTGCCTCACTTTCCAGTGGAGGCTGACTTCACACCTCCAACCTCACAGCTCTGAAATCCACAGCAGAGCTGCCACTGATACCTGGGAACCACACAGAGAACCCCACAGGCTGGAATTACCTTCCCCAAGCACATTTGCCACTTTTCCATCTGTGCTCCATCCCTCAAGCCTTTCCAGGAAAATAACAGAAACTGACCTGTTCACTGAGGTTTGAGGGGTTTGCTTGGAATTGAAGCATTTCTTTTTGCTGTGGATTTGTACAGCATCCACACACCCATAATCCCAGTTCTATCATACAGTGTTAGAAGCCTTCTCCACAACCTCAAGTCAAATGCAGTGTTCTCTTAGGAATCAGTGCCTGTCAACCAGAAAATCTAAAATTCTCAGTAGCCAGGGTTCCAACATGCATCAATCCCCCATTACTAAAATCCAGCAAAAACTGAAATCACAGCCAGCTACAGCCCCAGCCCTGAGTGTCAAACCCTTCCCAGGGCTGTGCTGCTGCTCCTCTCCTTCCCCATCCAAGGCTGCTGAACACAGGGTCCTCTTCCCTGGGCAGCTCCATGAAAATAAAGCATTGTTTCCTCCCCTTTGGGCCTGCAGCTGAGAAAAGAAAACCCCCACCATCCCCACAGACACATCCAAATCCTCCACTGCACACCTGCACCAGTGCTGAAAGTAAGAAATGAGCAGCCCACACTGTGAGGAAGCTCCTGAAATCAGAGGCAGGATGCTTGGAAAACTCCTCCAAACCCCATGACACAATCCCAGTGCCAAGGAGTTACTCAAGAGGAGGATGACACAGTAGGATTTCCCAGCACAAAGCCACTTGCTCCCTTAACCTGGTACTTTACTCTTGCCACTCACAGGGAAAAAGAGGATCAAGGATTTCAGGCTGAAGTGGGAGAGGAAAGCACTGGGAAAAAAATAGCAGCTCCACAGTGATTTCCCTGAGGAAGGAGAGCTGCATCCTGGGGGTAAAAAGGCAGGGTGGAATTTCACCATGGCCTGAGTTTGGTTTCACTGGGATGGTAGAAATTAATCCATCAGCCTAAAGCAGGCTCCTACACTTCCCTGAGTTTTGGATGAACAGGCAGGATTAGAAAATCCCAAAAATTTCACTGCTGGACCAAGACAGGAGTTGGCAGGGATTGGGCAGGCCAAGGCATGCTGGCAGAGCTGGAGATAAAGAGTCCTCTTCAATCACAACAGTAATTAAAATAAACATGTTGATTTTTGAGCATTTCCAAACGTGATCTTCCAAGGATTTTGTGAATGCAAATAAATTAGGTCCAACCAATCCTGTGTGGGAAGTTGTATTCCTTATATATACAGGGAAACTAAGGCAGAAACAATCCAGAGCACTGTGACAGAGCTCAGAGCAGGCTGAACATCCACTGATTTCCAGACAGATATAAGATTATCCTTAATTCTCAGAGGATAAAAAGGCAAGAGACCAGAGGTCAGAGTCATCCATGGAAGAAAAAAGCTGGGAGAGGTTTGCACATCCGTCCTACACACCAGAGGCAGTGTCCAGCCATCCCTTTCTTAACAGCACCAGGAATTCACTCATGCTGGTCTTCATAAAACAAGTTTTCATGGATGAATCTGAGTCAGGACACACTGCAGAGCATAGGAAAACTATTCCATAAGGCAGAGGAAACCCAGCAACTGGAGAAACAACAGCAAGTCCAGGCAGCCTTTGCCCCAAAGCTTGGGACAAACACAAATTAAACTCCTGTTGCCTCCTCAAATGGAGCAGGGATTCTTTTTCAAGGCTGGTTGGAGCTCATGGGTGGGCCAAACCAAAACTTCCAGCATGTCCTTACAACTCTCTCCTTTGGCCTTCCCAAAGATTTTCAGCATCCTGGTCCCCTCTGTGCTGGCTCATGGATGTTTCCACCACCAAGATGGGCTTTAAGGAACCATCCAAGGAGAAACAAGGGGCAAGGAGAAGGTGAGAGGACACAAGTTCAGAGCATTGCTTTGAGGGCACAGAGCAGAGCACAGGAATGAACCACGCATTCCCTGTGTACATGGGGAGCATGTCCCAGGTCCTGTGCCTCCCACAGGACGTGCCTGGCTGGAGAGAGAACCTCTACAGAGATGGTTTTAGTCTGGATTCCAAATCCCTCCTGAATAGAGCCCCAGGAAAAAGGGTTCCCCCAATCCTGTCCTTTGAAACGGGGAAGCCTGGGCAGGACAATCCCAGTATATCCCAGCCAGCTAAAACAGAGGGTCCTGGGGTGGCCCTGGCAGTGTCCCTTTGGCGGGGTGACTCCACACCCCAGATGTGCCACCCCCACCACCAGAAGAGCTGTGTCCAACCTCATACCCTCAGCATAAGGACACTCCCAAAAGTGTCCACCTCTGGCAAAAGGGATGCTGAGTGCCCTTGACCCCATGCTCCTTAACCTGGTACTTTACTCCCAGAGTCCATCAGTATCCCCAGGATTTATTATTTCTTGGCTGTGGGGGTGTGTAGGATTGTCCCCCAGCCCCATCCCTCAGGCAGAAGGTCCATAGGGACCCGTCCTTCAGCCCTACATGCATGGCAGTGGTGTGTGGTCCCCAGGAGTGTCCCCCAGCCCTGCATATCAGACGCAGCCCCCATGGGCAGCCCTGGGCAGAGGGGAGCCCACAGCCCCACCCTCAGCCACAGGACAGTACGGGGTCCCAGAGCTGTCCCCAGCACCAGCTGAGGGGGGGCCCATGGATGTCTCCAGGCCCAGAGCGGGGCTCCCAGAGCAGTCCCAGCTCCGCAGCCCCGGCACTGGGGTTCCTCAGGGCTGTCCCCAGTTCCACAACCCCGGCACTGGGGCTCGCCGGGGCTGTCCCCAACCCCCGCAGCCCACGGGTGTCCCCAGGCCCAGTCCTTTCAGCACCGCGGGTCGACGTCCGCAGCCCCCGCCGTGCTCCCGCTCCCACCTTCTTGACGGAGAGGGAGATGTTCTCCAGGATGCGGTCCTTCACCTCCGCCGGCTCCATGGCGCCTCCGCCCGCCGCCGCCGCCGCCCGCCGCGCCCGCCCGGCGCAGGCCGAGCGCCGTCCCGCCCGCCGGGCCCGCTCCGTCCTGCTGGCTCCGTCCTGCCGGCTGCCCCGGCCGGCCCCGGGCTGGCGGCTCCGCGGCGCTCAGCGCGCCATGGCCGGGCGCGGGGGCGAGCGGGCCCCGCGGGAGCACAGCGGAGCCGAGCCGCGCTGGGGCCGCGCTCCGCCGGGAACTGAGGTCACGGGAGAGGAGGGAGGGACGGAGGGAGGGAGCGAGCGGCGCTGCCCGCCCCGGGCCGGCAACGGGACCGCCCTGGGTAGGCAACGGCACCGCCCCGGACCGGCAACGGCACCGCCCCGCCCGGCATTGAGAGCCCGGCCCAGCCTGGGCGAGCCGAACGGAACTGACCGGAGCCCAACCCGGCCGAATGGAGCCGAGTGGGGCTGAACACAGCCGAGCCCAGCCGGATCGAACCCAGTCCACCCCAAATGGCGCCCGCGGCGGCGGCGGGAGGACCCTCGTGACCCCGCGGGTGGACCGTGAGAGGAGATGGCGGTGGATCCCTCATGAGCCCCTAAGGGGACATGGCGGTGGATCCCTCATGAGCCCCTGAGGGGAGACAGCTGAAAGGATGTGAGAGGATAGAGAGGGGACGCGAGGCGATGTGCCACAGCGGACAGCGAGGGAAGGTGGGACTGGGTCCCTCGCAGCCCGGGGCTCAGTGGGGGGACATGAGGGGACATGATGTTAAGGACAGTGAGGGCATAGAGGGAGGTGGCACTGGCTCACTCACAGCCCTGGGATTAGCGAGGGGATGTGGGGCGAGATGGCACTGGGGACACTGAGGAGCATGAGGGGAGATGGCCTTGGGTCTGTCATGGCCCTGACCTCAGTGAGGGGAGATGGCATTTGGGAGACTGCCATGACACAGTGAGGGGACACAGGAGAAGGTGGCATTGGTTCTTTCACAGCAAGGAGGGATGTGAGGTGGATAAGGGGAGTTGGTTCCTTCACAGTCCAGGGGGACAGGAGGGGACAGTGCTGTTGGGTGCCTATTGAGTGGACACACAGTGGGTTTGGGGACATGAGGTGCCCACCAGCCACACAGCCCTCCAAGCCAGGGCCCAGCCTGCAGCTTTGCTGCACTTTGGGGTCCCGGCTTCAAAGGAAATGATCAATAGTGAAGGAAAAATGGCATCCCATATGGCACCCCACCACCTCAGGCTTCAGCAGTGCTTCCTTCAGTTCTGCCCCAGCAATCCCCCCCTGAAATGGGGGATCCAGCTCTTTGCTGGGGTCCCTGTGCTGGTGGCACCATGGAGCCAAAACTGGGCCACATTGTTCCAGCCCAACCCTCCATTGGTGGGAACAGTTCCTAAAAACCTCAAGTACAAGCTCCATTTGCCGTGACAGGACAGAGACAGGAGTTGATGAAAAGGCTTAAGAAAAATTACAAATAAAACCTGAGGCTGAGGTGAAGGGTTGTGACTTGGGGCTGGCCTAGCGCCTGCATCACCCAACCATGGTAACTGAAAATGGAACTGAAAGTAAAAGCAATTAAAAAATGTAAAAGCCAGCAGCTTCCAGGAGCACATTCCCTGCCATTCCCACCCCTTCCTTCATAAATAACCTGCTGGCAGGGAAGGAAAGGGCTGAGCAAGGGCTTGGATGGAAAAACCACACCAGGCCAAGCCTGCTCTTTCCCTCCAGGAATGGCCCAGCCAGTTTAACAGCTTTGGAAACCATGGGGGAAAGGGAAGGGAAGGTTTGGGAAGGTTTGGGAAGGTTTGGGAAGGGAAGGTTTGGGAAGGGAAGGTTTGGGAAGGTTTGGGAAGGGAAGGTTTGGGAAGGTTTGGGAAGGGAAGGTTTGGGAAGGGAAGGTTTGGGAAGGGAAGGTTTGGGAAGGTTTGGGAAGGTTTGGGAAGGGAAGGGAAGGGAAGGGAAGGGAAGGGAAGGGAAGGGAAGGGAAGGGAAGGTGCATGCATTAGAACTGAGCCAAACCAAAAAACTTTTCCCAGCTCCCCGCCAGCCTCTGGAGATGCAGAAACATTGCATTAAAGAGGATCCCAAGGATCAGAGCTTGTCTTGGGATGTGGGGAGGAAGGTAACTCTCTCCTGCTGAAACACCCAAGCCTGATCCCCAACAAGTCACTGGAAAGACTAAAGTCAGCTGCTTGTAAAGCAGCCCAACAGATCCCACACACCAGTTTATGCTTTCCTGGTGAATTTTAGGATTTAAAGCATAAAGTATAAGGCAAACAAGCTGTACAGCACCAGCAGGTACGTGCATCCATTTGCATTCCTCCTTGCTCTGGAGGCACCAGGTGCAGCATTTACACTGTGTAATCCCATGGGGGCTGGAGGGAGCTTTAAGGTCCCTTCCAACCCAAACCACTCTGGGATTCTATGGTAGAACAGACTTCCTGGTGTCCTGCTGTTTTCCTGAATGTTTTGAATGCCTCCAGTATCTGTTTTACTTTGAGTAAAACAAGTTGGTTATAATCCCTTAAAGCACCCACCACACAATTATGGATTTCCATGGAAAATTCCCTGCTCCCAGCATTTAGAAAAGCTTGGGAGGATCCATCCTACTCCCACTACATCCCGGGTTGCTTCCCACCCTCTCCCCAAGTTTTAACTCTTTGCTCAATATTTACAGCCTGAAGTTGGCATGGAGAACATGATCCCCAAGGAGCACAGCCATCAGGTGCTTGTCACAGATGGAGAGAGAGGAAGCACAGAGTGAGTCAGTGAGGGGAATCACCCCCCGCAGCAAGGTGTGCTATGTGCAGGATACTCCCAAGATACTACCCCATGCAGTGCAGTCACAGGGCACCTCAGTAATGCTGCCAGTGATCTGGGGGGAAATTAAAGAGGCACAAGAAACACTTCAGGAATTGCAGGATGGATTCCAGGAAGAAAGAAAAAATTAGTATTAGGAAAACCATGGAAGAAACTGCTGGGTTATAAGGGCAAGTCAAGAGTAAGCCCTGTGAGCACACCTCCATTTCCACAAGTGGTTTGGTTTTAAACTCCTTCCCATTTCCATTTGTTAACAGAGACTGGGAACCAGACATTCCTTTGGCAGTGGCTGTTGGGAGGGATCTCAGTCACCAGCCACTCACATCCCTGTGTTTGACTCAGTGCTTTACTGGCAAGCACACAGCACCTTGTAATTAGCACAAGTGGTTGCTGCAGGTAATTATGTTACAGTCTAGTGGTCACTTCCCGGGGTCCCAGCACCCCCAGTTACCCCAGGGAATGAGGCACAGCAGATAATCAATGTAAGGACACAGTGAATCAAAAGCCAGGTGGGCCAGCAGGATTTCCCTAATCCCATTCTGGTGACAAACTGGCCCCAAAAGTGTTCCCTTGGCAAAGCCACACCAGGCAGGTGCTCAGACATGGGCCAGGCAAGGGCTGATGGAGGCACTGCAGAATTCCTGAGCAATGGCTCAGTCATGTTCCTGCTGCTGACCATTCCTTGATCTACTGTGAGGCAGGAAATTGCATGAAGGAACACTCACCTCTCTGCATCCCACTCCTGCTCTTAATGCAGCCGCTGCATCCACGTGACTGCTCAAAGGACCTCCAGCTGTTATTGTTAAACTCCAGGAACTTCTGCAGGAAGTTTTTAGGAGACCTCTACTCCTAAAGGCCCACAAAAGATAACCAAGGAAAACACCAATTTGGCGTGCACATTTATAACCAAGGAAAACACCAGCTTGGAGTGCACATTTTATAACTAAGGAAAACACCAACTTGGAGAGCACATTTATTGCACAGGGCCTGACCCTCTCTGGGCTGTATAAAGGCTGCAGATTTCAGGGTGCCAATGCCCCCATTCATGGAATCCCAGAATGGTTTGGGTGGAGGGACCTTAAAGTTCATCCTATTCCACCCCTGCCATGGGCAGGGACATTTTCCACTGTCCCAGGCTGCTCCAAGCCCTGTCCAGCCTGGCCTTGGACACTGCCAGGGATCCAGGGCAGCCACAACCCAACCTTGTTAAACTTCAGGACATCAGGCCAATTCAGACTGGGACAACCCTAAACATGAACACAACTGTGCCATTAATCATAATTTTTACACATTACCAAAATAAAATCATCTTCATCAAGCAGAACAAACAAACTACTGCTCAAAGTAGTTTTGAACCAGGGCATTCAATCCTTAAATCACCTCCCAGCAGAAGAAATCACAGCAACCCTTGGGCCAATGTATGTTGAGGCTGTAGCAGCCCACACATCAAACCTTCCCTTCTCCCACCCTGAGAGCTGAATTCAAAATGTTGTTTGCATGATAATGACCTCACTTAGCTCTAAGTGACACCAGCATCACGTGCAGAGCTCTGAACATGTGAGGAGGAAACCACTGCCCAGTTTGTCACGGTCACTGAATCATAACCCATTGTGTTTGTGTCCCTCACCTGGCACCAGCACCCACAGCTCTGGTTTATAGGGATTTAAAATGGCCAAAACCTCAGTGCTGTTACAAGGAAAAGTGGAAGTTTTTCTAGGTCTGAAAAAGAGACTGCTCCACCATGAGAGGACCTTAGGGTTAGTGGCTATGCCCCAAGTTTCAGAGGAGGAATATCCTCTATACCTCTCTACCACAACCTGTTCTACTACGTGACACTTAAGAGAATGGGACTGCAAAAAAGCTATTTCTAACTATAACTCTAATGAGCTTTCCAGGGCTTTAAATACCAATTTTTTTAATGTCCCAAGAAATTAGCTTCCAGCTCCAGAAAAATAAATTTCCATCTGCTAACTGGGCTGGAAGTGAGGTATTCAGGTAGGAGACAAGGAGTGTCCCATTCACTTTCCCAGCAGACAGTGCCACGGCCAAGTTTTATGTTTACTCTGATGCTTTTCCAAGTCCTTCATGAAGGACCCAACAACCCATCCCCAAAGAAAGGGAATACAGGAATATCTCAAGTCTGTTCTCAGGCCCTCCCAATCTTAATAATTTTACCCACAGATTTCTACTCATTCTGTTCAAAATGGCAGCATTTATGTTACAGAAAATCCACTGGCTTTGGGAAAAAAGGCACTGAAGGATTTAAGTGCAGAGCTGCCAACCTCAGAAATACAGACAGACCAACCAAGCAACATTATGATAAAGTGTTTATTCATTTTTTTTTAAATATCAAATTTTTTTTACACATAATTTGTTGATAAACAGTCCCCCAATATTAAAAAAAATCAAAAAATAATCAAGTGTGTATTACTTTGGGCAGAACCACATCCCATTGATGACACACCCACTCCTCTCTTCAGCCGCCTGCGAGGCTGCAGCGTGTTCAGCCCACGAGAGTCAATGACACAAAACACAACCAGCTTTAGGATTCCTGAGTATTGATTCCCTCAAGTTCCCTAAGTGAGTCTGTAAAACTCTGAAGCATCAGTCAAAGTGTGACCCAAACCACTGCGCTCGGGTCACGGACTAAGCCTCGTCTACACAGTGCAGGAAGAAATCTCGAGCGCTCAGAGGGGAATGATGGACATGGAACTGACCTCGTTTCCCAAGCTGACTTCCGAGAGAGGCAGGCAGAAACACCTCTGGATTTCTCCTCTGAATTTCTGTTAGAGTTCTGGGGAGCTGTTTGGCAGGAAGTCCAAGTCTGGTGAAGAAACCTCTAGGACCTGCTCCTCCTTTTGTTCATCAATGGCATAGTTTTACAGAAAACTGATCTGAAGTTGAGCATTCAGCAAGTACACTTAAATATTGCTACTTTTGAGGAGAGGAGACAGCAAGAGGGAGACACAGAAGAGGGGAACATGGAGGACGTACAAGGTTAACAGTCCTGGAGACCAAGTGTCTACATAGAAAAGTTAAACATACACAGCAAGGAGGCAGAGATTGTCACGGTAACAGCGTAGCTCAGCTCTGTCCTGCAGCAGGTAAACATGCCAGGAACAGTCATCAGGAATATTCCCTCCTCTTGTCAGAATTACCCATGCCCAGAAAACTTCCAGATGTTGGGATTCCACTAAACATCACCCCTGTGTTCACCTGTGGCCTCGTGTACACAAACACGCAGTCACCAAGAGGCCAAGTGAATTCCTTCAGTATTTTTAAGGAAAAAAGTAAATCTCAGAGAGCAGGAGTGGTTCCAGGGCACACCCAGAAAGAAGCTCTGCAGACCCACATGGGTCCCTACAGGTGCTGGCAGCTTTAAAAGCAGCTTCAGAGCACTGCTTTACTCTCTAGAGCTGGACTGCCATGGTGAAATCCCTCTGTTAAGTGATGTGAATTTAGGACACTGCAGCAGTGGTTAATGAGGAGGGGGAAGAGAAAAGAACAAAGTGCCTGATTTTAGGCTGGAATACCTGGCTCCTTGGAAACCTGCAGAGCTGCTGGTGGCACCTCTATGCCCTGCTGTAGCCAATAAGCCACAGCACTCTGTCATCCCTCCTCTCCTATAAACACTCCCACTCTGAGGGCCAGGTCAGCACAGGGAGCAGTGAGGGACTGCTGAAGGCTGAACAGAGGATGTGTGTGTGCATGCAGCAGAAAGGACACACGTTGAAACAAAGACAACTTTCAGACAGGGTTGGCTAAGCACACATTCTGTTACATTTTATTTTAACCTGAAGTACTCACCACTGCCCCAATGTTATACTAGATCTTGCTCCTAAAAAAATTATTCACTAATTTAGCAGCACATAGCCATTCACTCAAAGCAATGCTTGGAAATGAAGAGATTTAAATCACCAGGCTTGGACCTACTTGATAAAAGAGTTTTAGAAATATTTATCAGTTGGGGGTCAGGGTTTGTTTCTAGCAGTCTGGGGAGAGTTACCCATGGAATTCTAGCACTATGGATAAATGCTTCCATACAGCTTTGGCAGAAGGGCAGGATTCAAAACTTATATTTGACAAGGAATAAAAGTGAGCACTGAAGCAGATTGGCTGATGCTCTAAAGCTTTTATAGCATAAATTCTGTATGTGCAGCCTAAGTCAGCGTGGCCGTGAGAGCAGAGCCTGTCACCAGCTTGGTGCAGAGCAGCACCACTTGGGCCAGCTGAGCAAGGGCTTCTGAAACAGAGAGAGTGATACAAGGGGCTAACACTGAGTAGCCAACACTGAGTAGCCAACATGTGCTGCTCCAAGCAGCTGGCAGTACATCCACACACAGGCAAAGGGTGCAGGTTCAGCTCTCCCCCATCCAAGAGAGCCAACCTGCCCCTGGCTCCTGTGTTCCTTTGCTCCCAGGGCCACCTCACCGAGCCCTGCAGTGTGAATCAGGAGCAGATTCAGCCATCTGAAGCCACTCTGGATCTGGGAGCCTCATTGCTGCTGCTTCTGATGGTGAACCAGATGCAGACAGGAATGGCTCTGATAGATCCTAAAGCTTCTAAGGAGACCTGCTGACACTGTACTCCTGTACCAGCCCAAGCTTGCCCTTCACAGAGGGGCTTCTGCTGATGTGAGGTGCTCATTGGAAGGAGAATATTAAACCAAACCTTCAGCAGGGGTAACTCTGCCACCTGCCCGGTGAAGATGAGAAAGCTGCAGTCTGGCCCCAGTAACTCATTTTGAGCAGAGCCTCAAGTGAATCACTGGATGCTGCTCCAGACAGCCAAGCACTGCTTCCCTCATGGGGCAGTGCCTGCTGCTGCCATCACAAGCAGAGGGATGTAAGCCAAACCTGTCTGGGAGCTCCAGGTCTGGATGGTACCGTCCCAGCTCATGGAGAAGCTCCATTTGACAGCAGAATGCCTTAAAGCCCTTTATTACTCCAAAGGATCTCCTGGCTGCCCAAGTGTCTGAGGCAAATCTGACACCAGCACTCAATGACAGCACTGAATCCTGGGAGGTGACAGATGAAACCAAATCGGTGTTTTTAAATGCCACCTGCACAAAAACAGCCCAGCACACACACAGGAGACCTGCTCAAGCAACAGGGAACACAAACACCAGGACACAGGCATGAGACAACCATAAGACCACATGGAAGCCATGAACAAAAATGTGTCTGGTGCTGCTGAGCCATTGCTCCAGGTTTAGCTCAACGTGTCAAGTTCAAGACAAACACCAAACACGAAGCCACTTCTGAGATTTGCAAGTGGGACTGAATCAAAGCTCCTACTTAAAATTTTGTTTCAGCCACGCCTTCCTTTCCCTTCCCCAGCCCTTACAGAGTTTTGGGGCTTTGCAGAGCATCACAAAGGAGCTCTTCCCCCTCAAAAAAGCATCTGGAAAGGGCTTCCTACAGCACAGCCTCGGTGAGGCCTCACTGCTCAGGTGACTCACCAGAGATATCCCAGAAGGCCACGATGGTTGTAACGCAGAGGCCACATCAGTGCATTTGTTCTGTGACCCCTGCTGGGGAGCCCTCGCTCTGGAGGAGGTGTCAGAGTCAGATCAGCACCCCCAGGCATGCACAGCCACGAGGCCAAACAACCCCAGACATCCAGACAAACCACAGCAAAGCAGATTCCTCCTCCTTCCAATCACAGCCCTGCGTGGAGCCACTGAGATGAAGTTCACTCCTCCCCGGGCACAGGGAGATTTAGAGCCGTAACACACAGCTGGTTTGTTAAACAAATTCACCATTAAGGTTTAGCCTTAAACTGGTTGAGCTTGTTCTTTTTGCATGAGGAAAAACATGATGTGGGCAAGGCTAGAAAAAAATGTAAATACTCCTTCCCCCCCTCCCTCCCCCTTACAATTAATACCAGCACATCTCCAAATAAGTTAAAATGTATCTTATAAGTTTTGGTAGCACCAAATTTTATCCCTTCCCTTCTTCTATCCCCATGTTGTAAACTGGAACACACTGGCCCAAGAGCATCACAGAATATTCTGAGTTGGAAGGGACACACAAGAATCATTGAGTCCAACTCAAAATCAAGCATAAAAGGGTTTGGCAAAAATAAGCATCAGCCTTCCCCATGCACACACGAAAACCCACGCTCCCAAAAAACCCCTCACTCCTCTGGCAAAAGCCTTACAGATCCAGAAGCATTTACACACCTTTAGTAGCTTCCAGAATAATCTCAACAGCTGGACGTTGGGTTCCAAGGAGCTACAACACATCCAGAGTCCACACTGGACCCAGTGTGCACCTCCCCTCCTGTGCACGTGTGGCCAATTCCCATCACAAACTGCTTTGTGCCTGACAGGGCAGTGAGCACAGTGGCTGCTGCTTTTTATTTGTAGCATTGGAGGTTATTCTAAAATTGTACATTTAAATAAAACTAGTAGTTTTAATCCAGTATGCATGATTAAAAGCTATCGTGTCCACACAATGCAAGGACGTTTTCTTTCCTTTCAAAGCCCAAATCTAACAAGTGAAACAGAAGAGATGTGTTACTTTGGCTGCAAATAATTAAAAAAATCTGGCTCAACATTCTGCTCGTCCATTGTGGTGTGTAATTGAGATACTCCTGTAGAAGAAAAGATCCCCCAGTCAGCTCCCTCTTCCACAGTTACGTGGGAACAACGATGCTCTTGGCTAGCAAAATGAGAAGAGCAAGATCTGCATTTCCACCTGCTTGTTCCAGGGCCTGGAGAGCCTCCTGTGGGGTAAAACCAGCACCAAGGATCCGGTCGACATCAGCCACAGGAAAAGCAGGGGGTGAAGAAGCCCCTGCTTCAGTCAGTCTGGTGTAGGCAGCTGGGGGGCTCAGCAGTGGTTCCTCACTCCCACCCAGCAGCCATGGACCTGCAGGAGCAGCACTGCCACTTCTCCCAGGTGCTCCTGTGAACAGGCCCTGAGTATCCTCTGGTGCTCCTTCACCTGCAGCAGGTGTGGAGGAACCAGGCGTGCTCTGCTCCAAAGCTGGACTGGGTGCACTCTGAGAACCTCCTGCCAAAACCTCCCTCTGCTCTGGGCTCTGCTGCTGGCCAGGGGTGGCTGCAGGACTCAGCACGCCCACATCGCTCTTACCTGAACCCTTCTCTCTCTCTAAAGCTCCTGCCCCAGGCACAGGCTGCCCAGCACTGACAGGCCCAGTGCTGATGTGCTCTCTGCCACAATCACAGGGCTGGCTCCCCTCTGCTTCTCCACCCTCAGACCTCATCTCAGGGAAGGAACAGCTCTGCTCCTGGCTGGCTGGATCCAAGCCTATCTGCTCACCTTCAGCAAGTCCCTTCTGCTGCACTGCTGGCTCTCTCTGAACCGTTTCCAGCTGGGAGACTTCTTCCGAGGCAAGGATCTTGCATTCTCCTTTCCGACTGATAACCAAGAGTTTGTGAAGCTCTTTCAAGGCTGATGCTAGAGGGAAACATTGCTCTTCTGAAGGTCTTCCTGCATCCATGTCCAGCTCTGGGGTGCTGGAGGGGGAGGAGCTGTCTGCTGCCAAATTAGCTGACTTGTGATACTCTGCAGGAATTTCACTGGTGCTTTTAGACTGCAGGACATCACTGGTGGGAAGGGGATCACTCAAGGAGGACGGAGACTTGAGCAACTCCACCTCCATGGAGAGGGCCTCTGAGTTCAGGCTGGAAATATGTCTGTTCTCAGTCTGCTGCTTTGCTGAGCTCTGTGTTTCAGCTGCAGCGTGCTCCACTGCATCTATTTCCATGGAGGCTTCCATGTGCACATGGCTACAGGAGGCTGACAGGTGGATACTCCCTTTCACACAGGAAAGACCTGCTCTCTCCAGTTCATCTCTCACTTCCATGGGAGGATTTTCTGGCTGTTTGGCTTCAGCCACAGCAGGTTTCTCAAGCCCACCAACACAGCAAGGAAGTTCTGGGTCAGTTGTCTCAGTTTGCTCCTCAAGATGTTCCTTTTCTGGCTCTTTGCACATCTGATGGTCTATGGGAAGCTCCTGCTTTGAAGACAGATAGACATCTTTATCCTGCTTGTGCTTGGCAGCAGCGTCATCCAAATGGACTTTTGTCACTTCCAGAGGATGTTCCTGACCACGATCTTGTTCTTTGTTACATTCCTTTAAAATGTCAGCACTAAATGTTTCTTTGAGTGTCTTCTGTGAAAGGCAAGCTGGATTGGAGCAGGTTCCATCTCCGGTGTGCAGAGAGGGGTCATTATTTGCCAAGGAAGAGCTATTGGAATGATGCTGTAATTCCAGAGCAGGTTCTTTTCCTGGGGTTATCTGGTGTTCAGGTGAAGAGTCAGAAGTCTTGACGGCTCTAGGATCAATGGGCTCTGCAAGGCTGGATTCGGATGAGCAAATTGAAGCAGGGGCAGAGACAGAACGATCAAGTAACTGATTTGTGGGATTAGAGATCTTGGAATTTAGTCCTGAAGACTGGACTGGATTTTGAAACCCATCAGAAGCTGGTAATGAGGGCATTTCCAGTGAGGTAGTTTCTTTGTCACTATTCTCTATGGAAGACAGAAGGAAAGGAGCAGTCAGGACACAGCAGAAGCACCATGGCAGCACAAACTGGAATGGGTGGCTCTAAATACCTGGTCTGTGGCCCACTCCAGCTGCAGTAAACACACACTACATGCATCAAGGCTTCCGACGTTCTGTTTGGATTAGGAAACAAACACACCAAACTCGTGTTAGCATTCAGAGCACACACCATGCATGGTTACAGTCCTGCACAGCTCCCTCCTGACTGTCTGGCACAACAGCACGGAGCTGCAGGAGCTCCTGCCTCCCAGAAAGGTTCTGCCTGGCAAATTTGGCACTGCCAGAGCACAATTTAAAGGCTGTTCTGTACTGGCTATGGCACAGAGCAGTCAGTGGGTGATACCAGACACTTGGTAAACTCTACACAATATAACAATGTGTCTCATGCTGTACTTGTTTATTCTGCCTTTGGCTGGAGATACTCAGGAGACACATTTCAGAGATATGGGAACTGAGATGGCAACAAAGTTCTTGGGTTGTGTTCCCAGCAGTGCCATCACACCCAAGAGAAGGTGTCCAAACACCAGCTGGCTGCAAAAGGGAAGTGTACAGATTGTGGGGGGAAAGAAATCCCCCAAAAGAACTGCTGCCCAAAGCTGGGAAGAGCAAAGCAAAGGAGAAACACCCAAAAATCAAGCTCAGCTTACTGTTTCCTTGTCCTCACAGAGAGCAGATGAACTGTAGATCTCTATCAGAAGCACTGAACACTGGCTGTGGTTATCAGGGGAGATTAAGTGACCTTATCTTGCTGACAGTCTGATATCACTGATGTATCAGCGCTCCAGCACTCGTTCAATCACTCACACAACCTTTGCAGGAGGGCCTGTCCTGGCCCCACAGATCACACACCCAGGCTCTGAGATTTGCTGCCCTTTCCCTTCCCAAACTCAGTGGTCCTAAACACACCACTGGTTTGCCTGGAGTCTCTCTTTACAGGAGTACTGAGGCACAGCTTGTCATGCCTACACCTCCAGCCAAAATCCCTTTAAATTCCACAACACAACAGAAACCTGCCTGTCCTCAGCCTTCTGTTCTCTGTTCCTTTTATTCTCTGTTAACTAAAACCAGTGCAGCCCCTGCTGTGACACCACCCCACTGCTCATCTTTCCTAAGGGTGGCAAAGAGCTTTGTGACAGAGGGTATGCATGAAAACCAGAGGGATCCTTTCTGTTTCTATGTGGAATGATTACATTCATGTCTCTGCTCCAAACCAACCCTTCAGGGAGGAAGCAGAACTGTCTTTTGACCTGCTGGATCACTAATTAGGGTATGATCAGACACATCAGGGATTTGCATTGAGGTAGCAGCAGGAGCTGGTTTTCCATTAAGTGTCATCCTTCTCCTGGGGTAGATGTAATAGTCCCAGCCCCACCAGGGATATTGATCCAGCTAAAACCAGGAACAAACTCTTCCCCACAAAGTGCACCATCAGGGATAAATTCCTCTCTGTACCCAGAACAGCCTGAGCTGTTTGTGGTGGCACTGACTTGGACTAAGGCTGCCTGGATGAAAAGGTGTGTGTGGGATGAGCTGCCTGGCTACAATTCCTCCTCAGCAAAACAGCTCCAGTTTTGCTGCCAGGTTTGTAAATCCTCCATGATCACTGAGTTCCCCAGTGGTGGGAAATTGGCACAAAAGAGCATCAAGCCCTCAGAGGTAAATAGGGATGTGGAGGTCCTGGATCTCAGTGAACCCCACCACCACCTCAGCTGCCTTCCATAAATGCTGAACCATCAGCAAAGCAGCTGACAGAAATCATGAGGCTCTCTAAAGTGGACTTCAGGGGATTAAAGAAAGCTCAAGGATAATCCAGGTGCATTCAAACAAGCACTTTAATAGCCTCCATGTGCAGGCAGCCATTGGTGTTGTACCATCTCCTGGAAGGCAGCAAAAATTGCTCCAGTTATAAAAGAACACACGTGTTGTGGGGAGCTGAGCTTCTTTGGAACTGCATCACTTTCTCTTTCTGTCCTTCTTCCGTTTTCTCTTTTTTCCTTTCTTGGTTCTCTTGGTACCACCTAGCAGCAACTCAAGTTTTGGAAGAGAGAAAAAAGGAATGTGCTGACATTTTAGGATACAGCCAACAAAAGCCCATGGGCCAGAGGCTAGCACTGTGTCTAGAACTGTCAGGGCTGTCACAGTCAATCTGAACAAGAGCCACTTTAGATCAGTGCCTCAGTGTTCTATGGGCACTAAGTGAACACACAGAATGGATTTCCTATTCCCATAAATCTTTTACATTCCTCTAGGGCTCAGCATCAACACAAAGTGTCTGAGTGCTGAACAAAGCCTCATGGTCCTTAGAACCATATGTTGTACATAAGCAGCTTGGATTTAAGTAATTTCAGGCACTTTCCTGTTTAAAAAACTTGTCTAAAATGCTTTTATTATAAAGACTCATAGTTTGGGCTGAGGTTTGCTTGTTATTTAGTTCTCTTTCAACTGAGAACTAAATTTAACCAACCATAATATCTGCAAAGCCTCATCCAAAGTGGAAATATATTCTGAAAGCTAACCCAGGTTCCAAGTTTTCACAGGAAAGAACTGATATTTACACCTTCCAGGCTGTGGGAACAGACAAAGCCCAAGCTCCTGAGCCTGACCTTTAGCAACATCAAAACCCCATAACAAGGTCAAACTCATGTTTGTGTTTCTCTCTGCTGGCTGCAACTTCAGTTAATAAACATTCAAATTTGGCTAGAAAAGTCACACATTTAAACTATTTCTTACTGATTCATTAAAGCCAGACGTTCCTTCTGAGTTTTTTTTACATTTCTGGAAAACTTATATTCTTAGGATGGAAGAAAATGGGCCAAAGGGAGCAATAAGTGCAGTCCTGTGCTTCCCTTAATGTAATCAACTTCTTGTTATTTATAACTAACTGCTTACTCTTTGGGTTGTGAAACAGTAACTGGGAGGTGTTAAAGAAAAATTTCAGTGCATTTCAACTAGATATATAAATATATAGATACATAATATATACATATATATATATAGTTAAATATATATAAACTTTAGTATCTAATATAAATATAATATATGGTTAAATCTTTTTCTCTCATTTCAATTTTAAATATGGGCACACCAGAGTCTTAAAATATTAGCAAGCAAAATGTTGAAATCAACTTGATCAGCCTAAACCTGACCCAGCAAAGAGTTCTACATGTGTGTAGGAAGGAGAATTTACTGTGTTCTTTCAGAGGAAAAATGAGCAGTAAAATTCAAAGGTCTCTAGAGAACTCTTGGATATAAAATGTTATCTTTAAAAGTTTTGGAAAAGGCTTAAGGAATATACCCTGAGGTATTCACAGCTTCTCTGGAACAGTAGGGAAAAAATAATGAATTTCCCCTTCAGCTAAAAGCTGAACTAAGGGAAGAGTTGAACTGAAAATTTGAGTTTCAGACTGGTTTTGGCTCATAGTTCAGCTTTCAGCTATCTGGCTGAAAATAAAATCACTTTGCTCAATTTTGCAGCCACCAAAGCACAACGTGGCCATCTGTGCAGCATTTGGATTCTAGGGACACTGGGAACAGAACTGCAGGAGGGTGAAAGTTCTCTTTGCAGGTCATATTTAAGGCTGAGGATGTGAATTCAGCTTTTGAACTACTGAGCAACTGCAAGGAGGCAATTCCCCCTCCAAGGGCACAAGCACCATTGCAGGGAAAAATGCTGAAATAGTGCGAATTCTAAAAATTGTCATGAACTTTTGTCACTGCTACAGCTGCTCTATTTTTACGTGGTGCAGCCAATAAGAGCAGGGTTTTGGGAGCCTCCCCAAAGCTGCAGCAGCAGCACAGCTGAGCCATGTCCCTGCTGGGCACTACAATGTGATCCCAGTCACAGAGAACCATTAACCTCCACAGCTTGAAGGCCAGGAAACCAGAGCAGGTGGGAAGCTGCAGGGAGAGCACCAAATAAACAGCTAACAGCCCTGAATGCCTCCATGCAGGTTCTGCAGCCCAGAAAGGAAGAGAGAAGTGCACTCAGAGGCCACAAGCAAGAATAAAACCCCTTCTCTCCACCCTTTACTGGCTGCTGCTGCTCCCAGGAGCCGGAAGGGGAACAGCTCACAGACATCCTGACATGCAGCAGAAAGAAATGCACAGATTCCTGCTTCAAGCGAGCTCCTGCTGGTACCTGCTTCCTCTACGGATTTCTGTATTGCCTCAGCGAGCTCCTGGTCGGCGATGTCCTCGGGCCGCACGTCGTCACGCCCCGCGCCGTACGCCAGCCGCGCGCACTCGGGCAGCTCCCCCTCGGGCAGGAAGGAGGTCTGAGAGCCCGTGGTGCCAATCACCAGCACGTTCTTCTTGAGATCAATGGAGCACTGCAAGAGAGCATCCACACGTCAGGGCCTGCAGAGAGCCAGGTGGCTCCCAGGGGTAAAGGGAGATGTGAGGTCAGGCAATCCGTGTCCAACGGAACGCCTTGCAGCAGGTAAGGGTGGGCCAGGAGTATCAGCTCTAAGCAAAGGGCCCTGTCTGGCTCAATTTGTCATAAATCATTCTGTTGGAAAGCTCTGGGCATCTTTGATCAGAGCAAAAAGCTCCAGGCAGCAGCCAGACACCCTAGAGCTGTCCATGATGGATGTGCTTCCAGGCTGGAAGATAATCCACCATCAACTCTCCCCAGGAAAATCCTATGAATTCACAGGGCAGGCATGCACAAACTTTAGATGAATTCACAAACTTTAGATGTGCCTGAGAACCTCCTGTCCTTTTGTTGCATTTCTCACTAAACCTGCAAGAGCCAGGTAACTGTTTCAAAAGAGGTTTTGATACCTGATGCCTCTTAAGCATATCCAGTCCTAGGAGCATGTCCATGGGCTGCTCTTCAAGGATTGAGAAGGAGCACGCCAGGAAATCCCCTTCGATCTGCACCTGAGCTGAAACACAAGGCACAGAAGTTCCCACTACAGCACAACAATCTGATTTCTGTTCTTCCACTTGGTAAGGGAAAGGTCTGGGAGAATCTGAAACCAGCACTCTGATGCACCCTTTTGGTCACAGAAAGTGTGGCCCTGTGCAAGCCCCAGGACTGCCAGGCCTGCCATGGTCCCAGAGGAATTATTTTAAAAGCTGATGTGCCTGAGAACCTCCTGTCCTGCTTCTCTGACCCTCCAAGCTTGAGGGCTGCAAACAGTTCATTAGAGCACAAGTCTAAGTAGCAGCAACAGCAAACAGAATCGATTTTTTGGTAGTAAGGGCAGTGTCCTCCATGCAGAAAGGCTGCACAAGAGCACAGAGGCTTTTCTTTCCAAAGGAACAGCAAACACTGCACTGTGTGGGAACCCTTCCTGAGCAGCTCACCCTGCCCAGCAGGGCCACCTGAAACAGGGAAGGTTGTGGTGTTTCACATTCACCTCGGGTTTTGCCCCCAGAGAACATGTCCTGTGTGTGCAGGAGCTGGGACTCCCTCACCCCCAAGTGTTACAGCATTAAATGAGACAGAATTCTGTGCCCAAAACAAACAAACACATTGCAGATGCACTTTGATTTTACTCTGCAGGAGCTCCTAGCAATGACAGCACCAATCCTCAGTGCTAAGAGTGCAGGAAATGCAGTCAAACCCCTGCTAAAGCTGCCCCAAAAATGCCAGGACTTACCTAAGTGCACTCTGCCAATGATTTTCTGTGTCCCCACACCCTTAGCAATGCCAGCCCACCGCCGATCCACCAGCCTCATGATGTTGCACCTTTCAGCACAGGCTTGGCTCATGATGGTCATCTGGGCACCTGCCAGCAACAGAACTGGTGTTAAATCCTGATGGCTCAGCACAAACTTGTATTTTCTCCTAGAAGAGCTTAAGATCTGGCACTCAGTGGCTGGGAAACTAACCCACCTGCCCCAGGGCATAAAGGCTTCCTGTGAACCAACTGTGCTGACCTGGCTGCCCACACAGGTCAGCACTGACCATTACTGTAGGGATGGAACAACCCCAGGAACTTCTCCTTGCAGGATGTGAACTACCATGTTAAAGGTGTGTGAAATCTCCCTGCCTGTAAAATGAGATAAGACACACACACATGGCAGAGACCTTCCAGGCATGGAAGTCCCAGAAACTCTCCCAGGAGCCCTAATCCAGGGTGTTCCCACACTGCTTCTCCCAACAATCTGCTCTGCTCACTCAGGCTGTGCTCAGGGTTCAGTAAAGTGCTCCAAATTCTTGTCATGCAGTGCTCTATTGTAGGATATTTTGGGAAAACTACTGGAATGTTTACTGTTGCCCTCAGTTATAGAGAGTGTGGAGAAAGCACCTGAGTCCACAAAGGCTTTCACAGGGTGTCCATTGACTTTGCAGTTGATGTAGAGCATCACCACCTGCCCAAAGCTCTCGGGTGCCTCTTCCATCGCTATCGTCATGTTCTCTTCAATGTTTTGTTGCCTGAATTTTGTGGAGAAGAGAGAGAGACCAAAATTTCTGTCAACCAGTCCTTGTAACATCCCTGTGATTCACAGACAGACCTGGAAATCCCACCTGCTGCTGCTCACCTTACAAATACACATTCAAACCACTGCTTCCTTAGTGAAACACAGACCTGGGAGCTGAAGATTGCCAGGAATGATCTCAGCTGAGTCCAGAGACAGTGAGTCACTCCCCAGCAGCCATTGCCCCCTCCAACCCCTGCCTAACTCACACCTGACAGCCTTGTGTTGCCAACAGGAACCCCACGTCCATGTTAACCTGGAGAACTCAGAGAAAAAACCTGTGGATTCATTAGTCATGCTGAGGGTACACGGAGGTGTTGCCAATAGCTACATCACTGGAATCCCACACAGCAGCTGAACATTCAAATCCTCAGGTTTCCCTGGTATCTTTCCTTTTCCAGGCATAGGAAAGGAGGGAGGTAAGCAAAATAGCAGAAAGAACACCACCATAAGCACCAGTCCTTGGTGCAAATTCAAGCCAACAGAAAAAATGCTCTTCAAGAAATCCCTCACAGCTCAAGGATAATCTTGCAAGTGATGGGCATCTGTAGTGACTGCATCCAAAACTGCTTTGTCTCCCCAAAAAAGGGGAAAAGGCTTCAATTCTGATGCCATTTCATTTTTCACTGATGGGGTGTGAAATCTGGGGATGGCTCAGCCCAAACAGCTGCAGAACCTTGGGCACAACCCCTTTATCTGTCCCTCATCTAAGGAAGAAGGGAAGCATTCCTGTGCCTCTGAGCAATGTTTCACTACCTACAAATATCTATTTTCTGCATTTCTGGGTGTTTTTCTGGCACCAACACCTTGTCAGTTGTAATGTGAGAGCACTCCTACCACCAGTGAATTCTGGTCCTGCCCAACAATGGGTCTGTGGCAGACAGACACTTTGTTATCAGGGGAAAACCACCAGCCATGAACCAACTCCAGGATTTAGCACTCAGCTGAAGAAATCAAGCCTCAGCCCAACACAATTACATCTGGAAGGCAGCAAGAGGGAGCGAGTGATGAGCAGGATGCATTTCTGCAGAGCCTCTCATCAGTGAATTAGCCAGACATGGAACAATTAGCAGGATGCAAAAGCAAATCTCGAGGGCAGCTGGGAGGAACAATGCCCTGTTGCTGTGCAGAGCTCAGCTGGGGAGACAGCACCAGCCCAGCTCTTGGGCTCAAAACATGCCCCAGGCCTCAAGAGATGTGCTCTCCACAAGTGCTCCAGTGAAGCAGCTCCGGCAGCTCCAAGACATCACACACACAGACACAGCACAGATAACAGTGCTGTCACCTCGTATCACACAGTCCCAGAATGGTTTGGGCTGGCAGAAACCTTAAAGCCCACCCAGTGCAACCCCCTGCCATGGCAGGGACACCTTCCACTATCCCAGGTTGCTCCAAGCCATGTCTAGCCCTGAACACTTCCAGGGATGGGGCAGCCACAGCTTCTCTGGGCAGCCTTTGCCAGGGCCTTCCTACTCTCACAGGGAACAACACTCTGATCTCAGTGGGACACATCTCAAGGATAGGATGCACCTCCATGTTCCCAAATCCCACCCTTCCCACATGCAAAGGTGGCCCAGAGCATTGCCCTGCACACAAACTCCTTGGTACAAGGAATGTGCTTAGATTCTGCCTTCTCTGAGGAAAAAACACCATGGATGGAAGCACAGAGCAGTTTTTTCTCCCCAGAGAGGACCCCAATGCCTACAAACCTTTGGTTTGTTACCTTATGTCTTCTTCTATCTTGGCCTGTGCCTCGAGATCAAAGGGGTCGGCGGAATAGAGCCGGATCCTCTCCTGCTCACGCCGGGCCCGGTCCTGCTGTTGCTCCAGCAACACCCTGGTGAATTTCTCTGCAGGAACAGGGAGATAAAGAAATGCTTTTGACTGGAAATTACTCTTGCAAATCAAATTCTGGCACAGCAAACGCTTCTTTTGATGCCAGCTGAGGAACAGACTCAGCAGCACACAGGAAAAAGCTCCCTCTGAGGGCAGTGTGGAAATACCTCAGAGGATCAGTGGCAAACTTGGGAACCTGCCGAGATGAAAAGCAACTGGACAGAGCTCCCTCTCCTCATGTTCCTACCCAAACACTGCACAATCAAACTCAATTTCCTGGCACATACACTTTTATAGAGAAAAAAATTTAAAAAAATACACAAAGGCTAATGATAAAACTCCTTTAAAACTCAAGGAACATGGCAAAACCAGAGATTATAATCCCTAAAGCTGAATGCCTACCAGGAAGTGTTAGCCAGGTCTAAATGCACATTTTAACACCAGTTTTTAGATTCCCACTTTCCAGATGGCCTCTGGCCATGTTTTACTATTTGAATAGGATCATGTACGTCCCCAAAAGGCCTTGGCAGCCCTGGCAGCAGCTCTGGCTCAAAGGCTGTTTGTGCTCAGGGAGGTGTTGGGTATATTTGACTGTTGGATTTTTGAAATCAGGCTTCTGTACAGCACTGCCTTCATCCAGCACAGCCACAGGGCACGGATCTCTGCAGATATTTGGGAATCCAAGCTGGAGCTGTGCCCAAACACTGCCAGCAGCAGCAGTGCAGCACAGCAAGGGAAAACCAGCCCAAACCACTTCCTTCTGACAGCCCAATGCGGCAATTTGGGACTGAAAATGCACAACTGGGTCAAAGCTTGATGTCCACAGATCAGGCAGAGCAGCAGAGGAGCCAGTTCTGGGTGTCTTGGGCTTAACATCTGGTTTCCTGTGCCAAGAGCAGCACCCCTGCTTAAGGTGATGGGAAAAACTCCCAGCAAGATGCACAAAAAAGCCTGAGAGTGCAAAGAAAGCTTCAGTTCTGATATGAACTAAAGGCAGAGTTAAAAACAGAACAGGCTGACAACATGGAAGTTCCTCTCTGGTTTCCTCTAACAGAGAGAAATCACTCAGATTTAACCCTGAGAGTGGATAAAATCTCCTGCTAGAAGCTCCTTCTCTTCATTTATTTCTCCACACTCAACAGGATTTATGTCCCAACTAAACATCCTGCAGAGGTTCAGGAGCTCATCTACTGCAGCCCAAAACTCCTCTCTTTTCACACCTAAAGGACACCAGGGTTCAAATCTTTCACCACAGGGAGAACAAGGGACCAACATCAGCTACAGAAGAAGCAAAGGACAAGGTTTCAACTGTGCCCAAAACACACAGACACTTCCAAGATTAACAGAAACGTACACATTTATGACTGTTTCTATTGAGAAAGTTCCTACACAATTTCCTTGCTCTTTTCCCTCTCCCTTTCTGCAATTCACTTCCACAGCACAAAGTCACTATGGACAGAGCTGGGTTAGGAGTGTGCTGTTCTCTGCTAAGTCCCAGCTGGGCTGCAGCAAACACACCACCTTTATTGGAAAATGTGCAGTAAGGAGTATCTTAGTGTAAAAATCAGGAGCTGAGTCACTTGTGTTCACAGACATCCAAACTGTCTGTGCCTCTGATATTTCTGAGTAGGAGATATTAAAGAGGATATTAAAAATGCCAAGCAGGAGAAATACACGCAGAAATGGAGGACCTCTGCCTTGAGTGCTCCCACCTGGCAGCTCTCATCTGCACCTTTTATCAAGGAATGCAGCTCGGGTGCTGCCCCTGATGGGAGCTGACCCCGCCCAGCCCCAAGCCCGGCTCACCGAGGTCCCCGCTGAGCAAGGCCTCGGCCAGGGGCGGGTTGCGCTCCTTGAGCAGGGACAGCTCGTGGGGGTTGGCCAGCAGCATCTCCCGCAGCAGGGCCGGGTTGTCCAGGCCCTGAGGGAACGAGGGCGCGTCCGGGGGCGAGGGGCGCGGCCGCTGCGCCGGGGGCGGAGGCTGCTGCGAGGATGTCCCGGGAACGGCGATGCTGCTGAAATCGATCCTGGGCAGACCTGAAAAGAAGGGCACAATGTTGGTGCTTCGTGTTGCAGTTCTGCTGGGAAAAGCACGGGAAGGAAGAGCTGCCCTCAATGCTGCACCAGAGCAGGTTTCCTGAGCAGCAGCCACGTCCCCGGGTTACTGGGTTAGCAACGCTGGCTCATTTATGTAACTGGTCTCATCTGTCTGCCCCATTTCTAATCCCCTGAAATGCACTTGCTGACTGGTTATTCCCTGCTTCACAAACGTGAATTCCTCATGGAGGGACTACAGGGCTAAACCCAGTGGCTCTGAGGCACTTCAGAGGCTCTTGGGTTAAAAAAAAGCAGGGGGAAAAAAAAGTAGTAACACTCCTGCAGACCTGCATTGCAGGTACCCATCCTCCAGCTGAGGCAGGATGAGGACCTCAGCAATGCTCCCACGCCCTTCTCAGCCTGTGGCACCTTTCCTAGGGATATTTTATGTTGGGGATTTGCTAGGAGCAGCTGTGGAAGGCAGGACAGAGGCTCCACTCAGGCATTCCCGGAGGAGCTTTTGGCATGCACACATGATTAAACCACGGGGTTTGGCAAGATGTGGCTTCTCAGGGAATCTGCCACAGGACAGGTTCAGGACACACATCCATAGAGTCTGGGTCTGAGCCATCAAATCCAGCAGGAAGGGAACCAGTGGCTGTAGGAAACTCATACATCTTTAACAAGCCTGATCTGAAACAGTCACCTCCTCAATGCCTCCACACTGTTTCACTCCAGAGGAACAGCAAAATGGTGCTGCCTTCCTCAGAATAAAACACTGCATCAGAAGCCCTCTGGGTCATTTACAATCCCCACTGCCTCACCCCAGCCACGCTCCCCCCTCAGCCTCTGTGCTAAAGGACTCTGCCAGTGCCAGGTAGTGCTGATGAACCCCAGAGGCCCAGGCAGAGCTGGCACGGAGCTGTCTCACCTGGGAAGCGCATGGAGGGCCGCGGCTCCACCGTCTCCTTGTGGCGCAGGATCACCACGTCGCCGTCCTTCAAGCCATAGGAGGCCAAGGAGCGGTTGTTGTCAGTCAGCGGCCGCTCGGCATAAACGATCTGTGCCAGGAGAGCACCAGGCAGGGAAGAAGTTAAAACAAAAACAAGATGTTATTTTGTTATAGGAGAAGAAAAAAAACTATTCCAATAAATCCTGCGGATTCATCTCAAGCGTCAGAAGGGAAGGCGTGATGTCCTCACAGGCCTGGCCTCAGGCACGTTCCTGCCTGGACAACACGGGCTTGGGCTTGCCAAAATCCAGCTGTGGCACCGTGGAGAAGGGCTGGTCTCCACTATCAGAGGCCAAGATCATTAGAGGGAAGCAAGTCTTGACCAGGACTGTCTGTCCACATTCCCAAACTCCAGGATTACAAGCCACAGGCATTTTCTGCAGCGTTCCCTGCCCCAAGTCAGCACCCACTGACCCTGCACAACTGCAGACATGCCAGCAGCACCAAGCCAGGTAGATCCAGCCCAACATCCATCGTTCTGCCTCTTGCCACAACACAGCTCCCCAGAATAACCAGTTTTACAGGGACCTTATTCATTAGCTCTGTGCTTTCCAGCTCCCCCCAGTGATGCAACTCTCCAGACCCAGAGCACTCAAAGCTCTGCTCCCCACACTGCCATCAGTCCATGCAGGGAATCAACTTCTTGTGACTATAAAACACAAAGTCACATCCATTTCTACTTTGATAACCTGCTTTAACAAGGGCTCCATAGACTAAACATAAAAACACTGAGATAAAGGTGAATAATCCCCAAGGAACATTTCCATGAACATCAGACCTGTAATACCTACAGAAGCCCTAAGTTGTGGGAAAGCCCAAAATGTAACATAAAACTGGAAGAGAAGTTCCCAGAAATGGCATCTGGCAACACGAAGGTTTCTGTGCTGTCACTGGAGCACAGCGAGACCAGAAGATCAGCCCAGCACCTCCTGCCCTGGCAGCAGCCCAGAGCATGGAGAACTTGGCCTAAACCCCTCAGGCACACGATCAAATTTCACAAATACCACCTTGTTTAGCCAAACCTCAGTCTGAGGCTGGAAAAGGCCAGTTCAGCAACAACACGTTTGCCACAGGTTGGGGCTGGCTGAGCCACGTGGGAGCAGCTTTGGCAGTGCTGGCAGGGATGGGCTGCAGCTCTGCCTGATGCTATCAGGGAGCAGTTCCAAAAACCCAATCACTACCTGTCTTCAGGTCTGGCTGACACAACAGCAACTCCAACATCTTACACACTCTCTCTGTGGCATTCAGCAGTGGAGACCCATCAGCAGCAGCAGTGCAAGGCAAGGCAAGGCAGGAGGAACACAAATGACCAGAACCTCGTGGTGCAGCAATCAGAGATTTGGGGAAACACACAATGGAAGCAGGCAGGAGCTTCCTGCCTCCTCCCCTCCAGCAGAGCGTGCAGCCTCAGCGCTGCCTCACACCCAGGTCCCTCTCAGTGGTTTGAAAGTGAGTGGCCTCCACCCCACAGCCCAGAGGCACCACCGAGGTCAGCTGGTGCTGGCAGGCCCGGCACAGCCTCTCACGTTACCGGCCCGAGGCAGCAGCACAGCCAGCGTGTCATAAATCCCAGCTGCACACCCAAATCTGAAATGGCACATTCCCTGCACACACACTCTACAAGAGACCGGTTAATCAGTTTAAGTGAGGCTTTACCTCTGTCATCTTGCTGGGATTGGATTTATGAGCATTCAGCCTTACATCCCAGACAATGAATTAAGCGCCTGGCACCCGCCACGTCCATTAGCAGCACAGATTAATCCACTCCTGACCCATTCTGCCCCAGTCTTAAAACAAACTGATTGGATTTTGCTGCCTTTTGATTGTCTGGTTGGTGGCACCAGACACGGGTTTTTCTGGAGGTGACTCAGACAGGGATGCAGGCACCAATGGATTCAATGTGCACAATGCCAGGGGGCAGAACCTTCCTGTGGAGCAGGGAACCCCAGGCAGGAGTGCTGGACACCACCTGCAGCCATCCATCAAGGCAACTCCTGGGCCCATCAAATATTCCTGAGCACAGATGGGGGGCATACAGAGAAAATAAATGAGGAGAAGGAATGAAGAGTGTGGCTCTGCTGAGAGCCTCCTGTCCCCTCTCCCACAAAGCCATGGCCTTGCTGTGTGGAGGAGACTGGAAAGTCAGATTATTTCCACTCACCTCGCCCAGCTCCTCTTATCACCACAGCCACCAGCAGCTACCTCTGTTATCTCAGACCTGTGCCCACAGCGTCCCTTGGACACCTCACAGCTCCCCGCCCCACCCCAAACTGCAGCACTCGGAATTCACTGCCCAAACCAGCAGAGAACAAGGCTCCATTAACCCTCCTCCACAAACTGAGTGCTTTACTCCATCCTGCAGGACCCTTACAATGAAATTCATCCTCTCTCGTGCCAACACAGTGCCTTCAATGCAACATTTACCTTGGCTGAGGAAAAAGGTCAGAAAACAGCCAAGTTTGGTAAATGTAAAACCGCCTATTTGTGATTTAACAATGCAAAATCCTTCCACACAAGGAGCTGCTTCTCTGATAACTCGTATCTTTTTAAGTTTCTCATAGAATCACTGAGGCTGGAGAAGCCCTCTAAGATCATGGAGGTGCAATCCCCACATGTCCAGGCTTTCCTTGGACACCTCCAGGGATGGGCATTTCAAACTCCCTGGGCAGCCCCTGCCAAGGCCTGACCACCCTCCTCACATGAAGAAATTCCTCCTGATGTCCAACGTGTTCTCCCCACTGAAGGTCCTCAAAACACCTCACAAACACCAGGCAGGATGAGAGGAGAGAGGAGTGACAAATACCAGCCTGGCAAGCACGGCACGACGCGGCTCAGGATGATGCACGGCTGGCAGATGGATGAGCAGAAGGAAGCAGAGGTGGCTACAAAAGCGCAGCGCAGCTCCCCTCGCCTGGGGCTGGCAGCACCCAAACCCCACATGGGTCAGCTGAGCTGGAAAAACTCAAACAAGGGAACTCCTGGCCAAAAATACACAGAGAAGTGACCCCTTGTTAGCCTAAACCAGACCCGGGGCTGTAGGTCACCATGACACAAGGGACAAAGGTGACAGCGAGGAGTTTATGCTCCAGTTCATGCCTGGGGATGTCAAAGCCACAGCAGAGCTCCCCATGCAGGGGTTGTCCCCAGACCTGGGAGCTCACTGGTGTGACAGCCACAGGAGGGTTGCTGGGAACCTTTGTGTGAGGTGGGTTCTCCCTTTACACCTGCCCAAAATCAAGAGTTTTTCTTTCCTAAAAGAGAATCCACCCTTCCTGGATTTCCTGCCCCTGCTCTGAGACTGTTTCCCTGTCACCACCAACCTTCCATTCCAGAAAACGAGGCTCTCCCAAGGCAGAGGCAAAGCCAAACGTCAAAAACCTGCTGGGTGAGGGACAGCACAACCCCAGGGCTGCCCCTGCACCAGCTCTTCCAGCGCTGACTAATCTTGGCTTGGCTGGAAAAACACTTTGTTAATTTAGACTGGGAAAAGGCTCGGGAAGCAAAAGCCACCACCACCAAACTCCACAAACTCTGCCAGGCACGGCCGGCGCCGCGAGAAGGAGCCGACACCGCCCTGCCCAGGACAAGCGGGGAGGAAGGGCCAAACACCCGGGACTGAACCCAAAACATGAGCAAAGCCCAGACAGATGGCCCAGAGCCGCCCCCACACGCTGCCTCCCCCGAGTTCTGGCACACGAGCGAGCCCTGGATCCGGGCTGCAGGGGGAATTTGCTGGGAAAACCACACGGACGTGCCTGCTCGGTCCCCACACCTGTGTGGAAAAAAGGGAGGAAAAGACTCAATGTGCCCTTTCCGCCCCAGACCGGGCAGGGGTTCGATGGGATAAATAAACCCTTACCCGAACATTTCAGCCCCGTTTCCCGGGGTTTGAGGATACCCCGGGCCCCCACCTCCCCCGCGGGCTCACTCCTGTTCCCCTCGCTCCAATTCCTGCCCCGTTGAAGCCTCAAATTCCTCCGAAACCTCAACATAAACCAAACCAAAACAAACCCACATTATCTTCTCTCCTTCAGCTGCGCGGCGGGCGCGGACCGAGCCTTTCGCGGAGGGGCCCCCCTCAGGCACCGGGGGCTCGGAGCCCTCTCCCGAGCGGATTTTGAGGGAAAGGCGAGGTTTGTTTGTCCCCAAACCCCAAAGGTCCGCGAGGGGAGGGACCCACCGCCCCAAACAACCCCAAACTCCGGATGGCCGGGGCGGATCCCGGATGGACCCGGCCGCTCCCAGCCCGGGAGACCCCGACCCTGAGGGAGAGAGGCACGGCCGCTCCCAGCCCGGGGACACCGGCGGGGCCCTCCCCGGCGCTCGGGGCGGGGGCAGGCCCTGACCTGGCTCTCGGCCGCCGGGATGCCGGACTCCAGCTCGCAAAGGGCGCGGAAGTTCTGCAGCTCGAAGTCGGCGTCCACCTGCAGGTTGAAGGTGATCTCGGAGCGGTCGCGGCGCAGGCAGAACACGGTGAGCAGCATGGCCGCCCCCGCCCGGACCCGCACCCGCCGCTGCCGCCGTCGCCGCCGTCAAGCGCCGCCGTCGCAAAGCGCCCGCCCCGCCGGTCAGGCGCCCATGTCAATCAGGAGCGCCCGGCCAATCAGAGAGCGCCGAGCTGGAGCACCTCCTCCCTGCGCCGGCACGGGGCGGGGCCGGAGGGGCCCGGGTGTCACCGTCGGTCCCCGTGTGCCCTCTGGGCTCCCCGTGTCCCCAGGGCTCCTCTGGGCTCCCCGTGTCTCCTCAGGGCTTCCCATGTCCCCAGGGCGCCGCTGGTCCCCGTGTCCCCAGGGCTCCTCAGGGCTTCCCATGTCCCCAGGGCGCCGCTGGTCCCCGTGTCCCCAGGGCTCCTCTGGGCTCCCCGCTTCCCCAGGGCGCCGCCGGTCCCCGTGTCCCCAGGGCTCTTCTGGGCTCCCCGTGTCCCCTCTGGGCTCCCCGTGTCCCCGGGGCTCCTCTGAGCTTCCTATGCCCCGGGCGTTACAGCTCACCGGCGATCCCCGTGTCACCGCCGGCACCGATGTCCCCAAGTGTCCTCCAGCCTTTGCAGTCTCCACAGGGCCCCCTGTGCTCCTGGTGGTCCCTGCTGTCCCTAGGTGACCCCCGGTATGTGCCCTGCCCTGGGTGTCCCTGTGCCCCTGGTGGTCCCTGCTGTCCCAAGGATCCCCATGGGTCCCTGTGTCCCACCTGCTGCCCCCCCCAAGGCCCCTTCCCCTTCATCCTTTCATTCACTGGTTCCTCTGACCCCATCGCTCCCACTGTCATTTCCCCACCTTCCATCCCAAACCAGCCCAGGAGCACCCCAAGAGCCACTCACTCCATCTCACACCTCTGCCTCCCCTTCAGCTCCTCCACTTCACTCTGTTTTGGGATCACATCTTCCAGCTGTTTTTTTTCCCCTAGACCCCTCAGTGTGCATTTGGGGGCAATCCCTGGCCCTTGCTGAGCCTTTGGTGTGTCCCTGAACTTACCTGTTTGCATGATGGGGCACAGACGGGGTTTTGACCTGCCCTGTTCTCCTCCATGTGCCTTTGGGGACACCCCAGACCCTTTGTTGTGCTTTTGGGGTGTTCCAAGTCCCCCTGTGTGACCCAGACTCCTCCTTTTCCCTCTCAGCACCCTCCAGCCTCCCTCCCACCCTGAGGAATGCCTGGAGCAGGCAAGGTGGGGACACAGCCTCAGTTCTGGGATTGCATCTGAATGCCCCAGGCCATGAACTCACCTCACTCCCAGCCAGGGTGAGAGGAACAAGACTTTATTTTGAACTGGGAGTTAATCTGCAATTCAAATCATTCCAACTCCAACCCCAATCATTCCAGCCCAACTCCAATCCATCCAAATCATTTCAGCCCAACCCCAACCCCAATCATTCCAACAGTGGAGTGAGCAAGCATTGCGACTCATCAGTAAAAACTGGAAGCATCCTGGTCCCGGGTTTGCAGACACTCTGGTAACAGATTCACCCCCCAAAATTTAATTATCGTTCTCAATAACCCCCCCAGGTGTAAAAATAAAAAAACCAAACACAGCCCCACAGTGCATCTGGCACCCACCAGTCCTGACACAGATACACAGAGGCTCTGACACTGCCTGGCCCTCCTGGCATCAGAAAAAGGCTCCCACGGGGAGCTCAGTCAGATTTCTCCTTCTCCTTCATGTGCAGGAACACAATGCTGAACATGAAGAGGCCGACCATCATGGAGAAGGCACCGGCGTAGTAGGGATAGGCCGAGGGGATGAAGCGCTCGTACTGCGTGTGCTGGAGGGGACGCACGGACACCTGCACGGGGACAGAGCAGCCCTTGCAGCCCAGGGCAGCCTTTCCTCCAGGACAGGGGGGATTCACCCCCCAACACTTACCTGAGTGGAGGAGTAGAGGTGGGTGTATCCCAGCCGGTTGTAATCCACTTTGAACTGGAACACGCCATAAACATCCGGCAGCTTGAACTGCACGCTGTATTTGCCACCTGAGGGGAGACAGGGGTGACACTGAGGGGACAGGAGAAGCTGTGGAAGGTGAAAACACCCCCAGTGTGGGGCCAGGGCAGCGACGGGGACACCCTGTTCCACTTGAGGGGGATCTGTTCCTCTAGAGGGGAAGCTCCCTCTCCTCCTGACAGAACTGCTGTTCCTCTAAAGCGGAAGCTCCCTCTCCTTGTGACAGGGACCTGATGCTCCTCTAGAGGGGAAGCTCCTGCTCCTCCTGACAGGGATCTGCTGTTCCTCTAGAGGGGAAGCTCCCTCTCCTCCTGACAGGGATCTGCTGTTCCTCTTGAGGGGAAGCTCCCTCTCCTCCTGACAGGGACCCACCGTTCCTCTTGAGGAAGGTGCGCACGAAGGGGTCGATGCGCACGAACTCCAGCTGGATGTCGTCCCCGTCGAAGGGCACCCACTTGCCGTCAGCGAGCTTCTCGATCACGATGCTGTACTCCTGGGACAAATCAAGCAGCGATGCCTGAGAACCAGTGCCAGCCCAATCGGAGCCCCAGCGCTGCCCAGCTCCTCCCTGGGGCGGCTCCCGTGTGCCCCGCCCTGCCAGGCCGGCAGCCTCACCACGAGGTCGGTGACGGTGTAGGCGTTGGGCGGCGCCAGCTCCCCGACACGGTGGTGGGAAACGGCACCCACGCGCAGAACGCCCTCCTCCTTGAACACCCAGCGGGACAGGGCCACGGCCAGCTCGTAGTTACCTGTCTGGGAGTACCTGTGCAACAAGAGAGGTTGAAGCAGCTGAGAAAATACCCCATGGCTGTGGATGCCACGGGACAGAGAGAGAGAAACGGCAAGCGTTTCTCACAGCGGCTTCTGAGAAGTTTTAGGGAGCTGGAAACATGTGATAACTTGTTGACTATAAACAATTTGCAGGTAGTGTTCTTCTACTTTATTTTTCCATTCTTCTCAAGGACAGCGCATGAGAAAGGTGTTTCTGTTAGTTAGCCAATAGAATAGAATCTATTGTACCACTCTCGTGGTTCTTTTGAATAAATTCCTCTTTGCCTTTTCTACGATCCTGCCTCTCACCTGTTCCTGCCCTGACCCCAGTGCAAGAGTGACGCATGGCCTAAACCCAAACCAAACAGGTGAAAGCAACACAAACTGAGCTGAGGTTAAAGGAAGGAGCTGCTTTCCAAAGCGCTTTGTTCTGCTACAGTAAAGGATGTGTCACCCCAAATCAATTCAAGCTTTCTGCTCCTTCCCAAAACACAAACATTTGTTGCCTGTTTCCCAGGAATTCTGCCCTCAAGGGGTTCCCCAAACATCCTCAGTCAAGGAAGCCAACTCACCTCTTGGAGCCTGGGGTCGCTTTCTGCACGGCAGAATTGAAGAAGGCGTCGCTGAAGAAGTCGAGGGAGCCGCTGAAGACGACGCGGGCGTTGTTGCGCGCCTGCAGCCCCGCGATCAGCAGCGTGTTCTTGCCCACGGCGTGCGGGTACTGCGGGGCAAATGGGCACAGTTTGCTCTGGGGTGGCACAGGCTGGCTGCAGGAGCACCAGCTGCAGTTAAGGAGTAACCATGAAGCCCAGAAAAAGCAGGAAGAGGATTCTGGTAGGACTCCAGCTGGGATGGAATGGGAGAGATGCTTTGATCTAGGCTGGCCTCCCCTCCAGAGCATGGAGGGCACGTGTTCCTCATGCTGAACACCTCCTCAGAAAGCAGAGGAAGGCAACATTGGGAAGTGTCACAGACATCTTTTATGAAAAATCCTTTCCTTAGGATTTTTCCTCCTGAGAAGCTGAGACGCCTCAGGAACAAAATGTAAACAATGATTATCTGCTGCTGTGGAATGCAACAGGTGCATCTGTGATTGGCCCATGTTGGATGTTTGTAATTAATGGCCAATCACAGTGAGCTGGCTCAGACTCTCTGTCCGAGCCACAAGCCTTTATTATCATTCTTTCCTATTCTATCCTTAGCCAGCCTTCTGATGAAATCCTGTCTTCTATTCTTTTAGTATAGTTTTAATATAATATATATAATAATAAATCAAGCCCTCTGAAACATGGAGTCAGATCCTCATCTCTTCCCTCATCCTAAAACCCCTGTGAACAGCGTCACAGGAAAGCAGCCAACAGCCCAACCAAAATCAATCAGGAGATCAAACACTCCAGGATTTTCCCAAGCATCTGAAGTTAGAGGGACTAAATCGTAGAAGCACAGCTCAAAACAGGAGAGAAAGGAAGGGAGTGTACCTGAGTGATGGGCTTATCTGGGAAGAAGGAGTAGGAAGTGGAAGAGCCAGTGAGGATATCCAGCACCAGCGGGTTGTCAGGATCAGCCACCATCCTGCAGGGAAAGCCACAGTGAGCAGCACGAACAGCCCCAGGGTCCCCACACCCAGAGGAACGTGGGGCCACCTGCTCAAGCCCATGGACCTTCTCACCCTTCTACCTGCTGAGAAACCAAATATTTCTTCCACTATTTTGTTAGGTACCATTCCTAAGTCAACAACTAAACTGCTCTGGAGGATTTCCTTCTAATTTTGTTTGAAATCAAGAGAGATTTGTTAAGCTCATGTTAATATCCCCAGGGGCTGACCCCACCTCACAGCAACACTCCAGGTTCAACTGCTCTTCCCCCACCTGAGCCCTGCTGCTCACCCAACTCCTCGGAACAGGATGGGGTTCAGTGCAGCCTTGCCCACAATGGTGGGGGCCTTCAGGAGGTTCTCAGTGTCAGCCACGATCAGTGTGTGCTGGGGAAACAAGAGATCCATGTGAGGTGAGTCAGGGTCTAATGACAAACAACAGCTTCTCAGTTAAAAGTTTATTTTACAGACAATTACAACTGTTGGGTGAACGTTGTGGTTCAATTAAAAAGCAAAACAACAGTATTTTTGTCTTTATGATCGAATTAGGTTAATACTGATCTTCAAGGAAATACCAACTGCCACTTGATAAAGACAGCAACACCTACAGTGTTTTATTTCCCTGCATTTAGCAACCTTCATCCTCAAACCAGGACAACATGCACATACGTACTGCTTCAACAGCTCACCTTAAACAAAAATTACCAGAGTATATTTAGCTCAGACTTTAATATAAGTTTTAATTTTAAAATGCTGGATTACACCAGGCAGACAAAATTGTAGAAATGTTTCTGTGTTTCTATACTGATCTGAAAATCTGGGACTGAAATTGAAGTGTTGCACTTGGTGTCTGACACACTTCACCCTCAGGTGAAATTCCCCCCCAAGTTTCAAAGAGATCCAGAACCAGCATTAATCACTGCCTGCACACGGTGACCATCTGAAACCAGAGCCTGAAGCATCCTGACAGCAGCAGAACTGAATGCTGCAATAGGGATTATTTCCCACTTTCCTGGGAGGAGTGGGGGAGAGAAGGGATAGAGGAAAAACAGGAGGACAGAGGATTCATCCCTGCAGCTCTGCACCCATCCCAGCAGGCAGGAGCAGCAGGCAAGGCCCTTACCTGGCCAGGGTCAGAGATGTCGTAGTTGTGGTGGTCGATCACTGCTGTCCTCTCCTCATCAAACTCAATGCCACACTCGCTGCCCAGCTCTCGCAGGGGGTCACCTGCAGGGACAATGGATCCTCTGTCACACCACGCAGGGACTCAGCACTAAATTCAGCTGAGAGTCATGTGTTCAATGCTCTATGAGCCAAACCCCAGGGAACAACATGAGCTCCCCACTGAATTCCTCTCGGAACTCAGTGCATCCCTCCAGGTGTCCAGAGTTGCCAAGGACCCCATCAGGGGGCTCAGAGACCCTGGCATGCTGCCCAGAACACCTGGAGATTTGATTTTGACCCTTGGAGCAAGTTGCCAATTTTGTATGAGGACATGAAAGTCACACAGGTTTGAACAGTGTAATAACAAAATGATCACAGGGTGAAAATGTAGATTTTAGGATTTTTGGTCTAGGGGTTATGGGGACAAAATGGAGGAATCTGGGCATGTCCAGCCTTTCTTCTTCTTCTTCTCCATTTTCTGCAGTGAGTTTTGGAGTTGGTTTAGAGTAGAAGCGCACTGTCTAACACAGGTGATTGGTATTGGGAATGAAGTGTCAATAGGTTATACATACTTTGTAGTATAAAAGGACAACACAGAGTGCCTGTGGCTGCCCTGCTGAGCAGATCTCGGCTGGGCAGAAAGAAAATTTTATACATAAGAATCAATAAACAACCTCAAGACCAAAAAGTGAAGAGCCCAGACTCATTCTTCAGTTGTGCAGGCCAAAGCAGAGACAGAAACAGAGACACCCTGCACATCTTGGGGCAGCAATTATCAACAGCAACCCAAAAAATTCCCACTGAACATGTTACTAAAGGCATGAATCAGCCATTTCCTCCCCGAGCAAGCCCTGAGGTGACCAGGAGGAGCTGCCTTTGCTGCAGTGAATGAATTCCCTGCAGGAACACCTGCACTCACCGATGTCCGAGCTGGCGGCGACGAGGACGCTGCCGCCGCCGTCGATGAACGCAGTGATGGTCTCCACATTGATGTTCCCACCAAAGTCTGAAAGCAAACAGCAGCAATTCATGGCTGGAGCTCAGAAACACCCCCCCAGCAGAATTAAACCACAGCAAATCACCAAATCAATGGAAGAACCACCAATAAAGGCTTGGACAGAGCTGCAGTTTGCTACTGAGTACATCCAAAGCACAGGACTTAATTAAAATTCACAGAGCAGCTGGAAATGCCCTTCCAAAGACGAGATCAAGCTCCACAGGTTTCCCCTCCACATTTACCTTCTATGGATGGGGAGAAGATGATGAGGTTGTCATACAGGAACTCCCCATATTTTATCAGGGACAGGCCGGCGTCATCTGCTGTCCAGAAGGTGAGGTCGAAGCCCCTGTCTGCAGCCAGGACACAAAAGGGACACATGGAGCAGCACAACTGCAGCAGGAGCCAGAGCTTTATTTCCCCAGTGAAGGAGCAGTCTGGAAACACTGCCTTTTAAGAGCAGGGGCTTTTTAAGAGCAGCACCTGAAAGTTCCCAAATAAACCCAAGGAGTGGATCCCCTGAAGAGCCCTGATGTCAAAGGATGCCTCACTGTCACCCATCAAACAGGGACTGATGCTGCAGGGGACCTAAACACAGGCACAGCTGAAAAAAACCCCATCTCCTGCCTCATTCTGACCAGAAGATCCCAAACATTCACCCCCTCTCCTCCAGGGAACCCCAATGTCCTCCCTCAGACTGGCACAGGGTTCCCAATCCTCTCCCTCTGCCTGGCCAGGGGACCCCCTACACCAGGGAGCCCCAATCTCCTCCCTTGGCTTGGGGTCTCCTTCTTCTCACTCAACCTGCCCAGGGAACTCCAACAGCCCCCCCTTGCAATCTCCTCCTTCAGCCTGACATGGGGACACAAATCTTCATTCTGACCAGGAGAACCCAAACAAGCCCCTCTCCCCAGCAATATCTGTCTCCTTTCCTGCCTGCCCAGGGGATCTTGATCTCCTCCGCCATTCTGACATGGGGAGCCCAATCTCCTCTCCCATCCAGGCCCAGCGTCCCCATCACCTCCCATTGACTGACCAGGAGACCTCAAACCCCCCATTCTACCTCAGAGGACCCCATTTTCCTCCTCCACTCTGACATGGGAACCCCAAACACCCTCCTTTTCCGCCTGGAAACTCCAATTTCCTCCCTTTGCCCGATGCAACCTCCCAAATCTCCTCCCTCATCCAGAACAGTGAACCCCAACACGCCCCTCTCCCCTAGGGGACCCTGATCCTGACGAGAGGACACAGCCCCTTCCAGCAAGGGACCCCTGGCTGCGCCCTCAGCCCAGCCAGGTGACTCCCATCTCCTCCCTCGGCCTGACCCGAAGACCCCAAACCCTTTTCCCTCAGGTAACCCCAACCTCCTCCCCCATCCTGACCCTGGGTCCCGCCCCATCCAACCCCTCCCGGCATCCCGCCGCGGCCCGCTCGGTACCCGCGAGGCTCCGGAAGAACATGGAGTGCGTGTCGCGCAGGTTCCCGTTCTCCAGCAGCACCAGCGTGCGGGGCCCGCCCTCAGCGCCCGCCGCCAGCACCGCCAGGAACCCACACACAACCACAGCGGCCGCCGCCATCTTGCTCCCGGTCGCCGAACTACTCCAGAGGCGGGCAGCCTCCAACCAATCAGCGCCAGCGCCGAGCGGCCTCCAGCCAATCAGCGACAGACAGATCCTCTCCTCTGGGACGCAGCGCACGCGCTATCGCGACTCAGCGCGGCCGCCATCGCCGCGGAACAGGGAGGGCCCCGCCGCCGTCCCCTCCCTCCTGCGGTGGGTCAGAAGCGGCGGGCGCTGGAGCTGGCATTGCCCTTCGTGGGCGCCAGGGGCTGCAGACGCAAGGGCCGGGCCTGGGGCGCGGTGCTGCCCGCAGAGCCAGCGGGAGCTGCAGGAGGGGAAGGGGGTGTGTGTGTGGTGGGGCAGTGCGGGACCCCAAAATGCGGCTGCGTCCTGCGAGAAGCCCCCGAGAGGTCAAGGGGTTAAGGCAGAATTGGGCCTGGGTGGGTCGCCGTTTGATTTCTCAAGGAAAAGGAGGAAAATGAGGAGTGCCGGTGATATCGGGGCAAAGGGGATTACCTAGGTCCAGCTGCAGGATCTGGCTAGCTCGGGATCAGAAGTAGCTGCTGGCGATGGTTTCACTGTCGCTCCTGTCCAGCACCAGCCTGGAGTGCTCATCCTCGGGCTGCAGGTGGCAAACGCTGTCAGCAGCGCCAGCAATGAGGCAAAATTGGTAAAATGGGATAGAAATGGAGGAGGAATGGGTCGTACCGCTGGCTCCCTGCTCTCATTCGATGGGCTTGTCCGGCCAGGCAGAGCTGGAACCGCTGTGGGAAGAGACGGTCATTGTGTGTAGAACAATCACTTGAACATCTCCATTTTTCTCTCACAATTCTGGCACTCAGCCCCACTGAGCACTGCAGGGAACAGCTCTTCATCCACCCAAACAGGGCAAAGTTAGTTCTGGGGTAAAAACAGCCTGGAGGAGAGAAGGCTCCAGGCAGATCTTAGAACCTCTCCTGGTGCCTAAAGGGGCTCCTGCTGGCTGCGCTCCCTGATCCCGGCACTGCTCAGATTCCCGAGGGATCTGCACCTTTGTTACTCACACTTTCCAGACAAATTGTGTGTGCAAGATGTTAGAGTGCATGCAGCCTGAGCATGGCCTGTCGAGCAGGGTCACCTCCCTGTCCCCCACAGCGCCCTCCTCTCCCCAGGCACTGTCCCTTTGTGAGAAATGAAGCCCTGGAGATGAGAGCTCTTTTTCAGAGTGGTAATTGCTAGTTGATATTAATGAAGTTGGTAGGGTCTTAATTTGAAGTGTTGGTCCGTTGTTAAACATTGCATGTTAGAATTCTGGGACTTGCCTTTAGTTGCTGCTGTTAAGGGTTACTATTTTACCCTGTATTTGTACCCCTTTCTGTCATACTCTGTATTTGTATCCCTTTCTGTCATACTCCGTATTTGTACCCCTTTTCATCGGCAACCACTTCCACTGCTCCTCTGCTCCCTGGACTGAATTTAAATGAGAGGCTATGGGAACTATATGAACCCTCTCAAAAACAACAAACCAACACATAAACTAGGATTTTAACCCAGCAGAACCACACTCAATCACCCACCATTGATCGGAGCTGGATTCTGTCCTGTCACCATAATTTTAGTAGTACTCAGCTTGGATGATATCCCTAAGCCACGAGCCAGCTTCAATATTTGGAAAGTTTTGTAATGTAGGTACAAATTAGGATTAAGTAAAATAAATTAAATTAATCCAGAACAAAATTCAATAAATCCAGAGCAGCTGTGGCTGCCCTTGGTTCTCTGGGAGTGTCCAAGGCCAGGCTGGACAAGGCTTGGACCAGGCTGGGATAGTGGAAGGTGTCCCTGCCCAAGGGAGAGATTATTCCATGTCTGTTTTAAAGAAAGTCTTCTCATGTTTCTCCACAGGGATGATTTTTGAATGAACCTGAAGCTAATCTTACTAATGTGGTCTTAGAACTCCTGGAATTTCCTAACTTTGGTTAAAAAATTGCAATATTTCTTTGATTACACAAATAAAGCAAGTCCTTCACATGCAGGTCTAGGACTGTACACACAAATGTAAATTTTTTGCACACCCTCTGATTCTACCACAAACTATCAGAGCAAAACTGATTTTCAAGTGTTTTGAAAATGAAGATTTTAAACGTAAAATTGAAGAGCATTACTGTAATGTTTTGTTTCTTGCCCCAGAAAGCGAGCTCAGAGCTGGCAGCAGCTGCAGCAGATCCGAAGGTCGACAGAGGGAGTCGCATCCCCTCCCATCCCACACGTGCTCCTCCCGCCGAGTGTCACACACCGAGAGCCTTTACAGCCGGAGGGTTTGGGCTTCAAAAGCTTAATGTCCCACCTGAGGTGTGAAAAATGTGTATTTTATGATTGGCTTTTCGCAAATATTGAAATGAATATTGTATGTGTTATGTTAGAAAGTTATGCTGTGTTAATTCTCTTAAGTAGTGAGTTAAATATAGTTTTAGGTTATAACAAAATGTTAAAATAGAAACTGTGCTATGTAGGATATTTTTTTTCCTAAAGAAAGGACTGGCACTGAGATAGCAGCCACAGGACACTTGAATCTTTCAGAGAAATAGAATTTATTGCTCCATTATCAGGAGAAATGAACTTCTTCCTGCCTCAAAGGCGCTGTCAGGATTCAGAGGAAGAAGTTGACACTGCCCAGACAGAATCCTGTATTTGAATGGAATTTATGCATCATGGATGAGGTGTATGAATATGCAACAGGCTGTTGCTTTTAATGGTTAATCCTCTGTTAATGTGGGTCCTTTTTCAGGCTTATGCTGCCCAGAAAAAGGTACCCAGACTGTCTCTAACTCTTTGCTTTTATTGTCTCATATTGTCCTAATTCAAATTGTCCAAACTATTATTATTCTAATTGTATTACTATTTTATAACCATTTTATTACTATTAAACTTATAAAAACAAGTGGTTGGCATTTTTCACATGAGAGATTTCATAAAAGCTCACACACACAATGTGGTGTATGAAATCCTGACACAGTCAGAGTCATTCTCTAAACCTACAGCCCTGGAACTCAAAAAATGAGGATGTGGAGGAGGAAGGAGCTGCTCCCTCACCTTTTCCTGCACCTTTTCCAGAGCCCTGCTCTTGGCTTGAACCTCCTTCTGTGTGAAAAATGCCAATCACTTGTTTTTAAAATTTTAAAAGTTTAATAGTAATAAAATGGTTATAAAAATAGCAATACAATTAGAGTAATGATAATTTGGACAATTTGAATTAGGACAATATTAGACAATGAGTTACAGATGTCCAGGTATATTTTTCTGGGCAGCACAAGCCCGAAAAAGGACCCACATTAACAGAGGATTAACCATTAAAAGCACCAGCCTGTTGCATATTCATACACCTCATACATGATGCATAAATTCCATCAAACACAGGATTCTGTCTGGTCATCATCAACTTCTTCCTCCAAATTCCAAGAGTGCCTTTGAGGCAGGAAGAAATTCGTTTCTTCTGATAATGGAGCAATAAATTCTATTTCTCTGAAAGATTCAAGTGTCCTGTGGCTGCTATGTCACTGCAAGTCCTTTCTTTAAAAAAAGTATCCTACATAGCACAGTTTCTATTTTAACAATTTTTATAACCTAAAACTTTTTAATAGAATTAATACAGCATTACTTTCTAACACAACACATATAATATTCATTTGAATATTTTCCAAAAGCCAATCATAAAACACATGCATTTTTCACATCCTGAATGGAGCTATAGACCTTGAGGAGAGCCTGCTCACTGCTGTCCTTGCTGGATTCCTGCAGGGCTTGTGCTTTTCCTTCAGCTCCTGGTTCTGAGCCTGCTCCCCCCAGCAGCTGCTGCTGCAGCACCTGCAGAAGGGAACACCAGCTCAAGAACAGCTTCACAAGCCTGGAGGAGCCATGTCCTTCCATGGGTGACATTTGGGAACACAGAAAATTGGGGATTATGATAAGATTTTCTGCCCTGAATAATCATAGTAGACTGTACTTATTATTAACACTTTCTGTCATAAAAAGAATCCCAGAGTGGTTTGGGATGGGAAGGACCTTAAAGCCATCTCACTGCACCCCCTGCCATGGGCAGGGCCACCTCCTGCTCTCTCAGATTGCTCCAACCCTGTCCAACGTGGCCTTGGACACTTCCAGGGATCCCGGGGCACCCACAGCTCCTCTGGGCAAAATACTCCACAAAGGCAAAGCATGGAGTCAGTCAACAAGGATGTCCAGAAATCCATAATAAAGCTCATAAAATTATCTTTAAAACCCTTGTTTTGTGTATTTATATTTAAATAAACACTGAATATATTTTTTTTCAAGGATGCACAAAAGGTGCCAAAATCACACAGAGAATTATTTTAACTGCTGGATGTGGGAGTGTTAGATCTGAAAGCCACAGTATGGTTTCCATTTTGGGGCAGTATCAGCCATGATTTGTGTCACCTCAGTGTTGTTAATGCAGCACTGGCACAGGGCTATGTTTGAAATCATGGAATATTGAAATAAAGCCATGCTCCAGAGCATTCCTTTGTCTAGCTCAGGTTGGCCAGCCCTGTCTCAAATTGGCTGATAACCCTTTTACTGATAACAGCCTCCTAATTATCTCCAAACCCTGTGAAATGGCTCATTCTCCCCCAGAACTGACCTGCTATTCTTCTGCACTGCTCCTGCCAGGTGACCTTCCCTTTCCTGTGCTTAACACACACTGAATGCAAGGATTCAATCTTGCTCTGCTGAGCTGCCCTGATGTGTAAAGCCTGAGCAGTGCCTTTGAAATCCCCACACCTGTGGAACCAAACCCTCCTGCCCAATCTGCACAGAACCTGGATTTAACAATGTGATTAGAAGGGCATTTTCTCTTGTTTGCCACAAAAGGAATAGGATTTATTCTTACAATAGGAGCACTAACATTTGATATCTAATCCAAATGAAGGGTTTCTTTGGAGATGTCTCCCTTAATAGAAAGAATTACAGGCACTGCTGTTCTGCATTTCATAGCAGCTCCTGTTTGAGCCAGGAGAGACCCAACAGAGTGAGCACACACCACAGGGAAGCTGAAAGAGTGGTTAAAACCTACAGAACAACAGGTTAAAACCCACAGAACTGTTCAGAATCAGACTGTCACAGCATATCTTAGCTTCAGTTTTCTAATTGGACGTAGTTCCACACAATGGAGGAAGTGAAAAATCAGGAGAATTTGCTTTAATCCTGTATTTCTGGAGCAGCCCAAGCCCCCATGCTGCTCCAGTAAGTGGTGGTGTGCTCTGGCTGAGGGAATTCTCTCGCAAAGAGAAAACCTTGAGCCAGGTTGATTTTGATTTGGGCTGAGCACAAGTCCAAGCCTGCATCCCTCATATCCCAGCCCTATTTCAGTGCTCCTGAAATAGGATTATTGGGGGAGATGAAGCACAACATTACCCACTCAGGTAATGTTGATATCAAATCCAAATGAAGGGTTTCTTTGGAGATCTCTCCCTTAACAGACAGAATTGCCCACAAATTCTCAGGGTTATTCATCCTGAGGGGAGAAGGAGCCTGGAGGGCTGATGTTGGCTCTTCATGTGCTGCAGCAACAGCATCTTCATGTGAAGGTGTGTGGTCAGAGATTGCTCTAGTCTGTGTGTCAGCTGAAAAGAGGAAATACATGCAGTGTTGGTAATGAGCTGTGCAAAACTAGACAGAAATCTGTGAAACCATCTCCCAGAGCCTTCCCCCAAAGCTGGGAATGATGTGTCTAAAAGGAAAAGGGCTGTCATTCACCTGCTTCTGCTGGTCAGTAAAAACCATGAAACACTGAGAGGGTGTATCAGGAAAGGAATGCAGATTGTTAGGGCTGGGAGATAAATAATCCATTTCAGAGGCTCCAAAAATCATCCATTCCACAGCTGAGGGTGCACATTTGTAATCAGAGGGGGAGGAAATAAAGAACCTCTCAACCTTCACCTCAATAAGTGATAGCACCAAAAATGAAGAAGACAGGTTCAAGAATTACTAGTGGGTGATAAGTGCTGTGTGAGCACATTGCCAACCATGCTCTGAGGCACTGCAGGTGTCCATGAAAAGCAGGAATGGAGAGGGAGAGGAGGCATTTCTGGGATGTGAGAGGAATATCTGCCTTGCAGTGAGCGATGGTGTGGATAATCCACCGGGAGAGCAAGTGCTGCAGCACATTTGCATACGGAGGGAGAGACTGCGGCAGGCACCCCGCCCTGCCCTCGGGATGAGAGTCAGGGGAGGGGACACAGCAGTGACCCTGCTCCAGAGCCACTGCCCTCGGCAGGGGGAACTCTGCCACGCTGCCCTCAGCAGGGGGAAAACTGCTACGTGGGCAAAAAGCAGGTGTTTTACTCAAAATGAGGCTTTTCATTGCCTCAAGGCTTACAGGCTTGGGTCAGGGTCAGGCTGGTCCCGACAGGGAAAGAAGTCAGGGAAATAGGGAAGAGGACAAAGCTGGGACAGAGTCTTAAATCCAGGAGAGGCAGAGTCCCTGCTCCTGCTGTGGATGAGCACGGGCTGAGAGCAGGGACTGCTGCTGCCAGGCAGCACTTGCTGCAGTGGCTGCCACAGATGTGAGTGCAAAACCAGTCCCTGCTGCTGAGGGAACCTGGGCTGGGCTGCACAGCCTCCACAGCTGCTCCCTTCCTGAGGAGATGCTGGAGAACAGACACCTTGAGATCAAAGTCATCCCTCAGGCTGCTGATGTCCTTCTCCAGGATGCCTGCTCTGCTTGGTATCTGGGCTGGAGCTGGGCCAGCCTCTCCTGGAACTCCTGCAATGCACAGCAACAGCCCCAGGACTGTCCCTGAGGTCACATCCAGGCCCATTCCAGGTCACACCTTGTGCCCATCCCAATACAACTCCACCACCAGCATTCACTGACTATTCCTGTGATTTAAGTTGACACACAGGAGTGATTGTTATTGATGAAAGTGACTGTTCAGCCCTAGAAATGGCTGCCTTGGCTGGTTGTGGTGCCCTGGAATGAACTTTCTAAAGAGCAAGGAGAGAGTTTTGTTTCCCTCTGGCTCTGTATTCCTCTTTTTCCTCATCTCTGTATTCTTCCTAACACCTTTGACGACTGCTTTCCTCAACTCTACTCCTCTCTTTTCTGACAATTTCACATGTAGTTCCTCCAAAAATTCTTCCTGGGAATCCATTCCAATCCATCCCCAGAGAAGTGGAAACAAGAGGTGGGTTATGATAAGGCACAGGGCCTCCATAACACATGGTGTTCATAGGAGAAGTCCAAGGATTACAAAATAGAGAAAAATAGGAGAAGAGAAGTGTTCTGGAAAGGCTGAACCATATTTGTAATGATTACTATGAAAAAAGTTTTAGTCAAAGCCACTTTTCCCAACTTACTTTTCTGATCAGCTGCTTCTCTGCTTCCAGATCCACCTGGGGTTTGAGGCAGGGAGCTGGATTTGTTCCAGGTGAGCAGCCCCAGCAGGTAGAAGCCCTACAAAGCAAAGTAGAAATAAAAAATCACTCACAGTTACAGGGTGGGATTGTCAGCAGAATTCCTGGAAAGAGAACAAAGAATCTGGGTGCCAGGAAAGAACATGGCAACCCCTGTGCTCCTTCAAACTGTGCTCACTGCCAAAATGCTGCCAGCCTGGGGCTCCAGAGGTGTGGGGAGAGAGGGAGAGGCTCCAGCTTCAGGGGAAAATGGAAGTGAATGTAATTGGATGGTATTTATACATAAAAGTATCTATTTCAAAGAAAACCAGGACTTGTTTCCAGGGCTATGCTACAGATTTGGGAGAGAAGAGACACCAGGAAGATGAAAAGTGCAAGGAAATTACCTTTGTTCACAGCTGTTTCTGAAAGGGGGCAGAAAGGGGGAAAAAGTCATCCTACAGCCTTAATCCCCTGCTGAAAATTGCCCTTTTTTAGGGGCTAATTCTCCAAAGGTGATCAGCTCCTTAAAGCCTGCTCTTCCCTTCATTTGCTCCTACATTTCCTATTCCTGCTCCAGAGGACAGAGGCTGGGCTGAGTCCTCAGGCACTGCCATAAGGAGGGCAAAACTTCCCTAGTAGTGTCAAAAACACACATTGTAGGAGAAAAGGGGCTGAATGGTTACTTTGAAAACATACATAGATATATTCAAAAAAGAATTTTACAGTATTATTTCTTTTGCAGCTCATTTTTGTTCTTCCTGCTGAAACCTCTCTTCTGCAACTGACCAAATTCTAGCCACAATCACCAAAAATAACCATGGATTTGAATCATGTCAGCCTTTATTAACAGAATTTGCCACTACTGAAAACACTGGATTGTGGAGATGGTCTTTGCCATGTCAGTAGAATAAGGTCAATTTGGCAGCAGTGAAGGAAAAGTCTGTAACCAGAACGGAGGATCCTTCTTCCAGTAGGTAAAGGAAAGGTTGAGGTAAAATTTAGCCAACATTTCATGTGTAAATCTCCCTTTTTTTGTCATCTCTGCAGCCAGTAAAGGCTCTCCTATCTGACAAGTCACTTGTGCCCTCTGTTCAGCCAGAATGGCCTTCAGCTTCTCAATCTCCTCCTGGTACTCCCTCAGCAGGGTGTCCTTGGGGTCCTGGTTGATGCAGGGCTTGTTCCTGATGTTCCTGGCCCAACTGGTGTAGTGCAGGGTGCTGAGGCTTTCCTTGTAGCTGTCATCAGCTGGGGACACACACGCCACCATCAGGGTCCTGGCGTTGCCCCCAGGGAGTCCTGGAGCAGCCTGGTCAGCTTGTGTGGGAACCCAGAACATCCCTCTGGCTGTCCAAAACACCTCTGGGTTTGATTATGACCTGTGGAGCAAATTACCAACCTTAGATGAAGATCTGCAAGCCACAACAGTTTAGGTAGAATGATAGTGAAGTTACCACAGGGTGGAAAAGTAGATTTTAGGTTTCTGGTATGGGGGTTCAGGAGGCAAGATGGAGGGAACTGGGCATGTCCAGCCTTTCTCCTTCTTCTTAGCCTCCATCTTCTGCTGGGATGTTGGCACTTACAGATAGGCTTAGAGTAGAAGCTCACTGTCTAACATAGGTGATAGGTATTGGAAAGTAATTGTAAATATTGAAGTTTTTATAATAAAAGACATAACACCACCCTGGGGCAGGCAGAGTGCCTGGAACTGTCCTGCTGGATGGACCTCGGCAGGGCAGGAGAAAGAATTTTACAGATAAGATACAATAAACAGCCTTGAGACTGAGAAATGAAGAGCCCTGACTCCTTCTTCAAGTGCTGGGCTGGGAAAAGAGACTTTGGAACTTTTCTTGGGGTCAGTCTGAACAGCTAAAGATCCCAACAGCTTGGAGTCTGTAGGGAATGTGTCTGCCCCTGGCATCCACCAGGGCTGAGGTGACATTGCCCAGGGCAGACAGGGACAGGTGGGTTTTGGTGGCCTCTTTGAGCCTCTCCCCAGTGGCACCAGTCCTTGCCTGTCTCTCACCTCCTGCCAGATGCACAAAGCTGAGTTTGGCAGCCCTGAGGTGATCCTGCCCTCCCTCATCTGCACAGAAACAATTCCCAGTCAGTCTTAGGAGGAAACATCTCAACAGTCAAGAACCAGAGCTGTTCTGGCACCACATCCTGCTCCAGCCTTGCTCTTTGTCTGCTTTGGGCCCTGACTCCCTGAAGTAAGAAAATATCTACCTAATCTAAAATCTGCACAGTTCAGTGCTTTTCTCAACAGTAAAAATTCATGCCTGTTCTTGCTCTCTCTGAACACACACACATCCCTCTCCACATATTTCAGCAGTATTTACACTTTCAGCCAAATTCCTCTACAAGTAACATGATCAGACCATGACTTTATACAACTTTTTTCCTTCTCAGTTTGTTTCATGAGGGGGAATTTAGATGAGATCTATAGAAATCTTTCCCTGTGAGGGTGAGGAGGCCCTGGCCCAGAGCAGCTGTGGCTGCCCCTGGGTCCCTGGCAGTGCCCAAGGCCAGGCTGGGCAGGGCTGGGAGCAGCCTGGGATGGTGGAAGGTGTCCCTGCCCATGGCTCAGTATGAGAAAACCACATCTGACTGCCACCAGCAAGCCTGATTTCTGAAGGAGGAATAAAACCACAGAAAAAGAGGGAACCACCTTCATGGCTCAGAGAATTCAAGCTAAAAGTTGCTGATTGATTCAGACATCCCCCAGGCCATGAGGAACCCAGCTTCTATCCACCCTCCACCTTCTCTATTATTAAGCTGCATATTTTAAACAAGAATCAAATTACATCTCACCTATTATGGCAAAGGCTGTAAGATCTCCTCAGCCATAGGAAGCTTTTTTTAATACAATATTCCCAGATATTGTTCCCAGTGCTTTGCTGAACTCTCTGCTCTGAGTGGGTGGCTTGAGCTCACTGATAACATTCCCAAAGTACCACCCATCACACACAGGTGAACTGTCACCATTTTTCTCCAGATAAATTAATTTTTAAATGAACAAAAATCCTATTTGGGACTCTGGGTTGAGACAGAGCATTAAATACCCAACAGCATCTTCTCAGTAATTATCAATTGCACAGATGAAAAGTTTCATACAGAATGTTAATAAGCAATGGAAATATCCAAAACTTTGAGTTACCCATCAAACCTACACAAAAAATACAAAATAATCCAGAGATCCCTGCACTCCTACACCAGCCCCCTCCACATTTTAAATGGGAGTTTAAATGGGAATTTTAAATGAGCTAAGTTAATTTCCCACAGCTCTGTTACACCCCACAACTGCTAAGTTCATCACCAAAACTATCTTTATCATGTCAGCTGGGATATTGAGATACGGTTGTCATGATGGAGCAGCACAGACCACATTTGGCTCTGTGACTTCCAAAGAGGAGGCTCAGTGATGTTCACAAGAGATGATGTAAGACAGTGTTTGCTGTTAAAAAAGTCCTACAGAACAGAGCAAAAGTGGCTGAACACTTAACTGGGTGGGATTTATCCTTGTTCCAAAGCCATGATGCCCAGGATGAACCCAGGTTCAGTCACTGTGATGCTCTGTGCTGCTGAGAGCCCCAGGAGTAGCCTGGCTCTGTCTGGGGGTCTTGCAGAGTCCCTGAGGAACTCCTGACCCAGGACAGGGCTGCAGTCACTGAGGTGGAAGGCAAAGGAATGAACAAAATTGGGATTCTGGGGGAATTGGAGGGCTCAGGTGTGCAATGGGGCAGCTTGGGGTTTGTTTGGGCAGGACACTCCCTCAAGTACTTTGGTGGAGGCAGTGGGAAAAACACCAATCACTTGTTTTTAGAATTTTAAAAGTTTAATAGTAATAAAATGGTTATAAAAAGAGTAATACAATTAGAGTAATAACAATTTGGACAATTTGAATTGGGACAATATGAGACAATAGAGACAAAGAGTTATGGGCAGTCCGGGTACCTCTTTCTGGGCATCACAAGCCCGGAAAAGGACCCACATTAACAGAGGATTAACCCTTAAAAGCAACAGCCTGTTGCATATTCATACACCTCATCCATGATGCATAAATTCCATCAAACACAGGATTCTGTCTGGGCAGTGTCAACTTCTTCCTCTGAATCCTGACAGCGCCTTTGAGGCAGGAAGAAGTTCATTTCTCCTGATAATGGAGCAATAAATTCTCTTTCTCTGAAAGATTCAGGTGTCCTGTGGCTGCTGTCTCACTGCTAGTCTTTTCTTTAAAAAAAAGAATCCTACACAGCATCGTTTCTATTTTAACATTTTGTTATAACCTAAAACTACATTTAACCAACTGCTTAAGAGAATTAATACAGCATTACTTTCTAACACAACACATACAATATTCATTTGAATATTTGCCAGAAGCCAATCATAAAACCCATGCATTTTCCACAGGCAGCAACAGGCAGCGTGTCAGAGTTACCCTGGAAACTGCTCTGCCCAGCGCCAATCGTGTCACCATGGAAACCCCTGTCACCGCCGGTGGGGAACAAAGGAAGGGAAACCGCAGCGAGCGTCCCCTGCTCCCACTCTCCCTCTGCAGGAGACAGGCAAAGCACGCTTGGAACATGGAGCAGAGACGGGTTTGCCTTTAGAAATACCTGCCCTGTAAGGCAGTTTGGGTCTGCTGCCGTCCCAGAGCGTTGCAAGGTGCTACAGCCTTGGTTTGATACACCAGGGCAGTCCTGCAAGGAAATAAATTGGGACAGGAGATTTCTAGCTCCTTCCAGGAATGCATACAAAAGGATCTGCAAAGCCACCAGGAGGTAAATTTTATAAAGGTCAGCCCCCTGGTTAGGATTTTGGGAGAGTTTACCCTCCTGTGATCCTGTAAATGTCACATGTGCTCCCATGGGGAAAAATACCTGCTGTGTGCCCCCAAAAAGGATCAGCCTTTTTTGTTTAGGCAGATAAAGAGATCATCTGTGGCTCCACTAGATCAGATTAAACATTTATAAAGCCCAGAATCCTCTTGCTATAGAGACAAGCATGAGATGAAGAGGATGAGGAAGAGACTGCCCCATGAGCACTTTATTCCAGCCTTGTCCAGTGAAGGATTTTCACAGAACTGCTGCTGAGCTACCAGCCACTAAACTTCCCTCTTCCTAAACTTTCACTGAAGTCCCTCAAAAGTCCCTCTTAGCTTCCATATTCCTCATGTAACTTCATATTCTGGCACTCAGGCTTCAGACAGAGACCTTTGTTGCACTTTAAGTCACGGTAACACCCATCTGAGCTAATTAAAGCACTTAATCAAGACACATTGAGCCTGCCTCACCTCCAGCTTCTGCTTGGTGTCAGCTCCATGTGTCCTCATTGTAGATCTCCAGGCAGGAGCTCTCAGCAGAACTCGGTGTTCCCAGCACACTGGGGAGCCAGGGAGGATTTGGGGCTGAGGCTGCCCAGCACAGGGAGCCTCTCCCACAGCTGGGTGCCCCCCACCCTTCAGCACCTCATCCAACCCCCCCTGGCCATTCACTGCAGCTGGAAGCACTCAGCACTCACTGCAGGGCACTCCTGCTCCTTCCACACCTCAAGCTCACGGTGTCACCTGGCATGAGGGGACAGTTCAGGTGACTCTCCACAGCCTTCAGCAGTGTAGCCACGTTTCTCCTCACAGAGTAAAGCAAGGCACAGCTCTTCCCAAGAATATTTCTGGGTTTCACATTCTCTGAACCTCAGAGAAAGGAAAAACAATTCTCATCATTTGCTGTGCCCGTGTCTGTGCAAAAATAGAATGCAATGTGGAGATTGTTTATCCACAGTGATGGTGTTTTGTTTCCTTGGCCTGTCAGGGCCAGGTGTGTGTGTGTGTGTCAGGACTGTGGGCTGAGAGTCACGAGATTCTGTGCAGAGTTGAGTGCTTGGCAGATTCAGTTTTGATGTAATGTAATATAGTACAAAATAATATAGTATAATAAAGTAATTAATTAGCCTTCTGATATCAATGGAGTCAGATGCATCATTTCTCTCCCCTTGTCTGACAATACCATAGAGCAGTGCACCCCAAACCTGTCCCCATTCACACTCCATGCCATCAGCACTCACTTCTTGGCACAGGACACCAAAGTCTTTCTAGCAAACCTCACCAGGATCTCTTTCACACTCACCTGCACACTCTCAAAGATGTGTTCAAACACCCTGGGGATGATCCCTTTCTGTGAGGAAGAATCTGCAGCTCCCTGCATGGTGAAGGATTTCCCACTGCCATAGGCAAAGACGGTGCCATTGTAGCCTTCCATGAGACCCTGGAGATGGGGGAAAAGCAGAGAAAACAGCCACCATCATTTCCTAACTGGAAACACATTGTCCAGATTCATTGCCACCCCCTCAAAAGGTGTTTTAAAGGAAGAGCTGGAAGTAAACATCAAATGGCTGCTTAATCTTCACACGTCATCAGAGTATAGCAATTACAAAATTAGCATATAAATCAATGTTTTTCTCTCAAAACAAGGAATCTTGAAGCAGTGCAGGTGTTGAAAAGCAGTTGACAATACCAACACTTAGCAAACTATAATATTTTTGCCATAGGGCACAAAAATCTTATGAGATTGAAAGAGACAACTAGAACAATAGTTGGTTGTGGGGTGGCCAAGGGGATGGTCTCTAGCTTTGAATAATTTTTGTTTGGCAAGCTGTTCACTGTCACTTGCCCTTATTTCAGAGAAGTGTGGTAGGAAGAAAAAATAACTGGATTTCTTAAGTTTTAAATAAGAAAAAATAACCTATTTTTCTAATATCAATTTTTTCTAGCCCTGCTTGTTCTCATGATTAGGAACTTCCATCTTAAAACCATCACAAGCCATTTAATCCATGTTACTTCTTCTAACAAAACACTTTGGGGAGGGAGGTTGGTCTTTTTTTGCTTAAGAGGTTCATTTCTCACCTCAGCTGTTTCCTGTGCTGACCTGCTAACAAGGAAACGAAGGGATCCTCCATCCTTTTGCCAGTCTAATCCAGGCTGAGGCTCCCCATCTTCTCTAAGGTTTCTCACTCGACAGTAAATTTGTCCCTAAAATCATCAGTTTGATACCACAGCAGCTGTGGCTGCCCCTGGATCCCTGGCAGTGTCCAAGGCCAGGCTGGAGAGGGCTTGGAGCAGCCTGGGATAATGGAAAGTGTCCCTGCCCATGGCAGGAGATGGGATGGGATGAGGTGCCTTCCCACCCAAACCATTCTGGGATTCTGTGATATAAACATCCACTTAAAACAATTAAATGTAACTCTCTCCTTAGTGCCATGCTGGCTGCTAACAAAGTTCAATTTCTCAGACTGTTGCTGGAACACTGTCTGCTCTCCTCTGCTGCCCAGGCTTGTAGCTAAGCCTCTTGAAGCAGCGGACAGGGCTTTCTGCCCATAAATCAGGAACCCCAAATGCTTTGGGTTGGGAGGGACGTTAAAGTTCATCTTGTTCCACCACCCTGCCATGGGCAGAGTGTGGGGAAGGTCAAGTGGATCCTGCTTTCCTTAGGGATCACCTGGAAAACCCCTCAGCCCCATTCCTGAGCTATGTGTTCACAGAACATGCTCAGCTGCAAGGGACCCACAAGGATCAGAGCCCAGCTCCTGGTCCTGCATTGACACCCAACAATCCCACCCTGTGCCTGAGAGCATTGTCCAAACGCTCCTGGAACTCATTGTGGTGCCCAAAACTGCCCTGGGTGCCCACTGACCTCCACCAGGGGGTAGCGATCTCACTGTGGACGTGCTGGGTGCTGAGCTCTCCGCCGAAGGCCCCGTCGAAGGCGAACAGCGTGGGGAGGCTGGGCGGAGGCCGCGGGGTTCCGCACCAGGCACCGCCCCGTGCGCTGTCCCCGCCGACGATGGACGGTGGCTCGGTGCCCCAGGGCCGCTTCACGCCCGCTCAGCGGCCGGCAGGGCACAGCCACCTTCACCAGCTCCGCGGCCATCGCCACCCCCGCCACCCACAGCGGGACAGTGACGGGCACGGGGGTCAGTGACGGACGCCGGAGTCAGCCCCACATACGGGGGTCAGCCCCTCACATCGGGGTCAGCCCCTCACATCGGGGTCAGCCCCACACACTGGGGTCAGCCCCTCACATCGGGGTCAGCCCCACATACGGGGGTCAGCCCCTCACATCGGGGTCAGCCCCACATACGGGGGTCAGCCCTTCACATCGGGGTCAGCCCCACACACTGGGGTCAGCCCCTCACATCGGGGTCAGCCCCACACACTGGGGTCAGCCCCTCACATCGGGGTCAGCCCCACATACTGGGGTCAGCCCCTCACATCGGGGTCAGCCCCTCACATCGGGGTCAGCCCCACACACTGGGGTCAGCCCCTCACATCGGGGTCAGCCCCACACACTGGGGTCAGCCCCACATACGGGGGTCAGCCCCTCACATCGGGGTCAGCCCCACACACACCAGAGTCAACCCCACACACTCGGGTCAGACTCTCCCCTCAGGTCACCCCACCCATCCAGACCAGTCCCACAGACTGGGGGGTACCGGGGGCTGGAACCCGAGGCTGGGGCAAGCCTAACCCTGGGCATCTGCACCCCCTGTGGGAGGGAAGCACTTACCCCTCACTGGGGGCACGCAGGGAAAGGATCCCCGAGCGAGGGAGGCTGTGGGAGAAGGGGAAAGTGTGGAGAAAGAGAGCCGGGGAGGGATGCAGGGAAAGGGGGAAGCTGGGAACAGGTCTGATGGGGACTCAGCGCAGGTCGGGGGGAGAACACTGAAGGGGGAAGGGTTTGCGAGAGAAACCCGGGGGGGAAGCTGAAGGGCGGAAAACGCAAGGGTAAGAAACCCTGAAGTAACTTTTGTGAGCCGAGACACGCCCAAGGGGACTGAGCAAGGGAAAACCTGAGGCGACGCCGCCGGTGCCGCGCTGGCCGAAGGGGCGCGCGAACCCCGAGAGCGCGGCGGCGGGAGGCGGCCCCGCGCATGCGCGAGCGGCCGCACGCGGGCTCCGCAGCGACCGGGGCCGCGCCGGGAGAGAGGCCCCGCCCACCGAGTCACGTGACTGCCGCGGGGGGGGGACGCGCACGTGTGGGACGAGGTGTGCACGAGGACAGGTGTGCAACGGGGTGTGCACGAGGACGGGTGTGCAATGGGGTGTGCACGAGGACAGGTGTGCAGGGAGGTGTGGACAAGGACAGGTGTGCAACGGGGTGTGCACGAGGACAGGTGTGCAATGGGGTGTGCACGAGGACAGGTGTGTAATGGGAGGTGTGGACAAGGACAGGTGTGCAACGGGGTGTGCACGAGGACAGGTGTGCAATGGGAGGTGTGGACAAGGACAGGTGTGCAGGGAGGTGTGGACAAGGACAGGTGTGCAATGGGAGGGGTGGACAAGGACAGGTGTGCAATGGGGTGTGCACGAGGACATGTGTGCAATGGGAGGGGTGGACAAGGACAGGTGTGCAATGGGGTGTGCACGAGGACAGGTGTGCAGCGGGGTGTGCATGAGGACAGGTGTGCAGGGGGAAGTGCACCAGGGCACAGACCGTGAGTGTGCACAGTGCCGCGAGTGTGCGATGGCACCGATGCGCAGCTGTGGCCCCTGCGTGTGCAGGCGAGGGTGAGTGAGCACGTGGGTGTGCAACCTCCCGTGAACACCAGTGCAACACCGCAGCAGCGCCACAGCCTGCAGGAGAGCGTGTGAGCACACCGGTGTGAGCAGACAGGTGTGAGCACACGGGCGTGCAGCGCGTCCCGCCGCGGGCGGTGTGAGCAGCAGCCGAGCCCCGCTCCGATGCACGAAGCCGTTCTTTATTGCGGGGAGCGGCCGGGGGCCGGGGTAAGGCAGGCAGCGGGTGAGAGCCGGGGGTGCCGGGGGGCCGTGCGGGGTCCCGGGGCTATCCCCGTTCGTGCTGTGCCCCGGCGGGGGCGGCGGGAGCCCAGGCGGCCTCTCCCGGCCCCGCGCTGGCCCCGCCGCCGCCCGGGTCCCGCTCCTCGTAGCCGGGGTTGCGCCGGCCGGGGCCCAGGCGGCAGAAGCAGCCCCCCGGTGGGCCGGAGTAGTGAGCCAGGAGAGCGGCCACGCTGGAGAACTCGGCGTTGGAGTGCTGCGGGCGGGAGAGAGGGGAGAGCGAGAGGTGAGCCGCCCGCGCAGGCTGTCCCGCACACACCCCTGCACCATGCACCCGAGCGCCCACGCAGCAAATCCCGGCGTGCCCGAGTGCAGCACACCCCCACAAACCTCACACACCCCGGGCTCTGCGGCGGGCACACACAGAGCCACGGCACCCACGCAGCCGTGGCACAGGTGAGGGCGTGAGTGCAGCACAGCCGTGCATGCCCTGCGTGAGCTGGGGCACTGTGTGTGCCAGGTACGCCCAGGTACACCCACAGAGCAAAGCACCCAGACCTGGCTGGGGACCACACGCACACCTGGGCACTCATGTATCACACACCTGGGTGTTGGTGCACCCAAAACTCAGCCAAGGGTGGATGAGCAAGTGCACCCACGCCCAGGGGTACCTGGGCGCCGTGCCCATGGCACCTGTGGATCAATGTGCCCACCACCCACACCTGCACCCGAGCCCACCTTGGTGCATCCCTGCACCAAGGCACCAGTGCAGCCATGCACAAGCACAGCAAGGGTGCATTGGGTGCACGCACACAGCAGCGCATCCCTGTCCTGCACCAACACCGGCGCAGTGAGGCACAAAGGCACTTACAGCCCCAGCGCAGCCATGCATGGGTGCTGCAAACACACACACAGAGTATCGGATAAATGCATTTATATGTGCATCCGTGCACGGGCATACCCATGCAGCGAGGCACACCGCAGCGGTGCAGGGGCTCACAGGCTGCACCGCCTGCATCCCGCTGTAGCCGCACCCGCTGCTCCTCCCCCGGGCAGCCCCCTGGCTCACCTCCACGCAGAAGCGGCCGTGCTGTGTCCGCAGCACGCCGTAGCTCACCACGCCGCACGGAGCCCGCACCCACAGGCACCAGCGCTTGGGCAGCCCGGGCTCGGCGCGCAGCAGGAACGAACCGGGCACGTCCCGCCGCAGCAGCGAGACCCCCGCGGCCCTGCGGGAGAGGCGGCGGCGGGACGGGGATGGGGATGGGGCAGGGCTGGGGATGGGGCAGGGGTTGGGGCGGGAGCTGGGGCAGAGCCCGGGGTGGGGCAGGGATGGGGATGAGGCTGGGATGGGGATGGGGCAGACCTTGGATGGGGCACGGCCAGAGATGGGGATGGGGCTGGGGCAGGACCCAGGGTAGGGCAGGGCTGGGGCTGGGGCAGGGGCCGGGAATGGGGCAGGAGCTGGGGCTGGGGCAGGGGTTGGGAATGGGGCAGGAGCTGGAGCAGGGGTGGAGGTGGGACAGGGCCCGGGGTGGGTCAGGGGCCGGGAATGTGGCAGAGCTGGGGATGAAGCACGGCCAGGGATGGGGAAGGAGCTGGTGCTGGGGCAGGGGATGAGGATGGGGCAGGGCCGGGAATGGAGCAGGACCCGGGGATGGGGCAGGAGCTGGGGTGGGACAGGAGCCGGGGCCGGGACTGTGGCACGGCCCGGGGTGGGGCAGGACCCAGGGTGAGGCAGGTGAGGTGCGTGCGGAGGATCAGCAGCTCGCACCCGCGCTCTCACCTGGCGATGCCGGCGAAGGACCACACGCTCTCGGCCAGGACGCTCTCGTTCTCGGGCAGGAAGGCCAAGCTCCTCGCCCCTTTGCCTTCCCCTCCCGCCGCCGCTGCGGGAGCGCGTTAATCCCCTCTCCGCCCCAAACGCTGGCGGTACCGCGCGTCCCCGTGCCTCAGTTTCCCCCGGCACTCACCGGCGTCGCGGGGCTGCTGGTGGAGCTGCCCCTCGGCCCCGCAGTCCCGGTAGGCTCCCGAGCGCAGCACTTTGCTCCGGATGGCTTTCTTGCGCACCAGCACCGGCGAGCAGTACGGGTTCCCCGGGCGCCAGGCTCTGCCCTCCGCCTCGGGCCGCCGCTCCTGGGGGAGGCACAGGCTGTGAGAGCGGCCTGGGGGCTCTGGCAGTGGGGAATGTCAGGTAAAACACCACGGGGAAAATGCTGCCCAAAGGATGCGGCACCAAAAAAAGCTGTGCGAAACACCACCAAAAAAAAAAAAAAAAAGGTGCAAAGCTTTGTGGGGTAAATGCAGTGCAAAAAATGCTGTGCAAAACATGATGTGCAGAAAGAAATTCCATGCAGAACACCCTGGAACAATGCCACGGTGCCAATACAAAAAAATCACCACGCTGTGCAAAACCGCAATGCCAAAAGAGCTGTGAAGAGCATTTTTACTGCTGCAAGAAATACCATGCCAAAACAGCCACACAAACCACCGTGCAAAAAGTGCCATGTAAAAAAAGTTATGAGAAATAATGCTGTGTTAAAAAAAGTTCTACAAAAACTATCGTGGAAAGAAAGTGCTGTGCAAAAAACACCAAGGAAAAAATGCGCTGTAAAAACTCCTTCAAAAATTGCTGTGCAAGGAATAGTGTCGCAGACATCTTTTATGAAAAATCCTTTCTTTAAGATTTTTCATAAAATCTTTTATTTAAGATTTTTCCTCCTGAGAAGCTGGGAGGCCTCAGGAACAAAATGTAAACAATGGTTTTCTGCTGCTGTGGAATGCAACAGGTAGATCTTTGATTAGCTTATGTTAGATGTTTGTAATTAATAGCTAATCGCAGCTTAGCTGGCTCAGACAGAGAGCCCGAGCTACAAACTTTTGTTATCATTCTTTCTATTCTATTCTTAGCTAGCTTTCTGATGAAATCTTTTCTTCTTTTAGTATAGTTTTAATGTAATATATATTATAAAATAACAAATCAAGCCTTCTGAAACATGGAGTCAGATCTTCATCTCCTCCCTCAACCTGAGACCCCTGTGAACACCATCACAGAATAGCTGTGCAAAGTGGCCTCCTGCAAAATTTCTGTGCAAGGAATAGTTGTGCAAGGAATAGCTGTGCAAGGAATAGTTGTGCAAGGAATAGCTGTGCAAGAAGTAACTGTGCAAAGTGGCCAATGGCAGGAAAGGCCCTCAGGGAAAGGCGATTTCAGGTAGGATGAGCAGAGCAGTGTGCGGGGCTGGGCCCTGCAACCCTCGGATGAAAAGATTGTGCAGAACACTGCACACACAGCACTGTGCAAAGAAAAGCTGCACAAAGAGGAAATGCAAGGAAACCATGCAAGGCACCAGGTGATGGTGTGTGCAGTGACAGCGTCCTGCTCAAAATGCGAGAAAAGGCCACGCAAGGGCTGCCTGGGAGCTGTGCAAAACCCCCTGTGCTAAATACACAGAGAGCTGTGAGAGAAACGGGGCCGTCCTGGGCAGGGCCAGGAGCTGCCCTTGATCACCCTTGTGGGGCCTTTTCAGCACAGAATATTTTGGGAAACGCCGTGTGGGGGAAATGCCCTGCGAGACCCTAAGCACAAATGGGCTGTGCCAAAGCACCGAGCCAGGAAACGCCGTGTGAGAGCCCCAGGTGTGAGAGCCTGAGGTGTGAGAATTCCGGGTGTGAGAATCTCGGGTGTGAGAGCCCCAGGTGTGAGAATTCCGGGTGTGAGAGCCCCGGGTGTGAGAATCCCGGGTGTGAGAGCCCTGGGTTGAGAATTCCATATGTGAAAGGCCCAGGTGTGAGAATCTCGGGTGTGAGAGCCCCAGGTGTGAGAATCCCGGGTGTGAGAGCCCCGGTTGTGAGAATTCCATATGTGAGAGGCCCAGGTGTGAGAATCTCGGGTGTGAGTACTCCAAGCGTGAGGACCCCAGGTGTGAGAATCCCGGGTGTGAGCAGCAGCCGGGCCGGACAGGGCAGGGCAGGGCAGGGCAGGGCAGGGCAGGGCAGGGCAGGGGCACCTACCCCGGTGCCCAGCGGGCCGAGGCCGGGCAGGCGCCGGAAGGACACGAGGGCGTTGACATTTCGTGACACCTCCTCGGGGTTGAGGGGCTCCCGCAGCACCCCCGGCCCCGGGAGCTCCCCCTCGGCCGCCTGCTCCTCGGGGTGCGCCAGGAGGTAGCAGAGCTGGAAGGAGCGGCAGAGCAGGAGGTGCAGGGTCTGGACCTGGGGGAGGCGAAAGACGCTGCGTGCAAATATAAAAAAAAAAAAAAAAATAATGAAGGTGTGTTGGGGTCGGGGCGGGGTTGGGCCACCACCTCTCCCGGGAGCCCCACGAAGAGGTGGCAGAAGAGGGCGCTGGGGGGGCTCTGGGGATTGCGGGCCACGAAGGCGAACTGGCGGTCGGGGAGGCTCCAGGTGCTGTAGAGGATGCGGCGCAGCGCGTGTGCCATCAGCAGCGTCTGCGGGACGGGGCGGGGGTCAGGGGTACCCTGGGACCCCCCAGGGGCACCCCCCGGACCGCCCCAGGGGCACCCCCGCTTGCACACACAAAACAGCTTCCGAGAGAAAAGCAGCGCTCAGAGAGGTACAGCCCCCCTAAACACTGACACCTCCCCAGCACCCCTGACCCCTCAGCACCTCTGACCCCCTTCCCCAGCACCCGTGACCTTCCAACCCCAGCAACCCTGACTCCTCTTCTCGGACCCCCACCCACCTCCTCAGCACCCCTGGCCGCCTCACCAGCCCCCCAACACCCCTGACCCCTCACAGCATCCCTGACTCCCCTCCCTCCCCATCAACGCTGGTCCTCCTCCCCAGCACCCCTGACCCTCCCAACACCCCCATAAGAGCCCTGACGCCCCTACTCAGCCCCCTGAGCCCTAGCACCCCTTGCCCACCCCCCCTGACCCCCCCAGCCCCCTACCTCCCCATCAGCTCCGTAGACCTTCAGGCCCTGCAAGCTGAACCTCAGCAGCACCGACCTCCTGCGGGGACAGTCCTGTCCGGGGGAGATGTGGCACTGGGGGCTGGGCTGTGCCCCTGGGGGTGCCCCCATTATTTGGGGTCCCCCCTGTGTTTCCCAGCGAGGGGAGCAGTGCTCGATCCCGACCTTCAGCGCCCGCAGCTGCTCCTCCACCCGCCCCGCTCGCTGCTGCAGCTCCGGCTCCTCCAGCGTGAAGGATCCCACGTACTGGGGGGCAAAAACCCCATTGGGGTCAGCTACAGCCCCCCACGATGCCCCCCCAGGGCAGAGATGATGGTTTGGGGGATCATGAGGGTGCAACAGCACCCAAATCTCATCTCGGGGTGTCACCCCTCCCCTGCCATGGGTAAATCACCTCTGCTGGCTTGGTGACAGAGCGGGCTCGCTGCTGGGGGGCCGCGGGGTCCGGCCCCCGCCCGTTCCCCGGCTTCCTCTTCATGGCACGGGGAGTGCGGGTGAAGGCCGGGTCAGGACGGCGTCAGGCAACTCCGATGCCGCATCTAAGTTATCCGGAGCCCTCCAGGGTGATGGGGCTGCAACAAGCACGGGGAGCCTGGGTCCGGCCCCCGGTCACTGTCCCTGCGGGGAGGGAGGGGACAGACACAACCTGCCCCCGCTGTCCCCTGTCTCCAGCCCGCTGAGCCCTGGGGAGGTGCTGCAGCCCCTGCACGGAGCTCCCCAAGTCCTGACGCCAATGCAGATGTCCCCAGGCCCCGGCCCCAGTGAAATGGTCCCAACCCCAGCACAAGGGTTCCAGCCTCCTGACCATACAGGTGATGTGAGGGTCTCCATCTTCTACTCCTGAGATCCAGTCCAGGCTGCCATGTCCCCACTCCAAGCAGTATGCAGGCAATCCCTCACGTCCCCATCCCGACCCCGACGGTGATGTGAGGGTCCCCAGATCCCCACCCCAAACGTGATGGATGCAGTGCCCAATTCCATCCCCAAATGAAACCCAAGCAGTCCCTGCTGGTGGATGCAGTGCTCACATTCCATTCCCAATTGAAACCCAGGCAGTCCCTGCATGCCGAACAGACGCTCTGGACCCCAAGCGAGGTGCATGCAGTCTCACACCCCGAACTCCAGCAAAGGTTTTGGGGTCTCCCCACATCCTCCCCCTCCCATCCACCATCCCACTTCCCGCCGGCCACGCAGCAGCACCGAGACCCCCGGGGCTCTCCAGGGGTGATCCCCAAACACCAGCGACGAGGGCAGCAGATTTGGGGGGTCCTTTTCTGTCCCGAGCAGCCATGGAGGGGTGCGCCGGACCCTTCTCCGGCCACCCCAAGCGGGTTCGTGCTGCGCAGCCCTCGGCCGGGCTGGGACCGGCGCCGCCTGCTGCAAACGGGGGAGGGCGGAGGGAGGGGGTCCGGCTGCCCCGGGCGCATCTCGGCGGTTTGGGGGGGTCCCTGCGGTGCCATCTCCCCGTCACAAGCGCAGCCTAGCCCCTCTTCTTCCCGGCACAATTCGGGGGTCTCCCCCCTCCCCCAGCCAATCCGCGGACAGGCAGCCCCCAAGCCCCGCCCCCCTTTTCCCACGCTTCATTTCTCAATGGAGCCCCCAGCCCACCGACCACCCTGGGGGTCCCCAAGGAGGGATGCTGACCCCCCCCCGCCCGCCCCCCAATTTAGATGATGCGTGACACCAGGCACCGAGCATCCCCTGGGACCCGCATCCCGCTGGACCCCCCCGGCTCACGGGCAGCTCTCGCTTGGATGGCTCCGCAGAAACGCAGGTGAAAAATTCCCGCTGCTCCCGCTCTCGGCCTCCGCCGGTTGTTTTTGCCTCGCCGGTGGCTCCTCCGGCAGCTCCGGCCGCGGCGCAGGGATGCTCGAGCCGGGGGTGTCAGGCCCTCGCCGGCAGCCAGGCCCCGGCGAGCCCGAGCCCACGGAGCCCACGCCGGGCACGGGGCAGGCAGCAAACTCTCATTTCCTGCCTCCGATCTGCCCGCGATGAATCACCGCAATTTTCCTCCTCGGTTCTCTCCGTTTCTTGGAAGCGGCGGCGAGCAGGAACGCTCGCTCGGGATTTTGGAAAACGCGGCGGCAACTGATTTTCTCTGCGTCTTTTCCCGTCTCCTCCGGCGTGCCCAGCGGAGCAGCGATTTCTAACCCTGACACGTACACACGTGGCTGCTCGCTCGCCACCCCCTGCCCTGATGCTCAGACCCTTTTCACCCCAATTTCTACATTCCCTGTGGAGTTTTGCCCACTGCTGCCTGCTTTTGCTGGAATAAAAATGAAGAGGGGTGGTCTGGCCCCACTGCAGAGCAACCACGGAACCCAGAGCCTCCCTCACACCCTCCGTGCCAGCCGAAGGAAGCTGCCCCCAGTCCCAGGGACCAGTTTGGCTCCTGGAATGGCAAAGCAGCAGTTTAGGGAGGAGATGGGGTCTAACTCTCAGCACTGCATCCACAAACCCCCATCTTGTGCCGCAGCAATCCTGAGGATGTGAGGAAAATGGTCTGACCAGCACCATTCAGCCCTTGGGTCACTGCCAGCACCAGCTGCTCCAAGACACCGCGAGCGGCGATGGCAGAGCCACCCCAGCATCGACAGCGGCGAAACCATGGAAGAAAAGGGATAAAAAGGGACAGATGGGGCTGAAGAAACAACAGAATGGAGCCCAGTCTGGCCAGGAAGCAGAGACAGGGGAAGAGGGAGAGGCAGAGCCAGCACAAACCCCCCAGAAGGCGTTTGCTCTGCTGGCAGTGAAGACTTTCCCATTCAATCCCAGTCACTGCTCCTGGACCAGTCCCTTGGATTAAATACAACCAGTCCTGTGACTTCTTTTTGGTTTGGTGCGCAGAAATCACTTAATTCAAACTACAGCCAGAGTCTGGCCATGACCAAGGTTTTGGCACAACTCTTAATTCAAGGTGCTCCTGCTCAGATGTGAGAAATCTATGTCATCCAGAGCAGTGTTTTAACAAATATCCATGGGATTGTTGGTGTGGGGATGCCATGGGGAGGTTGAAAAATGTCCAGCACCTGGGTGAAGACTCCCTGTCTCCAAAAATATGCCAGCACTGAGAAGTTTCTCCAGTTCATTTCGCCACAATGCCAACAAACCCCACGGCTTTGGTACAAGCAGCCCCAGGAACAAGCCATTAACTAATGTTTCTAATTGCTTTACATCCCTGTGGATCATTCTTTGATCAGAGCTTTCACTCTGTTTCCCCATCAGCTGTGATTTCTAACCTGCTGTTTGTACCCTTCTTACAGGGTTGGGAACAATTTAAGCCATTTCTATACGAATATTTAACTCCCAGTTAAAGGTAGCACACTGAGACAGCAGCTGAAAAGAATAAATTCAATGAAGCTGTTTCCTCCCTTTCTGTGTGACTCCCCTCCTCACAGCTCCTTGCAGCAACACGTTGGAGACTGTCGGGTCCCATTGGCATCACTGCCTGGCCATGGCAGAGTGGGGAGGTGATGAGCTCTGAAGGCAGGTGCTGCTCTGGGGAGCAGGGCCAGGAGAGAAGGTTTCAGCTGGGATTTTTGTCCTCACTGATCACTGTCAAGGGGAGAAGAGGACCACCAAGAGGTTCCAACAGAGCTTTTTTCTCACTCACCTTTGTCTCCAGAGAAACCAGGGAAGAAAAAGGTCAGGAGTTGGTCCAGCTACAGAGCTTGGCAGTGGCTCAGGCTAAATCCCGCTGGCTTTGAACAAAGATCTGCCTCTGCAGCAATCCATGGTGACTGTGTTCCCTCCTCTATACCTTTCCAGGAGGAGCAGCTGGGGTGAGGAGACTGGACACAGAAGGCAGGCCTGGAATCTAGTTTCATTTTATTTTAGCAAACCGCATGTTCTTCACTTATCAACATCTCTACATTAGCAATTGTATAGCTCTCCAACTTCTCTTTAAAAAAGGGTAAACAAGAGGTGACAAACTTAGGCTTTTCATCTCTTAAAAACATTTGAAAGTTGGATTCAAGAAGACTTTGATATATTTTGGTTTTAAGGTAACAGATGTGGTGTGGAAACACTAATTCAAATCACCCACCTAACCCAGAGCTGCCCCTTTTGGAGCCTCTCTGGCACCAGACCCTCAGGAGACACCAAGGATCCAACTGAGCAGCCAGCCCCGGGCCTGTGGCTGAGGAGAGCAGCACCTCGGGGCTCAGTGCAAGTGCTGTCTGTACACAGCTCCCTCATGGGAGCACCAAGGACCTCGGCATGCAGGGATCTAGGGAGGACTCCTCTGCCACGGCACCTTCTCAGTAAAGAATCACATTCCCCTGATCATCCTGTTCCTGCTGTCTAAAGGTATAAAGATCTTCTCTGAAGAATTGTTTTAAAAGCCAACCCTCCCCCCCCAAAACCCACGTGGAATAATATAAATGTACAGATTAGAGACGTCCTAGAAAAGTCCTAAAATTATTGCAGAAAGTAAAGATGACTCGTTCCAGGGGAGGGGCAGGCACGAGGCACAGCATTGAGATCTAACGAATGCTCGGGTTGGTTTGATTTAGTTTTCAGCTTTTCCCCATCATTCCCATTCAAGAAAAAAAAATTAAAAAAAAATAAAGAAGAGTTTAAGCATCAGAACTAAAATACAAATGCACGTTGACTTATAAAACAAGATTGTGGATTTGACCATGGGATTCCCTGACATTGGAAATATTTTACTTTTTTGCCCGGAGAGATTTCCTCATGGTGGATTTGCCCTTGGCAGAGGGTTTCACTTCCTTCCTCCCACTGGCTGCTGGTTTCTTGGAAGAGCTGCCACTGGAGGCTTTCTTGATGGCTGGGGCTGCTGGTTTGGCTTTCTTAGCAGGGGTTTTCACCTTGGGAGGGGGCTTTGCTTTGCCCCGGCGGGCGGTGGGGGTTTTCCTTGGCTTGGGTTTGGATTCTCTTCGCTTCATCGGAGGGGCCCTGCTCCGGGATTTGGGGGGGGGTCTCTTCTGCATCCTGTCAGGAAGAGACAGCACAGGAGCTCAGTGGAGGCACAAATGGTACCCAGAGCAGAGCTGCTGTCAGCAATTTGCATAAATGAAGCACATCTTGGCATCCCTGTCCTTTGCCAGCACATTCCATGAGCTAAATCCCAAAGAGCAAGAGCTCCTCTGGTAGCTCTACACTGAGCACTTCCCATCCCCACAGAGCTGCCAGCTTCCAACCCCTTTGTTAGGCAAATAAACACATAAATAATGACAGTGAATCAGTCAGCTGTCAGAACAATTAAGAGCCTTAAGCACTATCTCTCCTCTCTAAATGGGATTTTATTACTTAACAAACATTCATATTAAGTCCAAATTTTGAGTGAGGCAGGTCCCATATCTGGCTACAGAGCTGCAAATAGTTACTGTAGGGAAGAATTCTTTTAAGGCAACATAAATACAAGAAGTTCCATGTGAAACATCACACTTTCTAAAGCAGGACACCAAAGGCAACACAAAGAATAAACACAGGCTCTCTCTCATCTGGAGGAGAAAAGAGGAAGGCTTCAAATTATGGAATGGGGGAGGTCAGTATCTCTGGAATAAGGAATAAATAGAAACTTCTGCCAATACCTGTGAGCAACAGCCCTGTGGAGAGGTGACCACAGCAAGAGACACCTGAGCACTCTGCAGCTGTGACAGACACTTATTTCATCCAAAGGAGCCCACTCATCTCTCATGCTGCCATACCTCTTCTTTGGTGGTGGCTCTTCCTCCTCAGACTCTTCCTCTTCAGATTCTTCTTCCTCCTCAGATTCCTCCTCTTCTTCCTCATCAGATTCCTCAGAATCCTCATCCTGCTGCTTCTCTGGATAGAGCACATCTGGGCTACAAGAGTGGTCTGGTCAGAGCCTGATTTGCTTCTAAGGTACAACTTCAGGGTGGGCAAGCCCTGGGTGAGCCTGGCTCTCCTCTAAGGTTACAGCTTTAGCCCAGTCCAGAAACACCCCCAGGAAATCTGTGATTGCTGCTGTCCCAAACCAAGGTTATTTAGTCTCTGCAATGGCAGAAACATGACAGCCTGGGAATGTACCAGCCCTAAGCTGTCTCTTCTCCATTTCCCCATTTTCCTCTCCCTCGTTGCTCCTTCCCTGCAAACCCAGGGAAGGATCCCCTTTGGCAGGATCAGACTCCAGCAGCAAAGCATGGCTGAAGCTGTGGGGGCTCACATGTGCAATAAAAGGAGCTGGGGAGCAGCACTTCAATGACTGTGCTGCCATTTGGCTCTTCCTGGGACACCAAGGCCTCACCCCAGGGCTCCACCTGGCCCAGCACAGAATCAGCTCACAGCAGGAGAAGAAAGGCAGGTTTAGACTCAGAGTAGCTAATCTAGGTCATCCTCCCTCCTCTCCTCCCTCGAGGAAGGAACAGCTGGGTCCTGCTCCTTAGGAACATCCTGGCATGGAGAACCCACCCCACTCCCTGCTCAGGTGAATTGGTTTTAGCACAGAACACTTAAATAGCCCAGCCTGAAACAAAAGCAGCACAACAGAACTACCTGGGAACATGGAGCCCAGTATTTCTACTGCCCCTAAAAGCTTCCCTTGCTAATGGAGCCAGCTTTCTGGTCACCCAAGTGATGCCATTATCCAGAGCATGGGTGACAATGTGGCAGTTCACCAGTGAGTAAACCCTCCATAACCCCCCTGTAAATAGGAGGTTGGCTCATGAACTCCAGCTCTGATACCTGAGCTCTGCAAAACTCATGAACATCATTTTACAGACAAGCTCTTTACCTGGGATAATAAGGGAAGCAAAGCTGAAAGGTTCCACTGAAGCCCTTCCCAGAAATTTGCTCCATCCAGCCATTCTTCTCACATTTCTGCAGGGTTCTCTTCAGTAGATGCACTGTGAAAAGAAATCACAGAAAGGTTGTGTTACTATCTTTAGCCTCTTGTCTGATCTTACTGCTCTCTACTGTGCCCTCTGAAATCAGAGCTGGAGTCAGGATGGGAAATCCTCAGTCAGTTTGAGCAAGATACAAGATATTGTTCCTGAGCACCTGGTGAGAGTGGCTTTAAACTCTCCAAAGGAAGGAGTTGAGAACATGGCACATTTCTGATGTCGTGATCATGGGATGCTCCTTCACAAGTCATTCAAGAGCACTGTGTAACTACCTCTGTCCAAATTTAACCCTCAGAATGCCCTCTAAAGTGTGCTTTAAAACGCCTTTTACCCTGGTTTTGATCTCCTCATGTTCTAAATGTTGCATGTGCTGTATCTTTACCCATACTCTGGTTTGCTTTCTGTTTTGCTCTTTAAAGGGTAAAATATTTGGTCTAGAAATACAACAAATTAACTCCTTATTCCAGTATTTTATTCCAGACTTTTATTCCAGCCATTCCATTGTGTACTGTGTAAGAACTGAAACTCAAACTGTGCAAATACAGGGGATCTTTGTCTCTGACAAAGGACTTGGGTTGTTTAGTCAGTTCAGAACCATTTTCAGCTTGAATTAGAGGGGCCATTTACATATTGAGCTTCCAGGAAAAAAACAAGGTTCACTCTCTAGCATGTTCCAAAGTTTTTATAACCACAAGGCTGGTTTCACTCTGGGTGTCAAAGGTCAATAACAGCACACAGGGATTTGACTCCAGTCAAGTTCCAGCTCTGCAGTGAGCCATAAACTGGGAGGAGAGCAGAGCTCTGCAGTGTGCACCCGCCTGCTTTTCACATCTCACCAGATCTTCCTCCAGTTCTCTCAGAACAAAGCAGAGATCATCAAAATTCCTTTTATGTAACGGAAGGAGAAAGAAAACAACAGATTGCAAGCTGAGATTTCCTTATTGGCCTTGCAGGAGTGACAAGCACTGCAGGCTGGCTCAACACAGGCCCCAAGGACCAGGGACATTTCCAATGGTCCTGAAAATAAACCATGCAAGGGCTTAGGGAGCCTGGAACCTCTTTTCCCTGCTCTGAGATTAAGAAATCTCACTCAGCATCAATTGCTAATTGGCAGAAGGCCTGAGGGCAGCTTCTTCAGCCCTGGAACCTGTGCTGTGTGTCAGTAACTCTGCACCAAACAGCTGTGCTGATGCTGTGCTCCAGCTCTGGGTAAAGACTTGATCAGAAACCTCCTCTCTGCTGCTGAGGAACAGCACCAGCTCTGTGACACCACAAGAACAAACTGATCTATGTCCAGGTTTGAGCAGAGACCACTGGGACCTCAGCCTGTCCCTACAGACCTCCAACACCAACCAACTGCATGGGGGCTCAGCCCAAATAACCCAAATAAGCCACCAAAACATCTGCTTGAAAGCCTCTGCTCAGGTAAAAGTCAAAGCAGACTTTTGCTGTGTGTCACTCCTGGGAACAAAGACATGCCAAATCTCCCTTTCAAATAAAATACAATTGGCTTTTCTCCTTGTTTGCTTGACCTTTTAAAAATCAGATGCAAAGTAGGGCCTCAAACAAATCAGTAAGAGGGGTGCTCGTGAATTTTTTAAAAAAGTTAAACTACACAAGTCGTCTCAATAAAAAGTAATTAGGAACTGCATTGATACCAAGCTGCTGTCCCTTTCAAAGCAGAGAGATATGAAATCAACTTCGTGATTTAAGAACAATAAAGTACTTAAATACTATTCCCCCTTCCTGACTATAGACAAGAGAATCATGCATTCTGTCTCAGGAACTGGCTTGAAAGCAACTGATGGGAGCTAAGACCCCAGAACATCTCTGCAGCACAAAGGGCTGAGCAGCTGCAGCTCTTAGAGCAGTTTAAAGCTCTGCAAGCTCAACAGAGCAGATTAAAGGTGCTGCACAGGCACATCTGCAGCTGCAGGACTCTCTCAGCATGCAGAATAGAAGTGATACAGGGATCAGGACTTTACCCTGCAAGTTGGAGTTGGTCCCTGGGTAATTTTCCAGGATATACTTCTTCAGCGCTGTGGTGGAGCAGGTCTTCGGTTCGTTCATGGCCGCAATAGCAGACAGGATGGCATCTTCCATCAGAGTCCCACCCAGCAGGGGCTTCTCCCCTGATTTCTTCAGCTATTTTCCAAGGAGGAAGAGAAAAGCATCAAGACAAAATTCTCCCAAACCAGGTCAGGACAAGCTCCTCTGCACCAGGTGGGTCGGCGCTCCTGCATTAGCACAGATACGTTTAATATTAAAACACTGCACAGGGAACGCTGCTCTCCCAGCTGGGGGTGGGAGGACAGGCCTAGCCAGTCAGCTGGCCTGGGGGGCTTTACCAGCAACACCTCACCCCAGCCCCCAAACACACTGCAAGGATGTGGCAGTCTAAGGGCTTATTGCTCAGGGGAGGAAAGAAAGAAAGAAAGAAAGAAAAATAAATCACTTCTTCCTCCATCCCACGGACCAAATGTACCCAAGAGACTTCCGTGGCACACACATGAGTAAAAGATGTTGCAGGCATCTGGGGTACCTGTTGCACTTCCAGTGAGGGATGGAAAGGAAAGCTTACCCCACCAGCTCCCTACTGTGCTGGTGAGTCAGAGCTGAGCAGTGCATGCAGCACACTCAGCAAGGGAAGAGGGAGACCGAGAGGAGAACAAGAGTCCTACTGGACAAGGGCTGAGCATGCCAGACTGCTGGAGAAAGGGCAGCCCAGGGAAACCAGGGGACAGGGCGTAGTGACTGACAATCCGAGGCTTGTGCTCAACAAGGATGGACCCAGTCTCTGACCTGGAATGTTCCAGATGCTCCCTTCCCTGTGATCTGCTCTAACTGGCCCTTCTCTACAGCTCTCTGCAGGGCATTCTTCAGCAGCTGGGGTCTGAAACACAGGAGGAGAAAGCTTTACTGACACACACTGACAGCTCCAAAAACAAACAGAGAAAAAGTGCTTGCAGCATGTGAGCAGAGCAGCATTTAGAGTGTCTGCCTACATGCAGACACTTTAAATGGAGACCTGTCAGTGAGGCTCATTGCCCGGGCAGAAGGTGGCACCACGCTGGGAGCTGAGTGGTGGCATGGGCTCGGTGTCCTGGCAAGGACCCACTCACCTTGAGCAGCACATTTGGATGTGATGGGCACTCAGCTCACAGGCAAACAAGGGCTGACAAAACCCTGATAGAGGTGACATGCAGGGTTTTCCTAGTTTTGCTTGTCAAGTCTCAACTCATACAGATCAGCTCAGAGATTGCTGCATATGCTGCTAAAGCATCCAGATCAAGGGGGATGAGACCCCAGGAGAGCCCCTCACATCCAGGCAGCAAAGGGATGTGGGTATGGTTAAGGTGGACAGAGCAGTGCTGCTGGTGGTGTCAGGGACACAAAAGGCACAGCTTTTCCTCAAGCTTTCCCACAGACCCTGTAACTCAGAGCAGCAGCAGCTGACTTAAATTCCAGATTGAATCATTGTGAACTGAGATAGAACCAGAGGAAGGCCCAGTTTCCCCAGTCCTCTGCTTGCTAAAGCAACTCCAGCACTTACCTTATATCTACTTTGAGTTTGGGATAATACTGAGACACGTATTTCTTGATCAGGCTGTAAGAAGCTTCCTTGGGCTCACACAGGCGGGTGAAGGCCAGTGGCAGGACATCCTCCAGCTTCACCTGCTGCTCTGTGCTCAGGGCTGAAGTGCTTTTCTGGAACACACAGACTTGCATGCATCAGCAGGGCCCAAAACTCTGGGTGTCCGAATTGCTGGGTGTCTGAACCAGCAATACACATAAGTGTCCCTGACACTGCTGCTGAGCTGGAAACTCAGGAGCTGTAAGGCAGCTCTTTAACAACTTAAAACAGTTTGCAGCTTAAGAGATATACAGAAAATCTGAATTTTCATAGGAGTTTTAGAAAAGCTTTACAAATAAAAATTGCTGAGTACCTAACAACCGGATTTTTAATTATTTCTTTCCTCTTGCTATAGATGTTTTCCTCTGCCACACTTCAGTGAGACAGAAGAAAAATCACAGAATTATTCAGTCTGGAAAAGCCTTCCAAGATCATCAAGTCCAAACATTAACCCAGCACTGACATATTTACCACTAGACCATGTCCCCAAGTGCCACTCTACAGGTTTTTTGAAGACTTCCAGGGATGGTGACTCCCTGGATCCCCTGTGCCAATGCTTTACAACCCTTTCTGGAAAATGATAATACATGCTGACACAAAACTTAAAACTCAAAGACAGAACCTGTTTACACAAATCAAGTCTTCCTCTTCCCCAAAATGAACAGCTAAACCAGCTAAACAGGAGTCCTTTTTTTTTTTTTTTTTTTGAAATAACACAATAAAATCTTGATTGAAGCCAGTGTTCCATTCTGAGTTTTCCTCCACCCCTTTTGTTACTATGAGAGGGGATGATGAGGGAAAAATAGACTGTTCTTTATCCAGAAAATGTGCTGAAGTTCAGTGATTTGATGCTGAACAGCAGCTCTGCAAACAGTGCAATGGGAGAGGGAGCTGCTTCCCTGCCAGCCAAATTCATCCAAAACATTTGTTTTGCTGAGAAAGTAACTGGGAACAAAGACACCCATGTGCTGCAGAGAGGTGACGTGTCAGCAGCTATTGGCTGCCTTGCTCACACTTCTTGTGGAGCCAGTGAGTGAACTGCAATTCATTTCCTCCAGGGCCCTACACCAAGTTCAGTTTTAGGGCTTTTGGTCTCCCCAGGAGGCAGGAGATGACCACCAAGGTGTTCCATGTCTAATGTCACCTGTCTAATCCCAAGGGATTGGCAATTCCAGCTAAACATTTTGTAACTGCAGTGTTAGGAATGTGTTTCACACACTCAGCACAGCATGGAGTGGAGATCAGAAGTGCTGGAACCACAACTAACTGTGCAGCTAAATAAACCATCCCTTTCCCCAACAACACTGAGCATCAGCAACTTTCTTCCAGAAGCCTGAGGATATTTTCTTCTTCCTCCCTCTGTCCTCACAGCTGATGGGAAAACATTTCCCTCAGTCCTAAAGACTGGAGTCTTCCTTTATCCACACAACAGATAAACACACACATCAGGAGCACAAAATTTTCTTCCAATACCTGAGGGGCATCTCTCTCTGCCTGGTAAAGACAGAAGAGTTCTGTGGTTATTCAGTTTTCTGTCTCTGAACCAAAGCCTAGGGGGTTCATGTAAACATTTTAAAACTGGGATTTTGATCATTCAACTTGGGTTTAATTCCTCACAGTAACTTTCTGATCCCAGTGGGATGGGTGTTTTAATTGCTGTAGTTGGGGAGAAAAAGCACAGGGAGGAGGAGAACTTTGGGTTGAGAACGTGGGGTAAGGTACATGTGTTTCAGAGCAGTACATTTCAGAGTGTTGTTTAAAATGATCCATCTTACCTTTCTGTCTCTGGATTTTGGAACAGTTTTTCCTGCATTAGACACCACCACAAAGCTCCCAGAAGCTCCCTTTCCTTTCACCTGGTTCAAGAGAAAGTCAATTTCAGTCCTTAACAGAGTAACTCAGAATATTAACAACCTGAGAGGAACTCTCATGATGCAGATTGTGGATGCACTGGCACCCTGCAGTGGGTTTTTACAGCAGAGGCCTGACTTGAACCCACTGAAACTTCAGTAAGATCAGAAACTGCAGCCAGACATTGGGACATTGCTGTACTGGCCAGGATATCCTGACAGATAACACAGTTATCAGTAAAATTTCAGTGTTAAACCCCACACTGCTGCAGAAGTGACACTGCTGGGTTCATGTGCTGCTGCAATGCTGTGTGACACAACACCCAGAAACAGCAGGAATTGCACAAAACCCAACGGTGCCAGGCATGCAACTGACACAGCAGGGCTGAAATCCTGCCAGTGTCCAACAGAGCAGTGACAGAGCTTCAGGAACCTCCATGAGGAGAACATGCTCATTCCACACACCTTCTAATGGAGTTAAGGAATTCCTATGCAGTTCCCAGAATCATGGAATGGTTTTGGCTGAAGGGGATGTTAAAGATCACTCAGTTCTACCCCTGCCATGGGCAGGGACACCTTCCACTATCCCAGGGTGCTCCAAGCCCATCCAACCTGGCCTTGGGCACTGCCAGAGATCCAGGGGCAGCCACAGCTGCTGTGGGCACCCTGTGGGAAGGATCACTGGGAAGGATCATTTTCCAACACCTCATCTAACTCTGTTCTCTGGCACTCTGAAGCCATTCCCCCTTGTCCTGGCACTCCAGGCCCTTGGAAACAGTCCCTCTTCAGCAATGTCATCTCCTGTGCTGCTCCACAAGCAGCTCTTACCTGCCTGATGATTCCCCTCTCCAGCTCTCTTTTCAGGGCTTGCTTGAGGAGGTATCCCCTCCTCTCCAGCTCCAGGGAAGGGTATTTGTGGATGATGTATTTCCGGATTGCCACCACCGAGGCACCGCTCTTCTGAAAGCAGGCCTGGAACAGACACAGAACATGAGGAACCTCCCACACCTGAATTATCCTGGTGGGGTGGAGGAACAGAGATTGCACTGATGCACATGGGCCACCACAGGATGCCAGGGCTGGCCTTTTCCCCACTGTGAATCAAGTATAAAACATGACTAACAAAACACTTAACTTTTCTGAGTAGCTGAAGAGCAACACAAACAACACAAAATCAGGACAGCAAGGATATCTGTATCTACTACTCCCCTGCTCTGAAGCCCTCACAAAGATTGGCTTAAAATACAAAATAGTCACCTTTTGGCAATGCTGCACAACTGATTTACTAACACTTTATTAATGCCAGACTGAGTAATCATTAAGTTGGAACAACCTGCCAATTATTTTTTTAAGAAGATGGAGGATTGACATCAGTAAACAAGGAAAACCTAAGATATTTTGAAGATAGATGGAAAGGCCATCTTGCAATTAAGGCTGGTGAAGTTCAGGCCTCCTCTGAAGGGAGTGACCAAGCCTTGAGGGGAGGAGCAGCAGCACAGCCACACAGTAGAGATCTCTTACAGTCAGGAGAGATTGAGCAAACCAAGACCAAGTAAACCAAGACTTTGGAATGCAGGGTTACAGTATCTCCATCTGTACTGAGTTAGAGTAACTTAATGCTAAAAGAAAGCACATGTATCAAATAGATGGATGAATCCAGGTAAATGAAGTTAAATGTGGCTAGGAGGCACAGCAAACAAAATTATGACAGCAATCAACCAGGTTATGCCATCCTAGCTGTTCCTCATAATGTAATTAGGGAGGAAAACAAATTCTAAACAAAGAAATCATCATCCTCATGGCCTCACATATCAGGCTTCCAGGACAAGCACACCCATCTTACACACAGCACTGTCACCTGCACCTCAGCAAGCTGAAATTGTGTGGTTTAGAACACAAATGGAATAAAAACCCCATTTGTGTCCTGCCCACCTTGATGGCCTCGGTTAGGATGGCATCCATCTTGGGCCTGGAGGTGGCTGCCATCTGAGTCTGCTTCTGTGCCCGAGCCAGCTGGCTGGCAGAGAGCGTGGCCCACGCAGGGATGGTCTTCTTCACCTTCTTCTCCTTCTCCTTGGCCTGATCCTTCTCCCTGAGGGAAAATGCACAGCAATAGTAAGACAAGAGGCACTAAAACAAGCCAATAAGCAGGACAAGAGCAACAACAACAAAAAAGTCCAGAAAATCTGATATTATTTAATATAACTTATGGACTACTTTGATGTTTCTATTAGTAAAAAAGAGACCTTGTATTGGTATTCAGCTTCACATGTTTGAGAACAGCAGCTCCACGTAATCAGGAGCTTCTTCCTTAGAAGCACCTTAAGACACTCATTTTCCTCTTCTCTCCCACTATCTTTTCTCTCTATAGAGCCTGACTTCCTCCAAAATCTACCCAAATCCCCAAATTCAGCACCAAGTAAGCCTTACTCCTTTTTGGTTTCTTCTGAGGGCTTTGTTTCCTCCTTCCCTTCATTCTCAGGTTCCTTTGGCTGTTCTGCTTCACTGGATGCAGCAGGCACGGTTTCAGGCTCTTGCTCCTCTCCAGCAGAGGCAGATTCTTCAGAGGTGACTTCTGCATCTAGAAAATGTGAAAAAGCATCAATTTACCATCCAAAACCAGCTTTTATTCTTTAGGGAGGTAGAGGGAACAAAATCTACACTTAAGAACACACTCCAATACTTTATTTTCACTAACTTAAAAGTGTTATTTAAAAGCAATTTAAAAAGTGAAGAGAAAAGAGCTTCAACAAAGGTGCAATCAGCCCTCAAATGCCAGAATAACTACAAACAAAATCATGCAACATTTCCACAATTAACCACTTTCAGCAGTGTTCTATTAACTCCACAAGTTGCTGTTTCAGACAAGCCTGGGATTCTAAGAAGTAGCTTTGCTTATGACCCAGTTGTTTCCAAACACAAAGCACCTGAGGGATAATTACAATTCTATCACATTTTCCCAGACTTGGCAAAGCTTTGGGTGGCACGTGCATTGGCAGGAGCACTTGTATATCAGAAGGATCAAAGCCAGTCAGAAATCAACTTAACAAGGAAATAAAAAATCCATGAAAGTACATTTAGCTGAGAACAGGCCTTAGACTGGGCTGCCTACTACATAAAATGCATATAAACTTAAATTCCACACTCTTTGGATAAATGACTGCCCACCAACACGGCTCTGAGCAGCTTAAGCATTTCTGACACATTCCTGTGCAGTTTTCCCACAAAGGCCTTTAAAAAACACAGTGAATTAAGAGTCAGTTTTGTAGGTAGTTTATTTTTTTGTGACACCAAAGAGGACAAAATCAGTGTAACCAACTGACTGTAGTGGTGAAATGACACATTCTGGGACACTGAGGCCAAGCTGCTAAGAGCAGTCATGTTAATATCAGGCTAGATTGCATGACATGTTGTGGTAAAAAATTTTTGCTCAGAAAAATTGAGAAAAAAAAAAGAATACTCTGTTTTTCCATTCATTAACTGCACCTTTTGATCTCAAACCATCTTTCTGATGCTACTGAAATTTAATAATTTCTTTACCCTAAAGGATGTGCAAACTTAAAAGGGACAATATTTAGCCATATTTTCATGTCTGGAGTGACACAGGGTACAAAAGACAAAACAAGTAGGTTCAGACTGAAAACAATGTCTGCAAAACACAAATCCTGGAAAAACCTGTGACAGGGAGCCAAACATTATTAATATTTTAATCTTGGCTGTAGTGTTTCCTGGAGTTTTAGAGCCAGCCTGTGTTTGGGTATCCAGGAACCCTTCTAGAAGCATGGCTGTACCTGCTTTGACCTCCTCCCCTTCAGCAGGTTTGCTCTTGGGAGGAGTTTCTCGGGAGGAAGCGTTCACCGAGCGGCGGATCGGCATCGTGTCGTCTTCCACTTTCTACAAAAAGCACACAAAAATCAGCACAGGTGCTGGAAAGAATTGGAAAGTTTTGAAATGGGATTCAAGTCAATCAAAGCAGCAGAGGTAGAAATATTCTGGTTTGGATTGTTTAGGATGTTAAAAGATAGTAGCCCTCAAATCAGCTTCTTCAAAGCATACTAGGAGAGGATAGTTCCCCATTTTATGGTTATAAAAGAAATCATTTCAATTCCAAATTAAACGAGATGAGCATTTGAGGATTTTGACAGGCACATCATCTCAGGGAAAGCAGGGAAGGGGAAGCAGAGCTTGTTAGACTCCCAGTTTCCTAGAAGCAGGGCAGAAAGAGCACTGAGTAACCTTGAGCAGGACTGGAAGCCAAGGACTGATCCAAGGGCACGCTTGGAGAAAGGGCCAGCCCCTACCTCACTTAACTTGTCCGTGTGGATCAGCTGAGCTCCCGTTAAGAGTGGAAGCGCCTTATGATGCACGGGTTCAGCTTCAGACAGATCAGTCGACATTTAAAATAATTTCTAGACCCAAGTGCAGGTAACTGTGGAGCCCCAGGTTTTAACCCCAAGGACTTTTTCCTAATGGTTTTCACAGTGCAGTGAGGAGTCAACCTAAAATACAGAAAAGATGTGGTGTGAAAATTAACAAAACAAAACCATCTACGTCCACGTATCTATCAAATTAAAGATTCAAAAGAAAAGGATAAATGACTTACAGCTCATGACTAACACAACTGACAAGCAACACTTGCATTCAACAAAAGTGCTAAAACATGGATGCAAACTGGTGAGCTATGGGTGGAGCAGAAATGGGGAAGGTGCAAGCCAGACCTGCTCCATTAGAAGATGGCTGAAAGATAAAAAACCTCTTTAAATTAAGGGCAAGCATTGATGAGATGCAGCCATTGCACTGTGCCCTGGGTGAGGGATCTGGTCACTCGGTGATTTGGGTAAAAGCAGGAGCTGGCACTTGGAGCTAAAGCATTACACCATTACAGGCAGAAGATCCAAGCACTGGGAACACAAGCCAACTAAACCCCATGCAATTTAAAGAAATGAAGGAATCTTTTGACAAAAAAAAAAAAAAAAAAAGACATTCAGAAGAGCAGTCTCCATGCCTTCTACCAGAAAACATAAACTTGCCAAAGCTCTGCTCCAAACACATGCACTGTTGTGGATAACAAATGGGTTAAGCTTGGTTTAACCCTCATCAAGTGTCAGCCCCTACCACTATTCTGCTTTTACAGCCTTCCTTACCTGCTGCCCATCTGCCTGCACTGGCCTCTCCTATGGAGAGGGGCTCCACTAAATCCATCACAAATCCAGGATTCATTGGCTCATTCACTTCCTCTCAGCATCCCCTTTAAAAACCTCAGAGGCAAAGCCTCAGCCCCAGCAAACCACACTGGACCTGTCCCAGCTGGATGCAAAGATCAACTCAGCCTGCCCTCCTCCCCTCCTGACAGACAGACAGACAGACAAACAGACAAATGCCCTGGTTTCACCTCCTGGGGGGTCTCCTTTTGCTATGGCACTCACCATAAACTTTCCCTTTCAATAGGTTTTTCTCCAGCCTGGGTGTTTTCCTCTTGAGCAGCCCCAGCATCAGCCCCAGCCCCAGCCCCAGCTGATTTTCAGCACTTCTCTCCCCATTGCACAGCTCTGCACCACACCAACGTTTTCTTGCCCAAAAATACAGTTCTGTCATTACTCAGCAGTGGGGAGCCTTAATCAGGCATTTCTGACAGGAACTGAACAGCCACTCTGAAAACCCACAGGGATCTGGTCCTGCCTCAGCACCAGGGAAAGCAAAGCCCAAAGGCACTGGGTGTTTTCTTCTGAGACAAAACAGAAAGATCAAAACACAGCACATGCCAACAAAACAAAAAATGGGATGCATGAAGCTTTCTTGTGAAATGTCAGGATGTGAAAATACACTAATTGGCAACTAGAATACACAGAATACAGCACAGCACTTAAAAAAAATTGGCCTGTTTTAAGGAATCTTTCTTCCTCAAGTGGGGAGAGTGAAAGGAAAAAGAAATGAAAATTTTCACCAGGCTTCAGCTCAATATCCAGTGTTTCTTCTAGCAAGCAGAGACCAAAGCCCTTTAAGGAAATGCCAGAATTTTGAAGTGAATCTTAAAATAACCAACTACAGATTCCCCCTCAGGGAAATCAGTTGGGGGCTACAAAAGATGCATTCCCTGGGATCAAAAACCACACACAAGTCACACTGTGGCTGACACAGTCCTGGGATTTCATTATTTTTAATCTGTGTGATTGCATGACACATGCACGACAACAGCACTCCCAGCTTTGAGTTAAAACTCCCCAAGTTCTGAAAATCCTTTTGTGTAAAGCACTGGAGACTTTTTGCTCTCAAGAGTACAACTTAGCACAATCCCTCAGTTCTGTGCCACAATACATGCAGACAAATGGGGATCCAGCAGAAATTCAGGTTTGTTGGTTGTCTCTGCATTCCCAGGGAATCAGAGGGGAAGGAGGACAATCCCCTCCTGATGCAAGCACTGATGTCCAGGGCAAGCTCAGAAACTCCACCTGGTGAGAGCATCCTTGCAGGGACTGTGCCTGCTCAGCACATTTCTGACCACAGGGGCATCAAAAGGGATTTTCTGTACTGAGTGTGAAGTATCAACCACAAACATACAGAAAAAAAAAAAGAAAAAAAGAAACTTTGCAATGACAATATAGAAAATCTCATTCCCCTCTCCAAACAAACCAGATCTCCACAGGGGTATCAAAAGTGGTTTTCTGCACTGAGTGTGAAGTATCAAACACAAACAGGCCTGAATTCAGTTAACAAAAAAGATACAGCAAAAAAGGGAAAAGTTTTGCAGTGACAATATAGAAAACCTCATTCCCCTCTCCAAATAAACCAGATCTCCACAGGGGTATCAAAAGGGGTTTTCTGCACTGAGTGTGAAGTATCAACCACAAAGAGGCCTGAATTCAGGTCATCAAAAAGATACAGCAAAAAGAGAGAAAGTTCTGCAATGACAATATAGAAAACCTCATTCCCCTCTCCAAATAAACCAGATCTCCACAAGGGTATCAAAAGGGGTTTTCTGTACTGAGTGTGAAGTATCAACCACAAACATACAGAAAAAAAAAAAGAAAAAAAGAAACTTTGCAATGACAATATAGAAAATCTCATTCCCCTTTCCAAACAAACCAGATCTCCACAAGGGTATCAAAAGGGGTTTTCTGCAGTGAGTGTGAAGTATCAACCACAAAGAGGCCTGAATTCAGGTCATCAAAAAGATACAGCAAAAAAAGAGAAAGTTCTGCAATGACAATATAGCAAACCTCATTCCCCTCTCCAAATAAAGGTGAAATCAAGTCACCCAAACCTGGACACATCATCTCAAAAGACAGATTTAAATGGGAACCACAGCTACAATCACAACCATCACTCAATTAAAAAAAATGAAAGGAACAAATGTGTTTTGCATTTACACAAACACCAAACAAACATTGTGCCTTGAAAGGGGGTAGAGGGCACCAGCTGAGGATGCAGTTTTCAAAGTGGTTGTTGGGTGATTTTAATGAATGTTTAAATCTGATCAACTGTCAGAAAAATAGAATCACATCAGCAGTGAAAACACCTCCAGGATATTAATCTTCCTCAAGGTGCAGAAAGTCACTCCTCACAGAGTTACAGCTCTTTTTCTACAGGAAAACTGCAGGTTCACAAGCTCCCAGACTATCATGAACTGGTTATTCCAAAGCAAAGAGCTGATAAGCAACAACCCCCCAAACTCCTGGATTTCCACATGAGCAGGAATGTGCCCACTCTCCCAGCTCAGGGAGTAGCTGCTAATGGAAAATCCAAAAGTACAGAGAGTTTTTCAGGAATTACTCTGAACCACCCATAGCAATTTCAATTTCCTTCTAAGCTACCACACCATTATGAATAAATAAAGAGAGGTTTCAGGTGAGACACATATTTGATAATATTTACAAAGTGTGGAGTCTCTCTACTAATGTAAGAGATACAAGAATTAAAAAAAAATAAATTGTCTGAGTTCTTGAATTTCTGTAAGATTTTTAAACTTATCTCAGCCTTCAATCTCCTTTGAGAGAAAATACTTCAGGATAAATTAGGTTTTGAATGTGGCAATCCAAGTGTCAGGCTGGCAGAAACTCCAACTGACAGGGTGAGCAGGCTGAAAGCAAATATGCAATGGAAAAAGGAGGAAGTGTGTCCAATCCTGGGCCACTGGGGTGTCCCCTTACTGTCACACGACACCTACAGGTGATTGATGTCCTTAGATGTGACTGGGTACAAAGCACACGGCACTGGCCTAGAAATGAGGTCAAAAAAGGCTAAAAAAAGGTTTCAGTTAGAAGGCAGGGTGTCAAGGGCTACAAATCCAACAGCCTGACAAGTGATGCAAGCAAGAACAGCTGTTTGTTATCCAAAAACCTTAGAAAGAAAAGTAAAACTGGGTTTAAAATCCAGGCTAGAGATTACTGACAATTATTTACTACTCTGTAATACACAAGAGTATTTTAATGACTTGGAAACTGCAGAAAAAAAGCACAGGAAACGTTAATACTTCTGCAAATCCAAACATGCCAAAATGCATCACCTTCTAAATTGCAAGCTGCACAATCCTTTTAAGCCTTTGTGCCCCTGAAATCCTCCAAGCTGTTCCCTAAACACCCAGCCCAGGTGGCAGCAGATACAGTCAAACCCTCAGTGTGCCCATGGTCACAGAATATCCCCAGTGTCACAGCCTCAGTGTGCCCACGGTCACAGAATATCACCAGTGTCACGCCATCAGTGTGCCCATGGTCACAGAATATCCCCAGTGTCACACCCTCAGAGTGCCCATGGTCACAGAATACCACCCAGTGTCACACCATCAGTGTGCCCATAGTCACAGAATATGCCCAGTGTCACACCATCAGTGTGCCCACGGTCACAGAATATCCCCAGTGTCACACCCTCAGTGTGCCCATGGTCACAGAACATCCCCAGCCACCTCTCAGATACAAATGTGTCTGTCAGGAGCTCCCAGCTGCCTGAGCACTGAGGGGTTCCAGCCCTCTGCCTTTGGCTTTCCCAGCTCCTGGAGCTGTACTGAGTCATTTACACCAGCCTAAAATCCTGCAGATTGATAAAATGTGTTATTAAATAAAAAATACAAAGTTAGTTCCAACTTCTGATCCTTATTTGTCAACCCACTTGGAAACTCCCTCCCAGCTGCCATTCCCATCACTCCTGCTGCACCCAGCAAGTTTTGTCCTGGTCCTTAGGGCCACCATTCCCCAGGAGGTGTCCCAGCCCCCCTGGAATGTCCCCTGATCCAGCTCCAAGCTCTGCATTTGTGGAGGCTCCCAGGGCTGTACCTGAGCCCTCATGGAGCAGCTTGTTTCAATTAACCAGGAGCAGGGTCCAGCACTGACCCCAGAGCTCCCCTTGGCAGGCAGCAATTCCTCGGTGGGATTGAGGAATTGGGTTACAGGGCCCATTCCCACCCCTCCTTCCCTGCAAAACCCCAACTCCAGGGTTCAGGGAGCACAGCAAAAATCCCTCACCCTTCTGGCATCCAACCACAGGAATTCACTCACAGACCCACAGGAGGGGGTTTAAGCCCAAAGATGTATTTCCATTTGAAATACATGTTCAGCATTGCCTCTGGCTCCAAATGCCACGAATGCAACACAACTTACACCTTGCCTGTCCTGAGTTTTACAGAGACAGCAAAAATTAAATCTTGCACTTCTGTGCACACAGATGCTCCTTTCACTGAAGAAAAAAACCCTAAAAAACCCCAAAACAAAAAAAAAAAAAAATAAAACGTGGTACATTAATAGAGTAAGACTGATGCTCCCACCCAGGGCTGAGCTCAGCACTTGTCTCTGTAGGGTCCAATCCCAAAATTGGACAATTTTGGGATTAATTAATCCCAATTAATCCCCACCTGTGCTTATTAAATCAGAAGTAACCACCATGGCTCACCTCCCCTGTTCTCCACACAAAGAAAGAACACCAGCTCAACACAAAACCACTCCAGGTTTGTGATTCTCTCCCCAGCAATCTCTGACCTGCACTGAAACAGTAAGAACAGATTGTTTCCTTTGCCTGGATTATTTTCCATTCCTACACCCAGGGGTTTTTCCTCATGTCCCCAAACAGCCACAGTCAGCAAGCAGCTTAAATTACACCAGCATCACACCTAAAACTGACAGAAACTTCAGCCAAGGGATTCATATGAAGCAGAATTTCTGCCTGCTTGGCTGTGTGAACATAATCCATCCCCACACTGATGCTCAGGATCAGGATGGTGACAAGCTCTGAGGAACAGTTACAAGTTTTGAACAGTTTTTGGCTGGAATGATCCAAATTCTCCCCACTCTGTCTGTGCCACATGGCCACTGAGGGATAAACTCACCCCCATTAGCTTGCACAAGTTTAAAACAAGCTCAGGTCACAAAGTTAAAACAACTCCAACATGAAAATCCCCTGCTGAAAGTTTTCATAGCCTTGGATAAAATATCTTAATTCAGGATCCACTTCATGAATTTTGACAAATTGCTGACACCTGAATGAAAATTTAGGCTGCAAGTGTTACATGCCAGGGTTTGAACCCTTTATAGGCCATCTCCTCCTTGTCTAGACAGATTAAATTTAAAACAACAGCATAAACCCTCCTCCCAACTACTACTTATTCAGCTATCACTTATTATTCTACAGACAAAACTATACATGATAAAAGCCATTATTTCATTGCAGTCTGTAAGAAATCTACCCACACTTCCCATTATAGTCCATCAATGTAACATTTCTATTCCCTCTCACAGAAGTTTAAATCCTCTGAGGACCCCAGGTCACTTGTAACAAAACATTGCCAAGAGATTTAAATGTCACTTGCTGCTGAAAGGGGAAAAAAATACAGGAAAATATATTCTGAAGACAAAAAACCAAACAATTCAAGGAGCTTCTGCTGGACCAAGGTGCATGATGAATTGAGAAGATCATTAATTAGCAAGCTCACATAGGTAAACAAGAGAAAAGTCCAAAAGCCACATTTTTTCAAGGTATTTCTGGTCATGATGGGGTGGGGTTTTTTGGTGTGTGGTTTTTTTTTTTTTTTTTTTTTTTTTTTGCTTTGTTTTGTTTTGTTTTTCTCTACTCATTCCTGATTTCCAAGGGTCTCCCACTCCATCCAACAATTTTTTGAAGTGTCACCTGAGGAAGTTCTGTGCTCTCCTGCCCAGTCCACCAAGCACCTCCCTCCTGGACTGAACTCGTCCCTCTGCTCTCAGGGACGCTGTTTACAAACACGAGCACTTCCGAACCTTTCCCGCCTCAATGGGAGCTCCCTGCCAAGGACTGCCGGCCAACTCTTTCTTGAAGATGCTAAAAATACTATTTATGGTCAAAGCAAACAAATGTCACGTGCTTGGAAATCAGAGTGCAACACTTAACAGTAAGTTAAGAATAGGGAAGCGACACACTTGCTAACCCAGAAATAATTCAGTAGGACTCTTAAGAAGCGAGGAACACCCGAGTATCTGAGAAATACAACAGCTAGAAACAAACTATCCAAGCGATCAGTCCCTGCTACACTGTATAAAGGAGCGAACACACCCACAAACTCACTTAATACAACTTTTCGTCGGCAGCACAGGCTGGGCAGCTCCGGATCAGTTCCCAGCCCGGAGCTGTCCTCAGGTGGAGCAGGTAAGGTGATGGGGCACCGTGACCTGGCAAGAGCCACCCCAGAATCTGTTCTAGGCTGTTTTACCCAAAACCACCGCACAGCCTAGAGTGCCAAGAAGGATCACGATACAGGAACGGAGCCTGCCTGAACAGCCCCGCTGCAGAGTGGAATTTAGCGGCTTTCTCTAAAGAGAACCTGTGCACCGCGGGGCGAGGGTGATTCACATTCCTTAGGCAGGCAGCGAGCACCTGGGCGCTGGGAGCCTCGCACGTAGGTCTGTATGCATCGCTATCAGCGCCGGGGGCGATTCGGGACCGGGACTCTGATTAGGGGTCTCTTTTAGGGAACAGAGCCAGACTCAGGTTCCCCTCGAGCTGTGGCACTTGTAGGGGTTGAGGAAGCGAGTGAGGGCAGGCAAAGCCCCGCACAACCGCACAGCCGAGCGGCCGAAGGCGGGAAGGCCGCGGCGGGAGCCAAGGCGCTCCCTAAGTTTATAAATAGCGATTATTTATTGTGTCGCGGCCCTGCCAGCCCCTTCCGCCGCTGACCTTCCCCGGGGCTCGCCCTGCGCCGGCGGGACGGCAGAGCTGTGCTTGAGCCCCGCGGCTCCTTTGTGAGGGCCCGCGCCCCGCCAGGCCCCGCCGGGCCCGCGGACACCCGAGGCCCGGGGCCGCCTCCTCGGGCCTGGGCCACACGGGCCGAGACCACCGCGACACCGAGCCGTGCCCGCGCAGCGTGTCGCGACTCCCCGTCACGACACCCCCGTTCCCCGGGCCTGTCAGGGCAGGGAGGGCGGGGGGGGACGCGCTGAGGGCAGTTCCGGGGCCCTTTCAGCGGCGCCGCCAGGCCGCCCCCGCGCCTCGCGCGCAGCTCCCGCGGCTTCCCGGGCGCGGCCCCGTGTCCCGCCCGGCGCGGCGCCGGGGGCGGGCGGGGCCGGGACTCACCGGGCCCGGCGGACACAAAGCGGCGGCGCCTCCAATGGCGGCGGCGGCGGCGGGACCGGAGGGGGGGCAACCGAGGGGCGGGGCCGGGCGGGGGAGGCGGGACAGCGGCGCAAGGCGGGGGGGGCGTGGCCGGGTGGCGCCGCCGGCCAATGGGAGGCCGCGGGCATTTTTCGAATTCCGCCCCCTTCCCCCCTCCCCTCCGGCCCACCGCCTCCACGTCGCGCGAGAGCGCGCGCGTGCGCGGTGCGAGACTGCGCGCGCTTCCCGCCACTGAGGGGCTGAGGCGATTCCCGCCGGGCGGGGTCGCTGAGGGGACAGAGGCGGCTCCGGGCCCCCCTCAGCCCCGCCGGGCCCCCCTCAGCCCCGCCGGGCCCTCAGCGCAGCCCCCCCAGGCTGCGACCACCCCGCCGTCTCCTCAGCCCTACCAGAACCGTGTGGAACGTGTTCCTGTGTCACCTGCTCCAGGTGACCCTGCCTAGGCAGGGGTTTGAAGTGGATCTTCTGCAGAGGCCCCTTCCAACCCCAGCTATCCTGTGTGTACCTGTGAATTCCCGTTCCGGAGCACTCCAGCCTGAATCTCACCTCCAGCCTCTTGCTGCGTGCTCTTCTCACCCTCTGCGGTATCCCCGGTGCCGCCTTCCCTTTGCCTCATCCCTCATTAACTGTGTAATTATTGCCTGCCGCAATTACACCAGTCCTAGCGCTGAGGTCTAGCTGCAAGCTGGGAATTTTCTGTCCCAACACGCTCACAAGTTCTCACATGTGGGAAGGATCCTTTTCCTGACGATGCTTTGCTGTTTCAGGCAGTTTTTACCTGTGCCTCTGCTGCTCAGGGTGAGGATTATCAATGCAAGCCAGGGCTGAGGTGTGACCCACACTTGTATCTTGAACTGCCACAGTAATCTCAGCTGTGCAGATACACTGAGAGGTAAAACCCAAGCTTCTGTTGTATACCTCTTGCTACACTTTTGCTCCAAGTTTACTTTATTTAGCTAGACCCATGGATGTTCTTTTTTCCCCCTCTTCCTTCAAAACCCACTGCTTTACCTAACCTTAAGGTAGAATTCCTCAATTCCCTACCTATTCTTATTTTCTGCCATAAGCATGCTTAGAATCACAGAATCATTAAAATCAGAAAAAAACATTAAGATCATTGAGTCCAACCTTTCCCATGGCACTGCCAAGGCCACCACTAAACCACGTTCTCAGGTGCCACATCCACACATTTTGAACAGCTCCAGGGATGGTGACTCCTGGTACACGACAGGATTTTCATATGCTGTCTCCTGTCCAAGCAATTTTCTGCTTTTTGTTTTCTGCACATAATCTTTACCTATCTCCTGCCAGCCTCTCTCCACATCTGTGTTTTTACAATTTGAAGACCATATGGGCACTTACCCATTTATTTGGGCACTTTTATCCCTGCTGTGATGGGAAACCCCTCTGTGAGCACATTTAGAAGCATTTACACCATTCAAAGCACTGCAGAGGTGTTGCATTTGTGCAGTAATGCCTGTTTCTTGCCCAAGCTTCTTCCAACTCTTTCCCCTGTAGGTGACTACTCTAAGTTTACTACCCCTGAGAATGTCACCTCCTAAAAGCTTGTGAGCAAAGCCTGGCCCCGTTCAGCCTCCTCCACTCCAGAGGATCCCTGGCAGTGCTGCAGACAGATGGCTCCACTTTGCTGAACATTCCTGTCTTGCCTGAGAGTGTGAAACAAACCCTGTGCAACTGCAGAAAAATGTGTTCTTTGGCTTTTCCCCCTTGTGGTGCCTCTCTGGCAGCAGGGGAAGGTAGAGCAGAGGGGAAGGAGGGGGAGTGGGCTCCTTTACTACTGAGTTTTAAGACACCAAGAAGGAAAAGATGGAATCAGAGCAGCAGCTCTCCCTTTGCCCCAGCACCTGTGTTGGCTGAGCCACAGAGCTACAAGCAGAGGAGAAAAGCTGTTGTTGTCTCCTTCTCTGGTTTTTACCTCAAAATCCATGCCAGAGGGGCAGAGCAGACCCTTCACAGCAGATTCCTTGGATCACCACCCACTGCTCTGTCTCCTCTGCCCCACTTCTTGGGCAGGTTTGTGTCATTTGTGTCCCTGTTTCCACAGGAATGAAGCTGTGGGAAGCTCAGAGCCAGCACAGGAGGAAGGAACAGGGAAATCCAGTTGGCCAGGAATCAGACTGCAGCAGGGAGCTGCTGCCAGAGTTATCTGTGATGGTGTCAAGCACTATCACTGTCAGAAATATTTCTAATAAGTATTACACACTTTCAGTAAGTACTAAGCACTGTTAATAAGTATTAATCCTTCTCAATACCTTTCTTGCCCATAGGTGCCATGGACTAGTAAGATTCCAACTGTTTTTTTCCCTGAAATCAATTCCATTTGTTTCCACCTTGCTGTCCCTTCGAGCTCTCCTCAGCCTCCCCACAGCTCTGGGCTTTGGCTGTGCTGCTTGCAGATCATTCACACATTTTTGTGGGTGATCTTTTGTGGCTTTTGTTCCCAAGGAGTCACTGCACAATTTCCAGTCCAGGGTTTTACTGTTTCCACCGTGTCCACACAGATCCTGTTGTGTTTCTGGTTTAGATACAGCTTTGAGTTAGGTTTTAAATCTGCCCATGGAAACTCCATTCCAGGGGTTATTTTGTTGACTTTCCTACCCTACACCAACACCAACTCACATTTTCCCCCACTTTGCCACATTTTATATTTAAAGTGAACACTTTTGAATCTAATAAGCACCCTTCTGTGAGGCTTAACAGCTATCTGCCACATTTTTACCTTTTTTATAACATCTGTTAAACTGTGCACCTGCTGAAATCATCTTCTGTGGATACATTCTCCATCCTGCTGTGCTTCTGTTGCCAAATGCAGTTCCAACATTGACCTGCAGCTCCAAGCTTCAGCTCTGAACACATTCAGGCCTTGCCTCTGGTGTTGTGACCCCAAGTTTTTGTCCATTTTCTGCTTTTCCACTTTTACCTCAGCTTTTACATTTATATTAGAAAGCCTTTTATCATAACCCTTCTGACCTGCAGTCCACCTGGCTCAGGGGGAATTTCAGCCTTTTTTCCAGCCCAGCCCATATCTAGTCACCACCAGACTGGGAAGCTCTTCTCTGCCACTTTTCTCCTTCATCCCTAAAACTCCATGTTCTGCTGCTGCTTCTTCACTTCTTGTGCTTTGAAAAACCAATCTAATATCACATATACACATAATCCAGTATTCCCTGAGAAGATCTTCACCTTCAGATCTCATTTTGTATCCAAGGGGGCTGTTTTGGTTCTGTGCCCAGCCATGAGGGGATGGTTGCTGCTCTCTTCAGCTTGACCCTGTGAATCTGCACAGGGAGTGATGCCAAGCACAGCAATCCCATCACTGAACCAAACATTTCATTCATGTGGGTCTCTCTCTTGTTGAGCCCCACACAAGCTTCCAGAGGCTTTCTGCCCTCAGTAAAACAAGCATTACACAAGGAGCTGGCACATGGTGGTGTTGCCCTTCCTGCACACACACACATAATTCTTGTCCTTATGCCTGAGCTGCTTTTTTAGTTCTACTTTACTTTTTAAGGGATTTTTTTCCCCATTTTACATGTCTTGTAGAAATAAAGACTTTTAGTCCTTTTCTTTTTCCACTTTGTTGCTGATTCACTTCACTGAAGACATCTCTAATGATCACCAGAACTCACAATTCTCTTCCAATTCATCTTTTTTTCAGCTGCAGAGTCTTGTCATCCCTGCAGCTCCTTTAATTCTATGCAAAAATTACTCCTTTTCTGCTTTCAACCCCAAAATGCATATTCTCTGCTTCTTCATGGCTTTCAAGATATCACTTTTGATTTCTTTATTCCTTATCAACTTCCTAATAATTAGTTCTCCATACTTTTCTCAATGTCACTCTACACATCTCCCAGCTGATCTCCCTACTGCCCCTCTCACACTTCCTTATCTTTTCAAACATCTCCCCCTTTCCAAGGGGTCTCTCATTCCTCTATGCATTTTCAAACCAAACTACTCACTTTTTACATCAGATTTAGCAAGTGAAAAAAAATACACTTAAATACACCAAAGTTGGTTTCATTCTGGAGCAAGTGTAGAATAGAAACACCACAGGAACCAACAGGAATGTGGAGCAGGAAAATGTTATTGCCTGAGCAGCCTCCACAGGCTGCAGCTTTTCTAGAAACACCCAAATTTGAAATAGATCCCAAGTGCTAATGAGGTGGGTGCTGTCATCACTGGAGGACCAGGGGCTGGAAGTTGTGATTCTTTTTCTGCACCACTTTTGGCATTAAGTAATGACTAATTTTGACATGAAGTGACATCTCCACTAAGAATGAGCAGCTGAAGACCAACACTGCACACAGGGACACCACAAATCCCCACAGGTAAGAGATTTGGCAGTGGGAATTTTCTTAACTCTGAACCAAACCGTGTTTTGGATGAAAATCAAGGAGCTGCATGCAGGGGCTGCTCCCCTCACCTGGGCAGGCAGGAACTTGCTGCCAGACCTCCTGCTGGAATGGTTCTGCAGTCACAAAAGCTCATTTTTGGCTGCCTCACATGCACTCTCCCCCCACCATAAGCAGCCTGGCTAGACTCTGTGGTGTACAAGAGCAGTGCCATGCCTGTGAGCCTTGCTGGGAAGACAACTGAACAGGAATTTAAAGCTTTTTTGGTGATGGCTCTTGCTGGAAGAGCTCTAGAGCTGGCTCACTTGTCCCTCTGTGGAAAATCTTGTCAATTGGCTTTTTTTTGAGGTGTCTCAGCTGCAGCTCAAGCTCCTGCTCAGAACATCCACCTTGTGATGCTGCAGGAGGCCTGGAGAATCAGATGCATTTCCTTGGAGAACAGATCAAACACTCCAATCCTGTTTTGCAGAGATGAGTGAAATTCCCTGTGTGTAGGAGAACACCCTGGGTGGGACAGAGCTGTGAGCTGAGTCCATGTCCATGAATTCGTGCTGTGGTGGTGCTGAGTGCCTGCTCCCTTCATGGGAGTGATTCCCTGCACTCTCACACGAGTGGGAAGTGGCCAGGACCAGTGGATTATTCACTTCATGCCATCTGCAATGTCACAGAGCATTTGTACCAGGTGTTATTTCAGAGCAGCTCACCCTGCATGCTGAGATAACCCATGTCCCTTCACAGGTGAGACTGAATGCACCAGCTGCATCTGCCAAGATGATCTTTGCAGCTCTTCTCCAAAACTCTGTGATAAAACACTTCTACCAGGGCTCTGCTCCCCTCACTAATGCTCTGTACCCTGGGAGCTTGGTAGAACTCTGCCTTAGGGTAACATCTGCCATTAATTCTTGCAACAGGACAGCCAAGAGCTTCACTGCTCTCTCCCCTCACTCAGCAACACCAACATTTCCCGACAAACAACACCTATTGCCTACACCCCTCTCTCCCATTTGCAGCCACAGCATTTCCATCCCTGCAGCTGGGCCAGCAACTTGGACAAATTCCCCTATGGAAAGGACTGAATGGAGTGGGAGCTGGTTTTATTCCTGTTGCCATTTCAGCACAATTTAGCAGCTGGAAATGAGAAAGAGAAGCTGGTGCCACATGACAAAACTTTCCACAGTCAGCATCCCTGTTTAAAGGAGCAGGAGTTATTTCAGCAAACTGCAGATCCACAATACTTCAGCAAAGGTGGCAAATGGAGCCCCTTGACAAATACAAGGGTAGAGAGCCTGAGGTTTCCTTGGGTATTTGATTTAGTCACGCTGCTGGGAGCTGAGTTAATCAATCTCTTGCTGCTGTTCTTTGCCCATTGCTGCTTTTCCTCCAGTGGCTCTCTGTGGGTTGTGTATCTGAAGAAAGCCAAGCAGGATCCTCTGGGCTGAAGCCTCCTGGTCCCCAGGCTCCACCCTACAGTTGTTGCAGGTTGCAATTGGCTCCAGGCACAGCAAACCTGGAGTTTCTGTCAGCGTGTGGGGCCTTGTGCAAACCTCAGGGCTGGCACCTCATGAAAAGCCAGCGGTGTGTGAAGAGCTCAGGCTCCTGCTGGTGCTGCTTGGCTGCAGATCCTGCTCAGCTGACAGCTCCCAGGCCAGCACCTTCCAAAGAGCAGAAAGGCTGAGTTCCAGTTCCCATCCTGAGTGGGAGAAGCAGGAGCTTGGAGCATTTGCCAGCCCAAACACCTCCCAAAGGACTCACCCCCAGGTAGAGCCCAGCACTCCTGGCCCAGCTCCAACCACACAGCATCTCACCCTCACAATGACCTGCAGCCAGCTCTCCTCCAGGTGGTTCAGCGCCTCAGGGCCAGAGCTGTTGGCTCTAAGGGCACAAAAGCATTCTGGGAGGGCTGGTTTTGAGCTTTCTGCCCCCAAAGTTAAACCTTCTAGAATCTGTGAAAGAAACCAAGCATACAGGCCTAGCTGGCAGCTTCTCTGCTCTGCTCAGGACACTTCTGACAAAGCAGCCAGGGGTGTCTACCAACAAGTCATCATGGGAGCAAATGCATCAGATCAATCACAGCCACCCTCTGGCAATGAGAGGCCAACATCTGCAATTGGCTTTAAATGTTTTCAGAATGCTCAACAAGTTAAGAGGACTTTTGAGAGACTCTGCTTTTCCTTTCTCAGTAAAAACAAGATATAGGGTTGGAACAAAAGCTCTGTGGGTCACAGCAACAACTGATCTAAGTTACTGCTGGCTTAAACCTGCTTTGTGCACACTAAAAACCACCCCTGCAGAGGAATCCCTTCTCCTGAGCCTCTCTTGCCATGTGGCCTATCACATTCTGCACCAGGGAGGGCTGAACCCAGGAAAAAACCCACAGGAGCTGGACTCAGTGATGCTGATGGGTCCCTTCCTACCCAGCATTTTCTAGGATTCTTTGAAAAGACACTTCCATACACACCAAGGTCTGCTCCTGGACCTGAGGCTTTGTTGGAAAATAAGGTAAAAGCTGAACATGTTGACACAAGCAGAGAGCACAGCATCCAGGATCAGTGTATTTCCTGACCTCATTCCCAGAAATGGCTGATCCTGTTCTGAAAACCCTTTCCTAGAAAGAAACCAGCCTTAGGTGGACATCTGGCCTGAAAATGTGCTGTTTGGGGGCTTCAGGTTAGGGGACATTCTCAGTAATAAACAGGGATGAAAGCAATGCCTCTGCTCCTTGCCTGTGCTTGTCACAGTGCCCCAGCCTTGGGAAATGAAGGGTTCCCAGCAGCAGAAATGGTTCTAATGCTGCTCTTCCATGCTGAGCTGCCTTAACCCCCTGCACACAAGATGTGTTTCAATAGATCAAGAGTAGGAGAAAACCCCTCAGCATAATCTGCAGTATCCTTGGTGTAACCTGCTGCCCTCCCTGCTGAGGCTTTGCTGCAGGATAGGGCCAAAGACCACAGCTCATCTCTCCTCACTTACACAAAATGAGGCTCCTGCAAATTGCATTCCATGGGAACCTGTTTTAATTAATAATTCCCTTTTCTATTTCATATACCTTACAGGTTTTTTGTATTTTAACACCCTTCACAAGAAACTGGTTCCAAAGATCTTTCATAAGCCGTATCCTGAGGAGCCACAACCACCTGCAAACCTGTTTTCCTTTCCTAGAAGGAAACTGGTGAACTGCTTTCCTGGAAAGCAACTGGGTGCAGTAAATGCATGGCACAGAGCACAAGAGGAGCAGAGGAAGGAGTCAGGAGTTCTGCTCCTTGCAGTGACATTGTTGGGAAGCTGACACTTCAGGTGACACACCCACAGCTGGAGCCCTCAAGGCCTTGTGCATGAACTGCTCACAGCATCCAGCGTGCAGCTGAACTGATTTAACTTCAGATGCCAAACCCTGCCATGCTGCAAATCCATCTTTGGGTAATTCTGAAAAACCTCTTGTGAAAATCTCTGAGAAGTCCCTTCCAGGCCTTTGCAAGACACTAATAGGGTAAGTTCTCACCCCCTGGAACATCATTAAATGCTCTAACAAAAAGGGGAAAGATTTTCTCACCTCACCTGTACCCACCTGCTGGCAATTCCCATTCCCTCCAGGCAGTGCTTTTCCAACTCTTTCAGCCAGAAGGTTCCAGCTCCCCAGAGAGATTCCCCAGCCCTGACACACTCAGGGATCCACAGGGCTGTTCAAAGGCTCTGCAGCAAGTCTGTCCTTTCCAATCCAAGGCAATGAGAGAGAAATCAGTCTTTGCACAGCTGTTGCACACTCACATTCCCAGCAGGCTCTGACACTGCCCACCCTGAGAGGAATTCCATCATTTGCCCACACCAACTTGGCAATATTTACCCTTATTTCCATACAAACTGGCATCCATTTAATTCAACTCTTTAACTGCTACAAACCACCATGTGGTCAAAAAAAGCTTTTTGGAAGAAGAGCACCCACACCACCTTCTGCAAAGCTGTGACAGACACCCCTGGAGCCCTGTGGGTGGGGGTTCCATGGGGACAGACCTTTTGGAGACCTTGAGAGCCCATCCAAACCTCTGGGCCCAACAGCGAGGCCGTGGATGTGGTACAGGCAGATACATGAGCATACAGTAATGGTGAGAATATTTTTTCTTTTTTTTCTTTTTTTTTAACAAAACATCAGAGAAAAGTGTTTTATTGTTACTAAAAAAAAAATAACCAAACAATGCTCTAGTGTTTTAGGCCATGGATTCTCTAGCTCAGATTCATGGGGTGGAACATTAACAGGGAAAGTGTCTCATGGACCTCTCCCCTCTGGCCACAACCAGGCACCTCCTCCCTTCCCCGTGGTGATCAAATCACATCCTCAGGCAAGTACAGCAATTGTTTACATGTAAAAGTAAGATTAGGAAAGTAATGTATTTGTAGGCTTTCTTCCCTTTTTTTTTTTTTTTTTTTTTTTTGTTTCTTTTTGTTGTTGTTTTTTTTTTTTTTTAAAGAAGTGATTTAGCAGCTGGAAAGAAAAAGACAGCATCATGTGAGCAGTCAGTGCTGCAGACACCCCCAGCAAATGCTCCACAGGTTACTCACGGTCCATGGCCCACAGTTCACAAACCACATTGCAGAGTCCTTGATGGCAGGTGATTCTCTCAGTGAGGTCATCTTGGGTGGCAGCAGCTGGGTCTGGAGCAGCAGCCCGGGTCTGGCTGGGCACGGGAAGGGCTCCCATGGCTGTGGCTGTGCCCTGGCCATGTTGGCACTTGGGCAGTGCCAGGTGGGCAACGCTGCTCCTCCATCCTGCACCCTCCTGGCGTGGGCTGTCGGATCTCGGCTCTCACAGCTGTGGCCTCCAGAGCTGCCAGGGTCACAGTCCCCACTGATCCACGTCACAGAGACCCAGCTGGGCTCGGCCACGTCCGCCCTGAGGTCACCATGTCCCAGCCTCGGGAACCAACCGCTCCCGCTCGGCCCCGCAGCCACCACTGGCTGCTCCTTGGCCAGGGGCCTTCTCGGCACAACAGCATCCCCTTGTTTTGTATTTTCCTTTTTTTAACAATTGCTCTCACCCTTCATTTTTGGTAGTCACACACAGACACACACTATATTTACACAATTTGGGCCCGAGGACCTACGGCATGCCAAGGAAGCCAGCACCGCTCAGGATGGTGCACACATTCAGCAGCTGTCAAAGGAGAAGTCGTTTTAATTTCTTTTAAACTTGCAATGTTTGTCTTTATTTTGTTCTTTATATTTTGAAAGTGAAAAGAAATAGTATTGAGTCAATTTCTTTCTTTTTTTTTTTTTTTTTTTTTTTAAATATTTGTTCTATGTATTTACAAGCCTTAAAGTTGCTCTAAAGGTTCTCAAAGTATCACTAGTACTTTTTTCCCCGGGGTAGCACGGTTTTCAGTGAGTTATTTTCGGAGCACTCTGGTCCGCAGCGGTTTTCTCAAATGCATTTTTCTTCCGATCCAAGGTTATGTATGGTTTGATTACTATTTTCTTTTTAAATTTCTGAAGCAAGCTGAGAGGCAGGCAGAAAAATCTGATGACAATAAAAAAAAAATTGATCTTGTCCTCATCTAGCTCACCCCAACCCCCTTCAAAGTTTTGTTGATTTATCATGCTTTGAAACAAAACTGAGGTGCGTATGAAGGGGAGGGAAATTTATTTCTTTGCTTTTGTTCTATTATACAATTTGTTTACAGAAACTGCAAATTTAAAAATTACACTGGCATTTGCAGTCCTTAAAATAATAAATTAAAAGTTTTCAACTTGTTTTTGCTAAACAGATTTGTTTCGCTGTGTGTTTTCCTAAGTATGAGTCCTTGTTTAAAAAGAAAAGAAAAAGATTAAAACAGAAAATATTTTCTATAAATAATACATGTATTTTGGTTTAGTGCTCCCGCCCTCAGGTTTGAAGTTTACTTTTTGTGGGTTTGTTTTCAAGTACCTTTTTGCCTCCATGATCACCTCGGTGTTTATCGGGTTTTACCTCTCCCACTCGTGCGTGTGTGGGGCAAGGGGGGTCTGCGAGAGAGAATTGGCCTTGCTGCACTGTGATTGGCGAAGACGTGAAACTTTTTAAAAAAATACTTAAATTGTTTCTTTTTTTTTTGTTTGTTTGTTTTAAATCTGTATTTTTTTTTAAGTTTTAATTATCCTCTGACTCCTCTTCGGCCTCCCGTAGCCACGTGAAGAACGCCGTGACGGATTTGAGCGCTACTCCTTTCCCGTTCTGCTCCGCCGGGTCCTTGCTGCTCTCCCACTTGTAGAAGGCATCCTCTGAAATGACCTCCTCGTCATACAGGCAATCGAAAAACATCCGCAACAAATCTGCAGTAATGGGATAAAGGCACCAACATCTGTCAGCCCTGGCTGCACATAAAGGGATTAACGCGACCTCTTGGCACGGGAGATGATGGGAGAGACAAGGGAAACACAGAGCTCTCACTCAGTTATTGCTTTGGCTGCTCACACTCAGGTAGGGGGAAAACTGACCCCTTGACACTGTCAGAGGAGAGGGGAAGCTGGGAAAGCAGCTGTGGGATTCTGTTATCAATATGTTATCTAGGGACTGCCTGCAAGCAGGATCTCCTCTGCACCACATGGCTGGATTCCCTCCAGCCCTGGATTTTTGTGGCTCATCAGGAGAGATAATGCCCAACTAATGTCATAAAGGGCACTAAGGATGATCATGTTGGATGTTTTGAGGCATTCCCGGATTTTGTGCTGCAGATTCCCTGGGAATCCCTGCTTCTTTGGCTACTCCCTTGCCTCTTGTCCCACAAGGGTTTTCTGTAGCATCTCTGGGACAAAACTCATCAGTTGACCAGCTCATTTATTCCCTCCAAGCCCACAGACATCTGTGGAGTAGCAATGCAGTTCTCATTGCATCCCAGGTACTGAAAACTCTGCAGATTTTTTTTTTACTGCTCTTTTTTGCTCTCTTTTTATCAACAGAGCTTTGTCCTTCCTTCTGTGTAGCTGCTCACAGAACAACCAGAAGAAGAGCCAGCCTCTGGCCAAGCATTTGGGAACTTGAGCTGCTCTAAAAATCTGGGATCTGGACAAGCTGAACCCACCCTCACCAGCTTCTCTCATCTGCTACCTACAAAGGTAAGGAAAATACATCCTCATCCTCTTCCCATCTCCCACAGAACCCCCCAGCCCTTATCCAGGCTCAAATCCCCAGCACAGAGGCAACACTTACTAGGAGGTTGATCAAGTTTTACTATTGATGCTTGTAGTGCATAAAGTGCTTGTAGTTCCTTCTCTGTGTCTGAGTCCAGGTACTTGAGTAGGATGGGCACTCTCTGTTTGATAACAGCAGTGTCCACTCGGAAGCTGGAAGAGTCCGCTGAGGGGAGGAGGAGAAAGCAGGGTCAGCTACCACATGGCAACAGGGACAGCTCTTTGACTGCCTTTACTAATGCAAACTGCAATCATAAACACAGTTTGGAGTGGAGAGAAAAGGAGGATGAGAAGAAACAGCAAGTATTTTTGATTAATGGCTGTTTCTGGAAGTCTTGGTCCTTACAGCTCCCCACATTCACTGCCTGCAGTGACCCCAGCTCTAACACAAGCAGCAGCAGCACAACCTCACTTTGCAGTGCAAATGGTGTCTCCAGAGGCAACTGCATTAAAAAGGTTTTTAGAAATTTTTTTTCTAAAAATACCAGGGCAGAAACAGAAATCATAATTTGCACATGATATAGGAAATAGTGAATGTATAAAAATACGCATTAGAAGTCCATCAGCCACAAGAACAAATTATTCAGCAGCTTTCAAGTAGATCATGCAACCCAATTAAGTGATATTTTGAAAACAAAAGAAAAAAACTCAGAGGCAAGGCCAAAATTTGAACCAGAGGATGATTTTCCTTACACAACAGCCTTGGAAATGAAGTCCTGTGTCGTGTCTCTGTTAACACTAGGTGGCACGAGCAAGGCTGTGTTCCCAGCGAGAGGAAGGAGCTGGGCTGTCCCTCCCCTCCCTCACTGGTGGAATCCAGCCTGTCCTCCCCTAAATCACAGCTCAGAGCAGAACCAGAGCCTTTACAAGCACCACTTTTTGCTGTGCCAGATGCCAACAGTAAAGTTAAAGAAAACCAAGTGAACTGAGCAGATGTTTCTGCCTGCAGTGCTTTACTCAACCCCCACTGAGGGCTTGAGGCTCACATGTCTGGCTTGGGAGCCTTTCCTTCCCTGTGCTTCCAGCTGGAAAATGCACAGAAACCATCTTTCCAAAAGTGAAACTTTGGATATAAAACTCTCACAAGCCTGAGCCCCAGCCTGGCTTCTCTCCCACTGCCCACACTGGCTGCCCACACATCTTTGCTGGCACAGGAGTGGAAATGTTCATTGCCTGGATGGTGATCTCAGTCATTTCCACCTACATTAAGAAAATCAATGAAGAACCTGGCACTACCCAGAGCTGTCTGAGAGCCCTGCTCACACCAGGGGCACCTCAGGAACACCATACCCAGCAAAGAAGGGAAGGGACACCCTACTCTCAGGCACAATCCCAAATGATGGAAAAGCCTTGGCCAGGGAAATGTGATATAAACCTCAAAAATACCAAATAATTCTTTGCAGGTTTGGTTTGTGTGGTGTTTACACTGCAAGTTACTCACCTATAATAGCTGCTTTACAAACTGCTGTCATTAAAGCTCTAAGGAATGTAGGTGAACTCATCTGGCTTTCATCTAGATTAGCCTGCAATCAAGAGGAAATGGAGCAGTTAAAAACACTGCAGGACTGCAAAACTCCAGAGCTGAGCCTGGCAGCAAGTCCAGGCTCAGCTGCTGCTGTGGCACAAACCCAGCTCAGCCCTGCAACCCTCAGCTCCCCACTCACCCCCTGGAGCTCCCTCAGGGACATCAGCAGCAAGATCCCATCCCTTGGGATCCCTGTGCCACTGAGCACCTCCCTCAAGGAGCTGTTTGTGTGCAGAACCAAACCCACCACACTCCTGCAACGCCCTCAACAGTCTCAAAGAGTTTTGGGCTTTTCCAACAAACTTTACAGCGTGCTCCTTGGGTGGAGATTGTTTGTTTTGTAAAAGAAATTCAGGGAATGGCGGTGGAAACTGTCCAAGGCTCCAAAGAGCCTGTGGGTGATCCCAGATTTTCAGTGCTGCTTTCATTCCACTCTCAACTCCTCTAACAGCAGTGGAAAAATGACATTTCTAACACATTGCTCTGCCACAGAAATAACTGAACTGAACCTGACCAAAATTTAGTACAAGCATAGATATAAATGCAGAGGTTGGGTATAATTACAGACAATAAACATGTGAGTTAAAGGCAGCCAGAGACTGAGAGCAAAGACCATGGGTTGATAGGCCTTTTCCATTTTTCTTTCTTTTTATTTTCTCTTCCAGTGTCTGGCCCAGTGCACTGGGCAAAGGTGCTCTCAGTGACTGCCCAGGATGTTTTTCAGCAGGAAATTTGGAGAGGTCATCTTGGGAAAAAATAGTGAATTCCCTATTTTATGAAGAAACGATGTAGCAGTGCACATCTTAAATATACTAAGTGGCAGAAGCAGGATATTCAGTGTCAGAAAGTCTAGAGTATATAAAAGATTACACAGTTAATATGGCTAAAAGCCTTCCTTCCTGAAACTGACCCTTAAATACTGATTATATTTTAGATTTTAATTCTTTGGAAGTGTTGATTGCACAAACCAAATCCTCGCAGTGTCCCATAGCCTGAGATGTTCAGATCAGAACACATTTACAAAAGCAGTAAAACAGTCTGCAGGGAGGATGAAAATCTCTTTGTACCTCTACCCAGTCAAAGATTTGTTCATCATTCGCCTTGTCCTCAACAATGAGTTTTTCCAGCTGCTTGTTCAGCTCTTCTGCAGACAGTTCTTTCTCTGAAAGTGCTTCTGAGGAACTGGAACAGTCAGACTCCGTGAACTCCAACTTCTGCAACACCACATGGGATGATGGCAATTAGTGAAATGCACTTTCCTAGGCTGAATTACATCAGATTGAAGTAGGAAATTACATTTAATTCTGCTTCCTGGCATCTCTCACTTGCTCAGTTGTTGTTACAATATCAACTTTCCCTGTTCCAAAGGTTAGGAAGCATTTTACACATGGGAACTCCATTATCCAGCAAAGACAAGGAGGCACCTCAGGCAGCTCCAGCACAAAATCCAGTGTGCATTGCCTGGCTGGAGCTATAGGGGCTGGAATGCAACACCCAGAGCTGGCACTGGCTCAAAGGAATTGCAGCCAGTGCCCCAATTCCTTGAGATCTGTGACAGATGAGCTGCAGTCCCCTCAGCAAGGCCCAGTCCATGGTAATAATTTCATTTCCTGCAGCACTTCCAAAGTGCCACAACAGGGCAGTGGATCACTCAAAGCTCCAAAGGGAGGCAGTGACTCCCCGAGGAGCAGCACCAGCAGGAGGTGAGGTGCCTCCATCAGTCCTGGCTCCCTCCAGGACCATAACCCAAGGTGGGATGAGTGAATAACTGCTACCATTAATTGTGGCCCTTCTGCAGGTTGTCTGTCCTTGCTCTAAAACTCATTATTGAATGTTTTTTTCCCAGGACAGGCTTGTCCTCCCTGTGCTTCACATTGTGGTGCTGAAATCATCTACCCCAACTTGGACACACTTCACCCCAAATTCCAACTGCACATAAGAACGGGATGGAAGAGGATGAACAAATGGGTTTGATCTGAACTCACCTGTTCCATGAGAAAGGTATGTACATCCTCCCCTTCGGGCAAGTAGTCCTTCCAACTGAGGCCAGACTCCCTCCATAAGGCTCCCACTTTCTTATGGCTCTGAAACACAAGAGTTTGTCCCTTTAAAGAGCTGAGGGACACCTGGCAGCTCACAGGGGCCGGAGTGGTGCAGCTGTGTCAGGAGGAATAAAGGACACTTCAGCCACCCAACAAACACCCAGCAACGAGTGAGAACATCTGGAGAGCCCGTGCAGGAGGAACCACATGTGCTGCAGAGGAACCACATGTGCAGTCCCCAGGAATGCACATCTGGTCAGGTGGGCAAGGCAGGAGTGACACGGGGGGGTCGCAGCGAGCGCCGAGGTCACCCTGAGCAGTGACACTGGGACAGGGCACCTTCCACACCTGATTCAAACCCTTCTCCTAAATTACTCCATCACACACTCCCTTGCCTTGACAGTAAGGCTCTGGCAATTTGCTCCTTTGAGAAAACTCCTCATTTACTCAGCTGTTTTCAGCCTCAAATTCAGGCACAGAATCCCAAATCCTCTCTTCAGTTCCTCGAGTTTATGCAAACCTTGAGAGCAGTGCCCTTGAGCACAGACAGTTCAGCCTTTTGCAGCCTCTAATGTCACACTGACCTTTGAGCCTCCTGCCTCAGAGAGCACAGTTCTGACACACACAGTTCTGACAAGAATAAAAATGCTGAGCACAACCAGCTCTTTTCACCCAAATGCTTTGCCAAAGTTTCACCTTACAGCACCTGCTCACAGGAGATCACTGGGTAGCCTAAGCCAAGCTGAGAAATGCTGCCTGATTTTCAGTTTACAAAGCAGATTACAACTTTCAGTTTACAATACAGGTTGTTAAGAGCCAACTGTGCATAGTTCCTGCTCTGATCCACCAAGATCTGGGTTAGATGGCTGATGTTATGCTGAAATACCCGAGTCCAAGTCTTGGACTGGACAAGATCTGATCAGAAAGCTGTGGCAGAAACAGAGACCCAAGGCTGTGCTTCCACACCCAGAGCACAGCAGCTTTTCTTTCACAGAATAGTTAAAAAAAAAAAAGGAAGTCGACTGTCCAAACAAGCACAAGACTAAAATAAATAAATAAAAAGTCACTCTTTGCACTGTTGGACTGAAATGCTCCTGGAACATTCAACCTTACTTGAATGCATGCTTGGAAAAAAAAAAAAAAAAAAAAAAAAAAAAAAAAAAAAAAAAAAAAAAAGGCAAGTGAGGGATTTTACAGGGTTGGAAAATAGACACTATCCAAAGTGCAGGATTCAGCTGAATCACAAAAAAAACCCCCCCAAAAAAAAAAAAAAAAAAAAGACAAAAAAATGGAGATGAGTTATAGGGAAACCACCAAACTGGTTGGACACGCAGCTGTGAGGTGTGAAAGAGAGCTCTGGGAGTCCCGGGGTGAGGAGGTGTCACTACCCCAGTGCTGGGTGAACCTCGAGAGTCGCAGCTTTAGTTTGGATAAGCACACAGCAGTCTGAGGCCATCGCAGCTTATCCGAACCCTGAGAACCTCTCCGGTCTGCAAGAACAGTTCTCTCGCAAGATTCCCGGCACTTGCTGCTTCTGCTCAGCCCAGAAATCCCTTGAGCATGTCCCTCTTGCAGTATTTCAGCACTCTTAGCTTCTGGGAGAAGCCAGGTGCAAAGGTACCTGCAAAAGGGAAAAGTGATGAGAAAACAAAAAGTTAACTCAACTTTTTGGAACCTCCTAAGGGTTGCTTGGAAACTGGGGGTGCGAGGCAGAGTTCCTAAGTTAGCTGGACTGGCTGGCCCATCCCTAAATGTCCTCAGGTGGGAATGGTGAAGGTTTCATGCATGAACACGAGCGCTGCATCCACTCCTCCCTCTGGAGGACACAGCACCAGGCACTCACCATTTGTTTGCATAGAAGGTGCAAGATTTCAGCAAGCAAGACGCCGGCTCTTCCCACAGGAAGCAAGGGTTTGCTAAATTCTCTAGAATGAAAGAAAAACAGGTGTTTTTCTGTTATAATTTAGGACTTCTGTTATAATTTTCTGTTATAATTTTGGGATGCAAATCCAGAAAACCAGTGACCAAACTGAAGCAGGAAATCATCTTTAAACTTCTGCCAGGGAGGAAGGATTTGATTAATCCAGCACTGCTGATAAAACATTTAGTGATGCAGTGACCTTGTCACTACAGGGCTAATTACAAAGATTTGAATTTTACATCAAAAAATATTTTATATTTATGTCAAATCCACTCATTTTTGTGGAATGCTACACTTGGGTAGAGGGAAAAGACTGCTATTTTCTTAACATACTGTGCTCCCAAATCACTCCACTCTACAGCACGGGGGTATTTTTAAGCTCAGCTGGAACTAAGAGAAATAGGAACCATTGAACTGGTTCACAGTTAATCCCCAGATATGTAAGGACATATAGAAAATACTGGAATTCTGGTCCAGGAAATGGTTTCTGGTCTTGCAGACAAGGTTTTGTGCCCGTTTAAGGCAGTGCCCAGGTGGTAGAGACATGGAATCCCAGTTTGGGCAGGGACACCTTCCACTGTCCCAGGCTGCTCCAAGCCCATCCAGCCTGGCCTTGAACCCCTCCAGGGATGAGGCAGACACAGCTGCTCTGAGCAAGCTATGCCAAGGCCTCCTCACCCTCACAGAGAGGGGAATTTATTCCAACATCCCACCCAGCCCAGCCCTCCTTCAGTTACCCTCTGACCTTCTAGAATGCCTCACTCTCTGCAAGTGCAATTCCCAGAGCCTCTGTGCTCCCAAATCACCCCACTCTACAGCACTGGGGTATTTTTAGCTGGAACCAACAGCAGTTTTATGGATAAAACCCTTCTCCAAGGGTGAAAACACCAAGCTCCCTTCCCAGCAGAGCTCTCAGGCTGGTGTGGGCCCCCAAGGATGTGCAACAGCTCTCCTGAGCCTCCAGCACTGCTCATCCTCCACCACTGATGGAAATCATACAGAGAAATCACTACAGGCACAGCTGGGAAAGCATCACTTACTGTATAAGTTCTCTCATAGAGATTCCTCCTTCTTTTAACATGGGGGTCACCAACTCAGCCAGGTACAGCCAGATATGGGGTATATCTATGGCCATGTCATCTGCCATCTCCAGGGTCTCAGAGAAACTTCAGAAAGAGGAAAAAAACATCAAGTGTTAAATCAAATTTAATTGGAGACATTTCCATCAAAGAAATCTGTGCTTTAAAAATATTTTTTAACATAAGAGGAGTGAAGAGAGAGAGGAGGGAGGAGAATCACAAAGATAACAAAAAACCTGTTGACATTTTATGCCTTTGGTACTTCCAAACTGCCAAGACTGAATTTCTCCATGCAGTAACAAGGAGAATATGTGGAAAAGACACCACCTTTGGTAGATCCAACAGATACACCCAGGAAAACTCCTGTTATAATAATTCTTATATCCAGTACCAAATCACTTGCTAAACAGTAACATCTATAAAACTAAAAAGCTTTCTTATCTGTATATATAAACTATGAAGTAAATAAAACCTTAAAAACATCTAAATATTTAGAGAAGGGGGTGAATCCTAACAGAATTCCAAATGTAAGGTAAGCAGTGAAATGTCTGTCAGAGCTCAGTTCAGCAGTTTCTATCTGCAGCAGGAATTATAGGGCTGCTCCCCAGTGATACACTTTCCAGAATGGCTCAAAACTCTTCTTTCCCATGAAACCCTTGCAGGTGGCTTCACTTCCCATGCCTGGGAGATGGCAATTTTTCTGCTCTCCTGCCAGTTTCTATCATGGTTTGTTTTTCCTTGAAAACCTTGAGAAGCCCAGTGTCCTGTTTAGTGACTATAAATCCACATTTTTTTCTTATGTTTCAAACCAGGAACCATTTCCTTTGCTTTATTCTTTGCAACCTCTGCTGCTCCTCCAGCCTTTCTGGCAGAAATTATTTTCCTGTTGTGCATCTCCCCAGCCACAGGGTGGGACCAGTGTTCACCCTGTGATCCCTCATTACATGGTCACTTCTCCTGTGTCAGCAGTGAGGTGGTTTCTGGTGTTCTCCTCAAACCCTCTGAACACCACTTGCCCTTTCCATCATCTTCAGGAGCTGTTTCACATTGTTTATGTCACATTCAGAGCACAGATCCCAATATTTCATCAAGATCCACTTATCCAAACTCCAGGAAGCTCAGGAACAACTTTCATCAGAATAAATTTTGGGTGTGTATCACCTCAAACGAGTCCCTCTGACCATCAGTGCTGTGAGGACACAGAGTATTTCCTGTGGATTTAGATTTTTTTCAGCAGTTCCATATGATTTTGAACTCAGGCTGCCAAAACCTTTCCTGTGAACTGGATGAAGTTCAGGGGCAGACAAAAGTGCAGGGAGTTTCCTGTTGGAATGATCAGTGGTACCACAATGACAGGGACTCAGATTAAAGCCAGACAGAGCCAACTGTTCTTCAGCAACTCAGAATATTTCATCTACTCCTTCACTGCTGCATTTGTGTTTTATTCCTGTTTTATCCCTCCTGTTCTGTACTCCAGTGAGGACTGAGAGCCACCAGGGACCTCCATGGGAGCAGGGATTGTTTTAGGACTGGACAGCAGGCTGGGAACACAAATCTCAGGGAGCTGAAATGAGCCAGCAGCCGAAACTTGGGTCTCTCTTGGCAGGTCCAACCCCTCTGCTGTGTGTTCTCCTCCTCAGCCCCTCGAGGGCTCAGCCCTCCAGCTCAGCTGTCCTGGAAATGGCAGGGTGTGGGTGAAGCCTTCTTCCCAGTGGGACAGTGCCTGTTGTGTGAAGGATTCTGATTTCCTCCTGTTCCACTTAGTCTCAGGGATTTGCAAAAGTCAAACAGGGAGAAATGCAGCACAAACAGGGATCTGAGCACACACATTTAAACAGACACCTACAGATCTGCTTCAAAATGCAAGCTGATGTAAATATGAACATATTTATGTTCACTAAGGCATCTGAAACCCTTTAAAATATATTACAGCAATAATATTCCTTATAAATACACCCAAATGACACAGTCCTTCCATAAGAACGTGTGGAGAGGGCAGGGTACCAAAACAAGGTGGGAGATTTCTCTGCAGCACAGCATCCATTTGCAAGAAACACTGCAGAAAAGAATCTGTGGATTCTCTGAGCAGAATACCAACCCCTTGAAGAACTCCTGCTTGCTCAGCTTTCCTGAGTGCACCAGCTGATGTAACAACTGGCCCATGTGATCCCTGGTGATCTGGCTCCGCTCCAGCGTGGACTCCACGCCCACACGCACGAACACCGGCAGCAGGCTCTGGGCACTGAGCTCCTCCACACACTGCATGGCCTCCTGTGGAACAACACACAGAGTCACCCTCCTCTGAAAGCAGCAAACCACCCTCCTCTGAAAGCAGCAAACCACCCTCCTCTGAAAGCAGCAAACCACCCTCCTCTGAAAGCAGCAAACCACCTTCCTCTGAAAGCAGCACACACACCCTCCTCTGAAAGGAGCAAACCACCCTCCTCTGAACAGCAGCAAACACACCCTCCTCTGAAAGCAGCACACACACCCTCCTCTGAACAGCAGCAAACACGTGGCACAAGAGAATTTCCTACTGTAACACCAGGGATTTTTGGTGAAATGAGGATTTAGTGAGGCTGCCAGGCAAAGTGGTTCCTAATTCACTGAGGTTCCACAGCCTCACTGAATTAGGCTGTGGAACTTCATCACATAATAGTAACAAAAACAACAGTAATAGCAATAATGGAATTTATACCACTCAGCTAACAAATCACATTCCAGGGCTGCTTGGATGGCAGGAGTTATCTTCTGGATGCCACCAAAACACTGATTACTATATCAAATATCAAGTCAAAAAAAAGGTATCAGACCAGATTTGTTACTGACCTGACCAGGCACAAATGCCTGTGTTACAAACCCACAGCCCATCGAGGAGCAGAAAATAGCTGGGGAGCACTTGGAGAAGATTTCCCCTTTCTAAAGCTCCCACTTTCTGACTTGAGCATTTTGCAACCTAGACAAAGAAACACTCAGAGACTTTGAGAGCAGCTCTCAAAGTCCCACATCAAAAATCTCCATTACCATCACAAGGACCTTCCAGTGACCTTCTGGGTCCAGCCCAGAGATCTCAGTGGCCTTCCTGCTTCCTTAAGCAGTCAGAGCTTTGCTGCACCTGAGGGCACCAAGAATCCCCCAGTACCAACTAATTCCTGATGCAAACAAACTGCTTTGATTCCATGGACTTTGAACCAGCCCTGCCCTGCCTAATGCAATTCAGCTCCACCTCCAGCAGGCCACAGAAATACAGAAATACCCAAATTGCTGCATTTGTAAACAGGGACCTGAAGAGGCCCCTTCATCACAGGCAGTCAGGGCAGCCTTTGGAGTCCATCATAAGCAGGAAAAGAGCAGAGACTCCTTGGCTCACCAGCCCCTGGGTCCCAGGCCAGCTCACTGCCAATCAGAGCAAGGTTCTTCCTCTCCAAACCAAGTATTTAATAATTAATCCCATTAACTAGATATGAACTCCGAACAATCCATCATGAGAATATTCCTCTTTCCAGTTATTAATTGGAAGTTCAATGAAATGGAAGCAGCAACTCTGCTTTTAAGGTGCCAAACCAGCAACTCCCAAGGGCTGCCATTTCAAACTTGGCAGGTTTTAAAATTTATTTCAGTGAAAGATCAAATGAAGCAGCCTTGCAGCCAATGTAACACTTCCTGCAAACTCCCTGGACGAGCTAACAACCCCATTTACAAGGGAAACAAAATTTCAACCTTTTAACTAGGAAGTGATGACAGCTGCTCAGTAATTTCCAATGTTTATTAAAAATCCTCTGGAGTGGTTTGTTCAATATTTAGTATTGCTTTATCTGCCTCCAGATCAGAACAGCACATGCTTTGATAACTAAATGAAAACCTCTGTTTATTTTCCCACTAGCTTTTCTGCTTCCAAAATTGCTGGTATTATGGAGCTGCTCAGTGATTCATGACAGATACACATCCATCCTGCTACTTAAAACACACAGCCTGGGCTGTTCTTCCTATTTCCAGGAGGGCACAAAACAAGCTTGGGAGACAGACAAGTGTCCTGAAAGTGCCCCTGGAGCTGCTGCTGGGTTCTGTCTGTGGGCTGGGTGCTCACAGAGACACATCCTGGACAGAAACCACTGCAGCCCCTCAGAGATGTCTGTTAAGTGAGGTTTTCATCTTGCTTACCTTAAAATCATTAATATGCAAGAACTCATCAATGATAGATTTGCATTTTCTCTCTATTTCCTCTTCTGATAGTGAAGGCTTTTCCTGCACTGGAGCTGGGGGAACTTCTGGCTTGGCTGGTGGAAATACAACAACAAAAAAATGTTTGGAAAAGGAAAATCAGCATTTCAGAGATGTCATTCTGAGAACTGAAGTCCCTAGGGCAGGTGTGTCCCCTGTCCCATCCTCAGGTTCTTTGATGGGGCTTGGAGCAACCTGGGACAGATGAAAGGTGTCCCTGCCCACAGGAACTGGATGAGCTTTAAGGTTCCTTCCAACTCAAACCATTCTGGGATTCTGGGATTCTTTCCTGGCTACTTTCCCCTCATATGAACTCCCAATATTTCTGTAAGTTGACCTTGCAGGATCACAGCTGGCAGTGGCACAGGTCAAACACCTTCAAAGCTCTGCATGAACATTAAATAATTAAATGGGAGCTGCTGCAGCAAAGTTAAAATGTGCTGACTGAGATGGGCAGCAGCTCAAGGCAATCTCCCAAACACATCCCAAAACCCCACGGACTGTCTAGAACATCCCAAAGCTTCAGGACAAGCCTGTGCTGTGGCAGTTGAGGTGTTTCCCTCACTGCAGCAGTTTCCAGATGTTTCCCAGGGAAGGAGCTGAGTGTTGTCCTTACTGTAAAGGTTCTGTCCCCTTAAGTGTCACATTTTCCAACTAACAGAGCAGCCCAGGCTGGCAGGAGGGAAAAGCAGGAGCTGCAGGGCTGACAAGGTGACAGACAGGTCACCCTGGTGGGTGCCACCCTCCTGCTGCACCAGGGCTGGCTGGAAGGAGGGCTGGCAACAACAAGGTGCTAAAAAGCTGCTGTGCACCGTCTGACCCAAATCCCTGCCCTGGGGAATCCTTGAAAAGGGCAGATATGGCATTCCTGAAGAACTGACACTGATTTGGGGACAGTGACAGGATCAAACAGGGCAGTCAATGCCATGGGTGGTGCTGTGCTGGCACCTGCAGCCTCTCAGCCCTGCTGGATCCCACAGAGGAGCTGCAGAGAGGGGTGAGGCCCAGGCCTGCCTGGCTCAGCTGGGTCACCCAGCTCTGGGAGGTGCATCTGTCACTGCCCTGCACAGACAGACACCTGTCCCTGCTCCTGACAGGTTCTCCTTGTGCCATCCACACATCCAGAGGAGCCCTCACCAGGTTCCTTGGCTTTGTTCCTCTCGGCCTCGGTGCTGTTCCTGTCCATCTCCATGGCTCCTGTCAGCTGCTTCACCGTCTCCAGCATCTCCCTGCGCTGCTCCTCCTGGGCCTGGTTGTCCAGCAGCAGCTCCTTGCTGCTGCTGCCCCTCAGGAAGGTGTTGGGCCGGGCCAGGGAGGGTGGCAGAGCTTTGTCATTCTTCTCCCTGCCCGTGCTCCCACGACTGCCAAACAAAAACACAAAACGCAGCTCAGGGGTGAGGAGAGGGACTCCAGGGCTTCACTGCAGGGAAAAACACCCCCCAAGCCCTGCAGGATTGCTGGCTCTGTTTCTTACAGAGAATTTGCAGGACTGCTGGATTGTTGGCTCTGTTTCTTACAGCTGTATCCACAACCAAAATGAACTCAATTTCAGAGATGCACAAACACAAATACCCAGAGTGGACAGGAACAGCCAATGCTTCCTAGAGAATATATGGAAAAGCACACCTCTACAGCACCCGTTTTATAATGGAATAGTGAATTTTATAACACATGGACTCTGTTTCCCTTTGAAATGGTGTGGGAGCTTTAAATTAGATGCAACAAAGGAATTCCTCCCTGGCAGGGTGGGCAGGCCCTGGCACAGGTGCCCAGAGCAGCAGGGGCTGCCCCTGGATCCCTGGCAGTGCCCAAGGCCAGGCTGGGCAGGGCTGGGAGTGCCCTGGGACACTGGAAGGTGTCCCTGCCATGGCAGGGGGTGGGAATGGGTGATCTCTCAACTCTCTCCACCCCAAAACATTTTGTGATTCCATGAGAGTTGTATTTTTTACCCATAAATTAAAAAATACCTCCCAAAGAGTGAAGGCTCCCAGTAACAGGTGACAATTATCTGTCCTATTAATTACTGTGTTAATGAGTAAGATGGGCAAATTGAAACCATAATGGAATAAGCCTGAGCTTTACTTGAAATAGGAGGGAAAACATTGGAGGCACAACCCAGGAAAACACTTCAGCAGCTTGTGTGCACTGAAAGGAAGACCCAGTGACATTTTAAATGAACTGTACATTTATAAACCACGTCTAGAGTTAATAAATTATTGAGGGTTAATACATGTTTCATGCTCCACGCTGGAGTGGCTGCAGCCCTGAAGGAACTGGAGCGACAGAGAGGCTCTGGAGTTTTTTGTTGGATGTGGGAGCATGGGCAGGTCACAGCTGCTGGGAAGGGTCAGACATGGTTTAATGCTGCATTTCTGCCAGGTTTTAGGTGTGTTTATCTGGATAAATAAACCTACTGACCTGGCTGAATTCACAGCCATTAAATCCAACCTATTTATTACTACATTTTATCTGAAGAGTTTTTAAAATGTTAAACACAACCACCCTTGGCTGAAGGGTGAACCGGAAACTAAAACATTAATCAAAATGGTTTTAAAAATTCATTCCACCTCTCTCTCCTATGATATTATAAAATACAGGCATGTTGGAAGCTAACTCAGAGTGGGAAAAGGACCCAGCCATTCCTGGAAAAGCAAGGAATTCTCTTTTTTCTGAGTGCTGGTGCAAAAGGCAGCATGAGGAGTGATGGAGTGACACTCACCTCGTTAAGGCCCTGCGAGATTCTAGTTCTGAAGATGCAGATGAGGCAGATACTGGGGACACTGGAGGCTGCAGGGCAGAAAATCTGTTCAGACTTGTGGCACTTGGTCGCAAGGAGTCTGGAGATGGTGGAGACAACACAGAGCAGAGCAACAAGGTCAGGAGCTGCTGAGAGCTCAGCACCACAGAGCAGCTCAGCCCAGCCACAGGGACAGAACTGCAGGGAAAGGCTGGGCCTGCCCCACCTCAACCCTTCCTGCCAGGAGGTCACACAGAGGGGACAGAGGGGAGCCCTCACTGGGGACAGCTCTGATCCCTGCCTGTGAGCAGGGACAGGAGCCAGGGAAGGGCTGGGGCTGGCCCAGGGGGGTTTGGGTTGGAGATCAGCAAAGGCTCTTCCCCAGAGGGTGCTGGCACTGCCCAGGCTGCCCAGGGAATGGTCCCAGCCCTGCCAGAGCTCCAGAACAGGCTGGGATTGTTGGGGTGTCTGTGCAGGGCCAGGGGTTGGGTTTGATCCCTGTGGGTCCTTTCCAGCTCAGGACACTCCATGACTCTGTGAACCCCACCCAAAGGTGCTCTGTGAATCTCTGTGAACCCCACCCAAAGGTGCTCTGTGAACCCCACCCAAAGGTGCTCTGTGAATCCCACCCAAAGCTGCTCTTTAGCAGCAAACCCAGGGTGAGGGTCCATCCTCACTTACCCATCTCGCTTGCCTTGGCTCCACCACTGCTGCCCTTCCCCCAGCTGCCCAACTGGGCTTTAGGCACGAGCTGAATCTTCTCATCTATTGTGGGCTGTAGAACACACCAAGAGGTACAGTTACAAGGGCAAATCCTACAGGGTAATGATAAATGGGAGATTTCTTGGCAATAATCCCAGTCTTGTGAACAGCAAAATACACTTCACATATTTCTGGAAGACTAAACTGTGGCCCAAGACAGGGAACACAAACAACAAAGGGCATCACAAAGAGTCTCTTCCAAATGTCAATGAGGGACATTCACAGTGAGCAGGAGCTTCTTTTTGTTGGGAATTCTGAAGCTCAGGAAGGTGGAAAAGCTCAGTATATCCCTATCTGAAAGCTGTTCAGTTTGTCTGTGATGTGTAAGCCAGATTCACTGTCCATCAACTCTCCAGTCATGGCTTTGGGGGGGATCTGCAGGACACCAAACAATCCAGAGGGCAAAGGATGACAACAGGTGGCAGAACTTGGAGGAAGTGGCGTCTGGCAAGAAGAGAATATTGATTTTACAATGTTCAGTGGGAGAGTTTATTGACAAGGAGGTTGTGACCTCGCAGATCTCAGGGGAGCTCCTGTCTCATTCCAAAGCAGCTGCTGTGGAACCAGCTCCATTTGTATGGAGCAGAGGAGGAGGGCTTTTCCCAGGTAAGCTGTAAGCCCAGGCAGAAGGAGGCTGAACCTCTCCTGCTAATGAAGTTTTGGAAGTTTTTTTATGACATTCAGAAGGAACAAACAGATTGGATTTGCAGAGGGGCTGCAGTCTGTCCAGGTCCTGCTGTACAGCTCTCCAAGAATCCAGGCACTGAGTGTAAAAATCCAGGGCAAGTGACATTAAGTGGGACAAGGGAATATTTAGGAGTCAATGATTTATGCAAAGGCCAGACTCCTCCTTGGCAAAATAACCCAGAGCTGTTCTGAACTTCAACAAAGGAGAAATCTCCAACTTGCCCAACCTGCAGCCTGGAAAATTGTCCCAAATTCACCAGTTTAATGGAGAAATAACAGGAGGATATTAATCTGGAGGATGACCATGAGAGTTTATCACATACTGGGGGATGCAACCATGCCACAAAGTTGAGAAACCTCTAAAGCAGACACAGCTCTCTCCATTCTACTGGAGCACCCTAAGTCTGGAGTGCTGCTGTTTGTGACACATTAAAATGGATGTGGCCTCCCTGTTTTACTGAGGAGCAGCATCAGATAAGGGTCTCAAGAACTTGGGGCAGCCAAGGATTTCCAGCAGGTGTTTGAGACCCCCAGGGGATGTGTTTGAGACCTGTGGAACATGGGGGCTGTGCTGCTGTCACACAATACCTTGGCTCACATTTTCATCACTGAATAAAATGCAGATTTTTTGATTGTGAGAGCTTCTGGAGCTCAAAAGGACACTGTGAACCTGAGAAAGAAGGTCTGCACACTCCTTTCCCTCAGGACAAAACAGGAACATCCAGAAGAAAATGCAGCTTGATTTACACCCAGTATTAACTCTGAAGATTTCAGTTTTGACCTGCACACACCATCCTGGTTCTTCCTGGACTAATAGATGTTTTATTGCCCTGAAGGAGGCTGTGCTGGCACCTACCTTGGTGATTTTAAGGAACTTGGTGGGGTCCAGCACTCTGCTGTTCTTTGCCCCCTGCACAGTGTTCCAGCCGCCTTCGTCGACCCGTGGGACACCTGAGGGGACAAACAGAGCCATGTTTGGCTCAGCTCAGCCCAGCTCAGATCAGCTCAGCCAGGTCAGGTCAGGTCAGCCCAGCCCAGCCCAGCCCAGCCCATTGCTGGGTCCTGCTTGGGAGCCTCCCTCCCCCTGCCTGCCTGTGCCCTCACACCCCAGCCTGCACAGAACAGCTCTCGCTCCTCCAGGGGCTGTTTTTGGAAGGGATGGCTCCTGGCAGGATTTCTCTGCATTCAGGAGCTCACAGGAGCAGGTGAGGTGAGAGCTTCCCCTGACCAGAGCCTCACTCACCCCACAATTCCTGCAGCGCTTGGCTGGTCTGACACAGAGCCCCTCAGGCACTCCCAGGTCCCTCACCTTCTCCTGGTGTCACTTTTAGGATAATTAAAGTCTACATGGATTTTTTTTCCATCCTGTTTTCAAAGCACTTTTATTTGACAATCCTTAGAGAATTTCCCAATCCCTAAAGAATCCCTATAATTACTCTCTCCTTGCCCTGCTCTGTCCCACTCTTCATTTTCCCAGTCACTTCAGCTTCATCTTCAGACAGTGCCCTGAGGGCCAGGAGCAGTTTAAGGTGACACCAAGACATTCCCTCATACAGAGTCAGCACCTCATGGCTTTAACAACTGAAGACAACATGGTTACTCCTGAAATGAGATGTTTTTCTCTTGAAATGAGATTTTTTTTCTCTTGAAATGAGATGTTTTTCTCTTGGAATGAGACTCTGCAGTGCATGAGAATGGATGGCAAATCTGACTTCTATATAATAACTTGTTAGAACAGATTTCTGGCAGCCTGTCACAAAATCCAACATGGTTTGTGGAATGGAATGTGTAAGCACTGTTGGCCTGTGGTTGGTTATTGTCACCCATGAGATTTGCCCCTGAAAATCCCCACAGCCACTCCATGGCAGATCTGCTCCTTTTCCAGCCTCTGACATACCAGGCCCCAATTTCCTTTGCTCATTACACATAGCAAAAAAACCTCACAATTTTTTTTCCTTTTATGTGGATTCCCTCTAAGGGCACTGAATGTGAAATGAGCAGCCAACTTGGCTTTTACTTTACCTGGTCTCCTCTTGTCTTTGGTCATGAGTTGTTGCACCTTCCTCTGTTCTTCCTGCTCCTCAATCTTGGCTTCTTTATGGATCTGCTCGATGGTCTTGGGGCCCTGGTCTGCCCTCCGTGACACCCAGTTGCACTGGGGAAGAAACAAAAAAACCAAATGTGCTCAGGGAAACTTCCAGAGGAGCATCAAACATGGGGAGTCTGAATATTGGGAACAAGGCCTCATCCTCCCACCCTTGTCATGCCTTAGAGGGCTGGAGAAAACCCTGTGGAGCTGGGACACATTATGGACATGGTTATGGGCATGGTTATGCACACATGGACATGGTTATGGACACATTATGGACATGGGTATGGACACATGATGGACACATTATGGACATGGTTTTGGACATGGTTTTGGATATGGTTATGGACATGGTTATGGGCATGTTATGGACATGGATATGGAATTGGATTATGGACACAGGACATGGTTATGGACACACTATGGACATGGTTATGGACACATGATGGACATGGTTATGGACATGGTTATGGACACATTATGGACATGGTTATGGACATGGTTATGGACACATTATGGACATGGTTATCCCAGCACCCCAGAGCAGACCCTTGCACTCAGGTACAGGGACTGCAGCCAAGACCTGACTGAATTCATTAATCCCCAGCCTGCACATTCCCAGCTTCTCTTTCAAGGCTCAGAGGAAAGAGAAGAGCTATCACTCTCTGTTTATGACTGATAAGTCTTTGTGGGAGCCTCTCCTCCAAGCTGGAGGGAAGAAATGAAAATAAAAAAAAAGAAGTGACTGATTTTAAGTGGAGACAGTGCTCTGCACTCCAGGAATGGTGATGGCTGACACAGGGGTCCTGCAGAGAGGAGCAGCTGTCACTTCAAAAACACTTTCCTTGCTTGATGTGTCTTTTCAGCCATGAAGTGCCCAGACCCCTCCAGCCCTGGAATGACCACACTGTCCCTTGCTGCAGCTCTTGGGGTAATTACCTCTACCTGCAGCCAAGATGGTCACTTCAGCCTCCACACAACCCAGACCAGCTCCCCTGGAGGGGAATTACAGCTGCTGGGAAGGTTTGTTCCACCCATGGTCACATCTTCACCTGCACAGTGTGGGGACCCCCAGCACCCCAGGTGTGCTGACCATGGCACCAGGACAACATGGAGACATCTGGCTTTGGACAGCCAGACCTGGGGGAGAAGGGAACAGATCTCCCCCTAACACCCCACTGGAGCTGTGAATCCCTGCTCTTGCATGAGAGCTTATCCAGCCTGGATGTGGAAGGGAACATGACAGACAGCATGGGAGCTGCAGGACAGAGGGCCCCAGGGAGAGCTCAGAGCCCTTCCAGGGCCTAAAGGGGCTCCAGGAGAGCTGGAGAGGGGCTGGGGACACAGGGAATGGCTTCCCACTGCAAGAGGGTAGGGTCAGATGGGATTTTGAGAATTAGGAATTGTTCCCTGTGAGGATGGGCAGGCCCTGGCACAGGGTGCCCAGAGCAGCTGTGGCTGCCCCTGGATCCCTGGCAGTGCCCAAGGCCAGGCTGGACAGGGCTGGGGCAGTGGAAGTGTCCTTGCCATGGCAGGGAGTGGAATGAGATGATCCTTGAGGTTCCTTCCAAGCCAGACCAGCCACCCATGATTTCACACTTCTACTCACTGGAGCTGGCACCTACCAGCCTTAGGTCTATTACATCCTGAAGCATGAACCGAATCCTTGAGGAAGTTTTCCTTTCTTTCACAATCTTCTCCATCTGATTAAAATACTGGTCCATGCGGGGCTAGACAAGAAAAAAACATCAGCAGCACCATCAGTTGTGGAGGAAAATGAAAACATTCCCTGGAGAGGCACCCAGCAGGTTCTGCACTCTGGGATTTCTGTGCTGGAAACATCAGGGCTGCTCCCCAGAGAGGTGAGTGCTGGGTCCTGTACACTCCTCCAGGGTGGATTTGAGGGTGCACAGGGCAGCACCTGCAGGAGATGAGGCACAATTCTGCAGGCACACACTTCTCTGGGTTTTTAATTACATTTTCTCTGGGTTTTTAATTACACAAACCATCTACACCCTCTGCACGTACATCATAAACATTATATCGATTAAAAATATATCTCAATCTGAGCTTCCAGATTGATATATCAATCAAATATCTCAAATTTGGAAGATCCAAATCAGCTGTGTGCTCACCTCAGCCCAAGAAAAACTGGCTCAGGAAACAAAATGGGTACAAAACCAGCCTAAGACACATCATTCCATGGTTTATTCCCTGAGCTGAGCCAGGCCAGACTGAGCAGCAGCTCTGGGTCTCTCTGCAAGAACAGTTTAATGGGCTTGGCTGGGGGAAAAACCCCACAAACTCCTCATCCAGAAAACTGTGATGTGGTGGAAGCCCAATAGGTTCACACTAAGACATGAATTGGGATCAGCAGAGAAGCTCCTGTTAGGTCTAAATTTGGCTCACCAAGCTCTAAAAAGGCTTTTTCTTAAATTAAGCCTTCTGGTTGTTTCAAACAAGAGTTTAAGAGCAGTTTTCTACCATGTTTCCAACTCTCTTCACTGAAAACCAGCTAAATCCTTGTTCTTGTAGTTAAAGAAACAAGAAAAAATCCATTAAAATTTGTGTCTGGCCTTGCCTTGGAAACTTCCGGTTGTTATTTCCAAAGTTAGGCATGATGGGGATATTTCCAATGGACTTTGTTTAGAAGTTTTAATTAAAACTATGACTAACAGCTCAGCTTCAATAAAAACACATAATAAAATGTCTACCCCATTAAGAAGGATTCTGTCAGTACTGACAGAAATAACCAATCCCAAGGGCAGGACAGAGACCTCTGGAATTGCTCCCTTGCCCTGCCATGCCCCAGCTTGAGGGGGCAGAACCAGCAGAGCACCAAAATGTTGCTTTTAGAGTGCTCCAAAAATCCAAAACAGCATCCAGGCCTCATCCAGCCTGGAAGTCAGACCTGGTTTTCCTCCCAAAGCACACAGAGAAACTGAATCTCACTCACAGCACAGGGACTGCTGATAAACCCTGCTGGTTTGGTCACTGCTCACAGAACAGCCTGGGAAATTCCTTCCCCTGAGGCTCAGGACTGATCTGCTGCAATCCCTGAGATGCTGAGTGCAGAGGGAACTCCCTGCCCGGGGCAGCTGAACACAATTAGCTCTGTTTGTTTCCAGAGCCCAGTCCCACTGATTCCTGGCAAAAGCCTCGAGTTATTCATCCCAAGGCTGGTTTTTGTGAAGGAGCAGCAGAGTGTCTGTGCCAAGAGAAGCTCTTGGAGTGCTCTGTGCTGCAGATATATTTGCTGGAAAAGGGAGAAGGAGGATGCAGAACAGCTGCCACATCCCAGCACATCTGGAGACAAGGATGACACAAAACACAGGCACCCCCAAGGCTCAGGTGGGGTTTGGACTGGTTAATGAGGGTGTTGCAGATTTAACCTGAACAACACATTTCATACATAAACCTTGACCTGGAAATAATGTTTTGGGAGCTACAAAGGAAGAGGGACATTCAACTTGGAAAAAGGAAACGTTGAGCATTTCTGGGCTGTGTGTTTGGATAAAATCTTTGGAAATAACAACTGGAGAGCACAGCTGAAAATGATACAGAATCTATGACAGAGCAGGGAGCGAGGCCAGGTCATGACGAAACATCCACAGAGGAGGGGATGATTTCCTCATGCCATATGGAAATTCCTGAAGAAAAAAACAAATCTTCAAACAAAAACACTCCACACCCATTTTTCCAGCTCTGCTCTCCCAGAGAACCTCATCCCTCGCTGCCATTCCTGCCCCACCTTTGCCTTCTCAAAGTCCAGGTCCTTGCCAATGGTCGTGAGCAGGCGGCAAAGGCACTCGAGGGACTCCTCGTCGTGGTTCTTCAGCAGCTTCACCACGCAGTCGTGCATGATGGCCTCAGTCAGCATCTTCAGCTTGAAGAGTTCACCAATGAATTTGATGTTCCCGATGGATCTCCGCCGGGCTTTGTCCTTGGCCTCCTCCAGCTCGTCGTGGAGCCGTGTCTTCTCCTCTGGCTGCAAAACAGGAAAACAGCTCTGCAAAACCACATTCCCAGTGCACAGAACTCTGTGAAAGATCCAGTTTTATGAAGAGGACCTTCATATGAAATTAACACAAAAAAGAGGAAGCTGACTGAGTAGCAGTCACATATATTTGGTATTATGAGATATTTTAAAAACTCTCATCCCTTGGTCACTTTTATTACAAAGGTAGATTATATATGGATTTATGTTGGACTCAAGCTTGGGAGCAGCCACAGGTTTGGTGGTGGGGATGTTCAGCAGCTTCTGGGCATAATTCTCATATGGAGGAAGGCTAAATGACAATTATCTCCTGGTTTCCTTGTACAGGGATGAGGGAGGGCTTCAGCCTTCTGTCTCAAGTTCCATTAGGCTAAAACCTTAATGAATTTTTGTTGAAGAACTTTGCAGTTAAGCACAAGTGGTCACCTCCTCCCTCCCCTCCCTTCTGCTTTCATAGACACTGTTCTCTCTTTTACTCCTAAAGCCCAGAAAGATGCTGGGATAAACCTGTGACGGTGTTCACAGGGGTCTCAGGTTGAGGGAAGAGATGAGGATCTGACTCCGTTTCAGAAGGCTTGATTTAATATTTTATGATATATATTACATTAAAACTATACTAAAAGAATAGAAGAAAGGATTTCATCACAAGGCTAGCTAAGAATAGAAAAAGAAGGAATCATAACAAAGGCTTGTGTCTCGGACAGAGAGTCTGAGCCAGCTGACTGTGATTGGCCATTAACTAGAAACAACCAACATGGGCCAATCACAGATGCACCTGTTGCATTCCACAGCAGCAGATAATCAATGTTTACATTTTGTTCCTGAGGCCTCTCAGCTTCTCAGGAGGAAAAATCCTAAGGAAAGGATTTTTCCTAAAAATGTCTGTGACATAAACCCACTATCAAGGCAAGTATTTTTTATTATGCTCAGACAAAGTGACAGAATGAAAGTCTCAACTCCAAAATCCCCCCAAACCAACTGCTGTTTCAAAAGGAAATAATTTTCTGAGGGAGCTCTGAGAACTTAGGGAGAAAAACACCACTTACAGTAGTGGCAGCTTCGAGTTCTTTCTGCTTCTTTTCAAAGACATCATCGTCAGCCTTGTCCTTTTCAAATTCCTTCTGGCAGCGATTTAACAGCAACTTACGGAAATTTACTGTGCTCCCAGGTTTGTCTGCCATGGGCACTTTCAGCTGGAGTGAGAAGGAAAAAAACATCAGCAAAATAGGGATAAACTCCACAGAGGAGGGGTCATCCATAACAATTTATTTTGCTCTTCATGTTGAGCTGCACGGCTCTGCAAGGCTGTGAAAGTAAAGCCTCACATCAGGATTTCCAGTGGAGTTTCACATTGCAGATGTAAAGTCACACTCCAAACTTGGCTGACACCACCTCTGCCTGGGGATGAATTACATTTCCATCCATATGATCCCTTAAAAACACCCTCTGCTTGAAAACACTCCTGTTCTGTGCTGGGGGCTTAAGCCATATTCCTTCACTAGGGAAGGAGGGAAAAAGGGGCTCTTTTGTCCCAAATTCACCATCTGAGAATGATCTGTGCAAAGCCTGGCTCATCCTGGGCTCCCTTGGAACTGACAGACACAGAAGGGTGGGCAGGCCCTGGCACAGGGTGCCCAGAGCAGCTGTGGTTGCCCACCCCAGAAGTGTCCAAGGCCAGGTTGGATGAGGCTTGGATCAACCTGGCATGGTGGAAGTTGTCCCTGCCCATGGCAGGGGGTGGAATGAGAAGAGCTCTAAGCTCCCTTTCCTGCCTATGCTGTTCCATGCTTCTGGGATTCCATGAACTTCCCAGACTCATCTTGCAACCAGGTGGAGCAAGGAGTCCTCAACTCCCAACAACTGCTCCAAATCCCTCTCCCTTGGGCCTGGCCAACAAAAAACTCCACATTAATTATTCCCACTCACACTCAGGAGCTACCACTCTGCTCTCTGCAGTTTCTGTGGCTGCCCCTGAGACCAGGGCAGATCCTGTCCCCTCTTACCGTCACCAGGCAGCGGCACATGTTGGCGTAGGCCACGGAGAAGCTGGGCTCGTCGATGGCCTTCTCAAAGACCAGGTCAATGACTCCCTTCAGCCTCTCCTCCGTGTCCACCGTCAGGTCTGTCACCTGCTTCATCAGCTGGTTGAACATCTGGGGTGTCAGCTTGTTCAAGATGCTTCGTACCTTGCGGAACAGCTCCTGAGGGACACAAACGCCGCAGGCTCAGCACAGCTGGTGCAGGTGGAGCTCAGGAATGGGCCTGGATGCTTCCCACAGGGGAATGGAGACACCCTGGAGGAATGTCTGGGAAGCTGAGTGACACACCACAGGTTTCTGCACAGCCCAACCCCACTCCTCACTTGGCTACCAAAGACCAAGACTACAGGGAGGAGTTCTGGGGACACCCAAGGGCTTTTGTCAAGTGCAACAAATCCCTTCCTCTCAGAAATACTCTTCTTTATATCAGTTTAATCCATGAGATATAAATTAACAGGGAGTGGCCTCTGTCTATTTCAGCCAGAGGTAACCAACCTCTGCTATAATTCACTTGAAGGTATTTATTTTTCCCTATCCAGGATGATAATGAGGCCAACAATGCCACCATTAGCTCCAAGAACAGAATTCCAGTGTCCTTCAAGACCATTCCAACTTGTCCTACAAATTACAAGCTTGGCCACCAGACAAACACCTCCTCCAAGAGCAAGTGCCCCGTGGAGGAGAGGAGGGGGAGAAGGACAGAGGCAGCTCCAGACAGCACTGTTGGGCTGGGCAGGACCAACTGAGGGATTTCACAGAGGAACCTCGGTCTTGCTGAGGATTCAGGGAAGAAATGTGGTCTAAAAGGAGATGAAAACCAAGTTCTGTGCTGGGAATGTAATGCTCTTTGCTTTAGAACAGAGCCAGAAATATTCCAGTAAAACAGCAGTAGGGAAGCAATCCTGCAAGAGAGACAGGAGCTTGTGTGGTGTTCTCTGCTTAATATACAGGATTGGCATTTAAACAAGAATAAACATACAAAAATACCATCAGATAGGGGAAAACTGGGATTCCAACTGGAATGCATTGCCCTTTTTCACTGTCTGATACAAAAGGGAAGACAAATTTCCATTACCTGGGGCAGCTGATGCACCTCAGACCTGCTGATGCTCTCACCTGGGTTTTGACATTTTCTGGGTCCTCAGTTTGGTTTTCCCTCTTCAGGCTCGGCTTCCAGGCGTTCTCTGCCTTCTTCAGGTGCACATCCTCCTTCACACACACAGTGATGATCTTCCTGGGCTCCCTCCTCTGGCCAGGCTGAGATCTCCTCGGTCCAACATTCAACAACTAGGACAAAAACATTCCTTGTTATATCCCACTTGAGGCTGGGTAACACATCCAGGGCAAGCACCAACACCCACTGACGGCACTGCTGACCACCAGCACGTCCTGCTGGGACACCAGGAGTCCCTGTGACCCAGCACTGCTCCAGGCTGCTCACAGGGAACATGGAGACACCCAACACATTCCTCTGGGCAGCTCCTCCCAGCAGAGAGATTGGGTTTGACCCTGCCTACACAACCTACATAACCCAGCTGCGCTCTGGGTGCTGCTACAGGGGGCAGAACTGACCCCAACTGGCCAAAAATGCCTTTTGGGATCAGAAACTGCATTACTGAGGCATCACAGCAAGGAGTGCAAGAATTCAGCCCTTACAGGTGTATTTCATGCCATCCCAAGCACTTAGACATTGAGAAACTGGCAGCTCTGCCAGAAATGTTGTTTTACTGGGGACTGCTTCCAACAAAGCCATTTTGAGATGGGAATTACATAAAACACAGTGAAGGAGTATCACTGCAACTCCTGCACATGAAAAATATGGATCCTAACAGATATGGGACAAACTCTGGGTGGTTTCACAGAAGAAAGGGAATCAGGGTGCTTTGGAACTTCCTGAGCACCTCTGCAATCCTGTGTACTGTGATGCTCCTCCTGAACAGGCACAAGACCTGCCACAGCTGGGGAGTTTATCACCACATGTACAAGTGGTGGGGCACAAGACACCCCCAAACCTCCTCTCCACCATCTGATTAAGGACTAAAGGAACCAGGTGCTATTGGGAGGCTGCTCTTCCCCCATGCTCCTTCACTGGTCTGTACTCATTTATCACAAATGGTCAACCTCAAGTACAAATTAAAGCAGCAAAACTCCATTATCAAACCTGGTCCTTCCCACAGCAGTAATTAATCTGCTCAGCAGCCACTCATGGAAGACGGGCCATTTCAAAGACTGCTTTGTTCAACAAAGGGATTCAACAAGCATCAAAAAGGCCACTGCAGTTACTTGAAGAGCCTCAGTGAATAGGAGGAAAGAGCTCTTGGCTGGTGCCTCTTATGTCATACATCAGCCACAAACCTGGATTTGTAGTTATTGAAAGGCAAAATTCTTCTCAAAGGCAGGAGGGAGTTGAACCACTTGCCTTTGACAAGGTAAATGTGTGCAAATGAGCAGGATCACCAGCAGGGCTGGAGCTCTGGTTTGGGATAACAGCAGCAGAGGAAGATGTTGTCAGAAGACAACACCTCACCCTGAGGAGTGACTGCTCCCATGGTGCCTGGGAGAGGGCTCCAAGGGCCAGGGTGTCACTGGGCTCCCCCCAGCTTACAAAGACCCCTGTTCACATCCCCTGCCATGCACAGAAATAGCCCAGCAGATTATTCCAACTGCACAGGGCACAAGGCCCACAAATGCTGTAATCACAGAATCATTTATCTTGGAAAAGAGCTCCAAGATCATCAAGTCCAACCACTTGCACAACCACACCAGCTGATCATTGTTGACTCCTCACTGATCACTCTTGAGGAGTCAACAGTGGAACAGGGAGCCTTCAGGAGTTTCTGTGTGTCAGACACCTTCCTAAAGCAGACACTGATCCCTCCTGTGTCCCACCCTGAGCCCTGAGTGACACCAGTGTGGCTCCGCAAGGCCTGGCAGCAGCCCTGCCTTCACCCAGCACCTCTGGTGTTACACAGCTCTGCTGCCCAGGCTCTGACCACGCTGCCCACGTGCAGAGAAGAGACTTCCCTCCAGCTGAAGGAGCAGACAATGGTGCCACAGAAACTGACTGGGCACAGCCACGTGTGCCACAGCTCAGCACACACCTCCTGCCCACAGACAGCTCTGGAATCAGAGCCAGGCTGCAGCGTGCCCTGAAACCCCAAACCTTTGAGCTCATCCCCCCCAGAACAGGGGCAAAGCCAAGGAGAGGTGACCTGCAGCCACCCCATGTCCTGCACAGAGGCAGCTCTGGTGTGAAGAACCCCCCAGACACTCCAGGCTGTGACACACGGGCACGGAGTCGCAGAGGCGGCGCTTCCTCGGGCACGGGTCCATGCAAAGGTTCCTGTGCAGCAAACACCCACCCACCCCTGAGGGAGGTGACTCCCTTGGACAACTGAGGGATGCACAGAGCCCCAGTGTGTCACCTGTCACCTCCTCACATCCAGCTGCCTTTGAGCCCTTTCAAGCATCAACACAACGACGACTTTCTTTGATATGGTATGTTTTTAATATCTGTGAATAAACTCAGTTCAAACTGTGTGATTAGGTTTTTAATCAGTGAATAGAAGCTTCCTTTGAAGATGTAATAACAAATTAGAAGGATCTAACTTTTAAGAGAAATGGTCTAGGGGTCTGGGGTTTTTGGCTCCAGATTTCTACAGCAACTTCAAGAGGTGCCTGAGCTCAGGCCTGGCTTCCTGTAAATAATGATGGTTCTGGAGCATGGGACAAGTACCAGGTGCTCCTGCATTAATCTGAATGACCTCTTTTCCAGAGGAAGACACAGGGAAGGAAAGCAGGAAGACAAAGGTACAAGACTCCTGCAGAGGAGCCAAAGGCTCACAGCAGCACAGACTGGCCTGGTGCTCCCACCCAGGCTGCAAGTCATGGAAATACTTTAGAAACCATCCAAGGAATGAAGGAAGTGCTTCTCTCTCTATAAGAGGCTTTGAATGCAGACAGTGAAATTGATCTTCCATGGTGGGAGGGGTTGTTCCTCCCAGGAACAGAAACTGAGGTGATTTCAGTTTCCATCACCTCTCAGGAAGGACAAAGCCAACGCAGCCTGTGCACGGACGGACCCGTCTGCTCCAGCCCCACATCTCTGAGTTTGCATCTCCTCACCTGCCACGCTCACCTAACCCTGCCTACACCACAGAGCCTTCCCAGCTGCACCCTGTCCTGTGCAGCTCCACCCCACTGTCTGACACAACACTGGTTAGTGGCAGAGACAGTCATAAAAAATACGTTCAAGCAAAAAGAGGGAAACAAAGACAAAAGCCAAAGAAGCGAAACAAAAGACGCTCAACGTGCCGGAAGCGGTTAGCGCTGAGCTGCTCCACGTTACTGGGCAAGGAAGAGGCAGTGGATGGATGGTTGATGGCATGGCCTGTGCAGAGGTGGGATGGCTGGGGACAGGCAGCACACGCAGGGGTGGCCATGCTCACGAGAGGGAACGTCTGCCACTGCTGGGCTCAGAACCCTCTGATCCTACAACCGCCGGTGTCGAGGACAGGCTGGTTAAACCACGGCACCTTCCAGCCCTCCTCCAGAACAAAGCAAGGAGAGGCTCTGCTCTGCAAAGGCGCAAATGTAAGATGTATGTTACGTGCTGAATGCTCCAAATGAACGGGGTAAGCGGGACTTACCTTTTCTCCCCCTTTCCACAGGTCTGCAAAGTGCAGACCCTCGCGGATCCCGCTCGGGCCAACGTCCCAGCATGCCCTCAGCTGGTGATGTCCCACCCACCACTGAAGACTGCCTAGAGGGGTACAACGCAAGTCTTGTTTTGTTTTTTTTTTAAACAAGGTTGCACCTTTTTGTAAAGTTTTCTGCCAGTTGTTCTTTATCAACGGTGGGTGTTGGGGAAAAAAGGCAACTCTACAAAAAGGTGCAAAGGCTGGGGGGAGAGGGGGGGATTTGGCTTACCCCTATCGGCAGGTTCCTCAATGGTGGGTGAGGCGAGACCAAGAGAGGGCATGATGGGGGCCCGCACCGAGCCAGGGAGGGCAATCCAGGGGTGCTCTGCACTTTGCAGGCCTGCGGAGAGACAAAGAGCGACAGCGGCGTTACGCGGGCGCCGCAGGGCTCGGGACACTCAGCGCTGATGGGACAGGAGGGAGGCACCGCAGTGCGGCCCAAACGCGGCAAACACCGCGACCTCGCCGGGTTCTGCAGACCAGGTGGTGCTCCAAGAGAGACTGTGGCACCCAGGCAACTCCAGGACACAGGGGTGCACCCCCGAACTGAGGCACTGGCCACGAGGCTGCTCCCAAACCAGAGCTATTGCATTGACCCAAAATCGCTGGGTTTGACTCCTGGAAATCTGCACATTTGGAAGTTGGGGTGATTCGGGGAACTCCTCTGGAACCAGCAGATTTGAAAGCTCCACGATGGCTGTGTCGTTAGACACATCCAGATGGACACAGCAGAAGCAGCTCAACAGCTGAAAATCAGTGATTGTCCCTAATGGTGGCAGTGTCCTCCTCCAGTAGCATTGACTGGGGGCACCTGTGCCCCAGGAAAAGACATGGCAGAGGCATGAGTGAAGAACTCACAGGGGGATTTCAGAGGGTGGACAAAGCCAGACACAGGGAGAAGAAGGGAAAATGGAAGAAAAGCAGCAGAAAAGTGGAAAAACAAGGAATGAAGTGACCAAAGCAACATGTGGAAGCACAGAGAAAGCAGGAACACACAGGTGCTGGCTGGATTTAGTTTGTTAGTAAAATCTCTTTGCTCTGGGGGTGTTTTGCAGCACAGCCCCCAGGGTTGTGACGCTGACGCCGGGTCTGTTGTACGACGAACGCACGACCGCGCACGCAACTGCCGGGTCCTGGTGTGGAAACGCTTCCACCTCTCCCACAGGGAAACAGGAAGGAGACAAACCCTTCCCAAACAACAGCTCCTCGTGACAAACATCCACAACCGTTCCCAATTCCCCCACATTTTGTCCACCAAGCAAACATCACCCCTGCATTCATCCCGACAGAACCAGAACCACCAGCGCATTGCAAGAGGCCCAAAAGCAAATATGAGTCCCACTGAGGAGGGACTTCAGTGTTAGGGCCAGTTTTGAAATGAGCAAGTTGGGGTAAACTCACACTTCCAGACACGTTTCTTCCCCCGGGGGCTTGCCTCCCAAAATCAGCAAAGGCTGGTGTGAAGTCGGGGCCTCGTGGCAGGATCCGGGGGTCCAGAGTCCTCAGTGGCAGCTTGGGCTGACTGACCTGTGCCATGAGCAGAGCACACACACAGGAATGCTCAGCCCATGCAATCCACACACAGCATCTGCTAAAGCATGGCAGTCATTCCTAACAGCCAAATTAACAAACTGCTCAAGTTTTAGGCATCCGCACTCGTGCTAAAAATAAGTATTTAATTTAAAACATCATTCATTCATAAAATATATTAATTTAAAACATATCTTTAGGAGACTATTGAGGAAACAGGTGGAGCTCAGAAATATTTAAAGGATTATGGAGGATAAAATCATAGTAACACAGGCCTGTCTTGGTTCAGGAGCATGAAACTGCCACCTTCCCTCAAAGCAATGGCTTTTGTGCCAACATGAGAGATGGGCAACTGAGCCCAGGAAGCCCAAACACAGAACAGTGAGAAACAATCATGGGAAAGCAGAACGTAGATGAAATAATTTTGGCAATAAAGCTGCATTTTACAATTTGCCTGGGTATGAAACCCAGAGCGGAAACGTTTCTGCACACCCACATCCCTGAGTCTCAAGAGTGAGGCTGTCGTGGCTCCATCAAAGCCAAGGAACTCTCCAGCTCTCTGTGAGAGCAGAACGAGGCCTTGGTGTCAGCACTCAGAAATCCCAAGTGTTTCACTAAGCCCAGACCTCCAGCTCTGAGATGAAGCTGGAGAGAAATCCCAAAACTGCCCCAGAATGGAGTTCTTAAAGATCTTTTATTAGATCAGCTTACAAATAGTGAAGAAACTGCTTCAGATCAAAAACAGTTTGCCCAAAAGCTTCTCTCTGCTTTTTAATTGATCTAATAGATCAATTAATTGATCTAACAGAAGCCACTGCCTCTCCATCCAGCCTTGCTTGGATCCTCAGCTCTTCACGGCTGGGTAATTTTAAATTTTAATAACATCCTGGTATAACTTAATCTAGATAAAGACTATCAAAAATGCTTCAGTTTTTAATCATCTGTGCACATTCATCAGGCACCAACACCTCTATATGTAGAATTTTGAGATGAGACCAACTATTCCCACTTCCCACTAAAACCTGGCATGGAAATGGATCAGGAATGAGGCACTATGGATCTTTATTTATATCAAAACCCTGCACATACCTGTTTTATGGGCTCTCCTCTCACCTTGTCGAGCACCACGTCGCTGATGGGAGGCAGCCCCTCGGGCTTCTGGATGCAGGCAGGCATGAACTGGATGTCCAGCAGGAACTCCCGGTCGTATTGCTTCTTCCCCTCAGGGTCCAGGGGCTTCCACTGCTCTATAGGGAGAGAAATCCCTGAGAGTCACAGCAAACAAACCCCCTGCTCACCCAGATGTGGTCCTGGTAAACCCAAAGGGATGAGGATGCTGCACCAGCCTGGGATTTAATTTGATTCAATTTAATTTGATTTTCATTTTGAAGGGAGAGAGGAGGGCAACACGTGAAACATTAAAGGGACATGAACAAGAGCCAGGTCCAACTCCACCCAGGTCTGGGCACTAATTCCAGTTCTAACCCATGTATGTAACTTTGATTTCTGCTCTCCTGTGGGATATGGTAGAATGGGGACAATTCCCTTTTTCTGTGTGAAAATGCAGAAGTTAAAGGGGTTTGTCTGGTGTAAAAGGAAGTCATAAACATGAAGTCAAGGAGAGCAGAGCATGGAACAAAAACACCCTCTGAAAATGTGAAACCATGAACTGTGAACAATCCTGGCTGGAAATAACAAGCAGAAACAGGAGAAGCCACAACCACAGGCCATGATCTGGGAACTACAACTTTCCACCTGTTTTACATTGAGCTTTTTGGGTGTGGAGGACCCTGCCTGGTGCAAATCACAGCATAAACCTCCAGCCACTTTAGCACAACGTAAGTCAGCCTCTGGTGGTCTGGAGATGGGATTTTCAGCACTGGCCACACAGTTTGTTTGAAATTAGGGAAGAAAACATGTTTTATCTGAAGGAAAACATCTGTATGAGATGCTACCTTTGGAGCTCCTTCATGCCAGACTGCATTACTCAGCACTCATCAGCCCTTCAGGTATTTATTATTCCTTTTTTTCATTCCCTGAGCCCTGGCTTTGGATCTCTGCGATCTCACCATCTGCACTCCTGCAGAGGCCACGAGCAGGGACTTACTCCAATGATGGGTTTTAAAAACTGGGAATGAAAATACACAGAAGTGAGTGCAAACTTTAGCTCTTAATGCAGTTTTATCTCCACAGAGCTTCAGGATCCAGGGGTGCAGAAATGGCTTGGCTGGATCCTGGCTGCAATTCCTGGCCTGCCCACTGTACCTGTCATTTACCACGGAAAAGCTCCACCACAACAACAAGCAGTTTAGGTGTAGTTTCCTTCTCCTGGAAAGCTCTCAATGAGCTGTTTGAATGTGAACAGCAGCTGGGCAGCATCACAGGAAGGATCCCCCATGCAGGAAGAGACAGAGATGAAACACACAATTCCTCCAAAGGCAGAAATTCCCCTTTCTCAGAAGAGCAGAGCTGAAATTGAGGACTGTTGCACAAGTCTGATGTATGATGCTTTTCCAGGGACCCATCCAACCCTTCCAGCTGAGTGAAAGGACAGCTGGACACAACTGGGATTGTTCTGACTGCACCAGCTGATGAATTATGGATTAACTTCAGGAGTGGCCAATGAACTGCTCAGGTACCCTGAGTGTGATGAGCTATCAAGAGGCCTCTGTGTTTTCCCCTTACAATATAACTGTGCTGAATTAATAAAACCAAAGCAATTGAGGTCTTTGTCAGAACAAAGTGGTGCACAAATAACCACTGCAGTGGAGTCCCTTAATGGTGGTGCTCCTTGTCCACCAGGTCCTCCAGGTCCTTCCGTATTATTATTATTCTCTTTAATTTCTGGGCTCCTAAAAAATGACTACTTTATTTGGAGGGAGCTTCACTTAAATAAGAAATTGCTTAAAAATCGGGAGCAACTGAGAAGTTGGTCTCAAGTTCTCTCTAAATGAGGTGGATTAATTGAGGTTCAGGTCTATAAATTACAAAATCTTCATAAATAACAAAAATGCTCTATAGATATCCTATACCCTAATCAATGGGACTGAGCTGGGCAGTGCCTGGATCCAAAACCACACTTTTTCTTTTCCTTACTTTTGTAGAAATCCAAAGATCCATGCAATAGTTTAGCCAGGAAATTAAATCTTTATTAAATCTACATTTCTATTTAGGACCCAATGAGCACTTTCATTTCTTATTTAACCACCTCTTGTTTCAGAAGTATATTGGTTTATGTGAAATTTTTTGGATGGTTTCCAGCTGTCAATCACACACGAATCAACTCTCTGTCATTTCCACAGTGCTGTAGCCAGCATCCAAATGCACAAAAATGTCAAGGAATTAATGATTTTCTCTTCTCAGTGAGACAAAAACCATTTTGCCCTTGTCCTAGGGTGATGTTATGATGCTTGTGTCCCCATTTGTGTGTTCTGTTGATGCTGGATATGTTCCATGCCTTCAAGACTGGCTCTGAAGAGTGAATGAATGTTTGAGTAAATGTTTTGGTTTGGTTTTTGTTATCAGCCTGCTCCCCCATGGCTGGTGGGACACAGAGATGGGGCAGTACATGGTGCTGCTTTTGCTTTTTGCCTTTTGCTTCTGCTCATTAGTTAGTTTAGCTAAACAGTCTGATTTTTCCCTGGACTGTTTCTCCTTTCCCTTTTTTTGGACCTACTCGAATCTGCTCCGGACTGGGACCTGGGAACACCGAGAGTTTGCACCTTGTGGCTGCAGCAGCTGCCCCAGCACAGGAGGGACTGATAACAGAGTGAACACTCCCAGAGAGACCTTCTGAATTTGTCATCTTTGTCAGAGCAGTGACAGAGTGGTGTCATCTGATGTTGTTCATTTTGTGTGTTGGGGGTTGCTGTGCCTGTTAAATAAACAGGTTCTTTCCACTTCTCTCTGAGGAGCTGGTTGGGTAGAGGGGCTGTGTGGGTTTGCTTTCTGGAGGGGCCTCCTTTGGAAGTTTTCTCCCATATTTGTCCTAAACCAGGACACCCTTTTCCCCGTGGAAGATCTCTGAGGGCCTGCTGCGTTGAAAATCTCAGCAGAGCTGACACAGTGCACACCAAATCCCCTTCCAGCCCCATGGGAGCACCCACAGGGCTGGCACTCGGGGTGGCAGCAGTCCTGGCAGGGGCAGGCAGAGCAGCAGCACCTACCTGGTTTGTACTGGTACAGGGTCCCCTCCCCGGAGCTCTCGGCGCAGCCGGAGGTGCCGTCGGCGCCCTCGCCCTCCGAGACGCTCTCGGCTCCGTTCCGCACCGGCTCTGCCTCCTGCTCCCCGTTCTCCTCCACAGCTTTCACTGCTTTCAGCTCTGAGGGTTCCCTCTCTGCCTCAAGCCCATGGATTGTTTTCTCCTGGTCGGATTCAAGTACTTTGTCCCCTGAAGGTTCCTCCTCCTCCTTCGGCTGGAGCAGGGACAGAGCAGAGGTTTTGTTACAAGCACCCTGACAAATTCAGTGCACGTGGAATGGCTCTTCACGGATTCACACGGCATTTTTGGGAGCAGCAGGAATACAAATGCATCTTACACAGGAATATGGAACAGCACACTGAGCCACTAGGTGATTTATCAGCTCATTCCCATGGATAACCCACTGATAATTAATGGTGTAGCTGGAGAGACTCAGCATTGCCCATGAAATCCCCACGGGACTGGACAGAGGGAACTGTTAAGCCATGAGCAATCCCAGCCTGAAAACACAACTCTGCTTTCCTCCTCTCCTACCAGCCATGAGAAAGGGGTGGTAAAGGGCATGTGGGGCTTGTTTTGGGGATTCTTCCTTTAAATGCCTGCTGCCAACTGGAGCAGATGCCACTAAGGAAGGCAGTGTGAGATCCGGCCACAATGCCAGCATCTCAGTTTCAGGGAAAAGCATTAATAGTATCCCTGGCTGTTAATTTTAGAGCTCTCCAAGGACACAGCCTGATTGTGCATTCAGACGAGGAGGCGTCGGAATCGCTTCTCCCGGGAGAAATCCCAGCCCCTCTCAGCACTGAACAAAGGAGAAACTTCACTGAGGATGCTCTGGAGGAGGCTCCTGATCCTCTGCCTCCCTACCTGACTGCACCACATCCTAAAACGCCTCTTGCAGGTTTTTCAAGGGAATTCTCTGAAGAATTCCCAGTGGAACTGCCAGGTGGTGCAGGAGACACAACTCCTCCAGGGGAGGATGAGGAAAGTGTGGAGGCTGAAGCTGCTGCTGCAGCCTCTTTGCTCTCCTGCTCTGCACCACATCTGGCCAACCTCGGCTTTTATCCACACACTGGGCAGTCTGAACTTCCACATTTTTACTCTCTTGCTCCTTTTCTGATTGATTCTAACCCCATACTGACCCAGGATATTAAGCACAGCCTCCTGCTGCAATATCTCTACCAGAACAGCAGCAAGGGAGTTTTTCTTTACTCATCTAATCACTCTTGAGGTGGTTTTGCCTGAAAAATTCAGCATTTTCCTTTATCAGCTTCTTCACTAGTTGGTCACCAGGAAAACTATCCTTGGCCATGATATCCCTGTGCCAAGTGTCAGGATGGTGGCCTGGGACCAAAACGGGGCAGTGCTGAGGGATCCAAAGTCGCTTTTCCCTCACCCTTCACTGAAAGGGGTTCCTCAGTGCTGGAGGCTGGTGGAAGTTTAGTGGAACCTTCCAGTGGAAGGCGTCCCTTGCCATGGCAGGGGTTGGAATGAGGTGAGTCTTTAAGGGCCCTTCCAACCCAAATCAGTTTGTGATTCTATGACTGTAACAATCATTAAATTAGGCAAACCCAAAGAAAACTGAAGAGCTTTACAGGGAGCAGACTGACACCTGTTATCTAAAGGATGCTGAGGAATAGCAGAGTTCCTCCCAAAACTGCCCTGGATCCTGTGGGACAATCAGGAAGCAATGTCTCTAAAGTACAATTCCCAGAGAGGAACAGCATCTTTAAACGTGGGTAGAGCAGGACTTTGGCTCCCTCTCACCTCTGTTTCTGCCTCTGTCACCTCCTCAGTGCCTTGGGGCCGCTCTTTTGGTTTCTTCCAGGTCTTTGGTGCAGTTACAGCGGTTTGGGCTGCAATGGAAACGTGCATCTGTTACAGCCCTGAATGCACAGGGCTGGTGGGGCTGGGGGGATGAACTTCCCTCCCAGGGGCTGCTCTGAGGCACAGAACAACAAAGCAGCTCAGCCTTGTGAGGATTCAGCTTGATTCAACCACTTGGGCTTTCAATGCAGCAATAAGAATCACTAGAAATACATGAAAACACAGGAATTGCTCTACAAGTTGTTCATTCAAGCCTCAAATGGCACTTGGGGTAGCAAAGGAGGTCACTGCCAACAGGACAAGGATCATGCAGGGAAAAAAAACCTTCAGGAAGTCAAGTTTTTGGACAGACCAGGTACTGGCTGGGAGAGAAGGCTGTTCTCAACATATTTTCTCAAGAATTATCATCATTATAATATTAACCATAAGCAAGCAGAAACTTCCAGTATCTCATCCAAAAGGAAAACTCCTTCAATCCTGCAGCACTGCTTTGAGCTGGATTTATATTTCAATTCAAAAGCAGGTTGTAACTCCAGCATTAATGATCTCCCTGGCCAACTGAGTCAAAGGAAACACCACAGAGTATTCCCAAGATCAGCACTGATTTACTCCAATCGTGTTTTCCCCCTAAAGGGTAGAAGAAACCACACAATATATTAAGAGGAGACAAACCCATTAATCCAATCTGCTCCTAATTTGTGGCAAATGCTCCCAGCTTAAATTCGGATCCCAGGCACACATGCCCAGTTAACAGAGTGTAAATGGGATTGATTTTGTGACTGAAGATTACTGCAAACAGATTTCCAGCTCTGGCTTTTGGTTTCCAGCAGATACTGTGGAAAAAACCCAGTGTGCATTTCCTTTATCACAATAAACCAGAATTTTGAAAGGTTCTTCTCTATAAATAAGAAGAGTTAGTAACAGCCAGCTCTGTTCCTGAGGGCATGGAGCAAATGGGATTTGCTGCATTCCCCAAAGAATTCACAGGAGTTTCTGTGGCTTCTCCAGGGTGTTTCCCTGTTTGGAGGGTGACCATGGACCTCCAGATTCCCAGGGGAATCACCACATCCAGGCCCACCCAAAGAGCAACAGGAGCTACCAGCGCTGATGGAAGACTTTTATCTTCAGGCTGAACACCCCAAAAGCAAAGTCAATTAAAAAAGGAAAGTCTTATTTAAGTATTGAAACATCATCTCCTTGTTCACAGAACCAACAGCTGGAAAAATCCCCCAGAGCTCCCAAGCTCCAGGTCCTGCCCATCCCATCCATTGTGTCTCCCTATGGAGAGGCTCTAAGGGCAGGGCACAGCCCCAGCACAAATCCTGAATTTCCTGGGGCTCAAAGGAGGGGAGAGGAAGGGCCAAGCAGGCCCAGACTGCAGCACAGCTTTGTCTCTCCCAGCAGGGATCAGCCTTTGCTGCTGCTCCAGGCAGCTCCCTTGGCAGGAACAGCCCAATTATTGTTCCCAGTATCCAGGGGCAAAACCAAGGCTGGGGATGGTCAGTGTCCATGCACGTGGTAATTCCTGGAATTCAGCAAAGCTCACATCTAAGACAGGCTTCCCCAGTTCCCTCCATCACAAAATCTGCTAAATTCAGTGAAAGCTGAGCCCTTTTCCAAGAGCTGTTTCCAGCCTTGTTTGGGGATGTCACCAAACACTCCCAGGGGTTTCTCCAAGAAGGGATTAGGCTGCAAAGCAATAACCTCAATTTTGCCCCAGCCAAGTAATTTAACTGATCAATCCCAAAGTTTTTAATCTGACAGAACTCCACTGCCCTCAAACCCAAACCATGGAAACCATCCATGGTGTAAAATAACATTTCATTTTTAACCACACAGAAATAAACTCAGGGGTCACGGATTTGGGGCTGGCAAAGGTCTGGGGTGTTTCCTTCCTCAGCTGTCAGGATGTGAACATTACTGCTGCTCAAGTATACATTTTTTCCAGCTTTTTTTGGCAAAAGTGAGCTCTGTAGAGGCTGCAATCCTGCCAAGCCTCCTGAATGATTCTTGCCTTAAATCCCACGACTTCCATCAGCCTGGGGGTTTGTGCAGTGGAGCTGCCTGGGGTGGATCTCCAGAGATCTCTGGAGACATTGCTCAGTATTCCCTCCTTTTAAAATAGCAGACACCAGATTTCTTTTTTTTTTCTGTCAAGTTCACGTTTCTGCTGCAGGAGCTCAAAGGAGAATTTGCACTGATGTGAGTTTGGATGCCAACCTTCCCAAACCCCAAATCCAACAATGGATATTGGTGTTATTCATCTGAAGATGGAGTTTCATCTGGGAGGCTGTAGGGAAATAAAAAGTAATGTGTCCAGGGAAATACAAAGTAATGTGTCCAGTTTGGCTCTTGGAAAGGGACAACTCCAGACACTTCTGCTCTTCTTTTCCATTTTCCTGTCCCCAAGTTGAGCAACTTCATGTCCTCTCCAATAGTTTAAGTCCTGCCCAATTGCAGGTTCATTTTTGCCACTATTCACACTTCCAGACCTTGTTTTCAGCTCATTTCATTCCTTTGAAGAAGGGACACCAGAAACCCAACCAACACTGAGCTCTTATCACAGCTTCCAAAGCCAAGGGAGATAACAGGAGTGACAGCACAGATTTACTTTACGACTGGAAAGAGGAGCAAACCCTGAATTCCAGACTGCCCTGGACACCCCTCCCAGCCCTGCAGGATCTGCTCAGCAGGCCCAGTGCTCCCTCAGCCATTTCTCCAGCTGTGTCACGTTCCCTGTGGAACATCTTCCCACAGATTTACCCACCCACAAGCTCACACCCATCCAGCAGGGCATGAGGCCTCTCCCCTCTGATGTGGTGCCAACTGTGAAGCCTAAATTAATACCAGCTCTTGCATTTTTATTTTATTATCCAACATACCATGAAAGACCAAAGCAAAGATTCACCATCGCCTTCCAGCTCATGGAAAAGAAAATATATTTCAGTGGTCATGGCAGCAAATCAAGAAAAAGGTGACACCTGATTTATGTTTCTGCCTCTGCAGGTTTCAGTGCTGGAGAAATTTCTCCAAGGAATTTCCAATTACAGCCCAAGCTGCTCGTTAGAGACTCCTCAACTCAGAAACTCCAGGGCTCGCCACAGCTGGGCTATTTAATCCAGAAATACATCTCATAAATGAGCTCTGCAAGAAACAGCCCTTTGAATTCCTTGTGTTTTAAGTTCTTTCAGCTTCTTGTGTCCCAAGGAGCTCTGCCTGGGACACACATCAGTCTCTTGTTTTCTTCTTTGCTGCTTTTAATAGCCATGATAGAATGGGGACATCAAAGGCCTCAGGTCTGTGGTAGCACCTTCTGCAGAAATTCCACTCCACCAACAACATTTATCCTGTTTTGTTGCCTGGAAAGTGCTGGTCCCTCACTGTAGCTATGGAAATCCCAGAGTTTAATAAAAACTCTTGTTGATGACTTTTAGCCAGGGTGATGTTTTGAGTGCAGATTGGAGCTCCCAGATCCTCTCTTGATAAGCTACTTTTCTCCTTGTAGAGCAGATGAGTAGGAATTAAATAAAAAGCATGTGTTCTTACCCCTGTAAGAATACAGCTCTGCCTGTCCTAAAAACTTCAGGCAAGAATTCCTGAGAAGGCAGGAACACAACCTGTGTCCTGGGAATGGGGGAACGTGTTCCCTGTGGATGCTCAGAGCAGGAACAGGGTCAGCAGCAAGGAACCAGCCCTGGGTACAACACCCTGCCCTGCTCAGGGCTTTAGTGCTCTGAAACCACCAAATCTTCCCCTTTTCACCAGGACACACAACCAGTGATGCTGATGAGCAGGGAATGGTGATCCAGTCACTCACAGACAGAGACTGAACACCAAAGCTGCCAACTTTGCTGTGAGGGTGCTCAGAGCAGGCAGAATCCAGTGTAAAATAGCAGACACCAGATTTCTTTTTTTTTTTCTGTTAAGTTCACGTTTCTGCTGCAGGAGCTCAAAGGAGAATTTGCATTGATGTGAGCTTGGGTACCAACATTCCCACATCCCAGATCCAACAATGGATATTGGTGTTATTCATCTGAAGATGGAGTGTCATCTGGGAGGCTGTAGGGAAATACAAAGTAACGTGTCCAGTTTGGCTCTTGGAAAGGGACAACTCCAGACACTTCTGCTCTTCTTTTCCATTTTCCTGTCCCCAAGTTGAGCAACTTCATGTCCTCTCCAATAGTTTAAGTCCTGCCCAATTGCAGGTTCATTTTTGCCACTATTCACACTCCCAGACCTTGTTTTCAGCTCATTTCATTCCTTTGAAAAAGGACACCAGAAACCCAACCAACACTCTCAGCTCTTATCACAGCTTCCAAAGCCAAGGGAGATAACAGGAGTGACAGCACAGATTTACTTTAGGACTGGAAAGAGGAGCAAACCTTTAATTTCAGACTGCCCTGGACAGCACTCCCAGTGCTCCAGCAGAATCCCCTGACCTTGGAAATGTGGTGGAGACCTGATGCCAGTGGAAAATAAGGAATGGAGGCTCCCCTGGATCCCCCCAGGATTAACTCAGCTCCAGCCTCTCCCTGCAAACACTGACCAAGTCCTTTTGTGGAGCTGTAAAAAAAAAAACTGCTGCAGCATAAAGATGCTTAAGGGTGTGAATGTATTTTCTTTCTTGCCAAAGAGCTTGACAGAGCAAAAAATCCAAGTCTGGTTTCCTTGACTGTTGGACAGAAGCTGTGTCCTGTACAAATCTGCAGGAAGAGGCAAATCCCTTTGCTCATCCCCAAAAAGCTGCCACCTCCCAAAATACAGGATCCAGCCTTGGCAATGCTGCCCCAGCAGCTCAGGGAGGAGGGGATGAAGGTCTCATTCCCAAAATCAGGCAGGCCAGGTCATAGCTATGAAAAGGACAGGCAGGAGGAGCTGCTGCAGCAATGAGATTATCCTGAGAGGTCCCAGCACTGTCCTAGCTCAGCTCCCTTTAAAGGGAAAGCAGGGGCATGATTTGTGGCCAAGCTCTGCAATAAAAACACCATTCTGCTGAAAACCCCAAAGAAATATTGCACAAAGTCACAGAGCTCACACCTACCACCATGTGCTCAAGCAGTTTCCCTTATCCCAGGTTTAATCCTAACTCCAGAGATCATAAAAAAAATCTCTCAGCCTTTAGTCCAAGAAAAACACAACAATATAACCCTTTCTCCTTGCTCCTGAGGGTCAGCAGCTGGATTTTCCAATGTATATGGCAGACATGCTGCTCCTTGTTCCTGAATTCGCAGGCAGCCTCAGATGATGTTATTTCAATCTCTCTTCCTCTCTCCAAGAAAGAACTGGAAAATTATTGCTCAAAAGAAGGTTGGCAGAGAAATGCAATAGTTCAGGATCATTAAATCAGGGGTAGAGCACAAAGAACCACTTGGAGAGCTTTGTGCTTTCTTTGAAGGCCTGAGCTTTTAATAGAAATCTGAGTTTCAAGTCATCTTTTACATGACTTGAGAACTCCTTGTTTCCATGTTGCCAAAGCCAATGGCTTGGCTAATGTGTGCTCTGGAGCATAATGACATTACAGCATTAAAATTAATCTTCTGCATAATTAAAAGCCCAAACACTGTAAGTTAATTTTTTTTTTAAATTTAAACTACAGGCCATTACAAAGCCAGCAATAACACTACAACCTGGAACCTGCCTGTGCAAAACCTTATTTACAGAGTCCCATTTCTCCTCTCCTTTTTAAGGAAATTAATTTGGGTTATGAAGTAGCTCAGACTGAAAGAACAACAAGTGCCACAGCAGTGAAATGACCCAAGTGAAATAAAAATAGAAGAAGATTAACAAGAAAAAATCCTCATGGTTGCTGTAGTAAAGGGATCTTTCTTCTCATCTATCTGTAGATACTGGATTTTAAAATCAGCATATTGAGCATCACACAAACATGGAACAGGGCCAACCTCAGCCTTTCAATGCATTTAAGAGCAGAGCCTAAGATTGCTATCTATCTATCAAAGCAAAAACCAAAAAAAAGCTAAATGACATGTTACTTTAAAAAAAATGAAACCAACATGATCCAAATGACAACTGACTGTTTGTCCTCTTTGTCCAAGCTTCACCAAGTTCCAAGGAATTGAAATAACTGCAGAACAGGATGTAGAAAATGTGACACATGAGATGTTTTAACACTGCTTGGTGTGAAGAACAGCCCCCATTGCACCCCTCCAGCAGCAAATACAAGGAATTGATCATTTCACTTCTTTTCCACAATGTGATCTCCAGGAAGTCCTGCAAAAAAAGCCATTTTCCATAGGAAACACAGAGTGTTAAAACCACAGTGCCAAAGCAGAGATGTGGCAGGGCTGAAACCAAAGGCAGGCAACAACACTGGAGAAACAGGCTGCATTTTAAAAGGCAGTTGCAGAAATTGTGATTTTAGTGAACTTTAAACTGTTAACTGCAGAATTTAAATTTAAAATTGTAAATTGTACATTTAAATTTAAAACTGTAAATTGTACATTTTGCTTACATGTGACTTTTGCAAAAGAAAACCAGAAGCATCACTAGTGAAGGGTGGGCAGGTAGAGGTGGGTGACCCTCGTGTGACTTTGTCAGTTGTGTGGGTGAGTGTGAATGGTCCATTTCATTTTCCCACATCTGGGAGCACCATGACACATTTTTTCAGCTGGAAAAGACCCCACTCCAGCAGCTCTGGGGCTTCATCCCAAGAGTTTCATGGTCCCAAATCCAGAGCCACTGGCCCTTGGACCGACCACTCACCCTGGGGGCAAGAGCAGCTGTGGGAAGTGCAGACACTTCCCTGGAAGTGTCCAAGGCCAGGTTGGACACTGGGGCTTGGAGCACCCTGGGACAGTGAAAGGTGCTCCTGCCCTGGCAAGGGATGGCACTGGATGGGATTTAAGGCCCCTCCAATCCAAACCATGCTGGGATTCCATGAAGGGCAGTGTGGTCTGCACTCCCCTCCACCAGCCCTGGGCTGCCATGACAGCACGAGCCCAGCCCAGCCTGGGACACCAATGCAAGTCAGTGACCAATTATCAACAACAAGGAGGGATTTCTCTCCCTGCCAAGGAAGATCAGCATTTCACAGTCACAGCAGCCACACAGCACCACCAGGCCTTTTCTTTTGCAAATGAAAACAGAAATATCTATTGGAAGAAGAAAAAGCCTCTTTTCTTCATCCTGCAGTTCCCAACATGAACCCCCAGAGGCCGAGGCTTACCTGGGACAGGACTCTTGCTTGAGTTCACACCCAGAGCCTCCCGGCTCTCCTCCAGTTGCCCATCTGCTTCTGTCTCTTCCTTCTTTTCAGTTTCTTTTACCTCTTCACTAAGAGTAGTTCTTGTGCTCTCCTCTCCTTCTAAATCCCCCTGGACAACAGGGAGGGCACTGGGAGACGGGAGAGGAGGTGGAGAAGGAGTTGTAGTGGTGACAGCAGCGCTGGGGGGCAGCGGAGGGGACGGGGGCGGCGGGGTGGGCGGCGGGGTGGGCGGAGGAGAGGGAGCAGCGGCAGCGGCACCGGGAGGCGATGGAGCGCTCTCCACCTCCGCTGGGGCGGCCTCGCTGGGCTCCACCTCCACAGTCACCGCCGCAGCCTCCTCCTGGGCCGCCTCTGCCGCGGGCTCGGCGCCGCCCGTGTCGCCGGTGACAGCGGGCACGGCCGGCGGTGCCACCGGGGTGTCCCCGGGGGATGCTACTGCACTGCTGGGCTCCGGGCACGCCTCAGCACCCTCCTCAGGAGGAGCGGCCGCAGGCTCCGGGCAGGCTGTGGCACTGGGGGAAGGCAGCGCCTCCTCTCTGGGGAAGGCCAGTTCACATTTGTCACATTTGTCCTCCGGCTCGGCTCTGCTGGGCGCGGGGACAGCGGGGACCGGAGCGGCCGGGGCCGGTGATGGAGCCCGAGGAACCTCTGCTGGGGCTTCCACTGAGGGAGGGATCTCAGCCGTCTGCCCAGCTTGATCTTTCTTCTCCCCAGCGGGTTCCGCTCTGAGGACTGGAGAAGGTGGTTTTAATACTGGATCTGGTTTTGGCTTCTCTTCTGGGAAAGGAGAAAAAAAACCATTATCAACAGCAAGGCAACCCCATGTCCTGCCTGGTGCCTTGGCTCCCTTGGTTCCTGTTCCTGCATTCTGCCCCTGCACCTCACTGGGAATCTAAATTTGAAAATACAACCTCTGCCATCCTGAGAAGAGAAGGATCTGGACTCATTGCACCCTTCCAGCACCTAAAGGGGGCTTATAAAGGAAGGAGGGCAACTTTTTACATGGACAAAACCTTGCAGGACAACAGGGAATGGGTTAAACTGAAAGAGGAGAGGTTTAGATTAGATATTTGGAAGAAATGTATCAACACAACCCCCCAAATCTTGTGCAGAAAGAAGTCCCTGCACTTGTCCCATGATTAGCATCAGACCATGACCATGACACAGCTCCCAAAGCTCTGCTGCAGCTCTGCTGCCTCCCACTCCTTTGCTCCAGAAGTATGGGCCATTATTGTTTAGGATCTTCAAGGAACACTGGACTCCTTCAGGACATGGTTACACCAGCAAAAATAATTCTGGAGAAGCCAGAGGCACAAACCTGCTCTTCAGATTAGGAGTCAAAGGCCACAACCAACTGCAAATCATCAAAATTTGGGTAGAATGGAACAGGTTTGGCTCTGCTGGATTTCCATTTGGGACTTATTCAACAGCTCAGCTGAAGGGAAAGGGTTTTTGAAGGAGAACCAAAGGGGTTTTTGAAGGAGAACCCATTTGAAACTGCCTGGAGCTCCAAATCCTACCTTTAGGAATAACTGGAGCTCAGCTTGCAGCCCTCAGCAGCCCCAGCAGCACTCCAGAGGCCCGTGGCCAAAGCAGTAGTTTATCAAGCTAACGAGGCACCCAGGGACGTGGCTTTGGAGGAGGATGACAAGTGAGGAAAGAGATGGGAAAGAGTATCCCAACAGCTGATTTTGATTCTGGAGGCTCCATGGAAGGAAAAGGATGCAGGAAGTGGTTTGGAAAAAGAAAACATGTCACCTCTGATTTCTGGAACATCCTCTGCAGGAATTCCTGGAGCATTCCTGACATTTACAGCTCGCTATAAACAACTGCCTGGATATTCTCTCCCCAAGTCAAAGGAGAATGCTCAAAAAAAACCCCAACAAACCCAACCAAACACATTTGAAATGTTAAGGAAATAATTCTGAGAGATAAAACCAGCACAAATCCACAGCTGCATTTGAAACCAGAGGTTTAACTCCCTCCCTTCAAACCACACCTTGTCTGGCCAATGTTACATGGATACAGGTTGTGTGTGCAAAATCCCAGGGAAAAGTGATTTGAGGAGGGATTTCAGAGAATGAGGAGCAGATTTGGCTAATGAGAAGCAAATCTGAACTTGAACCCCCATCCCAGAGAAGAAATCTCCAAGTTCTGGCAGAAGGGGACTCATCCCTGCCAACTGTTACAGAGAGTCACATGGACAACTCACAGCTGGGGAGGGAAAACAAAAATCAACACAATTCATCCAACTGGATCAAATCCCTCTTCCTAAACACAGAGATCATTCCTCATGTTATATTTAGAAAGTATTTATAGGCAGTGCTGGCTATTCCAGGGGAAATATCAAGATATATTTTTTAAATTTTCCTGATAAATACAATTTTTGCAAAATTATTTTTCCTTAAAGATTCTTTCACATACCCAGTGGGACAGACCCCACTGCCTGCTTCATGGAAGAGCCATTGCTGGGCTGCTGGGTGGTCCCAGTGGCACAGACTGCCCAGGGCAGTGCACAAGGAGGAGTTCACTGGATACAGGAATTTGTTCCTGCTCTGTGGTGTTTATCTGACAATAACTGCTGGGCTCTCTGCCATTTTTCCATCTTTTGTCCCGATGCAAACACTCACGAGGTGGCACCAGGACTGACTCAGTGTCAGCACAGGGCTTTGGAGCTTTCCAAACTCCAGGCTCTGACATTCATCTGTTTTCCACCAACTATGCTGAACATTCTCCATGTCTGATACATTGCAAGATTTGGAAAGAGGTTTTAAAAGAGGATAATACTACTCCAAACATCCCTCTGAGTGGAAAAAGTGGAAAAAATGTGGGCAGCTCTGATTCCATGCAGTTCTATATCCCACTGCAGCTCCTGCACCAGCCTGGCCTGACCTGGATTCTGCAGCAGAATCCTCCCCTCTGCCAGCCTGGCTGGTATGGACACACCAGGGGCATCTTCAGGAACACAACCTGCACCTAAATATTGTGATTCTTCAAGGTATTACAGTAGCAATTCCTGTAATTGGTCACTGGAAGTGTCCCTGCCATGGCAGTGGGGTCAGAATGGAAGGACCTTTAAGGTCCCTCCAACCCAAATCATTCTGGGATTCTATGAAATGCCAAAGGTTTGTCTTTAAAAAAACCCCAACCACAGATTTAAACAAGGCAATCCCAAATCCAGCCTTGGGAATGAGTTGCAGACCAAGCCAGCAGGGACGGCAGGTCCTGGTCTGCCAGCAGAGCACACAGCTCTGATGCTGACCCTGATCCCAACCCTGAGCCCAGCACCAGCCAGATGCTGCCAGATGCTGCTCACTGTCAGAAGCAGCTGCACAAGCAGCCCTGGCTGTGACAGAATCACAATGAAAGCTGATTCCAAACTTCAACAGCTGCCAGCACAGGAGGGCACGGGAGAGGAAGGGCATGAGGAGATCCAATATGAGGATGGACAGGACAGGTACTCTGTTTTCTTTGGAGAAACAACAGCACTGGTTTGAATGAGCACTTCAGCCACACAGCACTCTGTCACTGCTCTTGGTTTGGAAACAAAAATCCCCCAATATCAAAGTGAAAAATCATTTCGATACCATGGCATGTATTTCTGAACAGATGTGCCCCCCAAAAGTCATTAGTTCAGTTTAAATATCATTAACAGGCTCTGTTAAATTACTGACACCAACCCCTGCACTGCTCTGCCCCCCCAGCCATGGCTGGGTGTTATTCCAGGGCTTTCCCTGCAGTGCTTACATAAATGTGCTCTTTAGCAATTTTTGGACTGGAACAAATGTTTGACTCTTTCTGGGATGGAACAGAGATAAACACAGGGAAGCTCATCAGTGTTAAACCCCAGCCAAGCCCTGCTTTGTTTAAACTAGCACTGTCAGAGCTGTGTAACTAAGCAAACACTTACTTCCAGTTTACTCACAGCTGCCTACAAAGGGATTAAGTTAAAGAGAGAGAGAAGAGGGATAAGACCCGTTTGTGGCAATCCACATTTTCATACACAGAGACGAAATACTGTGATGGAAAGTGCTGCATTTTCAGAGATCAGAGTTCAAGGAGCTCCTGGTCATATGATTTAGTGGTAGGTGACCGTGTAAGAAGCAGGGGGTTGGACTTGGTGATCCTGACAGGACCCTTGTGGCTGGAGATGTTCTGACTCCATGATACTCTGAAATAAAAATCCCAGCGCCCCACGATACTCTGGATACTCTGAAATAAAAATCCCAGCGCTCCAGGATACTCTGAAATAAAAATCCCAGCACTCTATGATACTCTGGATACCCTGAAATAAAAATCCCAGCACTCCATGATACTCTGGATACCCTGAAATAAAAATCCCAGCGCTCCAGGATACTCTGGATACCCTGAAATAAAAATCCATGATACTCTGGGTACTCTGAAATATAAATCCCAGCACTCCATAATACTCTGAAATAAAAATCCCAGCACTCTATGATACTTTAAAATAAAAATTCCAGCACTCCATGATACTCTGAAATAAAAATCCCAGGACTCCTTGATACTCTGGATGCCCTGAAATAAAAATCCCAGCATTCCATGATACTCTGGGTACTCTGCAGTAAAAATTCCAGTGTGGGAACAGCCTGGCCCTGCTCTGTTGCCTCCTGGGACAATTTCCTTGAACAGCTTTAAAAAAATCTCCCTTCCAATGTATATTATGGGATATCCTGAGCTGGCAGGGACCCATCAGGATCACTGAGTCCAACTCTTGGCCCTGTGCAGGGACCCCAAGGATCCCATCCTGTGCCTCAGAGCCTTGTCCAAGGAAACGGAATTTTCAGAAACTCTTTCCATCTGTGCCATTTTTACCAAAGTCAGCAAAATCTGCTGTGGGCTTTATAAGGCACTTGGCACACTAATGGGATTTTTCTTAGTTAATGTTGCCCATTCCTACAGGACTGGACACACAGGCAGCTCTGGGGAAGCCATATGATCCTCTGGATCTGTGCCACTGCTGGGGCTAATTATCCAAATGATCCAAAGCCTCTCTGGCTACAGTGTTACCCTGACAACACGCTGGCTTCTGGAGGATGGCACTTGGGTGAGAGGAGTTTCTTCCTTCTGTGTGCTCTGAAACAACATTTAGGACACAGAAGATTGAAGACAATTATTTTTAACCAGTTCCACATTAGCAAATTCCAATTAATTGCCTTAGCAACACACTTAAAATGTTCCACTGGAGGAAGAGAAGTTCCTCCCCTCCTATTTCTGCTGCCTGCTGGTCCCCCTGCCAAAAATATTCCAACTAAAACAAGAAAAGAGGGGAAAAAATAAATGACTGAAAATATTGAGGGAGGAAATCTCCATGAACTGACCTTGTTTGGAGGCAGGGGGTGCAGTGCTGCTGGAGGGGTGGGAGCTCTCCAGGGCTGCCAATGCCGTGGGAACGGGCTCGGGGACCTGGCTGGGCACCTGCTGGGGGACAGGGACAGCACCGTGAGCCTGGGAACACAAAACAGGCAGCAAAGGCAAGGGGCAGGTGAGGCAGGGGGGATGGAGAGGAGAAAGCAAAGGTGGGGAGAATAAAGAGAAAAGACAGAGAAAAGGTACACAGGTCAATAATAAATCCAAAAAGTTCATGGGAAAGGGAGGGAAAGGCAGCAGGAAAAGGGGAAGGAGATGCTCCCTGTTAAGAACAGCAAGGAAGGGACAGCACAGCACTGATGTCAATGTGCTTTGCCCTCCCAACACCTCTCAGGAGCTCCCCCATGTAGGACACACACCAGGGCTCCTGCATCCCTCTGTGACTTCAGTTCACCTCTGAGACTTGACTCCTTTCTCCACTGATCCACATTTCAACCTCCTGAGAGATTCAGATCTATTGATTTGCTCCTCTGTGTACTTACCAGAGCTGATGTGTGCAGGGTGGGATGAACAGTGCACAGATGTGTCTGCACACACAGCACTCCTGATCCCAGGGGGAAAATCATCCCAGCCTGGCAGTGCTTGGATGAAAAACATCCCCAGCACCCCCTATGAGCAGCCTGGGGGTGGCACCTGCAGATCTGCAGGGCAAGGGAAGAATAAAACCAGCTGGGCAGAAATCTGAGGGAGAGCAGGAGGAGCAGATTCCCCAAGAACATGGACTGGGATTTCTGTATGGAAGAACAAATCCAAAAGGCCTGCAAAGAACTGAAGGAGCTCCAGCCTGTGGCAGACACACATATTTCAGTGGTCTCCCACCAAATACTCACTTGTGCTCCAGAAAGTTTGCTAAAATCCTTTGTATTTAGTCTCAGAATTTAAGAAGACCAAGTTAGTGCCCCAGACTGAAAGGTGAGGCAGCTGCTGGAGTGACCACAGACAGGTCACAAATTCCCCTTCAATACACACTGGGGACCAGGCACAGAAGAAAATGGGGCTAAATTTTAATTTCCTAATCCCAAGTGGAAAGGCAGGCAGCTTCCTGCAGCTGTCTGCTCTCACCCAGCTCCACATCCATGAACTCCTCTGAGCAGCTACAGGAAAAGGACTTTTCAATCACCCCTGATTGCAGACAGGCTCTGAGAAATCCATGCAAAACTTATTTCCTTATAAAAGGAAATGCTCTGGCAACCTGCTTCTCTTCCTGGAACTCTGTTTTTTCCTCCCATCTCCAGCTTTTTGCCTATTGCATCTGAACAGTGCAGGATAAAGAGGGAATTCTCTCCAAGACAATATTTTTCACCATTTCAGGAAGACCAGGAAAAAGCACATCTGGAAAAATAAGAATGAAGATTTAAGTGGGGGTGAAGGGTTGAAGTTTTCTTTGGGATTGCTCCTCTTTCAGAAATGAGCCTGACAGATTGACTGGAGAATGAATGAATGAACAACTGCAGCCCAGCCTGCAGCCAAAGGGAAGAAGTCAAAGAAAACCCAGCTTTACAAAAGAGAAGGTTTCAAGAACATTTTCCCCTCACTCTCAGTGATCAGAACTTTCCTTTTATAAGAAAATTTATGGATGAGATCAGTGTGGAGAAAGGAAACTGTGATAAGAACCAACCTAAGCAGAGCAGTGAAGAAGAAACCTGTGAGGCCAGAAATTTCTTGGGTCAGGAAATGTATTTCCTTAAGAAATGTGGAAAACATTTCTTTTGTAGGAATGATATTACAAATGAATAAATGGTCCTTATGCACTGAGCCTTGCAGCTGCAAAATGGAGCATTTAGAGAGTTTTTATGCAAAAAATCCCACTGAAAATTGCTCCCCTGATTTATGATGCTCCAAGGGTTGCTCTGGGTTATTTTACCCCTGGACAGTGAGCAAACTCACTGTCAAACTCACTGAGGCTTGGAAGAGTTTGGCCAGGGAAATAAGAGCAGTGACTCTTTAAAAAGTGATCTCCTGTGGAAGCCAATGCTGAGGCAATACCATAACCAGATTCTGGCCCTGGGTTGTCTTTCTCTTCCCAGCAAAAACCAGAGTGAAAACAGTGTCTGGCTAGAAATGGATAAATCATATCTCCATGTACCTCCAGCTTCTCTTGCAGGAGCTTTAAAGCTCTTCACTTGCTCAAAAGCAATTAAAACACACTGCAGAGGCACTGGGAAACTCCACCTAAAGCAATTTTTGGTCAGTGCTGCTGAGTAAAAGGTACAGGAATGGCTCAAACCACGCAGCTCATCCTGGCAATGCTCATCTTCTGCACAATTCCAGTGACTTTCTGATGTTAACCACAGTTCCAACAATTTTTTGATGTTTAGCACTTAATCTACTGAGAGAAGAGGGTGCTTTGGGCTTGTGTTAGCTAAGTTTTGGTTTATTTGAGTCTGTTAATAGAGTAATTCCAATCTAAAGAAAAAAATTTGGAAACTATTACTATTATAAAACGGTTTCTTTTTCAAATGCAGAATTTGGGACAGGGAGTGGTCTCCAGCACTTCCTGAGGATGTTTCTTCCTCTGTGTTTCTGCCATTTAAATAATGAGATAGCAGATTCAGAGAAAGAGGTTTTATTAGAATTTGCTATAATTCTAAAAATCTCTCAAAGTGGGAGTCACTTTGATGCTGCCTTGTCAAGCCCTGAGGCTGCACATTCACATTTTTAATGCTCAAGCAGTGAAATCTCCATGAGCACCCTGGTGAGCAGGGTTTGGTCCAGAGGAGAGAGTAGGATTTGGGGTGAGCAAGGTTTGGGTTCAGGGGTCAGCAGGGTTTGGGGTGAGCAGGGTTTGATCCAGGGGGCTGAGCAAGCAGGGTTTGGGGTGAGCAAGGTTTGGGGTGAGCTGGGTTTGGTCCAGGGGATGAGCAGGATTTGGGATGAGCAGGGTTTGATCCAGGGGATGTGCAGGGTTTAGGTTCAGCGGGGTTTGGGGTGAGGAGGATTTGAGGTGAGCAGGGTTTGGTCCAGGGAGGTCAGCGGGGTTTGGGGTGAGCAGGGTTTGGTTTAGGGGGTCAGCAGAGTTTGGGGTGAGCTGGGTTTGGGGTGAGCAGGGTTTGATCCAGGGGGTGAGCAGGGTTTGGGATGAGCAGGGTTTGGGGTGAGCAGGCTTTGGTCCAGAGGGTCAGCAGGGTTTGGGGTGAGTAGGGTTTGGGGTGAGCAGGGTTTGATCCAGGGGTCAGCAGGGTTTGGGGTGAGCAGGGTTTGATTTAGGGGGTGAGCAGGGTTTGGGGTGTGCAGGGTTTGGTTTAGGGGGTGAGCAGGGTTTGGGGTGACCAGGGTTTGGTTCAGGGGAGTGAGCAGGATTTGGGGTGAGCAAGGTTTGGAGTGAGCAAGGTTTGGGTTCAGGGGTGAGCAGGGTTTGGGGTGAGCAGGGTTTGATTCAGGGAGTGAGCAGGGCTTGGGATGAGCAGGGTTTGGGGTGAGCAGGGTTTTGTCCAGGGAGCTGAGCAAGCAGGGTTTGGCGTGAGCAAGGTTTGGGGTGAGCAGGGTTTGGTTTAGGGGGTCTGCAGGGTTTGGGTTCAGTGGGGTTTGGGGTGAGCAGGGTTTGGTCCAGGGGAGTGAGCAGGGTTTGGGTTCAGCAGGGTTTGGGTTCAGCAGGGTTTGGGGTGAGCAGGGTTTGGTTCAGGGGGTCAGCACTGTTTGGGGTGAGCAGGGTTTTTTCCAGGGGGTAGAACAAACAACAGCAGCTCTGCTCCCCCTGCATCGTCCAAGAGCTGCCCCAAGTCAGGAGCATCTCAGAAGTTATGGCTGAATATTGAGAATTTACTGACTGGAGCCTGTTCAGAACAGTCCCACCCCCACCAGTGCAATTCTGTGCAGTTATTAAGGCACTATTTAATTTCACCCAAGATATTAAATATGCTCCCAAGACTTGATTTAGAGAAGCTGTTGGGACAATAATGTTGAATTTCCTGGCTTAAGTGGGCTTAAATTTTCAGTTATGTTACACTAATGAACTTATTCTGGTGAGCCCAATTTCAGAGCTCTTCTGTGATTACCAAAAGTGGTTCTAAGCACCTCATCAAAAAGAAGGCTGGATATTAAACAATGGAATATTTGCATACCTTGGAGGAGATGATTGGACATCACTGCTGTGCTCTGCATCTAAATTGCAGCTGATCACAATTCAGGCCTAGTAACCTCCTCTTGAAATACATTTATTTCCTTCTGTTTGACTCAATTGTAGTGCCTTAAAATAGATTTCAGAATGTAGGAATGATCAGGTAAGTGCCTGGATTCACTGCACTGTGCAGGAATACCACAGGAAATCCTGGCTGGTTCCAGCTCTTCCCACTTCCAATGGGGAAGGATGGGTAGGAAGAAGAAATGGGGAGATGATCTCACCAAGGTTCCCAGGTTTGGCATCTCTGATGGAAAGAAGTTTACCTGGTGCCTTGCTGCTGCTTGTCCTGGATGGGGACCAGAGGAGAAAACCAGTGACAAAGCACAAGGTGGTGCCTTCAGGGACACAAGGATTGGGCTCAGCTGGGAAAGATGAAACCCTGCTGGTCCCAGGGAGGGATCTCCAGGGATCTCTCTCACTTCACCTCAGTTACATCTCCCTGCAATCCCCAGATCTCACTCCAGCACAAGCAGTGCTCTCAGTGCTCCTGAGCTCCTGCACAGGACTTTCAGCAGAAAATCTACTCCCACACAGAGAGGAAAGGAAGGTTTGAGCTCAGGAAAAGCTGTTTCACCTTAAAACCTGCCAAAAGCTGGTGACATCAAACAGGGAAGAAGGTGGAAGAAGAAGAAATCACATCCCAGCACCAGCTCTGCTCCACAGCCCAGCCTTCAGCTGGAGAACCTTTCTGATCTCTAACCAGGGACTTAAAGGGGTCAGACTCAAAGGTGCATGACAAGAAGGGATTTAAGACCTACAGAAAATGATTAGGAGTATTTTTTATATTTATAATGATAAGATTTTTATAATTATATTTATTATTAATAATAAATTAATTTTTTGTCCTTATAATTATAAAAAATTATTTATCATTTTTCTCTCATTAGCAAAATGCATTGTTAAGTCTGAACACCCAGAGAACATTTGTGTGATAACTTATTACAGTTCTGTGAGAAAACTCCTGAGCTCCAGATCTTCTGGTGACTCTAAAACAGCTGCACAGAGGCAGAAAGAAAAGTGAAGCAACTGAAGGTCTGTGATCAATCACTGTGTGACATGGACTTTGCTCAGGTGCACAAGACTTCACAGAGACACCTCCTTTCCCACAGATATTTTGGCTCCTCCTTTAACACTGAAAATCTACTGTTGATAGAAAACCAGGGAGGGGAAAGTACAGCAGCACTGGGGCTCCAATGATCAAACTTGGGAAAACATCATGGCTGAAGGATATTGATCATTTGGGAGCATGCAGGTCTCTGGGATGGTCAGAGGTGAGGCTGCAGGTGTGAGGGAGAGGGCCCAGGGAGGAGCAGAGCCCTTCCTTACCTGAGGTGGAGTTGGGGTGGAGGTGGGTCTGACGATGGGGGGCGTGGGGTTCCTGCTGCCCCCTCCAGACATGATTTCTTCTGTTATGTCTTTGCCCCCCTGGTTTGGATCCCGGATTCGGATCTGCAGGATTGAAAGAATTGCAATTAGAACAAAGGAATAATTCCCACAAGTGTTCTGTTACTGCTGTCCTGGTGTACACCAAAATCTCCCACCACAGCCAGCAGGAGCTGCTCTGAGATGAGCTGGTGCTCAGCAGCAGCACTGGGATGTGCCTTGTTTCCATGGCTTGGAATGCAGGGCATGTCATCCCTTCATCAACACCTAATTTAATCAAAATCTAATTGAATCATCAACCACACCAAGTTCAGTCTAAATATGTGCACCCTGTAATGTAAAATACAGGGGGAACGTGAGTTTCCTGCAGCTGAGAACAAGTGGGAGACAGTTCAGGTACAAGCTAAGCTTGCCCAGCAGTGGAAAGGGCAGGAATGGAGAAAAGGCTGTTTTTTACCCTGCAGGAAACTCCCTGACCTTGCCAGCCCAGCTTCTGGGAAAGGGGGAAAGCAAATCAGTTCCCAGTTCCACCAAAACAGAGAGAATCAAATAAAAATACTGAGTGGAGGAAAGGGAAACTGAAAGAACAAACTCAAATCCTTAGAACTCTGCAGCATTTAGGAAAAAACTGGGATTTTTGAGTCTCTTCACAGCACCAAAATGGGAAGAAAAAAATATTTTCCAAAATAAACCACTCCAGAACACATAGTGAATCCTCAACTGACACTTGAGCCAATCCATGTCCCTGAGCAGGGGGAAGAGCCAGCATGTCTGGGATAATGTGAAATGCTTTTCATCTCCAGTAGAATCTGAAAACCCTAAAGACAGAGCTCTGTGTATCTGCCCACCTTCTCCAAAGCTCTTGGCTGAACTTGAGATTAATTCCATGCAGAAATCCAAGCAAACAACTCCAAGCAAACCAAGAGACACCATCCAGGGCAGGGGTTCTGCTGGAAACCACCCTGTAATAAATTGTGCCATGGCAGGGGTGGGAATGGTCCTGCAGGACCTTCCAAGCCCTTCTGGGATTCTGGGATATAAAACTGGAACTGCAGAAAGGCTTTGTGATTTGTCAAACTCAGTTTGGTGGGATGGTGGCTTCACTCTGTTTGTGAGCACACACACACACACACTGTACTCAGGGTGCTCAGTCTGGGTTTGTCTTATTTTTGATAAAACAAGGATAAATGAAATATTTTAGCAAAAATATATTTTTTTGCTAAAATATTTCATTAACTACAGTAACAACCTGAGAGTTGGCCCTCTCCTCTGCTTGACACAGTCAATGGCATTAAAAACAAGATTTCCCTGCCTGCAAGGGAAATTTGTAGTACTCAAATACTCAACTCATGGTGGATGTGGGCATGTGCACATTAATGCATTTAATTTTTCTCATTTCTCCAGTTGCAACACCAATTACCAAACTGAAACAGCACATTCAGAGAGAAGCATCTTGGGCATTTAAAATGCCTTTTCTGCCTCAAAGAACTCAGCTTGGCTGGCATGGAACTGCCTTAATCCCAGCTGAGCGTGTCTGATCAGCTCTGCATTTCAATGGCATCGGGGATCTGGGCATGTCGTGTTTGGGATGCTGAAAAGAGACTCCTGGGGACTGAAGAGGTGACAAAAAAGCTGCTGAGAGCAGCCACCAAAAAGGCCTTTCCTGCAGGCACAGCTCACACATTGTTCAGTTCTTCCGGTCTCCCAAATCAAGTGTCACCCCAGATCACCCTCAAAACTCCAGAGATGAAAATATTCTGCATTTTGAGACATGTCTAAGTCCTTTTATTCTTTTCTACCCCCAGGAAACTGTTCTTTTAATGTTTCCAAAACACTCTCACACAAACACTGCTGTAATTTCCTTTTCAGTCCTTTACAAACGATTCATTCACAAGTTCAAGCCCACATCATATTTTCCTGGTTCAACCTCACATTCACCCCACACACTTCCACTGTTCCCCACCTGTAGATGGGTTTAAATTCCATTCATCTGCCTCTCTCAAATTCCCCCCTTGAACTAGAAAGAGAGGGAATGTGCTCTCCAAACCCATATCCACTTTGATAATATGGTCAGGCTCTTTCAAGCCTGCAAATACATCCACAACCTCCTGGTTTTCCACTTTTTCAAGGCCTAATATTCAATAATTTCTGATTTGTCACTTTGAACTAATTCTTAATATTCTCCCAAACTGCTGAGTTCACTCATTCCCACCTGGTTTTTTGGTGGGAGACAGGTGGGAATGAGTGAACCCCTCTAAGCAGCAGCACAGGATTCCAGGCTTGGGCAGACCATGCTGCTTTTGTTCCTGTTTATTGAAAACCAGCAAAATTATTTTTCTTTTCAAATGGCTGAGATGCCACAAATCAGAGTGGACAGTGCCCATGGAAAAATGGAAACCAGCACTGTGCAATGTTTAATTACACTTCATCTCTTTGGGAATGACAAATTGGTTTGGGGTGGGAGAGACCTTAAAGTTCATCTTAGAGCATGGGCAGGACACCTCCCACTGTGCCAGGCTGCTCCAAGCCCCATCCAGCCTGGCCTTGGGCACTGCCAGGGATCCAGGGGCAGCCCCTGCTGCTCTGGGCACCCTGTGCCAGGGCCTCCAGTGAAGATAAAGAACATTTTTCATGTCCTTGCAGCTCCCCCCAGGACAGGGTCCCTCACTCACCGTTTTCTTCTCTCTCTTGGCAGGCGGCGGCTGCTGCTGCTGCGTAGGCACAATGATGGGTGCAGACTGGTACACGGGCTGGCTGGGGTAGAAGGGTGTTCCTGGGGCACCAAGGACACAAACCAGAGGGACAAGGTCAGCTCAGGACACACAACCAACGCCAGAGGTGCAGCTGGGCACAACTTCCAGCATCGCAGCTCCACAGCCACTGAACAGAAGCTGATGCTGCATCAAGACAAGAGGTTCAGGCACCATTTCTTATTTGATTTCCATGACCCCAAATTGGCCATGTACATCATTGGGTTTTGGGATGGCAAACTTAAATTCATTTTGCTTGGTTTTTCTTGCCAGACCATGATGCAAAAGGTACAAGGGTTGATCTTTGCTGTTTGTAGCTTAGTTTTCATTATTATTTCATCTTTCCCTCTATGGTGCCAATGGTGTCTTTTCTATTGCCTATACTGGGACCAGTAAATGCTTTAGCTGGGTGTGGAGAGTAGCTTTGTTATTCTGAGCTATGTCTGACAGGCTGTGGACACCACAGAGGCACTGCAAGAGCATCCCTGGGCTCCTCTGCCTGACAAACAGGAAGGTTTTCTGCTGGATTTGCTGCTGGTTTATCGGGGGTTTTCTGCCTTTGTAGAGAAATTCTGTCTAACCAATACAAACAACTTGTGAGGTCAACTGCAACCTATTTGGAAGCACAACCAGAAAATTTAATTAAGAGCAATGTTCCTCTCATGCTGCAACACACAAAAAGCACGACCACGGTGATGAGTGCAGAATTACACCACTGGTCACATTCCTAGCAGCCAGTGATGGCTCATTATGGTTTTCTCAGTGGAATGAGAGTGGCTCAGTGAATAACCAAGTGCTTTAAGACCACACCAGAGATGAGGGTGGCAGAGCAGAGCTGCCTCCTGCCCATGGATCAGGTGTCAGGGGAATGTGTAAGGTGCTGCTGGGTGTTCTCCCTTCCAGGCATGGATGCTGGATGAACTGAGGGCTTGCACTTGCCTCTGGCACAATCTCATCTATTCTTCAGCTGAACTAACCTCTAACTGGGCATGAAAATCTGGATTGTGCCTGTAACCCAACCAGGAGGTCGCTGGATTTCAGGCAAAGGGTGAAATCCAAGAAAGCAAATGAAACCAGCCCAGCACAGCCTGATTTGCAGCTCCAAGGATGCATTCCTGCTGCTGAGAGCTGGAAAGCCCAGCTCAGAGCAGACTCCCTGTCTGCATCCTCAGAGAGGGAACTCTTCTTGTGCAAGAGTTGGCATCAAAGAGCTCAAAGTGACACTCCTGGCTGGGCTGAGTCACTCAAGAAATGGGGAAATTCTCATTTTGAATGCTAGGGTCAGCAGAGCCACTTCAGATCTGGCCTCAAAGTCTCTATCTGCATCTCTGCAGGCTGAGAATCAGCAATTACTGCCCAGCAGCTGTGGCAGCCCCTGGATCCGTGGATATGTCCAAGGCCAAGCTGGGCAGGGCTGGGAGCAGCCTGGGATAGTGGAAGCTGTGGAAACTGTCCCTGCCATGGCAGGGGGTGGCACTGGATGGTATTTAAGGTCCTTCCAAGCCAAACCATCCTGGGATTTGGTGATTCTGTGAACCCTGCTGATGAGCAGGTGTCCAAGCAGAGCCTGGCCAAGGTGAGGGAACAGGAGGAGCCTGGGATCCTGCAAGGTGTGAATTCCCCTCACTGGCACCTCCTAGAAACCAGATCCAACCACATCACCTGCAATGTGATCCCTGCTGGAGAGGCAGCTCCAGCAGAACTCAGGGAATGACTCTCCCTTTATGAAATGCATTTTTAAAACCTAAATCCTGAAAAAAGTATCTTCAGGGAAGAAACAGCTTCTATGACAAGCCAAATGCATTTGCCAGGGCCACACTCTCTGCTCTGCTCTCTGCCTTTGATCCCTTCCACTTCTTCAGCACCCAACTTTTATTCTCTCTCCTACCCACTGATCACTTCAAGGTCTTTCCCTGTTTTGTACAAAAACTCCCTGACATCAGAGAATGCAAAACTGAGTTATAAAATTGCACTGTCCATTTTCACAAGTTTTGCCTTCCACTCTATTTTCCCTGACCACCTTCTTTAGGTCTTGCCAGATGCAATGATTTTGATGTCCAGCAGCCACACTGGCTACAAGTCCTGTGCTTGAGGCACAGGGCACTGCCAGCAGCATTATCCATGCCTGGAATGCAGATTTAGCTGCTCCCCAAACCTGGCAGCACCTGAGCATTCCCAGTCCCAAACACAGCAAGGGAGTGACAGCAGGGAAAGGTGGGAAAGTGCAGGGAAATCCCTGGTGAAACCTTCCCTGCCTGGAAAACTCTGCAGGACAGAGAGCTCTGGCTTCACCCACTGATGCTCCAAACTGCAGCAACCTAAAGCTGGGACTGAAAGATTCCAAGATTTTCTGCAAAAACCCAGGTGCTTCCAGGAGAGGAAAGGAGCTGGAAATGAACCTTGTCCTAATTACAGGAGTGAAGACAGATAAATGGCACCAAGCAAGCAGGAAGTAAGAAAGCAGACCTGTAACAGGACAAAAAATGAGGAATACTGGGCAATTTCCTCATCTAGTGGATCAGATTTGAAGAAGCATGACAATATTTCTTCTCTTTTCTCTAGGATCAACCACCAGGAAGTAGCTGCCCTGTAATTACCCTCTCTCCTATTCTGAAATTGCATTACCAGGTTCAAGGGCTTCATGACAACCTTTCAATAATTCCCATGAGTTCCACAGAGATCAGATAAATAAGAGAAGGAAAAGAGGAAATATAAGAGACCTTTCTGAATGATGCTACTGGGTTTTTCTCTCCCTCCAAAGGGATCTCTGTGTGTGAAGAGCAAACTGCAATTCTGCCAAGGGAGCAGGGCTGTTACTGGGCAGCCTGAAGGGAATCAGTCACTCCAAGGCTCCAAAATTCCAACAGAGAATTCCCATGGGAGCCTGAGAATATCTCTGCCCCCACCAGGCTGCAAAATGTGAGTGGGCAGGGAGCAGTGAGTGACCAAATGCATGAAAAGGCCACGTTTTGGTCTCTGCAGGAGTTACAGACTGGACTAAATTATCTTGGCAGCATCAATCTAGGGAAAAACCCACATGGCTTGTTCTTATCCCCCAGCACACACCCAACAAGAAGCACCGGGCTAAGAACTGTTAACTGCAGTTAACTGGCAATGCCAGGCATGGCACAGTGAAAACCAGGACTGCAAATGTACCCACAGCACCTGAACAAATAATAATGATTGAGCAGGGACTAAGAACCAGCCCCAGTGCTGGCCACAGGTGATCCTGGGCAGCTGCAGCTTCCCTGACACACTCACACAAACAACACTCTGGGATTTTTCAGGAGTGAATAATCAGAGCTGTGACACCACCAAATTTAGCAGCTATTTGAAGCTCAAACAAATGCTAATCCAGCTTGTTATTCTAAATCTTCAGCTTGACAACAGAAAAACACAGCAAGAACAGGCTGTAAGCAGTCTCCAAGCAGAACTCACCGTAGGCATTGGGGAATTCTCCAGGACCTGGGCCTGGGTAGAAGGGTCCTGGTCCTGGTGGCTGCACAGGATATTGCTGTGGTGGCCCGACGTAGGGAGGGCCACTGTGACGATACTGGGGGGACAGAAACAGCCATCAGTCACTGCACAAGGATTAGGGGGACAGAAACAGCCATCAGTCACTGCACAAGGACTGGGGGGACAGACACAGCCATCGGTCACTGCACAAGGATTAGGGGGACAGACACAGCCATCAGTCACTGCACAAGGATTAGGGGGACAGACACAGCCATCAGTCACTGCACAAGGACTGGGGCAAGCTGCACAAGTAACTGAGCCCCCCTGACCAACAGGCATCTGGTTAATGACAGCTTTGGGCAGCACAGAATTATGGATTGTTAAAGTTGGAAAAGACCTTTAAGATCACTGAGTCCAACCATAACCAGCAGCACCAAGGTCAGCATTGACCATGTCCCCATGTCCCCAGGGATGGGGACTCCAGCACTGCCCCAAACATCCTCTGCCAGTGCCTGACCACCCTTTCCATGAAGGAATTTTCCCTAATATCCACCTAAACATCTCCAAATGTTAGTGCCAAAAGTAAGGTAAAGCCAAGGCAGGGAGGACACAGGAGCTGAGGTAGAACAGAGCCCCTGCCCTGATTGCAACACCCTGTTATGTGGCTCAAGGTTCTGGAGTGCCTATGGATTCATTAAGTCAAATTAGGTACTAGATCTATTAAGTCAAATTAGGTATTATTAAAGCACTAAATATTAAATATTTAGTCCAGTATTGGACTACATTTAGTCCAATGTCCAAGACACTGGTTTCCTACTGTGTTTGAGGGAGGCCTGAAAGAGGTGAGTGGTTCCTACTGCCTCCATGCAGAGAAGAACAAATACCTCACACAGAGAAAGGACAGAGGCTGAACCACAGCATCCTGGAATCACTTAGGCTGGAAAAGCCCCTACAACCACCAAGTCCAACTGTTCCCCCAGCCCACCCCTAAACCTCGTCCCCAGATGCCACATCCACACATTTCTTCAACCCTTCCAGGGGTGCTGGCTCCACCTGGGCAGCCTCTGCAATGCCCCATCATGAAAGAAGCTGTCTCAATACCTCACCTAGAGCTGCCCTGGCACATGACATGCAACTACCAGCCTGATTTCACAGACACATCCCACACCCTCCTGGTGGCTCCTGAGACAATCCCATGGATCAAACACTGCTCTGCAGCTCCTCAGGTCTAGATTAAGTCAAATTAGGTGTTTTTAAAGCACTAACTATTCAGTCCAATATTTAAATGTCCAAGACATTGGTTTCCTACTGTGTCTGAGGGAGGCCTGAAAGAGGTGAGTGGTTCCTACTGCCTCCATACAGAAGAACAAACACTTCATACAGAGAAAGGACAGAGGCTGAACCACAGAATCCTGGAATTGTTTAGGCTGGAAAAGCCCCTACAACCACCAAGTCCAACTGTTCCCCCAGCCCACCTCTAAACCTCGTCCCCAGATGCCACATCCACACATTTCTTCAACCCTTCCAGGGATGCTGGCTCCACCTGGGCAGCCTCTAAAATGCCCCATCATCCTCTCCATGAAGGAACTTTTCCCAATACCTAATCTAGACCTGCCCTGGCACATGATATTCAACTACCAGCCTGATTTCACAGACACATCCCACATCCTCCTGAGACAACCCCACGGATCAAACACTGCTCTGCAGCTCCTCAGGTCTTGATTAAGTCAAGTTAGGTATTGTTCAAGCACTAAATATTTAGTCCAATATTTAAAAGTCCAAGATATTGGTTTCCTACTGTGTCTGAGGGAGGCCTGAAAGAGGTGAGTGGTTCCTACTGCCTCCATGCACAGAACAAATACTTGATACAGAGAAAGGACAGAGGCTGAACCACAGAATCCTGGAATCACTTAGGCTGGAAAAGCCCCTACAACCACCAGTCCAACTATTCCCCCAGCACTGCCAAGCCCACCCCTAAACCTTGACCCCAGATGCCACATGCACACATTTCTTCAACACTTCCAGGGATGCTGGCTCACAGACACATCCCACATCCTCCTGAGACAACCCCACGGATCAAACACTGCTCTGCAGCTCCTCAGGTGCCTGGTGCTGGGTTTACCTGTGGGATACAGTACTGGGGGCCCTGAGGCATGGGGTAGGGCATTGGCAGGTGGTTCACCATCATGATGTGCTGGTTGGTTTGGTACACGGCAGTCGGGGTCTGCGCTCCGGGACGGATGGAGGGGTTGCTGTTCTGGATGGTGGCTCTTGGAGGCTGGATCTGAGGCCTCTGAAAAAACTAGGAGAGGGAAGGGAGAGAGGAGAGAAAACAAAGAACTGGTCAGACTTCCTGGGATATAATTGGAAATATGCTGACAATATTAGAGTTATGGTGTTAGTTTCCAGGGGTTGCCACACTTGCAGAAAACTGCAGGACAGTCCTTGTTTCTCTGTGAACAGCAGGGCCATCTCTGGCTTTCCATTTTACAAGGTACAAACAGACAAGGAACTTTACAAACTAAGAATTATTAGTTTGTATGCCCTGAATTTTACAGCTGAACCTTCAGAGCCAACTTTAGAAAAATGGAATTGTCTAATTTCCTTTTTATAAGGTGGGCTGGCTGCTAAAAAACCCACCTTTATAAATGCCCCAGGGAAATAAAACATCAAGGCAACTGTTCCAATTTATCTCCAGAAGAGCTAAAAATCCTGAATTTCACAGAGGAACCTCGTGCCTGTCCTTCACATCCAGGTCACCTGTTTTGCCCTGTTTTCCAAAGGGTGGCAACCAGGGTGGTCCCAAAGCCTGGCACCACACTGGCATAAGGTGCTGCCCTGGCAAATGGGCCAGGCCCAGGCAGCCAAGCAAGCCCTGGCAGAGACCCATGCCCACCCTCCTGTGCTGGGAGCAGCCCTGGGATGGGCACTGGGCTGATTCTGCTCTCTGGGATGGGCACAGATCTGGCTCTGCCCCTGGGATGGGCACAGGGCTGGCTCTGCCCTCCCTGGATGGGCACGAGGCTGGCTCTGCATCCTGGGATGGGCACAGGGCTGGCTCTGCCTCTGGGATGGGCACAGGGCTGGCTCTTCCCCTGGGATGGGCACTGGGCTGGCTCTGCATCCCAGGATGGGCACAGGGCTGCAGCCCTGGCTCTGCCCCCCAGGATGGGCATGGGGCTGGTTCTGGCTCTGTACCCTGGGCTGGGCACAGGGCTGGCTCTGGATCTCAGCAGCCCCAGGATGGGCACTGGGATGGGCACTGGGCTGGCTCTGTCCCCGGGATGGGCACTGGGCTGCAGGCCCTGGCTCTGCCCCCCAGGAGGGGCACTGGGCTGGCTCTGGATCTGCACCCAGGATGGGCACAGGGCTGGCTCTGCCCCCCAGGAGGGGCATGGGGCTGGCTCTGCCCCAGGGATGGGCACTGGGCTGGCTCTGCCCCTGGGATGGGCACTGGGCTGGCTCTGCCCCAGGATGGGCACAGGGCTGGCTCTGCCCCAGGGATGGGCACTAGGCTGGCTCTGCCCCAGGGATGGGCACAGGGCTGGCTCTGCCCCTGGGATGGGCACTGGGCTGGCTCTGCCCCAGGGATGGGCACTGGGCTGGCTCTGCCCCTGGGATGGGCACTGGGCTGGCTCTGCCCCAGGAGGGGCACAGGGCTGGCTCTGCCCCTGGGATGGGCACTGGGCTGGCTCTGCCCCAGGAGGGGCACTGGGCTGGCTCTGCCCCAGGGATGGGCACAGGGCTGGCTCTGCCCCTGGGATGGGCACAGGGCAGGCCCTGGCTCTGAGCTCACAGCTCAGGAGGTGAGGGGAGCACTGCACACTGAGGCATTCACTGACAGAGGAGTGACCAGGTGAGAGACACTGATGCCATGCAGAACCAGGAGTTGGAGTTACCTGTATAGGTCTGAATCCTCCCTTCAATAACGAAGCAAGAAAGCAGCAGGAAACAGAAAGAAAGCCAATGGAACAGCTTACAGATCAACAGGAAGGAATAGGATACACATGCACCCTAAATGCACACAGCTGCAGGCAGATTCTGCCCTGCTCTCACTCATCCCTTCAGAAACAGCCAGGAAAAGACCCTGAGTGGCACCATGGACTCTGCTGCCAGAACTCTCCTAGGAAAGTTTCACATCCAAGTATAAAAGTTAAAAAAAAACCAAAACAAAACAACCATAAAACCCAATCAAACCATGATTTACTGCATGAAATGTGACACTACAGAAGGACTTTGCGTTTACTCTGTTCCTAAAACATCAAATATTTCTCCTTCTGGTCTCTTTCAGTGGTACAGAGAGAGCAGATAAAGCAGAAACCCCAGCTCCAATCATGGATTTCTTTCCTTTTCTGCACCAAGACTGGGAGGGGAAGAAATGCCACATATTTAACTGTTCAGTAAAAAGTAATTATAATAATTAGGCCAGCACACATCCCACTGAATCCTGCTGGCTGCTGTGCAGTGATGTGCTACAGGCAGTAACTGTGCCAGGAGGAGTGAGAAAAGAAGAGAGGGGAATGAAGGGATGAGCTGGGATATCCACCCCAGGTTTGGGAAGGAAGTTGTGATGTCTCTGTCCTCAACATGACAATGAGCTTAAAATGGCCATTCTGGTGCTGCTGAAGCTTTCATGGCACCTGAGCTGCTCCCCACAGCCAACAATCTCTCCAGGGAAGCCCTGGGTGACCCTTTCAGATAAGCAGATGTTGTTAAGGTGACACAATGATTTATGTCCAGCCCTGTCAGCCTGGATGAAGAGCTGTCCCCAGCATGCTGGAAGGGTGACCTGAACCAGGAGGAGAGAACTGTTTGGGGAGAAAAGTTTGGAAGTGAGGGTGGAGAAAGCAAATGAGAAGAACAAGAGCCCACCATGGTCCTGCTGTGGTAAAACCTGTGTGTGAGATGTGGGGGAGATGCAGGAGTGTGCCATGAACCAAGTACAGGTGCTGAATTTATGGTGAGAATTACCAGAGTTTGTGATTTTTCCATAACCAAAGACACCAAAAAGTGTAAAAGTCTTTTTTTTTTCCACTGTAATTCACTGACTAATGGTCATTTTTAAGCTGCAAGCATGTTGCAGATATGTCTCACTGAGGGAGGGTTGGAAAAATTGAATAAGCCCCACACAGGTGTGTGTTTATGCAGAGTGAGAAGGGCTGGAGGCAGAAGTGAGACCTCTCTCTATCAACAGCACCTCCATCCACAGGGCAGTGCAGGGAAACCCCCAGTGGCAGAGATGGGGAGACTGCACCCATGGAATGTGCTCCTCAGGCTGCTGCTGCACCACAGAACCTGCAGGGAGCACCCAGGGGACACTCCCAGCACTGGGAGCCCCTTGGGCAAGGGCAGCTGCTCCTGCCAGAGCCTCCCTGAGGCTCCCAAGGGACAGAGCCCTGGGCTCTTCCACTGCAAACCTTCTGCCACCCCTCTGCCCTTCCTTGCCATCTTCCCTTTAGTCACTGCTCACACACCCCAACCCTGCCAAATCCTTTCATTTACCATCATCTTCATTTTCTTCCCCAATCACTCCATGCCCAGAGTTATAAAATCAATGATCAACGTGCCACCAAGGAAAAGCAGAGATCCAGTGTCACAGACATCTTTTATGAAAAATCCTTTCCTTAGGATTTTTCCTCCTGAGCAGCTGAGAGGCCTCAGGAACAAAATGTAAACATTGATTATCTGCTGCTGTGGAATGCAACAGGTGCATCTGGGATTGGTCTCATGTGGTTGTTTCTAATTAATGGCCAATCACAGTCAGCTGGCTCAGACTCTCTGTCTGAGCCACAAACCTTTGTTATCATTCCTTCTTTTTCTATTCTTAGCTAAGCTTCTGAAGAAATCCTTTCTTCTATGCTTTTAGTATAGTTTTAATATAATATAAAATCATAATTATTATCATAAAATAATAAATCAAGCCTTCTAAAACATGGAGTCAGATCCTCATCTCCTCCCTCATCCTCAGACCCCTGTGACACCATCACAATCCAGGGGAGCCCCAGCCCCCTCTGATCTCCCAGCTCTGCTTTTCATGGCTTTGCCACGAGCTCTGTATTTCCAGGCCATGGCTCCCAGTGCCAGGAGTGCTCCCTTGGACCCCAAATCTGCACCAAAATAGAAATTTGGGCTAAGAGCCTGAGAACAAACCTATGCTAAGCTCAGCCTGGCAAACATGAGCATTGATCTATTTTTTCCTATTTCTGGATGCTGTGATGGGTCCATGGAAACTGGAGGGAGGTTTGGAGAATGGAAGCAAAAGGAAAGTTCAAGTTGTCACCCAAGCTCTGCACTTCACTCAAGCTTCTCATGCCCCTGTTATTGATTTTTAGTCTTTCTGGTGCCACCAGGCCCCAGCCTTTGGTGGGATAACCTGAGCCTGGCTGGGGCAGGGAGGAGGAGGTGCCTGCATGGGCAATGCAGCAGGAACTGAGAAGCTGCAGCCCTGAGATGTGAAGATCAGAGAACTGTGGAATTATTTAGGTTGGAAAAACCCTCTAAGATCACTGAGTCCATCCCTAACCCATGTCCCCAGGTGCCACATGCACACATTGTTTGAACACTTGCAGTGATGCTGACTCCACCTCTTCCAGTGCCTGAGCACCCTCTCCATGAAGAGATTTTCCCAATATCCCAAAAGCTCCCTTGGTGCAGCTTGAGGCCACTTCCTCTTGTGCTGTGCCTCCTCCAGGAGTTGGAGCTGCAGCACAAACCCCCAGGTCCTGCCTCCCCAGCTCTTTTGGCTGGCTCAAGGCAAAGCTTTGTTTCCATCCCCTCTGACTCCCTCTGTTTTATTATTTACTAAATCATAAAATGAAGGGGAAAAGCCCCTTTTGGTATTTAGAAGTGGCAGCTCCTTCACACACTCAGGGATGCAGACAGTGAAGTGATTGCAGCAGTTTCCCTATCAGCTTCTGACTTAAAATACCCCAAAAAAGCTACAAAATGCTCACCTGAGTCAGTTCAGGGAGTGAACTCCCAACCTCTCCAAGTCCCAAAGCTTTTCCACAGCAGCATCCAGCCAAGCCCATTCTCCTGTACCAGTTACACCCTGAGGAACTCAAGCAAACTAAAACTGGAATAAACTCCACCAGCAACCTCAAGTGAGAGCTGAGCCACGAGCAGCAAACCCATCTCAAACACAGTTCAAGTCAAAAGGAAACAACCACATTTCAATTTGTATTTCTGATTTCTGTTTCTAATCACACCAGCCTCTTCTGAGCACCCGTTTCTAAAATAAACCCCACACTCCCCAAGTCACTTCATAAGTGAAGGGATTTTAGGCAGATTCAAATGCAACAAAAATTTGCATTTTGGAGCTCAGGTTAGAAGAAAACTGCTGTTCTCCACTGTGCTTTGTGAGGATCAGAAGCAACAAAGTGACTCCACAGGCTCACTCAGAAAGAAAAAACAGAAAACCTGTGCAGGAAGTGGGAAATGGAGCAGCAATTCCAGCAGGGAATAGCTCCATGTGCCACAGCATTTGGGGGAAAAGCACAAGCTGACAGTGTATTCCAAAATACTGCCCAAAACACTTTGATGGGCTGTTTTCTGCCTCCTGTGAAGTGAGGTTTTCCTGCAGATTCTCAGTGTGTGATCTCAGAATCAGGGATTACTGATGCACACTTAACTTCCAGTCAGAACTGCTGCAATGATTTCATTTCCCTTCAGCCACTATTGGTAACACCCCAAATCTCTGCTATTTTCTCTCTCACAGTGGGGTCACATTTCCGTCAGCATTAACTGGCTGCAACTCCCACTGTCACTGTCCAACTCCAGGGCAGGCATTTCCATCCAAGGAAAAAACCCTGCTCATAAAGCTGGCATTCAACTTCAGGTGCTTAAATCATCCTCATTTGAGGACCTTAAAGATCTAATAATTACAGGCAGTAACACTGAAGAACAATCCATTATTTGCCTGAAGGAGACCCAGAATCAATACAAGGCACATGTTAATAAAAGCTGGGATGGACACAGGGAATTGCAAACCCCACAGTGCTGCTGCTGCCTTCAAAGGGAAGGTGGAGTTGCAGCAGTAAATATTAGCCCTGCTGAGGCCAATTTACTTATTTAGCATTTTCTAGCTTAGGAATCTCAGTCTCAAAGCTCTCAGCTTGTGTTACACAGTTTAACCAAGTTTAAAAACTGTCCTGTGAGGATAGTTATTTCTGTTGGTCTCGAGCACCCTGTGAGTGCTGGGTTTAGGATGAAATTCTCCCACAGCTGTGACTCTCCTGTACATGGCAGGGGCCAAAATCCCTGTCTGCACCCCCAGTCCACACCATGGGTGTTTTGGGTTAAAGGAAACAAACAGCTCATCCACAGCCCAGGTGTCTCTGTGCCTGTCCTGGTGCAGCACATGACAGATGCAACTGGGAATAAAGCCTGAAATATTTTCTAATGGTGACAGCTTCTCACAGATCATTATAAGCAGATTCAAATGTAACAGAGACAAAAATCTAACTGTGATAAAATCAGGGAAACACTTGGAATTTACAAGCACAGCAAGGGCAGAGCCATAACTGGGTCCAAAGGAAAGTTTTGGATCCCATTCCTGTCAGAATGGTGGCCAAGTCCCACCAGTAAAGCTCCAGTCATGGGAATCTTTCCTCCAAGGCTGTGCTGCCTCAACACTCATGGGCCAAAACCTGCTTAAAGAAAGCTCAGCAAATTTTAGGAGAACATGAAATGGCTCCCAGTGAATCCATCCCTTAGGAATGACCCACGAAGGAACCAAGGAGCTGCAGAGCAGGAATGCACTCTGCATTGTGCAGTGCAAACACTGACCCTGAAGTTAAGTCAACAACAAAAGCATCTAAACAAGATCCTGATGCCCCCATTGATGCCCAGGCTGGCCCTGCAAACATTCCTCTGTCACAGAAATCACTGTCCCACAGGTCCCATGCCACCTTTGCCTGTGAGCCCACAGCTGCAATGGCCCATTCTACTCCTTACACTCCTTCTGCTGCCCTGCTGTGGAAGGTTCCAGCTCCCCTGAGCTGAGAGGAACAAGGATCATGGGGATTTTGGGGCTGTGCCCACCCAACACTTACCCCACACTGCTCATCCCAGTGTTCAACTGCTCAGGAACACAACTGAAGTGAGAACAAAATAATTCCCTGGAATAAACCTTCCATGCCTCAAGCCCCTTGACACCACAGGATTAATGGGATTTTTCTCCCAAAGAGCTCTGGGAGAGCTTCCCTGCCTTGTCCTGCCTCTCCTCCTCTTTCCCACCAGCAGTACCACCTCTCCTCCCTCAAAACCTACAAAAAGCATCAAAATCAGTTCCCAAGGATGGGTTTTGGCAAAGAGGAGTGTAGGAGCTGAAGAAAAGACAATTCCAGACACCCTGACTAGGACAGACAGACCTGTGCATCTGTCCTGGCACTGGAGAATTTCCAGCTCTGCCACTCCTGAGTTCCATAAGCCACAGCCATTCCTAAATCTCCTTCTGAATAATGAGGTGGCTCCTCACAAAGTCCAAGTGGTGCAACAGGAACACTAAAAGTTTCCTACAGGTCTGGCTTTTGTGGGCTAAGTGAGAAGGACACTGAGCAATGCAATGGTGACAGATAACCAGGTGTATCACACAACAAAGGCAGGGAAGTTGTTTGCTTTGCTCCAAGGTGACATCTTCAAGAAACTGAAACCACTGACTCGTGTGGGGAACACTCAGAACGTGGTTTTAGTGATGTGAGAAGGCAAGGGAAGCTCACACACCCCTGGCAATGGCTCCCAGAGGTTCTCCTGCCCTGGGGTGCGGGTGGTTGGTGGCAGCGGTGACGCAGGGGAGGTCAGTGTCACTCAGGGTGCAGGTGGCTGTTAGCAGGGTTAGGCACGTGCCAGGAGCTACTGCAGGGCTGCTTCCTCCTCTGAGTTAGTGAGTGAGACACCTCCACCCCCACCCCCCAGGCAATTAGTGCAGGGTGATAACAAGGGGCAGGTACTGTACCTGGTGATGGGCAGGTCGAGGCCCCGCTGCAAACTGAGGGAAGGCGGGAGAAACAAACACAAAAGGAAAGGCACAAAGAGTCAGAAACACCACAACGAACCAAAATGTCACACTCTATGCAAAAATAAACCCACAGAAAATAAAAGAACAACGACACAGTCAAAAGCTTTGCTGCAGGACAGCGACACACAGGGGCTGAGGTGTCACGATGGACATTGCTGGGGGCACTGTGCTGGCAGCTGGACAAACAGCCAAGGCTGCCCTGGATCCTAAAGGCACTCAGGGATGCTGGCAATCCTTATCCTGCCTGGGAGGAACACACCAAACCAAAAACCAACTGAGAACCAGCAGCAGAGGAGATTCTGAGCTGGTTGAGGTGGAGGGCAATGGTCAGAGCAGCTGGGCTGGAGCAGAGGATGGAGCCCCATGGCTGGGAGGAGCCAGGGAGGGACAGGGACATCCCTGCACAGGGACAAATCTGCACAGGGACATCCCTTCACAGGGACAGGGACATCCCTGCACAGGGACAAATCTGCACAGGGACATCTCTGCATAGGGACATCCCTACACAGGGACAGGGACATCCCTACACAGGGACATCTCTGCATAGGGGACACCTCTGCATAAGGGACATCTCTGCATAAGGGACATCTCTGCATAAGGGACATCCCTACACAGGGACATCCCAGCACAGGGACAAATCTGCACGGGGACAAATCTGCCAGGGGACAAATCTGCAAAGGGACATCCCTGGAGAGGGACATCCCTGCATGGGGATATCCCTGCACAGGGACATCTCTGCACGGGGACACCTCTGCAAAGGGACAAATCTGCAAAGGGACATCTCTGCACGGGGACATCCCAGCAAGGGGACATCTCTGGAGAGGGACATCCTGCACAGGGACATCCCTGCAGAGGGACACCCCAGCACAGGGACATCCCTGAGAGGCAAAGAGCAGCCACTCCTGGCACGGCCACCCCTGCCACTGCATTTCCAGCTAACTCCTCCACTGGGGTCACAGCAAAGTCCCTGTAAGGAGTGGCATGTGTCACCTCTCTGAGAGCCAAGGCCCAGCCCATGCCAGGCAGGGCAGCCTGGCTGGAGAACAGCAGGTCCTGGGTCCCAGCCCTGAGCTCAGGCCACTGAATAATCTCCCACTCACTTGGGCCACACTCAGAGGAAAATAACCCCAACTTAACATGCTCAGCTGACATTAAAAGCATTTCCCAAGAAGGAACTGATTGTTAAAGTAGAAATAAAAATGAATGCAAGAAATGGAAAATATAAATAAAGATGACAAGGTACCCACTTCCAGAGCTGAGTTAGGTGTTGAAACCCATAATTCTCAGTGTTAGAGCAGATAATTCTACTGAAAAGAGCTCCAATAATTATCTGCAGTGACCACAGCTGTATCCACAGGGGATTTTAGCCACCATGTGCTGGGATGGCTCAGCACAGCCACTTCTGCTCACTCTGGGGCTCATTACTTTCTGCCTCAAAACAGTGATCAAAACTGGGTACTAATTAGTGACTTTCTTAATAAGTGTATTTTCTATATGGAAAAGTGGGCCTGGGTTCACTTGCAGCCCTTACAGCTCCTCTAATGCCATCAAACATGAAGCAAAGCATAAATATTGACTGGTCCATTTGATCTTTTCCTTTATAAACTCTTAAATTGCCTAGATTTCAAGATTTCCAAGAAGTACTCTGCTAATCCTGGTGTTTATATATTCCTTCTACCTTCACCTCATGGTGGCACTTGGTGACACTGGGATGAAAGTCATAAAAACCTTCAGAAATTAGTAAATATGGACACACAGACTGATCCTGGGACAAGAGTTTATTAAGAATGACCTGCACTGGTCCACCAAATAGTTTTCTCACCCTAAGCCTTACAATGAAGAGTAAAAAAAGCAAAGCATGGTCACCTTGTGGAACTAAAAAGCTGTAATTGCTATTTTAATGAATCAGAAGAACTCAGAGCCTCTTGGCATTCTCCCAGTGGCTCTGTGGATGAGGAGAAACAGGTACTGGATGAGTCTCCAGAGATAAAAGCACTTCAAGTCCTTATTTTCCCAAAGAACCTTCCCTAAACCAGCTCAAGTATCTTGTGTTTGGGAGAAGGGACTAAAGGTACCCTGGGAGGGCTGAGCCTTTCCACAGGGCTGCATGTTCTGTGTTAGACACCAATGAAAGAAAACAGCCAAAAAGAGAATGCTGGGATGCAGAAACCTTGAACTGCTCCACTTTAGGGCCAAGGCACCTCTCTGATCCCTGTTGCACAGAAAAGATTTGTTCTCACTGCACCTAAAACAAGAGCTGGAAGTTTGTATCTGAAGAAGCCAAAGTTTATTCCATGGTGGAAAGTAGTGTGTGTTACAAGAAATAAAATAAAAGCTCCAAGTTAGTGAAAAATGCCCTCATCTATTTTGCACTGGTCACCACTGGCTCTTGATTTGAAATTTTTTTAAAAATAATTCTGTTTGATAGGAATTATTCCTGTTAATAGCTGTAAGCAACAGAACAAACTGTAGTAGTCACTGCTGGCTTAAAAGAGACACTTTGGGTTGTTTTTTCTCTGTTTGATGAAGACAGTAGATAGGAAAACCTTATAAATCCTGGGTCCAACCTCCCTGCCCCATGGCCCCCTCCCTACAGTCCTGCTCCATGGACTCAGAATGTTCTCTCCCTGCAGATGTTGGGCTGGCACACCTCACCCCTCCTGGAGCTATCATTTTTTGGCAGAAGTCTTAAAATTGGACAGTTTGTGTTGAGATGGGGGCTGGTATGGCCAAGAGCTACTGGGGAATTTTCAGCAGTGCTGAAGGACCCGGATTTTGTTTTCCTTGCCCAGCTGGAGCTTTGCAATTCTGGCTGTGGGAGCAAACATGGATTGCAAAGGCAGCTGTGCTGGGGGGACAGAAAAGCCTGAGCTCTGCAGCCCAAAATCCTGAGCTTTGCACTCAAAAATCCTGAGCTCTGCACCCCCAAAAGCCTGAGCTCTGAACCCCAAAATCCTGAGCTCTGCACTCCCAAAGGCTCCTGGATGCAGGAAGCTCTGGCTCTGGATCAGCCCTGCCTGCCCACTCAGCTGTGCCAGAGCACAGCAGGAACCCAGGGATGGCACAGCCACCCTCCTCATCCCCTGCTCACCCTCCCCTCACCACCAAATGGGTTAAAAAAGAAACTGAACAAAATAATAATTAAATTACAAAGAAATAAATCAAGCGAAGATCCAAACGCAGGAGTAGCTCAGACCTGGGCTAGTCTTGCATTTGCTTTGGGGTGGGAGGTGGAATGAGATGTGATGGGTGGGAGCAGTTTTTAGTCATGGGGTGAGATGGGCACTAGCAGAGCACAAGGCAAAACCTGCACACAGGAGAGCTCAGAGCAACACAAACAAGGTGCAGATAAATTCTTCCTCGGGACCTCCTCAGTTATGGGGCCAAAACACTAAAAATTTGACATTTACTGGCCAAATTTCCTGCAGATTCTCTCTCTGCTGAGTGACACAGCCCAGGGGGCCCTGTGTCTGTCCTACCCCAGGTCAGACCCCTCTGTAATTCAGCTTTGGGCCCTTGTGGCACCACCTCACCTGGCAGAGGCTGCCACGGCAGCTCGTGCTTTCAGCAAAGAAGCAAAACTAGTGCATTTCTGTAGCCAACAAAAAAAGGGATGTGGTAAAAAAAATATATATAATAAAGAAAGGAAGAAGAAATAAAAACAGTGCCGTGGGCACAATTGCCTGCAAGAAGGAGTACAGTTTGTTATATTGCTTACAATGCAGTATTTTATCCAGCCTCTTCCAGCCAGGGACCTGTAAACCGGACTCTGTTCCAAAACCTTCCTCCTCTTCCAGTTTTCTGTGCAATGTATTGGCACTGTTCTGCTGGGCTGTCAAAAAAACTGGTTTAGAGATGCAGCTCTTCAGTCAAGTTTTTGCTCCAGTTCTAACCACACCAGCTTAGCTGTGCTTTGCAACAATTAAAGAGAAAGATGATTATACTTACTGAGGAAAGAGCTTTAGCAGCAGTGTCCTGCATTACTGATCAGAATGGGGCACTGAGGACAAATTTCCAGCTGGGCACATCAAAGAACTTCAAAGTCAGCATTACCTGGCTCCTTCATCAGCAGAGGTTGAGGGGCCTCAGAACAAACCCTGGTATGTCCTGGAGAGGAAACCTCCAGAGCTGGGCAAGTGCCCAGTGATGTTGCAGGTTTGGGGATCCTTGCCCTGGGTTTATCTGTATTTATATCTCTTTTTTGGACAAATTCCTCTGTCTCAGAGGCTTCAGTTTGCTCCAGGAGCATTTGTCTCACTCTAAAGAGAGAAGAGTGCTGGGAAGGCACCAGGGGTTATGGGCAGCCTGAAGGTGTCCTGACACAGAGGGGCAGGAGGGGCAGGATTGCTGCTCCTCAGCTGACAGAGCCCTGAGATGTGCTGATGGGAAGCCACCATGCCTCCAGAAGCTGGGCAAAGCCTCTGATGCCCTAGGAGGGTCCTCTAACATCATGTGGAGCTGTGCTACAAGCAGAGAATCCCCAGGTGTGGGGAACTGAAGTCCTACAACAGCAGAGCAGTATCACAATAAACACCCACCCCCAAAAAACAGACTGTGAAGCATAATCAGACCTGAAGTTGGATGAAAAAGGGGCTCAGCACAAAAAGATCTGAGTGCACAGAAGCTCTAGGTTACAGATGAGCACCTCCAGGGTTAGAACTGATCAGTGGCACTGATTTGGGAGCAAAGCCCAGAGGCCACTGGAGAGCAAACGCTGCTGCAGAGAACTGCTTGTGTTTGATCTCTGGTCTATCCCTGCACAAAACACATCCTTAAAGAAAAAATAAAAAGAAAAAAAAAGAAGAAAAGAGAAAGATTCTGGCAATGAACCTGAACTCTATAATGAAGTGAACCTGAAAGCATCTAGGCTAAAAATAAATGGTGTTATTTGAAGGTAGATGAGGATCCCTCCATCACTTCTTTAGGAACTTCAGAAGGAAAATTATCCTACCAGGACAGTGCCTGAAAAACTCAACCAAGGTTTGCCATTCAGGATGTGCTTCCAGGTGAGTAAAATGGGCTTTGCAGAGAACCAGCCCCGTGCTACAGACACACACAGACAGAGAAACACAGAGCAAGGAGGAGAGAGCAGGATGGGGCAGCGTGGGCTCCTTACCGGCGAGCGGGTCTGAGGCTGAGTGTTCATTGTTTGAGGGGCTTGAGGGTACACCAGCGTGGTGGGAGCTGCATTCTGTCCTGAGGGATAAGGAGCCTGCCAGGGAACAAGAAAAGCCAAGTGAGTGGATCCAATGATTCATCCCAAAAACCAGGAACAGAACTGGAGGGACTGACATGGAGATAAAGATGAAAAGATTGTGAGAGAGAAACCATCTCTGTCGAGGAGCAATTCATCAACACTGCCTCTCATGGGAGCAGCTTGTAGATCCACTAGTAGCTCTACTTGTAAGTAACAGCTCCATTAGTAATTATTAGTCAGAGTTTACTCCTATTTTATTCAGAGTTTGCTGCTATTTATCACCTGAGCTCCCCAAGTGCTGCAGTGGGAAACAACCCAGGAGTCACCAAAACCTTGTGTGTCCAAAGGCCTGGCCAGCTGTTTCCAAAAGCCTCTCCCAAACCAGCTTCCAAGGACAGCCAGATCTGTAGACAATGCCAATAAATCCTCCAAAATCAGGCAAACAGCAAGAAACAACCCTGAGTGTGTTTAACAGAAGCTGCTGCTGCATTAAAGCATTTCCAGTGCAATGGAACAGCCCAAAACCATCCCAGATGGGAGGCAGGCCATGGCTACAGCTCTGCACATTTTTCCTACTTCCACCCATTTCCATGGGCTGTAACAATTTATCCCACCAGATGCTCTCCCCAAGTGTTATTTGCCCAAAGTAACAATAAACTGAAGCTCTGGAGCTCTGCTGATGACGCATTTTAATGAGACATTTAGAAATAACTTTTCAGAGTGCCTTTTTCTTTATTCTCTTTGAACAAAACCATTATAATTTACATTACAAGTTTAAAAAATCATTTATTATTGTAATGGCACAAAAACCAGCCACCAGCCTGCAACAGCCTTTGCTCTCAAGAGCCATAGGATGGTGGAATTGGTAATGTTGGAAAAGCTCTCTGAGATCTTCAAGTCCAGCTGTTCCCCAGCAGTGCCACCACTAAACAATGTCCCCAAGGGCCACAGCTACACATCTTCTAAATCCCCCCAGGGATGGGGACTCCACCACTGCCCTGGGCAGTCTGTGGACTGGATAACCCCTTCCATGCAGGAATTTTCCCAATATCCCAATAATGTAACTCTGAGGCCGTTCTCTCTCCTCCTGTCCCTGTTCCCTGGAGCACAGCCCGACCCCTGGGCTGTCCCCTCCTGTCAGGAGCTGTGCAGAGCCACAGGGACCCTCCTGAGCCTCCTTTGCTCCAGGCTGAGCCCCTTCCCAGCTCCTTCAGCCCCTCCTGGTGCTCCAGCCCCTTCCAAACTCCATTCCCACCCCTGGACATGCTCAGCTCCTCCAGGTCCTTCCTGTCCTGAGGCTCCCAGAGCTGCCCCAGGACTGGAGATGCCCCAGAAGTGCCAGCACAGGGGCACAGTTTGCATTGTCTGGTTTTTTTCTGCTTTTCCATCCCTGGACTAATCACCTGCTGATTAAAGTGCAACACAAGGTAAATGAAAATATAGCTCAGAAACAATCCAACCAGGAATTCCCTGGTCTCAAGGAGAAAAAAAAAAAAAAGAAAAGGAAAAATACAACAAATAACACAAACACCCCTTCCAAAAACATGGTAGAGGGGATGAGGGGAACAAACACAGCCCAAAAATAGCCCCATCCCAAAACTGAACTGCTGCAACACCTTCTATTCCTACTCTGGGACCACAGTGGAACTGCTGTTTAAAAAGCAGAACTTAGACACAACTCCACAGACACATGAGGACACTGCTCCTACCACACAACTTAACCAGGCAGGACCCTCTGTTAGCTTTGCCTCATTTTCACAGCTTTTTGGGTTAAAATGATGATAAAATGTGAGCCTCCAAGTACATCACCAGGTCTTTACTGTGATCCAGGACACCAAACACACTGGGCAGGGTGTTTAGCTGGACACTGCTGTTCTGGAGGAGTTCACACCAATGCAGCAGCACAGCCTCTGGTTCAAGAGCAGTGAAATGCTTTGTTCAGCTCCCTCCTCTCAAATGCTTTGTCCTGTCCCTCCTCTCCAGGAGCCCCCTGATCCAATCCACTCCAGCCAGCCCTTCCCTCCCTTTTCACCACTGCCAAAACCTAATTAATGTAAACCACTAAATGGAAAGAAGCCTTCAATTTTTGTTTTTTGAGATGTCAGATGCAGCATCAAGTCCTTTCCCCTTTTATTTGATGAGTGATTCTGCTGGAGCTGGTGGTGTCAGTGTCATTTCAAAATGAATAACTCAAAGCTAAAGAGAAGTGGGGAAATTCTTTTCATCCACAACCTGGAGAAGTTCTCCTGCCTTTGTAGCATCCTGCTGCTGACTTTCTGCATTGGGATCTCTGCCCAATGTGAGGTTAAAGCTTCTTCCACAGGTCCAGATGTTGCTGTTCCTATCATGGAATCATGGAAGGGTTTGGGATGGGAGGGATTTTAACCTATCCAGTGCCACCCCTGCCATGGCAGGGACACCTTCCACTGTGCCAGGGTGCTCCAAGCCCTGCCCAGCCTGGCCTTGGGCACTGCCAGGGATCCAGGGGCAGCCACAGCTGCTCTGGGCACCCTGTGCCAGGGCATTTCCTCCTAATATCCAACCTAGACCTACTCTCTTTTAGTTTAAAGCCATTCTCCCTTGTATCTCTCCCACCAGCCAGCAGTGAGCACACAGGGCTGGGGATTTCTCTGCATTTCTCTTCATAGAGAAAAGCAAGGCACAACTTCCCAAAGATTTTCTCGACCTCAGAGAAAAAACTCCAATTCTTATCTCATTTACTGCCCATGTGTTTTAAACAAATAAAATACATTGAAGAAAATTATTTACCTAAAAGAATTTACTTAATTAAATTCTAGTGTGTTTTAATTCCCTAACCAATTAAATCCATGTATGTGTCAGAACTATCAGCTAACAGTCAGGAAATTCTGTACACTAAAGTTAAATTAAATGCTTAAACAAGATCAGTTAAATGTAGTGTAATATAGTGTAATAAAGTAATTAATTAGCCTTCTGATTATCAGTGGGGTCAGATGTGTCATTTCTCCCTGCCACAGGGGTCACTTGCTTTTATTACAGGTGACAGTGCTGGGAAATATTAAAAATAAATTATAGCAATAAATGCACCAGTTATCACTGGCTCCTTGTGCCTCCAGCTCCACAGGAGATGAGATCTCATCCCAAACTGCTGCTCCCACAGCACCTCAGCAACAAGAGAAGGAAAAATCTCCTATTCTTCCCCATCTTTAGGCTCATGAAAACATTTTCTTCAGGCTTAAACCGCATGTGACAGAGCAGAGCTCTGCTATCACTCCCAAAGGTGAGTCAGGTATCTGATCCTGCCCCAAAGTCTGTACCCACCTCCAAAGCAGCCCCCACTTTCTTTCAATCACCCAAGCCAAAGGAGATGTGAGAGAAAGGGAGAACAGCTGTCACTAAGCCTAAAAATCCTCTGAGTTTTAGCAGCAAAACTATAAAACAGGTATGTGGAAACACAGTGCCAAAGGCATTTCACTGGTGACACAATCCAGGGTTAAACTTGCTTTAGCATTTAAACCCTATCAGAATGAGCAGAGCATGAAGGTATAAATAAAGAAAATAACATACAAAGGCTTAACTAGAGGCCAGAGAAGGGTTTCTGCTATGAAGGTGTCATCAACCAAGGCAGTTTTGGACAGGTGATCCCCATGAGTGGGAGGTCACAAGTGAGGAACAAGTGCAACACAAACCCCACTGAAGACCACAAACATCAGCTAAATAAATATGTTTTACAACTATTGCACAACAACAAATGTCTCTGCTCCACATCTCCAACCAGAGGGATGCTGCCTTAACTGGTATTTGTGTTAAAACCATAAAAGGGGGAAGAAAAGGGAGGGAAAAGTGGTTTATAAATTTCTGCAGGTATTAACTTCACATCGGCTGTGGGAGCCTAAATAAACTATCAAAGATCCAAGAGAATAAATCACAGCACTCTGCTGCTTTTCATACACATCAGCTGATTAAAGCATTGCATCTCTTCCTCTGCCAAAGGACTTTTTTCTGTGCCAAGCAGCTAAATGGGTACAGAGAGTGACGTGGTCATGTGCAGCCACACAGTGCACCAGGGCTGGACTGAGGGAATGAAGAGATCAGTGAGGAAATGCTCCAAAAAACCCCTAAATAAACCCCCACGGAGGGGAAAGCAGGGAAGCAAGTACTGCTCTGCAGACAAATGTTGGTTCTGAAGCATCTAAAGGCTGGATTGAATCCCTGAAGTTCAAATAGCTGCTGGGAGAGGACAGGGCACTGCTGGGCTGCTCCACTTCCAGACTGAGCAATTTGCTTCCCTTAAAGCTCTCACCTTCCTGATTTTATGTTTCAGCTGTGGCTGTTCAGGGGAGGAAGGTGATAATAGCTGAGTGTTTATGTATTCCCACAACTTGCTGGGAAAATCCTTTCTCTGGAGTGTTTCCACCTCAAGCTGCTGCCTGTGCTAAGCGAGGAAAAATAATCACTATCAACAAAACAACTGAAAAAAAGTTATTCTTAGCTCAGGCCCGAGCTGGTTAATAAACACTGAGCCTGCAGTGTAACATGACTCCCTTGGGACTGCCTGTCCTGGGAATAAACAGGCAAAGTACACACATCAGGCTCAAAAGAGCTGAGTCACCCAGCTCTGCCTCTGGAAAAATCTTTTGGGAACAAAACCCTTCCAGCCCCAGGCAGGAAAGCGTCACTTGCTGAGCTGTGTCTGACTTGGCTGGGAAGGGGTTAATCCCTGGGGCAGATTCCCGAATCCTCCCGGCTCAGGGAAGGCTGCTGGGTCTAAATTTACTGAAGTTACACACGAGGAGAGGAGGAGAACTGGACCCGCAGCTCCAGCACATGACCGTGACTCAGGAGCTGCGCGGCCCTGCCAGCGCCGTGACCTTGGCAGGAAACCTCTCCATTCCTGGTCCAAAACCTTCAAACCTCTCAATTCCCAGTCCCAAACCTCTCAATTCCCAGTCCCAAACCTCTCAATTCCCAGTCCCAAACCTCTCCATTCCTGGTCCAAAACTTCTCAATTCCCAGTTCCAAACATTCAAATTCCCAGCTTCAAACCTCTGAATTCCCAGTTCCACGCCTTCAAATTCCCAGTTTCAAACCTTCAAATTCCCAATCCTAAACCTCTGAATTCCCAGCTCCAAACATCTGCATTCTCAGTCCCAAATCCTCAAATTCACAGTTCCAAAACTCTCAATTCCCAGTCCCAAACCTTCAAATTCCCAGCTTCAAACCTCTCAATTCCTGGTCCAAAACTTCTCAATTCCCAGTTCCAAACATTCAAATTCCCAGCTTCAAACCTCTCAATTCCCAGTTCCACGCCTTCAAATTCCCAATCCTAAACCTCTGAATTCCCAGCTCCAAACATCTGCATTCTCAGTCCCAAATCCTCAAATTCCCAGCTCCAAACCTCTCAATTCCCAGTCCCAAACCTCTGGATTCCCAGCATCTCCCAGATCCAAACCCCTGAATTTCCAGTCATCTCCCAGTTCCAAAACGGAACTGGGACTGTGAATGGACTCTGAATTCCCAGTTCCAAACCTTCAAATTCCCAGTCTCAAACCTTCAAATTCCCAGTTTCAAACCCCTGAATTCCTAGTCACTTCCAAGTTCCAAACCTCTGCATTCCCAGCCACTTCCCAGCCCCATGGCCACGGCTCCAGCTCCCCTGGACACCAGCACTGAGCTTACATCTCTTGTGAGGAATGGCACAGAGCAATCACAAGAGCTCAGAAGAACCCAGGGTTTGCCAGGGCCATGGGCAGCCCCAAAGGCTTTTCTGCATGGCCACAGACCAAAGAGAAGCTGCAGGGCCCTTGCCCAGGTGGTTTTACATCTCTTACATCTCATGTATCACTGCACTGCTGATGGAAAGCACCTAGCTAAAAACTCATCCAAGTGCTACCACACACATTTTCAAAATATCTTCTTATTATTTAATGTCAAGACATAAAGTACCAAAAACATTCCCTGTCTGGAAAGAGAATAAAACTGTTAAGAGATCCATCTCTTTCCCCAAACAACACAACACCCCCAGCCCACCCCCATCTCTCCTGCATAAAACCTGCACTGGTCTGTTCCCAAGCCACTCCCTGATCTGTTTAAATGCTAAATATTGATTTAAACCCCCCAGCTGGGCACTCAGAAGCACAGTCAGTGTTCTTCATACTGTACCTTAGAAGGGCTCTGTCCCTAGATTTATAAATTCTTATTCACACAGCCCCTAAGACCAAAGGCAGCTGCCCCTGGAGCCAATACAGGAGGGAGAGGTCATTGCTCAGGAGGGAGAATCTCCTCTTATCCCCTTTTTTAACAACCAGACTTGGTTTTCCTTCCAGCTGCTGAAAAACTTTCATTGAGGAAAACCACAAAGGGAGCAGAGCAGCCGTGTTGATGCCCAGCCCTTGAGGCAGAGTTTTCCCCTGGGTGCCTGGCCTGGACAGCAGGAATTTGGCCTCAGACACAGGTGAAGAAATCCCCCCCAGCAGCAGAAACCTCACTTCAGTCCCAAGTGTGGACTGATGGTGACAGCAAGGATGTGGCTTTTAATTGTGAATCATCATTTCTTTGTGGAGATGGGCAGGCTCTGCCCTCCCACAGCCCCAAATCCAATCACTGTGACAACTCAATCACTGCAACCCAAACAACTGCAACCCTCCAACGAGGGAAATCTCTGGGCATTCAGCTCTGGGAAAGTAAGAGGATTATAATTTAAACCCTGGCTCTTCATTTCTCCCTAATGAACTCCCTGCAGGCACTGCAGGCTGGAACAGCAGCTCCTCAGGCTGCTCCTCCTCACTCACACCCAGCACCTTCATTTCCCCCAAGCTTTGGGTTCTGAGAAAGGTGCATCAGCACAAGCTCAGTGCCAGGGGAAGAGCTTTCCTGGCCTCCCCTCTGGCAGCTGCTCCCCTTCCTGCCAAAATGCACAGAACCTCTGAAAACTGAAGGTTACAGAGAGGTTTCCCTTTTTATCTGATGTGAAAAGCTGTGTTAGTGAGGGCAGAGAGACCAGCCTGAGCCAGAGCAGCCCAGCAGAGCCCAAATCTCCTCCTCCTCCCATCCAGGGGCTGCCTTGGGAGCTCCAGCAGCATCCAGGGAAGCTCCTGCTCTCCTTGTCCCCCTGCCACACTCCCAGGGGCTGCAGCAGAGATCACTGAGCACAGGGCAGAGCAGCTTTTGACCTAAAATCAATATTTAGGGACAAAATAACTCACTCTGTACTATGTCACTGAGCTCTGGAGATGCCAGGATCTCAGGTAGCTCCAGCATCTGACCACAAACAGGGCACTGCTCACTCCTGCACCTCTTCTGCACACACCTGACTCTCACCATTATCACCATAACCTCACTTTCTTTCCTCCCTGGTGTGCTCTGCACTCAGCAGAACAGGCTTGGAAGCTCCTGGCAGGAAAAAGAGTATCTGTAACATACAGATCTGCAAATATTACAGATGATGGTGGAGAAATCTGAATTATTAAATTTATTCATTTCAGCCTTTTTTTCCTACAGCATCCCCTCAAATAATGCATAAAGCATATTCTCCCACTATTCCTGTGAACTATTCCAGCTTTAAAAATACCACAACAAATGATTAAACCACTAAACAAGGACAATTCCCCTCTAAATGCTCCCAGTTTGCCTTTCATTATTACAATGATATTTCAATGATCATCACACACACTCTCAGATGCCTCTGCTCAAACACAAGTCCCCACTCACAGCCATGTGTTCAAATATGCAGTTTTAGGTACCCATCACACCAGGGATACCACATTTTTTAAGCAGCTCATTTGCAAATTATCCAGAATTACTGAAATCAGCTCATCCTCACCAGGATAATGCTGCAAAACAAAAATATGCAGCAGTTCTACTCTGCTGCCTCTCCAAGCCAGGGCTGCTCCCCTGCAGGGTGCAGCAGCACCTGAGAAACACTTTTTTCCTGCTTATAATACCTGGAATATTCAAAACCCCTTTAAAATCACTGACATAAGGACTAGAGCTCTTCTCCGACACCAAACAAATTGTGCAGATGAAGAGTTCCACATAAAAACCAGAATGAACACAACTCCAGTGCAAACACTCAAACACTGCTCCTGATGAGGGGCTGGGATGGCACCAGGGTGGGACTTGCTCCAAATCTCTGCACATTGGATTTACTGGGGAGTTTTGAGGTTTGGGTTTGGGTGGAGGCACATAATGAACAGGAACTGTGAGTGTTCAGTGAGTTTATTTAAATATGTAGGCTTTTTCTAAAGCTATTTCCTCGGAATGCCAGGACAGCTCCAGGTGTTTTGCCTGATTTTAGGACTTTAACAAATTGCAGACAAGCAGAAAGTGCAGAGAAGTAGCTGGGACCCTCACTGCCCTTCTCCTGAAAAGTCCAGTTTTATTGCCTCTTTTTCCATAAGCCCAGCCATCAGGGAATTCCTCTTATTGGTAATTAATAACATTTTAGTGGAGGGTGTCCATGCCCATGGCAAGGCGTGGAACAAGATGAACTTTAAGGTCCCTCCCAACCAAACCCAGTCTGGGATTCTGTGATTAAGCTCAGCCTTTAAAAGGATACAAATATCCTGAGCCAGGAGGAATTACTGCTCTGTCTCCCCTTTTTCCTCTGCAGGAGTTTCTCTCAGGGTACATCACCAGTGTCATTACCTGCACAGCCAAATTTGTAAATCTTTTTTATGGCTTTCCATCTTTTCACCCCACACATCTGAGTGGGCAAAGGAGGAAGGCACAGGGAAACTGAGCCCCAGGCACACCCACAGAGCTACAGGCACTTCTCCTTCTTCAATGTGGATAATGGGATTGTCTCCAAGGCAAGATGGTGAAGGAACACAGTCTGCTGTTCCCTGGACAAGGGACCACAGGGACACAAAATGCACATTCTTGACCTGTTGGAGAAAGTCCTGAGGAGCCCATGGAGACACCCCATGGCTGGAGCCAGGCTGGGAGAGCTGGGAATGCTCACCTGGAGAAGCTCCAGGGAGAGCTCAGAGCCCTTCCAGGGCCTGAAGGGGCTCCAGGAGAGCTGGAGATGGACTGGGGACAAGGATGGAGGGACAGGACACAGGGAATGGCTCCCACTGCCAGAGGGCAGGGTCAGATGGGATATTGGGAATTAGGAATTGTTCCTGTGAGGGTGGGCAGGCCCTGGCACAGCTGTGGCTGCCCCTGGATCCCTGGCAGTGCCCAAGGCCAGGCTGGACACTGGGGTTGGAGCACCTGGGACAGTGGGAGGTGTGGGACTGGATGAGCTTTAAGGTCCCTCCAGCCCAAACCATTCTGGGTTTCAGTGATTTTCTCCTCAGCTCCACTGGCTGTTTGTGTCCCTCAGCAGTGCAAGGACAAACAGAACCCCCAGCCTGAAGGAGGACAGGATCCTCCTCCCCTTCCCAGGCACTGCTCCAGCCTGTGAGCCCACACTGAGGACCTGCAGTGCAAGCCCAAAGCAGTGATTCTGAGCCATGGGGGTGGACAGGGGTCCTGCTGGTGGCTGCTCCCTCCCAAAGCCATTTTTAAATCCATCAGCATGGAATCTGCTGCTACTGAAGGTGTGAGGCCAGGATAATGTCACAGGAAAACATTCCAGAACATCTGGAAACTCTGCCATGGCTTCCTGGGGCTCCTTCCTGAGGCTGAACTTCCAGACTCTGCCCTGGCTCACAGCCTGGGGTGATCTGCTAATGACCATTATGTAAATTAAGTAAATTAGCATTTTCTGTAATAAAGGTACTCAAAACTATGGAGTGCATGTGTGTGCTGAGGGCAGGAATTCCAACATCCCCACTGCTGAAAGCAGAGCTGGGACTGTCTGCAGAAACACCCTTGAGCTCACAGAGTGCCTCTCACCTGGTCTATAAAACTGCCTCCATTTTTAAAACAGACTTTAAGGACAACACTTGTTCCCAGGAACACAACCCCAACCAGCCAAGACCCTATTCCACATCAGTAGCTTTGCAGCTTTCCTCTTATTTTCTTCCAAAAGCCAACAAGCAACTCCAAAAATGTGTCCTCTGATATCTCAGAGTTCTCTCTCCAGCTGATCCAGCTCAGAGCAGGCACCTGGTGATCCCAGGTCTCCCAACCTTCAGCTCTGTGAGGGCAGCAATCACATAAAATATCAAAGTTTTCCTCAATTCCACTAAAGCCCAGAAACACCCTCCATATAAAGGGTCTCAATTTGCACCAAGTTAAAACAAGTTAATAAATTCTGTGTTTCTAATGGCACCACAAGGAGGGATCTGTGGAGAACATGGGCACAGCCCTTCCAGGCCGCACAGTGGAATTAAGGCTCCAACACCTCTGTTGGTTCAATGGAAAGCAGCACAGAGAGTTCAGCTGGCAGGAGAACCAGGCTGTTCATGGATTCAAAGCCTCACCTCTGCAATGTGGCCTCCCTGCTGCTTCTTCAATGGCTCCAGAGATTATTCCTCTGTTTCCCAGTCTGACACCACAGCTAACAGGGCTCCATCTCCCTGGTTTCTCTGGCTGCGGGGGTATTTTATGCCCTCTATGCTCACAAAACACAGGCTGTGTAAAGCCCTGACTTTTGTGCTGACTCTGGTGCTTCACTGAACACATGGTGTTTGTTTAAAAACTCTGTATTTTCTGGAGCATGCAAGAAAACATCCATTAAATTGCATGGAACAGAAGGTACTGTTACACAAGGAATTCCAGAATTGAAGTTATTAAATGCAAGAAAATGGCAAATTGCCTCGTATTGTTTTGTCTTCTTATATTATGAATAAAAATGTGGCTCAACAAGTGGCTAAGTCTGAAAAGCACCAAAAAAAAAAGCTCAGGGCACGTGACTGTGAGAATAGAAAATACATGTGGAGGAGTCCTGAAAAAAGGGATCTGGAAAATTTTGAAACAGCTACAGAGAAGCTCAATTTCCTATTAAAAATGCTGTTTTATTCCACCCCAAATCAAGTTACTGGCAAGTTCAGAAGAGCTTTTGATTCCCAATAATCTGACAGGCCAAACAAAGGCGCTTCCGCTCGCGCAGCAGCCAGGAGGGGCCGTGGGGCCAAGACACCCGCAGAGAGATTTCCCTTCCAAAGCCCTGCCTGGCCAGGCTGGAAGGGCCAGGAGCACTCAGAGCCAGGGCACGGCTGCTCCAGAGAGGAAAAGCTCAAACAGCAGCAGAAAAACATTTCCCTCCCTACTGGGCAAAGCAGAGCGCCTGGAGAGGGATTAAACACCTCTGAGAGCAGGAATTCCTCACAGTGCCAGGGCAAGGGAAAGGCTTCCACTGCCAGAGGAAGGGATGGATGGGGGGTTGGAATGGAATCCTTCCCTGGGAGGGTGGGCAGCCCTGGCACAGGGTGCCCAGAGCAGCTCTGGATCCCTGGAGGTGCCCACGGCCAGGCTGGACAGGGCTGGGAACACCCTGGGATGGTGGAAGGTGCCCCTGCCATGGCAGAGGTGGGATGGGATGAGATTCAAATCCTTCCCAACTCAAACCATCCTGGGATCCTATAACAGCATTCTATGAGGCAGATGAGGGGTGGGTCTAAAGCCAGACCTTGTGTAGAGGGATGGAATGTAAGAGAAGAGTGCAGAAGGTCTCACACCTGAGGAGCTGCAGCTGTACCAATCACTAAAGATCAGGAACAGCCCTGCCCTTAATACACCACAGCTGTGTCCAATAAGGAGAGGAGTGCACCAAAAGAGAGGGTTAGCCGGGGTGGAGAGCTGGAGTTTGTTGGCTGTGCTGTGGAGGAGAAGGAGTCAGTGCTGTGAGGAGATACCCAATAGAACTCACCCAGGAGGCACGGAAGATTTACAATGAGGTCACAACAACCTAGTCCCAGCTAGACTCAGTATTTGTGCTGTCATCTTTTCTTTGCACATGTACATGATAAAATTGTGATGGCTCTTCCTTTCTTTCCTAGCTAGAAAAAAAATAAATTAAAGCCCTTCCTGTCCTTCATAAGTGCACAAATACTACAACTAATTCATACATCCCCCCTACGTTGCATCTCATGAAAGCCAACTACTTCCAAGGTTAAATAATTAAAATAAATAGTGTTAATCTGCATGTGAAGCTGCATTATGCCTTCCCAACTCTCCCTTCCTGCAGCTCTCACCCCCAGATGCTGTCCCAAATTAGAAGACACCCATGAAGCCCAGCATCCCCACACAAAAGCCCCCTGAAGACCAAAGGCACTGAGACACAAGCCATGTTTGATGTTTCCAGCCAGACTTAATGAGTTAAAAAGCACAGTAATGAACCAAAAATAATGAAATACATTCTCAGAGGAAATATTCCCAGCATTATTAACCCAATCAAAAACCTCCTAATCCTATTACAAACCAGAGGGTTCAGCTGCACTTCCAGCAGGTCTTGAACACAAAGGCCAAAAGGAGATTACACTTCTGGATTTATCAGCTATTAAATAACTCACAGTTTCAAATCTCCACCTGCAGTCACATATTTCTGCAAGCCTGGAATTTGCAAAATGCATTGGAAATGTGCTGGGATGGAGCCTGACCCAGATGTACAGAAGGAAGCACAAGGGAAGAAGTGAGAAGAAAAAGAAAAAATTTTTTCTGACTAGTCAAACTCTTCACTGGTCAGAAAAAAATCCATTGCTAGATATTAATCTGTTTTTTTAGGTAGGTTTACTGTTCACACTATCAGGAGTTGTTTAAATTTGCCTTATTCTCATTACCTGGAATGGACAGCAGATCCAAGAAACTGCAATCTGCTGCTTGGGGGAGCAGCACAAACAGGAAACATTTTCCCTCAGCTGGTCCAGCACCAACTTCTTCATTTATACAAGGAGAGTTTAACCTTTCATTGTGTCTACATCACAAATAAACTCCCTGACTGACCACCATAAGAATTCTGGGATTCTGGGTGGGTTTAACCAGCAGGGAATTGGGATAACAATTGTGATAACAGCTCCTTACACAGATCAAGGAGGTTCCTACACAGGGGAATTCTCTGGGGGAAGAGTTCCCTGCAAACCTTAGAGATCCACTCGGATCAAGGGATCCACAGTGATGCTCCTGAGCACAGAAAATGATGGACAGGGAGTTTATCTGAATGAGCCAATAAAACTGGGAGCCCCTTGTGCCCCAGGGGCAGAGGAAGTTTATTGCCTGGTTTTATGCTGACTGTTTCCTTCTAGCAAAGCACATGTGGACCCAAATAATGAGGGATCATGGAAGAGACCCACAGGGATCAGACCCAACCCCTGGCCCTGCACAGACACCCCAACAATCCCAGCCTGTCCTGGAGCTCTGGCAGGGCTGGGACCATTCCCTGGGCAGCCTGGGCAGTGCCAGCACCCTCTGGGGAAGAGCCTTTGCTGATCTCCAGCCTGACACAGCTCCAGCCCTTCCCTGGGGTCCTGTCCCTGCTCATTGAGTTCAATGTGTAACAACCAGACTCCACAGGCAGCTGCCTCCAACACAAGAAGGGAACAAGGAGTAACAATCCCCACGTCCCAGGGCACCTGACTGACCCCAGGGTACCAATGGGTGAGGTTACAATTAAATTACATCCCTCCTCCCATCCTATTACAGTCCCATAATAAACATTCCTTAATTAAAAGCATCTCAAATTGGGCTGCAGAAGATGCAAGCAGTGAATAAACATCATGGTTCTAACAGGATTATTCCAGCTCCTGTAGAAAGGATCCAAGATCATAAAAGAGGGGCTTGGGGATTGCCTAATAAACATGCCACAGATGGCAGGCAGACTTGCTTCCTGGCACACATTCCCAGACCTGAAGGTACTAAGGAATGTCTCCCTGCTATTACAAACACTAATTCAACGATGGTGACATTTTTGAGGAGCAGAATGAGACCACAAAACTCTCTTCACTTCAGGCACAGAACCAGATGGTAACAAGTTTCAGCTGGTACAATCTGTTCTGGATTTCAATCAGCCACCTAAAAGTCAAGGTCTCCACGCACTAAGATGCAGAGAATTCAGCCCTCCTGCACTTTTGTTCATTTGGGTGTATCTCCACCTTTTCTGGAGCAGGTGAGGGATGTCCACAACCACAGCAGCTCCACAGGAAGGTCCCCAGCAGTGCTGTGGGATCCTCTGCTCCCTGGAGCTCCAGCATTCCAGCCCATCCCAAGAGGCAGCCGTGGGCAGGCAGCACCAATCTGCTCAGTGCACAGCGTGTTCCTAATGAGAGCTGGAGCTGTCCCTGACTAGAAAGGAAATTCCTGGCAATTTGTTCCAAGTGTGGTCACTTGATGCTTCCAAACTGTGGCCCTGGACTAGGAGAATCCCTCAGCATCCCCCTGGAGCTGAGGCAGAGAAAGCCAAGAGTCTTTTCCAAACCATTCACCCTCACATGCCAGAACCCACTGCACTTGTTCCTTGGGATCCTGCAAAACACCCCCAGGTCATAGAGGGGTGAAACTGCCTTCTCCTGGTGCCCTGAGCTCTGCACATTGCCTCTGCAGGAGCCCTCTCCTCCTCTGTTCACCCCATGGACAGATGGAAGCTCCTTCCTGCTGCTCCCAGCCCAGCTGCCCTGGCATTGCTCTGCTATCCCATTATCCCATCCTGCCACGGCTGCCCCATCCATCAGTGCCAGGCACTGGAATGGGGCAGATTCACAGCATTTCAGCTGCTCTGTGAGGGGCTCTGGGAATGCTCAGCCTGCTCTGGATTCTCCATCCATCATGGGATGGGGCCTGACTGTCAATTCAGGCCCTACCTGAGCTCTGGGAGCCACATCCAAGGAGGAGCTGCTCTCTCTGCTCCTTTCCCAATGGCTTCTCCTTTCCTCCCCAGTTGAGTCAACCCAGCCCCTTCTGCAGCCTCCAGCCAGGAGCAGAGGCAGAGGGGCTGTGCCCCTCCTCTCCCTGTCAGAATGAGGGAAAAACACGCAAAACCCACCAGGAATATGAAATTTTATGTGCTTGGGGCCACATCTGGCCATAACATCACTGCAGCAGCATGTGCTGCACACTCCCCTGTGCCAGAGCTCAGCACTATGACTTCAAGGCCCTGGAATTTGGGAAGCAGAGATGCTGCAAAGATGGGGGTGTGGGACTGCTGCACGTGGCTGCCAAGGCCTCCTCACTGTGCTGCACAAACTAATCCTGAAGGGCAGCAAAGTGCTGGAGGTGTCCCTTGGGAAAGCCTCAGAGGAGGTGGAGCAGGAGCCCTGCTCTTGTTGTGGCTGCCTCAGATGGAAATGGTGCAGGAGGAAGAGAAAGGGCCACACAACCACAGCACCACAGACCCAGCTGCTTCTGTCTGTTTAGATAAAGCTAAAGGAAAGCAAACAAAGCTCCAACCTTCACTTGTATCTGACTTCTCAACCCCATACATTCCCTGATCCCTGTTCCCAAACCCTCCCTTTCAGACCACTGGGCACAATGCTGTCATCTCATCACACATCAACTTCTTTCTGGAACTCCAGCAAGTGACAGCAATTCCTTTTATAACTTACTAGAATTCAAGATATTACTGCACCTGATGTGTAGGGACAGGCAGCTCTGGAGCAGCCAGGACAGTCAGGGGTCACTGGTGGAACCAAAGCATTTGTTAAATCACCTTCTCCTTCAGAGCATGGCTTCTGCTAAGGCTGCAGTGTCTGGAGGAGCCACAGGGGAGCCCTCACTGGGGGCAGCTCTGATCTCTGCCTGTGAGCAGGGACAGCACCCAGGGAAGGGCTGGGGCTGGCCCAGGGGGGTTTGGGTTGGAGATCAGCAAAGGCTCTTCCCCAGAGGGTGCTGGCACTGCCCAGGCTGCCCAGGGAATGGGCACAGCCCTGCCAGAGCTCCAGAGGGTTTGGACAGGCTGGGATTGTTGGGGTGTCTGTGCAGGGCCAGGGGTTGGGTTTGGTCCCTGTGAGCCCCTTCCAGCTCAGGACACTCCATGGTTCTGTGAGATCCTCTCAAGAAGCTCTAGAGTGTGAGGAGATGCTGAGATCCCAGCTGGGAACAGCAAGGACAGACTCTGCTGAGCACTCAGAGCTGCCCCACCACAGTGACACAAATTCCATCTCTGCCCAAACTCCATTTAGCACCAGGTGACATCCAAAGCCTCAAACACTCACCAGTATTGTCACTCACTACTGCCTCAAGAGCAGTCCCTACCTTGCAAAGACTCATTTTGGTGAGTATTTATTAACTCAGGAGTCAGATGGAGAAATCAATGACCCTTAATCAGACTCTAATTCAAACAAAGTGCTCTTGTCCTTATCTTTTATGCACAAACACCCCGTTGCTATGTTAGGCATGACTGGACAAAGGCAAAGACAACCTGTGTTCAGTGTTCAATCATCAACACAGCATGGGTGGGTAAAATACAGTTATTTGTGCTTTATTGCTGTTAAAGGAATTAATAATAACACATTCATCTGAATCCCATGTCAGCCTGGGTCCCTTTATCTGAAGGGAAACAGCAGGATTGAAGGTGCCCAAGAATCAGACAAAATTACTCAAAAATTACTCTCTCATCGCTTTCTAAAAGAAAGTAATGAATGAAAACATGATGGAAATTCACAAACTACAAGAGGTGTGGAAATAGGAAACTTCCATTCACCTGGTCCTTAACACAAGCACCAGGGTGTTCCTTGAAGCCCGGGAGACAAATCACACATGCAATGAACAGGTTAAACTTCCACCCAAATCTCCCTTTAACTTGGGAATGTCTTACCATAACAAAACACAGAAACTCAACTCCTGACAGGGGTCCAAGTGAGATACACAGAAAAACATTCAGAATATAAATTTACCCAAATCTCTAATAGTTCAGAGGTACAGAAAACTGTCCCTGGGAACAGATTATTCTATAAAGCTTTGATTCCCTTTCAGTGGTGTCCCAAGTGCAGACACCTGCATTTGGCTCTTCACATTATCCACCTGCCTGGACATCTGGCACAGAACCCACTCTCTGTGGATGCACTGACTCCATGCAAAATATTAAGAGAAGAGAAATCCCTTGATTACAGTAGATTTAAAGAGGCTGCCCAGAATGTTCTCTTCTTCCCCTCTCCTCTGCCACATGAGTAGCTTCCTGTGATGATGAGGTTTACCAGGAAGGAATGTCTTGATCCATGACAAAAGCCAGGCAGCACCTGAGGGTTTGCTCTGCAATCCTGCTGTGCCCTCCCTGTTCCCTCAGCCCAGAGCCTTTACTCCCTGCAGCTGGAGTGCAAGAACAGCCCCAACAGCACCAATGCAGCCTCTGATGTGCCAGCCATGGAGGATGAGCAGCTGCACACCCCAAACACAACCTGAGTTTGTGCCCCATCATGCTTTATCTGGAGTGTGCATCACTCAGTGAAATGTTCCTTTCCTGATGTTTCCAGGCATCTCCTGCTCTGGGAGGGCAGCTGCAGTTCAATGTTTTGGGGGTTCAGATCCACCTGAGGCTCTCCCCATTCCCAACCCACCCTCAGCCTCTCATCCTGCTCCTCTTCCTCAGAACAAACCCACTCTCCTTAACAGCTGACCTGCTCAGGCCTTCCTGCTTGATCCACACAAGTTATTGTGATATAAATCCATCAAGAGCAGAGGGAACACCAGGCTTTCCCCTAGCTCACACCTCATTCCTTACACATCCCACTTTCCCCATCCCAGTACCTTTTATCTCCCTTTTTTCTCAGCCCATTACCTGCCTCTTTTGCCCCCTCCTTTTTCAGATAAGCTTCTCCACTCTCAAGTCAGCACTGCAGAATATTTATCTAATAGAGGCTACAAAGAGATCAATTTATTCCACATATCTCACTAAACTCTATTTCTCCATTCTTATTAGAACTCCCATTTATCTCCTGTTCTGGACTTTTCTGTAAGCAGCCCTTTGTCTCATCTCTTTTATAAGAAATCATTTGTGCAACTTGTTTTCCTGCCCCATTTCTTAGAATTACAGAACTGCACCATCTTGTACAAAACTGCAACATCTTGATATCCCCTTGGAAAATCCAGAAGTCAGGAGACAGGGCACTTTTGGGGTGTTTATCCTGGAAGTCAGGCCATGCCCCAAACTGCCTGATCCAACAGCAAAACACATTCCTCCTCATCCATGGTTATTTTCTCTAATTTTTCAAGTTGCTTTTAGTTTCTGTTACAAACTCTAGGAGGAACTAATGCCTACACAAAAAATACTCAGAATATAAATAAAAATACAAGTAATGCCTGTAAATTTGTATTTCATTTATAAATACCAATTTAAATCCCAATATAAATTTAATTTATAAATTGGTAGAAATAGAAATAAATTGGTCTAAATTTACCAATATAAATTTAATTTATAAATACCAATTGATGGTATTGGTGTGCCAATCTAAGCACTGCTGATAGGTCACTGCAAGGTTCAAGCCACACCTTCTACACTGGTCACTGGCCCCAAACTGCCTGATCCAACAGCAAAACACATTCCTCCTCATCCACAATTATTTTATCTAATTTTTCAAGTTGTTTTTAGTTTCTATTACAGACTCTAGGAGGAACTAATGCCTACACAAAAAAAATATATAGAATATAAATGAAAACACAAGTAATGCCTGTAATTTTGTACTTAATTTATAAACACCAATATAAATTTAATTTATAAATTGGTGTAAATAGAAATAAATTGGAATAAATTCACCAATTTAAATTTAATTTATAGATAGCAATTGATGGTATTAGTGTGCTAATCTAAGTGTTGCTGATAGGTCACTGCAAGGCTCAAGCCACACCTTCTACACTGGTCACTGCCTGATCCAACAGCAAAACACATTCCTCCTCATCCATGGTTATTTTCTCTAATTTTTCAAGTTGCTTTTAGTTTCTGTTACAGATTCTAGGAGGAACTAATGCCGGTACAAAAAAAAATTCAGAATATAAATGAAAATACAAGTAATGCCTGTAATTTTGTATTTCATTTATAAATACCAATTTAAATCCCAATATAAATTTAATTTATAAATTGGTAGAAATAGAAATAAATTGGTCTAAATTTACCAATATAAATTTAATTTATAAATACCAATTGATGGTATTGGTGTGCCAATCTAAGCACTGCTGATAGGTCACTGCAAGGTTCAAGCCACACCTTCTACACTGGTCACTGGCCCCAAACTGCCTGATCCAACAGCAAAACACATTCCTCCTCATCCACAATTATTTTATCTAATTTTTCAAGTTGTTTTTAGTTTCTATTACAGACTCTAGGAGGAACTAATGCCTACACAAAAAAAATATATAGAATATAAATGAAAACACAAGTAATGCCTGTAATTTTGTACTTAATTTATAAACACCAATATAAATTTAATTTATAAATTGGTGTAAATATAAATAAATTGGTATAAATTTACCAATATATATTTAAGTTATAGATAGCAATTGATGGTATTGGTGTGCTAATCTAAGTGCTGCTGATAGGTCACTGCAAGGTTCAAGCCACACCTTCTACACTGGTCACTGCCTGATCCAACAGCAAAACACATTCCTCCTCATCCATGGTTATTTTCTCTAATTTTTCAAGTTGCTTTTAGTTTCTGTTACAGATTCTAGGAGGAACTAATGCCGGTACAAAAAAAAATTCAGAATATAAATGAAAATACAAGTAATGCATGTAATTTTGTATTTAATGTATAAATGCCAATATCAATTTAATTCAAAAATTGATATTGGTATAAATAGAAATAAATTGGAATAAATTCACCAATTTAAATTTAATTTATAGATAACAATTGATGGTATTAGTGTGCTAATCTAAGTGCTGCTGATAGGTCACTGCAAGGTTCAAGCCACACCCTTTATTCACTTTGTTTCTCCACTGGTCCCAGACATCATAAATGAGTTTTTTGCTGAGCAGAGAAGCTGAGGATGGCACAGGAGGGGAGGGGAGGCTGGCAGTGCTCTGCTCCAACGCCAGGTCTTACCTGTGAGAGCCCAGGGGACGATGCATGTCCCGGTGGCGTTGCAGCAAGATTTGGGTGTCCCTTATTTATTTCATGTGCAGTGTAAGGGGATGGGGCAGGAGGACCCGGTTGTCTTGCTACTTGTGTTACCTGTGTGGAGATAAACTGTTAGTAAAACATTACATTAGTAATCAGTCTGCAGAGACTCCCGTTGTACATATCTAGAGAGACAAAATAATATTGACTTGTCTAAGTGAAGCACTGCACAAGTTATTTAACTGTTTATGTGATTCAGGAAAATGTGGAAGGACCAAAAAAGCAGAGCACCAGCTGCACTGATGGAAATGTGTGAGATCCCTCTGCCTTTATTCCCTCCATGAGAAGCCATATAAAAAAATATTGGGATTTTGCAAGGAGATTGTCTTGGTTTGATACACGTTACCAGCAACAAAGTAAGGGAGAAATTTTCATATTCCCCTCCAAAAAGGAAAAATAAATTACTGCAAAGAGGCCATGGTATCTGCAGGGCTTGCCACAAGCAAAGAATCAAACAGCAAAGCAAATCTTGCATATGTTCATCTCCTTTCTCAACTTCTATTAAAAAGCTCAACAAAACACATTAGGCAAAATATTAGAAAAATGTTTTCACGGCACATAAATATTTGCTCCACTTTACTATCTCCACTATGGAACTGTTTTAAATATAATTTAGAGAGTGGCTATGGTGAAAAAAAAAGGGGAATCAAAGGAAAAAAAGAGCTACACAACTATTGGGTGACACCTCCAGCTGTTCAACACAATTAAATTCTGACAGATTGGGTTAAAACCCACACTACTGAAATTCAGCATTTGCTTCTCACTGGCCTTTTCTCATTTATTTGTTTGCTGAAAAGCACCACTTAATAATGGAATGGTTTGGGTTGGAAGGGACCTTAAATCCATCCAGTGCCACCCCTGGCATGGGCAGTGCCACCTCCCACTGTCCCAGGCTGCTCCCAGCCCTGCCCAGCCTGGCCTTGGGCACTGCCAGGGATCCAGGGGCAGCCACAGCTGCTCTGGGCACTCTCACAGGGGAGGATTTATCCCAATATCCCATCTAACATTGCCCAGTGTGAGCTGAAGGCAGCTAAAGCCCACACAGGTCACTGGCACTGCGCAGCCCAATGTGTGCATGAATGTCCCCAGCAGAGTAAAGAAGGCAGAAGGAAATTCCTGGCTCTTTAATGAGTATTAGCTCCAAGAGAGCAGAAGTCACAGAGTTCACCACTTTAATGCTTTTTCCAAGTCACTTTATTGCACCCAGAGTGTCGTTCCAGCTCCTAAAGCACCACAGCAGCTGTGCCAGCCCCGAAATCCCAGGAAATCACAACATGCAACAGCTCCAGGGCTTGGGAATGGGCCAGGAGCCTTCACTGAGGGAAGATTTACAGCCCCTGAGTGCTCATCAGAGGAAAGGGTGGGTCAGGCACAGAACCTCATCCTGTGTCCCCAACTGGATCCTTCCCTTTGCCAGGGATGAATCATCTCTTTTTCGGGCTGATCTCTCTTGGCAGGTGTGCGCACGCAGCCCCGGCTGGATCAGAGCCAGCCTCACACAGAGCTCCAGAAAACTTTCCACAGCCCATCCCCGAGAAAATGAAAGTCTGTCCCATGACTCCTGTGTCAACCCTGAGAGAGCTGGCGTGTCAGTCATGCAGCCCTCGGTGCTGGGGAGGGACTCTGGGCTGTGATGGAAACCAAATAATGCAGCCAGGAGGGGAAGGAAGCACAGACAACCCAAAACACAAAGAAATAAAAGGAAATCATTCCTATCCACAGCCCCAGAGGCAGGCTGTGCCCCTGCTCTTCACCATTCTCCTCCAATGGCACTTCTTGGGGGAAACTTTGGTTATTTTGGTTATAGAGGTTATTTTGTGACAGCTGTGGGACTTGAACCACTGCCCGTTTTCACCTCCCTGCTCTCAGCAGTGCAAACACTGAGCCATCCAAAATTCTCTGACCCAACAGCAGCCAAGCCCACACAGGGCTTTGCCAATGGGGACAGGGGCACTACCAATACCCCAGGTCACCGTGAGCACCCAGCAGTTCTCCTCCTCCTCCTCAGAAATTACAACATGCAAATAGAGTTGTGGAATAGAATCCCAGAAGCACCAAGGTTGGAAAGCCCTCCATTACCTAATCCAAACTAGTTCAACCATAAACCCAGCACTGCCAGGTCCACTCCTAAACAACATTCCCAAGTGCCAAATCCCCACACCATCCCCTGAACACTTCCGGGGGGGTGACTCCAGCACTGCCTTGGGGAAAATAACCTAAGGTGGAGGTTACTGAAAGACATCAAGAAATGCTCTCGTGATTGGATCTGAAATCTGGAAGCTGAAATGTGGAAATATGAAATCTGGAAGCTGAAATCTGGAAGCTGAACTGAGAGGAAAACTGCAGCTGCTTGAATGAGTCCATGAGATACCCTGGTGCAGTGCAGCAGACACATGACAGACACAGGTCTGGACCTACTAAAACTGGCTTGAAAGCCTAATGAAGGCAGCAGAACAATTATAAAATTGTACCAGCTTGATAGTTTGGCAACAGCTCACTTGGAGAGTATCCCATAGGAGCCTACCACTGATTTTCCAGGACCTCCTAAGTTTAGCCAAGTCTAGCTCAGTGCACCCAAACCGAGGACTGATGTTTGTTCCAGAAGGAAAAGCACAGAGAGCCTTTCTCAGCAGCTACAGCAATGTTGGTATTTCCACACCTTCCTCTTCCTACAACAAAATATTTAAAATAAACTGAATTTTAAGACACTGATTTTAATGTAAACAGGTAGTAAAGGAAGACAAACTTGCTGAATTTGTGTGTTTTCTTCAGTAATTTTTAACAAAGGTAAAAGGTAGAGACTGTCTAAGCTCATCACTCCTGGGGTATCTGCCCCCATAGAACCCAGGGTGTGGTTTGCTGTTTCTTAATGGTCTGAGATTACTATGGAAGCAAATATCCTCCTTAAATCTATAGGTTAAGTTGTTCTCCTAAAAATGGATGTTCAAAATTACATATTAATTTGTTAGGGCATCACCTTCTATTTTCCATGAGTAGCAAGAGCTAATTTTAGTTTTCCAGAAGCCTTAATCCTGTATTTTAAAGGAAAAAGGTAATGAAATACAAAATAAAAACTCAGTCTGGAATTCTTCTTTTCTTTCTGAGCTCTTTTACACCTTTTGGGTTTAGCACTTCATACAAGTTTGGGATTACTCTTCACCCTGGTTTCCCTGTGGCTGCCCCATCTGTGAAGTGTCCAAGGCCAGGCTGGACAGGGCTTGGAGCACCTGGGATAATGGAAGGTGTCCCTGCCATGGGTGGCACTGGGTGGCTTTAAGGACCTTTCCAACCCAAACCATTCCACGATTCCAGGCTGGAGCAGGATGAGGCACTGAGCTTCCCTCCTGCACATCCCACAGCCTCGGCCTCCTGACCCAGATCCCTCCTTTGAGCACAGGGAGGCTGCAGCAGCTAATCCCCCCTAATCCCTTTTCTACAGGATTCTCTTCACTGCAGGAAGGTCCCTTCAAAGGACACGAACCGTGGAACCTCTGCTGGCTGTGAAACACTCAGGGGGACCAAGGGGCACCCCAGGACAGAAACAACCAAACACCCCAAGAGCCAATGGGAGTCAACCCTTAGTCCTTGAAAATCTGGGACAAGGAGGGTCGGGGGGGTAGGACAGTTGGGACAGATGGAGATGAGAGATCTCTGCAGCCAGGTCTGGAATTTGGGGTTTATTGCAAAGGGCCAAGTGCAGGGACCTGCTGGGAGCTGCCAGACACAGCTGGAGCAGGCTGAGAGAAGAGAGGGGGAGAGAGGATGAGAGGGTAAGAGAGCAAAAGCATACGAGAGTTCCCGTTCCAATACCACAAATCTTCTGTGTTGAATATTCTCATTCTCACAAACCAATCTAGTACAACATACAAATCCTATAGCATTTACATACAGCCCATAAGAATCATTGCATTACCACACTGTGTTACATTTTAAACCCTAAAAACTCCTCTTTGGGCCCCTTCTGCCAAGCTGTAGGGTCTGCTCTGACCCTTGGGCCTGTCTGCAGGCAGAGGGTGTTGTTCCATCAAAAGGGGATCACCTTCAGCTGGCCATGCCATTGTTTTCCAGTTGTTCAGTAACTGAGGGATCTCAAAGCTTGCTTTCATTTCAATCCCACTTATACTTTCTATATTCTCAAAATCTTTTCCAGGCAATCATATTTATAAGGCTTTCCTGTTTCATCTTCCCCAACAGGGGCTCTCCAGCACCCCACTGCCTTCTCTGTCCCCAGCTGGAGTGAACTGGGCACCCTGACAGGACAGGACCCTGCTCCAAAGGCACATGAGGACAGACACTAACCAGGGCCTTCAATGAGCGCTGGACCCTGCTCCAGGCTGCACCTGCCAGGTGACTTCTCCCCACACAAACACACCTTGTGTTGTTAACACTCACTCCCAATCAGTTCTCATCCACAAGTCATTCACAGAAGCACAGAATGGTTTGGGTTGGAAGGGACCTTTAACTCATCCCATTATTCCATGGGCAGGAGCACCTTCCACTGGAGGCAGCCTCAGTGCTGCTCCTCAGCTCATGAGAATTTATCCCAGAGTAGTTTTGGTCCAAGCTTCAGCACTTCCAATCACAACATGCTACCAAAGCAGTTACAAACCTCCACCATGACCTGCCAAAACCAGTTATTTGTGCAAAGACAGGATGTCCATGAGCACCATTATTCCTCTTATCCAGTTCCTTGTGCTGAATCTGAAGAGCATTTCTGCTTCTGCTCCTTAATCTCATTTTCCAGATTCAGCCCCATTCCCCTGGGCACAGGACAGGGGTGCCTGGTGGGATTTACACTCACGTTTTGCGCAGTTCCCTTCCTGTTAGAGGTCTACATCTTTTTTAAAAACTCCCTTGGATATATTTCTTTGAAATAATTTACAACAAAATCAGAATTTCACTCTTATGCCCCTTCTAAACTCTGCAGGTTTTGGATTTTTCAGAGGTCACACAAGTAGCCACCCTAATTTCTTGCAGTGTAGAGGATTTGGAAACAGCAGGCAAGAAGCAGTTTACAGGACAACCCCAAACCTTTATGTCCAAAAATAGCTCTGCAATAGAGCATTCTCCATTATTGATGAGGGAAAATTATTATTACAAGGTTAGTTCATGGAAATAATTATTTCCAACTGTGGTTTGCTTTCATATAATTTTACTGCTGGATTTATTAATTAAAAAACCCAAACCAACAACCCATTCAGTATAACATGTCACAATAAATAAATAAAAATGACTTATGATGAATTTAGGTAGGTTTGGTTTTAATACCAGCATGATTTCCTTGATAAAGAGGTTCTACCAAAGCCTTGTTGTAAAGTTTGAGCATCTCCAAGTTCTCAGACAAACTTCATCCCACTGGGCCTCTTCCTCACCTCCTACCTCTGTCCTACAGGAAAATTTGTTCCTCAGATTTAGATTTATTATTGGGGCTCACAGTGGAAGCCACATGATTTAGTTTTATTATTGGGGCTCACAGTGGAAGCCACATGATTTTCCATTCCCATTTTTGTAGCTGTGGGGAAAAAAGAGCTCTGGAATGTGCAACCAAGGTCCTGATAATGCATATGGAAAGGCACAGAAAGGATAATTGAACTATTTTTTCTCTTTATCTAACGAAAAATTGGGGGCACATCTGTGGGTTGCCCATATCTCAAGTGATTTCTGCTCCCACCCCACGCACGACATAGGGGAACAACATGGGGGCAGCTCAGAGTCACCACGTGGTGCTTCTGGACCCCAAAACTCTTCCCACACCAGCCATGCTCTGGAAAAACATCTCTGGGAATGATGATCCATAATCCACGTGGAATCCCACGGAGGATGTGCCAGCAAATAAAACACTGATGGGAAAAGCAGCCCCTGGGTACTGAGGATGCACTTGAAGATCTGGGAGGCTTTTTCCAACCTTCAAGATTCTGTGATCTCACAGTGCTCTTCAAAAAGTCTGTTTAATGCAGAGCCAGGCCTCAAACACATGGTGCTGCTCCTTGTGTAACAAACCACTGAGACCTTTCATGAATGAATTTGTCAAGGCACTCCCATCATGTGTTTTTTCCACCCCAATTCATTTTTCCCTGGACTCCCTCTGAATCTGAAATCTGCCCGGGGCTTCAAATGGAAGCCTGAAAAGAACCCAGCCGAGAAATTTCTCTCCTTTCCCCAAAACATGAAATTTTCTCTCAAACTTTTGCATTCTCAGATCCTGGAACTGAGATATTTCCAGCCCTGTCTTCTATTCCTGTAACATAGCAAGGAGTGATATTTTTCCACACTGAAAAGCTATTTTAGGTCATTCTTCACAGTTACTTTTCTATTTTACATTAATTTAAATTTTTACAGTCATATTTTCCCCACAGGCATCTGCATTATATCTTGGGAGGAAAGAAATGAAAAAAATAACCTTCTTTAAAGGACTTCAGATATTTTTAAAGTGTTTTTTAAGTGTTGTATGGGGTATATAAAAGATAATACAAACTGAATTATTTATTAAATGTACAAACACTTCTATGTTCACAGAATGGTTTGGGTTGGAAGGGACTTTAAAAGTTCATCTTGTTCCATGGCAGGGACACCTTAAACTGTCCAGGCTGCTCCAAACCCTGCCCAGCCTGGCCTTGGGCACTGCCAGGGGTACAGGGGCAGCCACAGCTGCTTTGGGCACCCTGTGCCAGGGCCTGCCCACCCTCACAGGGAAGGATTTCTTCAGAATTTGTTCCTCTGGTTTTGCTTTTCTGCACACAAACATTTCTGTATCAGGTATTGGAGCAGAGGCTGCCCAAAGGCTGCAGCTGGGGTTTGTGGATTCACTGCTGTCAATGCCTCAAACCTCAGAATCTTCAACCCTTGTGAGCTGTGTCCCACCCATTCCACCTTCCCTGGATGGGAATCCATGGCCACCAGAGCCCCCAAATGTTCATAAATGAACACCCCTGAGTCCCTGTGCCCCTACAGCCACCTGAGCTGCTGCATTTCCAGACCAATGGCAGCACTTTTACCCTTAATCCTGCCCAGAGCCCAGCTCAGCACCCCTGACAGCCCCAGCAGAGGAGGCAGCACAAAACTCCTCTACAACCCAAAAAAAGGGAAGAGCTAAATATCATCATTATCACTGAACCATCATGGAATGGTTTGGGTTGGGAGGGACGGGAATCCTCCTCATCCTGTTCCACCCCTGCCATGGCAGGGACACCTTCCACTGTGCCAGGATGCTCCAAACCCTGCCCAGCCTGGCCTTGGGCACTGCCAGGGACCCGGGGGCACCCACAGCTCCAGCCCCAGGTGCCCAAGCCAAGAACCCCATCCCCAGTCACTCCTGCAAACAGAGAAGGAGAAAACCTTGCACAGCAGCTTATGTTTTTCTATAAGCAGCTTATGTTTCTGTATAAAATGTGGTGAATTTATCCCATCTACAGCTTTTCTTCCTGTTTTCCAAATAATTAAAAGAGCAGCTTAAAAGCAGGGTTTTTTGGCATTAAAAATATTTGCACTATCCCAATCAGAAAAGCAAAATATGACTTTCCCAGGGCTGTGCTGATTAAGCAAAGCTTATTTATAACCCTGGGCTTCCAGCTATTGCCATTGAAAAAAAAGAAATAGGTAAAAGGAAAAGACCATCATATTCACAAACAAACATCACTGTTTCTAAGCTAAATTTCTACAATAATCAATATTATACATTAGCAATCATCTAGGACAGCAAGCCAAAGGCACCTATCCCAAATATTCTATTTACTATCAAAATATTTCTTCCTCTGTGCAATGGAATTTTTCACGTGAAAACAAATCTTTCCTGATTATTTTTCTCATAAGAAGGTGTTAGAAATGTGAAGCCACTAGTGTACAAAAAAATCAGTCTGTGAGATCATAGGAAGGGAAAGAGATGGAGTCACCCAAGTGAAAATATGGCCAAAACTGTCATTCCAGTGACACTCTCCTACTGGGAGAGTGAGAAAACCCACTCTCCAATATACTGAATAAAATTAGACACAAACAGCAATGGACCCACAAGTCTTTCAAAGATTTCTTCCTTCTTGCTCCTATGCAACTAAAAAGGTTCTTCATAAAATGATAGAATTATTAAGGTCAGAAAAAGACCTCCAAGATCAAGCCCAAGGTTCCCCCAATATCCCAATGCCCACAGGTGCCACATCCACCCATCTTTTGAGCACTTTAAGGGATGTGACCCCACCACTGCCCTGGGCAGCCTGTGCCAATGTCTGAGCATGCTTTCAGCAAAGAGATTTTCCCAACATCCAGTGTGAGAGGTTCCCATGGCACAACTTGAGGCTGTGTCCCCTTGTCCTGTCCTTGTTCCCTGGAGCAGAGCCCAACTTCCCCCCGGCTGCACCGTGGAGAGCCACAGAGTCCCCCCTTCTTTTCCTACTCGCATGCCACCAAATTTGAGCTCCATTTATTTCAGGGGCAGAGGAGGCTGCATTTTCTCTGCTGGCTGATTTCTGGCTGCCCTGGGGTTGTGCCCAGCCCCGAGCCCACCCTGCCCAGCCCCGTGGGTACTCACAGTGCTGTACACAGCCGAGACGGTCGGAGTGAAGATCCGATCCTCCAGGGGCTGCTGGACAGGACCTCGGGGGATTCTGCAACACAGCCAGTCAAGGAAAGCAGTGTGGCAGGCAGGGGACCCCTCCAGGGACACCCCACCCTGGGGGCACAGCCTGGCAGCTCCAGCCCCTCGGGATGTGCCAGGCTCCAGAGGCAGCTGTCCCACCCTGGCAACGAGGGAAGCAACGTAAACTCCAATAATCCACAAAACCTTGGGGCAAACTCCAATAATCCACAAAACCTTGGGGCAAACTCCAATAATCCACAAAACCTTGGGGCCTGTCCACAGCGTCCCCCCCAAGCTCTGCTTCTGTTTGAAAGGGAAAAAGCCCCGGAGCCACAAGCGCTGAGCATTCAGAGCAAACCCCACAGATCAGCAGGGCACTGTGGACAATGGCAGCTCCTGTTCTGCCAAGCACACAGCAATCCTGCTGCAATTGTTCCCTTGTTTGCCTCTCCTCACCCAGTGACTCCTTTCCTCATACACCCACCAGAAGGGCAGGCAGAGGGATGGGAGGTTTCCAGGAGCTGCTGCAGGGTGACTCAAAGGCAAATTGCAAGAGTTTTCTTAATTGTAAAGGCAGGGGGAAAAAAGGGAAAAAAACTCTGCACAAAAAACCCACAGAACAGAATCTGGTTTATTTGTGGAATAAAACAGGGATGCAGGGATCCAAAAGAATAAAAAAGCCTGACTTGGGTAACACCTTGTGGCCTCACACTGATCCAGACAATACCCGATGCGTGCTGTCACAGAAAAGGCACTTGCTGAAAAGTTTTCCTAAATGCCAAAATCTATTTCACCTTTTCGCTGTTTGTATTTTACACACCAAAATCTCATGGGAAATGAGAACAGCTGGATTGACTGAGGTTCTTGTACACATGGAAGGACACAGACTTCACATGTTAATATACTTAAAAAGAAAATAGAGTCATTAAAACACTTCTTAGTTTTATTCTAACGTGGAAAAGCACATTGCTAAGTTTGAGTTTAGGTCAAGATTTCTAGAGACTCTTTGCACTCCAAGTTTGATCCCCACATTAAAGCTGCTGCCCAAAGCTTTGCAGGGACCACAGTGACAGGACAGACCCTGCTGGTGCTGACACAACTTAACAGCCACCCCAAGCTCCACAATCCAACTATTCCCCTAAAAATGGACCAAATGTTAAGGCTGAAGTAAAGACTGTTCAGACACAACCTGCTCTGCCCCTGCCCACAGCACATCCCAGCTGGTTCAGCTCCTCCTCCAGCAGGGCTAAAGCAAATTTACAGCACCACACACACACAGACAGAGTTAAATTTACAGCCTTGCTCTGCTCTGGCTCTGAACTCGTCACTAAAAAGCTCCTCCTCACCAAACAGGCTCAGAAGTCACTCTAAAACTTCTCAGTTTTGTTACAGATTCAATGTTTGAGCACCAAAGACAATAAAAAGCTGCTTGATGGGATTATGCTGGGAAGAGCCCAGCCCTGACCCTCACAACTCCTCAGCAGGGAGGCCCTGGGCTGTCACTGTGGCAGGGGACAGGGGACAGCCAGGGCCACCTCCAGGGCAGCAGAACCAGCAACAGAATCTGGTCCCTCTGGTGCCCAGGCTGCTCATTCACCCTACAGCTCTTTTTGCCTTTTTTAATGATGGCAAGAATTCATTAGCAGGGTCTAAAGCTCATCTGCACTTACCAGCTCAGGCCCAAGTGGTGTCATTTGATAAACAGAGAGGTTTTTAACAACCAAATGGGATTTAAAACCCTGACTCAGCCAAACAACAGTAAGATTTGTCACAAATTTCAACAGAATCACTCCCAGCCTTCATGCCAAGGATCTTGCACTCACCCCCAATCTTTGGAAACCAACAACAAAAAAGCCAAAATCTGGGACAGAAGGATTAAACCACACTGGAAGATGGAATGAAAACTCAAATTTCCTGCTGTCCCTCTTCCCCAGAACATCCCTATGACAGGGATGACAGCCCAAGGCCCAGGATGGAGCTGCCTCCCTTGTGTCACAGCTGAGATTTCCCTTCTCCAGGCACTCCTGACAAGTCACTGAAGCAATCTCTGCTTCAAAAGGGATCATTCCCGAGTTTGGAAAAACGGTTTCATCCCTGACAAGGTTGGGATTTATTTTCTTATTTTAGAACTTATATAAGTCAGGAGGAAATAATCTCCTTTGAGCAGAGCAACTACTCTTTTTGCACCCAGGAAGAGCTGCCTGAAGGAAGGAGCAGTTTGGATGGATTTGCAGAGTTTAGAGTCAATGTTTAAGATCACTCCTAGGAAGAAAAGATTCTCATCAAAGCCAGAAGAAACCTTTTAAGCCCTTTTTGCAAAAGGACACAAGACTGGTAGGAACAAAATGCCTCCAATTCCAGTAAGCCTTAATGAAATAATGCTTGGAGAAAGTGATTATTTCCAGCATCTTACTTGTGGCATCCACAGACTGAGTCTCTGCAAGAAGCTGAGCAAGTGGAAAGGCTCCTGCTTCCCTGAGAGGAGCTGGACCAGTGAGAGATTCCAGCTTCCCTGACAGGAGCTGGGCAAGTGGAAAGGCTCTTGGAGCTTGTTCCTGCTCCCCAGTGGAAATCACCCCCTTCCCTCTCCCTCCAGCTGCCAAAGGAGCCTGTTCTGGGATCACAGCTGCTGTTGCTGGGGGAGAAGTGAGCCAGGGTGACACCAAAGCTCATCACAACTTGTGCTGATGAGGCTCTTCCAGGAAAGGGTTAAGTGACAGCGTGGATACTCCAGCAAGGGAGGTGAACAGGTCAGGGCAGGCAGGTGGGAAGCAGAGCCTCATCCAGCAGCATCATTCCATCCACACCCACAGCACCCCCAGGGCACTCACTCATCTGGTCACACACACAGATTTTGGTGCTGCTGGGGCTGCACATCCCAAAATGCAGCACAAGCCTTGGGATTGCTGCCCTCAGGCTGCCCCAGCACAGGCAGGTGAGTGCAGGAGGGAGAGCCCAGCCTTGCTGCAGTGCTGGATTCAGCACAGCCAGGAGCACCAGGAACAGCCCTGAGTAATTCAGGCAGCTCTTTTGTGTTACTACCCTGCTGTGCTGAGATCCAATTCAGGAGCATCCTGTGCCCTTCCTCCCCTATATCCTGCCACCCACATCACTGATTTGGGCAACTCTGCTCCAAAATCACCCAGGAGGATGGGAAGGGAGAGGGAGTGGAGGAAAAGCAAAGAAAATCCAAACCTCACACAGTTTTCACAGCTCCTTCCACAGGGAGAAGAGACGAGGAGAGCAATGAAGCAGAAAAGCAGGAGCAAGGAGAGCCTGCTCAATCCAAGAACCTCTTAAAGCACCATCAGCTGGTAAAGTGGAGCTGCAGCCTCTGCTCTGCTGGTGTCAGGCTGAATGAGTCCTCAGAGCTCTCCCTGCTCCATCAGCATCACTCCAGGATCTGGAGAGGGATGGAAACCCTGCCAGTACCAGCGCTGGATCCTCCTCATCGCTGTGCAGGGCTCATTAACTCATGAAATATAGATCTAAAATCTCACCTAAGTGAGATACTTCTGGCAGATTCATAAATGCAGGCACAGATGCAATGGGTGTTCCACCTAGTCCCCATCTGGCTGCAGCAGTGATTACAAGCTGGGGAATTTCAGGAGCTATTAGAGACCCAGTGGGAGAAGGAATGCTGGCTGGAAACCACACAGAATTTTTCTGGAAACCAAAAATCTCCCTAAAAAGAGGAGGATCTCTGTTAATTAGACAGCCACGGCCACACTCTGAGGAGAGGGGAATATGTGACTGCTCTGTAAAGTGATTAAGGAAAAAAAAATCCAGCCTGGAGCTGCTGCAGCAATCAGTGACTGCCAAATGCTGAGTGAAATGACAGTCAGCAGGAATTCCTTGCAGAAATCTCCTCCTTCTATCACATTTCTTTGCTTGTTCCAATCACACTCCAGAACTGTGATTCTGCGAGATTTCTGTGCTGTTACACACCAAAACCAGCAGGAATTTGTACAGCTTGCTCTGCTCCACCGAGATTGCAGGAAGGCAGTGAGAACATTATTCCATTTGCTCCCAAAATGGATTCATTTTCCCTCCAGTGGTGCTTTTCACCTAAGCTCATTTCAGCAGCTAGCAACCATTTTACCCCAAGCTCCACTGACCTCTCCTCCCCTTCCAGCTCACAGCTGAGGAAGCACCTCTTCCCAGGAATAGAAACACCCACAGTACTCACAGGCACCTATGCAAACACCTTACACAAACCATTCCAGAACTCCTGATTTTCATCCCTGCCCAGAAATGCAGCCAGTCTCCCACTGATATCCCCAGGGTTATGTAATCCCCACACGTATCCCCAGTTGTACTGAAAGTGTGCATTAAAAATCCCAAGGAAAAACTGTCAAGCAAGATTACAGAAGGGCAAGAAACCACAAAGAATCTGAGCTTTTCAGCTTTTTGGAGCAAGGAATCTATAAAATCCAAGCATGCATGGATGTGACAGCAGGGAGCTTTCCAGGACTGTGTTTCTCCTCTGCAGCCTCTTCTCTATTCCCCATACAATTAAAATGCAGGAGGTGAACATCCCAACACCAGCAACACTTCATTGAGCCAGCTGGGTAATCAAGGCTCCGAAAAGGTTCAAAGGGAAAAGCCCTGCCAGTCACAGCAGCTGGAACTTCCCTGGCATCACCCCATCCTTCCCAGCTCCACCATCCTCCACTTGCAGGGCCAAGACTTTGTATGGCGCGCTCAGTCCTACCTGGCAGGGAGCTCCAGCAGGGAGATCCAGGGAGCTCTGGCAAGGAGATCCCAGAGAGCTCCAGCAGTGAAATCCCAGAGAGTCCTGTCAGTGAGATTCCAGAGAGCTCTGTCAGTGAGATCCTGAAGAGCTCCAGCAGGGAGATCCCGGAGAGCTCCAGCAGGGAGATCCCAAAAAGCTCTATCAATGAGATCCCAGAGAGCTCTGACAGTGAGATCTTGGTGAGCCCTGTCAGGGAGATCCTGGAGAGCTCTGACAGTGAGATCCCAGAGAGTCCTGTCAGTGAGGTGTGGCAGCGAAATCCCAGAGAGCTCTGGCAGTGAGATCAGGGAGCTCTGGCAGTGAGATCCAGGGAGCTCTGTAGCTCTGTTAGTGAGATCCAGAGAGCTCTGGCAGTGAAATCCCAGAGAGCTCTAGCAATGAGATCCCAGAGAGCTCTGCCAGTGAGCCGGCTCAGCGCCGCGTCCTCTCCCTGCATCCATCAGCGAAGCCCATGGCTGCATCCCCTCACAGTCTCATCATCCCCTCACTCACAGCCTCATCATCCCCTCACTCACAGCCTCATCATCCCCTCACTCACAGCCTCATCATCCCCTCACTCACAGCCTCATCATCCCCTCACTCACAGCCTCATCCCCTCCGTGCCACGCCGGGCTGGCTCCGGAGCTCTCCCTGCCCATCCCCGCCCGAGCTCTTAAAGCGGCAGCGCCGGGGGAGCTCCGCGGGTTCGGTACCGGCGCTGCCATCGCTGCTCCCCGAGCTCCGGGCTGTGCCGTGAGGAGCAGCGATGGGAGCAGCATCCTGATCCACGAGGAACAGGGATGGGAGCAGCATCCTGATCCACGAGGAACAGGGATGGGAGAAGCATCCTGCTCCTCTCAGCAAGCTGATGGGGGATAATAATCAAGCCAAGCTTGTAAAGGAAAGGGTAAAGGAGAAAGATGAACTCCCCCACAGCACAGAGTGGTTTGGAAAGCTGCACGGCAATGAATGAGGAGCTCAGAAAGCATCAGTGCTCCCTATCAGAAGAAATAAATCTCAGCACAAACTCCTCAGCAGGAAATTTTGCAGCTTGTTTTCCCTCAGCTTTCATCTTGCTACTCCCAAATGTAGCACCACAAACTCCTTTACTTAGCAACTACTTCAGCAATCAATTTTCCCTTCAAAATCAATCCTTCTTTTGACAGATCACGTTTCAGAAGCCTGAGGAAGGAATGCTGGCAAAGCAAACTACAGCCTTTAGAAGACAAAACAACAACAAAATCCCAAAGCAAACTCCACCAAGTGACACATTACCTGGGAAAAATTAAAATCTATAACATCAAAACAGCGTCATCATCTCTCCATGCTGAAATGTGACAAACTGACTTCTTCCAAGGAAAAATAAAATTCAGGTTACAAAGCAAGTAACTCCAAATTTAGGGAAAGGCAGGATTGATGTTGCCTGGGTGACCATAATTCAATCCTCCTGTGCATCTGCAGAATCCAGCCCCTTATTGTAGAGTCCCACACTGATTTTTCCCCTGTTTCCTGTCACCTCCACATTTTCAGCTCTTACAGGACTCCAGCACCCTGACCCTTCACAGCTGAGCTGCTCTTGCTCATAACAGATGAAAGATAATTCATATTACAAAAATCAAGACCAACATAACTCAAGGAAAACATTTGAAGACCCCGCCTAATAAAATGCTGACCCTCCCTAACCATTCCCTGCTTCCATCCAATGACATATCCCATCTCCCTTCCTTGCAGAGATCATGTTTTACTTTAGGATGTTTTACTTTAGGATGTGTTTGGGTGGGGTTTTTTGTCTGCTCAGGGGTTTTTTTGCTAGTGGATTCCCGACAAGGGGATCAGGCTGAGTCTGAAGGAATGAGGTGGCCTCTGTATGAAAAGTGCTTTTATTTCCGTTTTCTCAGCTGGATGCAACTGCTCTTGCACAATGCGATGGGATGTCAAAACAAAGCACAATTCTGAGCCCTGACTGTACCACAGGTCAAGCTCCAGTGGGGCACTGGTGTTTCAATGTTTGGTGTTTCTTGTTACTATACCAGGGAAAAACAAATACAACTTTTGCTGGCACGAGCACTCAGGAATATGGTCACAGTTAAGAGCTGCAGGTGAGGAATTGCTTAAAAGCCCATGGCAGCTTTACACCAATAATTAATCCTGATCTAAGGACTATTTCTGGCAAGTCAAATGTTTTAAAAACAAAGGAATGCAATAAAAAGTGTTTGCAAAGTGGCAAAAATGGGGTTCATGGTTTAAAAGTACCAAGATTTTTAATAGAGCAGTACATCACTCCTGTCAAGAGATGCAAACCTTCAGGGTCTGCCACTTTCCAGAACGACTTCTCTCCAGAGGGATCTGATGGCAAAAGCCATTATTAAGCTTGTTTCAACATTTTATGGCCCAGTATAAAGCTCCTTAGTGCCACATGTGGAGTCAATGTTCACAGCCCAGCTGCCATTTATCAGACATATAAATTTTAAGTGGATCAATGAAGTGTTTGCACAAACAACCTCTTCAATCCTTCATGTGTTTTGTGTATTAAACTGCATCACTGAACTCTCTTTAAATTCCTGTTTATGGGCTATTTTATACTTGGAACAAAACCTTAAATAAGGTATTTATCTTCTCCTTTTGTATCAGAAATGTACTTACATAAATATTGTTGATGTTTCACCATTCCTTTATTGCCCCATTCAAAATCCCTGACTGCAGGACCTGTTTCTTGCTCCCCAACTGAACTCTGAGATGATAACTGGAAGTTATCATCCTGTCCATCCCTCTGCATTAAGTGCTCCTCATTAAATCATCCTCCCCAAGCTCTGGCTGGATCCAAATGTTACAGTGAGGCTTTCCCTGCTTATCCCAGCTAATTCCATGCTCTAAATGAACACTCTCCTCGTAACAAAACTTGCCTCAAAACACATCTTGAGCTTTTTACCTAATTATGTATCATTAATCTCAGCATCAGCTTCCAAATAATCCCAAGCACTGCCTTTCCCTGCTGTCTGCCCCACAACGCACAGAGCTGAATGGGAACAGGAGGGCTTTCCAAAGAGAATGGGCACACAAATCCCCATGAACCTCAAAGCCTGCTGGAAAAAGCTTTCCAGGGCTGAAAACTGCAGCTTGAAAGGAAAATGTGACCTTCCAAAGCTGACTGAACAGCGTGCTGTCCCTCTCCTGCCCTCAGCACCCTGCTGCTGCTCAGAGTCCTGCTCCTCTCCCTCTGGGAGTCCCACCACATTTTGGCAATCTGTGGATGCGGGTGTTGGCACGTCCAGGTCCGGCAGAGCCCACCTGGCACATCCCCAGCCCTTCTGTCAGAGCAGCCACAGCCACAGTGCACGTCCTGTTTGCACCCCAGCACGTCTCCAAATCCTCCAACTCACATCCCTTTAAATGCACACTCCACAGAACAGCCCAGGATGCCAGAGTGGTTTGGGTTCTGAGGGTCCTCACAGCCCATCCAGTGCCACCCCTGCCACGGGCATGGACACCTCCCACTACCCCAGGTCACTTCCACTGTCCAGCCTGGCCTTGGACACTCCAGGGATGAAGCAGCCACAGCTGTTCTGGGCACCCTGCCCACCCTCACAAGGAAGAGTTTCTGCCCAGTATCCATCTATCCCTGCCCTCTGGCAGTGGGAAGCCATTCCCCTTTGTCCTGTATAAGAAGCCCCTTTCCCCTCATCCCTTCCCTTCCATCTTTGGTCCATGTGTGATAATCTCACAGTCAAACCAAATGGGAATGCCAAAGGAAAGCTGGGGGCTAGGGGGAAGGTAACAGGAAAAAAAAAAAAATCCCTTTGTTGCAAATTATCTGTATTCCCAGCATCCCACTGACTCCATGATGCTTTCAAACACAAACCAGCAATACTGGGAGCACCAGCTGCAATAGTTCCACCTGCAGACAAGCACCTAATTAGCCAGAGCTCATTACTTCCAGGCTCAGTTTTGCATCTCTAAATTACCAGCAGAGAGACAGCTCACTGGCACTAAATCACCCCAGACCTGGCCTCACCCCGGGGGCTGGCAGGACCCGTCCTCGAGCCAGGCACAAACCCCAATCAATTCTCCTGCCCGATACAAATGTGTTTCTAAGGGCAACCTGATTTTGTTAGTTCATCTCAGTCTCCCTCCACTGCAACCTCAGCATGGAGGCAAAGTGGCAATTTTCAGCTGAGATCTGGAGAGGTTGTTTGGGGTGGAAGAAATTGTGTCTAAACCCTGCTAATCCTGCTGGGATTCTCCTTGAAGCAGGGTTGGTGGGTAAGGGACAGGTCTGGAGGTGATGCATGGAATATTTCTGTAACTCTGAACTTTGAGGTGTATTTTCAAGGCTCCCAGAAGTGTTCACAACACAGCCTGAATAAAGTTAAATTAATATTTCAACCCAGCTGTGAAATATTAGTAATTACCAAAATAAAGCCATGGAGGCTCCGTGAGTTGTGCCTGTGCCAGCTCAGGTAACAAAGTGAATGATGTGCCAGGAGAGCATCTCTTGCTCAGCTATAGACAACTTCTCACCAGCTGACTTGTCCTCTTTCTTTCAATTCACATTCAATTCACATTTTATTCTCAAAATACATGGACTCTTCTAAGAAATGAAAAAGTCAATACATCTCATCAGCTCCCTTCAGCTGGAAATCATGGCATTGCCAAGGAGAGGCAACAGCATCACAGGGAATGTGCCAATGAAGCCTTAAAATTGCATTAATTTTAGGAGGGTTATTTATGATTGTACTTGTCCATGTTAATTGAAACTCCCATTAGGCTGCAGAAAACAGGCAATGCTCAGGAGCCTGGAGCAGCCCTATTTGTCTTCCAACAGACCCTGCTACTCTGAGCGATTCCTCACAGATCTCTAGCCACAACCCCAGGACAGGCACCTTATAAAGAGCCCAAAATATTAAGGTGAAGGAAAAAGACTCAACAAGGTGAGCTCTGGAGACTCCAGCTGAATCTGGAGAATTGTCTCTAAGTTACAGAGGACTATGATGGGCCAACATCCCATGGAGAAATTCCAGATAAGGCCTGAACTCCCAAAATGCACCCAGTAAATTGGCAGCAGAGCTGTGTTCCACCAGCAGCACACACACCCAGCCAGCTCAGAACAGCCTGGCCACAAAAACAGCCCCAAAGTCCCAGGCAGGGCAATGCCAGGAAGCTGGGCTCATGCCATGTGATACAGGGCTAAATACCCCCTAGAATTTCATGGAATGACTGTGGATCTCTGCTGGAGCTGTGCTGCTCTCAGCAGTGATGAAGCTTTTCTTTGCTTTCTGCCCAAGGAGAGAGCCAAGGCATGGGAATGAAGGATTTTGGTGCTGCTGCTTTTTACATCCATATTTTAAAGACAAACCTGGATTTTTGTTTCTCATTTTAAGGTCTACACTAAGATATCATTTCTTTACTTCTTAAAACAAGTACCAAGTGATCAAAACACAGTCAGAGTGTGTTTGTAAGGATCCTACTATGTGTAAATGCACCTTTACAGGTGATTCACAGGCATATAAAGCAGGGAAAGGATTTAATCAGAGGTTTGATGAGACTGGGGAAGGAGGAGCAGCACACACCCTCAGGAAGGAGCTGAGCAGGGCTGTGCTGTACCATAACCATGTATGTACCCAAGCAATGCTCTGACTCAAGCCACAAGGGGGTTTTTGAAGATGCTGTTCCCCACACCCATGTGCATCTCTTCTAGCAGCAGCTCACTCATCTGGAAGCACAAGGGATAAAAAGACCTCAGCAAGATAAAGGTAATAACAAACAGCTTTTAGTTTTGCCCTTCCCAATTACAGAAGAGCCACCAAGCCATCCTTGGTGCCCCTGACCACACTAGCAATGAACAATCTGAAGGCTGCAAATACAGATACAAATGTTAAAATCATCCAAACTGAGTAAGTATCAGGCTTTCAGCTGACCAGAGACAGTGACACTTCTTCTAAAATTATTCTCATGGTTGGCAGCAGCTGCTAAATCACTTTCTGTGCTCTAAGATGACCCAAACATCTGCACATTCCCACAAAGGCAGGAGGGCTCCTATAGGAAATGCTGGAAGGGGCAGCAGTTCCTGGCTCAGCTGCTCCAGACAGGGCTTGGAGCAACCTGGGACAGTGCAAGGTGTCCCTGCCTGTGGCAGGGGGTGGCACTGCATGAGATTTAAGGTCCCTCCCAGCCCAAACTATTCTGGGCTTCTATATAACCCATGAACTTGATTTAAACAGGAGAAAGCTTCATGATTCCTGATGAAGCTTTTCCAGACCTTCTCACATCCCAAAATAATTAGTATTTTAGTAGCAGTTCACAAGCCTAAATAGCTCAGCTGCTTCTTTTAATTAGAAGATTTTTATGCAACTATTGCACCCCTTTGAAATGAGACAAAGCTCTGAAGCTCCCCTGCCACTGAAATACTTATTTTGTGGCCCTGACAAAAATAAAAACCCTTTTTGTGTCAGCCAACAGACTGCCTATCTACAACACCACCTCACCCTGCTGCCCTTCCAACACAAAAAATTCTCATCTGTCTACTCAAGTAAAATGAATGTAATAAATAATATTAATTCTAACAACAACAACAACAATAATAATAATTTATCGTGCAAGTGACTGAAGTCAGTGTCTGTTACTATTTTATATGGTTCTTACACTGCACATCTCATGCTTTCAAAACACAAGGGACAATCCTGGATCAGAACCAGAAAAAGCTGCAAAAAGCCCAAGTCCTCCATCCATCCATGCCTGGGTGGCCAGGTAGGGAAAGAAACAGAGACTTCCAAGGTGCTGCCAGCTGTGGGTCTAAAAGCTTCCCCTTGCACCCTGCACCTCCACGGAGGGTTTAGAAACCTTCTGGAGCACTGTTAATTAGAGGGGCAAGGGGGAATGACTCCAGGTCATGGGGTAGCCCCAGTGTCCCTGGGGAAAGGGAAGAAGACCAAGGCATGGCTCCCTGAGGGTGGAGTGCTTCCCCTGCCACAGGTCAGCTTCCATGGGATCCTAAACCTACCTCACTGCCAAACACTGGCACCCACAGCTTCTGCCAGCTCCCTCAGCAGGGAAAGTTCCTCACAAAGGAGTAAAGATCACAAGATTCCTTGGTGAACCAGCTCAGCCTGGTGATTCAAGAGAAAACTATTTTTTTCCTTGGCTGGGTGAAGTTCTCCATGGATTCTGTGAGCTGATTTAAATCACCAAACGCTCACATGATCATCACCCTGAGACCAGGGTGCAGCCAGCCCAGTCAGCAAAGGCAGATCCACCCTTCCCACTGCACTCAGGGGACATCTCTGATTCCAACATGAAACCACATCCATGAAAGCACCCCCAGAAGATCCCACACCCACCCTGTGAACCAGAGGCTGGGGCCTTTCTCAGCTGGGCAGAGCTCCCTGTCCTGCTCTGGGGCTTTGCCTTCTTTGCATTCCAATGGAGGGACTGGCTACGGCTGCACACCAGGCCCTTCCTACACACCAGCTCTTCCCTTCTCCTGTGTCTCCTCACCTCCACTACAGTCCTGCTGGAGCCAGGACACTGCCCTGAGGGGCCAAAGCAGATTCTGAGTCTATGAGAAAAGGAAGTACAGCAATGGGCATGTTCACAGCAGCTGGAGTCACAAGGAGCCCTGTGATTCTGCAGGATTATTTTAGTCCTTCATGTGAGGTGGCAGGGAGGTGAATCTTGCAGGATGTGGCTTATTCCTGAGGAATGGGGTCTGTCTAGGTGAAGGGAAGTGGTGCAGAGCAAATGAGCAAGAACCAGCACAGACACCACAAAGACCACTTGAGCCTCAAGGCAATTCAGGCCTCAGGACAGGACACAAAACTTGTGCATTTACCAAAGAACAAATAAGGACATGGGGAAAGCAGCACTTTATCTGAGTACACATTTCCCACTGCTTCTCTTCAACACTGAGACTGGTCTCTATGCTACCACCTGATTTGAAATCTTTAATTCTTTAACAAGCAGTTCATTTCAGTGCCATTAGTTCATTAGCACACTAAAGCTCTCAGATGTTTCACATACCACCTTGAACGTGTCATCTCTTGCCTCCTCTGGAAACACACTTTGGGAAGGGCACCCTTACATCTGGAGCTGTGTCCAGCAGTGCACAGCCCCATCCCTGTCTGTGGAATGGGTCCAAACCCTGCAGCTCCACTCCTGCAAATGCCCCAGTATTGTTTAAAACCATCAGCTGAATGCTATGGTCACAAGCCAAGCTGCCATGGGTATTTGGGATCTGTCCCTGCACAGCCCCTGACCAAACAGCAGTGCAGGATGACCCAAGTGATGACTGAAACACAGGAGGGGGTTTGGAAGGGAGAATTCCCAGGGAAGACAAGTTTATGCAGGGGTCAGGCTGCAATTCCACATCATCTGCCAGATGAGGGGCTTTAAAAGGTTCCTTTTTCTGGTTTAGGGATTCAGCACTGTGGGGAAGGAGATCAGCACTGGAACAGGGAGGGAAGAGAGATCACAGACAGGGTCCAGCCTGGAGCTCATGATTTATCCCAGCTCCCACCTCTCAGTGCTCTGTGGGAACAGTATTTATAGCAAGTGACACTAAATGGAGCACTGAGCACTAATTCACATCCAGGGAATCTTTTCAATGGACACTACAAGCAAAAACCAGTCAAGAGTAGAAAAAAAGTTAAATCAAGGAATCTACCATTGAAATCTATGCTTGAAGGTATTGTAATTCAAGATGTGGGACATTCCCAGCTGGCACAAGGAGCTACAGGGCACTTGTCCCTACGTAGGCAGTTCCCTCCAGCCATCTGGAGACTTCAAAGCAGAAGGGAGGGGAGGGAGGAGGTGACCACTTCTGCTTAACTATCAAGTTCTTTGACAAAAATTCATTAAGGTTTTAGCCTAATGGAACTTGAGACAGAAGGCTGAAGCCCTCCCTCATCCCTGTACAAGGAAGCCAGGAGATAATTGTCATTTAGCCTTCCTCCATATGAGAATTATGCCCAGAAGCTGCTGAACGTCCACACCACCAAACCTGTGGCTGCTCCCAAGCTCAAGTCCAACATAAATCCATATATAATCTACCTATATAATAAAAGTGGCCAAGGGGATCAGAGTTTTTAAAATATCCCATAATAGCAGATATATGTGGCTGCTACTCAGCCAGCTTCCTCTTTTTTGTGTTATTTTCACATGAAGGTCCTCAGAGGAAGCAATGCTGGTATTGGAGGACAAGCTGCTTATTAAGGAAGGAGTTTCCAGCTTGTGCTACTTCAGTGCAGGAAATTTTCTGGCACAGCTTGAGAAAGAGCAATTTAGCAGCAGCTCGTGCAAGTGGCTGCACTCTGCTCTAAACTGATGAAGTGCTGGTGTTACCTGGGACACTGGGCCCATGCTGAGGGGGTCCCTCGAGGTGGGAGCCAGCTCTAAGGCCCATGATCCCAAGGAGCAGCACTAACACAGGGGCAGCCATCAGGAAAGCTGCCAGGACAGGGCTAATTACACCAGAACTCCCTCACAGAGCCACGGAAACAGAGATAAAGATCTCCAGGAAGCATTCTGGGCTGTTTGTCCTCAGTAACCATATCCATCACTAGAGGGGTCAGGCACACAGGTATTTCCAGCATCACTGGAAATCTCCATGCTGGAGGTGGAAGGTTTATACCTATTCTATTGGAGATATTAAAGCCTCTTAAATTCAGGAACAATTAAAGAATCCCCATGCTGCACAGCAAAAACTACAGAGTGATGTAGATTTTTAAGCAGATTTAACTGAAAACAATCTTCCTGGATGCCCCAAGCACCACATGTGGCTTTTCCAACAGTTATCACATCCCTATCAGCATAAAGAGCTCTCATTCTCTAATCCTCCATAATGCTTCAAGACCAAAAGTATCCTGCCCTTCCCTTTTCTCCTGAGTCATCTCACTCCTCATGCTCCTCTATTTTCCCAGCAAATGCCAAGGTCACTGAGATTTTCCTGGGCAAGCAGTGTCATTTGATGGCACAAGAAGTGAGGTGGAAGAAGCGCTTACGCAAGCGAGCGGCTTTAACGTAAGCCAGGAGTATCCGAGGTCAGCGCTCACCTGGGCAGCACAAACACAGCCCTGATGTTCCAGGGCAGGAAAAGCTTCTCTGGATCACACAGCAGCCCAGTGCCCCCCCATTTCCAGTGCAGTTGCTACCAGCAAAGCAACTTTCCACTCCCTAGCCACTGCTGAAGTATATTCCTTAAATATTGTACAGGAACAGCAGTTATGCTGCTGTACCAGTAAAGTAACTTTCCACCTCCCTAGACATTGCTGAAGTATATTCCTTAAATATTGTAGAGCATTTATAAGGTTTGAATCCAAGTTTGGACAAAGTCCTACCTGTATATTTGCATTATAACCAATAAAAGGGATGGATTTATGAATTTTCCATCTGTGATTAAAATCCAATATTCCTTTAAAAGAATAAAATAGGGGCTAATCACGAATACCTGCAGCAGTTTTGCCCCAGTTCTGCCAGCAGAAGCCTCACTAACCATATCCTGGGATTGATGTGCAATTCTGTACCTGTTATGTAACATCAGCTGACATTTCCTGCAATTGGTGCTGAGTATGGGCACAGTCAGACCTGCACCCCTGAATGCTCCAATCCCCCAAAATCATCACATTTTTAGCAACAAATTATCAGAATGCAGAAAAGTCCCCAAAAACTAACTCCCTCAAAGCCAGGCAAATTCACATTTAATCTAAAGCACTTTGGTGTCTCTTTGGCTGAGTTTGTTTACTTTAAAAAGGAATTTTTAAGGACCCATAGACAAGGAGTTTGCAAAACTGCAGAGATAACTGAGTTTTCCTTTCAGGAAAAAGAGAAAACAGATGCTGTAAAATTCCAAAGCATCCAAGCCCAGCTAACCCACAGAGCTCTTCAGAGACCATCCCCATTAATTAAAGTGTGCTGAGCTGTTCACAGCTTCTCACACACCTTCACTAAATGGATTAATTGCAATACAGACAACGACAGAATCATTTATAGTAAATACACGTGTGATTTCAAGATTTATTTAAGTAAATGTCTGAATTTTTATAAACCACACACACTACCTGTGAATTTGTGTGAGGTTTCTTAGGGTCATGGATCAGAGTTTGCTTGAGAAGTTGCTTCTCCTGTTAAGTGGAATATTACGTATGCTGCCTCTCCATATTTTAAATGGAACCAAGTGTTTGCATCCATGTCCTGTAATGTGTTCCTCCATATTTCAGAGCACAGAGCCAAGAGAAAGCATTTTGCAAGGTCAGTATTTCATCAGCCATCTCACTTTTACATAACACTTTTTTCCCTTTCATCCCATGGTTTATTAATCCTTCCCCTATTCCGATACAACCAACGGCGCTCTTCAAGGGGAAACCCAACTGGAAATCCCCAGCAGGAGCTCCACATCTCGAATTCCAATTCATTTAATCACACTTGCTGTAGCCTGAAGTGCCCAGCCTTGGATACCTAAAAAGGCTGTTGAAGTGGACACTTCCATTTGGGTTGATTCACACCCAACGTGCCCAGACACACTCCTGAACCACCACGGTGACCTGACACGAGGCCTTGTGTAAAAACAAGAAATCAAAAAGCTTTAGGGAGGGCAAGTGAGGATCTGTGCACAGATAAAGGACAGAGAAGGCTGCTCTCCAAGCAGGAGCTGCTCAGCCCAGTGGGTAAATGTAATCCTGATCTGTACCTTGCAGTGACAGAGCCCTGTGGCAGTGGGAAGCACACCATGGTTTGTAGGGCAGGGGGGAAAGCCCTCATAGCACTGCTTGAAGGACATCCCTGCCACAGGTGAGGTGAGGTGACACTGAAGGACATCCCTGCCACAGGTGAGGTGAGGTGACACTGAAGGACATCCCTGCCACAGGTCAGGTGAGACTGAAGGACATCTCTGCCACAGGTCAGGTCAGGTGACACTGAAGGACATCCCTGCCACAGGTCAGGTGACACTGAAGGACATCCCTGCCACAGGTCAGGTGAGGTGACACTGAAGGACCACCCCTGACACAGGTGAGCTGAGCTGCTGCCATGGCACCCAAGGAAAAGCCAACACCTATAAACACTGGCTGATATGTACCGTGGCAAATCCCAAAGCAACCCATGCATGATCCCACAGACAGCAGGGAGTCACCTTCTGCTATTTACTAAAGAATAAATTCCCTCTTATGGCAGAGAAAAGAGTCCTGAAAAATAAAAATCCTTTAGGGATCTCCTCCTAACACTGCTCAGCCTCCAAGGATGAGGTGTGTTCAGGGATTTGGGAGCAATCCCATGGGACGTGGCAATGCTTTGTTGCCTGAATTAAAAACCTCAGCTCTGAGCCTGGCACTTTGCAGGGTGAATAACCAGCAGCACTAACGACTCTTTGCTCATCCCCAGGGGCAGAAGAGCCCAGTGGGATCCTGCTTGCCTTCCCCTCATGGCCTGGGGCCTCCCAGCAGCTGAATGAGGCACTCCTGACCCAGCTTCCGGGACTCGGGCTCTCAGTGCCTCCATTGAGCAGGGACAGCTGACTCGCTCTTTCTCTGGAGAGATGGGGGTAATGGCAGAGCATAAGAAATGGATATTTATGGCATTTGGGAAGAAAAAAAAAATGTGGGGTTCTAAACCCCCCAAAAGCTTTTGGAATCCAGTAGCTACTTAGCTGCCAGATATTCCTGAATCGTGGTTCCCTACCCCACTCCCTGCACTGATTTTGGTATGAGGTCATGACAAATCATCTGTACCCCCACAGATTAAATCTCCACGTTCCTATTTCCAGTGATGTGCAAACTTTCAAAGGAAAAAAAACCAACAATGTAAACAGACCTCAAGAGGACAAATACCTGAAACAGAACCATGTGCGTGGAAAGTACTGTGACAATTAGTAAGAAGGTGTGAAAAAGCAGGTTAGTGCTTATTGCCTAGTAGAAGAGCTGGAGCTGAAAACTCACTGAAGGGAAGGGAAGTTAAGGAAGAGAATGGAAGGACCCAAACAAAAAGGAGTCCATCGAATTCCTTCAAAGCCCAGCAGTGTGTGAATGTGGCCATGCTCAGTACTAACCCCACAGTAAAACAAAGGAGCAGCTCCTCTTGTCACAGACTGACTCATCTCCTACATTCCACGTCAGGGAAACAGCAAAGCTTCCTCCAAGATCAGAAAGGGACCACTGCCCCAGCTCCCGTGGTGTTTTCACTGCCCCCCAGTCAATCAGACACATTGGACACACCGGGTTCTTGTGCCAGGGCAGCTGAGCCACTGTAACAGGCATGCAATGGGATTTTGTGTTTCTGGACAGCAAAGGCTTAAGGGACTAAAATAGGGACTGTGCCTTCCCATGGCTGACAGAGGGACAAACTCACAGCTCAGAGGATCAAGCACCACACAAGTGTGGTCAAGACCCTCCTAACTCAGCTGCATCAATCCCATCCCAGAGCTGCCTCCTACCTCTACACTCTAACACTCCCACTGTAATTAATTATCTGATTTAAGAGTTCCAGCCTGATGGTTCTGCATTACAAAAATCTCTCTTTACTCCAACCTAATCACACTGAGGCTGAGCTCTGGTGTTTTAAGTCTGGAAGTGCAGCCACGTCTGCCTGAGCACAGCACATGCTTGTGGAAATCACCACAAACATGCAGCACTCCAGCATCAAAGACAGGAAAAGATGAGCAGTGAAAAGGTCACTCAAGGTCAAAGCCAACACCAGGGCTGCTAAACCCAAGGTTTTTATTAGAAGAAACCTTCCTGAAAGACTTGCAGAGGAGGGTAGCAGATTTCCTCCCAAGAAAGAAACCCAAGATCTGAAAACCTGCATTTCAGCAGGCAGAACAAGGGCATTGGGTGGATTTGTGCCACAGGTGATGCTGAACCACACTGTGGCTTGGGCAGCTTTGGGGGTAGGAGGGATTAGAAGAGCATTCCTTGCTTCAGTCAGGGCTATGTGTGTGCCAAAGCCCAGCTCATTGGTCCAGTCCCGAGGTCTAAACCCTCTTCCACTGAGCCAAGAAGTGTTTTATTCACTGAAGATGCCAAGGACACAATTTATTTTTACTTCGTTGGGTAAGTTTGGGCATAAATTTTAAATAAACTATTAAGAAAGGACAATTTGAGTGTTGGCTCATGGACACATCTCACACTTTTAAAGCAAAGCAAAGGCCCCAAGGGCTTCAGATTCATTTCCTTTTTGATTTACAAGCCCCTACATTTATTAGCCTTCTGGACATGGGGTGAGGCCCATCCTTCATACAGGCAACTGGAAAGAATTCAGACAAGGCTTCAGCTAAAGTTCACACTCCCCCTATTGGGCTCCACTGCCACACAGGGATTTTACCCCAGGCATGACTTCAAAAGCTAAAAAACCCAAAAAACCAGAACCAGGCTCCCTGACAAGAATAACAGAATTAAGACAATGCTCACCAAGGCATGAGGAACGTTTGCACTGTGTGGTCGACCGGTTGTGAAGTTGTTTCTGCATAAATAATCCCTTCTGAGTAATTAATGAAATATTAGTGCCTTTTTTGGTCACAGAATCCCAAAACAGTGTGGGTTGGAAGGGCTTTTAAAACTCATCCTGTTCCACCCCTGCCATGGGCAGGAACAGCTCCCACTGTCCCAGGCTGCTCCAAGCCCTGTCCCACCTGGCCTTGGGCACTGCCAGGGATCCAGGGAATTCACTCCAGGATGGAGACACTGCAGTCAGACAGACCCACATCCCTCCAGACAGGTGGCAAAGAAACACCAACCTAGGGGGGCTCTCCCACCTTCCATCCCCACATTGCTGTATCTAAGTTGGTTTAATTTATTTAAAACTATGGATCTTCAAGCCTTCAAGTTGTTAAAAATAAGTGCACTCAAGGATGGGTACTTTCTATTGGTGAGGCACGAGCTGGCAGAGGGGGAGGGATGAGCAGTCATGTCTGGGGTTACTTTTTCCAGTGTGCTCAGCATCCATCTATTGAAAAGTTTAAGCCATTCTCCATTTGGTGAAGAAAAAAAAAAAAAAAAAAAAAAATCAATCATGCTCTCTTGATAAGGATTTCCTACGTGACTGACTCAGGCCCCTCCATGTGTCTGAACATTGGTTTTCACCCCATTTATCACATATTCACTATGGAGGGTTCTGGTGTCCTTTAAAAGGTGCAGAGATACAGCCTCACTTCTCCCTGCTCCACAATTCATGTTCCAGTAAGGGCAATGGTAACCAAAGATGACACAGCTTTACATGCTATTAAAAATTGGTTCAGAACACCAAAACCCCAACTACTTCTAGAAAAACCAGCTTCACTGAGGTGCTTTGAATCCTGCAACAGCCTTTGTGGTCACCTCTCAACTGCTGACACTACCTCACTTGCACAAACTCATCCCTGTCCTGTTCTCCCAGTTTGTTTCACCCAACAGTGCATTTGATTTTGGGGCACAACTCCTCCAAAACCTGCCCACCTTAAGGATAAGAAACAACCATTTTCCCTTCATTCTTACCCCCAGCAGCATTTGGATTTTTGCATGCTTGCTACACATCAGTCCTCTCCATCAGCTGCTTCCTAACAGTTCATTTCCAGGAACCAATTCCATAGTGATGTGTCATAGAGATTACCTACCAGCACCTTTCAGGTTTATTAACATGGAATTGGAAAAGTAGCTTTGCTTTTGGTCTTCTCCATGCACTGGTAGGAAATGCTGACCTAGGAGATTCTCCCACCTTCCATGCCCATGTAGCTGCATCTATCTAAAGTTGGTTTAATTTATTTAAGACTCTGGATCTTCAAGCCTTAAAGCCACTAAAATCAGAGTCAGTCTGGGGTGATGCTGAGCGAGTTCCCAACTGTTGCACAGCACTTCCCAACTCAGCACTGCCGCTTAGCAGAGCAGCTGTTTCAGTAAGGGCTTAGGTCTTCAGCTGCCTAATGCAGTAACAAAATTAACCAGGACAACATGGAGCCTAATCCAGCAGGGTGGGGGAAAGCCAGTTAGTGCTCCCAGGGCTGGAACAGGCGCTGCCCCGCCACGCTCGGGCACGGATTTGTCAGGATCTGTTTACACAATCCACTTTTCCCTGCGAAAGGCATGAAAGAAAATACTCTGCGGAGAATCTAAGAGGCAACATGTTCTCTCTGCAGCTTTCTGCAACTTTTCCTGCAAACTGAGCAAACAAAATGAATTCAGAACTATCAGTGCTGCTCCGGAGCTGCATTAACAATGAGCGTCAGGCAGCCTGGAGAGAAAGGGGGGACTGAGGCATTAACAAAAGCCCAGAGAGCGCTGGCTGTGCCCAAAGCCCGGCCTGAAAGGCTCCTTTGTCTCTCTGGTCAATGCAAAGCCATTCAGCAGCCCATAGACAGCAGAAAGAAAGTGAGGGTGGGAGGAAGAAGAGTTCTGTCTCTTTAGGGGATGTCTCCTCAGCTGCCAGGCTGTGAGGCAGAGCAGGGACTTGCATGGAGCTCCAAGCACCCACAACCCTGGCACTGGGCACACCAAGTGCCCACTGAGGGCATGCTCTGCTCACACCCAACCTTCCTCCACCAAGGGACACACATTCCAGCAACTGGACAGCTAGTCCCCAAAAAGCCTCCAAGTGCAATATAAATAGTAAGCTATAGAAAATAACTCCCTGTTTCTGAGTCTGCTGGCTTTTCTGCAATCCCTTCCTCCCAACAATGAGCTATTGTTCCACTCCTGGGACTGAGGAAATGTTTGTGCTCCTTCTCTGAGTCCTTTACATTTAGAGACCTGCTCCTCATTTCAGCATCATTCCCCACTGGGCTAAAAGAACCTGGCCTTTCACAGTTCAAGAGAAAACACATCCAGTATTGACTCCACCAAACAGAATTAACACCCCCTTCCTCATTTTCTTAATGCTACCATAAAACTCAGCAGAGTTCAGCAGCAAACCAAAATATCTAGAAATGGTCAAAGGAGGAGGGACCCAGTTGGTACTGGTGTCCCATTTAAACATGGACACATGTGACCACCAGTCTGAAATGCAGAGTGATAAAGGTGAGCACCAGCTCCAAGGGTCTGATGCTTGCTGGGCATGTTTCTCCTCACAGATGTTGAAAGAGGGATACACACACTCCTCACCTTGGCCACACAGCCACCAGCACCAGGAAGGTCCATAAGGCAAGATCTTCCATGTGGGGGAAGATGTGGCCATCACGAACCTTTTTGTGGCCCACATGTCCCAAGGAACACAAATACTCTACTGTAAAAACCCAAAGCCATGAATTCATGCTGGGCTGCTCCTCTTCTCTCCCAAACTGGGCTCTTGCTGCACATGGGAGCCTCTGAGAAAAAAGCAAAGTTTGAACCCTCTGTGCTTCAGCAGAGCCAAGGTTTTGACACAAACAGACTCTAGGAAGAGATTTCTGCAAGGAGTCTCACCCATGTTCAAAAGAAACATTTAAGTGAGCAAAACCAACAAAGTGTCTATTTCCACTGCTTTAATATTTATCCATCTCTCCAGACCAGGCTCATCCTGCCCTAACCAGGGAGCTCCTGCATGTTCCACACACAGCACACACAAACTGGCTCCATTTCCCCTCAGCAGCCTGTCTTGGGATAACCACACAAAAGGCAAAGCTGGCTAAATCCTGCCCTTTTGCACCACCCTATGAGTTAATCCATATGCTGCCTTTAAACACTTCACTTTCAGGGACTCCACATCTATTTTTGGAGATGGCCAAGGGGCAGGATATTTCTTTATACAAAGAAACAAGCTAATTTATTTTTGCCTAAAACACAAGGGTTTCTTAATTGCAATCACAGGAACAACTTCTGCAAGAATAGCTTGTAAAGATTAAAACTTTCTTCTCCCTGTGTTGTAGCTGAACTAAAAAGGAGGAAAACCCCACCATAAGCAGAGTTTTAATTAAACTGATTGACAGCCCATTCACACGGGCTACAGCTCGCTCAGGATGCCGTTTCCTTTCAGGATTTTTCAATATAGAGAAGCCTCCTGCTCTTCACCATTGAGATAAAGATCTTTTAAAGGTGCTCATCTGTTGCTTCATTGGAAAAAGAAGGAATAACTCATTAAAAACAGCCAGATGTGCAAAAAAAGTTACTGTTCTGGGAAATCCACTCAGAGGGACCAAGCCTGGAGTCATATCCAAACACCCCTGGCAGCACAAAGAGGCATTTCACACACACACACACACTCCTGCACTCTCTCCTCCTCCACTGCAGGAATATTTTTTGCCTCCTTTGTTTCCTTACAGGTGAGGAATGGCAATATAGGATAGGCATCTTGTAAAGAGGGGAAGAGGAACTGACAAACCAAGTCCCTTGCACAGTGAACAGCCATGGACCCATGGCTGCTGCTGAAGTGAGAATTTACAGCTGCTCTGGCAGCACATCTTTTATTTTTCCCTTTTTTTTGGTCAAATCCAATACTCTCAAGTACAATTCTCCGAATACCCTCAAAGGTGAGAAAGAATAAAGAAGCAGAGAAAAAATAGAAAGTTATCCTTGGGGTAGAAAAAAAGTGATTCCTGTGCTTGTCTTGTGCAGGGTCAGGAGTTGGACTTGATGATCCTTGTGAGGCCCTTCAAACTCAGGATATTCCATGATGATCTGGCATGAAATCAGGTAATTCTTTGTGCACTCAAAACTCCCATGAAGGCAGCAGCTGCTACAATACACAAGCCTGGAACCAAAGCCTAAAGAAATGTGGAAATAGAGAACAAACTAAAACACCTAGTGCTGATTGGCAATGACTTGGGCTTCCACTGACAGCTCTGGCATGATGAACAGTGGTGGGATACAAATAGGAAATTCCTTTTCACCTTCCTTAGGTAGAGCTGCTGTGCTGGTCATTGAGAACAAACCCAGAGAGTCAGTTGTACTTATTTATATTTCCAATCACTACATGCACCACACAGCATTAAATAACATTAAATAACAACTCCGTACTCCAAAGATTCAGTGTTTGCACCATAGATAAGAGAACATTAATAACGTGTAGCAAAGTACACCCTGTGTCCAGATAAAGCAAGATGCATTTGTTCTACTTAATTCTGCTCTGTACAGTCCAGATAACACAAGTTTTGAGATGCAATTATGAAACACCAGCATTTAAAATCAATCTATGATAAAAGTTAATATAACAACCAAAGGAAAAAAAAAACAGTTCTCAAATACACTACATTGTACAGGAGAACTCCAAGATGCTGCTTATACCTGAAAATTCACATGGAACAAAATTAGGACTTAAGAAAAGCCACACAAAAACCTCATTAAGGTTATTAGGGCCACTAGAAGAGCTCCAAGTGTAGATGGCACTGAGCAGGTGGATTTAAATCCCAACTGTTGGGCTTTCCTGCTTTCAGTACAAACATTGCAGCCAACACTCCAGGCACAAACAGGCTTAAAGGGACACAAGCAAAATGTGTGAACCAAATGAGCTTCTTCAAAGCATCATCTGAAGAGATTTCCTGGTTTTATGTTCCTTGCTTTCACTGGTGGTGAACTGCAAAGAGGGTGATGTGTGTTTTGGGTATAGAGATACCACAATCTCTGTTCACTCATCTCGCCCCATTTCTCAGGTGTCTGAGTAAACTCTGAGATTGGGATGATGTTAAAATATTGTCCTGTCCCCTGGCACCATGCAAAGTGACTCCAGAAATTGTGCTTTTCCCATGGAAATCCAAGCCTACCCTCCGATCCTACTGCTCCTAAAGCTCACAACAGGCAGCACACCTGAGGCCTCTTGAGAGGACTTTCCCTCACGGGGAACTTCACTGTGATTACACTGACCCACAAACCCAAACCTACAAAGGGACATCCTGGGCATTGCAAAGGCAAGGCCAGCCTGGGAATAATGCAGAAAAAAAGTCACAATTCCAGCTGACAGATGAACAGCTGCTTGCTTGAGGGCACCATGTGATGAACCATGCAAGCTTTGGCCTTTTCTGCCCACTGCCACTGAAGGTTGCAAAGGGAAATCGATATTATTACGAGACACAAGCAAAATGACAATATCATGCAACACCTGCAGCTGATCTTTACTTTTCAGTCCCTGGAAACACTATTGTGTCACAATTCCCTTGTATCTAAGACAAATTTAGCAAGACAGCTGCTCTCATTCTCTCTGGAGTCAGGATGTGTCAAGAAAGTGAGGAAGCTCCTTTAAAATAATCCTGATTCATTCACTTCCCATGCAAGTGACCCCACTTTCTTCCACTCAATCCTTCTGCAACCTGGCTTCTCTGGAACAGCAACAAACAGCAAACAGCTTCAGCAGCTTCACAGAACCACAGACTGGTTTGGGTTAGGAGGGACCTTAAACTATCCAGTCCCAATCCCCTGCCAAGGTTGGGATCATCCAGTCCCAACTCCCCAGAGTTATGTTTCCACCTCTCCCAGCCTATCACTGTCTCATTTAATCCAGATAAACTTCCTGCTTTCCTGAGATGAAGATAAAAAGTTACAGCAAAGAAACAGCTTTGTTCTCACCTTTAAGCAAGGGAAAATAAAACACCCAAAGCTCAGTTACAGCACCCTGCAAGGTGACAAAGGAGGCACCACAGAGGGCCAAGGCCTCGAGCTGGACAAGATCCTTGTGGCACCACCAAAAAAACCAACATGGGGAAAAGGTTCAGGACCTCACACTATGACACCAGTGGCAACAAGGGCAGAGCCTGAACTAAGTGATCAAAATGTGAGGTTCAGTGCCTCACCAAGTGTTACTGACAATCATGGAACACCCTGAGCTGGAAAGGACCCACAAGGGCCAACCCCTGGCTCTGCACAGACACCCCAACAATCCCAGCCTGTCCTGGAGCTCTGGCAGGGCTGTGCCCATTCCCTGGGCATGCCAGCACCCTCTGGGGAAGAGCCTTTGCTGATCTCCAACCCAAACCCCCCTGGGCCAGCCCCAGCCCTTCCCTGGGTGCTGTCCCTGCTCACAGAGCAGAGACTGGAGCTGTGCTCCACTGCCCTTGGGAGGAAGGCAAATACAAAAGGAGATGAAGTCCCTCCATCAATAGCAGCTCAATGTTTCTACTGATGTATCTGAGATGTATTTTGGGTGACAACACTCAGTGCTGCAGTGGAATCCCCCTGCTCTCATTTGCCAAACTTTGTCACAACACATTTATTATGGGATGTGTTAACAGGATGAAGCTGCCAGTACCAAACTGGAGCAGATCCTCTCTGTCCAACATCCTTTGGATCAGTCTGCCTTCAGAGCCATGGTATGGAAAACCTGGGGAGCAGCACATCCCCATCCCCACCTAAAAATAACTGCATTCCAGGAGTGACAGTCAATTCTAACTCCATTACTCAATCTTGATTAAATCTAACGTTCAGTATATTTCTTAATCAACTTGCCTCGAGTGCCTACTTTAGGGTTAATCTCTCAAAGCCTTTTTCAGGGGAGAGAAGATTCTTCCACCATCTGAACACACCAAGGAGCAGGTAGAACATGAAAATAATTATCCACAAAGCTTGTTCTTTCCAAAAGTATTTGGCAAAGCACTGGGGGTTTTTTGTCTGTTTCATATAAACACGATGTAAAACGAAGTTAAAACAAAGTCTCAAAAATGCCCTTCAGCATTTAAAAAGGATCCAAACTCAGAGGAAAAAAAGCATTCTGAACAAGGCATGGTGCAGTAAAAAATAAGTCCTTTGGATCCTTTTAACTGCATTTATTTTTGTGATTAACTACAACAGAAGGGAAAATAAATCCACTACCTAACAGAGAGGTATCTTCACACTGCTTTCCTTGATGGAGCTCTCCTAGAAAGAGGAGACTTTTTTTGGCTTCCAAGCATTTGGAAAGTGATAAAAACCATATTTCTGTATGGAACAGTCCAGCAGGGGAATGGTGTGCCAGCTGCCAGCGCCCTGAGCACACATGGAGGCACCTCTGCACACTGCAAACCTCCTTCTGCAGACCATGGAATGCAAAGGGGCTGCCAAAAGCCCTCCAGCTGCTCAGGAAGGCATTTCTGCCCCAGCTGATAACACTCCCCACAAAGACAACCACACCCACCCCTGGCCTGGCAGCTCAAGAGTCCTCCCTGAGCTGTGACAGTAAAATGATCCTTGCTGGAAACAGTTAAATGTGGAAATGAATCAGGGAATCCCAGAATGGTCTGGGTGGGAAGCAGCCCTAAAGCTCATTCCACCCCCTGCCATGGCAGGGACACCTTCCATTATCCCAGACTGCTCCCAGCCCCATCCAGCCTGGCCTTGGGCACTGCCAGGGATCCAGGGGCAGCCACAGCTGCTCTGGGCACTGCAGAAGGGTTGGGAGAAAAAGAGATGTGCTAGGAAAAATTCCTGGGTCACTTTTCTAGGCAAAGGCACCAACCAAATTAATTTCAGCCATCCCTGGGGAAAATGGAAGATCCTCATCCCAGATGTTGGTCAGAACCATCACTCCTAGAGAATGAGAAGGAGTTTTCAGAGTGAAGAAACCACACTGTTCAAGAAATGAGGGGAAAGTAGGAATCTCTAACAGGAGACATGCATTCAAAAAAACACATCACACACACCAAACTCCCAGGCAGAGCCAAGGAAGGGCCAGGGGAGACAGAGGCAGATCTGACATGAGGCAATGTCAGAGCCACAACTTGTGATGATAATTTCCTTTATTGAATTTTCAAGCAGGAAAAAAAAAGCAACAGTAGTAGTCTCACACTGAGCAGCAGCTAAACAAGACTGAGCAAACCTCCTGGTAGATGCTGTAAAAATATCCAAAGCAAGGCTGTAAGCAAGCTGCCTTGATGGAGATGACAAGGAGTGACTGGGAGGAGACAGCCAGGGAGGAGAAGGCTCTGATCTCCTGTCTGGCCAGATACACACACCAGCCCACTCCTTTCTGGAGTAACTTTGGCTTTTGGTCTATTCCAAAAGGAACAAGAATGGTTCCTCAGCTGTTCTCTGCACTTTTGGCTGCATCAGATGCTTGTGCACATCTAGTCTGGCAGGAAAAAAGAGGTTTTTAAATAAAATGCCACAGAGCAGACAACACAGCTGAAGCCACACCCATCTTCCTCCTTTCCCACTCTGAAATGCAACTGCAGATACAACAGTTATTTTTAAATGCTCCTGAATTTCAATCATTGAGCTTAAAGAAATTCACATTAAACAGCCAAACCAGGCACTATCTCACACAAATCCAATGAAAACAAAGGTGCCCAAATTCAGTGCAGCTGTCCCCTGACCAGCAGCTGAAACAGCAGTTTCTGGCCTGATAGCAGCTCAGGGAGAGGGAGGTAAGCTGATAACCACACACTGGTCTGGGCTGGGAAGCACAGAGCCACTGCCACTACAGCAGGGGACATAAACTGGGAAACACCCCAGTCCCAACAGCCCCACCAGGAAGAGAAAATTGAGATTGTTTGGGGCTGCTTCCTTCAGAGCAGTTACTTAACACACACAGAGTTATTTCTATACCAAGTTTGCCCTGTGCACACATAACCAGGTAAGAGCATTAAAACCACAAGAGCCAAAGCAGACAGGTGACATAACTGAAAAGGCACAAGCAGGGGAAGGCAGAGCAGGAGGAACAGGATCCCATTGCAGAGAAAGATTCACAAGCTTTTATTCAGGTTACAGCCTGGAATAAACCTCTATGGGTATGACATCCTACCTTCCCTCATGCTGAACTCACAAAGTAAAACCTCCCAGCTCTGGCTTCCCCTCAGTGCCAGCAGTTCCTGCAGCTGGGGCACCTTGTTACACCACAGAAAAGAAAGTTCCCACCCAGACATGAGCACTGCAGAGCTCATTCATGGCAACTTTCACCAGGAGTCTGAATTGCTGTGAAGCACTAAAAACCACCTGACTTTTTGTTTCCTGTGCATGCCATTACCACAGAACCGGCCCTGCCCACTCACCTCAAACTCTGTGCCCCAAAACCACAAATAAATCACTCCAGCTTTGCAGGCTTTACCCTGCTCTGCTCCACAGGGACAGCCCCTGCTTGTGTCCTGAGGGCTGGGGACCCTGCAGCAGCATCCATCTATTTCTGAGCCAGGCTCTCCATGTGGATGATAAGCAGGAATATCAAACAGCCTGGTATTTTACTGTCTCATTCACTCAGCTGTGCTTCCTGTGGTGTCTCCAACACTTCACACTGTGACCTCATGGGGAAATGCAATGCTCTGCTGGTCACTCTGTTGTGGTGACAGCAGTGTTGGCACCCAGAATGATGGTCATCCCATCAGCTGAGCAAGGAATCCTGGAAGAATGATTCTCCAGAATGTTAATGCTTATTTCCATTCCCAGTGCTGTAATTCCTCGTGGGTTTTGGCCCATAATCTTTATTTCAGCAGTTTATCAACATGAAATGAAATCCTAAGTCCCTTCTTGCCACATGCAGAGCTTATGACTTCCCCTGAACTAAAATTCTGTGTCATACAAAATGAAATCCAGGGAAAGCTGGCATCCAGGGAGGGCAGGGCAGCCCACACAGCTGCACAAAAACCAAATTCACAGAGGGTTGTTGGTAGGATGAGAGCCCTGAGTCTCCTCAGTTCAACCCTCTGCACCTCCAACTTCCCCTCCTAAGGAATCTGAGGTGCACACTTCACACACACCTGTGCAGGGCAAGCCAAGAAAGAGAAACAGCAGTGACATATTCACCCCACCTGGGTCTGGAGATGAGCAGTAAATTAGTTTCTGAGCATTTCCCATTCAAAGAAATCCTGGTTTACTTCCATTGGCTCACCCAGGTCAGATGGGGCTTGGAGCAACCTGGTCCAGTGAAAGCTGTCCCTGTGGAACAGGATGAGCTTTAGGGTCCCTCCCAACCCAAACCATTCTGGGATTCTATAGATTCAGGCCACAAACAGGGGCAGAACACAGAGGGAAGTCTGCAGCTGCTGATGTGATGCCCCACACAGAACCAACACAGAGGCAGCAGTCAGTGAAGATGCACCTGTGCACTGTCCCACATGGGAAAGGAAAGGAAACTGCAGGACCTGTCCCTGCCTGGCTGCTGGGGCCCATCTGCACCACCACAGCTCCTTTTCTGAGGATACAAACCCCAGCTGTGCTGATTTCAGACTGCAGTACCTCTACAGCCACAGCAGGGCTTTAAGACTGAGCTTTCCACCTACAAACATTTGGATTTCATCACCACCATGGCCACAAGTGCTATCACCACCTTCAGCACGGACAGGGAAGCCCCCAGAACTGGCCCCAAACAATCCCAGTGCCATTTTAGCAGCCTTTTTTTCAAATTAACCATAGTTAAGACCAACACTGTGGATGGGAAGAATAACAGAAGTATTTTTCCCTTAAATGCTGATGTTTTGGAACACTGCAGAACAGGAATGGATCAAATCAAACATTTTGGATATCCCTAGCACCTTTGACATTATCAGGGGCTGCAGTGCAATTTGGCTCCCCAAACTGGTTGGAACACATTTCATCTCCCTCCTTTTTCCCCACAACCCAGAGACATTTCAGACCCACTCACAGCCAGTGTGGATGATAGAGATATTTTGTCTCCCATTCCTAAGCACAACATCATAAAAGCAAGGATGGAGCTAGACCACAAGAAAAAGCAATCCAAGCCTGAAGAGTGAATTCTCCTCCTTTGAAGGAATATTTGCAACTCTCCTCCCAGTGGTGGAAGCTCAGCAGACTTTTCCAAGAGCTTCCAAAGCATCAGTGACCTTTAGGAGTTTTAGCTCAACCAGTGAGACCTCAAACTCCCTGATGGAGACCAAGAGCCATCCCTGCTTTCAACACTTCCAAGCCTGGCTGCATTCTTCCCCCAAAAACTCCTTTCAAACAACAAGACAGAGCTGACCTGACAACAGAGACCCAGCTCTCCCCACTCTCTGTGTCTGTCCTGCTCCCTTGTTTTATTTTTTATTGCTGTGCTCCAGCTCCTTTCTCCACACCCTTCCTAGGTTGATTAATACTCATCCTGGAGCATCAGATGTCTGGTAATTCAAGCTTTTACAGCACTCCACACCATAACTCTCTGTAAGGCTCACACATTTCACCAGAAAGCTTTTTGCTGACTGTTCCCCACCCCTGACATCCTGGATGACATTCTGGACAGGGGTCCTGGCTATAAAACTCTCATTTCTTCAGCTGCCAGGATGGGAATTTGGTGACAGTACAATTCATTCATTTATTTAATGCTCCTAACATCAGTGTGAGTGGATCAAGTGTGCTTTGGCTGCAGCAAGGCAGGGAGGGGCTGTGCCAAGGGCCAATTGCTTTGGTGACTGCTGGCAATGCCAGGTACTGCTGGCACTTCCATGAGATGGGGTATCTGGGGCAAAATGGGAATTAATTTTTATGGTGCACAATCTCACAACCAAATATCAAAATATAGAGGAGTTTATCTGAGCAGATGAACTTTTTCAAAATTGACAAAGTGTTTTGGAAAGGTAATCAATGGAATTAAGGCAAACAGCTTAAACTCATTGAAACTTAGGCTTTGTGATATTTGCATATCAGCACAAATTAAGTCTTTTTTTCTTTTTGAAGAGACAGACATAAAGGCACTTTGAAATCAATTTTAAAACACAACACTGAAGAAAAACATAAAGCTCAAGCTGGACAGGTTGACAGCTGAATTATTTGCATTCACAACTCTAAAATACAAAACACAGAGCCCAGAAAGACTGATTATTTGGAAAAAGACTGTCCAGTGACAGGTATTTATAACTGTATGAGCACTACTGAGAAAGCAAATTGAAGCTGGTTTCATATTATACAGAGCAAGTAGAACTCAAGATGTCTCACCAGCTCAAGAAATACTACATCCAAAAGCATCTTCCAAATGAGCCATGCTAAAGCTGCTGAAATCCCCTTCCCAGCACACTCCAGAGTTCAAGGTGCACCATGAATTTCACATTAAAAGTCACAAGAAGCAGGCTTTAAATGCTTCTTTGGTTTCAGTTCTTGAATTCCCCCCAAACAACTGGCATAGGTTGCTCACCCTCAACTCCAAGAACCCTGCTGAGTTCCCTTTCCAACATAAAACATTGAGTCAGCCCAGTGATTCAGCTGCACATTGCAAAACTCAGTGTCCACTATGGAGCCTGTACATCACCCCAAACAGGAATTCAAGACTCCCAAAAAGTCTTCACGCCAGATTTCAGTCTGAATTTCACATCAGACCTGACAGTTGTGTGGAAGATCTCGTGGCAGCTCCAGGACAGAAGGGCTGGGTCTCACCCCTCAGGAGAAATGCACTGGGTGTTTTTCACAAGGTCCTTTCCTCAGGATCCTTAGGAGCCTTCCCAAGAACAGAGGTGACTAAAAAAACAAAGCTGAAAGGAGCATCACTAAAAAACTCTTTCCCTTTGATGCACATAGAAAGATCCTCCTGCTTGGTTTGAAAGACCAAAGACTTCTCTCATTTTTGCCTTTTGGCAAGAGAACAAACTAAGCCCAGGAAAAGCCAGTTTCAAGGCACAGTAACTTCTATGACTTATAATAACACATAAAAGAGGGAAATCAGTTTTCAGACCACCATTAGCAAAGCCATAGCACCAGCTGAAATGGATTTTCACCCATCACCAGTGACACAGACACTGCAATCAGACTCCTCTGACTGCTCCAACTCAGTAACTCACAGTCACCCTCACATGTAAACCAAACCACATAATCATCATCTGACAACCCCAAACAGAGCAGCCCTGCAACATTTATCAGTTTCCACCTTCCAAAAGCTTCCCAAACTTAGGAAAATCTGTGTTATTTAAGACCTTTAACTGCATTAATTCCTCCTTGCTTAGTGTTTTCACAGTAACAAGAGCAAACTCCAGGGAAATTTCTGTTCCCACCACATTCAGTCCCCTCCCCTGCTACAAGCTTTGTGCTCCCAACTTTTCCAGCTATTCCTGTGCAGACACTCTCACTCCAGAGCATGGGAGCCTCATTCCTGCTGAGCTCAAGCACTTGGAAAGGAGCAGCTGCTCGTGCACCTCAACAAGTCCCAACCCATTCAACACTCCAAGAGACTCAGAGAGGGCTCCCAGGATCGGCTGAGGATGGGATAAGCTTTATTTCCAAGACATTCTGGAAGCCACTTGGATTTTTTTTCAAGCCTATCTAAAGCTCTACAAATATTTCAACTCTCATGTAGATAAAGGAAACATCACGTTGTTACAACCAACAACCAAAATCTTATTTTTGGTGGCAGAATGGATTTAAACCTGATACAATCTCAGTGTGGGGATACTTTTCTCTCCACCTTAACTACACAGCAAACAAAGGTAAAAGCAACTCCTCAGGTACAACAGAAATACAGAGCATGTAATTTTCCTTTCAGGAAAGAAAAAAAAATAATCACGCTGTCCCATTAACCTAGTTCCATGCCCAGCAGCAATTTGACTCAAGTCCCATCAGCAACAGCGTGCCATCACCTATTCCAAAAAGAGGGAGTGTGCCCTGGGACACCTTCCAAAGGTAAAGAATAAACCAGAGCAATAACATGCACCAGAAAATTTCACTAGCCTAAAAGCTGATTTTGCTCTCCTCCCTTTGATCCTTTTCTTTTTTAAGAACACATTCGATTTTCTTCTTCCAGCTGTTCCACATCATCAGCTCCTGTTTGGGAGTCCAGGGTTTGGGAAGGAAAAGTTGTACAGAGAAGTGCTTGAAACTGCAGCAAGTGTAAAACACAGCACTGTGAGAGTGTCATCAACTGCATTCCCTTAAAAAACAAGAAAAATTCATTTCCCCTGGTTCCTCCAGAGCACAGGGCACACAACTCCTCCCCCTACAAGTTCATGCCTTGGAACAAACACCAGTTTTCTCTTCCCCATTCATTCCAGAAAAGCTTTTGCAATTGCCAGCAACCACATTCAAGTCACAGATAAAGTTTCCTACCAAAGCAATGCCTGTAAACCAGTGATACCCCATCTGTAATTCCCCAGAGTAAAAATTCCAGCAACTCTAATCATATTAGTGGATTTACACACAACTAAAGTTGACAGTTGACTAGCCCTGAAATTGCTGGATTAGGAGAAAAAGAAAATATAGGTTACCCCTGCCTTCTAAAGGGAAATCTTCACTGCTAACTCCTACTGCTAAACAAAAGTAAAGCAAATGCACCAGCTCAACACATCCCAATGTCTGCTAACAGAAAAGCCTTTCAGCCTGAAAATGATGGACAAAATCCATCACAGATAAAATAAAAACCAGCTTAAAATCCTTCTACATCCCAACATCTAAAAGGAAAGTTATTTATTCTGAGTCTCCTGTTACTCTCTCAACAACTTCTTACACAAACTCTGCTCCCAAATCAGAGCTGCTCATTAAATACACATATATTTAAATGGATAAAGTAACCCTCACCCAGACTTCTGCCAGAGAATATACAAAATCATGTCCTTGGATATGAGAAGAAAATAAGCCACTTGAAATCACATTTTTAGAATGGTTTTCTCAAAGAGATTTCACCACAAAAATCTTACAAAGCTGGTCAAGTGACATATCTGCGCTCTAACATGATTAACTTTTGTCATTAAATAAATTAAAGCTATTGCTGCTTGAAAGAACACTGAGATGTGCCAAGGCTGGGGAACATCAACAGGGGAGATGGCAGAGAGGGCTTAAGGCACTTTATTTTTTGGCAACTCACTCCCCAGTCCGTGCTCGTTCCTCCCCTGCAGAGGAACAGGCAAAGTCTCTTCTCCAACCCTCCCAAGATGTTTGATCTCCACAGCTTCAACACTTCCAAACAGAAACACTTCCCAGGCAACACCTCTGCCCCCTTCCCTTCATCCAGCTGAGATCTCAGAACATTCCCTCCTCAACTCAGAAACAGAGAGCAAGGGATACCCCTGATCTCAGCCTGGTCCCTCCTTCCTCCTCTCACCTCTCCTTCCCTTTGGGAACCACAATGCTCCTGACACTTTCCTCACACATGGCTGTTGTATTCATATTGTTGTTATCATATTTCTAGAGTCCCATACCTTCTGAGTGGTTTTCTCACAGGCAGCTCTTCACAACAGTGTTGCTCCTGCTTCTTCCTCAGGACTCCTCCAAGCCTCTCCCTGACCAGCCAGCCCACCCCCTTTTATCCCAGTTATCTTCATTAGCCACAGCTGCCACCCAATTAACAACATCACAGCTGCAGCCCATCTAGAACAACTAGGATTGGGGCAAGGCCACTTATACCATACATATATTTTACTGAAACTCACAGGCCACTCATACAATACATATATTTTACTGAAACTCATAGGACACTCATACAACACATATATTTTACTAGGACTCATAGGACACTCATACAATACATATATTTTACTAGGACTCATAGGACACTCATACAATACATATATTTTACTAGGACTCATAGGCCACTCATACAATACATATATTTTACTGAAACTCATAGGACACTCATACAATACATATATTTTACTGAAACTCATAGGACACTCACACAATACATATATTTTACTAGGACTCCTACTATACGTGGCTGCCACTGGCATCTGGCAGAGGTTTCCAGCTGTGCTCTGGCTGGTGTCAAAGCTGTACAGGGAGTGCTCCACACCAGAGCCACCACCAGGCTCTTCAAGCTGACTTTTGTGCCTAAATCCCTTATCCTCAATCCAAACTCATCCACAGACAAACTCCAGAGAGCACAGAGCTGCTCCCTCAGGTTGTCTGGGAAAACACCACTCAAAACGGAAGTAAAGGAGGGAGGATGGCATTGGCTCCAAACTTCCAGAGGGTACCACAGCAACTCTCAGAGACCCCAACCCTTCAGTGCACGCTGCAGATTCTCTGCTGGGCAAAATTATTGGGCACTTTCTCCTCCAGCTCAGCTCTTGGTTCATGGAGAGACAACAGAGAACCCCATGCACCCAGTCCTCCACAAAAATCTTGATTTAACCAGATCTCCAAGGCAGGCCTGGCATCCCAAGACTGGGCAAGCACTGCCAGGAACTCACCCTGACTTCCCACACAGCCTCAGCCATTCCTCAGTGCCATACTGTATTTTCTGCTCTCCTCCTGGGCCTTGGGGAAGCTCCTTGCATCCAGAAGATGCCACCCAACACAGCAGGAACCAGCACAGCACTTCTGAAAGGAACTACAGCACAGTTAGCTGAACAATGCAGGAAAAACTGAAACTAAATGACTGAGGCAATGTTAGTAAAACACACATTTCCTTGCACAGCAATGATGGAACTCACAGAGGTCAGTCCCCCAAACACCAATCCTTCCTCTCTGCTTCTCGGAAAAGGAATTAACAAGGAGAAAGAAGAGAAAAAAATAATTATTAACAGTCTGTTGACACCCACCCTGAGCCTGCCACAACCTGCAATGGCCTGAGGAACACCCAATTTTTCAGAGATGCCCAATCCCATATGGAAGCAGCCAGATTGAAGTCAAGTTTACTGGTGCCTGCATCAACAACCAGGAACTCCCTTAAAACGTGAGGAAGTTGGGAAAAGAAAACAAAACCCTCCTGACAGCAGCCCTGAGCTGCAGACAGCCCTGATTTGGCCCTGACTGAACCATTAACCAGTGTCACATTAACCAGCAGCTGGAGATGTCACCCCAAGTGCCATCCATCAACCTGGCTGTCCCTTACAAGCCAATGTTTACCCAGGTCTAGGCTGGGAAGAAACTGGTGACCTGATTATATTGATCCACAAAATTTATTCACAGCACAGGGACTTTTAAAAGAACAGCTTAATGTAAGACACACCAAAATACTCCATTCCTAAGTGGGAGAGTAAAGAACAGGGTGGAGTGTGACATGTGTCAGAAGTGCCACTGAGGTAAAACCACAAAGACCCACAGAGCCCTTGCAGCACCTTTGTTCCTGCACCTTTTTATGGAAGAAGTCTCACTGCAACTTCACTGGAACTTCTCCTGCAGAGGCAGTCTGGCAGTCAAAGCCAAGGAGGGCAGACTGGGATTTACTTTTTATAAAATCCCTTCTGTGTGTCACTTCACCCTCGCTTGTCCTTTCCACCCAAATAAGGGTCAGACTCCAGTTGAAGGGTTTATCCATACTGACAACTTCTGAGCACAGTTTCTGCCTGAAATCAGGTTGGCTGAGTACTCACCACCACCAGAGCCACAGAATTATCCCAACTTACTTTTACACAGGAAATTTAACTTCTTAAAGCCACTGTGTTAAGGAAATTCCTCACAAGTCTGTCTTGTCTTACAGCAGCTCCAATAACTTCCTATTTAGCCGGAAACAGAATGAATCTCACATCCAGACATTTCTGCTCTTCATGTCCATCACTTTCCAGCTTCTCTTTCTCTCAAAAAATATTATTTTCTAAAAAAAAAATCTTTTTTCCCCCTGTATTTTAATTTTCCCTCCCTCGTGCCTTGTTATATGCACAGGCTAAACACTTCTCCCTCACACAATTTTGATTTTTTTCCAATTACACAGATATCGTTTAATTTCATGATACATTAAGTCTGAAACCACAGGTATTTCCAAAGTTACAAAGTTCACCAGTAAGAAACTGCTTTGGTTTAAAAAGCCCAAGTCAGAGAGAAACCTGCAACTCTTTTATCTGCTGTGAGGTAACAGTGGCTCAACAGTTGTATCAAAACACAGAGAAAAAAAAAGAAACCAAAGAGGGCTAAAAATAAGGCTGAACTCAGATGACCCCCTGCACTCCAGTAAATCAGGGATGAACCCTCCTCTCCCAGCCTCAGTCAGAGCAGCACTGAGAGGTAACAGCTTTTGTTTATAATCAAACACAGGTTTTGGTGGAGGATAAAACCAGCCAGGGCACCAGAATAAGCAGCAAAAATAAAGTGTTTGGATCTATTGCAAGCACAGATCAGTAGTTCGGGAGTTAAGGAGAGAGATATCGGTCAAACACAATGTTTTCAAAACAGGCATGTCTAGAAATAAAAATGAAACTGTGTCATTTGAACCTCCCCACTTTTATAACACCAACTTGTGATTTCCACCTAACACTTCTCCCTCTCTCTGTCCCTGCTGGTCAGTTGGGTCCCCAGGACAGGACACACAGCAGCCCCACTCCTCTAGGAGCTTATCCAGCCTTTCCAAGCCCTTTTGTTTTTAGGAGTAACCCCAAACTTCATCCCTCATGTGCTCCATGCAACATTCACCAAAAGGAACAGCCACAGCAGCACAGCCCCCGTTGGACCCAGCAGGGTCCCCCCAGCAACACACGGAGAATAAAATGCTTCGGACAGCCCAGGCAAACTGCAAACTTCACCTGTCAGGGCACCCAAGCGCCACCTTCCCGAGAAAAGAGCCCCTTCCCAGCCAAACCAGCACCTTGCTGGGCACAGCCCGTGCACGGCATTCCCACTCCAACTCTTGGCACATCCCTCAAAACCGAAGCAAATTCTCCCCGAGCAACAGTTTTACTCACCACGACCCCGCTGACTCTACTGACAGCACCTTTCTACTTTTTATATTCCTAAAGCACCGGTTGGAATTAAGGAATGCCACGAATCAGGCAAAAATCGGCCAGCAAAGAGAACGTCCAGGGGTTTTCACTTGACCCAAACAAATCCCTAACGTCAACAGTCTCATGATTTAAGCAACGAATTTGTTGTCATGGCAGGGGTGATTCTTGCCGGAAGTTCAAGAAAACAATGGACCTAAACTGGTTATAAAAGAGCTGGCTTTTCCCACCTCCAAAATGAAAGTGAGAGCAGGAAAATGCTCATACACAGGGAACACAGTTCTGAGAGCACAGAAAACCACCCTGGCGCTTCCACCTTAAAATCCAACACACCGCCAAACATTAATAGCAAAACACACTCCCGGCCGTCCCTGCACCATTCCCGGCTAACACAGCACGGGGATATTTCACAAAGTGTGTTTTTCACGTCACACTCCCCCCAAAAACTCCAGGGAGAGAACAGCCAGTTTGCCACGGGATGCTGTCGGACGCTGCAAACAAAACCTCAGGCCGGCAGGCACTTTCCTGCTGATCCCTGCAGTATTTCCCTCCTGACTCGGGGCCTACTCGCAGCACAGAACCCAAGACCTTTAAAAAAACACTCGCAGCCCCCGCCGGCCTCTCTTTGTAGCAGCGGCCGCTTTTGCTGGGGGGATTTTGGGGAGTGGGAGCCTCCTCCTCTTCCTCCCCATCACGCGTGGCCTGCCAGGGAAAGCTGCTCAGCGAAACGTTCCACCTGAGATTTAATCCCACCGGCCGAGTAGGAAAAATGAAATAAAATAAAATAAATCACATGAAAATCGTCCACAGATGTAAATAATAATAATAATAATAAAAAAAAACCTGGGTTTAAATTCGCCTGGAAAAAACAACAAAACCAAAGCACTTACCTGGGCAGGACCAGAAGCAAAACTGAAGAACGATTTATAATTAAAAGTTTACCCTTGGGGTCACCGCTGCTTTGGGGGAGGGGGAAAAGGGACCCCCTGGAAAGGGCTGACCCTCCAAACCAGCCCACAGGGGAGGCGCACGGCCCCCCTTCCCCGGCGCCATCCCAGCAGGTGCAGCCCCCCTTCGCAGGGGGCCCCACACACAAACAGCCACACAAAAAAGAGCCGGGACCCCTCAACAACCCCCACCTCGCACACCCCCCCCGGCTCCGGGGGGCCCCGCGACCTCCAACCCTCCCTCGGTCTGGGGGGCCCCGCGACCCCTCACCCCCCTCCGCCCCCAGGCCTGGGGCTCCCCGCAGCCCTCACCCCCCCGGCTCCGCTCGCTGTGGGGAGGGGGAGTCACCCCCGAGCCCCCGGGGCAAAGGATACTGTTGGGGCGGCTGTGGCGGCAAGGCCCTGATGTTGGGGTGAGGCGCCGGCGCCGGGTGAGGGGGAGCCGGGGGGGGAGGCGGCCCCGCCGCCGCCCCGCTCCCGGGGCCGGTCCCCGCCGCCGCCGCCGCGCCGGGTTTCAAAGCCGCCTTCTGCGGTAAACTCATGGCCAAGCGCAGCCACCACCCCGCGGCGGGGAGCGGGGCCGGGGGGAGCCGCGGAGCGGGCCGGGGGAGAGCCGGGGCAGCGCGGCGGGCCGGCACCGGCGCCGGTCTCCGTGACAACGCGCCTCCCGGAGGGCTCGGGAGAGGGGCCGGCGGGGAGGGAGGGAGGGAGGGGAGGGAGGGAGGGAAGGGGGGGCGGCTCAGGCCGCGCTGCTCATGAGCCGGCGGCGGCGGGGGGTCGCGGTCGCCCTCGCCGGGGGCAGCGGAGCCGTTCGCGGCGGCGGCTCGGGGGCGATGCCGGCGGATTTTCCTCACTGGAGTAGCGGAGCATCAAACATGGCGCTGCGGCCGCCTCCAGCTGTCCGGCCGGGCGGGCGCTCGGGCGCCTTCGGGCCGCTCCGGAGCCGCTCGGCCCGGAGCCGATCGGCGACCTTCGGCTCTTTCCGGAGTCGCTCGGCCCACCTGTGATCGGCAATCTTCGGCTCTTTCCGGAATCGCTCGTCTGCTAGCGCCGCTCGGCAAACCTCGGGTTCTTCCGGAAAGGCTTTCGCGCGCGCAAGCGCCTTGCCCTGTACCCTCTCCCTCCCCTCTCGGCCCAGCACCTCCCGTGACCCCCGCGCTCGGTAAACTTCGGTTATTTCCGGAAGGCGAGGGCGTGAGACAGGTCGGGAGGCTTCGGAGGGACTCGGAAGAGGGAATCCCGCCCCGCTCGTAGCTCTTCGGAGCTTCTCGGCGATTTTCGGAATCCCTCGGGATCGGCTCGGGCACAGCTTCGAGCACACTCGGCTCTGCTCGGAGAGACTTCGGCAGTGCTTGAGAGTGAGGGATTGGCCCGAGGCTGTCAGTGGCCCTCTGGGGTCCCTCAGCAGCTACCCCACTGAGGGCTTCCCCTGCCCCAAAACTCACCCCCAGCCCCAATTCCTGGCGTCTGAAGGGGCTGGAAGGGGCAGCACCGCAGCCCCTCCGAGGCATTGTGAGGGCCGGCAGCCCTGAATGCAACATGGAAGTCTAGGACCCCCTTGGCTGTGAGGAGTCCCACAGTATCCACCCTACCGCGGGCCTGAGGAAGGGACTTACCTAAAAAACCTCGCCCCCAGCTCCGTTACCAGCCCTACAGCTCGCAGGCCCAATTCCCAGCTCCCGGGGCAGCTGACAGGGGCCACCACTGCAGCCCCTCATGAGGGCAGACAGTCCTGAGGGTGACAGGGTGACTGTGAGGGACACAGCCCACCTGTGGCAATGGGGTCCCTCCAGACCTGCCCTTGTGGGCAGACGCGTCCACCTAACCCCATGGTCACACCAAGCCATCACCCTCCCAGGGTAGTCCCACCACCACGCTCACCATTTCACACCTAACCTGCAGAACCCTCCTCACGGCCACCACCTGAGCTTGGCAGCACCTGAGGTGGTTTGTACCATCTCAGGGAGATAAAACGCACCTCAGAACAGATTCCAGCAGCTGCCAGATTGTCCTGACTTGTCCTGCCTTGCCGAGGGCTCATTCCAACCCGTTGGCACCTTCCAGCGTTCCTGCCATGCTGCACGTCCCAGGGAGATGCTCCCAGCGCCTTCCCTGTGCCCACAGGTTGCTGCAGCCTGGGGTGCTGCTCTAGGAAACCTTCCCAGAGCTTATTTGTGTCCCATCTGCTGCAAATTCTGAGCAGCTGCAAGTTTAGGAGGAAGATAATGCTTTATTTCAATCATAAATAAAGCCTGAAACGTGAAAAGCTTCTTTTACTGAAGTGAACAGCTCTCATGGTGGTGTATTCAGGCACCTGGAGAGTAGCTGGTACAACCACAAGCTGAGAGAAGAGGTCTTGTGCACTAAAGAAAACCTGAGAAGCCTCATCCATCCTTGTCTGTGCAATGGTCCTGTTTATATGCAGAGAAATAATTTTGAATATTAAATATAAATCACAATGGGGTTGTGCAGGACAGGTTTAGGACACCCAAGGATTGCAGTGAGTCCAAAAGCTCTCCCTCCTCTGAGGTGTGTTCTCAGGAGGAAAGCTGGGAGCTGCCACACAGGTCTCCATTAAAAGCAGCCCTGCAACTAGAATACTTTATCATTTACTCACAAGCTACCCGGAGGGCACAGCCACCTCCTGCAGTGCCAGCAGGCATTAGTGCAGCAGGGGAAGGTGATGTGCTGCTCTGTGTCCCTTTCTGTGCTCTTTGTTCAGCGTGGGGTAAGGGAAATACCTGGGAGCAGTGAGCTCATACATACCTCACACTGCCTGTGGGAAACGGGGGGAAATAGCAAACACTCAGATTTCTTTTTGAGGGGAAAGAGCCCAACCAAGACCTGCCAGCCTGTAAAGAAATCCTGACTTCAGAATATTTCTATCTGAACCCAGGAACAAATATTTAGAGGGGGGCTGTGACTGTTTTTTTCTGAGTCAGTTTTCCTCAGCAGCCTTCAGCCTGCCACATTAAATAATTCCCCACCTGGAAAACTGAAGAGAGAAATAAGGAGCACCAAAAAGAAAGGCCAAATACTCCTCCACTCCCCAAAAATGGGAGTCAAAGGAGGAACTTCTCTCATGATATGGGCTTTGCCCAGGTACCAATAGATCTCCCAGCATCCCAGAGAGCTGCTGTGTTCACAGAATACCTCTCCTGCTGGGGAGACAATTCTGGTTAAGATTTGGCTGTTATTATTTGGAGGGTACAAGCAGAGCTGTGTGTTCTGGGGGGCTGGTGCCATTCCATGACCACCTCCTGGCACAGCCCCTCTCCAGCCACCCCCCTTTGCATGGAAGGAAATTCATCTCAAAAGCAAATTGACATCCATGGCTGCCTCTGTTCTACAGAAATAGCTGCCTGTAAACACAGCTGCGAAAGAGCTTCCCAACTCCAGGATCTTTGCATTTAACACTTTTTGCCTGTTTAGAAAGGAAAAAAATGGCATTTTCACCATATTGTCTGCTGAAGCTCCCAAAATGTGCTGGCCAGGGGAAGGAGCCATGCTCCCAGTTCTGCCTTAAAGCCCTTCCAGAGTCAAAGTCTCTCCCCAGCCATGTTTTCCCCTTCTTTTTATTTTTTCCTGAGAAGAAAAAGCAGATATGTCTCCCTTCTACCTTATGTAGGATGATTTGGCCAACAAATCCTGCAGATTTTGGAGCCTGAGCGAGTTCCAGCTGGATTCACACCCTTCTTGCCGCCTCTCCATTTTGTTTTTCCTCCTCTTTTTCCTGCTAGCTCTGTTAGCACCTGGGAACTGATGTGTCACCGTGGGCAGCTGGAACCTACAGTGCTGAGCTCCTGTTTCAGAGCACCACCAGCCCTTTTTCCAGCCCCACAGTGTCTCCTGTACCTGCCACAGCAGAGACACAACCCCACAGCACAGAGTGCAGTGGGAATGCCGGAGCTGTTGGTGAACTTCAGAAAACACAGGAGTGGGGTATCCCCTGAAGGGATGCTCGTGAAGAGCAGAGCATAAAGTGAGAAAAGCACAAAGCCATGGTCCTGGGAGTGAGTGAGGAGTGAGGAGATACAGCCTTGACTCAGCTTGGCTCTGAGTGAAATGAGCAGGTCCCAGCTGCAAGGTGGGATTTAGAACCTGCTCCCCACCTCCCACTCCCCATCCTCCTGCCTTCAGGAAGGTATGACTTGTTCAGGGGAGATTTTGGCTGTATAATCTGTTTGTTCCACTAGGTGACCTCAGTACTGTTGAGATGTGTCAGGGGTCAGATCCTACCTGCAGGGAACAAAGCAGGAAGGAGAGGGGCAGTTCAGATGGCTGGGTTCAGCCTCTCACCAGCCTTCTTGGCCCCACCGATCCTATGAACAGCCCTCATCTCCAGCTCTGTTTGTAGGCTCCAGCATGCTCCAGGTGCCTGCTTTCACCCAGCACAGCACAGCAGCACCTCCCTCTTTTGACTTCTCCTGATTTTCCCCCACTGTTCCTCTTCCAACACCCTCCAGACAAAAAAAACACCCAACATTAAAAAAAAAAAAAAAAAAAAAAAAAAAAGGTCCTGCTTGGAGCTTTCCCCATTCTTCCCCCTGCCCGGGCTCAGCCCTCGGCAAACAACGACTCAGCCCTCCAGGGCACAGCTGAGCGCACAATAAAGCGAATACCACCCAGGACCAGGCAAGCCCACACCAGGAGCTGGCACAGAGCGGGATGATTCAGAAGAGAGCAACGAAACTAATAAGGGGCTTGGAACACAAGCCATATGAAGAGCGACTGAGGGAGCTGGAGTTGTTCAGCCTGGAGAAAAGGAGACTAAGGGGTGACCTCATCACTCTCTACAACTTCCTGAAGGGTGGCTGTAGTGAGCTGGGGGTCGGCCTCTTTCTCCAGGCGACAACGGATAGAACAAGAGGACACAGTCTCAAGTTGCGTCAAGCTAGATGTAAGTTAGAAGTAAGAAGGAAATACTTCACAGAAAGAGTGGTCAGAAACTGGAATCATTTACCCAGTGAGGTGGTAGAGGCATCATCCCTTGAAGAATTTAAAAAAAGACTGGATGTGGCACTTGCTGCCATGATCTAGCTGAACAGTTAGAACATCGGCTGGACTAGATGATCTTATAGGTCTCTTCCAGTCTTGAAAATTCTGTGATTCTGTGATTCTGTGATTCACTCCTGCCCGCTCTCCCTGTGCCCGCAGCCTCCCAGGGAGGAAAACTCCTCCTACCTGCACCCAGCACGGGCAGCCTTGACCACAGTGTCCCCCACCACAACACAGCTCATGGTCACCCTCGAAGCCCTTCCTGCCCTAGGGCTGTCCCTGACCACGGTGTCCCCCACCACAACACAGCTCATGGTCACCTTCAGAGTCCTTCCTGCCCTGGGGCTGTCCCTGACCACGGTGTCCCCCACCACAACACAGCTCATGGTCACCCTCAAAGTCCTTCCTAACCCTGAACCATCACCTGCCTGGTCCCTCCCTGCAACTAAATCCCAGAGAGCCAAAGTGTTTCCTGTTTGGATGGTTAAACCACTTCTAACAGCATCTCCATGTGACTGACGCCTGTGCTCCCTTCCTTGCTGCTTTGCAGCTGGGAAAACACCCTCACCCAGCCGCACTCTATTCCTCTTTGCCTTACACCCACGCTGTTCCTCTCTTTCCCTAGGAATGCAGGTATTCCACCACAATTCAAACACGTGGGGCCACATCCAGGCCCAACCAGGGATCGGGTAACATCGCTGGTTCCTGCCAGCCCAGCCCTGGATGTGCAGCAGCGATTTTCTCGGCTCCACCGCCCTCTGCGGGTTTGCGCCATTTCCAGGCGGATCTCAGGGAAAACAACGGCGGCCACGGCCACTCTCAGCGCTGCAGGAAGCCCAGGGCCTCACACCGACAGAGCAAGCAGAGAGTGAGGGCTATTACTACATTTCCATTCCATCTGGGCGAGAAAACACGGTAAAAACAGTCAGAGATGTATTTTAATGTCTTATTTGTGCAACACCCATGTCCCCAGCTCACTGCTGGCTCAGTCCTGCCCGTGCCAGCAGCAGAAGCACTCTGTAGCCCCAAAAGTTTGCTACCAGTGGGCTGCAGCCTCCTAGTTTTGCCCCAAATCCAGCCCCCAATAACAAACCCGTCCCCTCATCTGCTAATAACCCCAACACCCCCCCCCATAACAAGTCCCACCACCACAACCAACCCTATCCCAAGACCATAACCAACAACACCCCACCTACCCCAAGCTTCCAGATAAGGATTCACCACCAATGACACTGAATAAACAAACACTACCAACATCCCCCCTAAATAAACTATAACCAGTACCAAAGTACCAACAACTCCTAGGTTAAACAGCAAAGGAGTACCCAGCACTTGGTGTGGTAATAACCATCAGCCCAGGGGTGAGGCTTGCAGGGAGCCTGCAGTCCAGGTCCTGCCTTGCATTTTTTGGGCAAGCCTGCTGAAGCCATGGAGCATCTGTTCAGAGTGAATGTTGGCCTGTTGTGGAGCTGGCAGCATCCCACCAGCATCACCAAGCCATAAATAAGGGAGTTTGGAGGAAAACCTGCACAGGGCCTGTGCCGCTGGATCCAACCGCAGCCCAGCCAGCCAAAAACTCACCCAGGAGGAAGGAAAAGCATCTGGGAAAGACCTCCCTGCCAGGGAGCTGTGTGGGGCCATGCCATAGAGATGGAAAGCAAAGAGCCACCTGCAGTGAGAGTGAGGTTTTTGGGCAAAAATCCCCTGGATTTAGCCTCCAAGAGAGGCATAGGTCACCAAGCACAGGCTAGGAAAAGGCTCAATGGCTCAGTTTTGTCAGCACAGGACAGTCTCAGTGGTGTAGACAGGGAGAAGAGCACAAATAAATGGATGCAGACCCTCCTGCTATAAGAAAATTCAAGTCATGATCAGCTCCATATCCAGTAAAAAGTATTTATTATTTCAATTACAATAAGCCTCACGCGTAGGGTGAAAAAATAGTTACAAAAACCCAGCCCCTTCCATCCCTCCCTTTACATATAAATATTAAAAATCCCTCTAGGTCTCTGCTTTGTCTAGAGCAAGAAGACAACACACAGCACCTGAGCTCCTGTCAGTGCTTTCCCCTCAAACAGGTATTAAAAACATCCCTTAAAAAAGTCCCTCAGCCCCATCCTGATCACTTCTCACACTGGTGCCAAAGCAGCTGTGGAGGGACAGAGCTCTGGGGGCACGTGGTGCTTTTGGGGCTTGCAGTTTCCCAGGCAGAGGGCAGGCTCGGCATGAGAGAAGCAGCGGCAGGAACCGCCTGCACTTGTCTGGGAAGCTTTAGGGCCAGGAAATCCTGGCTGGCCTGGCTTCAGAGGAGAGAGGAGGGAGAACAGGATGCTTCATCCACCCCATCACCACCTTGGTTACATCTTTGGTTACGTCAATTTTTCCCTTTACGCTCTGAAATTAAAGCTAATCCCAGGAGCTGCAGCATCTCGGCACAGCCTCTCTGACTTGCAGCATCCTCCAGCCTTGTCCCCAGGCCTGCTGTCCCTAATTTTCCCATCAGCATCCTCTAAGGATAGTCCCTCCCAGAGAAACACAGCATCCAAGACTGGAAAGATATCCACAGCCCTACCCAGCTTCCCTTGCCAAGGGACTGTCACCACAGGGTACTGCACCTACTGCACTAAGTAAAAAAAAATTAATAAATATACTAATCTTTTACTAAAAAAAGGCTTTTAAATGCATTTTCCCTGAAAATTTCCAGTGTATTCCACAACACATGAAAAAAATATATGTATTTCCCCCCCTCCCCCAAAAAAATACATCTTAAAATACTTTCCACCCTCGTGTGCGCATCTTTGGAGAGAAGGTGGTACAGCAGGTGTATTTAGACACGCAGACAAACCTGCCACTGCTGGGGGTTCCCTTTATCACCTCCAAAACAGAGGGGTTTTCCATGTGGTGGGTCAGGCTGGAGCGCTGTGTGTGTAAATACAGGCAGTGCCCACAGATGCCTGTGCCTCGGCACTTGGCCCGGTCATGGTGGCAAAGAAGAGACCCCCAAACCGAAGCCATGTCACCAACAAGCAGGGGATGAGGAGTTTTCACAGTGGGTTGAACCTCGGACAAAGCCGGGGCACAGACACTGCTCCGGCTGAAGAGTCGGGCTCTCCGTGGCATGGAGAAGTGGTTTGAGCCTCAAAGGACAGGGGAAGCCCAGCTGTTGGCAGAGGACAAAGCAACCAGCCGCCGGCTCCCTGGGGCACTCGCCCATCACCAGACTTCACACTTCTTGAGGGGGTTCATGGGGGAGCCCGGGGGGCAGCTGAAGTGCTCGGCGAACTCCCGCGAGTTGGAGACGGTGCCGATGACGCGGAAGCGTGAGGGGCTGTGGGGGTCGGTGATGAGCCCCTCGTGCGAGCTCTCTGGGGTGCGAACTGAGCACCACACCTGCAAATGGAGGGCAAGGGGGCTGAGTACTGACACCATCACCATGGGGCCAACCTGGTGATGAATCCAACCTCTCTGCCTGCGTGACAGGGGCCTAGGCAGCTCGAGCTGCAGTTCTCTCTTCCTTTGTAACCAGCACCACCCCAATCTCATTCTCCATCCACTACATGAAGGACTCTGTTTTGCCATCACACCCTCCTCCCATCTGGGCATACTCCACCTCCAAAAATCTGTGTGATCACCCTCCCAAGGCCACCACATGTACCTGTGCAAAGCCAACGAAGAAGAGCTGATAGTTGGTGAGGCCGAGAGTTGGGAGTGTTTCTTCATCTCCATTCTTTTTCAGCCAGTTCTGATATGCCTGAAAACCAGGGAGCACAGCGGGCTCAGGAGACAGCACAAATCCCACCACACCATGTCCCCCTTTGAATCTCCCCCAGCCCCGTGGTCCTACCCGGTAGGCAGCCTTGAGGCCCCCGTTGTCGGCGATGTTCTCTCCGAGGGTGTGCTTGCCATTGACCGCCTCACCGTTGACAGTGTAGTTGCCATACTGCTCCACCATGCACGCTGTCTGATGCTTGAAGGCCTCCACGGAGGAATTCTTCCACCAGGGACGCAGGTTGCCATCTTTGTCATATTCCCGGCCTGCAAAAACACAGTGGATCCTTCATCTCGTATTGGCCACCCCTCCAGCTGCCCACCCACCTGGCTGTGGTCATACCTTGGTCATCGAAGGCATGTGTCAACTCATGGCCCACCACCACGCCAATCCCACCAAAGTTCAGGGACCTGCAGGAGGGTAATGCAGAGATTAAGAGAGCAGCTTTTGCTCTCCACAGCCATGAAACTTAGTCAGAGATTTGGATATAGGAGGAAAGCTGGGAATCCTGCCCTCTCTGTTTTGTCATGGCTCTTACTTGGGGGACGCACGGGTGTAAAAGGGGGCCTGGAGGATGCCAGCAGGGAAGACAATCTCATTCTTGGTGGGAGAGTAATACGCGTTGACCGTCGGAGGTGTCATGCTCCACCTGCAGGAACAAAACATGGCCAACATGGCAACACAAGCCATCATCAGTGTTTGCTCCAACAACATCCACTTTTGTTGCAAAGCCATTGTCCTAAATGTATCTCCTCAAAACCAGCACAGGCTGGTGGACACTAAATCCCAGTGCTCCAGATATGCTGATATTCCCCACTGAGTACAACAGGGAAGTGGAGCAGAGGACTTACTGGTCCCGGTTTGGTGGTTTCCGGAGCTGGTCAGCCGTGACCCTGGCTGAGAAGTTGTAAAACTGCATGACATTCTCAAAATAGAGGTCGGACACGGCCTCGTACTGCAAAAGAACAAGGCGTGAGTGGTGTGTGGTGATCGCCCAGCCCCACTCCTCCCTTCACAGTCATGTCTGAGCCTCCAGAGCCAGCAGAGCTATGGCTTCTCCTGTTTCTCTACATCTGTAGAGTCTCTGGAGGGAAATGAATCACCATTACGGAAAACAGCTCCTCCTTTTCCCAGGCAGGGATCCCAAGAGCCTCAGCCACCCCAGGACCGGCCCACAGCTCTCTGAGAAATCCCAAGAGAAGGGCCAAGGACATCAGCGAGACTCTTCAGGAGGAAACCTGGGGTTCAAGGCTGCCCTGAGGCCATGGTGATACAGACACATCCTGTACCTCCTAAAGAAAACCCAGGGGACATATCTGACCTACTCACGTCATTAAACACTTTATCCAGCTCCTTGGGGTCCATGATGAATTTCGGATAGCCAATCATGTTGTAGATGGCATCTGCCTGGAGGGTGACAAGGACCAGAGTGCTCTCAGTGCCAAAGATGCAGGACAGGCTCGCCCTGTTATGCCATCCTCCACCTTCATCCTCTCCCCAGCGCAGCCACCAGTGCCTCACCTTCTCTTTGGCTGATTTCCTTGTCTCCTCATCCATCCACTGCAGGGTCTCCAGGCTTTCCTCGAAGGCAGTTTTAATCTCCGCGATCATTTCCTCCGCCTAGACAAAACAAGGCAGCACAGCGTCAGTCCAAAGAGCTGGCTTCCTGTCCCAGAGAGGTCAAGGACCTTCACACCACAGGGAAGAAGTGGCTGGGAGGCCAAGACAACACATGGTGAAAAGCCCGGCACGCGGAGATGCACAGTGAATGCAACACAGTGGACAGAGAAACTCCTTTCCCACCCACAGTGGACAGAGAAACATTGTCTGCCCCGACAGTTCCACCACTGTAGAGACCTTCCCAGCACTGGGACTCGCATGCTGCTGCCTTGGGGACGTACCACCTGCTTGCTGTCCTCAGCAAAGGTGGCCTTGACAAACATGGCCCCCAGAGCGAAGCCCAGGTTGTTGTCCGTGTCACTGATGCAAAACTTCCAGCGTGGGAGGCAGCTCTGCATGGGACAGGAGGTGGTCATCAGCGGTGGCACGGAACAAAGTCCTCTACATTCCCACTCCTCGCACCACCTGGCCCATCCAACCCTCTGCCACCCCAAAAGCTGCCCCACATCTCTACTGTTTGGATGCCACATGAGAGGGCCTTGGGATAAAAAGCCATCACCATTTTAATGGTGATTCAGGGGCACTGAGGACTTCACCCTCACCTTCTTCGTCCCATACATCACTTCCATGAATTTTTCCTCGGCGTCCCGGAAGCGCTGGTCAAGGAGAGGGCTGGTTTTCCTCACCAGGTTCCAGATCATGTAGTTGTTGAGGAGACTATGGTGAGAGGGGGTGAGTAGGCAGCAGCACATTCCTGCCCACCCTGGGTACCCAGGTCTCTGTACAGGCTGGGGGTTCTCACCACTTATCCGTGGCCAGGATGAGGTCAGAGACCTGCTCCAGGTACTCCTTGGCATAGACCACAACGGGCTCTGACTCGTTGAGCTCCACAGGGTAGAAGACCGTGGAGAGGAAGGGCATCCAATCCACAGCTGGTGCCAGCTCCTGCAAAAGCCACAGCGCTGCTATGGACCTAAAAACCATCTCAGGGGGTGGCAGCTGCTTCTTGAGCTGGAAGTGGCTGCATCAATCCCCATTTGATGAATTCAGCTGATTTTGCAGAGGTCAGTTCCTATAACAGCAGCATCCTTGAAAGGTTGAAGGGGAGTAAACAATTTCCTCCCACAAAGAAGGAAAAGAAAGTGGGGTGGGTGTCAGAGATGCTGACACAAGTTACAGCCCCTCTGGGGACACTGGGAGGTGACCAGGCTGACGTCCAAGGGCAGCAGTCCCAGGAGGACATAAGTGCTGCAGTAAGACAGCTGCTGGCCCCAGGGGTGGTCCAGAGGCTGGGAGGAAGGTTCAGGGTAGGATTTCCCCAAGGAGGACGTGGGCCAAGCTATTGCACAAGAGCTTCCCAGGCTGTGTCAGCTGGTGTCAGGATTCCCAGAGGAGCTGCGTCACCTCCACCCATCCACCCCAGAATGGGGAACCACACAACCACAGCAGAATGGGGAAGCTCACCAGCTCCATCCCTACCTTTAGTTCTCCTGCTGTCATTTTATGGTAGATGACCTCCTCATCCCGGTGCTTCTCCTGCGGGATGGTGATGTTGGCCAAGGCCGTCTCAAAATCCAGGATCTGCTGCATCTGCTGCCGTGTTGACTCCTCATCGGTGCCTCCCAGGAACATCCCCAGCTGCACCATGTAGTTCAGGTACCCGGCGAGCACCTGCATGGTCAGACAGGTGGGATCAGCACAGCAGGTTCACCCACCCACGGCATCCCCCAGCCAACCCACGTTTCCCCTGACACCCTCACCTTCTCGTTCTCAGTCTTGTTCAGGTAGTAATCCCGTGATGGCAGGCCCAGCCCTGACTGATCCACCTGGATGACGTTGCTGTTGGAGTTCTTGGAGTCGGCGCTGACGTAGACGGAAAAGAAGGGCGAGGTGCGATAGTGCGCCGTCACCTCCCGCAGGGTCTCGTTGAAATTGTCACCAGCACAGGTACCTGTGATGTTCCAGCCACCCAGCTGGGGACAGACAGCAAACGACTTCTGAGTAAGAAACAACCACCTGAAATTGCTTCAATTTCCATCCTGGGGGGAAACATCTTGCAAGGGGGCTAAAAAGCCCCACTATAGGATTATAAATCTCCGCCTGTCTGACCTGGATATGCTCTTCTGCAGGAAGCACCAAGAATGGAGTATGGAGGGTGCTGGGACTGCCCATGACTGAGCTTTCCCCCCCATTTTGCAGAGGGAAGATGGCTTTTCCACAAGGACAAACCTTTTGGATGAGTTCCATGAGCGGGGTGGCACGCAGCTCCTCGATCTTGCTCTCATTCATGCAGGCCTGGTAATAGCGCTGTGCCTTGCGCTCTGCCTCGCTGGACACATTGGCCGTGGTGTTTTCTGTGGGAGGTACCCAGGGAGAATCACATGGGGCTCCAGGGATGGGCATCTGCTGGACCCAGAAGGATTCAGCTCCATTCTGGGCAAGGCCAGGCTCCAGAAAAGCGCCAAGGATTGTCCCAGTAGTCCCCACCATGCCCCCAAGGCATCCCATTGGCCCCATCCCTTCCTGGCCTCCTGCCCCCCTCTCCTTTCCCACCCACAGTGACTGCTCCAACTCTTTGGGGACAAAAGATAAAGAAAGAAAAAACAAAGAGCATTTTTATTTTTCCAGCAGCTCTGATATTCCCAGCATCATCCAGCCCCGGGTGCTGCCCTTGCCTCTGTGCTGGTGCCCCCCAGACCTATATTATTTATTCCTGCAAAAAGGAACAATAAACCCATTTTTCTCCTCTGCCTCCAAAACCTTCCTTTCATCTCCCCAGCTAAAATTCTACTTTCCCAGAGGGATTTTGGGGTTTTTTAAATTTATTTTCCTGATGACACAGCTTGCACCTTTGGCTTCCCAGCTGTGTGGTTTTATTAACTAAAGGTCCCTCAGCTCCAAGGAATTCAAGGAAATGCCGACCGCGACCACTTGGCTGGAGGCCCAGTCTCTTCTCCCGGTAAAACCAGCGCCAGATTTCTGCGGGAAAAGCCAGGGACGAAGCTGTTCCCGCGCCACCCCCTTTCTCTCAAAAGACAACACTCTTCCCAAACCTTCTCTTTCCAGATAATCAGCCCTGGCGCAGTGGAAAGTGCTGATAAGGAGCCAGTTGTTTGCTCAAAGCTTGAACAAACCGTCCCCGCCGGTTGCTGGGATAAGCCTCTCTGCTTCGGCGTTCGCACGCAGAGCCTGAGCCAGGACTCTCCTTTTGCTGGGGGAGTTTTGGCCCCCCAAAACGGCCAAACTAGCAGCCAGTCCCCTAAAAGGCTACTCACAAAGGCTGGAAGTTATAGCACAGGAAAAACACATATCCTTGGGGTGATACTGGGGCACTACAGCCTCTGGACGCAGTCTGGAATGCACATCCTGAATTTCAGAGCTCCTGGGAATGCCACCATGGGGTTTACAGCACAGAGGCCTTTTCCCTACTCAGCACCACAGACTAGCAACACCACAGTCAAAAATCTCAGGACCATCTAGGAGAGCAAACACAGCCAGGATCCCTTTCTTAATGTCCTCACAGCACACATGTCACGGACTGGTTTGATGCTGGAGTTCAGTTCCAAACTTGAATTTGCATGCAGATGTTTTTGGCTTCCCCGGGACCCACTGAGGCCCCTGAGCATTGCGGGGTCCCACTGCTCCCACACACTCACCCAGCAGGTGCTTCATGATGGCCTGGTTGTGCTCCCAGAGGTTGTTGAAGGTGCCCCAGCGTGAGTGACCATCGGGGAGGGGGTTGGCCTTGATCCAGCCCCCGCAGGCGTAGCTGAAGAAATCCTCGCAGGGATTCACCGTGCGGTCCAGCGAGCTGAGGATGGAGCTGGTGATGGAGATGCAGGCTTCTGACAGGCACATGGCAGGTGGCCCTGGGGGACAGGGACAGGGTCAGCTCCTCTGCTGAGCAAAATGAGCAGCACCACAGAGCATCCTGCCCTGAGCTGAAGGATGCAGGCAAATATCCCACCTGGTTCCTGAGCATCCCACCTTGGACCTTTACCACCATGCTCTATGGCAAGCAATATGGACTAGCATGCTGATATATGTCTGAGCATCCTGCCCTATCATCCTATCCCAGGGCAAGCATCTCATCTTATGCCCAAAGATCCTGCCCAGTGCCCAGTCATCCACCCTGGGGTGAAGGATGCAGAGAAATATCGTTATAGGACATGAAAGAACACAAGTGCACACTGCTGTCCTCAAGATGAAGAAAAAAGGGAAGTTTATTTTCTGACACCAACATTTATAGTTTTCCAAGAGTGATAGTGGATTGGAAGGTGACAGTGCCACCTCTCCAATGACACTGGACAGACTGCTAGTCTATCAACTTTCTCTTCTTTTATAAAGGAATGCAAAACAGTGCGTTATTTACAGAAAGTGTGTGAGAAAGTTCGCTACAAGATGTCAACATCAGAAAGCTTAGAAAATCTTAAAAAATCAAAGCAACAGAGAAACAGTCCATCCTGTGCTCAGCCATCAAGTTCCAGGATAAAGGATCAGAGAAACACCTTATCCTGCATCTCAGCATCTCGCCCTGGGGTGAAGTGGTGCCATGCTGTCTTGAGCCCAAAGATCCCACCCCACACCTGAACATCCTGTTTGATACCCAAGAATCCTGTCCTGAGCTGAGGAGTGCAGCTAAGCATCCCACCTTTGCACCAAATAACATATTCTGGGAACTCCCCAGCAACCCACTCTGGTCAAGAAAGCAGGATCCCTGCACAGCTGTTTGCTCAAAGCTTGAACAAACCATCCCTGCTGTCGCTCGGACAAGCTGCTCTGCCTCGGTGTTCACAGGCAGAGAGTGAACTCAAGATCCTCCCTTTCCTGGGCATTCTGGCCCCCGAAAAATGAGCAAAGGACTTACTGGCTCTGTACTGGAAGATGAGTCCCAGCAGACAGGCCACGAGCAGCACGGCCAGCACCCCCAGCAGCACCAGCAGCTGCTTCTCGGCACGCGTGCGCTCGGCCCAGCAGCCCCGGCTGCCGCGCGAGCCGCGGAAGTTCACCTGCGGGAACAGCAGCGTCGTCTCCCCGCTGGCAGAAAAACTCGCTGACGCAGCCCCCATTTTGCTCCCCACAGCCCACAGCAGAAATTTAGCCCCGGCGAGGGATCCGTCATGGATTGGGCTGGGAAAGGCAGCAGCTGCCTTCCAGAAACAGGGCAGGAAGGGCGGCACAATGGCAGGAAAGGGAGCGGGACGAGCGCTTTGGAGGGCTCACCTGCTGTCCCGTGCCACCCTGAACCCCTCCTCGAGCACAGCGTAACCCCAAGGCTGTCCCCGTCCCCGCTGCCAGCACTGGGACAGGGTGGGGGCTGCATCACAAAATGCCTCAACAGGATACTCCCACTCAGCCAAAAACATCCCCAGGAAACATCTCAATGTGACGGCAAGCGGAGACGGCCCCGCCGGGAAAACTAAAAACACATTTGGGGCAGAAACCACCATTCTAGAGACTGATGGAGCTGGGATTGGGGCCAGGACAGAGAGGATCTCTCCAGACCTGAACCTTTCCTGGTGAGGCTGGACACTGGCACTGGTGGAGTTTTTTCTTGCCACCCTCAGCCCTCTTTAAGCTGCTTTCCCACTGCTCAGGGAGGAATTAACCTAATCCCCTTTTGTGTGGGGACAAAACTCCCAGTGCTTGGATAATTGCTCACCCCAGCCATACTGGGAAGGGGTTTGGCAGCAGAAAAGCTGGGAGGTGGAGTGTTGAAACAGTGCAGGCAGGATATGGCCCTGCTGGCTCCCTGTGCCAAAAGGGGAGCGAAGGGCAGCAGTGGCAGGAGCCAACATGGCTCTGCCCACACTGGACTTTACTCCCCAGATATTGGTCAAAGGTAGAAAACCCTTCTGCACCCCCTTTGCTGCTTGCCAGGACACAAAATCCCCTTTTTCCTCCCTAAAAGACACATGAAGCCATACCTGAAAGCCATTGGGGTATCCATCACTGTCACCAAGAGACTCCAGGGGGTCCTCATCATCCAGCGTTGCCCGCTTGTAGGTCGACATCTGCACAGGAGATCAGCAACAGAGGTGCTCAGTGGCCTTGGAATGAGGAAAAGATGAAGGAGAAGGAAGGTTTACACACCTTCCAAAGCCACCTCCTCCTTCAGGGAGCAAAATCCCGAATGGCTCAGAGGTAGTAAAGCACTACACAAACGCCGGAGGATGGTTATGGAAAGCAAAGAGGCCGGAGCCAAGAGCTGAGCAAAGCCCGAACCCGCCTCACTTTCCCCCGGGGCCGCGTTGTGCAACCTCCCCTTCAGCCTGGAATAAATCCGGATCCACCTCCGCCCTGCAGCGGGGAGCGCGACCCCCCTGTGCCAGGGCACCCCGGAGTGCCAGGCACCTGGGCAAGGCTGGCAGCAGGGAAAATGGCTTTTCTCCCCGACACTCCCGGCTCTATGAACCCCGCGCACCGTAAAACACCCGGACACGTCCCTGCGAGCACCCAAAAGCGACAGCACGAGGAATTTCAGCTGCGGACTGGCTCCCTCCCGGCGCCGTGTCCCCCGGGCATTATCTTGTGCCTGTGCCCGGCTCTTATCTCATCCCCGGCAGAAAAACAAGGAAAACCTCACGGGTTGGCAGCCGGCCCTTATCGTGCCGCCGCCGCTGTTTCCTTCCCCCTGGCACTGCCCTGCCATCCAGCCAGATTGTCTCCCGATGGAGCAAACAACGCTCCACTCCCCACCGAGGCGCTGGGCACCCCAAAATCCACCCTGACCCTGCCACCGATAGCCCGAGTGGCACCACTCACAACCCTTCACCCGCAATCAGTGCAGGGAAGGGATTTAAACCCATCTGGATGTCCCCATCCCGCTGCCATCAATCCCAAAGGGATGAGCTGATCCAAACCCCGCACAGCCGTGCCTCAGTTTCTCCAGGCAGAATGAAAGCACCGGTTCTCAGCCTTGTTTCCAACAGCAGCATTCCCAAACCTCCCTTTGCACACTTAATAACAAGTCTAATCCTCTCCCCGAATCCCAAATCCCAGCCTCAGTTTAATTAACCACAAAACCCACCTGGGGAAGAAAAAGGGTTAAAACAAAGAGGTGGTTTCCCTCCTCGGTTGTACGGAAATCTCCGTTTGCAGCCCCAAAATCTCCCCTGGGCGCCCGCCTGGAGCCTGAGAACCGTGAGGCAAAAGAGCCTCAACTGCAAGATTTTATCGTGGGGAAAATCTCTGTTTAGATCCTATTTTTTCCCACCCCTTTCACTTTTTCCCACCTATTTTAGTTCTTCGCACATGGCTGGAATTGGCAGCTCCGGGCACAAATCCCCGCTCACGCAGAGGAGGGGGGGGATCCATGAAGCCCCCACGGCTCTGCAACACCAAATTCCTGGAATCCCAGCTTTCACTCCATTTCCTGAGGAAATGCAATCTTTTTTTCCCCTCAGCGATCCCCCACCCCGCCTACCCCAGCCTGAAAACAAGGAAAAAGACCAAAACAAGAATCCCTTTCTGTTCTTCTTTCACAAGAGATGTGCTGGCTCAACCCTGTACCAGCCATCAGAGAATCAAAACTGAGCCCGAGTTCCCCAAAACACCCCCGAGAGGCACTAGGGTCGACCCCCAGCATCCTTAATTTGAGGGGAAATCGGGCCCGGGAGGTGTTTTTAACACCCATATCCTTCATATTGTGGCCATAGCAGCACCTCGGGGTGCTCCTCATCCTCTCCAGCAGGTGAAGCAGGAGCACCCCTTTTTGTGGGGTAGATTTTGTCATACACCTCCCCCCCCCCAAGCTTTTATTTGCTTCAATCCGAATAAAAATCCATTCTCCCCTCTCCAACAGGGTGGGGGACACCCACACTTTACCCCCCGCGCAAGGGATTTTCACTCTCTTTACAACTTATAAAAATCTTATAAAAATCAGCATTAAATAATGGTTTTACCCCAGATCGCTCCTTCGCTCTATAAACAATAAGCCCCACGTGCTCGGAGCCCGCACACCCCCAGGAAGGCCCGGGGGGCCCCCAGCGCCCGGTTCTGCCCCGCCGGGGGAGCCCCGCTCCGGTACCGGGCACCCCGAGCCTCCGCCGGCCGCTTTCAATTCCCGTCCGGGCGCCATTTCGGAGCAAGCGCGGCCACGATCGGCATGGCGATTCCTCGCCTCCTTCCAGCCCCTCCAGCTCCCCAACTCCCCCCTGAGCCCCCCAAGCCACCCCCGCGCCCCCAAAGCCCCGCCTGGCAAAGCGGTGCCCACCCGCCCCACCCCCGGCACCCATGGGTGCCCCCGCACCTTTGCAGCCCGCAGCCAGCGCCCAGCGAGGCTCAGCTTTGCTGCTTAGGATGTCCGGGGGTAATTAGCAACTCCTGGGGTGTCGGTGTTAATCAGGGGTGCTGGGAAAGTGTTTTGGAGGAGCCCCCTGTTTTGTAGGAAGCCCTGAGTGCAGATAAAATAATTTTTTTTTTGAGAAAAGCTTAAAAAGCAGCAAATAAGGGGTTAAACTTAAAAAATAAAAAAATAGGGAGGAGTACAACCCAGTTTGGGGGTGTTCGCAAACAGCCCCACAAAAGTGGGTTCAGTTGGGTGGGGGGCGCCCCCCTCTCTTTGCAGAGGGAAACACGGAGCAAACCCCCGCGAGTTTGGGTCAAGAGTGGATTTGGGGGCGGCGGGGGAGTTGAGGGGGCACCCAGAGGGGGGCATCCACTGGTGACCCCCCTGGCCACAAAGAAAAAGCGGCGGGGGGGCCCGAGGGGGGCACCCAGGGGTGTTCGGGGGTGCACCGGGGGTCCCTGGGGGTGTCTTGGGGAGGGTCCCTTGGGATGCAATGGGGGATCCCTTAGGGGTCCAATGAAGGTCTCACGGAGTCCCTCGGGGATCCAAAGGGGGTCCCGCGGGGATGCCGGGGGGTCCCCCGCGATGCAGTGGGGGGGGAGCCTATGGGGTTACAAAGAGCATCTCACGGGAGATGCATCACCCGGCGCCCCGCTTCGGCCGAGCGGCCCCCACTCAGCCACCCCCAGATCTGGGGGTGTCGCTGGGCCCCCCCCACTCACCATGGCCGTCACCCCACTCCCGCCGGCCCCGGCCCCGATGGGGCGAGCGCCCGTTGAGCCCCGGCACCGCTCGTGACGCCGCCGCGGCCTAGCGAGGGTGGCGAGGGTGACGAGCAAAGGATGTACCTGGGATGGGAAACCAATGGGGCCGCGGAGGGACGGGCTTCCCGCACGCCTCCTTTAACTCTTTCGGGGGGCCCCGAGCCCCGTTTGGGGGGCCCCGCGTGCCCCGGCGCTGCCGGCAGCATCCCCCAGAGGCAGCCCCGGCTCCATGGCCGGAGGGGATGTGGCGTCCTGGGGCGAGCGTGCAAGGCGCGATCCCGGCGGCGGCCGCTTGTGCAAGGGCGAAAGAAAGCACGTGGGGCCGCGGGAAGAGCGCTCGGGGCCGCGGGGAGAGCGCTCGGGGCTCCGGCCGCGGGAGCGCGCCCGTGCGAACGCGCGTGGCCGAGCGAGCGGGGCCACCGACGGGCACGCGCGCGGTCGTGCAAGAGCGCGCGTGTGCTGCTTGCACGCCCGCAGCTGCAGCCACTCGTGCACGCCCGCGGCTGGAAAGCACGGGTGGGTGCAGCTTTCCCCACGCCGAAAAGCACCGGCGGCTGCCCGGCCGTGGGGACAGGGATGGGGACACGCGGTGCCACCTCCGCCCCCTGCGCTGAGCACTGACGCGCTCATCGTACCCACGGGGCTGCAAATAGCTTCTGCTGGGCTGCCAAAAGGCCGGGGGGTGCTGAGGGGTGAAGAGAGGGTGGGAAGGGGTAAGGAGAGAGGGTCCGCAAGGCGCCGTGCCCGTCCCCTGGCATCGCGGCCGTATTGGGGCTCCCCCGGTTGCACCCCGAGGCTCACGGGGAGCGGATTTTTGGGCTGAGACCGCCACCTTCTGGGAGGTCACGGACGGCTCCGCGGGTCACGGAGCCCCCCGGGCCCACGGCACGGGGAAACTGAGGAAAGGCTGGGGTCACCCCGTCCCCCCGCGCTCGTCGCGACGCCGTGTTTATTGTGGGACCGACAGCAATGCCGCGGGATACCACCAGGGATCTCTCGTGGGCTGCTGCAGGAGCCCGTGCGGGGAAACTGAGGCAGGGAGACCCCACTCATCTCCATCACCCCCACCCCAACGCCTCGCTGGAGCAGCTAGCATAGTTTGGGTGAAAATAATGCAAAATCGGGCAAAACACACATCTACCCCGCCAAGAGGCACCCCAAACTCCCGCGTGTGAAGAGGGGGAGGGTTGCTCAGCACTTGTAGCCAGGCTTGGTGCTCCCCAGTCCTCCCAGTCCTCCCAGTATAACCCGGCAGAGGGCACCAGCAAGCCCAGTTGTGGCCTTTTCTCCTCCCGCCCCCCCTCGCTGGCAGCAGGGGGAGGGTGGAGGAAGGGGAGGAGGAGGAGGAGGCGAAGGCCGGGTGCGGGGGGATTTAAGGGCTCGCGGTCCCCCCGGCCCGGCCTCCTCCCGCCGCCCAGAGGGACGTGGGTGTAGGGACCCAAGTTAGTGCGGTTACGAGTGTGACAGCCCCCACCCCCGGTAAGGACCCCCGGGGGCACCGCTGCCATCCCGGGGCACGCAGGGAGGCTCTCCGGGGAGGGGGCGTGCGGCGGAGGGGAGGGGATGTGCGGGTGTTGGGGACAGGAGAGTGCCAGGGGACACGGGAGTGTGGTGGGGACAACGGGGACACGGAGATGCTACAGGGACCTGGGTGCGCAACAGGGACACAGACATGCAGTGGGGACATGAGCGTGTGGCGGGCACACAGGCACGGGTTGGGGACACGGGCGTGCAGCGAGGACATGGATGTGTCATGGGATGTGATCATGTGGAGACGTGGGCGCACAGCAGGGACAGAAATGCAACAGGGACACAGGTGTGTGATAGGGATGGGGACAGGGGTGGGTGGTGGGGACATTTGGGACATTGCACACACAGGGGACGTAGTGGGGACATGGGTGTGTGATGGGACTGGAGATGTGATGTGGAGACATGGATGTGGGATGGGAACACAGGGGTGACAGGGACACATGATGGGGACACACGAGAGGTGCACAAACACATGATGGGGACATGGGCATGGAAGGGGAGCACACATGTGATGGGGACATGGCCATGTGATGGGGACCTCACTGTGCCACAGGGACCATCCGTTGGTGACAGTGAGGTGACGCCTCATGGGACTGATGGCCAGGGAGGCAGGGTGGGGGGGGGGAGCTGGCATGTCCCCACGGGGGTCACATCGGAGGGGACATTTCTTTCCGTCCTCGCTTGGCTGACCCCAGGGCAAAGTTCTCAGTGGGGAAACTGAGGCACGAGCAGGTGCCACCCTCTTTGCAGCTCTCTCCTGGCAGCACCCGCTCAGCGCCGCAGGATGAAGGCTCTGCTCGTCCTCCTCCTCCTCGCCCAGCTCTGCTCGGCATCGCTGGTCCCGGGTAGGTGATGTTTGGAGGGGCAGCCCCCCAAAAGCTGTGCTGTGGGGTGCTATGAGCCCGTTCCCCCACAGAGAGGGAGAAGGACCCCGAGTACTGGCGGCGGCAGGCGCAGGAGACCCTGAGGAACGCGCTGCGGCTCCAGCGCCTCAACCAGAACGTGGCCAAGAACCTCATCCTGTTCCTGGGGGACGGTGAGATGGGAGGGAGCACCCATCCCGGAGCGGTGCATGGAGTGGGGTGATAAAGTGGGTGCTGGGATAAACTGGGGCTTTGACACATTGGGTGTTGTGTAAAAATCGGTGCTGTGGTGAGTTGTGTTCTGGGATAAACTGGGGTTCCAGTAAGTTGGGTGCTGGTGTGAACAGGGTTTGCAAAAAGATCTGTTCTGGGGTAAACTGGGTGATGCAACGAACTGGATTTACAAAAAAATGGGTGCTATGGTAAATTGAGTTTACAGTAAACTCAATTTATTTTGTGGGTGGTGGAGAAATTGGATTTGCAAAAAATACTGGTTGCTGCAATCAGTTTGGGTTCGTGTTAAGGTGGGTGCTGGGGTAAACTGGGTGCTGGTATGAACAGGATTTAGAGTAAGTTGAGTGCTGCAATAAGTTGGGTTTGCAATGAATATTGGGTGCCAGGGTGAACTGGGTTGCAAAAAATTGGGTTCTGCAATGAACTGGGATTGCAGTAACCTGGTGTAGGGATAAACTGAACTAGCAAAGAATTGGGTGCTCAGGTAAATTGGTTTTGCCATCATTTGAATGCTGGCATAAACTGGGATTGCAATGAAGTGGGTGCTGGGATAAACCATGTGCTGGAGTGAATTGGATTTGCAAAAAGTCGGGTGTTGCAATAAACTGGGAGCTGGAATAAACTTGCTTTGCAATGAGAAGTGGCTACTGGGATAAACTGGGAGCTGGGATAAACTGGCTGCACAATAAACTGGGCTTGCAAAAATTGGTTGCTGCGATGAGCTGAGCGATGGGATAAACTGGACATCAGGCTAAGTGGAGATGAGCGGGGTTTGTGCGGGGTTGGCGCGGCTGACACTGTCCCGCAGGAATGGGCGTCTCCACGGTCACGGCCGCCCGCATCCTCAAAGGGCAGCTGCATGGGCAGGGCGAGGAGAGCCTGCTGGAGATGGACAAGTTCCCCTTCGTGGCCCTGGCCAAGGTGAGCCCCCACGGGGACGCGGCACCCACCGCAAGGCCACGGGCGGGAGGCATCGACCGAGCTGAAATTAGGTCAGGGGCGGGCGAAGGCAGCTGGCTCCGGTGCCCGCTGGCCGTGCCAGGGGCCGGCCGTGGGAACGGGGAGGGGACAGGAGGAGCCCGCCGGCTGCGGGGCGCCACCACGGGACCCCCCTGCTTCTTGCCGGGCTCGTTTTGCTGAACAAAACATTTTAAAATAATAATTAAATTGGAAGCCAGCAGCCACCTCAGCTCACCCCGTGGGGATGCCCGTGGCAGTGGCTTCCGTCTCCCTGCCAAAAGATGGACTGAAAAAAGGCTAAAAGCAGCAAAATGCAGTGAGGGAGGGATGTGCCCCCACGGTGGAGGGAGCAGAGGGTGAAATGGGGGGCAAAGGGCAAAAGAGAGGGGACACAGGTGGGATGGGGGTCTGGTGCAGCCAAACAGCTCAGGGAGGGAAGCCCCAGGGTGGGAATGGTGCTGTCAGTGGCACTGGGGGTGTTGAACACAATGATGGTGGTGATAACGATGGGGTTTATCCATCTCCCACCTTCCAGACCTACAACACCAACGCCCAGGTGCCCGACAGCGCGGGCACGGCCACCGCCTACCTCTGCGGTGTCAAAGCCAACGAGGGGACACTGGGGGTCAGCGCCGGCGTCACCCGGGACCGCTGCAACACCACCAAGGGCCAGGAGGTGACCTCCATCCTCCGCTGGGCCAAGGAGGCAGGTGAGGGATGGAGAGACTCCTGGGCAGCAGCTCCAGCGGGCGGTTTGGGGGTGTTCTCACCGTTGTCCCCTGAACTGGTGGCGCAGGCAAGGCCGTGGGCATCGTCACCACCACGCGCGTGACCCACGCCACGCCCAGCGCCGCCTACGCCCACTCTGCCAACCGCGACTGGTACTCGGATGGGGAGATGCCCCCCGACGCCCTGGAGGGGGGCTGCAAGGACATTGCCCGGCAGCTGGTGGAGAACATCCCTGACATCGAGGTAGGGATCAGGACACCAGGAATGTGCCCTACAGGCAGGGGGATGGGACCAGGACAGCCTGGGGTGCGGGTTGGAGCCACCCAAGGGTGGGGACAGGGCTGTGGGTAGATGGGGGACCAGGACCAGCAGTGGTTGAAGAGCCAGGACTCCCAGGAGATGCTGGGCTGGAACCATCAGTGGTTGAAGAGTCAGGATTCCCAGGAGATGCTGGGCTGGAACCATCAGTGGTTGAAGAGACAGGACTCCCAGGAGATGCTGGGCTGGAACCACCAAGGGGTGCAGGGTCAGGACTGTGAGTGGGTACAAGACAAGCACCACCCCTGCAAATGTGAGGCTGAGACCAGCCACGGGTGCAGAACCAGGGTTGTGGGTGGATATGGGGCCAGGACCACAAATGGGTGCAGAGTTGGGACCCCAATGCAGTGATGGGCTGGGACCACCCATGGGTGCAGAGTTGGGGCCCTCATCAAATCTGGGACCAGGACCACCATAGGTGAGGTACCAGCACTTTCAGGTGGACATGGGACCAGGAAATTCAAACACAGATCTTGGAACACAAGCACCTGTAGGATCAAGCCCCACAAATCCATCTTAGCCTCCTCCCTTCCCGTATTTCCCAGACCCAAAATTCTTCCTTTTTCCCCAAGTTCTGCTCCTTACTGTGGATTTATGCAGAAATTCAGCACTGTAAATAAATCTTCTTCTGTCCTTCAAAATAGCCCCAAAGCAAAACATCCCAGCCTGTTATTTAGCTCTTTAATAGCCTCTTTTGCTGTGTTTTTTTCCCTTTAATATAATTTTAACTCTGTCCCTGGAAATAATTATATAGTGGGGAAAAGAATTTTTTTCCCTTCTTTTTTGTTAATAATTTTGGCATTGGTGTTTTGCAGCTTTATAATTCACCTTCTACACAGAGAAAGGGGGAAAAAATACAAAAAACCATAAAATCTCTGCTTGGTTATAAATAACAGAGGCCAAATAAATCAGGCTCCAAAGCAAACAGGGAGAGCCGCGGGACGGGGCTCCATCCCAGCGGGTTCATGTGGGGATCCCGATGTGGAGCATCCTTCCCACAGACTGGGGAAAAAAGTATTCAAAAAGCCAAATCCCTGCTGGAAATGGTTATTTTTGTCCTGGGTTTTAATTAATAGGGAGATATTCGGAGTTATTTTGAGCGAGGTGAAATTCCTCGGGTGTTTTTGCCCACAACTCCAGGGCTTTCCTGGACATCCCGCTCCGCCCCTTTGGGGTCTTCCTCTATTAAACTCCAGCTGGAGGGGGAGATTAAAAATAATTTTAAAATATTTAAAACTGCATTTCCACCCCTCTTCTGCAGGTGATCCTGGGTGGAGGGCGGAAATATATGTACCCCAGAAATGCCAGTGATGTGGAGTATCCCCACGAGGAGAAGCAGCGGGGCACCCGCCTGGACGGCCGGAACCTGGTGCAGGCGTGGCGGGAGGCCAAGCCCCGTGGCAAGGTGACAGGGGTTCTGGGGTTGGGGTGCACACACATCACCCCCCTGTAACCCTGCAGAGCCATTCCTAGGGCTGGAATATCCTGGGGAGCACACCAGGGATGGCAGAAGCAATGGAGAGGTGGCAATGCCTGTCCCCTGTCCCCAGGTTGCTGAGTACGTGTGGCACCGGCGAGGGCTGCTGGCGCTCAACCTCACCCGTGTTGACTTCCTGCTGGGTGAGTCCCTGCACCCACGGGTGCCCTGGCATCAGCTGGGTGCTTTATGGGTACCCCTGTCCTGCCCTGGGCTGCTGGGGCAGCTGCAGTGGCCAGTTATCCTCCAAGGGATGGTGGTGCCCTGTCCTGGATGTGCTGGTAGCTCCCAAACACGGTTCTATTCCCTTGGGGATGCTGGTACCCCCCAAACGATCCTGTTACCTCCCTGGGGATGCTGGTACCCCAAAGGGATGCTGTTACACCCCCAAGGGTGGTGCTTCTGCTGCCACCTCCCAAAGAGGCTGCAATTTCCCTGGAAATGCTGGTGCCCCATCCTGGTGTGCCCTCAAGGATGTGCTGCCCACCAAGGACAATGTAACACCCCCAAGGATGCTGCTGCTCCCACCCTGGGGCACATCTCCCTCCTAGGGATGCAGTTCTTTTGTCAGCAGTGAAATTCCCATCCCGACTGGAATGTGGAATCCAGCAGGGCAGGAGGAAGGAAGGGCTGGGATTGTCCGGCTTCTATCTAATCTTCCTGGATCCAGCGGTGTGTGAAACACTCGAGTCAGCACAAGGAGCAGGATTTGGCCCCTCCTTTTTCTTTTGGTGGAAAAGGATGTCTCCAGCAGTGTCCCTGTCCCCAGGCCTCTTCGAGCCAGGGGACATGATGTACGAGCTGGACAGGAACAATGATACAGACCCGTCCCTCAGCGAGATGGTGTCCGTGGCCATCAGGATGCTCCAGAAAAACCCCCGAGGGTTCTTCCTCCTGGTTGAAGGTGGGGGAGTTCGTGGGGGTGCAGAAATGGGGCACAATGGGGGTGCAAAAAGGGAGGGATTCTATAAAAGAAGAGTGCAAGAGGAGAAGAAAATGGGTGATAGGGATACAAAAAGGAGAGGAAAAAGGGGGTGATGGGGTGCAAAATAGGGTGCAAAAAGGTGGGGAATTGGATGAAGGGGAGGTACAAAAAGTGAGGATGGGAAGATGGACAAGGATGATAAAGGGCGTGATGAAAGAACAAAAACAGGGATTTAAGGTGATGGTGCATAAAGGGAGGATAATGGCGAGATGAGAGTGCAGAAAAAGGGGATGACAGGGAGGAAGGATAAAGGAGTGGTGGGGGATACACAAGTGACAGATAAAGGGGATATGGGGGGATGCAAAAAGAGGGGTAACGGGCAATGAAGGTGCAAAAAAGGGATAAAAGGGGTGAAGGTGGAGTGCTAAAACAGATAGAGGGCAGGGGTATGAGAAGGAGGCATCAAGGGGCTGGGGTGCAAGAGGGAGGATGTGGGATGTAAAAAGGGGGGGATAAATGGGGTGAGGGGAGGACACAGGAATGGAATAAAGGGGTTTGCAAGGCTGGGAAGAGGAGGGCAAGGCCGAGCAGTGCTGGGTTCCGCAGGCGGCCGCATCGACCACGGGCACCACGAGGGGAAGGCGAAGCAGGCGCTGCACGAGGCCGTGGAGCTGGACAGGGCCATTGGGCTGGCCACGCGCCTCACGTCCACCCAGGACACGCTCAGCGTCGTCACCGCCGACCACTCGCACGTGTTCACCTTTGGAGGCTACACCCCCCGAGGGAACCCCATCTTTGGTGAGCCCTGCCCGGCCAGGGTGCTGGGGACGGCTGGGGGACAGCTCAGGGACACCGTGGGGACAGCTGGGGAACAGCCTGGGGACAGGCTGGGGACACCTCAGAGACACCCTGGGGACAGCTCGGGGACACCCTGGGACAGACTGGGGCCACCCCAGGGACACCATGGGTACAGCTGGGGGACAGCCCAGAGACAGCTTGAGGACATCGTGGGGACACCCCAGAACAGCTGAGGGACAGCCTGGAGACACCATGGGAACAGCCTGGGGACAGCCGGGGGACACCCTGGGGACACTGTGGGGACAGCCTAGGGACAGCTTGGGGACACCCTGGGGATAGCTGGGGGACAGGCCAGGGACAGCTGGGCGACACCCTGGGGACTGCTCAGGGACACCCCAGGGACAGCGCAGGTACACCCTGAGGGACACCCTGGGGACACCATGGGGACAGCGTGGGGACAGCCCAGAGACAGCTGGGGGGGACACCCTGGGGACAGCTTGGGAAGACCCTGGGGGCAGCCTGGAGATACCCTGGGGACAGGCTGGGGACACCTTAGGGACAGCTCAGGGACATCATGGAGGGATCCCGTCCTGCTGACCGTGCCCCACCGCCAGGTCTGGCCCCGATGCAGAGCGACGTGGATCGCAAACCCTTCACCTCCATCCTCTACGGCAACGGCCCCGGCTATAAAATCGTGGCGGGCGAGCGAGAAAACGTCTCTGCCGTGGATTTCGGTGCGTGCGTTTTGGACCAAAACCCCTTGAAAATCAGCCCAGCTTGGCCAAAACGAGCTGGGTTCTTAAACAATTCTCACTTCTGCTGGGTTCTTAAACGATTCTCGCTTCTGCCCCCAGCCCACGCCAACTACCAGGCACAGTCGGCCGTGCCGCTGCGGCAGGAGACCCACGGCGGCGAGGACGTGGCCGTGTTCGCCCGCGGGCCCATGGCCCACCTGCTGCACGGCGTGCACGAGCAGAACTACATCCCCCACGCCATGGCCTACGCCGCCTGCATCGGCTCCAACCGAGGCCACTGCAACGCTGCCGCCCGCGCCGCCACCCCGCTCCTCCTGCCCTTCCTCGGCCTCCTCCTCCTCCTCCTCCTCTGCTAAAGTGCCTCTCGCAAATCACCGAGGGGGGATTTATTTTTAATTCATCCCCCCTTTTTATTTTTTCTGTGGACAGCAGCGCCCGGGAAAGAGGAGAGAGAGAGAACAGAGAGACTCAGCGGAGCAAAAGCAGCCGCCGGTGGTTTGGTGCTGGGAGCTGCCTCTGTAAATACATGGTTCCTTCCCTATAATTAGCAGCGTTCCCTGGCCTATCCCAAACCCACTGCGGGATTTGGGATGGCAGCCGGAGCCTCGGCGGATAAAATCCCCTCTTTGAGCGAAACGCCGTGGGGCTGGGTCCCAAAATGCCTCTGTGGTCCCTTGGCTGAGGACTGACCCTGGTGCCCAACTCGTCACATGCGTGGAGGAGCCAGGGACCACACGAAGATGGGAAAAAAAATTAACTCATCGGGTTAATTTGTCCCTAAACTTGGGTTTTGTTGTCTGCTCAGTGATTTATTTTGTTTTAAAATTCTTCGGGTTAAAGCAATTTGCTGCGCCGGGAGGGATTTGGGAGGGGCTGGGATTGTGGAAAGGGGGGTAAAAGCAGCAAAGCTGGATGTGAGGGGTGGGACGCCCTTGGGCATGCCCTCTTCTTTGGGGTGAGGTAATTAGGGGGATAATTAGTGGGTGGGGTCACAAGGGGAAAGGGCTTGTGCAGCTGGAGAGGTGCTGGGAGTGGGCAAATGTCACTGTGCTTGTGCCAATGTCACCGTGCAAGTGGGTAACAGTGCCTTGCACACGCAAATGTCCCTGTGCCAGTGCCACTGTGCGCTTGCAGACACTGCCTGAGCCGAGCAAAAGGTGCCCTGTGTGTGCAAATGTCACCGAGATGTCACTGTGCGTAGTGCCCTGCACACGTGCAGATGTCACCATGTACAAAAGGCACCGTGCACGTGTGACTGTCACTGTGAGTGACACACAGTGAAAATGTGCAGTGCAAACACGTGCCCGAGTCCCTGGGCTTGTGCAAATGACCCCTGGCACGGGCAGAGGTCCCGCGGTGCCCCTGAGCTCCTGTGCTTGTGCAGATGGCTGGGAAAACACTGCCCTGCCTCCCCCAAATCCCCCCAAAGCCCCTGAACCCCTCCCTCTTTTTTCATTCATTCACCAGTTTTATAATTAAAGGGTCAGTTCCTCATTAACCAGGATCCTGCAGAGCGGGTGGAGGTGCTGACCCCAGCAGGGCTGCATTTGGGGGGCACTGACCTCGGCAGGGCAGGATTTGGGGGGGGCTCTGACCTTGGCAAGACTGCATTTGGGGGGCTCTGATCCCAGCAGGGCAGGATTTGGGAGGCTCTGACCCCAGTAGGGCTGGATTTGGGGGGCTCTGACCCCAGTAGGGGTGGATTTGGGGGGCTTTAATCCCAGCAGGGGTGGATTTGGGGGGCTCTGACCTTGTCAGGACTGGATTTGGGGGGCTCTGACCTCAGCAGGGCTGGATTTGGGGGGCTCTGACCTTGGCAGGGTAAGATTTGGGGGGGGGCTCTGATCCCATCAGAACAGGATTTGGGGGGCTCTCACCTCAGCAGGGCAGGATTTGGGGGGCTCTGACCCCATCAGGGCAGGATTTGGGGGTCTCTAACCCCATCAGGGCAGAATTTGGGGGGCTCTGATCCCCGCTTTGCCCCCCAGGCAGTGCCAGCTCCCGAGCAGGGCCGGCTGCTGGCCCTTCCCAGAACCCGGGCTATGTTTAACCACTCCCGGGGTGCCGCGTGGTTTTTGGGGGTTCGGGGGGGTGGGAACCACTCTGCCTTGGCCGGGGGGTTGGCAGGGCGCCGCTGGCCACGGGGCCGTGGCCAAAAGCCGCTCCTGACGCCGGGCTGCCCAGCAGAGCTGAAAGAGGCACCGGGGAGGGGGGCTGAGGGCACTGCCTGGCACATTTTGGGGTACTCACAGCACCCCAAAAATGGGCACCATCAAAGGAAGGTTTTGCTCAGTGAAACCCCAACATTTTCCCCAAAATGATTGTTTTTACAGCCCCCGTTGGTGTTTGGGGTTTTGGGGATATTGGTGACACCCCCCAGTGTAGCGATAAATAAACCTTTATTTTATACAGGACTCACGGGAAACACAAACACAGTTTTGGGAGGGTGTGAAAAAATATTCCTCCCCCTCCCCCCCAGTTCCAGCCTCCGGCACATTCCGGAACTTTTGTCCCTTAAAATAAAGGGGGGGAGAGGGAGCTCCACTTTGGGGTTACCCTGGATTTGAGTCCCCTCTGGTTTTTTTAGGGGAGGGGATGATGCTGGGGTTGGACCCACTCCTCATTTTGGGGTCACGGCAGAGGGGAGGCCCCTTTGTGGTGCATCACCCTCTCACCCAAAGGGTTTTTGGGGTGACAGAGATTGTCTGGAGGGGAAGGGGGGCACATCCCAATTTTTGTTGGGGGTTCCCCCCCCCCCAAATCCTGCACCGGGGACGATGGCTTCAGCTCCTGGCACGGGGGTGGCACACAGAGGGGGGTGAAGCAGTGACACCCCCGCAGGTCGGGGGGTGACTATGAGCCCTGTGGGAGGGACATCAGTGGGGGCACCCCACGGTGGGCACCCCCACTCTGTGCTGGTGGAGAGGGGCAAAGCCTCACCGGGTTCTGGGGGGGCTGCTCCAGCTGGATTTTGATCTCAGGGCAGGGGGAGTCAGGCGGGCGGCGGCCTGGGGCAAAGGGGGGGACCGTGAGCACCCCGAGGAGCCCCCCAGCCCTGCAGTGCCCCGATCTGGGGGTGCTGGGCTACCTGGGGGGGTCCCGGGGGGCTCATCCGGCCAGGGGGTGTCCGTGAAGGCGTCGCGGTGGCTCCCCGAGGGCGAGCGGCTCTCCTGAGGGGGCACAGGGGGGTCAGGGGGCGCTGCCCACCCCAAAGTGCCCCCCAGGACCCCACCCCGGGCTCCCCGTACCCGTCCCGGCTCGCCGGGCTCCTCCGCGGCGCTGCCGAAGCTGCTGGCGCTGGAGGAGGAGCGGGAGAAATCCGGCGGCTCCGGCTTCTCGGCCCTGCCAGGGACAGTCCCCAAGGCCAGGGACGGTCCCCAAGGCCACAACAGGCTGGCACCGCGCCTCGTGGCCACCACCGTGGCCCCGCTGCGATGCTGTGCTGGCCCCGGGACACCCTGTCCCCACACCACCCCGGCCGGGACGCTGCATCCTCGTGTCACCCTGGCCCCGGCATGTCCCATCCCTGTGGCACCCTGTCCCCACCCCAGCCCATCCCAGCCCTGGGAGGTCCCAGTCCTGTGCCACCCTGTTCCCATGTCCCTTGTCATCACACCAAGCTATCCCCGTGCCATGTGTCCCTGTGCCACCCACCTTCATGCCAACCTGCATGCAAGCCACTCAAGTGCCACCCCAGAGCCCCCTGGGACATACGGACCCGGTGCCACTCAGCCTCTGGGTGAGCCTGTGCCTGTGACATCCCGTCCCTCTGGTGTCTCCATGCTGCCATGTGCCAGCCATCCTGGTGCCACCTTGTCCCTGTGCCACCCCGCCGCCACTCTGTCCCTCTGCATTCCTTTGCTGTCCCATCCCTCCGGTCCCTGTGTCACCTTCACTTGTCCCAGTGCCCATCCCTGTGCCACCCCATCCTGGTGCCACCCTATCCTTGAGCTGCGCCATCCCAGTGTCCTCCAGTCCCCATGTCACCTGGTGCTGGAGTCACCCCATCCTGGTGCCACCCTGTCCCGTTGCCACACCACCCCAGTGTCCTCCGGTCCCCAAACATTCCCCCCCCAGTGCCCTCCTGTCCCCGTGTCCCCATCCCGGTGCCAGCCGCGGGACCTGTCGGGGTTCCGGCGGCTCTCGGGGGAGCTGTGTGTGGAGCTGGAGCCGTCGGCGGCTGCGGGGCCGTCCCTGCGGGGAGGCGACGGCAGTGAGGTGACACCGGGAGGGGACATCGGGAGGGGACAGCGGCGGGGCCGGTAGCGGGCTCACCTGCCGGCCGGCGCCTCCTGGATGCTCTCGATGCCGATGGCGCTGGAGCGGCGGGAGCCGAGGGGGCCGGGCCGCCGCCGTGACGGGCTCTTCCCGGGCACCAGCAGCGCCTGCGGGGCGCCGTTAGCCGGGGGGACACCGGGGACCGGGGGGACACCGCGGGGGGACAGCGAGGTACCGGTACCCACCTCTTCCACCGAGCCCAGCCCGATGGCGCTGCCGCGGCGTCCCCGGCGGCTCCCGGGCACCAGCAGCGACTGAGGGGGCAGCGGGTCAGAGACCGGGGACACGGGGCGCAGGGAACCGGGTACCGGGGGGGGGGAACCGGGTACTGGGGGGAACCGGTACCGGGAGGGGAAACTGGGTACTGAGGGGCACCCGGGACCCAGGGACTGAACCGAGTACCGAGAGGGGAACCGGGTACTGGGGGGCACTGGGCACCGGGGGGGTAACCGGGCACCGGGAAGAGAGAATCGGGCACCGGGGAAAAACCGGGCACCGGGAGGGGAACCAGGTACTGGGGGAAACTGAGCACCGGGGGGTATCAGTCACCGGGGGAAGTCGGGTACCGAGATGGAACCGGGTACCGGCAGGGGAACGGGGTACCGGGGGGCGGAGCCAAAGGCGAGATAGGAGGGGCCTGTAGTAAGGGGCGGGGCTTAAGACGCGGGGCGCGATCAGCAATTTGGGCGGGGCTTGTGCCGATGAAGGGGCGTGGTCTACATGGGCGTGGTTTCTACAGGAACGGGGCGGGGTTTGCGGTCACGGGGCCGTTCTTGTCCGTGAGGGGGCGGGACCCGGGGTGGGCGTGGCCGCAGCCACACCCCCGCAGATCGGCTGCGCGCGTAGGGGGCGGGGCCAAGGCCTAGGGCGTGGTCACAGCAAAGAGGCGTGGTCAATGCAGGGGCGTGGTCAGTGCCGGGGGCGTGTCCTGGGGAGGGAACCCGGCCCCGCAGCGCTGCGTGAGGGACTGCGGGACCCCCGCGCCCCACCTTGAAGGACTCGAAGAAGCCCGGGGCGGTGCCGCCGTTGTCGGGGCGCTCATCGTCGGGGCTGAGCCCCAGCATGGCCTGGCTGCGCGCCTGCAGCTCCTCGTGCAGCGTCTCCAGCAGCGCCGCCCGCGTCCGCTCCTGCGCGCCAGCCCCGCACTGCTGCGCCCACGCGAGACCACCCGGCCCGCACACAGACCCGCACCCCGCCCCGCACCCAGCCCGCATCCACCACGCATCCAACTCCGCACACATCCCCGCATCCATCCCCGCACCCAGCCCGGCATCCACCCCCGTACCCAGCCCACACCCAGCCCGCACCGCTGTGTCGTTCCAGACACCCACCCCCGCACCACTCAGCCTCCACCCACGCAGGACCAGCCCCCGCCCTGCTGCACCCACGCGACGCCGCCCGCAGCGCCCCTCACCCACCGCTGCCACCCACCCCTGCCCGCTGCACCCACGCGAGCTCATCCCACGCCGCACGGCTGCACCCACGCCAGGCACGCACAGCCCAGCGCTGCACCCACGCGGGGCCGCCCCTCACAACCCCTTCCCCACCTCTCTGCCGCCCCCCGTGAGACACCCCCTACCCGGGCACCACCGTCCTGCCCAGACGGGGACCCAGCCCCTGCCCACCCACGCTGTGTGCGGGCCCCACAGCGGGCACGGCGCCCACAGCACCCACATCCACAGCCTCGTGCTGCCCCACGGCGTGCCCAGCCCCTCTGGGTGCCCCCAGTGCCCTCATCCCCATGCCCTCAGCCCCGTGCCCTCATCCCCATGCCCCGTGCCCCGTGCCCGCATCCTGTGCCCGCAGCCCCGTGCCCGCACCCTGTGCCCTCATCCCCATGCCCTCAGCCCCGTGCCCACAGCCCCGTGCCCGCACCTCCAGCTTGGCGAACTTCTCGGCACGGTAGCAGGCGTACTCAGCGTTGATGAGCTTGGTCAGCAGGAACTCCTGGAACTCGGGGCCCTGCGGGGTGCGGGCAGGCCGTGGGCACCGTGGGTCCGTGGGTGGGTGGGTGCGTGGGTGGGGGTCCCCAGGGGCTCCCCGGTGGCACCCACGGGCTCTCACCTTCCTGAAGACAGCGGGGTCGGGCAGCGGCGGGCCGAAGAAGGGCACATCATCACGGGCGGTGACGGAGACCTGCGGCGGGTGAGGGCGTGACGGGGACACCCCGCGGGCCCCCACGGGCACGGGGACACTGAGGCACGGGGGGTACCTTGTAGAAGGTGCCCTGGGCGCCGCCCTGCTCCAGCTGCACCACCACGAAGGCGTGCAGGAAGTTGGAGGCGATCATGTCGGGGACGAACGGGGTGTTCTCGTCCTGGAAGACGATGGCCACGATGTCGTTGCCGATGTGGCGCTTCCGCTGCAGCTGTGGGGACAGGTGGGGTGCAGAGGGACACGTGGGGACACAGCAGGACAGGAGGGACAGAGGGTGGTCACACTGGGGGCATCAAAGGAATGAAAGCCCCCGTGCCCCATAGATGCACCCGAGCCCCCATGGATGCTCCACCAGCCCCCTGCATCCCACAGCTCCCCCCTGGCACCCATGGGTGTCTTAACAGCCCGCTGCATCCCAAAGATGTTTCCCCACACCCATGAGTGCCCTGCCATCTCCTGGGCCCCACAGATGCCCACACCACCCATGGTCACCCACGAGTCCCCTCCACCCCATGGAAGTGCCCAGGACCCCCTCCCACCCCTGCTCTCAAGCACCCAAGCGTCCCCCCCTCCTTTCACCCCCCATGGGTGCCCACCTGCTGGGCGTCCCCCTCGGTGTAGGGCAGCTTGGTGGAGACGTGGAACATGATCTCCTTGTCACGGAAGTGGCAATAGACCGACTCGCTGCCCGTCTGTCCGTGGGTCACATCCAGCCCCCCTCGGAACCTGCGTGGGTGAGTGGGTGGGTGGGTGAGACAGCACCCTGACCCCGAGGGTCCCTCCCTTCCCCTGGCATCCCCTCACGCACCCCTTGAAGTCCCGCAGCTGCACCCGCTGACCCAGCACGTCCAGGAATTCGGCGAAGGCCGGGCTCTCCTCCGTGGTGCCGAAAAGCTCCTCCTCGGAGGTCTGCAGGGGTGGGGATGGGCGCCAGCACCCACCCAGGGACTCCCCCCACCCCGACCCCCGCCCACCCCGCCCCGTACCTGCCCCAGTTTTTGGTAGATGACCCCAAATTTGAAGTGGTTGCTGAGCACGTGCTCATCGAAGGCGAGGATGAGGCGGGATGCCTGCGGGGTGGGGAGGGGTCAGAAGGTGGGGAGGGGCACCCAGGGGTGCCCAGGTGCCCCCTCCCTGCAGCCCGCTCACCTTGGGATAGAGCACGGGGTAGAAGCGATCCACGTTGACGTCCTCGCACACCAGCTGTGGGAAGGAGGGAGGGGAGCTCACTTGGGGGGCACCCATGGGTGCTGCCTTGGGGGGCAGGAGGGCCTCACCCACCTTGGCCATCTGCACCACGTTGGGGAACTCGGCCAAGCAGGAGATGGGCACCACGTCGTGCAGGGTGCGGGCACGGGTGCTGCGGGGCGAGGAGGGGGTCAGGGCAGCCCCCAGGCCCGGCAGCTCCCATGGGTGCCTCCCCAGCCCCGCTCACCGCAGCAGCAGGTGGAGCTGCTCCTGCTCATCGTACTTGAGCGAGAACACCAGGTGTCCCAGCGCCGGGTCCAGGGAGTAGTAGTTGAAGTGCTCCTGGGGGAAGGAGCCAAGGGTGCTTAGGATGGGGGCACTTGGCCATGGGACCCCCACATCTGTGGGATACCCATGTCCATGAGCACCCACACCCATGGCACACCCGTGTCCATAAGCACCCACATCTGTGGGACATCCATGAGCACCATAGGTGTCCATGAGCACCCACATCCATGGGATACCCATGTCCATGAGTATCCAAATCTGTAGGACAGCCGTGTTCACGACCACCCAAATCTGTGGGAAATCTATTTCCATAAGCGTCCAAATTCTTGGGACACCCATGCCCATGAGCACCCACATCTGTGGGACATCCATGTCCATGAGCACCCACACCTATGGGACATCTGTGTCCATCCGTGTCCATAAGCATCCAAATCCGTAGGACACCCATGTCCATGACCACCCATGGGACACCCATGTCCATGAGCACCCACACCCATGGCACACCCAGGCCCATGAACACCCATGGGACACTCAGGCCCATGTCCACCCATGGGACACCCATATCCATGTCCACCCATAGGACACCCGTGTCCACGGGATCCCCACACCCAAAAGCACCCATCCCATCTCCATGGAGCACTGTGTCCATGAGCACCTGTACCCACAGGTCAGGTACCACCTATGGGGCACCTGCACTCAGTGAGCCTCACACCCCTTGGGGCATCCAGGTCCTATGGACACACAAACCTATGGAGCCCCCATGCCCATGCAAACCTGTGGGGAACCCATTCCATGGGCACCTGTGCCAGGGGCTCTCCCGCCCATGGAGACCCAATGCTCACCTCCTTCCATCCACCCCATGGAGGACCCATGTCCACAAGCAGCCATATGCCAAAGCTGCTTTGTTCATGAGGTCTCCATGTCCTTCCATTCCCATGGAGAGCCCACCCCAAGCACCGTTGCCATACCCACATCCATGAGCCCCCCTGTCCATGGCCCACGGGGCTCCCACCCCCGTGGACACCACACCCACGTCCAGGAACACCCGAACTTACGGGGTCTCCAAGCTCCTGCCCATCCACACCCATGGGCCATCCCCCAGCCCAGCCCCACACCTGCAGCCCCCAGGGCTTCACCTTGCCCAGGAAGTGCTTGCGGTAGATCTTGGCCGTGTGGTTGCCCTCCAGCTTTGCCCGGGTGCCGGGCACGGGCGTGGGGGGCGAGTCGGGGGCCCCGCTCAGCTGGTGGTTGGTGCCCTCAATCCAGTAACCCCCGAACTGCGGCAGGAGGATGAGGGGGAACGGCCCCTCCCGGCCCAGCACCTGCGCCCACAGCCGTGGTGGGTGCTTTGGGCACCCCACCAGCCCAGCCCAGCCGGGCACTGCCCCTCAGCCCCTCAGCCCCTCAGCCCCTGCCCTACCTCGTGCACGCTGGGGTAGGGGATGTAATCCTCCTCCGTCTGCAAGACACGGAGTGGTGACGGCCACCGTGGGCACTGGGATGGGTGATGCCCATGGTGGCACCCCAGGGTGCTGCTGGCTGTGTGCCCCCCATGCCAACAACACCTACCTTGAGAGGTGGGGGCATGGCATGGCGCTGCTGGGCCATCCTGCTGCCCTGCCGAGAGAGGGGCTCTGGGTACCTGTCTGCCCACCTTGGGTGGGCACCCACGGGTGGGGGGCACCCTCGGGTGTTACCTGGGGGTCGGGAGGTGCTGCTGGCTGGAGACGTGTCTAGGTGGTGTGAGGGCGTCCAGGGGGTCCCATGGCGCTTCCTGGGGACACGAGAGCTCCCCCAGAGCCCCTCTCCGGGACGCCCGGCCAGCAGCGCTACCCCTGGAGCCAACTGCTGATGGCAGCGAGCCAAGTGCCACCCTGCGGGTGCCGGGGCCAGCGGGGCGGGGGCGGCGGGGCGAGGTCACCGCGTGGGGACCGCGGGGACCCCCGGACACCCCCAGCCCCACCCCCCCACCCCCGGAGGGCGCCCTCTGCCGGCGGGAGGCGGCGGCGCGGGGCAGCACCACGGACAGCGCCGGGACCCCGCGACAGTGGCACCGACACCGGGGGGTGGCACCGACACCGAGAAAGTGGCACCGACACCGGGAGGTGGCACCAACCCCGGAATGTGGCACTGACCCCACGACAGTGGCACCGACCCCAGGAGGTGGCACCGATACCGCGACAGCGGTACTGACACTGTGAGATGGCCCCGACCCCGAGAAAGTGGCACCGACCCCAGGAGATGGCACCGGCCCCTGGAGGTGGCACCGACCCCGCGACAGTGGCACCGACACCGTGAGGTGGTACCAACCCCGGGAGGTGGCACCGACCCCGCGATAGTGGCACCGACCCCGTGAGATGTGATCACGCCCGCGCCAGTGTCACTGACCCCGAGCCAGTGCCACCAGCCCTCGTGGAACTGTCACTGGCGCGGTGCAAGCACGGTCATTGCCGTGCCAGTGCCACCGACCCCCTGCCCAGGCTCTCTCCCGGTGCAGGTGCGATCATTCCCGTGCCGGTGTCACCGGCCCCGTGCAAATGTCGCTGTCCCCGTGGCAATGTGACCGCTCTCGTGCAAACGCCACCGGCCCCATGCAAATGGCACTGTCCCCATCGCAAATGGCACTGTCCCCATCAAACACAGCCCCGGTGCAAGTGTGACCCGGCCCTGTGCAAACACAATGACGTGCAAGCGCGTCCCTGGTGCGAAAGGGACCCTCGTGCAAGTGTCACCGTCCCCGTGCAAACAGGACATTGGTGCAAGTGTCACCGTCCCCGTGCAAACAGGACATCGGTGCCAATGTCCCCGTCCCCAGCCAGCCCCAGCACAGCAGGTGTGACCCGTCCCTGTGCAAACACACCCGCAGCCAAGCCCGGCCCGGCGCAGGTGGGACCCGGCCCCGTGCAAGGTGTGACCCGCTGTCCCCGTGCCAATGCGACATCGCCACCCGGCCCCGTGCGCCCCCCGGGCCGCTGCGTGACCCCGCCGGGCTGGGGGCGACCCTGGGGGGCTCCCCCATCGCTCCCCCCCCACCCACGGGGGGGGTCTGGCCCGGCAGGAGGGGGGGAGATGTTCGAGATGTGGGGGCCAGGCTGGGGGGGCGGGATTCGGTTTGGGGGGGACACGGGAGTCAGAACGGGGAGACTGGAACAGGGGGAGGAGGCGATGGGGGGCAAAGAGGGGGGCAGGATTTGGGGTACCCGGGAGGGGGGGCAGGTTGGGTGGGGGGCAAGTTATGGGGTGCAATTATGGAGGGGACATTTGGGGGCTCAATGGGGGGCTCCTCCCGCCGCCCCCGCCCCCAGCCCGGCTCTTTTCCCCCAGGCCCGGAGCGTTCCCCCCCATCCCCTCCCCCGGTACCGGCAGCGCTGAAGGTCACGGGCGGACGGAGCCCCCGGTGCCGCGGCGGGGATGGGGGGACATCCCCATTGGGGATCCCCGGGGGCACCGCGCTGCCCGCGCCCCGCAGGGCGGCACTTACCGGGGGCGGCGGGGCCGGGCGGTCCCGGAGCGGGGCCGGTACCGAGCGGAGCCGAGCGGGGCCCCGGCGCTCGCTGCCACCGCGCAGCGTCACGTGCGGCGGGGCGGGGCGGCCCCTCCGGGGGCGGCGGGACCGGGAGCCGGTACCGGGAACCGGCACCGCACCGGGGAACGGCTACGGGCACCGGGAACGGACCGCCGGCCACGGGCACCGGGAAAACGGCACCGGGAACTGAGATCCGGAGCTGGGGATCCCCCGCTCCATCCCTGATGTCACCCCCGGGGTGTCCCCTCCTTCCCCAGCGCCCCGGGCCCCGCACACCGGGGGACCCCCAAACGTGTCCCTGTCCCCCCCAAACGTGTCCCTGTCCCCCCGGATCCATCTCCATCCCCCCGCCCGCGGTTGGTACCCGGGTACCGCTCTGGCATCACCCACATCCCCCCCCCAAATTCGGCTCATGGGGCTCCCCCCGCGTCTCCCCCCAGCACCCAGAGTTGGTTTCCCCCCTTTCCCTCTTCCCAGCCCTGACCCTGCTCATCTGTACCCCCCTCCCTGGGACTCAGGGACCCCCATGTCCATCCCCGGGGCCCAAACCCCTCCTCTCCCTCCCTGGTACCCCAAGAACACCCCCAATCCATAATTCCCCATTCCTGGCACCCAGAGCACCCCCCAACCTTAACCCCTCCTCTCCCACAAGCAGGGTGGCCCCATCCCTCCCTGGGACCCCCACCCATAACCCCCCCACACCCACAGCCCCCAACTCCCACCCCATTTCTTAATTCCCATCCCCAGACCCCAGGCCTCTCTTTGCCCCTCACCTCCAGCACCCATTTGCCTCCCCCAGGGGCTCAGGGACCCCCCCCAGGTGGGGACAGGGGTTGATGTGACACAGCCAGGGCCACCAAATGCTGTCCCCAAGCTCCATAAAACCCATTGCAAAGGAGAGGGGGGGGGATTCCTGCTCCAGCAGGGTCCCTCTTGCAGCTCCAAGTGGGATTTATGGGATTAATCACCTCCACCTTGCTCAGGCACCCTGGGCCCACGTGTCTGCACTGCAACGAGGCTGCCACAGCTCCAATGACAACTTTAATCTGATAATATTTGCAAATAACAGACAAACCAGGAATGGGGCCTTGGCTCACACCTTGCACCTGCATCCTCTGCAGGATCCGGCGCTGCCGGAACCGCCACAGCCCTCAACGCCCCATGGGGCTCCTTCCCACGACAGAGTAAGCTCAAGGAAGAGACTTTTTTATATATAACATTAAAAAAATTAACAGCAACTTGAAAAGATGGAATTTCCAAGGAATATGTACACAAGCGAGTGCTTCAGGTTGGGAAGAAAAGCCTCCTGTGGCTTTGGCATGGGATTTGCCATGTCTGTAGCTTGGGAAAGAATCCATGGGTTCAAACTGCCCCAAAATAGCACTTTTTAGGAAATTTAGAGCCCCTCAAATGCTGCTGTTTCACCCTCAAACCTAGCAGGGATAAGGGAGGAAGGCGCTGGGCAAAGAGCAGATGGAATTCTTTGCATATAACACTGGAAATAGAACACTGGAAATCAAAGCTAGTGGGGTTTTGGGCATGGAATTTGTGGCCCACATCCTCTTCTTGCAGCCCAAATTCCTGCAAACCTTGAAAAAATAAAGCTGATGTGATCTCTGCATTGTATTTTTCTGCAGAAACAAAGGAAAAGCTTGGAAAGGAAGAGGATCTCTAATGAAGAGATCTCTTGGCAGTGCCCAGTGTGGATCAGTCTGGAAGTGGGATACTATTTCCTGCTAAATATTAATGTGGAGAAAAGTTTTCTGGGAGATGTTAAAAAAAGGAAAAAAAAAAAAAAAAAAAAAGAAAAGAAATTAGTGCATTGCTGAAAAACGAGGAGAGAAGAGTAACAAAACCTCTTCCCATGGGAAACCCGGCACCCACCCGCAGCCCCTGGCCAGCTCTGACTGCCCTGAGCCAAGAACGCTCCCAGCAGCGCCAGACTGGAGGAAAATGTTCTCCAGAATCTTTAAAATATCCCAAATTTCTAAAAAAACCCCACAGTCCCCAGAGCCCAGGTGGTTACTGGATTGTCCAAGGCGTGGAAGTGACAGCGAAGGATGCGGAGAGGGGGCGGCTCCCAGGCCTGGCAGGGCTTTGGGAGGCAGATCCCAGCTTCCATTCTGGGTTAAGAAAATGAAGTTTTGCTGTCTGAGAGCTCTCTAGACATTCCTCATGAAGTCACAATTCCTGTACTTCCATGCTGGACTGAAAGGGTGGGAGTGGATCAAAGACAGGATTATCCTAAAGAGTTCCTGCAGAGGGATCAGGGTGGGCTGGAGCTACTGCAGCACCATCCCTGTGCCACACACACCAACTGCTGCTGCTCAACTTCCCAACCTTCCTGTTCTTTGTTAAATAAACCCGGGAACGTTGTCCTGAAGCAGGATGTCCTTCAGTGCAATCTGCTTTGACATAAGGCATTTGTTTTGTTTTTTTTTTGTTTGGGGAGCAAACGTCTCACGATGGATTTTTGCCTTCTGGAAGAGTCAAAAAGTACTGTATCCACCTGGTTTATTCTTTTAATGCCCTACCATGTGACAAATCCTCTTCCCTTCTGGTGGCTCCTCTTGGAAAACCATCAGTGGCCAAGTAAACCAGTCCCTGGGAAGGAAAGACAGCACCAGCAGGTGAGGAGGGGAAGGGGATGGGGTGAGATTTATGTGAGGGGACACAAAGGGGAAAAAACACCTGGACTCACCTTTAAATCCCTCTTCAGGCATACAAACTGGAGGGAAAGGGAAGGAAGGCATTAGAAGTGGCACAATCCCCACGTTCCACCTTCCCAAACCCAGTCCTTGGGCAGCCCTTCCCCACCCCGCTCACCTTGCATAACGTCGTCCATGGCCGCGTAATCCGCAATGGGCTCGTCAGCCTGGGGAGGAAAGGACAGAAATCAGGGAATGAACCAGGACAGGGAGCAGGGAATGAACCAGGGAATGAACCAGGACAGGGACAGGGAATGGACCAGGACAGAAATCAGGGAATGAACCAGGACAGGGAGCAGGGAATGAACCAGGACAGAAATCAGGGAATGAACCAGGACAGGGAGCAGGGAATGAACCAGGACAGAAATCAGGGAATGAACTAGGGAATGAACCAGGACAGAAATCAGGGAATGAACCAGGACAGGGAGCAGGGAATGAACCAGGACAAGGAATGAACCAGGGAATGGACCAGGACAGGGAATGAACCAGGACAGGGAGCAGGGAATGAACCAGGACAGGGAGCAGGGAATGAACCAGGACAGAAATCAGGGAATGAACCAGGACAGAAATCAGGGAATCATAGTTCTGCTCAGGTCAGGGAATGGACCAGCACAGGGGCAGGGAATGAACCAGGACAGGGAGCAGGGAATCACAGTTCTGCTCAGGACAGGGAGAGGGAATGAACCAGGGAATTACAGCCCTGCTCAGGAGTGGAGCAGGGAATGAACCCACACAGAAATCAAGGAATGAACCAGGACAGGAACCAGGGAATGAACCGGGACAGAAATCAGGGAATCACAGCCCTGCTCAGGACAGGGGCAGGGAATGAACCAGGACAGGAACCAGGGAATGAACCAGGACAGAAATCAGGGAATGAACCAGCACAGGGAGCAGGAAATGAACCAGCACTGGGATCCAGGGAATCACAGCCCTGCTCAGGACAGGGGCAGGGAATGAACCAGGACAGAAATCAGAGAATGAACCAGCACAGAAACCAAGGAATGAACCAACACAGAAATCAGGGAATGGATGAGAACAGAAAACAGGGCATGAACCAGCACAGGGAGCAGGGAATGAACCAGCACAGAAGTCAGGGGATCACAGTTCTGCTCAGGACAGGAGCAGGGAACAGCTCTGCTGCCCAAACACTGGGAGCTCCATGCAAAGACTCACTCCCCAATTCAGTTGTGTTTTGGGCTTAGCAGATGTATCAGCTACAAAGTACTCTTGGCAATAAAAGAAAGAGGGTTTTCTCCTCCAAAACAAAGATAAAAAGGATTTGCCTCCTCAAAAACAATTGAAATTAAGGATACTCCTCCTCCAAAACAAGAATAATGAGGATTTTCCTCCCCTAACTCAAAAAAATTAAGGCTTTTCCACCTCCTCCAAAACAAAACAAAAGGATATTCCTCTTCCAAAACAAAACAAAAAAAAAAAATTAAGGATCTTCCTCCTCCAGAACAAAAAACCAAACCAAAAAACCCTCAAACAAGGATATTCCTGCTCTGAAAGGATATTCCTCCTCTGAAACAAAATAATGATTTTTCTTCTCCAAAACAAAAACCAATAGGGATTTTCCTTATTGTTAAAAAAAATTTAAGAATTTTCCTTCCCTAAAACAAAAAAAATTAAGGATCTTCCTCCTCCAGAACAAAAAACCAAAATAAAAACTCCTCAAACACCCAAAGATATTTCTCCTCTAAAACAAAATAAGGATTTTTCTTCTCTAAAACAAAAAACAATAGGGATTTTCCTCCCGTAGGACAAAAAAAATTAAGGATTCTCCTCCTCCTCCAAGGAGCTGGCTCCCTTGTCCCCACTTCCACAGCCCTGTGGTACCTTGAGCAGGATGACAGACTCGGGGATGACTCCCAGGCTGCCCAGCGTGGCCGTGTCATCACTCAGGATCTTCCCATCCAGGGACAGGTTCTGGTCGAAGGGGGCCACGGAGAAGGCGTGCATGATCTGGGGACACAGGGACACCTCACCCTGGAGCTGCTGCACCTCCCACCCCTGTCAGGACTCAGTGCATCCCTCTGGGTGTCCAGAGTTGCCAAGGACCCCACTGGGGAGCTCAGAGACCCTGGCACACAGCCCAGAGCACCTGGGGATTTGATTTTGACCCCTGGAGCAAGTGGCCAACTTTGTATGAGGACCTGAAAGCCACAGAAGTTTAAATATTATAATAATAAATTTATCACAGGGTGAAAATGTAGATTTTAGGATTTTTGGTGTGGTGGTTATGGTTAAGATGGAGGAATTAGGGTGTGTCCAGCCTTTCTTCTTCTTCTTGTTCTCCATTTTCTGCAGTGATGTTGGCACTTTGGGATTGGTTTAGAGTAGAAGTGCACTGTCTAACACAGGTGATGGGTATTGGGAATTAAGTGTAAATATGTTATATGTAGTTTGTAGTATAAAAGGACAACACAAAGAGTGCCTGTGGCTGCCCTGCTGAGCAGAAAGAAAATTTTATAGATAAGAATTAATAAACAACCTCAAGACAGAAAAGTGAAGAGTCCAGACTCGTTCCTCAGAGACATCCTGCACATCTCGGGGCAGCAATTACCAACCAAAACCTGAGCCATGCCCAGCTCCTGGGGCAGTCAGACCCTTCCCTGCTCCCCCACACTCCTCCCTGTGTGTTTTTGCCTCCCTGAGGGCTGGCCTCACCTGGATTTTCAGCTCTTTCAGGGTCTGGCTGGCCGACACGAGCAGCGCTTTCTCGCCCCGCACCTTGCGGTGCCGCGTGCTTCTCCTGATTCCCTGTTTTTGGTAGGTGATGTAGCTCTGGTGGGAGAGCTTCTGGCGTTTTGTGCCACCATTGGCCTGGAGATGAGGCAAAAAATGAGAAGATTGAGGTGTTTGGGGATCAACAGAACCTTCCCAGATCCCAGGGAGTTTTGGGCCAATTGGTCATGCAAGGGAAGGCAGAAGCGATGGAAAACCCCTTGAAAGCCAATTGAAGCGTGCAAGTGTGGAGATGACCAAAGGATTTGCTTTCAAACCTCAGTTCCTAGTCCTGATGCCAGTGTGGGGCAGACTTCCACATGCACATGAATCCTTATCCATATTTCATCTCTCCAAACCCAGCACTGGTGTGGTTTGACCACTCAAATGACAATTTAAGACATTTTTTAAGACACTTTTTCACTGCCAGTGAGATGCAGAGGAGGAGGGTGGTGATCCCATCATGCTGACTCAAGAGGATGATGCAAAAATCAAGGAACCTGATGGGATTTTTCATCTCTACCTGGTTAAAATCAGGATCTTGCTCCCCCTCTGGCTTGTTTTCCTCCCTTTCCTCTTCAGCTTCCGAGCTGCTCACGTTCAGCTCTGGAGCCGCGTCCTTCATTACCTGGAGTCACAAAAATCATTCTCCAACAGCAACCAACAGCATCCACATGGCCTGTCCCACCCTGGCAAACAGCTCCTGGATACCTCTGGGTGCCACCTCCATCCAGAGAGCCCAGAACAACCCTGGGAGCTGCTCCAAGAGCTCTGCAGAGGCTCCTCCACCCTCCCCAGCTGTGTGGAAGCTCAGGGGGATTCAGCTCAGGAATCCCCCTCTGTGGAATTGCAGGTGCTTCCTGTCCTCCTTTCCAGGCAAAGCAAATTCTCCCGAGCCCCTGACTGATTCCTTTCCCATCAGCTGTCTGATCCAAGTGTATTACAAAAGCCTCAGCATGGAGAAAGTATTTACTGTGAATTAAGACATTTATCTGCTCCTGCAGCAGCCTGGCAGGGACACACAGCACCATTACTTATGGGGCTGGAGGCTGTAAGTAAATGAAATCTAAATAATTTACACAAATACAAAAATAAAAAGGTTGCTCAGGTCAGTGAAAGTCACTCCAGGCATAGATTTGCCTGGATGTAAATTCCCAGCTATGCTGTAGCTGGAACTGGGCTTTGCAGGAGATGTGGATGCCAAGAGCTCTCTTCTCCATCAATGTATTTGCAATTAACGATGCAATTCCAGTTCCAAACATTCCCCAGAGCCCTCTGAATTCCAGAAGTGCCACCCTACAACGATTTGATCTGGATAAGGCTTCCCTCTGCAGCACCATTCACCCCAAGGAAGAACCAGGTGGTGCAGAGGAGGGAGGAAAAGGGGTGAGGGGCTGGGAAACACTCCCTGATTTTGCAAAGCCAGCAGGAAGGGCACAGTGGCTCCCAGTGCTGCTGAGAGTGATGCTGGCCAGCATTCCTGCTGCTTCCCATCCTGCTGAGGCTGCCCTGTTACTGGGGGATCTCGTGGGCACGTTCTCACCCCCTCTCTCCAGCTCCAGCTGCTCCATAAAGAATAGCTGCCTGTTTTTCTGCCAGCCCCACGTGTGAGCACAGTCCTGTCCAGTGCCAGAAAAATACAACACCCAACCCTCTTGTGCAGCAGAGCCAAGAGGATTCAGGCTGGGGATTGAGGCTGAAAGCCCAAGGCTGAGGGCTCCAGACGGTGCTGCGTGATCCACATCTCACATCCAAGGCAGGAGCTCATCCAGCCCCCAGCTCCCTGTGCTTCCCTGGGGTTGCCAGCGAGGGGGAAATCAAGGAAAAGGTAAAAAAGATTGTTTTCATCTGAGCTTGCCCACCCTTGGCTCCCTTCTTAAGAGGCCTAAGGAATGGGGTTTACCAGAACCAGCTTTGAGTACTTGGAAAACCAGCTCTAGAGCTGATCCTGACACTTAAGATCAGTAAAAGCAAAATTTACAGCTTCAGGGGATCCTGAGAATCATCTTCAAGTTCATTGTCTCACCAGCACTGAAGGGAAAGAGCTCATTTCTATCCAGGAATTAAAATGTCACTTGAGCAAGAAGAAAGGAAATGACAAATATTGGAGGGGGAGGAGAGCAGGTACAGCTTGGGGACACAGCTAAGACAGAGAAAACAGCTGGGAGCATCCCTGAAAACACAAAGGATTTGGTTTGGCAAAAGGCAGCCTCGAGGAGATGGAATTTTCAGAGTCACAATGTCCCAGTTTGCTGGTTTTGCCAAAGCTGCCTGGAGCTGCAGAGCTGGAGATTCTGCCCTCACCACCACCACAGAGCAGCAGCATCCCTGGGGACACGGGAGCTGTGCCAGCCCCCTGGGGACATTCCTGGAGCCTGGCTGAGCAGGGATGAGGGACAATCCCTCCCTACCTTTTTGTTGTCCACCACTTTGTGGATGTAGATGGTGGCCTGGGTGTACTCGCGCAGGTCCCGCTGCTGCTGGCACAGGAGCCCCTCCCGGCACTCGGGGCACAGCTCTGGGCAAACACCAAGGAGAAAACAGAAAACATCTCACTGCTGCAGCTCCTCAGAGCCCTCAGTGCTAACTGAGAGTAACTACACCAAATCCCAGAGTGGTTGGGGTGGGAGAGACCTTTAGGATCTCCTTCACCCCCTGCCAGGGGCAGGGACACCTTCCACTAGCCCAGATTGCTCCAGGCCTTGGACACTTCCAGGGATGCAGGGGCAGCCACAGCTGCTCTGGGCACCCTGTGCCAGGGCCTGCCCACTCTCACAGCAAAGAATTTCACTGCAATACCCCATCTAACCCCATCCTCTGGCTGTGGGAAGCCATTTCCTGTGTACTCTCCCTCCAGGCCCTCATCCCACATCCCTCTGCAGCTCTCCTGGAGCCCCTTTACACCCAGGAAGGGGCTCTGAGGCCTCCCTGGAGCCTTCTCTTCTCCAGACTGAGCATCCCCCAGCTCTCCCAGCCTGGCTCCAGAGCAGAGAGGCTCCAGCCTGTGGACTTGCTCCAATGGCTCCACATCCTTCCTGTGCTTAAAACTCCAGAACTGGACACAGCATTGCAGGGGGGACCCTGCCAAGCTCTGTGTGTCCCAGTGCCGCCCTGGGACAGAAGTTTCCAGCCCTGGGAGCCCTTGCCAGGGGTCACTCACGGGGCTCGGAGGCGTAGCGGGCGCCCTCGGCCGTCTGGCTCCGGGTGATTTTGATGACGTGATCCACGACAAAGAGCTTTTGGATCCTCTCCCACTCACTGGGCCATATCAGAGCTATACTGTGCAAAGGAACAGGCAGGTGCTTTATGACATTGGAAAAGCCAAACTCTAAACTCACAAAAAAATCCCTCCCCTCTTTTGGCTTGTTGATCTGTCAATGAAAGAAAAACTGCAAAATCCGCCCAAAACGCAGCTCCACGGGAGGGCTGCACAGCCAGATAACAGCAGCCTGTGATTAGTGACACTGCTGTGCTCCTGTCGTGCCAGAGGGAGGGATGGAGGAGGAAAGGAGTGGAAGATTTCCTACTTTTAGTGCTGCATCACTGCAGAAACAAAGCTGTGGAGCATGAAGTCCAGCCCTGCAGCCAGCGCTCCAGGGGGGAAAGGCTCACGGAAAGCAAATTGTAAGGAAGCAGAATGTTTCTGCATCCTGGCCAAATCTAGAGTGGTTATTGTCAGGAACAAACCAAGCTGAAGGAAGCTCTATTTTCCTGACCCTGCATCCTTGGACAAGTCTTGCCTTGCAGGAAGGCTGGGGTGGCTCTGAGAAAAGCCTTGGTGTTCATTTTGAGGGAAAGGATTACTCCTCATCTTGCTGTGGCTCAGCAGCAGGAGCGTTCCTTTGGGAATGTTCTCCCGAGGCTCAAGGAAAGGTCAAAAAAACCCACCCCACACTCCAAAGGTGCAGAGATTGTTTTCATCTGAGCTTGCCCACCCTTGGCTCCCTTCTTAAGAGCCCTAAAGAGGAGGGTTTAACAGAACCAGCTTTGGGTACTTGGAAAACCAGTTCTAGAGCTGATCCTGACACTTAAGACCAGTAAAAGCAAAATTCACAGCTTCAGGGGATCCTGAGAATCATCTCCAAGTTCATTGTCTCACCAGGACTGAGGGGAAGAGCTCATTCCTATCCAAAAGGAGAGTGTGTGAAGGGAAGGAACTCACTGTTTGGAGTCTTCTTTGGTCATGGAAGCAAAGGTGAACATGAGCCCCCCGTGGGGACAGAGCAGGACACTGTTTGCTATGGAGGACACGGGGCTGCAGCGCGTCGGCCTCCTGCAAAAGGGAGGAGGTTTGGAAAGCTGGATCAGGTTATCCCACCAAAACCCCAACAGTTCTTCAGGAAAACAGGAAGAAAACACAGGTGAGTATTTACACAAGGCATTCCAACAAGGAATAGTAGCTATGAGTGATGAGGAAATCAGATCTGCGTTCCTCTGTGGTGCAGAATGACTCTGACCAGCAGAGATTTCCATCTCCAGCCCCAGCGGTGACCTCTGGGATACAGCTCCAGACAGATGAAAAAACTAATCAGGTTACCAGCTTATCTGACCATCTGGTTAACACACAGCAAACAAGGAAATTCAGAGTCTTACACTGCATTACAACTGATACAAGTCCTGCAAAAACCAGCTTCACTCTTTCCATGAGCTCACTGTGCTGCCAGTCAGAAGCAAAACATCTACAGCCCCCAAAATGAGAGATAAAAAGCACCAAAACCCTCCAGCCAAGTTACCTGACAAATTTCCTCCATTCTTCTACAAAGAACTGCGAAACAATATACAGCTCATCCGTCTCCTGGGGGAAAAGAGGAGGGAAAAGGATCTTTTTAATGAACCCAAAAATGACTGTTGGGTTTTTCGGCAGCGCTCGCTCCCTTCGAGACCTCAGTGCTGCTTTACCATGACAACTCCATCCAAGTGGGCTGAGAAAGCCAAGCAAAATAATTTGGGATCAGGTACTAAGCACTGCCATTGCTAATCTTGTGTTTATTATGAAGTTACTTGAGCTTTTGATCCAATTACTTTCAATTCCCAGTGGGAAAGGGCATTTCCCTGGAGCAGCCAGGACTCCCCAGTGTGGTTCCTCTTGCTGGGGGCTCAGTGTTCAGAGCTGGTGAACCCCTCACTCCCACAGGGTGAGTCCACCCCAACATCCCTCAATTGCTTCCAACAGCAAAATTCACAAGTTTTTCCTTTTGGTAGCAGCAGGGGTGCAAAATCACAGCTGTGCACCAAATGAGACAGCGTTTTTGTGGTAATCTGTGGGGTTTTGTCCCAATCTTTCTTTAAATTGTTTGCTCCTGGACAAGAAAGCACCCTGCCCCCAAGAGCTGGGTGACAAAATTATTTCCATGCTCTAATTTATCCTCACCCCTTTCCCAAAGGCAGATTTAAGTACTTGCTCCATCTTTCTGTAGGAAAACTCAGCACACCCAAGGAATATTTATACACACAAACATATATATACACTTCTTAATTTCCCTTCATCTCGTGATTTCTGCTGGTTTTCCTCCCCAAACCTCAACTTCTTTGGATCAGGAGAACTCCAAAGGCTTGAGGGGAAAATCCTCAGCTCTCTTCTATGAGGCTGCCTTGGGAAATTAAAAGGGAAAGGAGAATAAAAAGGGAAAGGAGAATAAAAAGGGAAAGGAGAATAAAAAGGAAAAGGAGGATAAAAAGGGAAAGGAGGATCTAACCCTGCTTGTGGAGACCCTTCTATGTCTGACCCACAGTGATGAGCTCCAACTTTCTCCAGCTCCAAAAGCAAATCCAATCACATACAACCTCAACCACCTACACTGGCAGGACCTGGAGCTCTCCAGCTCAGCATGAAAGGAAAACTCCTTTTAAACCATTTTGGGTCTCCTTGGTTTTGAGCCATGGATCTGTGTTGCCCCAGTTTTTATTCCCAGCTGGAGCAGTGAGGGATGGAGGCAGACACCTGCCAATGCACCTTGGCAGGGTTTTAGAGTCAGCCATTAATCAGCACCACTCCAGGAGCCAAGGACTGGAGCCAACAGCTCATTCTGAGCACCTCAAACCTCCAAAAATTCCTGGAGAAGCTGCTAGGAGAGGGTTTGTACAGCCATTGCTGCTCTTTGGAGGGCTTCAGCATTTTGGGAAGCTCCCTGAGCTTTTGGGACACAGGATGATGCTGGAGCACACCTGAATTTTGCCCAAGCAACAGCAAAAGGTGGTGGTGGGGTGAAGTTCAGGTGTGTTCCAGCATCCTCCTGCTGATGGAAAGCTGTAGGAAGTGGCTGTGCTGTTTCCTCTTTCCAGGGATGGACACAACCATGTCACTGATATCTCCCTGACTGTGGGCCAGCCACAGCTCCTCATTCCCCTGGCTCTGCAGGGCTTTGTGCCAGCACAGCTAATCCAGGCAAGTCACACCTCAGCACAGCACCCCTGAGAGCTCTGCTGGCATGCAGAGAGTGAATGGTTATGGAATGGTTTGGGATCTCCTGGTTTGGGATCTCCTTCCATCATCCCAGGTGCTCAAAGCCCGTCCAACCTGGCCCTGGGCACTTCCAGGGATGGGGCAGCCACAGCTGCTCTGGGCAGGAGAGGGATTAAAGCCAACAAAAACCTCTCCCAAGCTTGTCTGCATCCTCTGATCCCCCTCCTGATCCCTACCTGAGGCCAGCTGCCCAGGCAAGGCCTGCATTTATCATGGAACAGGTTCTGCAGAGAAGTCTTCTGCTCACTGGCCATCATCTTATGCAGAGCTTCATTTTCCTCCCCTTCACGCTCCAAAATCTGCAGGAAACAGTGAATTACACCCCAGCTCCCACTAAAGGTGACTTTATCCTCCTCCATGGCACAGGGTTGTGTTAAAAAGGAAAACCAGAAATACAAGCAGTATTTACAGTCAACAAAAAGGGAGTATTTGGCAAATACCTTGCACTGGGAACAGCACTCTTTGTTGTTTGGGAATTCAGGGGCTTTTGGAAAATATTGCTTGAGTTTCTCCCAGGCTTCCTTGGAAACCACCCTCCGTTCATTCTCAGAGATGCACAGGTCACCTGCAGGGAGAGAATCAAGGAAAAGCTTTGATCACAACATGCTCAGGGATGTTTTGCAGCCCTTGATTGAAGAGATTACAAGGAACAAATGTGGGGAAGAAATCCACACCACGTCAGCAAAAACCACTAAAGTCACCTTCAACTCCTTCCTTGCTTCCTTTAGACAGAGAATAAAAAAAAAAAATAATAATATGACTTTAATTTACAAAAATGCTCTCTAGATTTCCAAGACCATGGCCTAAGCAGCTGATCAAACACAAGGAGGGATGTGGGGAAAAGGCAAAGGGTTTCTGTTTTCTGATCCTGGCTATCCACAGCTACATCCTCATGGTGACACCATTGCTGATCCCCAGGATAATAACTCTGAGTTCCATGAAACCAGGTGCCTTCCACATCCTTGAAAACCCCAAACTGCCACTGCAGAACCTCAACACAGTTCCATGTGCCCTATCCAAGCACATTCCCAAAAAGGGAAGATTTTGCACCCTAAATCTGCTCTAGGGAATAAACGGATGTGAGGATACCAAGCAAGATTTACCAGCTACCCCCCACAGAACACTTATTTATCCATCCTGATATCAGGATTATCTTTCCTGTTGCTCAGGCAGCTCCAAGAGCCCAAGAAGGATTTCCAGGAGCCATTTGTGCCTGCAGTCTCAGGGGTGGGAGCAGAAGGCACACTCAGGCACTGGGACACCACGTGCACAAGGACGACACGTGCTGGCCGGATAAACAAGGCTTGGAAAAACGGGAGAAGGCTCTGGGATCTGACCAGCTGCCCACTCACAGGGCTGCTGATGGCCAAGGGGAAAAAACACAAGCTCATCTCCCTTGGAGACAGCAGCTGGGAAGTCTCTGTGCAGGGAGGAACACGGGGAGCAGCCATTGCGACACCGGGATGTGAAGAGGATTTGGGAATATCAATGAAGAGGGAAGGAAAACAGCAACTGTGCTGTCCAAAGGGCACAATCCCTTATTATCTGCTTTTCTATAGCCTGGAGAGCTGCAGAGACAGGAGAGGAACTCCTTCCTCCCCACCCTCAGGCAGCTCTTTAACATGACAAGCAGCTCCTCAGGCCCACGACTCCCTCCAGCCTTGCCTGGAATTTGGCCAGCCCTGAGGAGGAGAAAATAGCAATGCTCTCCTCCTGCTTTTCCTCTAATAAACAAAGGTCAGGCCTCTGTGCAGCACTTGGCCACTTGAGCTTCATCCAACGACGCCAAATGGCTCCAGAGGCTGGCCCAGGATGCTGCCCAGAGCCAGCAAGGATGGGCAAAGAAAGGAGCTTGTACAAATAAGAGCCTTGACACCACATGATTAATGGAAACAGATTAATATGGTGAGTGAAAGAGGTGGAAAAATCAGCTCTGGGTCTGCAGGGCACAAGTGTTTTGCCATCTGGAAGATGAACTCAACCACTGCTGACCCTGCTTCCCACTCCCACCATCCCACAGGGACATGTTTTGGGCACTGACATCAAAGAAGGCTTAACTTGGTATCTGGAAAAAATTCCCTGGGATCAGGCAGCTACTGGAGAGCGAGGCATTGCAGCAGGGATGCAGAGGGAGCTGTGAAGGGAACGCCCGGGTGGCATTCTTGGAGGCCAGCCAGCCCTCCCAGATCCAGCACAGCCTTTTCCAAAGCCTCCATGGAGGCAGGAACCTCCTCCACCACAAAATTAAGGCCGTAGGAACAAGACTAGAGATTTGCTGATCCACTGCAGAGGGAGTTTTTCAAGGTGGAAAGCTTGTTTTCCATGAGTAATCAGAGGTTAACTCAAGACAACAAATCCTGCCCTGCCAGCAGCCCCCTTATTTAGTATTATTTATTCTGCTATGACCCCAAGTCACAGATCAACCAGCAATTTAACACCATACATTTTCCAAAGGCCTGTTGGCCTATTTTTTTATCGTGTCTGGCTCCCTAAATGTTCCATCCCCACGCTCCATGCTTTTATTGAACAGCAGCAGCCCCGAGGCAAAGGGAAATGCAGCGTTCAAGGCACTGAGTAACAGCTAAAATCGTGACAAAGTGCTCAAGCACTCTGCTTGAAAATGAGATTTCTCAAGCCTTACTCCAGGTTCTTGACTACCTCTGATGACAGGAGATGTGTGGCTAATTTATGCCATTTTTCCTTCAGTCTGAGGTAAGATGGAGCCTCCCCACAAACTGATGCCTGCAAACAGGAGTTTAAGTAAAGCTGGGTTTTATGGCTGGGAATAAAGTGAGATTAAAACAACAGGGTAGCCAAGGATGCAGCTAATGAGGCATCACTTTCAAAACAACTTACAGGAGGTCAAAACCTTCTGTAAACAAACACCAAAGCACAGCAGGTTGGGAAATCGATATCCAGGAGTGGTCCTGGCCCAGGTGCTGGGTGAGTGCTCCCGATTTAATGTAAACCAGGATGTTAAACAGATACTCTCAGCTCCCACCTGCACTGATTTACATCACCTCTTCTTCTCTTACTGTTTTTAGAGCTTCCAAATGGCTGCAGCAGAGCTTTGGTGCTGCCCATGCAAGGATGGGAACTCAGCATCTGACAGCTCTGCTTGGCTGAGTCCTTACAGAGTCTGCCTGCAAGGAAAACTTTTGAGGCAAGAAACACCAGGAAAATGAGAATTAAGCACTCTTGGGCAGTGATTCCTCAAGCTGGCCAGAGCTGGAGCAAAGGCTACAAGGTCAATGTGGGCAGCAGTGGGCAACAACGGGGATATTCAGCTCCATCCCCCGGAGAGACTCACCATGAGGGCAAACGATGTCTTCATTAAAATTTAACTCCTCTTCCTCCTCCCTCTTCTCTTCATTTGATTCATCTAATTAAAAAAAATAAGAATACAAGAGGATTGCACAGAGCTGCTCTCCCAAGGAAAAGAATTCTTACAGGGAAAGGAGCACGGTTGCCTTTCAAATTACAGCAAACCCCCTCACCCAAGGGAAAATTTGGAAGGAAATTTGTTATTCTCCGATGTCTTGGCCTGTGGGCAGGCGGGATTACAGCCCCCAGGTCACGTAGGAGGGCTTTGAAGTGCACGGAGCACAAGCCAGGCCTTTGTGAGATTACAAAGGATGCATTTGTTAGGGCTGGAACACCGCAGGGGTTCCCTGCTCCCAGACATCTCCGAGTTTAACCTAAACAGGAGCATAGGTAAGAGCAAAAGGAGCAGAATTCCTGGCAAAATTCCTGATCTAAACCAGATGCTGCCTGACAAACTGAGGGGGAGCCTGCCAGGGGGCTGACAAGCCCTACATCAGTCTCTAAATTAGTTAAAGTCAAGCGTTGGCCACTGAATGGAGCATCATCGAGACAATGACGTGTCAGCAAGAGCCTCTAACGAGCTGCCTAATGAGCAACTTGGCTTGTGAGTAATTCAAATGCACTACTGGGAGTTGCAACCTGTTGTGAATCGAAGTCACCCCGAGGAAGGATGAGTGGGAACTCAGAAATGCCCTTTTCTCCATGAGTGCTCCTTATCAGGGGGGCTGAGGTGCCCTCCAGTCCAAGATCAATGCCCTGAGCCATCATTCCCACTTCCATTCCAACAAGCTTCTTACCCAGTTCAAAGGAGCTCAAGAAAATACGATTTTCAACCATTTAAAGAGCAGAAGGCAAATAAAACCTCCATCTACTCTCATGATATGGGCACAGAATGGAGTGCACTTCATGATTTTTGATCCCAGGCTGTGTTTTCCCAGTGCTGCTGCATCAGCTGTGCTGTTTTATCCCTCAACCTTCACAATAAACATCATCATCCCTTCCCCAAGGTAATTTTCACGTTTCTTCCTTCCCCGTGCTCTCTCATTCAAGAGAAAAGTGGATAAAAAGATCATGTGTCTGGGGTGGTAATTTCACACAGCTTTGTAAAACCACTTATCACCTCATCTCCCTCTCCAGCATGAAGATCACCCCGCAGTTTTCAAGATTAGCAAAGAAAAAGCTCCTTAAATGAAGGCCTTTTTTTTATTTATTATCATTTCCCCCCTACTCATACAAGGGGAACAAAACAGCTACAGAAACCTCTGACGTGTTTTTTGTTAGCAGGGATAAGGCAGAGCTGGTAGCTCTCTACAGCAGCAGAAATTAGGAGGAAATCAGGAGTAAATACCTTTGTTTTGTGCATTTCCATTCATTTTTCCATTACTGTGCTCTGCATCTTCATCTTGCTCATTTAATTGCTCCAGAGCCAGCTGACGCCAGCTCCTCAAGGAGGCTTTTCCAACCCAAAACCCATCGGTCCTGCAGGGAGACAAGCAAATGTGTGGCACCCCAAAACCACAGCTCCCTTCTTCAGAGCCCAAACAGGGAAATTTTTTAGGAAAAAGCTGTTTAAACACTTCTAAAAAGCATGATTGGGACTTCCATACCCTTTGACTGTCATCTTCAGCAGGTTGGTGACTGTTTTGTAGTCCTCGTTCAGCTGGTTCTTCAGCCTCAGGATTCGACACCTTTCCACCACACAGTCCTTGCAAAGTGCTTTGACTGGGTGGGAGGGAAAAGAAAAACAGGTTTTTACATTATTAATTGCATGGTTTATTGCACAGGTCGTTTCCTGCTGGTTTGAAGGCCCTCAGATAGGTGTGTACCAACTATCCTGCCTGAGGATGGGTGATTTCATGTGTAAATGAGGAAATCCTGGGGGTTACAGCCCGATCAGGCCACGTTTGAAGCTTAAAGAAGCATAAAATACTTCAAATGAGCTGTGATCTGTTCCGCTGCTTCACAGATCTGCTCTCCCAGCTCCTGCAGTCACAGGGAGCCAGGGCAGCCCAGCACCCAGCCACAGGAGGCAGGAAATGCCAGGAAAACAAACAAACATCTGCATTGTGGCACTTTTGACAGCTCAACCCAGAAAATCCACCCTCCTGCAAGGCTGGAGGACCAAGGGAGTGGAAATCCTTTAGCTGGGTGTGGGTTTAGATTTGCATCCTGGAGCAAGAGGAGAAGTGAAGCAGCATGTCCATCCATCCTTTTATCCATCCCTCCCTCCCTGCCAGCCATACTCAACGCACAACCCTTCAGGCAATCCTTCCACTTGACTAATAAACCTTGCCCTGTTTTTCCCCACAAAGGCTGCCTGCGTCACAAGCAGTTTCTTCCCTACAAGCTCCCAGCAGGAGCTGAGCTAATTTGGTCTCAGTGGGAGTTACAGAGCAACTTCCTAAAAGGAATGAAACCTGGGGCTTGATGAGGGGATGTCCAAAGCCTGGAGGGGCTGGGCTGACCCTGAAATGCAGAACGGGTGGTAGATGCAGGAGCAGGCTAACAGGTAAGTGCTTCCTTGGATGAGGTGACAGACAGGAAGGGATATTTTTGGCCTAATATTTCGTAAAACCCAGCCCACACACAGGAGCTGTGGGTGCTCAGAAAATAATTGTCAAGAGTTTGGAGTGTTGCATGTGCAAGTTTTATTTTCTAGAATCGCCTTCAAATCTTCCAAGTATTATGTTTCCTAAGCCAAGTGCCCCATTCCTCCACAGCAATTCCTCCAGGAACAGCCCAGGCCCAAAGCAGACCCTGTGATCACCCTAAATAGGTTTGGGAAATGGTAACAGAATTACGTGGCATTAAAAAAATCCCCTGGAAATAAGGCAGCACTAAAGCCATGCACTGAAATAAAGTTAGGATGATGAAGGATGGCTCAAAACAGGGCTGGGAGCAGAACAAGGCTCCAGACCACAAGGCAGGAGGTGACTGGGAGGAGATGTTACCGTTGAGCCGGGGCCCTCCTCCATATCGGCGGTAGAAGAAATCAGCCACATATTCTGATATCCTCTTCATCAGGGATATCTTATCAGGATGCAGTTTGCCATGGGAGCACAGGCAGGCTGTGTTATCAATAGGTTTGGGAGGAGTGGACTCATCCAGCCACTTCTGCAGCCATTCCAGAGAGATGAAGTCGTAAGGAGAACCTGGGAGGGGAGAAAACACAAAGAGAAACAAGACCACACATGTCAGCTCCAACACCAGGTGGTATTTTATAATTACTCTTAAAAATTAACAGGCAATCACTGTGGATTAAATCTCTGAGGTACAAGTTTTCAAAGGTCTGATCTAGCTACTCCCACCCCATTCTGATCTCAGTGTCACAGACTTGGAAGACAGGAGCTTCGTGAGATTGAGATGTGCAGATCATTTTGGATTCAGCAATCAATATGCAACACCTCCAAGGAGGAATGGGAGTGCTTTCAAACCTTTTGGGGATTACTGGAGAGCAGTTGAGGAAAGGGGAAGGTTTTCCTATCATCCATCAAGGGACTGATATAATATTTAAATCATGATCATACTTTCCAGGCTTTTTCTACAACAGAGACAGTTCACTGGGGTAATTTGAAAATTAAAGGCAACAACAGCAGAGACGAAATCAGTATTCCCCCTGTCTTTTCAGCATACAAATTTTCAGTGTCTCTTAAAATTTTAGGTGAGAAAATTCTAAAATTTACAGTGCAAATGGAAACTTGCTTAGGTTTTTTGCTGAAGCAGTGCAGCAGGTTTGCCCTTGTTTGATGAAAAAGAAATACAAAGCCGAGGTTCAGGAGCAGGTCAGTGCTTGTATGAGCAGGTTGGGGTGAAACCCCTGTATCTCAATACTGAGGCACAGTATCACTACTTAACTCTTCAGTGGATGACTGGGAATTTGGGAAGAAATTAGGAAGATTTCAAACCCATTCTGTGCTGCCATGAAGGCAGCTCTGAAACCATGGGGAAATGCACCCGTCGGTGACATTTATAACTGAGCAAAAATCCTTTATATTTCCTAGGAGGGAGCAACAGAGAAGCAAGAGGAAAATACAGAAGGCAGGAAAACACTGTGTCTGCAGCTTGCACTGGAGCTTTGTGAAGCCTCTTTTCCTCTACAGCCTCAATGCACGGTGTTTTCATCTTACGCAATGCCCGCCGCAGCCGTGACCTCCAGAGAATTGCGTCGCTGTCAGAACCGGTTTGCTAGTTTGGGATGAAACTGCCTCCCCCAGAAAGGAGGGTTTTCTGGGGCAGGCTCCACCAAGCTGGCAGAAAACGTGTCTGCACAGCTGCAGAGACAGCCCCAAGCTCCACAGACATAGGACCCGGAGCAGTGCTGGAATGACGCTGCCTCCAGCTGTGCTGGAAGTGCTGTGCCCATGACGTGCCAGCAGCAGGCAGAGGGTGCCTCAGGGCAAAGTTTCAGGTCTTGTCATCTCCAAATTGGGGCAGAAGAGCTTCACCTGCACTTGTAAAAATCATTTTTTTTTGAGATTTATTCCTCTGTCACATCAGAACTGCCGAGAGCAAACTCTTTTGTTCCTGCTGAGGAAAAGCACACGGGAACTGTGCTGCTGCTCCTTTTCACGGGTGACTCAGGGCAGGTTCATCCCTCCAGCACAACTCTGATCTCACAGTGACATCTGAGTGCTGCTCGGGCTCACAAGGAGCTGTGACACCTTCCTGACACCTGCATTCCCAAACTGGAGAGGCAGATGCTTACAGGAACAGGAGTTGCTGCTGGGCTACTCCAATCTCATGGTGGACTCTGAGCATCCAATAATAAAAGCTGAACAGTGAATTCTCTTACAGGCCACACAATTAAACCCACTTTTAAGTCTTCAATAGTAATTATTCTGCAGTTTTTAGGAGAGGTATATAGTGATGACAAATTCTCAGGGCTGGATAGATAGAACAAGTTTTGTGGGAGATGGGTGAGAAAAACAAAGTGGGAAATAAAACTCAGTGTGCTGAGGCAACAAGACACAAGGAGAAGAGAAAAAGCTTAACCCCAGTCTCCCTACAAAACTGAGACATGGAGCAGGGAAGCACTGGCAGGGATGGATCCAGTAATTTTCTGCTGGAGGTCAGGCATTCTCTCAGCCTGTTACCTGCTGATGAATTGGGCTCACCAGCTCCCAAACCTGCTGTGAGCTGGCAATTTGGGAGCAGGCAGTTATTCCGCCTCGATGATCCTAACGAGCTGAGCTGCTCACCAGGCAGAAGAAAAGAGTCACAAAGCATGAGGCTGACGGATGGGGAAGGAGCAGGAGGGGAATTAGCGATGCCAGAGGCCATGAGAATGAGCAAAGAAAGGAGAAAAATAGGTTAAGGCAGGAAAAGAAGCAAAGGAAAACAAATGTAAGCATGCATGAAGCTCTCCCCTTGCAGAAGGCTGCGGGAACGCCTTCCAGCAAGGCCACAGGAGTTGGGAGTTAATCACAAATCATTGCTAAGCTTAACAGCTCTACTACAGCAATACTCCACAATGTCTTACAGACCAGCTTCGGCGGGTAACCTTTGGTAGAGCTCCTTCACCTCCTCGTGCTTGATCTTGCCTCTGGCCACGCTCTGTTTGCGCATCTCGGCCATTTCGTTGCACCACTCCTCAAACTTGCAGTTATCCCGCTCTACCAGCTCCTGCAGAAAAGCTGGGAAAGAAAAAAAAACCAAGAAAAACAGGAATTGAAGGGAAAATGCCAGCTATGTTAATTACCATGGGTTATCTGGGGACAACAAACCTAAAAATTCCCTCCCGCAGCCTTGCTGGGCGAGGTCTTTCCCCAAGCCAAGCACGTGGATGTTGCCCTCTCTGATACTGAAGGTTGCAAATTATTAAAAGCAAAGTTTTGCACCCAAGAAAATAATTTACTTGGGGTTGGTTGCAATGTTAAGGTGCAGCTCCTCTGTCCTTCCTCATCATTCTGAGAGGGAAACAAATTTTCACCCTCTGCATACACCCAAAGCCTGTCACAACCTGCAATCCAGCATGCTGCAAACCCAAGGGCAAAGAGCCCTCAGGAGATGAGAGATTAGCCAGGGCAGATCAACAGAAAGGTGAAGGGAATGGGGATTTTTGCTGCCACTGATGGAAAAACCCCAAACAAACCAAACCTCAGCAAGGAAAAAAGAAGATAAACCACTTCCCTCAGAGGGCTGGTGTGAGGGAGCAGTGAGGGAAGCTCTGCTTATCTGAAGCCTTTTCCTATTTAGAATTATTCTGAAGAGCTAAAATAGCTGCAAAAAGGTTAATTCTTGACCAAAATATCCACCTTGGGAGAATATCCAATATTACAAACTAACCAGCTTGACCTCCTTGAGATCAGAGCCAAAGTTACGTCTCTCCACTGTCCCGGAAAAGCAGCTTTTTAACAGCATCAAAGCAAAATGCCTCAAATTTACAGTTCCATGAAACCTCCCCACAACCACAGAGCTCGACTGCTGCCCTTCACTCCCTGTTCCCTGGCAGGATTCCACGGGAAACAAAGGCAACCGCGAGGCTGTGCAGGAATTTGGAGCTGGGTGGGGAGGTTTTTGTTGAGTTATTGTTTTGGGCAGAGGGGTAGGAGGAAAGGGAGAGCAAGAAAGCTCAGGAAACAGGCTGAAAATACAGATCCAGGCAGGAATTAGTGCTAATTCCTGAAGTTTTATGTCTTGGAGGGTGTGTTTTAAACGGGGGGGCCTGGGAAAGGTTTGGGGTGTTATTAGAGGGGAATTAGGTGTATGATTTACCCCCTCTGCAGAGACCCAAAGGGACCTGCCACCTCTGCTGTCCCCACTCCACAGAAAATGAGGGAAGGGGGAACACACCTCAGCACCAGGGGCCTAATTAGTATTTCTAATCAAGGAGCAGCCTAACAGGAAACATGAAACCCACAGGGCAAAGCCCACAGGGAGCTCTGGCACCCCCATAATTCCACAGCACAACACGAAGGCACTTGGCCCAAATTCCCACTGGGGGCTCAGAGCCTCTTTATTTTCATGTCATTTATTCCTGATGTGGCAAAGCTGAAGCAGTCACAGAGGGAACCTGACATCTGTCAGGATTATTCACCTCCTCGTGCCTTGCTGATGACATTTAACCACACTGCTCTCCTGCTCCTCTGGGATCAAGGCAGGATGGTGAATCCCAGAGGGACGATCTCCTCCTGACCCCTTCCCAGCTTGACCAGCTGGGTAACAAAGCAATGTCTGAGTGGGCACATGGGAGGGATTGGCAGTTTAATGTTAATTAAGTGCTTGGAAAATCCAGGGGTTTCACTCAGGGTGCTGACAACACCTTTGGGGCTCATGGCAAACAGTGAAAAATCATGGAATCCTGGAGTGGGTTGGGAGGGACCTTGAAGATCATTTTTTTTTTTCACCCAGGGACACCTTCCACTATCCCCAGTTGTTTCAAGCCTCATCCAACCTGGCCTTGGACACTTGCAGGGATCCAGGGGCAGCCACAGCTTCTCTGGGCACCCTGTGCCAGGGCCTGTCCACCTCCAGAGCCAGGAATTCCTTCCCAATATCCCATCTGACCCTGCTCTCTGGCAGTGGGAAGCCATTCCCTCTTGTCCTGGCACTCCATCTCCTGTCCCAGTTCCCTCTCCAGCTCTCCTGGAGCCCCTTTAGGCACTGGAAAGGGCTCTGAGATCTCCCTGGGGCCTTCTCCAGCCTGGAACCACAGCAGAGGGGCTCCAGGAACTTCCTAGCTCTAAAGGGGTCTTCAAGCAAAATTTTGTCCACCTAGAGCATTGCAGGGACTCACCTGGCACCTGGACAGTGAGGGATGGAAGACCTCAGGACTTGGGGTCCTTGTCAGGAAGACAAGCAGGACCCCAGGACTCACCTGGACAGTGAGGGATGGACAAACAAGACCCCAGGACTCACCTGGACAGTGAGGGATGGAAGAGCAGGACCCCAGGACTCACCTGGACAGTGAGGGATGGAAGAGCAGGACCCCAGGACTCACCTGGACAGTGAGGGATGGAAGAGCAGGACCCCAGGACTCACCTGGACAGTGAAGGATGGACGAGCAGGACCCCAGGGACTCACCTGGACATTGAGGGACAGAAGAGCAGGACCCCTGGGGGACTCACCTGGCACCTGGACAGTGAGGGATGGAAGAGCAGCACCCCAGGACTCACCTGCACAGTGAGGGATGTCCGAGCAGGACCCTAGGACTCACCTGGCACCTGGACTGTGAGGGGTGGACCCTGTGGATCCCAGGGACTCAGGTGGAACCTGGACAGCGAGAGATGGCTGAACAGGACCCCAAGGACTCACCTGGACAGTGAGGGATGGATGAGCAGGACCCCAGGGACTCACCTAACAGCGAGGGATGGCTGAGCAGGACCCCAGGACTCACCTGGCACCTGCACAGTGAGAGGTGGAAGAGCAGGATCCCAGGGACTCACATGGACAGTGAGGGATGGACAAGCAGCACCCCAGGACTCACCTGGATAGTGAGAGATGGAAGAGGAGGACCCCAGGGACTCACCTGGACTGTGAGGGGTGGAAGAGCAGCACCCCAGGACTCACCTGGCCCCCGTACAGTGAGGGATGGAGCAGCAGCACCCCAGGACTCACCTGGCACCTGCACAGTGAGGGATGGAGCAGCAGCACCCCAGTACTCACCTGGCACCTGCACAGTGAGGGATGGCTGAGCAGCACCCCAGGACTCACCTGGCACCTGCACAGTGAGGGATGGAGCAGCAGCACCCCAGGACTCACCTGGCACCTGCACAGTGAGGGATGGAGCAGCAGCACCCCAGGACTCACCTGGCACCTGCACAGTGAGGGATGGCTGAGCAGCACCCCAGTACTCACCTGGCACCTGCACAGTGAGGGATTTCTCCCGGGCCTGCAGCCTGTACACCAGCATGTAGGCGTTGCGGGAGCAGTGCGTGCCCTTCCCGCACTTGGGCTTGCGGGTCTGGGATTTCGATGGCTCCGCTGTGGGAACAAAAGGCACAGCCTCAGCAACACACCAGCTCCTTCCCTGGCCCTCCATTAACGGCATGAGTGTGCCACCCAGCCAGTTGCTCTGTGCCAAGCACTGGGCTTGGCACGGCTCTAAATTGTATCCCAAAGAAAGCCCCAAATCTCTCCAGCCTTTCTGGGTAAATCAAAGGGACTAAATTTAGGAGCCTGTTCTGAACCTCCCTTCTCAAGAGCCTTTCTTCTCTCCCCAGTGGAACTTCTCTGAGCCAAAAGCCACTCTTGGAAAAACATCCTTTCTCCCTTTTGCCTCTTGTTCTGCTGTCCTGACTCCAAAGAAAAGAGTCAAATCCTCAGGGAAGAAAATGGTATTTACAGGTGATGGTGGATATGAAAAAAAACACAGCAAAGCTTTTAGGAAGCCAAGAGCTGTGGAAAGGGTTGTTTTTGAGCAGCTGCTGGGGGATGTAAAGTTGTGTTGCAAGAGCTGCTCTTTCCAGATGGATTCTGAGGCAAGGAAAACACTTATCTACAGCTGCAGCTTCAAAAATCAAACCATTCAAAAGAAAGAAATAAATTAAAGGGACAACATTCCATAAATTGAACTCTAAGTGGGCCATTGAATTATTAAGTTTCTTTCCCCCAAATTCTGAAAAAAATCATGTGCCTTTCCCCCAACACCATCTAGGGGACTTCCCAGACTCTTTATTTGCATTTTATCCAAGAATTTTCAAAATTGTTCCCATCTGCATGGCCAAGACTCTCCCCCCTACAGTCCTTCAGTTTATGTTACTGACCTTCTCCTGCTGTTACATGTATTTGTAACAAAGAAAAGCCTCAGTTTTGCCTAGAACAGGCAAATTACATCAAAACTTGATACAAATATTGAGCTCCAAGCTTAAAGAGGCTCCTAAACACACTTTACTTCTATTTTCTAAACAGCCATGAATTGAAATACGAGAAATAAGAACATTTACAGTTAAGCATGAACCTTAATAAAACTGAGGTCATGAAACTTTATAAAATTGAGGGCACAGCAGTTTACTTGCATCTCATTTGTTGCACTGGGTGAGTGGGGAGGGTAAAAACAAAGGCTGAGCTGCCCTGGTGCTGTTCAGGGCTCAGTTTCCCTGTGCACCACTAGATGTCCAGCCAGCTCCAGCCTGGGCCAGCTCTGAGCAGAGGAAGGAATGTCCTCATTCCAAGAGGAACGGGACAGAGTGGTGGCACAGGCAGGATCAGGGACTCACTAAGGCTGGAAAAGCCCTCCAAGATGATCAAAGCCAACCATTAACCCAGCAGTGCCAGGCTCACCACTAACCCTGTCCCCAGGTGCCATGGTCACACACTTCCTGAGCACCTCCAGGAATTGTGACTCTACCACTGCCCTGCCTCCTCCAATGCCTGACTGCATCTTCCATGAAGGATTTTTCCCAATGTCCAACCTAAATCTCCCCTGGCACAGCCTGAGGCTGTTCCCTCTCCTCCTGTCCCTGTTCCCTGGAGCAGAGCCCAACCCCTGGGCTGTCCCCTCCTGTCAGGAGCTGTGCAGAGCCACAAGGTCCCCCCTGATCCCCCTTTCCTCCAGGCTGAGCCCCTTCCCAGCTCCCCCAGCTGCTCCTCAGAAGTTCTCCAGACTCTTTTCCTTGTGCTGCAGACCCCTCCTCAGCTCCACTGTCCATCTCTGGACACATTCCAGCACCTCAAGAAGCATCGTGGAGGTGAGAACAAGGAAATGGGAGAAGGCTTAAGAGAGCACTTAAATCTGCAGATTTTTTTTTTCTCTTAAAGAAAAACAACATTCCATAAATTCTAACCACAGCAAAGCATCCTGGTAGGTAACAATTCCTGGGAATGGATTGCTTGCACTGCAAGTGAATTTCTTCATCATTTCCCTGGCTTTCCCCGCTGTGAGCACCTGCACTAGAGAACACTGAGCCACTACAAAACCATTTCAACTCCAAAACGAGCTGTTCTTATTTATTGACTGCAGAGTAAGAAATTCACATCCTCAGCCCAAGCTTTCCAAGAAATCTCCAAGAAATTCTCCAATCCAGGAACACAGTGATATGGGCAGCACACAATGAGCCAGTAAAACAGAAAAGAACCAAGGAAAAAGCTCAGAGTAAAAAGGCAGTTTTAGCTTCCAAGTTGTTATTTGGATCAAAAACCTTTTTTACTGCCTCCAAGTAAAACACCTCAGTGGAAACAGAACCATAATGTGTTAAGGAAAACTGAAAGCATTCTCCTTATCTGTTCCAAGGAAATGGCAGCCGCCTGTTGCTCCCTGATAGGAACCCTCTGCCCGTGTTATCAGCATTTTATCTGCCATGTGGCAGCCAGAAAAATACTAGAGCAGCTGATCACGAGGTGTAAACACTCACACGGGGCTGAAACAAGCAAATCTGGCTGTAATCACCAGGATTGCTGTTAGGAGGAGCAGGACGCCAGTGCTTGTGGTAGAGAGTTACTTTAAAAAGGCACTCACAACTGAAAGGTTTTACCTAAATCTTCCTCAATTCCCAGCTGGAGTTTCTTCCCCTCCATCTTCTCAATGTCTTCATCGTTGAACTTGTACCACTCTCCTGTCTGTGGGTCCTTCACGTGGGCGATGTAGTGCCCGGAGTAGGCGCTTACTCCACGGTGTATGAGCACAGCGCTCAGCTCGTACACGTACACCCCGTCTGCAAGGCAGGCAGCACTTACACACAGCTCTGCAGCCAACACAATTCATCCTTCCTGCCCTAAAACCTCCTGTTTTCACCAGGCAGCAAAGCCTGCACTTGAACTCACAGCGCTTCAGGACATTGCTAAGAGGTTGTGGTTCAATAACAGGGATGTTGTTTGAAATACGGGCTTCAAACAAGTCTGGACAGAATTTTGAATCAAAATTGGAGAGGAATTCAATCAAAATTGGAGAGGAATTCAATCAAAATTCGAGAGGAATTTAAGCAAAAATTCGAGAGGAATTCCATCAAAATTCAGAGGAATCACAGAATCCCAGAATGGTTGGGATTGGAAGGGATTTTAAAGCTCATCTTGCTCCACCTCTCTGCCATGGGCAGGGATATTTTCCACTATCCCAGGCTGCTCCCAGCCCTGCCCAGCCTGGCCTTGGACACTTGCAGGGATCCAGGGGCAGCCACAGCTTCTCTGGGCACCCTGTGCATCATCACCCTCACAGGGAATTTCCTTCTAAATAGAATTAGAGATCTGTCAAGAGGCAATGGGCAAAGATAACAAAAAACTGCCCCAAACTCACTTTTTTGCTCCATGAAAGGCTCCATGTCCAGCAGCTCTGAGAAGCCAATGTAGGTGTTCAGCTTCTTCTTGTGGCCAGTTTGTCTGTGTGGAGGCAAAGCTGTGGCTCAGGGCACAGCAACAACAGCTCCCATCCCAAAACACCACCCTGAGAGGCTCAGACACCTCAAATTAAAGCAGGAAGAGCAGGGTGGTGACTTCCCCAAGAGCTTCCAGGGTGTTCCCACTCACCTGTCAAACACAAAGCGCATGAGCTGCAGGTTGAGGGTGCAGGGCAGGCTGAGCAGCCGGATCTTCCTCGTGGCATTCTGCTTGCTCTGACAAGTCTCACAAAAATAACGATTGTCCCCTTCTAATTTTTCCTCCTGAGTGTGGAGAGGCAGAGGGAAAGGTCTTGAGAACGTGTCAGCACTGAAAAGTCAATTGAGCTACTCAACAGCTGGAGAATGAGAAGCACCAAAGTTATTTTAACTATTTAAGTTTCTTCTCAGCTGCTGCCCGAATTTTTCTGAGTTAAAGACACACTAATGACTGCACTTTACAGCATGGCCACAGCAGGCTGCTCTCACTTTAAGGCAAAGTTTAGACTGAATCAAGCCCCATTCCAAGTTCTCAGATCTCTTACTCTTGCTCCTTGCTTGGCTGAGTTGGTTTATACCAAAGAAAATAATTAAATCACCCCTTTTATGAGTTCACATGGACCCAGTTAATGTAAAGCCACATTTTAGCCTGGAAACTACAACCCTCTGCTCAGCCACCCAAAATCATCCTGCAGGAGTCACTCACTGCCTAAGCAGATCCAAGGGCAGGGTTAGGCCACAGGAAAATTCCAACCCCTCTAAAAACGTCACAGGGTTGCTCTGTGTGAAGGAGCAGACAAATGTCAAGTTCTCCAATTCAGGAATTCAATCTGTGCACCCAAACCAGTTTTTTTTTCATAGCAGACCTCCCAGGCAGAGCAACTGGTTTGCTGAGTGCACCAGAGCAAGCAAGGAGCTCAAGGAAGGGGTTCAGGTCAGTTCTGTCCTAAATAGTTGGCGTGGAATCCACACCTTAGTGTGCCAGAGCTGAATTTCATATCCAGAGAAATTTTCAAGCTGAATCGAGGGCACTTGCAGCTGTTCCTGCAGCTATTCCCAGCACTCCCTGGTACTTCTGAGAGCACATTTTTCAGCAGGGAATGTCTCCTGTTGCTATGCAGATGAGCACTGACACAGAAAACATGGAAAGCAGCCGTTCTCCCAGTGCTATCTGTGACAAAGCAGGCAGAGACTTTCCCCTAACTTTCCTGGCAAAGTATTTTAACTAAAAATGCAATTTTCAAGTGCTTTTTAAAGCCATAACAGGAGCATGTGCTATCACAGAGTTATTCCTTGCTCTGTGCCTCAATCCTCATTTTTTAGGTCTGCAGGAAAAAACATTTTCACTTGGATGGAGCTCCCTGAGCCAAGTCAGTGGCTTCACCCCAACACTGACCTCGAAGGCTGTGAATTGGAGGAAGGAACTGAAATTCCTTGCTAAAAATAGCAGGACTCCAACCCCAACGAGCTCATACCTTGAGGAATTCTGTTATACAGTCTGTCAACTGCTTGTGTCCTTGGATGTTTAACTCCAGCTCGTAAAATTTAGACACCAGTTTAGATTCTCTGCCACACTGGTTGCAGCTGGGATGGGAAAGAAGACAAAAATATATCTGAGGACAGGTCAGGGCTTATGCATTGAGGCTCCCAAGCCTTTAATAAAATATTCCTTGTGTAAAACCAGGAGAAAAAGTGAAGTCAGGGCTAAGGAGATTCACACCTCCACACCATAAAAACTCCAGGAGAAGGTTTAAACAACTTAACAGCACCTACCAGGACCTGTCACAACTTGCATGTACCGTTATATTTTATTTTTAAGGTGAAATTCCCAGCTCTGAGAAGACAGGAATGAAAATACAACACCCATGATGCTGTTTTCTGGCTGCAGGACCTGCCATTCCATTAACTCACTTGCAGGTTTAGTTGGTGAATTCTCATTAAAGGAGTAAAAGCAGCTGCAGAACTGTCACAACGACACCACACACACAGGAACAGGAAAGGAAAAGGTAAATATTTCCCAGAAAGTGTTTCTGCTGCAGCTTAACTGCCTGCTCCTGTTGCTAGGAGGGATAGTCTCCTCCTAAATCCTTCTAAAAATTTAAATATTTACAGAAAGGGTCTTCCCAGAATTATTACTTACACTGTGACATAGGCATACTCTCCACAGAACTGCTTTTGCACAATGTTCCGGACATCTGGGTTTTTCTGTTTGGACAAAGTATCTTCCAGCAGGGACATGAACAGCTTGGAAAACTCCTGGGCATCCTGAAAGAGAAAACCAAGTTCATTAACAATCCACCACAGCACAATCCCAGCCCTGTCACTAATTCACTGCTAATTACCCCAAGCTCTCCACACAGGCTGAGCTGAGGCTCCGTGAGCAGCATGGAAAATAAAGAACAGGCAGGAGAACTGAGGAAAACAGAGGAATTTGGCCAAAAGGAGAGTGAGGCCCTCGGTGTGGGAGCACAGCAGGAGCTGCCCTGGCTCCCTGCCAGCCCTGCTGGGGGCTTTGACTTCTGGCCTGCTCCTCCCAGGATTCTGGAAGGGATAAAAACCCTCCTGTGGAGCTTTCGAGCCCCTTGATCCTCCTCTTTGCAGCTGTCCCTGCTCAGATCAGAGCTGAGAAGAGAAATAAAAACACCCCAAAAATGAGAAGCTGTCCTTTGGGTGATCCCAGCAATGCTCCTGAGCTTCCCCACACCCAGCTCAGGGCCTTTCTCTTCTGCCCTGGTTCTTCCACAAATAAACACGTTTTGGCCTCACTCAGCTGCCCTTTGGTGTCCCTGGTCAGCTTCCTTCCTCTCCTGACCCTCCCAAGGAACACTTGCCAGTGCTCTGCTCTTGCTCCAAAACCTCCCATTACCTCTCCAAGTGGATTTCCCAGCCCTGCCCCTCTCCCAGGCTCTCTCCAGCTGCAGCCCCACAGGGCCCTGCAGCTCTCAGCTCCCACATGCTGCCCTGGAATCCTGGCTGGCTCCTGTGATCCACCTCCCCCTGAGGATCTCCTCACCCTTGGGAGGCCCTCTCACCACCCAAGCCCCAGGAGGAGCAGCCCATGGAGCTCACTGGGACCCTCACTGCAGCTCTGGCCCCATCCCATCCCTCCTGGGTTCATCCCACCACTCCCCTGGCTCCTCCTGATCTGCACTTAGCACTTGCTAGCCTCATTCCATTGCTCCCTGGGCTCCTCCTTGTATCCCTGTATTCATCCCATTGTTTCATGTTGTGATCCTATCACTCCCTGGGCTCCTCTTGATCTCCCTGTCTCCACCCCATTGCCCCTGGGTCCCTCCTTATCTCTGCATCATCATCCCATTGTTCCAGGTCCTGATCCCATCACTCCCAGGGCTCTTCCTCGTCTCTTTGGCCTCATCCCATCACTCCCCATTCTCACTCTCTGGACTCCTCCTCATCTCCTTGGCCACATTCCATTGCTCCTTAGCCCCATCCCATCATTCCTGGGTTCCTCCTAACTCCCTGTCCTCACCCCATTCCTCTTTGGGACCCTTCTGATCTCCCTCTCTCCATCCCATTGCTCCCTGCTCTCCTCCTGATCTCCCTGTCCCCATCACATCACTCTCTGGACTCCTCATCTCCCTGTCCTCATCCCATCACTCCCCATTCTCACTCCCTCACTCCATGAACTCCTCCTCATCTCCTTGGCCTCATTCCATTGCTCCTTAGCCCCATCCCATCATTCCATGGGTTCCTCCTATCTCCCTGTCCTCATCCCTCCCTTGGGATCTTCCTCATCTCCCTCTCTCCATCCCATTGCTCCCTGTTATCCTCCTTGTCTTCCTGGCCCCATCCCATCGCTCCCCATTCTCACTCCCTCACTCCTTGGACTCCTCCTGATCTCCCTGGCCTCATTCCATTGCTCTTTAGCCCCATCCTATCATTCCATGGGTCCCTCCTATCTCCCTGTCCTCATCCCATCCCTCCCTGGGACCCTCCTGATCCCATTGCTCCCTGTTCTCCTCCTGATCTCCCTGTCCCCATCACATCCCTCCTTGGACTCCTCATCTCCCTGTCCTCATCCCATTCCTCCTTGGGACCCTTCTGATCTCTCTCTCTCCATCCCATTGCTCCCTGTTCTCCTCCTGATCTCCCTGTCCACCATCACATCCCTCCTTGGACTCCTCCTGATCTCCCTGTCTCCATCCCACTGCCCCTGGGCTCCTCCTTATCTCTGCATCATCATCCCATTGTTCCATGTCCTAATCCCATCACTCCCAGGGCTATTCCTTGTCTCCCTGTCCTCATCCCATTCCTCCTTGGGACCCTCCTGATCCCACACTGCTCCCTGTTCTCCTCCTGATCTCCTTGTCCCCATCACATCACCCCTTGGACTCCTCACCTCCCTGGCCCCATCCCATCCCATCCCATCCCATCCCATCCCATCCCATCCCATCCCATCCCATCCCATCCCATCCCATCCCATCCCTCCTTGGGCTCTTCCCTGGGCACTCCTGCTGTCCTGGTCCCCTCCTGTTTCCCCCTGCACTCTATCAGGGGCCCACAGCCCCACCTCCCCCTTCATGTTTGCAGCCAGATCCAGCTGGGAGCTGCCCAGTGAGCACCCAGGGGTGATTCCCAGTTTCTGGAAGTGCCAGGAATCCCCCCACACACACACACACACCTGCTGCTGCCCCGTGTCCAGCCCCAGCGCCTTGACAAAGGCTGAGGGGTCGATGTAGCGCCGCTTGCTGTTCTGCAGCAGAGCAAACAGGTACTGCAGGTGCTCACAGATGGTCTGGGGCTCATAGTCTGGGAAAAACACAAGGCACAGCAGGAATTCAGGGGGAGAAGGGATCGCTCCAAGTGTTTCACAACCTTGTAAAAGTGATGGGCTTGGAAGGAAAAGTAGTTTGAGTTGTCAGGAAAACTGAAGTGGATCGTGTAGGTGATGATAGCACATCCCAGCACAAGCTAAATAGAGAATAATTTAGGTTGGAAAAACCCTTAGGATCATCAAGTCCAACTGTAAATATTTACATTCTGCAACTTTCACATAGGAGGGTGAAGCCAGGCTCTGTTCCCAGGGAACAAGGGACAGGATGAGAGGAAATGACCTTGAGTTGCAGCAGGAGAGGTCTAGGTAGGATTTAAAGGAAAATTCCTCCATGGAAAGGGTGGTCAGGCACTGGAACAAGCTGCTCAGGGCAGTGGTGGAGTTCCCATCCCTGGAAGTGCTCAAAACCTGTCTGGGTGTGGCAAATGGGTAGATGGGCTGATGGTGGGCTTGGCAGTGCTGAGGGAATGGTTGGACTGATAATCTTGGAGGAGTTCTCCAACCTTAGGGACCCCAAGATTCCATCCTGCAGTGCCCAGCACGAGCTATGAGTGAAGGGTTTACACAGCATGCACCAACTACCCCAAAACCAGCTTCTTATTTACCCCAGAAGGTGAAACATCATTTACAACCACCATGAAAGAGCTGAGGTGGCTGTGCTGACCCAGATCTCCAAGAGCAGAAAAATCTAGGAGACTTAATCCTGTGTGGGGCCCAAATTTCAGCCCTGCCACAGCACAGACCAACCCTGACCCACACATTCCACCCCCAGCACCACCACCAGCCTTGGCAAGCAAGACCAAACCAAACCATTTTCAACCAGCTCAGATCACTCTGACCTAGGACACTGTCGTAGACATCTTTTATGGAAAATCCTTTCCTTAGGATTTTTTCCTCCTCAGAAGCTGAGAGGCCTCAGGAACAAAATGTAAACATTGATTATCTGCTGCTGTGGAATGCAACAGGTGCATCTGTGATTGGTCTCATGTTGGTTGTTTGTAATTAATGGCCAATCACAGTCAGCTGGCTCAGACTGTCTGAGACAGAAGCTTTTGTTATCATTTTTTATTATTCTATTCTTAGCCAGCCTTCTGATGAAATCCTTTCTTCTATTCTTTTAGTATAGTTTTAACGTAATATATATCATAAAATAACAAATCAAGCCTTCTGAAACATGGAGTCAGATCCTCATCTCTTCCCTCATCCTCAGACCCCTGTGAACACGGTCACAGGACATCACCTGGATTAAGGTCAGTTCATCCCCAAAATCCAGATGACAGCTCCAAACCAACAGTGCAGGGACAGCCACAGCTTCCCCCATGAATTCACCTGACCAGCCTAACGCCAAGGTGGGGTTTTAGGGTGGGAACAAACCCCTCACAGGTGCCACTCACCTGCGTCCTTGGGCACGCCGTCCCCGCAGGCGCTGGGGCACAGGTAGAGCGCCTGCCGCAGCTCCAGGTTCAGGAACCACATCTGCAGGAAGGTGTTGACGTAGCACGTGGCACCCAGGTTGGTCAGGCCCACAAAGGCGTTCTGGGGGACAGAGAAAGAGCCAGCTGAGGTCACCTGCCCTGTCCCCAGCGTGTCCCTGGCCCCATGGCGGGGTTGGGTACCTTCTTGCGGCGCTCGCAGTTGGGGTCGTCGATGTTGTGGAAGCTGTTCTCATCGATCTCGCCCAGCCACGCGTGCTCCCCGATGCCCACCAGGCAGTTGGGGTTCCCCCGGCAGTTCCTCCTGGGGAGACAGACGCCAGCTGTCACCCCCGTGTCTCCTACAGACCCCAGCTGTCACCCCCGTGTCCCCCAAGGGCTGGCAGGGTGACAGTGGGGGGGATATGGGGAAGCACGTAATGTTGAATGGGATGAGACACGGAAAACCCCCCTCCCCAAAAACAGTGGTCATGGGTGAGGAAGGAGGTGGAGAACCAGAGGGGTTTTTAGGTAAAAAAAGGGGATGCCAGGACCAAGGGGATCTGCTATATCAGGGAAGTCAGGCAGGGACAGGGCTTGCCCCAACTCCAGGCAAGGAGATGGGTTCCCTTCAGCCCACAGGGATCCCCCACAAATGGGGAGCCAGGCATAGAGGGGTCCCCACAACCCTGGGGTGGGAATATTTCCTTACATCTGAGAAGCCAGGTAAGAAGAGGGATTCCCTACAACCTCAAGGTTATCCTAAAAATGGGGAGGGACAAGCAAGGAGCGGGACTAGCAAGCACCCTATAGGAGCTCCCCTAAATCTGAAGAACCCACCCCACAACACCAGGGTGGTGCCCTGTATCTGCCTGGGAGCTAGGTTGGCATGAGGGTCTCCCACCACCCCAGGGGAGTTCCCCTACATCAGAGGAGCCAGGGAAGGAGAGGGGTTCCCCACAGCCCGGGGAGGGTCGGACCCCTGTGTCTGAGCAGAGAGACAGAAGTTACCCCCCAGCCAAGGGAGCCCCACAAGGACACACAGGGCGCTGAGGGCCCAGCCCGGGGAATGGGATCCCCCAGAAGAGAACACGGGGGAGCCTCCACCGACCCCGCGGGAGCCCGGCAGGGTTGAGGACCGCCCCGCGCCTCATGGCGGGAGGGAGCAGGGGCTCGGAGGGTTGTGTGCGCGGCCCGGCCCCGCGGTACCGGCAGGCTCCGCGCTGGCACGGCTCCAGCCGGACGCGATAGGCCGCCTCGATGTGCTCCTGCGCCACCGCCTCGGGCGGCACCGTCTCGGTCCAGCGCCACGCCGCCTTCTCCAGCTGCAGCCGCGGCGCCATCGCTCCCGCCGGCGCCCCGGGGCTGCCCCGGCCCGGCGCGCTCCTTGTCCCGCTCCTCGTCCCGCTCCTCGCCCCGGTCCCGGCCCGGTCCCGCCCGGCCCCTCCCGCCGCCGTCAGGGCCGCTGACGCCACGAGCGCGACGCGGTGACGGCGCGAGGCACTGACGGTGTCGGGCCGCGACGCGCGGGGCTGGAGGCGGGGCCTCGCCATAGGGGCGTGGCTTGGGCGCGCCAGGTACGGGCCCCTGTGCGCCAGGGGCGGGGCTTGAGCCCTAGGGGGCGTGGCTGTCATGCGCAGCCGGAGGGGGTGTGGCCTGTGCACGTAGGGGGCGGGGCTCGCTTGATATGGGGCGAAACTGATGCGGTGTGGGCGTGGCCTATTGCACAGTGGGCGGAGCTCGCTGCATTGTGGGCGGGGCCTGTGGTCATGTGGGTGGGGCCTGTGACGCGGGGCGCGCTGGGTCCCACCACCCGCACCGCGCCCCCAGAGCCCCCCAGAGTTCCCCAGCCCCCTGCACCCCCCCAGACCCCTCTGAGCCCCCCAGCCCTGCACCCCTGCCAGACCCCTTTGCACATGTGTCATCTCCCGCAGCCCCCCACGCCATAGGAGCCCGGACCCCCTGAGCTCCCACACCCCCAAACCATATCCCACACCCCATACCGCACCCCAATACCGTAATCCTCCCTGTACCAGAACCTCCCGGGCTCGTACACCCCTGCACTCCCTAAATCCTCCCACTGCACCCCTCTCCTGCACCCCCACAGCCCCCCCAAACCATCCCGCTCACACCACGCCCCTACAGCCCCCCCTACATCCCCACCCCTCACGCTCCCATCCCATCACTCCCGTACCCCCACACCGCCCCCACAGCCCCCCCAAACACGGCAGCCGCACTGGTTGTCTCTCCTTTAATAGCTGTCCCCGCGGGGGGGTCCCCGCAGCACCCCGATTGTCCCTCGCGCCCCCACCCCGCCGCCACCCCGGGGGGCACCCAGGCGGCCCGGCCGCCCCGGCACAGTTTCGGGGGGCCGGTGGAAGGGGGGTGTAAACATTATTGGGGGTCCCGGCCCCCTCCCCCAGAGTCACCCCGGGGCAGCGAAGCACCGTTTCCTCCTGGTGGTTTGTTTTTGGAAAAGAATAAACTTGGCCAAATTCCCCCCAAACCCTGTTTCGGGGGGGTTAGGAGGGGCAGGGGGGCACGGGGGAGCCCCCCAGGGCGCCGTGCCGGAGGTCGATGGGGTGTCGGGGGATGCCGGCGGACTCCAGCGCCAGTCCCCGCACGCAGCCCGAGATGCCGGAGCTGAACTTGCCGCCGGTCAGGGCGCGGGGGTCGGGGGCGCCGCCTGCGGGGTACAGGAGGCGATGGGTGAAGGCACGGCTGGGCCCGCCCCCCTCCGGCCCGGGACACCTGCCCAGGTCTGTCCTGTGTCCCGCCAGGTGTCCCCACCCCATGTGCCACCACCCAGGTGTCCCATCCTGAGCCTCTCCCTGCCCCCTATCCTCTGCTCCACCCCGTGTCCAGTCCGTGTCCCATCTCATGTTCCACTGGTGTCTTATCCCAAGTGTCATCGCATGTCCATCCCCTGTGCCACCCCATGCCTCACCCCATCTATCCCACATCCATCCCATGTCCCATCCCATGTCCATACCATGTCCCATTCTGTGTCCCATATCCCACCCTGTATCCATGTCCCACCCCACGTCTTTCCCATGTCCCACTCCATGTCCCTCCCGTGTCCCACCCCATGCCCATGCCACATCTACCCCGTATCTGTGTCCCACCCCATGTCCATCCTGTGTCCCACCCTGTATTTGTGTCCCACCCCATGTCCAGCCCCTGTCCCACCCCATGCCCATCCCATGTCCCATTCTGTGTCCATGCCACATCCCACCTTGTTTCTGTGTCCCCTCGCATGTCCATCCCATGTCCCACTCCATGTCCATGCCATATCCACCCCGTATCTGTGTCCCACCCCACGTCCATCCTGTGTCCCATTCTGTGTCCATCCTGTGTCCCACCCTGTATCTGTGTCCCACCCCATGCCCATCCCGTGTCCAACCCCATGTCTATCCCATGTCCCATTCTGTGTTCATGCCATATCCCACTTCATGTCCATCCTGTGTCCCACCCCATGTCCATCCCCTGTCCCACCCCACGCCTCACCCCATCTACCCCATATCCACCCCATGTCCATCCCACGTCCATCCCACACCCACCCCGTGTCCATTTGTGCCCCAACCCATGTCACCCCATGTCCCCCCGTGTCCCCAGTCCCACGTACCCACGTAGATGCTGCCCTCGGTGTTGGCCATGACGTTGGATCCGGGTGATTCCCCGCTCACCGGCTCCTCTCCATCCACCTGGAGCTGCCCACGCCGGCCCTCCCTGCGGGGCACCGTCAGCACCTGCACCCCCTGCCCCACCCCGTGCCACACCCAGACCCTGCCCACCTTCTTGTCACCGTCAGCACCTGCACCCCCTGCCCCACCCCGTGCCACACCCAGACCCCTGCCCACCTTGTCACCGTAACCCGGTGCCACTCGCCGTCATTGACGGGGTCTTCAGAGGTGATGGTGGCCTCGCCGCTGCCCAGCTGGTAGCTGTGGGTGGCACGGTGTCAGTGTGCAGGGTGTCAGTGTGCAGGGCACCTCGGGGGGCACCCCGTGGGCTCAGGGGTGCCACACGTCACCCCATGGTCCCCCCTCACCTGAACACCAGGTGCCCATCCTTCAGCCCTAGGCCAAGGAAATCTTTGGCTTTTCCGCCCTCACCGGGCTCCTGTGGGCACAGAGGGGGGTGAGCAGGGGGCACACGGACCCCCAGCCCGAGGGGTCCCACAGGTTGTGCCCCCTGTCCCCCTGTCCCCTGTCTCACCACGCCGTGCCACAGCAGCAGCCCCTGGGCGCTGCGCGTCCGCAGCTCCAGCTCGATGGTCTCGGGAGCCTCGGGGGGGCTGCAAGGGGAGGAGGTGATGGGGGGCAGCACCCAAAATGGGGGTGGTGCCGTGGGGAGGAGCGCAGCACCCCAAAAATGGGGGTGCTATGAGGGGGGGGTGCAGCACCCACTCGGGGTGTCCTGTGTCACTCACCCACGGGGGAAGAGGTGCCCAGGGAGGGCCAGGTAGGAGCCGTCCTGGAATGCGGCGCTGAACTGTCCGGGGGCGTCTGCGGGGAGATGGGGGGTCAGGGGGATGGGAGGAAGGGGGTCCCACCTGCATTTTGGGGGGAAAAAGGGGAAATGGGTGCAGGGACCCACCGCCACCCCCGCTGCCCTCCTGCCAGTCCTGCTCCAGCTCTGCCAGCGCCGAGCCTGCGGGAGAAAAAGGGGTAAAGGGGGGACATGAATCACCTTGGTGTCCCCAAGTGTCCCCCCAACACGTCCCCATGTGTCTCCAGTTGTTCCAGGCATCCCCAAGTATCCCCCAAGTGTATATCCTCAACAGTGTCCCCAGGTGTCCCCCATGTCCCCAGGTGGCTTCACTTATTCCCAGGTACTCCCCAAGCGTGTGTCCCTGCCATGTGCCCAGGTGTCCCTCTGTGTCCCCAGTCAATCCCCAAGGGTCTCCAGGTATCCCCAGGTGTCCCCCCCATGTCCCCAGGTGTTTCCAAATGTTGTCATGTGTCCCCATGTATGTCCCTAAGTGACCTCCTTCATGTCCCCAGATGTCTTCCCCTGTCCCCAAGTTTCCCCACATGTCCCAAACCATCTCCAAGCGTCCCCAGATATTTCCAAGCATTCCCCAAGTGTGTGTGTCCCTTGTGTCCCTTGTGTCTCTGGGTGTCCCCATGTCTTTCCTTTGTCACCCCCATGTCCTCCAGTGACCTGAGATGTCCCACTGTGTCTTCAAGAGTCCCCAGGTGTCCCCCCATGCCCCTCCATGTGTTCCCCCTCGCTGTGCTGGCAGTGTCCCTGCATGCTCCCTGTGTCCCCAGGTGTCCCCAAGTTGTCCCCCCATGTCCCTGTGCTATCCCCTCACGGTGCTGGCAGCGGGCCCCGCTGTGTCCCGGGGGGCAGTGGCAGGAGCCATGGACACAGGAGCCACCGTGCAGGCAGGGCCGGGACGGGTGACAGCCTTCGGCCTCCTCCTCCTCCTCATCCTCGCAGCGCGGGCCTGGGGACAGCAGGACACGGTCACTGCAGGTGACAGGTCAGTGTGCACGGCACACATGGGCACGGCCCGTGGGGCACGCCGGGCACAGGTGTGTGCACTGAACAGTGCGAACTGAGTGTGCACACACATGGCACAGGTGTGTGCAGTGAACAGGTGTGAACTGAGTGTGTGCAAATGCACAGGAGTGTGCAGTGAGCAGTGTGAAATGTGCATGTGCACATGGCCCAGGTGTGTGCAGTGAGCAGGTGTGAACTGTGCACACACACAAAATGTACACACAGCGCACACACACACAGGTGCAGTGCATGTGCACACATACAAATGCACATGCAGTACACACACACTGCACACACGCATACACACATGCAGTAATGCAGATGCAGTGCACACACGCATACACACATGTGCAGCACACACATGCAGTAATGCACACGCAGTAATGCACACGCGCTGCACACATACATACACACATGTGCAGCACACACGCGGTAATGCACACGCACTGCACACACACACAGCGTACACACGCACACACATGCAGTAATGCACACACACACATACACACAGAGTAATGCACACACTGCACACATACATACACACGTGCAGAACACACACGCAGTAATGCACACACTGTGCACACACACACACATAGTAATGCACACACACTGAACACATACATACACACATGTGCAGCACACACACGTGCAACACACACATGTGCAGTAATGCACACACACTGCACAGACACATACACACATGCAGTAATGCACACACGCAGTAATGCACACACAGCACACACATGCAGTAATGCACACACAGCTCACACAGTAATGCACATGCAGCGCACGCACACACACGTGCAGCACGCACATGCAGTAATGCACACGCAGCAATGCACACCCACGTGCAAACGCCCCCAGCCCAGCCCCGTGTCCCCGCTCTCACCGCGGCTCCCCGGCCGGCACGGGGCGCGGTGGCCGCAGGGCCGCACCCCCCGGCTGCGCAGGAACCGCTCCCGCAGCTCCAGGCGCTTCCCGCTGACCGACACCTGCGGGGACACCGCGGGGACACCGCCACCATCACTGTCACCGCCCTGCCGCCGGCGGCACTGCCCGACCGGGACACCAACGGGGACACCAGTGAGGGGCACCACTCCAATGAGGGGACATCAACAGGGGACACCAATGGCACCGTCACCCAGCCACTTCCAACCAAGGGGACACCAAGGAGAGACGTCACCAAGCCGGTGAGGGAACTCCAACAAGGGGATGTGAAGGGAAGTCGCCTCTCCAATGGGGTCACCTCCCAACCAAGGGGACACCGCCAACGGGGTCATCTTCCCCATGAGACACCAAGAGGGGTCATCCCACCAACAAGGGGACATCAGTGGGGGTCACCTCCCTTTCCACCATGTCCCCAGTATGGGGGAATCCCCTCCCCACCTGAGGGTTCCCCTGCCCTCCGAGGGGACACAAGGGGGTCTCACCTCTCCGATGCAGCCGCGGAAGGAGGCGTTGGTGGGGGGGCGCAGGGGGGGCTCGGTGCCCCCCAGGTACAGGGGGCTGCGCAGGTTGAGCCCCTGGCTCTTGCCGGGCGAGGAGCGTTTCACCGGGGCGGCATCGTCCACCACCAGTGTCCCGTCCTTGTGGATCCGCTCAGCTGTCACCCAGTGCCACTGGCCCAGGGCCACCGGCTCTGTGCTCCGCAGCACGGCCGGGCCTGTGGGGACAGGGGGTAGTGTTATGGGGGGTGACAAGGGATACTCACGGACCTGAGATGTGCCCTGGGTGATGCTTGGGGACCAGAATGACTCCCAAGGGCCCCAGTGACATTTGGGGACCCCAATGGTGCCAGGGGACCCTGCTGTGGCTCAGGGACTTCTTTCATGCCAGTGAACCCTGGTAATGCTGTGTCACCCTGTCACAGACACGTTTTATGAAAAATCCTTTCCTTAGGATTTTTTCCTCCTCAGAAGCTGAGAGGCCTCAGCAACAAAATGTAAACAATGGTTATCTGCTGCTGTGGAATGCAACAGGTGCATCTGTGATCGGTCTCATGATTGTTTCTAATTAATGGCCAATCACAGTCAGCTGGCTTGGACTTTCTGTCCAAGCCACAAGCCTTTGTTATTAATTCTTTTTCTATTCTTAGCTGCCTGCTGATGAAATCCTTTCTTCTATTATTTTAGTATAGTTTTAATACAATATATATCATAAAATAATAAATCAGCCTTGTGAAACATGGAGTCAGATCCTCATCTCTTCCCTCATCCTAAGACCCCTGTGAACACGTTCACATCACCCCCTCACTCCCACAGTCCCCGGTGCCACCTGTCCCCAGTGTCCCCTGCCCCGTGCCACCCACCTGAGCCCAGCTCGTAGCGGAACTCGAGGTGGCCACCGATCATGGCCAAGGCCACGTAGTCCTCGACAGGGGCGGCTTTGCCAGCGCTGAAGAGCAGGAGCCCATCGGGAGCCAGGGGCAGGAACTCAACCTCCAGCCGCAGCTCGTGGTGCACGTTGGTGAGGGGCGGGTACGAGACGAAGGCTCCCTCCTCATCGAACGATGGCACGTTCACCACCTCACCTGCACATCCCAGTCAGTGCCCAGTGTAGGACCTCACCATCCCCAGGGTGAGACCTCCAGCCCCATCTTCAGAGCAACACTCATCCACAGCCTTCATCCCCAGGGTGGGACAACATCCATCCATCCATCCATCCATCCATCCATCCATCCATCCATCCATCCATCCATCCACCATCCATCCACCATCCATCCATCCATCCATCCACCATCCATCCATCCATCCATCCATCCATCCATCCATCCATCCATTCATCCATCCATTCATCCATCCATCCATCCATCCATCCCCAGCCTCTATCCCCAACCTCCAACCCCACAGTGTCACCCAACGTCCAACCCCATGGTGAGACCCAACCTACATCCCCAGGATGGGACCCCAGCCTCCATCCCCATGGTGCCCATTTTCCTGGCTGGTCCTTACCTCTTGCCAGTGTCCCCAAGGTGGTACCCAGCCCCATGCCATCCCCATGTCATCAGGGCAGTCCCAGCCATGTCCCCATCTCCCTGGAGTGGTCCCCAATCCCACAGCCACTTCACCAAGGTGGTCCTAGCCATGTCCTCATTTCCCTGGGTGGTCCCCACCATGTCCCCATGTCCCAGGATGGTGCCAGCAGTGTCCCTGTGTCGCTCACCCTCGGTGCACCTCTCTCCAGTCTTGCCCAGGTGGCACCGGCAGGTGTAGCCCTGCCCGTCCGGCCTGTTGACGCAGGTGGCATCAGGCCCACACGCCTCTGTGGGGTGAGAAGCCATGAGCACCCATCCTGAAGGGACCTGGGATGATGTCCCCGTGGAGGGAGTGGCGTCACCTACCCGGGTGACAGTGCAAGGCCTGTGAGTACTCGCAGTTGCTGCCAGTGAAGCCGTGGGGACATCGGCAGACGTAGGTGCCGCTCTCGTCGTCCTGGCACACGCCGCCGTTCTGGGTGAGGGGTGACACGGGTGTCAGCATGGGCAGGGATGGGTGGGCATCACCTCCTCCCCTCCAAACTCACCTGGCACGGCCGGTCCTGGCAGGTGGGACAATTGGTGACACCGTGTGCCTGCAGGTCCATGTCCCCAAAGGCCACATCTTCGCCTTGGATGCGGAGCTGGCGCACGCAGCCTGTGGGGCGGTGGAGATGGGCAGAACTGTCACATGATGCCCAGCACCCCCCTCAGCCTGGTGCCCCCCAAAACCCCTCACTCACCCATGAAACCCCGGCTGAGCCCCGTCTTTGCCACAGCGCCGATGTCGGGGTACCCGCCCAGGTACAGCTCCTCGTTCAGATCCAGCCCTTGGAACTTCCCCTGCAGGCACACGAGGGTGGGCACCAGCTCCAGCCCCCTGACCCCCTCCCCACCGCCCAAAGTGGTACCTGGGAGGTGCCGTTGACAGCCGGGTGCCCGTCCAGGCCCAGCGAGCCCCAGGTGAGGTTGCGGAGCAGCCGCACTGTGTGGTACTCGCCCAGCCGCAGCGCCGTGGGGTGCCGGATGGTGGCCATGCCCGAACCAGCATCAAACCTGGTTTTATGAGGGTACAAGGGGTGTGGGCATGTGCTGGCACCCATCTCCCACCTCTCCCCTACACCCTCTCATAGGTCTCACCTGAATTCGGGGCGTCCACCCACCAACCCGAAGGAGATGAAGTCGGCGCCGCTGTTTTTTCCGCTGCCCATTGTACAGGAGAAGACCTGAGGGGTGGCAGGGGGTCAGATGGGACAGTCCCCATCCTGAGATGGGGGACACATCCTAGGGGACCCCGAAATCCTCCCAGAATGGAGCAGAAATCCGCCATAAACTGGAGGCTCTCAGATGAATGGAGAATGGGAGATAAGGAGGGCAAGTGGAGCATGAGAGGAGGGGAGGATGAAGGCAGGGAAGGGAAGGGGAAATGATGGAGGGGACATGAAGGAGGACACAGAGGACACTTGGGGCACACAGGCTCACCATCAGCAGCATCAGGTCGGAAGGTGATGAGGATCTCAAACCTCTTGTAGGCGTCCTTGATGGTGGGCAGGGGGAGGAAGGAGCGGGGCGACTGCCCAAAATAGGGGACCACGTGTTCTGCAGGAATGGGAGGGTAAGGAGGGACGGGGCACACCACCCCTGCCCCCATCCATCCATCCATCCATCCATCCATCCATCCATCCATCCATCCATCCATCATCCAACATCCATCCATCCATCCATCATCCATCCATCCATCCATCCATCCATCCATCCATCCATCCATCCATCATCCAACATCCATCCATCCCTCTGTCCTCACCTTGGACCTTCAACACGTAGTAGGCTGTCTGCTGGCCGCGGTGGTTGGCAGCCACACAGGTGTAGACACCGGCGTCCTCGGGGCGCACGGCCGGCAGCGTCAGCACGTTCCCCTGCACCCTGGCACCCGCTGGCAGCTCCCCATCCAGCTGTGGCACAACAGAGGGGTTCAGCACCCCCAAACAGCCCCCACAACCCCTGCCAGGCCCACCCTCCACCCCTCCACCGTACCTTGCTCCAGGTGATCTCCGGCACTGGGAAGCCAGATGCCAAGCACGGCAAAACAGCTGCTGATCCAAGGGACACCTCCTTCACCTCCGGCTGCCCGGCGATTTGAGGAGCGGCTGGGGACACACAGAGGAGTCACCAACCTGCAGGGACACGCTGTGTGTCCCCACCTCTGCGTCCCTGTGCTCACCTTGCACGTGGAGGATGACGTGGGACTGGACGGTGCCCACGGCGTTGGTGGCGGTGCAGCGGTACTGCCCCGCATCCGCCCGCTCCACCTGCTCCATGGTGAGGGTGCCGGCACGGATCAGCACCCCGGGGCGGATGCGGCCCCCCACTTTGCTCCAGGTGACGTGGGGACGGGGCTCCCCCAGGCCCAGGCACTCCAGCTCCACTGTTGTCCCTGCCAGCACCGTCTGCACCGCGGTCCGGATGTTGATCAGGGCCCTGGGGAGAGCTTGGGGGACAGTGGGGATTTGGGGTGAACCTCCGTCACAGGGAAGCATTGCAGTCTGGCAACAGAGTGGGAGATAGGGAGAAAAGGGGTTCCTGAGGGGATGTGGGACAATTGGGGTGGCTGTGGGAATGGGGAGAGGTCAGAGGTGTTGGGAGTCCTTGTAAGAATGTGAGACTTGGGGAGTACCAGGGTGGTCATGGCTGTGGGAAGAGATAAGGGGCACTGGGGTGTACCTGGGTGTGGAGGGAGACTGATTGTGTCGGGGTGTCCACAGGCATGGGGAAGGGTGGGAGTACTGGGGTGCCTGTAGACTTGAGGAGAGATTTCAGGTCACCCTGGGCATTGGGGGCTATCAGGGTGCCTGTGTGTGTGTAGAGAGATGGAAGGTGCTGGGTTGCCCCTCAGTGGGGGGACATGGGGGTCCTGGGGTGCCCTTGGTGGTGTGGGGCAGATCAGGGGGTAGACGTGTCCCCTGGTGCTGGGGTGATGCTCCTACCCTGGACAGTGAGGGTGGCCCTGTCCTCTGCCTGCCCGCCTGGGCCACTGGCCCGGCACACGTACACGCCCTGCGCCCCCGGCGCTAGCTCCGGCATCCTGCGGGGACACAACCAGGGTGAGGGACCCCACGAGGGATCAGCGAGGGGGCCCCACCTCCCTATCCCATGTTCCTTACCTCAACACTCCATCCCGCACACTGTGGGTGGGGGGCAGCTCCCCATCTTCCTTCAGCCACTCCACATGGGCACGGGGGTCCCCGGAGACAGAGCAGGCGAATTCCGCAGTGCCACCCACCCCCTTGACGAGGCTCCCTGGTGTCACTCGCACCACCAAGGGACCACCAGCAATGTCCCCACCTTCACCAGCATCACCTGGAAGGGATGCAGAGCCCCTGTGGTACCCAGCAGCACTGTGGGGTGCAGAATCCCAGTGGTACCCAGCAACACCAGGATAACTGGGGTGGGATGCAGACCCAACGGCAGCACCCAGGGGTATGTGGAGCCCCGGCGGTACCGGAGAGCACTGGGATCACCTGGGCAGGATGCAGAGCTCCAAGGGCACCCATCAGCAATTGCCAGCACCCAATGTGGAGCACAACCAGTACCCAGGCTGGGATGGGCTCACCATGAACAGCCAGGCGGGCGAAGGCCTCGGCGGTGCCGACGTGGTTGGTGACGAGGCAGCGGTAGGTGCCGGCATCGGCAGGGGCGGCGGGGCTGAGGCGGAGGAGGCCGGCACGGTGGGCCACGCGTGCTGAGAGGCTGCCATTCACCTTGTCCCAGGTGTAGTGTAGTGGGGGCGTGCCATGGGCCAGGCACTGCACCTGCACCGCGTCACCGGCCCGCACCACCGCGTCCTCCGGGAGGATGGTGGCATATGGAGGTGCTGCAGGATGAGGGGAGATGTCAGCCATGGTGGAAGGGTGCAAGGAGGGTGGTGGTGAGGGGTGTAGGGGGTGTGGAGGTGGGCGTGTGTTGGGGTGGATGAGAGCTGGATGGATTCATGAGGAATGGGTGGATAGAGGAGTGAGAGGAGACAGAGATATGGATGGGTGGGATCGGCAGGAGTGATGGATGAAATCAGCAGGAAGGAAGGGATGGATGGATGGATGGATGGATGGATGGATGGATGGATGGATGGATGGATGGATGGAAACCATGGATGGAATTCATGGATGGATGGATGGATGGATGATTCGAGAGTTTGAGAGGAGATGGCAAGTTGGGTGTGTGTTGAGATGGATGAGATAGATGATACACAAGGAAAAGATGGATGCAGGAGTCAGGAAATGCAGAGTTGGATGTGAGATGGAAGGATTGAATGATGGATGAATGCACCAGGAAGGATGGATAAATTTGAGGGGAGATTGAGAAATTAGTGTATGCTGGGATGGATCACATGGATGCATGCACAAAGAAGAGATGTGTAGAAGAGTCAGGAGATGGATGTGAGCTGGGATGGTTGAATGATGGATGAATCCACAAGGAAGAGGCAGGTATGTGGGTGGATGGGTCAGTGATTGGCAGAGTTTGAGAGCAGATGGTGAGTTGGGCATGTGCTGGGATGGATGATGCACTAGGAAGGGATGGATGGAAGGGTGTGAGAGGAGATGGAGAGATGGCACGCACTAAGATGAATGAGAGATGGGTGGATGCACAAGGATGAGATGCATGGAGGGGTGTGAGAGGAAACAGAGAGAGGAATGTCAGCTGGAGTGGGTGTGCAACGGATGAGTCCACCAGGAAGGGATGGATGGAGGGTGTGAGAGGAGATGGAGAGATGGATGTGAGCTATGACAGATGAGGGATGGGTGAATTCACGAGGAAAAAATGGATGGAAAAGAAAGGATGTGGGGAGATGGGTGTGTGCTGGGATTGATGAATCCACAAGAAAAAGATAGATGGAAAGGTGTGAGCAGAGATAGAGAGATGGACATGAGCTGTGATGGATGACTGATGGGTGAGTCCACAAGGAAGGATGTTAGAGTAAGGAGACAGAGAGATGGGTGTGTGCTGGGATGAATGAGACGGATCCATGAGGAAAAGACAGAAGAAGAGATATGAACAAAGATAGAGAGATGGGTTTGAGCTTGGATGAGCCATGGATGGATCCATGATGAATGGATAGATGGATGGATGAGAGTGCAGAAGTGGAGAGGGACATGCACACGGATAGGACAGGCAGGTGGACACACCCATGGGAAGGGTTGGTGACGGAGCTTGAGAGGAACTTGAGAGGAGGAGAAGGATGAGTGCTGCAATGGAGCAGCGTGGTCCCACGAGGAAGGGCTGGATGTAAGGGTGAAGGTGGTGACGGAGGTGGCCACAAGCTGGGGAAGGACAGGTGATGGCCACAGCGGAGGTGGCAGCAGGAGCCCAGGAGCACCCCAACCCCTGACTGTCCCCTTCTTACTCATCACATCGAGAGTGACGAAGGCTTCGGTGGAGCCGAGGGGGCTGCTGGCATTGCAGATGTACTGGCCCGAGTCCTGCTGTGCAGCACGAGGGATGACCAGGCTGCCATTCACCACGCGGTGCTGCCAGGGCAGGGGTGCCCGCAGCTTCGACCACTCGATCCGAGGCGCTGGGTCACCTACGACCACACCGTGCCCATCACCGTGGTGCCAGGTACTGCTCAGAACATCCCCTCTCCAGGGATGTCTGTACATTTCCCTCCAGGCTCCCCATACCTCTGGCAATGCAGACCAGCGTGGCGGTCTCCCCGGCCACCACGGTGACGGCGGATGGCACGGTGACCTCGGGGGCCCCGGGGTGCCGCTCTGCTGACTCCACACTGACATCCACCCGTGCCTGTGCTGAGCCCAGGGCACTGTGCGCTGTGCACACGTAGGTGCCGGCGTGCTCCGGCTTGGCTGGTGAGAGCTGGGGGAAACAGGGTAGGGGTGAGCACCAGGCACTCCTGGGTGCCTGTTGAAGATTGCAATGCAAGTTGTTTTCTATTACCATCTGTATGGCAGATTATCTTTGTCAAGTGGGCAGTTTGCTTTATCTCTCTCTTTGAGTGACCACAATCACACCTCCCCCTGGAGGGGACATTGCTGATAACAGCTCTTGAATGTCACTGCATGACTGATAAGAACTATAACATCCCATTGGGAGATGCTCCGCCCAGAGGGAGGAGCCAAGCATTGCAACCCAGATATAATCCAGGTTTTTGAGACACCAGCACAGCTTTCTCCACAGGATTCCCCAGAGGAACAGCAGCTGCCTCTTCTTCCACTGGATTTTCAGAGGAAGAATACATCCTTCTCTACAGGACCCCCTTGCTCCAGCAGAACCACCCCTGACACTGCAGGAGGGCTGCAGCCACATTTCCAATGGGACTGCCACCAACACCCTGACCCACAGGGTGTCAGGTTGGGTTCTGACTCTGTCAGTGTTGTTTTGGTTTACTGCATTGTTTATTTTATCCTTTATTTTTTTTTCCTTTCCCTATTAAAAAACTGTTATTTCCTGCTCCCATATTTTTTGCCTGAGAGCCCCTTAATTGAAGTTATAGCAATTCAGAGGGGTGGGGAGGGTTTACATTCTCCATTTCAGGGGAGGCTCCTGCCTTCCTTAGCAGACTCCAAACCAAGACAGTGCCTCACTGTGCCCCCTCACCTGCAGGATGGCCTGGCTGTCCATGTGCAGCAGCGTCTGGTGCTCCACCTTCTGCCGGGAGCCCAGCCGGCTCCAGCGCACCAGCGGCCGTGGCTCGCCCCGGCCCAGGCACTCCAGGCTCAGGGATTTGCCTTCCTTCACTGTCACGGGGCCTGGTGGCATCACTGACACCGTGGGGGCACCTGGAGAAGGAGGAGGGCATTGGGGTGGGGACTGGGACACCACCATGAAGGGCAGCTGGAAGGAGCCTGGCCATAGGGGCACCCATCACCCTGGGAGCATTGGGAGCATAGGAGGACATGAGCACGAGTGTGGGGATGGGGACACAACATCTCAGGAGCTTCCAAAGCCCATGGAGGACACCTGCATGGGGATGGGGACATCACAACTCCTGGGGCTCCTAGAAGGACACCAGCATGGGGACATGGGCACCACCACTCCAGGAGCACCTGAAGCATGGAAAGGAGATGGGGACAGGGACACCATGGATGACATGGAGGACACCAGCATGGTAACAGGGAGACCACCCTGAGGGCACAAGGAGGACATGGGGATGGGGACACATGTGCTCTGAGGACACCTGGAGCACATGGAGAAAGGGACAGGGCCACCCTGGCCACCTCATACCTTGCACCACGAGGTTGACGACGCTGCTGGTGACGCCGAAGCGGTTGGAGGCCACGCAGTGGTAGGCGCCCTGGTTGCCCACATGGGCACCGCTGATGGAGATGACCGAGCCATTGGCACTGATCTTCACATTGTCTGGGCAAGGAGGAGCCATCAGCACCAGGGCCACCCTGGGGACCACGCCAGGGCCACCCTGGGGACCGCCATACCTTGGAGGTGTTGGCCAGGCCCCATACGCCAGGTGATGTTGACAGGCCGGGCGCCATCGTGAACGCGGCACTTGAAGGTGGCATCTTCACCTGGTGCCACCGCCATGCTGTGAGGGTCGATGGAGATGATGGGGCTCTGCAAACCTGTGGGGGACAAAGGCACAGAGAGGCCACGAGGTCACTCACATCACCCATCTCCCCTCTGCATCCTCCCTCACCCTGTGGCTGCACTCACGGTAGCTGGAGCTGTCACGGGAGGTGACAGTGACAGAGACACTGGCCTCACGGAAGACACTGCCCGTGTCAGCCCGGCACACGTACTCTCCTGAATCGGCCACCGAGAGCTGGGACAGCCGCAGCCGGGACCCCGAGATCTGGGGACATCATAGCAGAAGGTGGTGGCATCACCCAGCAACGCGCAGCAACCAGCATCCCCCACCCCACCAGTGTCCCCACCCACCTGGTGCTTGGCTGGCAGGGCCCCACCACGCTTGTACCAGGTGATGGTGGCCTGTCCCTGGCCGGCCACCATGCAGTCCAGGTCCAGAGTCTGTCCCTCGGTGACAGAGGACGCCGAGGACTCGATGCGGATGGGTGGCGTGATGCCGGTGGCTGCACGGGCAGGGTTGAGGGTGAATGGCCCCAGTGGTCCCTGACACCAGTGGGACCCTGTCCCCAGGAGGGTGGCACTCACAGTGGGATGGGTTGTCTCCGTCATCGATGGTGACAATGAGGGATGTCTCCTGCGTGATGCCACCCGATGTCACCCGGCACACGTACTCCCCTGAGTCGGCTGCTGTCACCTGGGGGATGCGCAGGCGAGTGCCTGACACCTGGAGGGAACGGTTAGGGGACAAGTCAGCACCGTAGAGCAGGAGATGGGACAAATTCAGAGTGACCCTCCCCTGCCACCTACCTGGTGGCCAACAGGCAGGGAGCCACCACGCTTGTACCACGTCACGGTGGTGGGGCCAGACCCTGCCACCACGCAGTTGAGGTCCAGGGTCTGTCCCTCGGCGATGGCCGAGGACAAGGACTCGATGCGGAGGGGCTGGGAGATGCCAGAGGCTGGGGGAGGACAGGGAAAGGGAATGTTCATCACCAAGGTGACACCTGACTGTCCCCAAGCGCTGCCCTCTCTCACACTCACTGTAATAGCTGTTGGCACTGCTGGGCACGGTGACAATGACAGATGCCTCCTGGGTGACGCTCCCCAGGGTCACGCGGCACACATACTCCCCTGAATCAGCCACTGCCACTTGGGCAAGGCGCAGGCGGGTCCCTGTCACCTGGGGACGTGACAAGTTGGAGACACATCAGCACCTGATGCAGGGTTGTGGCCTGCAGGGCAAAGCCACCTCCCCCATGTCCCACCTGGCTGTTTGGAGGCAGAGCCCCCCCACGCCGGTACCAGGTGACTTGGGGGTGACCTTGTCCTGCCACCATGCAGTTGAGGTCCAGCGTCTGTCCCTCGGTGACAGCAGCAGAGGAGGTCTCGATCCTCACTGGTGGTGTGACACCAACAGCTGGGGGTGGCAGTGGGGTCCATAGGGTCACCACAGTGTTCTCACCATGTCCCTATGTCACCCCTCACCCATCCCAGTACCATAAGAGGAGCCAGCTCCAGTCTGGATGGTGACAATGAGGGATGTCTCATGTGTGGCACTGCCTGATGTCACCCGGCACACGTACTCCCCTGAATCAGCTGCTGTCACCTGGGGGATGCGCAGGCGGGTGCCCGACACCTGGAGGGGTGACACACATGAGAACGGGCACATCAACCCCTCAACACCACCAAAAATCCCTTTTCCACCCCAAAATGCTCCTCAGCGTCCCCTACCTGGTGCTTGGCTGGGAGAGCTCCCCCGCGCTTGTACCAGGTGACAGTGGCCTGTCCCTGCCCGGCCACGATGCAGTTGAGGTCCAGGGTCTGTCCCTCAGCCACGGAGGAGGACGAGGACTCGATGCGCACCGGAGGGGTGACACCAACAGCTGGACACAGAGACAGCAGGGTCACCTCAAGGACTGCAGCACTGCCCCCCAGTCCTCAGTCACCTCCTCCTGTCCCCACTCACGGTAGGTGCTGGCACTGCTAGGCTGGATGGTCACCATGATGGAGATCTCCTTGGTGGCCGTCCCACTGGTCACCCGGCACACGTACTCACCCGAGTCAGCTGCTGTCACCTGCAGCAGCCGCAGCCGGGAGCCAGACACCTGTGGGGAGGGGACACAGGGGCCATCAGCTCTGGCAAGGGGTCATCTGGGATTGCACAGGGCCACTTTGGGCTTGCACGGGCCACCTGGGCTTATATGGGGTCATTTGGGCTTCCTTGGCATCACTTGGTCTTTCATGGGGTCACTCAGGCTACCATAGTCACGGGGCCGTCTGGGCCTGCCCAGGACCAGCCAACCTTGCATGGGATCATCAGGACTTGGATGGGGTCCCCAGGACTTGGATGGGCCACTTGGTCTTGCCCAGAGCTGTATGTCATCCCTATCTTCCCCACTTGGTGACATCCCCTTGCCATGTCCCCTACCTGGTGCTTGGCTGGGAGGGTTCCCCCGCGCTTGTACCAGGTGACAGTGGCCTGTGCAGGGCTGGCAATGACACAGTTGAGGTCCAGGGTCTGTCCCTCAGTCACAGGGGATGACAGGGATGACGACTCAATGCGCAGTGGGGTCGTGCTGCCTGGGGCTGGGGACAGGAGGTGGGTTAGAGATTGTGACCACCACCATGTGTGTGACCCTCCCAGGGACACTGGGAGCGGTGTCACACTCACGTGGGTAACCTCTCGTGCTCCCTGTCCCCACTCACAGTAGGCACTGGCACTGCTGGGCTGGATGGTCACCATGATGGAGGTTTCCTTGCTGGTGGCCCCAGTGGTCACCCGGCACACGTACTCGCCCGAGTCAGCCGCTGTCACCTGCAGCAGCCGCAGCCGGGAGCCAGACACCTGTGGGGAGGGGACATGGGGGTCACAGGGGACACTTGGGCTTCCATAGGGCCATGTGGGCTTGAATGAGACCACTAGGGCTTGAATGGGGACACCTAACCTTTCATGGGCTACTTGGACTTGCATGAGTTACATGGGCTTCCATAGGTCACCTAACTTTTCATGGACCACCAGGACTTGCATGGGGTTTCCTGGTCTTGTATGGGGTCACTTGGCCTTATAGTGGCCATCTGGGCTTCCATAGGACCATCTGCATTCGCACAGGTCACCTAGGCTTGCTCAGGGCCAGCTGGCCTTGCATGGACCAACAGGAATTGGATGGGCCACCTCGGCTTGCCCAGAGCTGTTGGTCAACTGCATCCACCCCCTTTGGTGACATCCCCTTTCCGTGTCCCCTACCTGGTGCTTGGCTGGGAGGGTTCCCCCACGCTTGTACCAGGTGACAGTGGCCTGTGCAGGGCTGGCAATGACACAGTTGAGGTCCAGAGTCTGTCCCTCGACCACGGCAGAGGATGGAGAGTCGATGCGCAGTGGAGTCGTGTTGCCCGGGGCTGGGGCTGGAGACAGGAAGGTGACACCAATGAGGACCTCACCAGTATGGGCACCTGAGCCATGGCTCAGTGCTGTGACACATGAGGACTTCCTGCTGGCACTGCCACCCCCTGTCCCCACTCACAGTAGGCGCTGGCACTGCTGGGCTGGATGGTCACCATGACCGCGCTCTCCTTGCTGGTGGCCCCGCTGGTCACCCGGCACACGTACTCGCCCGAGTCGGCCGCTGTCACCTGCAGCAGCCGCAGCCGGGAGCCAGACACCTGTGGGGAGGTGACACAGGGGTCACCAGAGACACCTGGGCTTGCACACAGCTTGCATCAACCCCAGCCACCCGTCACATCATCACCCTCTGTTTCCCCTACCTGGTGCTTGGCTGGGAGGGACCCCCCGCGCTTGTACCAGGTGACAGTGGCCTGTCCCTGCCCGGCCACGATGCAGTTGAGGTCCAGGGTCTGTCCCTCAGCCACGGTGGATGAGGATGCCTCGATCCGGACAGGGACACCTGAAGCAGGTGGTCCTGCAGGGGAGGACAGAGCTGTGACCATCTGTTGGGAACCAGCTGCTCCCTGCAGTGCTGCTGAGCCCAGTCTCACCATAGGATGCGCCTGATGCAGCCACGACAGTGACAATGACAGATGCCTCCCGGACAGCGGTCCCCAAGCTGGCCCGGCACACATACTCCCCTGAATCAGCTGCAGTGACGTGGGGGACACGGAGCCGGGACCCTGAAACCTGCAGTTGGCGACATCACGCTTTGGTGTCACACAGCAGGGGACAGGGCAGTGTTTGGGGTGCTGCCCACCCTGCTGTGCCCTACCTGGTGGCCAGCGGGCAGGGAGCCGCCACGCTTGTACCACGACACGGTGGCAGAGCTGGGTCCTGCCACCACACAGTCCAGGTCCAGGGTTTGCCCCTCGGTGACGGATGGGGACGAGGACTCGATGCGGACAGGCGGTGCCGCCCCTGTGGGGAGCAAAAGGGGCAACAAAGGTGGGTTGTAGCCCCCAAAAACCATCCCCAAACACCATTGGTGTCCCTCACCCTCCTCACCTGGCACCACAGCCACCTCAATAGCAGCATGGGCCGTGCCAGCAGCGCTGGTGCCCACGCAGAGGTAGATGCCACCATCAGCCGGTGTCACAGCAGGGATGACGAGCGTGGCGATGTCACCGTGCTCAGCGCGGGACTGTGGCACGAGGGTGGGTGTCAGTGGCACCTGTGGTGCAGCCACACCCCCTGGAGCACCCACGGGTGGCAGCACCCTGCTCACCTGCGGCGGCAGAGTGCCCCCCTGCTTCTCCCAGGTGATGGTGGCAGTGGGGGTCCCCGAGACCCGGCAGTAGAGCCGCACTGTGGAGCCCTCCTGCACCTCCGTCCGCTCCGGGCTCACCTGCACCTGTGGGGTGCCTGCTCCTGTGGGGAGGGGGATCAGGGAGGTGCTGGGGGCAGTGGCGGGATGGGGACAATGGGGGTGACATGAGTGATGCAGACGATGAGGGTGAAGGGCACCGGGGGATGATGGAGGTGATGGGGGACAATGAGAGTGATGGAGATGGTGGAGATGATGAGGACGATAAGGGTGATGGGAACAGTGGAATCATGGTGATGACAGAGACTATGGGAGTGATGGGGGTGTTGGGGGCAATGGGGACAATAGGGTGAACACAGATGATGGAGATGATGAAGATGATGAGGGTGATGGGAACAATGGAATGATGAGGGATGATGGGGATGATGGGGGATGATGGGGGATGATGGAGATGAGGGGACAATGGGGGATGAAAGGGAAGAAGAGAACAGTGGGGACAATGAGAGCGACAGGGATGGTGGGGACAATGAAGGGTGTGAATGGGAGGTGACACAGACAATGGTGGTCATGATGGGGTGATGAGATGATGGGATGGTGGGGATGGACAATGGGAGATGAGGGTTATGGGGATGATGAGGATGACAGGAATGATGCACGCCATGGAGACAATGTAGATGGACAATGGGGATGATGGGGATGATACAGATGGTGGGTGATGATGAGAGCAAGAGGGGTGACAGGGCCAATGGGGACAACAGGGGTGATGTATATGACAGCAGTGATGGGAATGATTGGGGTAATGGAGATGATGGAAGTGATGGGGATGGGGGTGATGGGGACAATGGGGTGACAAGGATGACAGAGATGACAGGGATGATGGGGACAGTGGGGTGACTGATGATGAAGATAATGGGGATAAAAGGGACGATGGTGATGCCACTCACCTTGCACGTGGAGGAAGGCTCGTGCCGTGTGCTGCCCGGCGCTGCTCCGTGCCCGGCACTCGTACTGCCCGGCATTGGCGGGTTCCACCGCGGGGAACCGCAGCGTCCCGCCCTGAACCACGGCCTGTGGTGGCAGCGCACCTGCAGGGACACGGCCTGCCATCACCCCTGCTCGCTGTGTCCCCCCACCCGCTCCCGGTGTCCCCCCGTCCCCAGCGGGCACCTACCGAGCCACTCAAGGCTGGGCTGGGGGCTGCCGGTGCCCACGCAGCGGAACTCGGCCGGCTGCCCCGGTGCCACACTCAGCTGGGCTGGCTCCACGGTGGCGGTGGGAGCGCTGGCGGTGCCAGCTGCGGTGAGACCCGGGTTGGGGGCTTAGGGCTGGCCAGGCTCCCCAGTGCTGTCCCCAGGCGGTTGGAAGCGGGGCGGCGTGGCACAGCCAGCAGCAGGGTGCACGTGGAGCCCTGGCATGCAGTGGGTGAGGGAGCATGCGGACCCCCAGGAACTGTCCCCTGGTGACTTACCCGGTCTGTGCCCCTCCATGAACTCAACGGGTCCATAGAACATCTGAGTCTTTGAGGCAGCTGCAGGAGGGAGTGGGTCTCAGGGGAGTGTGACCATCACCCTGGAGTCCAGGCACCAAACCTGCCCACCATCCTGGCGTGCAGGCACCAAACCTACCCATCACATTGGCATCTAGGCACCAAACCTGCCCATTGCCCCAGTGTCTGGGTGCCAAGTGTGCCCGCCACTCCAGTGTCTGGGCATTCAATGTCCCCATCACCCCAGCATCTGGGTACCATCACCACAGAGCCAGGGTGGTGAGTGTGCCCATCACCTGAAGGACTGGGCACCAAGCAAACCCATCAGCCTGGTATCCAGGCATTGACTGTGTCCATCACCCTGGCATCTGGGCATCAACCTCCAAACAGCAAGCGTGCCCATCAAACCCAGCACCTGGGGGTCAAGTGCAACCACCACACCTTGCCTTGGCACTGTGTGCACCCATCACCCTGGTGCTGCCCACCACCCCACGGGCACGGGGTGAGGCACAGTGTGGGGGCTCACCCTGCACGTAGAGCGTGGCGGTGCCCTGGTCCATGTCCAGCATGTTGGAGCCGGTGCAGACGTAGACCCCAGCGTCCTGGGGCCGCACGTTGCGCAGCGTCAGGATCCCGTTGAAGTCCACGGCTCCCGCCGGCAGCGTGCCGTGGTTCTGCCGAGTCCACACCAGGGTGTAGGCAGGAGACTGGGGGGCAAAGATGGGGAGGTCTGAGGCTGCTGGGATGGGCACATGGCAGGGCACATGCCCAGCTGTGGGACAGGTGGCACCTGGGATGGGATAATGGGATGGGATAGGCAAAGGGAAGAGGATGGGATGGGATGGGATGGGATGGGATGGGATGGGATGGGATGGGATGGGCAAAAGGGAAAGGATGGGATGGGATGGAATGGGATGGGATAATGGGATGGGGTAAGAGGATGGGATAACGGGATGGGATGGGCAAAGGGAAGACGATATCCAATGGAGCTACATAAGGACCCAAGAGGGCTTGAGGGACCCATATGGGCATAGCGGTTCCTGTGCTCTGGATGTCCCCATGAGTACATTCTTGGGTGTCCTTTTGCTCTGTAGGACCAGGTGGACACCCAGGGGTGTCTCCACACCCTGAATATCCCTGCACACACCCAGGGGTGCCCTGCAGCCCCCCTGCCATGCTGTGCCCCCTTCCCCTCACCTTGCTCTTGGCGGTGCAGACGAAGGTGACATCGGCGCCAGGCTGCACCCGCTGCACCCGCTTCTCCTCCACGGTGACGGTGATGGGCTTGTCGGGGGTCTCTGCGCCCATACAGAGAGGTGAGCCCCACTCCTGCCTCCCCTCCGTGCATGTCCCCCCCTCTCGGTGACAACGACCTACCGGTGACAATGACCTCGGCGCGGCTGGCATTGCTGTGCCGGAGGTTGCGGCAGGAGCAGACGTAGACGCCGGCTTCAGAGGGCTGGATGCTGGGGAAGTGCAGCTCCTCACCTGGAGGGACACACAGGTGACACCTCACACCTTGGGGACACCCCGATGTCCCCCCACCCCCGGAGCCACCCAGTACCTTGGTGGCGGCTCTGGGCGCCCTCGGGCAGGGGCCGCCCGTCCTCTCGCACCCAGTGGTAGTAGAGCGGCGGGTCCCCGGCGGCGTGGCAGCGCAGGGTGACAGCGCTGCCCTGCGGCACCGCCGTGCGCTGGGGGTGAACGCGCACGGCCAGCGCCGGGGGCGGCCCCGCGGGGACACAGCCCTGGCCCCGCACCGTGGGGTCACCCGTGTAACCGGGGGCGCAGCTGCGGGGAACAATGGGGGTTTGAGGGAGCCTGGTGGGGTGGGTGCTTTGGGGTGTGTATGGGGATGGGCATTTTGGGGTACACAGGGTGGGTTTATTGGGGTGAGCACATCATGGTGAGTACATCAGGATGAGTATAGCAGGTATAAGGGTGGGCACTTTGGGGTATCTCCACTGCGGTGAGGCCATCAATGTGGGGTGGGTGGGCTGGGGTGGGCGCTTTAGGGTGTTTGGGGATGGGCATTTTGGGGTACACAGGGTGGGTATAATGGGATGAGCACATCAAGGAGAGTACATCAGGATGAGAATAGTGGGTGACTGCGTCAAGGTGGGTATGAGGGTGGGTACTTTGGGGTATCTCCACTTGGGTGAGGCCATCAAGGTGGGGTGGGTGGGCTGGGATGGGTGCTTTTGTATGTGTATGGGGATGAGCATTTTGGGTGGGTATATCGGGGTGAGCATATCACGGTGAGTACATCAGGATGAGAATAGTGGGGTGGTGACTGTGTCAAGGTGGGTATAAGGGTGGGCACTTTGGGGTATCTCCACTGGGGTGAGGCCACCAAGATGGGGTGGGTGGGCTGGCATGGGTGCTTTGGGGATGAGCATTTTGGGGTACGCAGGGTGGGTAGATTGGGGTGAGCACATTATGGTGAGCACAAACACATCAGGATGAGAATAGTGGGGTGGTGACTGTGTCAAGGTGGGTATGAGAGTGGGCACCTTGGGGTGTCTCCACTGGGGTGAGGCCTTCAAGGTGGGGTGGGTGCTTTGGGGTGTGTATGGGGATGAGCATTTTGGGTGAGCACATCATTGTGAGCACATCATGGTGAGCACATCAAGATGGGTATAGCAGGGTGGTGGTGCATCAAGGTGGGTATAAGGGTGGGCACTTTGGGGCATCTCCACTGGGGTGAGGCCATCGGGGTAGGTGCACTGTGTATTGGGGTGCTTATGTCAGGCAAAAATCTGGGGTGAGCTCATAAGGGTGAGTACATCGGGAAGGTGAAGCAGGAGAACATTGGGGTGGGTGTATTAGGATGGGTATTTTGGGGAGCACTTTGGGGTGGGTCTGTAAGGGGAAGGCTGTCAGGGTGAGTATATTGGGTTGCATAAATTGGGGTGCATATGTCGGGGTGAGTACACAGAAGTTCTTTAGGATGCATGTATTGGGGTGAGCTCATAGGGGTGAGCACATTGGTGGGTACAGTAGGAGTGTATTGGGGTGGGAATGTGTGGGTGGATAAATGGGAGTGAGCCCATCAGGGTATGTGAAGGTGAGCCAATGAAGGTGGGCTTTGGGGATAGGTATATAAGGGTGACTCAATCAGGGTGAGGTTTTGGGGTGGATATATGGGGGTGAACACATCAGGGCAGGTAGAGCAGAGTGGGTATATGGGGGTGAGCCCATGAAGTGGGTTTTTGGAAGGTATATTGGTGTTGGTTCTGGCAAGGGGTATATTGGGATGGGTTTTTGGGGTGGGTATATCGGGGTGAGACCATGGAGTGGGTTTATAGAGGGGTATATTGGGTTGGTGAGGGGTATACTGGGATGGGGTTTGGGGGTGATCCCACGGGGTGGTTTTTGGAGGGGTATATTGGGGTTGGTTCTGGCAATGGGTATATTGGGATGGAGTTTGAGGGTGAGCCCATGGGGTGGGTTTGTGGGGCAGGTTTTGGGGTGCCAGCAGCCTCACCGCTCGCAGTACTGCCCGGTGTAGCCCGGCTCGCAGGCGGTGCAGCGGTACCCGCCGCCGCCCAGGCTCTCACAGGTCCTGGAAAACCTGCGGGGACAGACCAAGGTGAGGGCAGTTCCCTTCCCTGGCACCCAGCTCCCCCAGCCCAGTGCAGGCACCCACTGGTTCTCGGGGTACGGGAGGGGACAGGCGCAGGGCTGGCAGTCCTCGGGGGTCCCGGCGGTGGCATCCCCGTAGAAGCCGGGGGCGCACTGGTCACAGAAGTCCCCTGCCGTGTTGTGCAAGCATCCCTGGGGGACAGTAGGGGCACAGATCGGGGTGTCAGGACTGGGCCAACACCACAGCTCCCCCCAGGAGGTTTGGGGACGTGGGGACTTACGGAGCAGGCGCCGCTCTCGGGGTGGCAGCTCTCGGAGTGGCCGTTGCACTCGCACAGCTCGCAGTGGCCCAAGTAGAGCCCCCCGCCCGTGCGCGTGTACCCGGGGGCACAGTCCTGCAGGAGGGACAGAGCTGGCACCCCCACAGCCTGGGCACGGGGCTGGGCAGGGCTGGGAGGGGGCTTGGGGGACAGATGGATGATGGTGGGGGTGCTGGGGGTGATGAAGAGTGATGGGGGTGATGGCAGCAATGCTGGGGGGAGGGTGGGGGAGTGATGGTGATGATGGGGGGAGGCTGATGGGATGATGGAGAATGATGGGATAAATCCTCCCTGCTGAAGGGAGAATTAAGGGATGATGGGGCTGATGGGGGTGATACTGAGGTGATGGGGGGTCTGGGAATGGATGGATGATGATGGGTGGGCTGGGTGGGGGGGTTGATGGAGGGTGCTGGGGGTGGTGCTGGGTGGGAGTATGTAGGGTTGATGCTGGGGATGATGTGGAGTCATGGGGGGTGATGATGTGGTGTGATATGGGGGGTGATGGGAGAGTGATAGGGGGTGCTGGGGGGATGCTGGGGGCTGATGGGCAATGATGGAATTGCTGGTGATGATGATGGTGCAATGATGGAGGGATGATGGAGGGTGATGGAAGGTGATGAGGGGGTGATACTGTGGGGAGAATGGAGGGGTCACAGGGGTGAGGCTGGTGGGGTGATGGTGGGTTTGATGGGGGATGAGAGGGTAGAGGGATGATGATGGGGTGTGATGATGGGGGATGATGGAGGGATAGGGGGATGGAGGGTGATACCGGCCATGATCGGGGAATGCTGGGGTTGATGATGGGGACAGTGATGAAAGGAGTGATGGTGGTGATGGAGGGTCACCCAGGGCTGCTGGGGGATGATGAGGAGCTAGTGGGGAGGAGGGTAGGGAGGTCATGGGGGTGTCGGGGTGACACTGGGAAGGCTGGGCTGGGCTCACCTGGCAGGACAGCCCGTGGTACCCAGGGGGACAGCGACATTCCTCCACCTCGGGGGCGGGGGGCAGGCCAGGCTGGGGGGGCACGGCCGTGTCCATGGCCACGTCGGCGATGGCGGCCGCGGCCGTGCTCGTGGAGTAGGTGGCTCGGATCAGGATCTCATCCAGGTCAGCCAGTGCCATCAGCAGGTGCTCCCGTGTTGCTGGCTGCCCGTCTGGCCGCTGCCAGTATTGCTGCAGGAACAGGGGGTGAGCAGGGGACACGCTGTGGCAAAGGGGGACATTGGGCACAAAGGCTGCCCAGCACCTCCTACCTCCCGAAAAATGATCTCGAAGGCCTGGGGGGTCCGCGGGGACAGGTCAGGCTGGTAGGCCACCAGCGTGATGTCATTGCCCTGTGGACAAGGGGGACAATGGGGACAAGGGGGTCAGGGGGTCCTGGTGTCACCCGGTGTGCCCCTGTGCCACCCCAGCCAGCACCCCCTTACTGTGATCTGCACGTCGGCGTCGGGCAGGGGCGCTCCCTGTCCCCCCGGGGTGAAGGTCAGGGTGTAGCGCAGCCGACCGCCGTAGGAGCCCACCTGGGAACACAGGGATAATGGGATAACGGGATAACGGGGTAGTGGGATAGTGGGATTATAGATTATGGGGTTATAGGATAATGGGATGGAATAATGGGATGGGATAATAGGATGCGATGATGGGATGGGATGGGAAAATGAGATGGGAAAATGGGATGGGAAAATGGGATGGGATTATGGGGTAGGATGGGATGGGATGGGATAATGGGGTGGGATTATGGGATGGGATGAGACAGGATGGGGGGATGGGATGAGACAAGATAGGATGGGAAAATGGGATGGGATAATGGGAAAATGGGATGGGAAAATGGGATGGGATAATGGGATTATGGGATGGGATGGGATAATGGGGTGGGATTATGGGATGGGATTATGGGATGGGATTATGGGATGGGATTATGGGATGGGCAAAGGGAAGAGAATGGGCATGATGGGGACAGGGATGGGGACGGGAAAAGTGATGAGATGAAATAGGGATGAGGAAGAGGAGAAGGAAAAGAGGGGAAAGTGGAAGGGGAAAAGGGAAAGAAAGAGGGTAGGGATGAGGAAGGGAAGAGGATGGGGGAGGGGAGGGGATGGGGAAAGAGGAGAAAGAATAGAATGGGGATGATGATGGGAACAGAGGATGGCACAGGGTAGGGATGAAAAAGGCAAAAATTAGGAGAAAATGGGAAAAGGGAAAACAGAAGGGGCAAAGGGGAAAAAGACAAGGTAAAAATAGGAAAAAGGGAAGGGAAAGGGGAAAAGGAAGAAAAAAAAGAAGGTCAGAGACAAGGAGGCTGTGCCCAACCTCTTCCCTGACAGTGCCCGGGGTGCCCATGGGGAGGGGGTGCAGCCCCTGGTGGGGCATTCCCATGGCTCCCATGGGCACCCCTGTCCTCCCGGGCTCACCCTATTACCTTGTCCCCCTGGTACGGAGGTGGCAGCTGCCAGTAGTAGGAGTCAGGGGGCAGCTCCCCGAAGCGCTCGTAGCTCAGGTGGGGCTGGGGGTGCCCCGGCTGCACCCCAAAGCCGCTGTCCACGCGGGTGCTGCGCTGGCGGTTCACCAGGGCGAACCCCTGCGCATCCCCCGCGGCAAAGGACGTCCGGATCTGCGGGATCGAGGGGTGAGAGGGGTGTGGGACAGGTGGGGACACCCTGGGGACGTGTGGGGACAGGAGGGTTCGCTCACAGTGCCGCGGGCGTAGGCAGTGCTGGTGCAGTGCTGAACGATGCCCATGCAGAAGCAGGGCAGGCACCCCGCTGGCTCATCCCCGCTCAGGTGGAAGTGGTGGGGACGGCACGTGGCACACTGAGGACCTTCCACGTTGGCCTGCGGGGGAAGACAGCGCGGTGACATTGCCCTGTCACCCTGCCTGGGGTTGGGGACACACGCACAAGGCTCACCTTGCAGTGACACTGCCCGTTGGCATCGCAGCCCTCGCCGGTGCTGCCTCGTAGGTCACACTGGCATTGTGCACCGGGGACACCTGGCACTGAGGGGTGACACACAGTCAGCCACAACCCCTCTTAGTGCCACCACAGTGCCACCACTTTGTCCTGCCCTGTGACACTCACCTCGGCACGGCTCTCCCCGCAGCGGGTCCCCCACGTACCCGGGCAAGCACCTATGGGGGGAAAACCCAAATGAGGCAGTGAGAGGAGCAGTGACCCCAAAAACACCCCCTGCCCCAGCCCAGTGTCCCTGTCACCTCTCGCAGAGGCGCCCGCTGTGCCCTGGGGCGCAGGCACTGCACGTGGGCTGCCCATCCGTGTCCTCAAAGCAGATCTTTGTCACCCTGTGGAGGGGACAAAGGGACAGGTGACACCCAGGCAGTGTCCTCAGGGATGGGACAGACCAGGGAATGGCACCTACTGGGTGTCCCCGTGGGGTCCATAGCAAGGACAGGGCTGGCAGTCACCGCGGGTGGCATCACCGTAGTAGCCAGGCTGGCACTTGTCACACTGGGGACCCTCCGTGTGGTCCCGGCAGCCCTGTAAAGAAAGGGGGTGATGGCACCGGTGTCCCTGCCATGGGAGCTCCTGGGCAGTCCCCTGGGTGTCCCCAGCTGACCTGGCAGACGCCGGTGTCAGGGTGGCACTCGCTGGCATGGCCGTGGCACTGGCACGGCTCGCAGGTGCCCAGGTAGAGCCCGGCGCTGCTGCGGGTGTAGCCGGTGTCACAGTCCTAGAGGGGACAGTGGCAGGGGGTGGGACACAGCTCAGCATCCCCGCAGTGGCAGTGAGGGGACCCGAGGGTCTCACCTGGCACGAGGCCCCGCGGTACCCAGGGGGGCAGGCACAATCCTCCACCTCCAGCGCGGGCGGGCGGCCGGTGGCGTGTGGCACTGCCACGTCCAGGGTGACATCGGCCAGTCTGCGGGGCCAGAGGGGATGTCCCGTCAGCACTGCCCTGCCACCCTGCTGTGTCCCCTCCTGTCCCCACCAGGAGCTCACCTGCTCTCCTCTGGCTGCTCTGAGTAGGATGCCCGGACCATGAACAGGTCCACGTCGGCCAGGGCCATCAGGAGGTGCTCGCGGGTGGCATCGTGCCCATCTGCGCGGCGCCAGGCGGCCTGTGCCACACACCGGGGTGACATGGGGGCTGCCATACCCCACTGCACCCTGGGGCATCCAGGGTGACCTCCCCATGGCAGCCAGTCTGACCCTGGGGCCCCCAGACCACCCATCCCCAGCACCCCTCCATGACCCCTCTGTGGGTGTCACACAGGGACCCTCTCACCTCACGGATGGGCACAGTGACAGTGGTGGGGACACCAGCCGGGGGGGTGGCACTGGAGAAGTGCTCCAGGAGGATGCCATTGCCCTGGAGCAGCACATCAGGGTGCCGAGAGGGCAGAGGAGCGCCAGCTGGGGCCCGGTGTGTCACCGTGTAGCGCAGCTCCCCGCCGTACGCTGTCACCTGTGGGGACACTCAGCATGGCTCGGGGCCACCCACTCCCTGAACTGCATGGTGGGGACACGGAGAGGCACAGAGGTGTCCCCAGAGCGGCTGTGTCACCTTGTCCCCGGTGAAGGGTGCGGGCAGCACCCAGTAGTGAGCGCCCCGTGGCAGCTCTCGGAAGGCGTCGAAGCGCAGCTCCCGCGGGGACACGAAGTGTGGCACTGCCCCTGCCAGCCGCGACCCCGACAGGTTGGCCAGGGGCAGCGGGGCCGAGTCCTCAGAGCTGAGCAGCACCTGGCAAAGGGATTGTGGTGGGCATGGCATGGCATGGCACCACATGGCATGGTGCAACGTATAATGGCACGTCACTGCACAACACAGCAAGACATGGCAAGACATGGCAAGACATGGCACAACATGGCATGGCATGGCATGGCATGGCATGGCATGGCACTACTATGGCATGGTACATCAAGACAATGACAAGGCATGGCATGCCATGGAATGGCACAGCAAGACAATGACAAGACATGCCATGCCATAGCATGGAATGTCAGGACAATGACAAGGCATGGCATGGCATGGCATGGCATGGCATGGCATGGCATGGCATGGCATGGCATGGCATGGCATGGAACATCAAGACAATGACAAGACATGGCATACATGAAATGGCACATCAAGACAATGACAAGACATGGAATGGCATGGCATGGAACATCAAGATAATGACAAGACATGGCACCATGGCATGGAATGGCATGGCATGGCATGGCACATCAAGACAATGACAAGACATGGCATACATGGGATGATGTGTCAAGACAATGACAAGACTTAGGATAGCCTGGCATGGAACATCAAGATAATGACAAGACACGCCATGGCATGGAATGGCACATCAAGACAATGACAAGACCTGGCAGCCATGGCCCAGGATGGCCCGGCCTGTCCCGTGGGTACCTGGTGTCGGTGCCAGGCGGAGCTGGCGCAGGAGCGGGACAGCCCCATGCAGAAGCAGGGCAGGCAGCCCGCGGGGTTGGCAGCGCTCAGGTGGAAGGTGCCAGCGGCACAGGAGTCACAGAGCCGGCCACGGACGTTGGACTGGGGACACAGGGTGGGCACGGGTGAGCAGGGAAATGGGTGGGACTGGCACAACATGGCATGGCAGCGGGTGGGATGGATTGGGGGGGCTGGTGGGATGGGGTACCCCAGGGACCAGACTGGGTGCCATGGGGGTCACACTGGGTGTTATGGGGGATTGGAGTGGGTCACATGGGGGATGGACTGGGTGCCATGGGGGGTTGTCATTGTCATTGGTGCTGGGGGGATTGGATTGGGTGCCCCAGGGATCAGACTGGGTGTTATGGGGGATTGGAGAGAGTCCTTCTGGGGAAGTTGGGCTGGGTGCCATGGGGCAGGGGATGGGATTGGTGCTGGGTGGATTGGACTGGGCACCACAGGGATTGGACTGGGCACCATAGGGGTGGGACTCACTACCATGGGAGAGTGGGACTGGTTGCCTCAGGGAATCTGGGTGCCATGGGGTAGAGTTAAGATGGCTGCTAGGGCAGGGACTGGGTACCTGGGACCAGGCTGGTGCAGTGGGGGATGGCAACACCCAGCCCCGTGTTTTCCCCCTCATTGTCCCCACCAATATTGCCCCACTGTCCCCCAGCCCCCTGCCCTCACCTTGCAGCGACAAGTGCCACCCGCCTCGTCCTGGCCCCCGCGGGCATCACACTTGACGAGCTCCTGGCCTGCAGGCAGCAAGGGTGAGGATGGGGGGCACCCAAGGGTGCAGGGAACCCCCAACCAGCACCCTCCACTCACCAATTGGGGTGCACTTGCCACCCGGCTGGATGGGGTCTCCCTCGTAGCCTGGGGCACACCTGTGGATGGGTGGGGTGATAGGTGGGTGATGGGTGGGTGATGGGTGGGGGTGTCAGGTGGGGGCGTTATGGGGAGGGACCCCCCCACCCACCTCTCACAACGGCGACCAGCATATCCAGGGGCGCAGGCATCACAGGTGGCCTGGCCATCTGTGTCCAAAAAGCAGGACTCCGAGAACCTGTGGGTGACAATGATGGTGACACCAGGGCGTGGACATCAGGGGCAGGTCCCTGGGGTTGGCACCCACCTGCGAGATGGCTCTGTGTAGGGACAGGGACAAGGGTGACAAGCGGTGGCTGTGCCCTTGGTGGCATCGCCGAAGAAGCCAGGCTTGCACTTCTCACACTGGGGACCCTCCGTGTTGTGCTGGCAGTTCTGGGAGGGGGACACAGGTCAGAGGGGAGTGGTGATCCTGTGCTGTGTCCCTGTGCCCTTGTCACCTCATCAACCCCTCATCCTTACCAAGCAGTGCCCAAAAACGGGGTCACAGGTGCTGGAGTGGCCGTGGCAGCCACAGCCAGAGCAAGTCCCCAGGTAGGGTCCCCTTGTCACCCGCTCAAAACGGGGGGCACAGCGCTGGCACGACAGCCCCGTGTAGCCCACGGGGCACCTGGGGACAGAGCAGTGTGACAGTGGCATCACAGCAGCAGTGGCACTGAGCCCCTGACCGTGCTGCCAGTGCTCACCTGCACTCCTCGACGTCCCCAGCCGGCCCCAGGCTGGTGTCTGCAGTGCTGGTGATGTCCATGGCCACGTCGCTGAGCCCCACGCTGGCCATGCGCCCGTCATACACTGCCCGGATGAAGATGCCCTCCAGCCCCTGCAGCACCAGCAGCAGCAGCTCCCGGCTCACAGGGGCACCCTGCTCGTCCTCCCAGTGATCCTGACAGGATGGTGACAGCAGTGTCACAGCAGGGTGATGGTAATGCTGGCATCACCCACTTGCCACCACTGGCATCAGTGCCCATCATCAACATCACTGCTACCAGCATCACTCACTCGCCACCAGCATCACCCACTCGTCATCAATATCTCCTTCCTATCCCTAGATTCACCCACCCACCAGTAAAACCAGCACCACCCACCCTTTATCTTCATCACCACCGTCACCACCACCAGCATCACCCACTTGCCACCAGTACCACCCGCCCTTCATCAGTATCTCCCGCCCTTCATCAGTATCTCCTTCCCATGCCTGGATTCAGCCACCCACCAGTATAACCAGTGTCACCCACCCCCTCTCTGCGTCACCACCATCACCATTGCTCATTCATCACCGCCACCATCATCACCCACTCATCCTCATCATCACCACCCATCCCCAGCATCATCACCCACCCATCCTCATCATCACTCACCCATCCCCAGCATCATCACCCACCCATCCTCCTCATCACCACTGGCATCACCCACCCAACCCCAGCATCACTCATCCATCCCCAGCAGCACTCATCCACCACCACCATCATCACCCACCCATCCCCAGCATCACCCACCCATCAGCACCACCATCATCATCACCCACCCATCACCACCCACACCACCTCCCCACCACCACCACCACCACCCCTTCTCACACCCACCTCGGTGAGGGGCACGTGCCGCCGGTTGAGGACGTCAGGCCGGGTGTCCCCAGCCCGTGCCCGCAGCTGCCGCCCGTGGCCCCGCAGCAGCACGTCGGGGTGGGCGGTGGGCTCGGGGGGCCCCCGGCCCAGCCGGTACCGCACCCCGTAGCTGAGCGCTCCCCCGTAGGCGTCCACCTGCCAGCACAGCGGGCTGTCAGCGGCCGTGCCACCGGTGTGCCCAGCCCTGCCCCTGCCCCGGCATCACCTTGTCCCCAAGGAAGGGCTCTGGCAGTGCCCAGAAGGCGTCCAGCGCCAGGAAGCGGCGAGACAGGTCCAGCAGCTGGAATTCCTCAGTGCCCACATCCACGTGGAGCTGGGTGGCTGAGAGCACCGGTGCGGATGGCGCTGCTGGCACCGTCACGTTGACACCTGCAAGGAAAACGCTCAGCCCCTGCTGCGTCCCTTGTCCTTGCCCAGCCCCTGTCCCCTGTCCCCACAGCTCACCCTTGAAGTCGTCGGGGCGGTTGAAGCGCAGGTGGAGGCGGTGGCGGTGCCGGGTGGTGGCACGGCAGGAGGTGGTGACACCGAAGCAGAAGCAGGGCAGGCAGCGGGATGTCCCTGTCACCTGGAAGTGGCCCTCGGGACACGGCCCTGTGGGAGATGAGACAGCGGGTGATGGTGACAGTGCCACGGTGGGGTTGGTGGCACGGAGCAGGGAGGGGTGGCTCACCGGGGCGCGTGACGGTGAGGATGCTGTCAGGGATGCCGAACACCATGCCCAGGGTGTTGATGGCCTCGCAGGTGTAGGCGCCTTGATCAGCCTCCTTCACGTCCCGGATTGTCAGGGTGCCCTGCCCAGCCTCGCTCACGATCGACACCCTGTGGGGCACGTTTGGTACCCAGAGCCTGGCACAAGCGGAGCCCGGCACAGCCGGGAGCCACACACACCCTGTGCCCGGCACACGCAGCACCTGGCACAGCTGGAGCTCTGCACACCCAGTATACCCAATAGCCTGGACACCCAGTGCCCTGCACACCCAGGGCCCCACAAACCCAGTACACCCAGTGCCCTGCACACCCACACCACCTGATACTGGGCACAACCGGTGCCCTGCACACCCAGTGCCTGCACACCCACACCACCTGATACTGGGCACAACCGGTGCCCTGCACACCCAGTGCCTGCACACCCACATCACCTGATACTGGGCACAACCGGTGCCCCATATACCCAGTACACCCAGTGCCCTGCACACCCACACCACCTGATACTGGGCACATCTGGTGCCCCACACACCCAGTACACCCAGTGCCCCGCACACCCAGTGCCCCACATACCCAGTACACCCATGCCCAGCCCCAGCCCAGGAGCCTATTCCCACCGCATGACACCGGATTACACCCCGACCCCGCCCCTATCTCAAGCTCCTCCCACCTCAAAAGTCCCGCCCACATCATAATTACAACACTCATTTGCCAAACCCCGCCCACTCACACCACGCCCTGCACATAAGCCCCGCCCCCAGGCTGGTCCCAGCACCTCAGCCCCCAAACAAACCCCACCCACACAGACCCCACCCCAAAAAGAAGCTCCTCCCTTCACAGACCGCAGCCAATCACAAGTTCCTCCCGTGACAAGCTACGCCCCTTCCTCCAATCAGCAACCGGCACCCCTTAGGCCCCGCCCCCGTCCCCGCCCACCTGTGGCTGCTGGGGGTGTGTCCCCAGTTCAGGCGCCAGGTGACGATGGGGGTGGGGACACCGGTGGCCACACAGGTGAAGGTGACGGTCTGGCCTGGCACTGCCCTCACCGACTCCCGCGGCAGCGTCACCACCTGTGGGGGCACTGCCACCGCCGCCCAGTCAGTCATTGTCACCGCCCGGGGGACAGGGACACTGCCACCGCCACCCAGTCAGTCATTGTCACCGCCACGGGCACCACGGGGGACAGGGACACTGCCACTGGCACCCAGTCAGTCATTGTCACCGCCACTGCCACCACCGGGGGACAGGGACACCGCCACTGGCACCCAGTCAGTCACTGTCACCGCCACGGGCACCACTGGGGGACAGGGACACTGCCACCACCGCTACCCAGTCATTGTCACCACCACGGGCATCACCCACACCGCACAGCACCCCCGGGGGACAGGGACGCTGCCACTGCCACCCAGTCACTGTCACCACCACGGGCACCACCAAACACAGTGTCCCCAGTATGGTTCTGTGGCACTGGCTTGGGCATAGAGTCCCCAGCCCAGTGCCATGGCACAATGTCCCTAAACACAGTGCCACCAGCCTGACACCATGACACAATGTCCCCAGCCCTCTATAGTGGCACGAGGCCCCCGGACAGTGTCCCCAGCCTGGTGTCACAGCAGAGGCTCCCCAGCCCAGCTCAGACACAGCCCCATACCCTGAGGACAGCTCGGGCACAGTGTCCCCATCCTGGTGCCACGGCATCACTGGCACACCATCCCCAGCCCAGCAGTGGTCCCCATGTCCCCTCTGGTGTCACTCACCACATCCAACCTCGTCGCTGCGGTCGGGGCAGTCGGGCTCCCTGTCGCACTGGTAGCTGGCTCGGATGCAGGTCCCGCTGGACACACACCGGAATTCCGCCGGCCCACAGGCCGCACCGGGCGCCTTGGTGGCTGCAGGGGGTGACACACGGTGTCAGCCGTGTCCCCACAGTGTCCCCGTGTCCCCACGGTGTCCCCGAGCCCCCGCACTCACGGCAGTCGCTCTCGTCGGAGCCGTCGCCGCAGTCGTTCTCGCCGTCGCAGCGCCACAGCTTGAGGGCGCAGTGCCCGTTGGCACACTTGAACTCGTTTGGCTCGCAGGGGGATGGGGTGCCTGGGGGGGCACGGGGCAGGTCAGCACCCAGAATCCCAAAATCCCAGGGTGGAAAACACCTTTGAGATCACTGATGACCCAACACCGCCTTGTCACCCAGACCGTGGCACTAAGTGCCACATCCTGGCTTTCCTTAAACACTCCCAGGGATGGTGACTCCACCACCTCCCTGGGCAGCCCCTTCCAGTGCCCAGCCACCCTTTCTGTGTGGAGCTTCTTCCTAATGTGCAGCCTAAACCTCTCTGCACACCTCAGGGCTGTGTCCTCTCCTCCTGTTCCTCGTTCTCTGGGAGTAGAGCTCATCCCCACTGGGCTGCACCTTCCTCTCAGGGAGTTGTAGAGTGAGTGACAAGGTCCCCCCTGAGCCTCCTTTTCTCCAGGGTCAGGAGCCCAGCAGCTCACTCAGCTGCTCCTCATAGCTCTTGTGTCCCAGACCCCTCACCAGCCTTGTTGGCCTGCTCTGGACAAGCTCCAGCCCCTCCACGTCCTCCTTAAATTGAGGGGCCCAGAACTGGACACAGCACTGGAGGTGCTGCCCATCACAGGGGAAGAATCCCTGCCCTGCTCCTGCTGGCCACACCATTCCTGAGCCAGGCCAGGAGCCATTGGCCTTCTTGGCCACCTGGGCACACTGCTGGCTCGTGTCCAGCCTGCTGTCCACCAGTGTCCCCAGGTCCCTTTCTGCCTGGCTGCTGTCCCCAGCCTGTAACACTGCAGGGTTTTTGTGGCCAAAGTGCAGAACCTGGGATTTGGTCTTGTTAAACCTCACACCAATGGATTCATCCCTTGGATCCAGCCTGTCCAGGGCCCTCAACCCTCCAGCAGATCCACACTCACACCCAGCTTGGTGTGGACCTCAATGCCCTCACCCAGACCATCATTAAAGCTGATTTTTACTTTACTTCACCACAACTGGGCCCAACGGGGACACATCTGGTGACCCAACACTGACCGCCCCATCTCCCATCACCCCACCAGCCCTTCCCAGCCTGGCACGGAGCACACCAGCCCAAGCCATGCCCTGCCAGCTATTTAGAGCCCCCCAAATCCCCTGCGCACCCCCAGACCCACCGCAGGCGTCCTCGTCGGAGCCGTCGGCGCAGTCGCGCTCTCCGTCGCACAGGTAATCCCTGGGCACGCAGCGCCCGTCCCTGCAGGCGGCCTCGCCCCCCTGGCACCCCCCGGGCGCTGGTCTGGGGGGCCGAGGGGTGAAGGGGCGCAGGGGGGACGCCGGGGTGGTGCCCACGGGCGCGGTGCTCAGCGGGCGCGTGGTGGCGGCCGGGCGGGCGGTGCTGGGGGGCGGCCGTGGGGACGGCTCTGGGGGCAGAAAAAGGGGGTTAGCGGGGGATTTAGGGGGGAAGAGGGATTTAGGGCTGGAGGAGAGGGGCGCAAGGGGGGTTTATGGGGGGGTTGTAGGGGAAAAATGTGGTGCAGGGGGGTTATATGGGGGGAAAAGGGGTGTGAGGAGTGTTTATGGGGGCATGGGGATAAAACGGGGTGCAGGGGGGTTATATGGGGGAATAAAGGGGTGTGAGGAGTGTTTATGGGGGCATGGGGATAAAACGGGGTGCAGGGGGGTTATATGGGGGGAAAAGGGGTGTGAGGAGTGTTTATGGGGGCATGGGGATAAAACGGGGTGCAGGGGGGTTATATGGGGGAATAAAGGGGTGTGGGGAGTGTTTATGGGGGCATGGGGATAAAACGGGGTGCAGGGGGGTTATATGGGGGAATAAAGGGGTGTGGGGAGTGTTTATGGAGGTGATAGGGGTAAAATGGGGGTGCAGGGGGATTAAAGTGAGAAATGGGGGTGCAGAGCGGTGTGGAGGGGTATACAGGGCAAAAGGGCTGTGGGAAGTGTTCATGGGGTGCAGGGGGTTAGGGGGGATTTAGGGGGGAAGAGGGGGGGTCTCGGGGCTGGAGGGGTGCAAGGGGGGCTTGTGGGGGAGTTTAGAGGAAAAATGGGGTGCAGGGGGGTTATAAAGGGGAAAAAAGGGGTGTGAGGAGTGTTTATGGGGGCATAGGGGTAAAATGGGGGTGCAGGGGGATTAAAGTGAGAAATGGGGGTGCAGAGTGGTATAAAGGGCAAAAGGGGTGTGGGAGAGGTGCAAGGGGGGCTTATGGAGGTGTAGGGGTAAAATGGGGTGCTTTGCAAAATGGGGTTATGTGGGGGGAAAAAGGGTTGTGAGGAGTGTTTATGGGGGCATAGGGGTAAAATGTGGGTGCAGGGGGATCAAAGTGAGAAATGGGGGTGCAGAGTGGCATAGAGGGCAAAAGGGGTGTGCGAGGGGTGCAAGGGGGTCCTTATGGGAGGGTGTAGGGGCAAAATGGGCTGTAGAGGGGTTATAAAGGGCAAAAAAGGGGTGTGAGGAATGTTTATGGGGGCATAGGGGTAAAATGGGGGTGCAGGGGTGTTAAAGTAAGAAATGGGGGTGCAGAGTGCTACAGAGGGCAAAAGGGGTGTGGGGAATGTTCATGGAGTGCAGGGGTTTGGGGGGAAACGAGGGGGCAGTAGAGTATAAGGGGGTATATGGGAAAAAGGGGTTGCAGGGGATGTGTATGGGGGTGTAGGGATAAAATGGGGGTGCAGGGGGGTTGAAGTGAGAAATTGGGGTGCAGGGTGGTATTCTGGGCAAAAGGGGTGTGCGAGGGGTGCAACGGGGGGCCTTATGGGAGGGTGTAGGGGCAAAATGGGGTGCAGAGGGGTTATATGGGGGGAAAAAAGGGTTGTGAGGAGTGTTTATGGGGGCATAGGGGTAAAATGGGGGTGCGGGGGGAATTGAGTGAGAAATGGGGGTGCAGAGGGATATAGGGGGCAAAAGGGGTGTGGGAGAGGTGCAAGGGGGCCTTATGGGGGTGTAGGGGTAAAATGGGGTTATATGGGGAAAAAAGGGGTGTGAGGAATGTTTATGGGGGCATAGGGGTAAAATGTGGGTGCAGGGGGATCAAAGTGAGAAATGAGGGTGCAGAGTGGCATAGAGAGCAAAAGGGGCGTGCGAGGGGTGCAAGGGGGGGCCTTATGGGAGGGTGTAGGGGCAAAATGGCGTGCAGAGGGGTTATATGGGGGGAAAAAGGGGTGTGAGGAGTGTTTATGGGGGTGTAGGACTAAAATAGGAGCAGGGGGTAAGGGGGAACTGGGGGTGCAGGAGGAGACAATAGGAAGGTTATAGGCAGGAAAGGGGGGTGCAGAGGGGGAGTATCAGAGCCATGGGGTGGGCAATGAGGGCAGGGAGGGTTGGTGAGGGCAGAGGAGGTTCTGGGGTGCCCCATTGCCTCACCACATCCCTCCTCATCAGAAGCGTCGTGGCAGTCGGGCCGGCGGTCGCAGCGATACTCCAGGGCCACGCACTCCCCGCTGCCACAGGAGAACTCCCCGGCGGTGCAGGCGCGAGGCTGGGGCGTCACTGCGGCCAGGGAGGGGGCGCAGGGTCAGGGGGGGCACCCCAAAACATCCCCCCCACCCATATAATTCAGCCAGCAGAGCGACGCAGGTTGGGATGCGCTGCTCTGAGGTTTCCAACCCCAAACTGCTCCAGAGCACCCCAAAACCCCCCAAAACCCCCCCAGAGCCCCCCAGTCTCACCGGCTCCCAGGCGGCGGAACTGGAAGCCCAGGGGGGAGGTGAGGTAGGAGGCGATGGAGCCCCCGGCCAGCAGGTCCCGCAGGACCCCCCCGAGCTGCGCCTCGTCCCCGTTGCCCTCCGAGCCCACGTCCAGCTCCACGAACACGTCCCCGTCCAGCTGCCTGGGGGACAGCGGGTCAGCATCCCAGAGCGGCCTCACTGCACCCCCAAACCACCCACACTGCACCCCGAGAATTGCTCGTCACCTCCAATGCACCCCAGCACCTCCAAATGCTTCAGTCAGCCCAAAAATCCCAGCAGCTCTTCACTGCGCCTTGAAACGTCCTCACGGCAACCCAAGAGCCCCTCTTTGCACCCCAAAACATTCCCATCACTGCCAATCCACCCCAACACCCTCAAAACCTCTCTGTCCTCACAAAAGTACCCCAAAATTTCCTCATTGCACCCCAAAACCTCCTCATTGCACCCCAAAAGCCCCTCATTGCATCCCAGAACACCCCCTTCACCTCCAATCCACCCCATCACCTCCAAATGCATCAGTCACCCCAAAAATCCCTGCACTCCCCAAAGTTTTTCATTGCACCCTGAAATGTCCTCACTGCAACCCAAGAGCCCCTCTTTGCACCCCCAAAACATTCCCATCACTGCCAATCCACCCCAACACCCTCAAAACCTCTCCGTCCTCACAAAAGCACCCCAAAACTTCCTCATTGCACCCCAAAACCTCCTCATTGCACCCCAAAATCTCCTCATTGCATCCCAAAGCATCCCCTTCACCTCCAACCTGCCCCATCTCCCCCAAACATCTCCATCATCTCCAAAACCTCCCTGCACTCCCAAAAGCTCATTGCTGCACCCCAAAACTCCCTCATTGCACCCCAAAAGCCCCTCATTGCACCCCAAAATCTCCTCATTGCACCCCAAAACATCCCCTTCACCTCCAATCTGCCCCATCACCTCCAAATGCATCAGTCACTCCCAAAAAATCCCTGCACTCCCAAAGCTCCTTGCTGCCCCCCAAAACTTCCTCGTTGCACCCCAAAATCTCCTCATTGCACCCCAAAAGCCCTCACTGCATCCCAAAAGCCCCTCATTGCACCCCAAAACATCTCCTTCACCTCCACTCTGCCCCATCGCCCCCAAACATCTCCATCATCCTCAAAACGCCCAAAAGCTCCTTCTACACCCCAAAACTTCCTCATTGCACCCCAAAATCTCCCCAGATGATGCCTTGCTCCACCAGGCCCCCCTGCCCCACCTTTTCCCAACGTCCCAAACCCCTTAAACCCCCCTGGGCTCCCCCAAGCCCCCCAAAGCCCCCCAATCCCCCTCACTCACTTGATGAAGACCACGCTGACCACCTGGTCCCCAGGCACTTTGTAATACTCGGACTCCAGCTGTCGGAAATGAGGGTTCAGGATGGTCCCCCGGGTTCCCCCAAAGGGTCCCTCGGGTGCCCCCCACCCCTGCACCCCCCGAGTGCCCCCCAGCGCTCACCGTGTCCACCACGGCCTCGGAAATCTCGCGGAACTCCTCGGAGTCAGGGTCCTCCAGCCGCGGGCTGTAGTCGATGCTGCGGGTGAAGTTCACCAGAGCCCGGAAATAAACTGGGGGTGGGGGGTGCCAAAGTTGGGGATGGGGTGTCAAAACTTCTGGGGGTGACACCTGCACCCCCAAAAAATCCCCCTCGCCCAGCTGTGACCCCCACCCAGCTGTGACACCCCCCCGTCCAGATGTTCCTTGTAATCCCCAGCTGTGTCCACCCCATCCCCACAGGGATTTGGGATCCCACCCAGTAAAGCACAGGAGGAGGAAAAGTGGGGGTGCAGCAAAAGGGGGGTCCCCAAAAAGTGTCACTTACTGATCGGGGGGTCGTCCTCGGGCTCGGCCACCACCATGCCCGCGGGCGCGGGGCGGGGCCCGGGCGCTGCCCCCGGGGAGGAGGAGGAGGAGGAGGAGGAAGAGGAGGAGGAGGAGGATGAAGAGGAGACAGAGGTTGAGAGCGGTGCCAGCAGTGGGGCCCAGCCCGGGGCCAGGTGCCATCCACAGTGTCCCCTTACCGGTGGGTGCCAGCCCGCTGCTGTGAGGCGGGGCCTTGACGCTCGGTGGCCAGGGGACACCGCTGCCATCCTCCCCGCTGCCATCTGCCACGGGCACAGCGTGAGGGTGGCACCCGCCCGCGGGGTCCCCATGCGTGGGCACCCACCCACGGTGACACCCATCCACCCATGGTGACATCCACCCGCCCATGGTGGCACTCACCCACCCACGGTGACATCCACCCGCCCATGGTGACACCCACCCACCCATGGTGACATCCACCCGCCCATGGTGACACCCACCCACCCATGGTGACATCCACCCGCCCACGATGACATCCACCCGCCCATGGTGGCACTCACCCACCCACGGTGACATCCACCCGCCCATGGTGACACCCACCCACCCATGGTGACATCCACTCACCCACGGTGACATCCACCTGCCCATGGTGGCACCCACCTGCCCACGATGACATCCACCTGCCCATGGTGGCACCCACCTGCCCATGGTGGCACCCACCCGCCCACGATGACATCCACCCGCCCATGGTGGCACTCACCCACCCATGGTGACATCCACCCGCCCATGGTGGCACTCACCCACCCACGGTGACATCCACCTGCCCATGGTGGCACCCACCCGCCCACGATGACATCCACCCGCCCATGGTGGCACTCACCCACCCACGGTGACATCCACCCACCCATGGTGACACCCACCTGCCCATGGTGGCACCCACCCGCCCACGATGAAATCCACCCACCCATGGTAGCACCCACTGCCACCAAATGCCACCAGATCGCAATGCCACCCACAATGGGGACCATGTGGTCATCCACACATCCATGGTAGCCACCACCTGGTGACATTTTACTGCCACATGACACCAGGTCCTAGTGCCATCCACCATGGGGACAACATGGGAGCACCCAGGGTGGTTCTACCCACGGTGACACCCACGGTGATGCTCACCCCCTCAGTGCCACCCTGCCACTGTCTGCCACCAAATTCTGGTGGCATCTCTGTTGGGGCAGCACGAGCGGCACTCGCTCGCTGTGACATCCACCCACCCAGTGCCACCTTATCACCAGATGCCACCAGTCCCAGTGGCATCAAGAACAATGAGGACAGTGCAAGCAGCATCCAGGGTGGCACCCACATACCCAGTGCCACCTTAGTGCTGGGTGCCATCAGGTCCCTTTCCCATCTGCAGTGGGGACAGGTGAGTGAGTGGCACCCGTGGTGGCACCAGCTGATGGTAACAACCCCCATGTATGTCACACCCATCCACGGTGACATTCAGCCAAAGTGACTACCACTCCCACAGGGTCCCAGTGCCATCCACTGTGCAAGTGGCACCCAGGGTGGCATCAGGACCCACCCACCCACCCTGCTGTCCCCTCACCTCCAGAGGCCACCAGGTCCTCGTCATCTGACAGGTGTCGGTAGTAGCGCCGTCCCTGCGTGTCCCCGACGTGATCGGCCACCGTGTCCTCGGGGAAGGCGTCGGCCCAGGCATGGGCACTGCTGGTGACCTGGGGACAGGGCCACCGTGGGACAGGGCCACCGTGGGACGGGGCCACCATGGAATGCGACACGTCACCCCGGGGGGGACGGGGGTGGGGGTGCGTGGCTGTGCGGTGGCGTCACCGGGAGAAGGGAGCGGGATGAGCTCATCACACACCCCCGGCATTCCTGCCCCCACCGGCACCGGGATCACCGGGATCACCGGGACTGCCTGCACCGGGATCACCGGGATCACCGGGATCACCGGGATCACCGGGATCACCGGGACTGCACCGAGATCACCGGGACCGCCGGCACCGGGACGTGCATGTGCAGGCCCTGGGGAGAGTGCCCCGGAGCCCGGTGTGCAGCCACACGGGAAGCGTGCGCACACGTGTTTGCACTGCTCCACGTGTGCGCTGACACGGGGACGCGCGTGCACGCTGACACGTGGCCGTGCACGCGCGTTTGCACCAGCACCGAGGCGCGCCCGCGGCCGGCCGTGCACACGCGCGTGTTTGCAGCACCACGCGTGTGACAGCACACACACGGCGACAGTCACACCCAAAGGTGGCTGTGAACACCTCCAGGTGCCAGGGAACGCTGGCACTGCCACACCCGCGCCCTGGCACACTCGTGTGCCCCAGCCGGGTGTGCCCCAGCCCGGTGCCCGGGTGTGCCCGGTGCCCCGGGGCCATGCACACGCGTGTGCCCCAGCCGGGTGTGCCCCAGCCCGGTGCCCCCGCCCCGGCCCCGGCAGGAATCCGTCGCTGCAGCACTTTGCTGTGCAAACAAGCGCCGGGGGATTAGGCGGGACGAGGGGGGGACGGGACACGGGGGGAACACGGGGGGACACGGGGGGGCCACGCTGTCACACGGACCGGAGGACTCAACACCCCAAATGGTCCCTCGTGGGTGCCAGCCCGGCCCCCGTGCAAGGGGAAACTGAGGCACGGGGCCGTGTGCGCTTGGGGTGGCTCTGCCGCTCCCCAGATGTGCATTGGGTGCTCACCCCACATCCCCACGCGTGTCCCCAGCGAGTGGGGCTCTGCCATTGTCCCCACGGGGGTGGCTGCTCAGTCCCCACATGGAGTGTGCGGGGGCACTGCCACCGTGTCCCCCACTCGTGCCCCGAGCCCGTGGGTGTCCTGGAATCACCCCCACTCGTGCACTGAGCCAGTGGGTGCCCAGCCCCTGCTCCCCAGCCCCTGGAATTTCCCCCCACTCATGCACAAAGGCCGTGGGTGCCCAGCCCGGGCGCCGCAGCCCCTGGGTGTCCTGCAATCACTCCCCACTCGTGCCCCGAGCCCGTGGGTGCCCTGGAATTGCCCTCCACGCGTGCACCAAGCCCGTGAGTGTCCAGCCCCTGCTCCCCAGCCCCTGGATGCCCTGGAATCACTCCCCACTCGTGCCCCAAGCCCCTGGGTGCCACCCCTGCTCCCCAGCTCCTGGAATCATTCCCCACTCATGCACCAAGCCCGTGGGTGTCAGTCACTGCTCCCCACTCGTGCCCCAAACCCGTGGGTGCCACCATTGCTCGCCAGCCCCTGGAATCGCCCCCGACTCGTGCCCTGAGCCCCTGGCTGCCCAGCCCCTGCCCTGGTTGTGTCCTGGAATTGCCCCCACTCGTGGCCCGAGCCCGTGGGTGCCACCCTTGCTCCCCAGCCCGTGGATGCCCTGGAATCGTCCCCCACTCGTGCCCCACTGCCCAGCCCCGCTCCCCACTCGTGCACTGAGCTCCTGGGTGCCACCCCTGTTCCTCAGCCCCTGGCTACCCTGGAATCGCCCCCACTCGTGCCCTGAGCCTGTGGGTGCCAGCCCCTGCTCCCCAGGCCCTGGAATTTCCCCCACTCGTGCCCCGCGCCCCTGGGTGCACAGGTCCTACTCCCCACCCGTGCCCCGAGCCCGTGGGTGCCAGGCCCCGCTCCCCACCCGTGCCCCACTGCCCAGCCCCGCTCCCCACCCGTGCCCCGGGCCCGTGGGTGCCAGGCCCCGCTCCCCACCCGTGCCCCACTGCCCAGCCCCGCTCCCCACCCGTGCCCCGGGCCCGTGGGTGCCAGGCCCCGCTCCCCACCCGTGCCCCACTGCCCAGCCCCGCTCCCCACCCGTGCCCCACTGCCCAGCCCCGCTCCCCACCCGTGCCCCACTGCCCAGCCCCGCTCCCCAGCCCCATCCCGGCCGCAGGAAGCGCAGCCGCGGGCCGGGTGTCCGGCGCGGTCGGCGCAGGGTCGGGGCCGATCCCCCCTCTCCGGTTACCGGAAGCCTCTCCCGCTCCCCGGCCCCGCAGCCCCGGGCGCCCGGGGCCCCCCCGGCAGCCGGGACCCCCCCGCTGCCGCCGGGGCACCGCGCCCGGCCGGACGCCACGGCCCCGCCGCCGCCGCCGCTCACATTTTCCACTCCCCGGCCCAAATCCTGCCCCGCACCCTGGGGAAAACTCGGCGGGGAAGGGGGGCGAGGAAGAGGAGGGTGAGGAAGCACCACGCTGCCAACCCCCCGCTTCCAAAGTGCGCCCCAAATTGGGGGGGAAAACCTCACACACCTCCCCCCCCCTTTATTTCGGTGTTCCCCGGTAGTTTGGGTGTTCCCGCACTAAAATCTGGATGTGGCCCCTCAAATGTCCAAGTGGCCCCCAAATCTGGATGTGCCCCCCCCCCGTTAATTCATCCGGGTGAGGAAGAGGAGGTGACGCAGCACAAGAATAATAACCGGGGGGGGTTATTAATAGCAGTCCCCCCCTGGCTCATTGTTCCCCCCAAGGTCATGCTCAAAGGTGCTTCCCCCATGAAAAAATTCCCCTCTCCCCACTGCCGGGGGTCCCCACGGGCTGGGGGGCATTGGGGTCACCCCAGGGTTTGGGGGGGCTGCCAGCACAGCTGTGGGATGCTGGTCCCGAGGGGAAGGGGGGGGGACAGAAACAGCTGCTCTGACCCCCCCGTCCCCCCCATCCGCCCCCGGGATTTGGGGGTGAAACAGCTGCGGGGTCACCGGCACGGCCGGGCAGAAAGGGGGGCCCCAAATATGCGCCTGCCCTGCCCCCTCCCCCCTGCATTCCTCCCTGCTGGCATTGCCTAATTTATCCCGGGACGGCTCGGGATAGCGGGGGGAGGAACGGGAGGGTTTGGGGTGAATGGGGTTTGGAGGGGAGAGTTTGGTTTTAGGGGGGATTTTTGGGGGGGGAGATGGGATTTTGGGCAGGGGGAGTGATGGGTTTTTGGGCAGGGAGATGGGTTTTGGAGAGTGGAGATGGATTTTTGGAGGGTGGAGATGAGTGGCAGGGTTTTTTGGGGGGGAAATGGATTTTTAGGGGAAGGGATATGGGGGTTTTTTTGTGGGGGGGAGGTGGGTATGGGGGGAGATGGGTTTTTGGGGGTAGGGGTATAGGCAGATATTCAGGAGGGATTTTTTGGGGGGGAGTAGGTTCATTTGTGACATAACAAGACTTTTTGGGGCAGTGTCGGGTTTTCATGGCAAGAGGGGAAACCCAGGAGTCCTGGCAAGGACCCAGCGTCTGAGCTGACCTTCCTCCCCGCCTTCCTCCTCCTCCTCCTCATCCCATAGCCGGGCCATCTTTGGCGATGGGAACGAGCCGGAGGCGAGAGGCCATGTGAGCCGCGGGCCCGGAGGGTCCCCGAGTGGCCCCGAGCGCTCCCAGGTGGCCCCAGATGCCCCCAGGTGTCCCCAAACGCCCCCAGGTGTGCCAGGAGCCCCCCCAGCAGCGCCGTGGCCGCGCGTGCCCCGGGCACACGCGTGTGCAGAGCGTGCGTGGGGTGTCCCCCCCTTCCCCAGCCCTTCCCCCCGGGGCACGCTGATCTTATCGCGCATTCCTGCTTCGCCCTCCCCTTCCCCCCCCCACCGCATTAACCCTTCGCAGCCCGTGCAGGTGGCGCCCACCCTCCGTGGGCCGCGTGGGAATGGGAACACCCCCCCACACGTGGATGTAGGGCCAGCATCGCGGCCAGGGGGGTCATGGGGCTGCTCCGTCCCCAAATCCCCCCCCCCCCCCCGTTTCTCAGCAGAATGAAGGGTGGGGGGTTGCAAAGTGGGGCTCCCCCCCTCTGTCCCCCCCCGGGCGTGGGTGGGAGCCCCACGGAGAGCGGGGGGGCCGCGCTGGCAGCCCGGCCCCGAGCACAAGGCCCCCTCTGTTCTCCACGCCGGGCACCCGCCCAACCCCAAACCGCCCCCGGGCCCCCCAGCCCGCACCCACCGGGACCCCCCCGCCCATCGGTGCCACCCCGAGGTGCCACCCCCGCCCCGCTGCCCCCAGCACGGTGGGGAGCCCCCCAGGGGCGCCCCCCCCCGGGCGGGTATTTTGGGATGGTTATTTTTAGGGTGAGCGGCGCCACCATCACCCTTTAAATTTAGCCGGGGCGGGGGATGGGGTGCGGTGCGCACGGGGGGGACCCCAAAAGCAGGATAGGAGTGTCCCTATGGGTGACCCCCCTACCCAGGGCAGGGGGTGGGGACAGGGGGGCTGGACCGCCACGGGGGGGTTTGTGGGGTGATGGGAACCATCCCCACTCCGGGGTCATGGGGGACCCCAATTCCCTGAAGGAATGGGGGGTGACAGAGCCCCCCCCCCCCAGACTGGGGCCCTCACACGGGGGTCACGGGGACCCCAGTACCATAGGGATATGGGGTGGGTGACCCCATGCACCCCCGGTCCATGGGGGACCTCACGCCCCATAGAGGACAGGCAGGGGGACCCCAAATCCCCCATTCCCAGATGGGGCAGGGCATGGGGAGAGGGACCCCCCGATACTTTGGAGGGACACTGCAATTCCCAGGGGGGGCCCTGGGGTCTCCACGGGACTCTGGTACAGGGGGGGACCCCCAGTCCCTTGGGGAGGGGGGCAGGAGGCCAGGGACCCCCTGGTACAGGAGGGACCCCCCAATCCCTTCAGGAACAGGGACCCCCACATCTCCTTGGTGTCCTGGGGGACCCCAATTCCGGGATCACAAGGATCCTCAAGTCCTTCGAGAGACACAAACTCTGTGAGGGACCCCAACTCCCAGAGGGATCCCCAACTCCCAGAGGGGTTCCTAACTCCTCTAGGGGACCCCAACTCCTGCAGGGGACCCCAACTCCTGCAGGAGACCTCAGCTCCGAGGTACCCAAATCCTTTAGGGGATTCCAAAATCCTGTGGGGACCCCAACTCCTTTAAGGGCCCCAAATACTTCAAGGCACCCCAAAACCACAGGGGGCTCACAACTGCTCCATGGAACTCCCACTCCGGGGACCCCAACTCCTGTAGGGGACGGGAATTCCAGCTCCCAGAACCCCGACTCATTTGGGGATCCCAGTTCCGTGTGAGGAGACCCCAACTCCTGCAAGGGCCCCCAGATCCTTTCAGAGCCCCCAAATCCGCGGGTGGAGACCCCGGCTCCCTTCAGGCACCCCAAATCCTTTAGATCTCCCCAACTCCTTGGCGGGACCCCAACTCCTATAAGGGCCCCAAATACTTCAAGGCACCCCAAAACCACAGGGGGCTCACAACTGCTCCATAGAAGTCCCGCTCCGGGGACCCCAACTCCTGTAGGGGACCCCGACTCCTGTAGGGGACCCCAACTCCTATAGGAATTCCAGCTTTCGGGACCCCGACTCCTTTGGGGATCCCAGCTCCGTATGGGGACATTCCAGCTCCTGCAAGGGCCCTCAGCTCCTTTCAGAACCCCCAAATCCGCGGGTGGAGACCCCGGCTCCTTTCAGGCACCCCAAATCCGTCAGAGCTCCCCAACTCCTTGGCGGGACCCCAACCTCCAACTCCTTTGGGGATCTTAGCTCCGTGTGAGGAGACCCCAACTCCTGCAAGGGCCCCCAGCTCCTTTCCGAGCCCCCAAATCCGCGGGTGGAGACCCCGGCTCCTTTCAGGCACCCCAAATCCGTCAGATCTCCCCAACTCCTTGGCGGGACCCTGTTGAGGACCCCAACCCCCAACTCCTTTGGGGATCCCAGCTCCGTAGGGGGAGACCCCAACTCCTTTCAGAGCCCCCAAATCCGCGGGTAGAGCCCCCGGCTCCTTTCACACCCCCCAAATCCTTCAGATCTCCCCAACTCCTCGGCGGGACCCCAACTCCCAGCTCCTTCCCGGGACCCCCCAGCGCGGTTCGGGGTCCCCGGGCGCCCCCAGCCGCACTCACCGGCCCGAGGCTCCCCAGCAGCAGCAGCAGGAGGGTCCGCAGCGCCGCCGGGCCCCGCCGCCCCATCGCCGCACGGCCCCGCCGAGCTCGCCCCGCTCGCTCCGCTCCGCTCCGGCCGCGCCGCCGCCCCGGGGCCGCCCCGCCCCCCCCCGGTACCCCCCCGGCCCGCGGGGCGGGGCCGCGCAGCGCGCGCCCGAGGGGGACACCGGGGGGGGGGGGGGGGAAGGGGACACGGCGGGACACGGCTGGGGGATGGCACCGGGACACGGGGACACCGGGACACGGCTGGGGATGGCACCGGGACACGGGGACACCGGGACACGGCTGGGGATGGCACCGGGACACGGGGACACATCCGGGAACGGGCACGGGGACACGGGGACACGGCTGGGGGATGGCACCGGGACACGGGGACACATCCGGGAACGGGCACGGGGACACGGGGACACGGCTGGGGGATGGCACCGGGACACGGGGACACATCCGGGAACGGGCACGGGGACACGGGGACACGGCTGGGGGGAAGGCACCGGGACACGGGGACACCGGGAACTTGTACCGGAACACGGCGGGACACGGCTGGGAATGGCACCGGGACATGGGGACACGGGGACACGGCTGGGGATGGCACCGGGACATGGGGACACATCCGGGGAAATGGCACCGGGACACCCCTGGGAATTTGTACCGGGACACCGGGACACGGCTGGGGAATGGCACTGGGACACCGGGACACATCCGGGAACGGGCACGGGGACACGGGGACACGGCTGGGGAATGACACCGGGACACCCCCGGGAACTCCTACAGGGACACGGGGACACTCCCGGGAACTTGTACAGGGACACGGCGGGACACGACTGGGGAATGGCTCCGGGACACCGGGACACGGCTGGGGAATGGCACTGGGACATGGGGACACCGGGACACGGCTGGGGATGGCACCGGGACACCGGGACACTCCCGGGAACTCCTACAGGGACATGGGGACACTCCCGGGAACTGGCACTGGGACACGGGGACACCCTTGAGAACTGCCACTGGGACAGGGGGACACCTCTGGGAAGTGGCACCAGGACAGGGGGACACCCCCAGGAACTTGTACAGGGACACGGGGACACTCCCGAGAACTGGCACTGGGACACAGGGACACCCCTGAGAAGTGGCACTGGGACACGGACACGTGGGACACCCCCAGGAACCGGCACAGGGACGCGGGGACACCTCTGGGAACTTGTACCAGGAACTGGCACAGGGACACCCCCGAGAACTTGTACCGGGGCACTGGGACACCCCTGGGAACTGGCACTGGGACACGGGGACACTGGGTCACAGCTGGGAAATGGCACTGGGACACTCCCGAGAACTGGCACCGGGACACCGCGACACGGCTGGGAACGGGCACGGGGACATGGGGACACCCCGGGAACTTGTACTGGGACACCCCCGGGAACGGGCACCGGGACAACCCTGGGAAGTGGCACTGGGACACCCCGGGAACTTGTGCGGGGACATGGGGACACCTCCGGAAACTGGCACTGTAACGTTGGGACAGCCCCGAGTGATTGTACCGGGACATATTCGGCGACTGGCACTGGGACAAGGGGACACCACTGGGAAATGGGGACACCCCTGGGAACTGGCACTGGGACAAGGGGACACCACTGGGAAATGGGGACACCCCTGGGAACTGGCACTGGGACAAGGGGACACCACTGGGAAATGGCACCGGGACACCGGGACACTCCCGGGAACTGGCACTGGGACACACGGACACCGCTGGGAACTTGTACAGGGACAGGGGGACACCCCCAGGAGCTTGTACAGGGACACGGGGACACCCTCAGGAACATCTGCAGGGACACGGGAGGCACGGGGAACACGGAGGGGCACAGGGACACCAGGGGACAACTCTGGGGTCTCGCAGAGTTTGAGGACTGTGACACGGGGACACCCCGGGAACATTTACACGGAGGGACACGGGGAGAAACTCTGAGAATTTATGTTGGGGTGTGTGGGGACGTGGGGTGACACCCCTGGGAACGCTTGCAGGGACACCAGGGGGACGGGGGGACACATGGGGACACCCCTGGGAACGTGCACTGGGTGTAGGGGACAGCCCTGGAGACTTTTGCAGGGACATGGCGGGGACACAGGGGACAATTCTGAGAGCTTAAACTGGGACCCGGCTGTGTGGGGACATCCCTGGGGACTTCCAGGAGGGCACGAGGGTGCGTGGGGACATGGGGGACATGGGGGTACAGGGGTGGTCACCTGTGGAAACCTCTGCTGGGACACACGGGTGCCTGGGGACACCGTGGGACGCTCCTGGGAACTTCTCCTGGACGTGGAGGCGCATGGGGACACTGTGGGGCAGCTGTGGGAACTGGCACAGGGACACGTGGGGACACCGTGGGGACACTCCCGGGAGATTTATGGGGACACAAGTGTGGGGAGAGAATGGGGAGGCACCCCTGGGAACTTTTATGGGGACAAGGGGTGTGTGGGGACACCCCTGGGGACTTTTTCAGGGTCGTGGGGTGCAGGACATCATGGAGCACCTGTGGGGACATCTATGGGGACACAGGGGTGTGTGGGGACATGGGGGCCACCTCTGGGCAGCTGCAGGGTGACACGGGGGTGTCACTGTGGAGCACCTGCAGGAACTGTTATGGGGACATGAGGGGACATGGGGGTCACCCCTGGGAACTTTTACAAGGACGTGGGAGCGCATGGGGACGCGTTGGGATACCCTGGGAACTTCAACAGGGACACAGGTGTCACCTCTGGGGACTTGTACAGGGTCATGGGAGCACTGCAGGGGACATGGAGAACTCCTGTGGGAACTTCCATGAGGGTTCTGGTGTGCATGGGGACACCTTGGGACACCCCTGGGAATTTTAATAGGGACACAGGTGTCACCTCTGGGAACTTTAACAGGGTCATGGAAATGCTTGGGGACACCTTGGGACACCCCTGGGAACATTTACAAGGATATAGGGGTGCAGGGGACACCTTGGGACACCCCTGGGAACTTTAACAGGGACACAGGGGCCACCTCTGGGGATTTCTACTGGGTCATGGGAGCACCTGGGGACACCCCTGGGGACTTTACAAGGACATGGAGTGCGTGGGGACCTTGGGAACTTTAACAGGGACACAGGTGTCACCTCTGGGGACTTGTACAGGGTCATGGGAGCGTGTGGGGACACTGCAGGGACACCCCTGGGAACATTCACAAGGACATGAGAGCCCTTGGGGACACCTTGGGACACCCCTGGGAACTTTAACAGGGCCACAGGTGTCACCTCTGGGGGCTCGTACAGGGTCATGGGAGCGTGTGGGGACACTGCAGGGACACGGAGAACTCCTGTGGGAACTTCCACAAGGGTTCTGGGGTGCGTGGGGACCCCCCCCGGGTGTGTGAGGGAGTTTGGGGGCAATGGGGGGACATGGGGGGCTCTGGGAGCAATGGGGCCATGGGGGGCTGTGGGGGCACCAGGGAATTATAGGGGCTGTGAGGGGGCATGGGGGGATCTATGGGGGCACCAGGGTGTGGAGAGGGCACTATGGGGGCACAGGGGGGTACAGGGGCTATGGGGGTACCAGGGGCTCAGGGCCATGGGGACACTGAGCTTTATAGGGTCTATAGGGCACACCAGGGACATAAAGTGATTTAGGGGGGCTATAGGGGTGCAGGGGGAGTCATTGGGGCACAGGACAGCACGGGGGGTACATGGGGAACACAAGAAGCATGGCAGATATTGGGGGGCACAGGGGTTTAAAGGGTTTAGGGGGTGATTGTGAGGGCTGTGGGTTCTGGGAGGGGGCCAGGGGGGTCAGGGCACAGGGCATGTGGGGGGCACAGGGACCATGGGCTGTGGGAGGGGGGGTACATGGGGGCCATGGGGGGTTTATGGGAACATGGGGGGCACGGGGCTGGTTGGAGGGGGCTGTGGGGGCAGCAGAGGTGACGGGGGGGCCGTGGGGGCACAGGGGTAGATGGAAATGCTATGGGGTGTGGGAGGAGGGACGTATGGGGCCGTACAGTCCATGGGGGCCATGTGGGCACTGTGGAGGGCACCTGGGATGGCTGTGGGGGCCCTGGGGGTGCAGGAGGGGAGGGTGTGAGGGGCACTGAGCCCATGAAGGGTACGGGAGCCATATGGGCACACCAGGGGTGCAGGGAATGGGGGGGACAGGGGTGGTTGTGGGGCCCAGGGGGTGGGGAGCGCTGGAGGCCACCAGGGGCACAGGGGGTGGTTGTGGTGACTCTGGGGGTACAGGGGGGTCCTGGCGGCTCAGGGAGGCACAGAGGGCACTGTGGGGCACACAGAGAGCTGTGGGGACTGTGGGGGGTCACTGGGGCTAAGGGGGGCACTGGGGGAGCGCTCAGAGGGGCTGTGAGGGCATGGGGTGGGCATGGGGCACTCTGGGGGCACACAGGGGGCACGGGGGCAGCGGCAGCAGCAGGGACAGGGGGGTTCGGGACCTGCAGGGTCCCCGCTGGCCGGGTGCCAGTGCCACGTCCCCCCAAGGCCCAGGTTAATGTTTAACCCCTCCGGGACCCAGCTGGGCACCGGGTGCCCGTTCCCAGCGGTGCCCTTGGGTGCCCGCGGGGATTTAAGGCGGGCGGGCGCCCCGGGACAGCCACACCGGAGCCATGGCTGCCCTGCTGAGCCTTGTCCTGCTGCTGGTGGCCGGCGGTGAGGTGTCCCCTGAGCCCCCCCGTGTCCCCAGGCTCGGCTGGCTGGGGGATGCCGGGGGGTGACGGTGCCGCCGTGTCCCCGTGTCCCGCAGGTGCCCGCGCCGCCGTGCTGCCCGAGTCCCGCGTGGTCAACGGGCAGGATGCGGAGCCCTACAGCTGGCCCTGGCAGGTGAGGGACGGACAGGGGGACAGGGGACAGAGGGACAGACAGGGGGACAAAGGGAGAGACAGGGGGACAGGGGAGAGGGGGACAGACAGGGGGACAGAGGGAGAGACAGGGGGACAGGGGAGAGGGGGACAGCGGGACAGACAGGGGGACAGGGGACAGACAGGGGGACGGGGAGACGGGGGGATAGAAGGACAGCGGGACAGAGGGACAGGGGGACAGAGAGGGGGACAGGGGACAGGAGGCAGACAGGGGGAGAGCGGGACAGACGGGGGACAGGGGACAGCGGGACGGGGGGACAGAGGGACAGGGGCACGGGGGGGACAGGGGGACAGACAGGGGAACAGACAGGGGGACAGGGAGACGGGGGAATGGGAGGACAGAGGGACAGCGGGACAGGGGGACAGACAGGGGGACAGCGGGACGGGGGGACAGGGGGACAGCGGGACAGGGGGGACAGGGGGACAGCGGGACAGCGGGACAGGGGGGACGGGGGGACAGGGGGACCCGTGTGGGTCGGTGGCACCCAGCCGTGTCTCTGCCCCCCCAGATCTCGCTGCAGTACGAGCGGGACGGGACCTTCCGCCACACCTGCGGGGGCACCCTGATCGCGGCCAACTGGGTGATGACGGCCGCGCACTGCATCTCGTGAGGGCACCGGGCACCGGGATGGGCATCGGGCACCCAGGCACCGAGCACCGGGATGGGGGCTGCGGGATGGGGCACCGGGACCGGGCACGGGGAATGGAGCTGCGGGATGGGCGCACAGGGATGGGGGCTGCGGGATGGGGGCACCGGGATGGGGATGGGGGCTGCGGGATGGGGGCACCGGGATGGGGGCTGCGGGATGGGGATGGGGATGGGGGCACCGGGATGGGGGCACCGGGATGGGGATGGGAGATGGGGATGGGGCTGCGGGATGGGGATGGGGGCACCGGGATGGGGGCACCGGGATGGAGATGGGGGTTGAGGGATGGGGATGGGGGCTGAGGGATGGGAGCTGCGGGATGGGGGCACCGGGGCGAGGGCACCGGGATGGGGGCACCGAGACGGGGCTTTGGCCTTTGGCATGGGGGCTGTGAGATGGAGCTGCAAGGATGGGGCACAGGGATGGAGGCACCGGGAGTGGGGCTGCGGGATGGGGGCTGTGAGATGGGGCTGCAGGGAGGGAGGAGCGCAGAGAGCTGCATGGAAGAGGCGCGGGGTGCAGAGTTGGGTGTTGGGGGTGTGTTGGATAGGGGGGTGAGTGTGGGGTGCGGGGATGGTGCAGGAAGGGCGCAGGGAAGGGTGCAGGTTGGAGAGGTGGGTGTAGTGGGAGTCTGGGCTGAAGGGAGTGCAGAAGGGCTGCGGGAGGAGCGCAGGGCGCAGGGATGGGAGCAGGAGGGGATGTGGGGTGCACGGAGGGGTGCATGGAGAGGCCTCATGGGGGTACAGGGGGCTTCTGGGTACGGGAGGGGTGCAGGGAGGGAGTCCTGAGCGCAAGACGGGAGTTCTGGGAGTAGGGAGGGCATTCCCGGCGCAGGGAGGAGCTGCCACATGCGTTGAGTGCAGGGATGGGGTGAGAAATGTAAAGTGGATGCAGAGATGGGTGCAGTGCAGGATGGGGGCAGGGAGGGGGCTCGGAGGGCAGGGAAGCGAGTTTGGGTGCGGGGTGGGTGCGCGGGGAGGTGCAGGGCTGGGGTTTGGGTGCAGGGCTGGGGTTTGGGCGCAGGGCTGGGGTTTGGTGCAGGAATAGGCTCAGGGTGCCGAGGAGATGGGGTTCAGGTGCAGTGAGGTGAGTTTGGGTGCAGATTTGGCGCATGGAGGGGATTTAGGGTGCAGGGCAGAGCGTGTGGGTGCGTGAAAGGCTCCCGGGTGCCGAGGGAGCGCCGCACGCCCTGACTCCCCCTTTCCCCGCAGTAAATCCCGCACGTACCAGGTGGTGCTGGGCGAGTACGACATGAGCACCGGCGAGGGCTCCGAGCAGCGCATCCCCGTCAACTCCGACGACATCTTCGTGCACCCCAAGTGGCTCAGCTTCTGCGCGGCCTGCGGGTGAGCGGGGTCCCTGCGGAGGGGGCTGGGGACGCCGTGCCACCCCCGGCCGCCCCTCTGACCTCTGTCCCCCCGCAGCAATGACATCGCCCTGATGAAGCTGCAGCGCCCGGCCGTGCTCTCGGCGCAGGTGCAGGTGGGGCGGCTGCCGCCCGCCGGCTCCGTGCTGCCCAACGGGTACCCGTGCGTGCTCAGCGGCTGGGGACTGCTCACCAGTGCGTACGGACAGACAGGCAGACAGACAGACAGACAGCCGGGACGGAGGGCAGGGGGCGGGGAGGAGGGACGGACAGAGGGATAGGTGGGGAAATGGATGGGAAGGTGGAGGGAGGGATGGAGGATGGATGGATGGATGGATGGATGGATGGATGGATGGATGGATGGATGGATGGATGGATGATGGATGGGATGGGGAGATGGAGGGAGGGGTGGTTGGGGAGATGGTTGAAGGGATGGTGGGATGGGGAGGGAAGGGAGGGTTGGGTGGAGGGATGGAGAACAGATGGGGAAATGGATGGGAAGGTGGAGGGAGGGAGGGAGGGATGGATGGATGGATGGATGGATGGATGGATGGATGGATGGATGGATGGATGGATGAATAATGGATGGATGGATGGATGGATGGATGGATGGATGGATGGATGGATGGATGATGGATGGACAATGGATGGATGGATGGATGATGGATGGATGGATGATGGATGGATGGATGGATGGATGGATGATGGATGGACAATGGATGGATGGATGATGGATGGATAATGGATGGATGGATGATGGATGGATGATGGATGGATGGATGGATGGATGGATGGATGGATGGATGGATGGATAATGGATGGATGGATGGATGGATGGATGAATAATGGATGGATGGATGGATGGATGGATGGATGGATGGATGGATGGATGAATAATGGATGGATGGATGGATGGATGGATGGATGGATGGATGAATAATGGATGGATGGATGGATGGATAATGGATGGATGGATGGATGATGGAAGGATGGATGGATGGATGGATGGATGGATGGATGGATGGATGATGGATGGATGGATGGATGGATGGATGGATGATGGATGGATGGATGGATGGATGGATGATGATGGATGGATGGATGGATGGATGATGGATGGATCCATGGATCCATGGATGATGGATGGACAGACGGATGGCCATGTGCACACCCCGATGCTCTGATCCCACAGCTGGGGGGTCTACTCTGCCGGACCGGCTGCAGCAGGCCGAGCTGCCTGTGGTGGATTATGAGCACTGCACCCAGCCCGACTGGTGGGGCGCCCTGGCCATCCGCAAGACCATGATCTGCGCCGGCGGCGCCGAGAAATCTGGATGCAACGTGGGTACCGCTCCGGGGGCAGGGGGCACATCCCAGACCCACTGTGGTGCTGACCCTGCCTCACCCCACCCCTCAGGGCGACTCCGGGGGACCCCTGAACTGCCAGGCTGAGGATGGCACCTGGGAGGTGCACGGCATCGCCAGCTTCGTGTCTGCCCTGGGCTGCAACGCTGCCAAGAAACCCACGGTGTTCACTCGCGTGTCCGCCTTCGAGGACTGGATTGCTGAGGTGGGCGCAGGGAAGGGGATCCTGGGCTGCCAGGGGGCAAGGGTGCCAGAGAATGGGATGCCAGGGAACTTGGGTACCATGGGGCTGGGGAATTGGGATGCCAGTACCATGTTGCTGGGTTTTGGGGTGCCAGGGAATTGAGGTGCCAGGGCAATGGGGTACCAGGGTAGCAGGGCACCAGGGGGCAAAGGAGCCAGGCTGCTGGTCTGCCATGGTGCTAGGGTATTGGTGTACCAATTGCTGGGGTGCTCTGATGCTGGGGTACCAGAGGATGGGACTGCCAGGGTGCCAGGTGTCAGTGCCACAGTGCCAGGGTAAGAGTGCTCTGGGGTGCTGGAGTGCCAGGGTACCAGGCTGCTGGGTGCCAGGGCAGTGGGGTGCCAGAGTGCCAGGGCACAGATGTGCCACAGCACTGGGGTGCTTGGGAGTCATGGAGCTGAGGAAAAAGGGCTCTGAACTGCTGGCATGCCAGGGCACCATGGCACCAGGTCTCGGGGGTGCCAGGACAAAGGTTTGCCAGAGCTCTGGGGTGATGGGGTACCAGGGCTCTGGGTTTTGGGGTGCCAAGGAATTGGGTGTCAGGGCAATGGGGTACCAGGGCTGTGGGTTCTGGGGAGCCGTGGTGCTGGGGTGTGAGGTGCTGGGCACTGGTGTGCCAGGCTGCTGGGGTGCTGGGATGCCATGGTGCTGAGGTGATGGGCTGCTGGCATTTTGGGTTATTAGAGTGTTGGGGTGTCAGGGTGTTGGGGCGCTGTCCTCCTGTCTTAGAAGCTTCTCCCTTCCAGACCATGAACAACAACTGAGCATGGCAGCGTCCTTGTCATCAACTCCCCCTGGCCTGGCATCGGGCAAATAAAGCAATAAACACCAACAGCTGGCACCAGTGTGTCCTTGTGGTCCTTGCGCTGGGCAGGGGTCTGGGGGCAGCAGGGGCTGCACCATTGCCAGCAGACAGTGCTGGGAGCACCCCAATGTCATGGGCATGGACACCCAAAGACACCCCATTCTCCCAGGGATGGGCACCCAGGACACTCCTGTGCCACAGGGATGGGCACCAAGAGACACCCCAGTGCCACAGAGATGGGCACCCAGAGATACTCAGACACCATGGGGACAGACCCTGAGAAGTGCCCAGACACCCACAGGTGCCCAGATGCCGTGGAGATGGCACCCTCAGACACCCAGATCCCACAGGGATGGGCACCCGGGTGCCACTCAAGTGACACAGCACCAAGCACCCCGAAGTGCCCAGTGTCATGGGCATGGACACCCAGAGACCCCATTCTCACAGGGATGGGCACCCAGAGACACTCAGGCACCATGGGGACAGCCACCCTACAGGTGCCCAGATGCTGTGGAGATGGCACTCCCAGACACTCAGATCCCACAGGGATAGATACCCAGGTGCCACAGCACCCCAAAGTGCCCTGTGCCATGGGCATGGACACCCAGAGACACCCCAGTGCCACAGAGATGGGCCCCCAGAGATACTCGGACACCATGGGGACAGACCCTGAGAAGTGCCCAGACACCCACAGGTGCCCAGATGCCGTGGAGATGGCACCCTCAGACACCCAGATCCCACAGGGATGGGTACCCGGGTGCCACAGGGGTGGCACTCAGGTGACACAGCACCCCAAAGTGCCCTGTGCCATGGGCACCTGCTGCCATGGGCACCCCAACACACACCGGCGCGGTGGCTCTGTGTGCCCTGAGGACACCCGCATGTCCCCTATGGGGCACCCAGTGCCATCCCGTGCCCCCCCGAGGCAGTGGCACAGCCCCCTCGGGGTGCCCCAGGGCCCGGTGCCCATGGCCGTGGCCCTCCTGGCCCGGCCGTCTCCTCGCAACGGCCGGCACCGGCGCGTGACCGGGAACAAAGAGCCCTTTCACGGTGTCCCCGCTGCCACCGGCACCCTGGGACCCCCCAACGGGGCACCCCGGGGCCATCCCCCCCACCCCGGGGCTCTGCAGCACCCCCGATTCCCGCTGCGGTCTGGGTGGAAAATTCCAGCTGCAGGGCTGTATAAGTTTTATGGGCTCCTTGTCACCGTGTCCTCGGGGACCTTTGCTCCCCCGCTGGTGGCCCTGGCGGTGTCGCCCGCCCCGCAGCCCCCTCGCTATCGCCGGCCCTTTGCTCGGGGCCAGGGGGAGGCTCGGCTCCCCCAGCTCGTGACACCCTTGCACAAGTTGGGGTCACCTGGCACAGGCCCAGGGTGGCGGGAAAGGGGACCCAGGGCAGGGGGTGAGGGTGGGGGGCACCGGCTGTACCCCCGTGCCACTGGTGGGAATTGGGGTGGGGTGGCACGGGGTGGTGGCACCTTTTGGGTGCAGTCATGCTGTGGTGGCAGTGGGCGCAGGGACAGGTGTGTGGCAGTGCCAGGGGGCTGCTGTGGGGCTGTGGGACTGGTGTGGGGTTTGGGACTGGTGTGGGACTGATGTGGGGCTGCGGGACTGGTGTGGGGTTTGGGACTGGTGTGGGGCTGCGGGACTGGTGTGGGACTGGTGTGGGTGTTGTGGGACTGGTGTGGGTGTTTGGGACTGGTGTGGGACTGATGTGGGGCTGTGGGACTGGTGTGGGTGTCCTGGCACTGGTGTGTGTGACATGGGACTGGTGTGGGTGTCCTGGCACTGGTGTGGGTGTTGTGGGACTGTTGTGGGTGTTTGGGACTGGTGTGGGGCTGTGAGGCTGCCATGGGCGCTACAAGCAGGACACAAATACAGGTGGTGAACACTTGGCAGAGGTTTTGTGAGTATGGCATGGGTGCTGTGAGTGTGGCAGGGGTGCTGTGAACCTGGCATGGGTGCTGTGAGTGTGGCAGGGGTGCTGTGAGCCTGCCAGGGTGCTGTTAGCAGGATATGGGTGCTGTGAGCCTGGCAGGGGTGCTGTGATTGTGGAGTGGGTGCTGTGAGTGTGGGGTGGGTGCTGTGGGCATGGGATGGGCAGTACAAAGCATGGTGTGAGCACTGTGAGCCTGGCAAGGGTGCTGTGAGTATGGGTGCTGTGAGCCTGGCATGGGTGCTGTGGGCAGGATATGGGTGCTGTGAGCCTGGCAGGGTGTTGTGGGCAGGATATGGGTGCTGTGAGCCTGGCATGGGTGCTGTGAGCAGGATATGGGTGCTGTGAGCCTGGCACGGATGGTGCAATCCTGGGATGGGCCCTGAGAGCCTGGCATGTGCTCCATGAGTGTGGGATGGGTGCTGGAGTGCGGGATGGGTGCCATGAGCTGGGTGTGGGTGGCGTGAGCCTGCCCAAGGGGCTGCAAAGCTGGCAGAGGTGCCGTGAGCATGGCACGGGGGGTCCACACCTGCAGAAGGCGAGGAGTGAGCCTGGAATGGGCGCTGTGAGAGGTGTCAGCAGAGTGACAAGGGTGCTGTGAGCCTGGCACAGGTGTTATCAGCGAGACGCCCGAGCTGCGAGTGTGACACAGGTGCTATCAGCGCCCCATGGGTGCTGCCAGCCCGGTCCTGCCGTTGTGGGTGCTGCGAGCCTGGCACGGGCGCTGCGAGCCTGGCACGGGCGCCGCAGGCTTGGCACAAGCGCTGCGAGCCTGGCACCGGTGCTGCGAGCCTGGCGTGGGCACCGGGAGGCTGGCAGGGGCGCTGGGAGGCTGGCAGGGGCACGGCGAGCCTGGCATGGCCCCCCGGCCCCCCGGGGCAGCTCCTCCCTCGCCGGTGGTGCCAAGCGGCTGCGAACCCCCCGTGTCCGTGTCCGTGGCCTCTGGCCGGACCCACCCCCGCCGGGTGACTCAGCCCGAGAGGCTTTTCCTTATATAACGCGGCACCGCGCGGAGCCCCACGGAGCGGCCCCTGCCTCAGTTTCCCCGGGCCGGGGCGTCACTGTCGCCGCTGCCGCAGCCGCCGCCGCCATGTGGATGGTGTCACCGCCGGTCGGTAAGTGTCACCTGGATGCCGCTCGGCCCTTTGGCGAGGTGTCCCCCATCCCTAAAAATCATCATTTGGCAGGGGTTAGGAGAAAAATTAGGGTTATAGGGGCAGAAAATTGTAAAATACATGCATAGCCCCCCCAAAAATAGGTTAACTTCGAATTTGTGGTGGCTGAACCCCTTTTCCTTGCGCCTCCTAACGCACCTGGGAAGAACCAAAATCACCTTGTTTCCCCCACCTAAAGTAGTGATAAAAGCAGCGGGAGCGGCGCAGGGTTAAGGAATTCCCTCCCATCCCAGCACGGAGATTTTGGGGTGACAAACGCCAGGATCGGGCGAGCTGGGGGGCCCCGGCCGTGCCCGGCTTTGTGACGCTCGCAGGTGCCTGGAGCCGGCGCTGCCGCAGCTCCGGAACATTCCCGGCTCCTCGGCAATGGGAAAGGGACTGCAAATCCCTAAAATTCCACTTTCCAGCATCCCCAAACTCACCCCGAATGGAGGGACAAAGGCGGGGAGCGCGGCCCCAAAGATCCGCGGCGGCCGTGCGGGAATCCGGGGGGATTTTCCCGGCTCAGCCCGGGCTCAGCCCCGCTCCGGGCGCGGTGTCCAAAGGTCGCTCCCGGCTCGGAGCCGCCGACCCCCGGCACCTCCTGGGCTCCTCTGCCGCGGCTTTTCCGGGCTTTTCCCACCTGGGGAGCTGTTTCTGGTGGCGTTCCGGCGATGGAGCGGCTCTGGGGGGGCTCTGAGGGCGCTCGGGGGGGTTTGTCTTGCTCTGACGTGCTGTTTTCTTTCAGATGAAGGATCTGCCTGGCTTTGGGACACGGCAAAGGCGGGGGGCAAAGGACAGGACCCTTAAATTCTTTCCCTAAAGCTTAGCCCGATAGGTATATAAGATCCATAGAGCTTAAACCGGGGTTGGCTTTTAGTCTAAGCTTGGGTTTGGCTTAATTTTGTCTTTATTTTATTATATTTTTACGGTTCTTTTATTCGTTTCTTTGCTTTTTTTTTTTTTTTTTTTTTTTTGTTGGCCTCTTTTATTCCATTTTTTTGGCCGCCGGTGGGGAGCTCAGCAGCAGAGCTTGCACGAATCAATCCCCTGCTGCTTTCCTAAAGAGATTTTGGGGGATTTTGGTTTGAGGAGGGGGAACCCCTGCACCGACCCTGCTATGTTTTGTTTTTTTTGGGGGGGCTGCAGCCCCTCCGTGGTTTGGAACACGCTGGGGGGTTTGTAGGTATTTTCCAGTCCACCAAGAAGCTGGTGCTGAGCGAGCAGGCGGGACGGGGCCGGGCGCTGGAATTCCTGCGGAAAAACGCGGCCAACGGCATCTCCGTGGCCAACCTGCTGGCGGGGCTCTCCTCCATCCTCTGCAGCGTCAACAGGTGGGGAAAAACTGGGAAAAACGGGGGGAAAATCGGGGCTGGGGAATGGGGGTCACACTGGATGCGCTCCCCTTGTGGCCAAGCGGGTGGGCAGGGTCCTCTCCTGACTCCACAGTTTCAATAGGTGGGGAAAAAATGGGATAAAAAATGGGAAATGTGGTGAAAAAGATGCACAGAAATGGGGGTCAGCTTGGTTTTTCTGCAAAAGGGGGAAATGAGAGGGCAAAGATGGTAGAATAGTGTGGCTTGTCCTGGTTTGCTGGAAAAAGGGGGAAAGGGGAGAGGAAATATGGAAATGGGGTGAAAATCGGGTAGAAAAGTGCAGTTTGCTATGGTTTGCTGGAAAAAGGGGGAGGAAAGATGGAAATAGGGTGAAAATTGGGTAGAAAAGTGAAAGCCAGTCTGGTTTTGCTGGAAAAACAAGGGAATGGGGGAAAAGGGGATGCAAAGTGGGGGACACTGTGGTTTGGCTCTCTCCTCACCTTTGGCCTCTGCAGCATCAAAGGATGAGGGGGGAAAATGGAGGAAATGGGCTGAAAAGGGGTGAAAAAGAGGGTTGAGAAGTGGGGATTACCCCAGTTTTTCTGGGAAATGGGGGAAATGTGATGAAAAAGGAGGAAATATGGTGAAAAAGGTGTAAATGTGGTGAAAAAGAGGTGGGAAGTGGGGGTCACCCTGGATCTGCTCCCTCTATGGCCAACCTTGGAGGTCAGGTTCTCCTCCATCCAAAATAAGAGGGCAGGGCAGAAAAGGGGAAAAGAAGAAAATGCAGGTTGAAAAGTGGGGATCACCCTGCTTCTGCTGGAAAAAAAAGGGCAAATAGGGCAAAGATAGGATGAAAAGCGGAAATCACCCCAGTTTTGCTCTCTCTGTGGCCAACCTGCTGGCTGGGCTTACCTCCACCCTGTACGATGGGGCAAACAAGGGGGAAATGGGGTGAAAAAGAGGGGAGCAGGGTCTGAGAAGTGGGGTGTCCCCCCTTAGGCAATACCAGTACTCCTGCTGGCTGCTGCTCCTGGGTTTCCTGCTGGATCTGGCCGATGGGGCCGTGGCCCGGCAGCTCGACGCCTGCTCTGCACTGGGTGAGTGCATCCCCCCGGGGCCAGGGCTGACCCCATGGGCGTCCCCTGTGCCCGGTGCCCACCTGGCACTGCCCCTCGCTGCCCCCACAGGTGCCAAGCTGGATGATTTTGCTGATTTCACCACGTTCGGGCTGGGCACGGCGCTGCTGCTGCAGCCCCAGGGCGTGCTGGGCGGGCTGCTGAGCCTGGCCTATGTGCTGGCTGTGTTTGCCCGCCTCTGCTTCTTCTCCAGCGGTGAGTGAGCCCCTAAAAGGGGGGGGGGATTGGGCTGTGAGCCCCCACATTGTGCTCTGGTTTGTCTGAGTGCCACTGAGTCCCTCTGAGTGCCACTGAGGGGACCCCGGCCAGATCCGGGGGTACCAAAGGCAGGCAGGCTGAACCTGGGGGTACAGAAGGACAGAAGGACAGCCAGGCTGATCCCTGGGGGTACAGAAGGACAGAAGGACAACCAGGCTGATCCCTGGGGGTACAGAAGGACAGAAGGACAGCCAGGCTGATCCCTGGGGGTACAGAAGGACAGAAGGACAGCCAGGCTGAACCTGGGGGGTACAGAAGGACAGAAAGACAGCCAGGCTGATCCCTGGGGGTACAGAAGGACAGAAGGACAGCCAGGCTGATCCCTGGGAGTACCAAAGGCAGCCAGGCTGATCACCTGCAGCTCAAGAGATGCTGGAACATGAAGATGAAGGGGTTGACTCTCAGCAGGGGTTAATCCAAAGGAGCCCCTACACCTTAGGGGGCTCCTGCTGAGAGCCTTAGAGAGGTGCCAAAATTACATTTAAAGGGAGGTGGAAACCTAAAGAAATAACTTTTTGCTAGCCAATAAGAAATTTACTATAGATAACATTTTACTGACCAATAAGAAAAATTAAGGAATGGATACTGGGAAATGGATAATTAGAACAGCCTATGGAGAAACACTTGGGGGTTGACTCCTGGTCTCTGGATAATCACTCAACATCCTGGACTGAAAGTTCTGGATGGAGGGGATGGGATGCTGAGGGATTGATAGAGAGCCAGGGTGGGGATTTGGGGATGATCTCAGCAAAGGAAAGGGATTACACAGGTAAAAGGAAGGGGTACAATGCGGGGTAAACCATTTGGGAAAAATACGGGGATACAAAACCAAAACTATTACAGAGTATTACAAAGTATAAAAACTACAACAACACTGAAGTGCTGCCGCCCCCCAGGGATCCCCTTCACCTACCGAGGGCTGCCGTGCCCCTACGCCTCGGCGCTGCTGGCCAGCACCTTCCTGCTGACCGGGGGACACGTGGCCCTGCTGCGCGTGGCCGCCACCGCCATGACCCTGTTCATGGCCGACTGCGGCTGCTACCCCCACGACAGGGTGCTGGAGTCACAGCTCTGGAAGAAACTGGTTTATGCTGGAGGTAAGGACGGGGATGAGCTCTGGGGATGGGGGTGAAAGGGCAGGGAGAGCGGATGGCCAAGGATTGTCCTGCTCACAGGGGTGGCGGCCGTGCTGCTGGCGCCGACGGCGGTGGCTGCGGTTTATTGCCTGGCCTGGGCCACGTCCTACATCGTCTTCCCCTTCGCCCTCTGGAGCTGCAAGGCCTGAGCCCTCCCTAGAGCCTAGTAAAGCCTTCCTCATCCTCATCCTCGTCCTTGTTTCGGGTGCTGCTTCCTCCCTTCACTCTTCCTGCTGAATCCGAGTGGCTGCTAAGGTAAAGAAAGAGAGGCTGAGCTGCAGGGAAACCTCAAAATCCCAATCCTTTGTGGGGATTGATGGAAATTCCAAAATCCCTGTTCTTTGTGAGGATTGATGCGAAGCCCCAAAATCCCTGTCCCTTGTGGGGATCAAGGGAAGCCCCAAAACGCCAATCCTTTGTGGGGATTGAGGGAACTCCCAAAATCCCTGTCCTTGGTGAGGATCGAGGGAAAACCCAAAATCCCAATCCTCTGGGGAGATTGATGGAAGCCCCAAAATCCCTGTCCTTTATGGGGATCGAGGGAAAACCCAAAATCCCAATCCTTTGTGGGGATGGAGGAAAGCCCCAAAATCCCAGTCCTTTGGAAGATTGATGGAAGCCCCAAAATCCCTGTCCTTTGTGGGGATTGAGGGAAGCCCCAAAACCCCTGTCCTTTGTGGGGATCAAAGGAAGCCCCAAAATCTCTATCCTTTGTGGGGATTGAAGGAAGCCCCAAAATCCCTCTTCTTTGTGGGGATTGAGGGAACACCCAAAATGCCAATCCTTTGTGGGGATCAAGGGAAGCCCCAAAACCCCCACAAATTTTACACCTTTCCTTTGTGGGGATTGAGGGAAGCCCCAAAATCCCTGTATTTTGGAAGGATTGAGGGAAACCACATCCCCCCAACAGCAGAGAGCTCCAAATCCTTGGGAAATGGGAAATTTAGAGTTTGTCCTGACAAGAGACCCCCAAGCCCTTCTCTGCACAGGAACCTGAAGTTTAGGGATCCTTCACACTGTGGCCGAGTGGGAATTAATTACAAAGGGAGGTTCACACTCCAAAAACAAGGAGGGCCCTCCCTGGCTGGGAGGAGGAAGATGCTGATCAAACTTCCAGAGGGTTTCCAACACGGGATTCTCTGGGAGCAGTTTGGAATTCACCACTTAACCCGTGGCTGCAGGGAAACACCACATCCCAAACGTTGTTTATTTTCACCCTCTCAGTGCGACACAGCTGGGGCAGGGAAAGGGGGGCAGCAGGACTCGATCCAAAGTCTCTGCAGAGCCGGAGGCCGCCGGACAGCAGCGGCTGGAGCAGAGGGTGTGGGCGGAGGAAGGAAGCGAAGGTCAAACCTGGCGCTGCAAGAACGCTCGGGATCCCCGGGGAGGCTCTGCCGGCTGCAGCAGCTGCGGGATGCGGCTCCTGCTGGATCCCATTGGGATAAACCCCGGCTCCGGGAGGGCAGGACCCTTCCCTGCTGGATCCCCTCGGGATAACCCCCGGCTTTTGGAGGGCAGGACCCTTCCCTGAACCAGGGAATGGCGGGGTGGGGCCGTGCCTGGAGCCGGCACCCGGCACTGCAGCTGCTCTGGCCTCAGGCCATTCGCACCCGGAGCAAGCAGGAGCCGGGAGACAGAGAACCAGCAGAGATTTTATTGATACAAAAAGGGCGATTTGATAATAAATACCGGGGGATTAGAAAAGGGGGGGTAGGGCAGAGGCCGGGCTGGCTGTCATTCCCCGGATCCCTGCATCTGCTTGCAGAAGGAGTCGAACTGCTGCTGCTCCAGCTCCGTCATCACCCGGTTCAGGGCGTAGATCTGGGGTGGGGAAAGGGTTAGGATGGCAAAGGGGGCTCGGCCGCGGCTTGGGCCGGGTCCCTCCCCATTCCCCGCTCCCACCTCCGCCCGCTGCCGCTGCTTCAGCTCCTGCTGTGCCGACCTCTGCTTGGCCTTCTCCAGGCGAGCCGCTGGCTCCCGCGGCTTCGGCCGCTCCTTCCGCGCCCCCGCGCCCGGATCCATGGCTGCGGCCCGGGCTGGGGTCACCGGGGGTCCCGGAGCCACCCACAGGGACCCCCCGGCCCTGACACCCCCACACAGCCGAGGCTCTCATGGGGTGCCCCAATGGCATCCCCAAAGGGGACTCCCCACATCCACCCTGAGGGCCCGGGGTGACCCCAAATGCATCCTAAGCCTCACAGGAGAGACTCAACCCCACCCGGAGCCTCTCGGGTGCCTCACACCCACCCCACAGTTATGCTGAGCCCCACAGGGCCCCCCCAAGGCTTCTCCCCGTCACCCCCCATTCCCCTCAGCGGCCCCATCTCCTCACACCTCGCCCCACAACACCCAGAGCACCCCCAAGCTCACACACACCCCGATCCCAAAGCCCCTCTCCACCCTCACAGCCCCCTGCACCCCATCGCCCACCGAGACCACTGAAGGCCCCCAGGCCCCTCACAGCCCTCTCCATCTCCCCAGCCCCTCATAAATCACAACCCGCCCGAACCCCCCCACCCTCAGTGCCCACAGCCCCCCCAGTCCCGCAACCCCCAGCACCCAACAAGCTCCTTCCCAGGCCCACAGGGACGCCTCAGCCCCCGGACTCCCTCAGCCCCCTCCAAGGCCCCGGTGCCCCGTCGCTGCCGCAGCCGAGCCCCTCACGCCCCTCGCTCCCTCAGCCCCCGGTGCCCCCCCCCGCGTTCCCCGGTACCGGAGGGGCTGTGCCCGGGGCAAGATGGCAGGGCACCCCTTCCGCTTTTCGGTGCTCGATTGCCCACCCTGGGCGCACGCGCGGAGAGCACGGGCCGGGCCCCGCAGCGCCGCCTGGCGGGCGGGGAAGGGAACTGCTCCTAGTGTGCCCCACTGTCCTTTACTGGTGTGGGACACATCCCCAGCGCTCCTTTACTGGTGTGGGACACATCCCCAGCGCTCCTTTACTGGTGTGGGACACATCCCCAGCGCTCCTTTACTGGTGTGGGACACATCCCCACTGCTCCTTTACTGGTGTGGGACACATCCCCAGCGCTCCTTTACTGGTGTGGGACACATCCCCAGTGCTCCTTTACTGGTGTGGGACACATCCCCACTGCTCCTTTACTGGTGTGGGACACATCCCCAGCGCTCCTTTACTGGTGTGGGACACATCCCCAGCGCTCCTTTACTGGTGTGGGACACATCCCCAGCGCTCCTTTACTGGTGTGGGACACATCCCCACTGCTCCTTTACTGGTGTGGGACACATCCCCAGCGCTCCTTTACTGGTGTGGGACACATCCCCAGCGCTCCTTTACTGGTGTGGGACACATCCCCAGCGCTCCTTTACTGGTGTGGGACACATCCCCAGTGCTCCTTTAATGTTGTGTGCAACCCCCAGTGCCCTACTGTCCTTTACTGGTGTGTGACACCCCCTAAACATCCTCCCCAGTGCTCCTTTACTGGTGTGTGACACCCTCCCCAATGCTCCTTTTTACTGGTGTGTGACAGCCCCCCAGTGCCCCACTGTCCTTTACTGGTGTGTGACAGCCTCCCAGTGCTCCTTTACTAGTGTGTGACACTCCCTACACACATCCCAGTGCTCCTTTACTGGTGTGTGCCACCCCCTACACATCCCCCCCACTCCCTACACGTCACCCCCTACCCCGTGTTCCTATAAACAGCCCCCCCCTATACATCCCCATCCCTCCATATACAGCCCATCCCCTGCACAGCCACACATCTCCCCTATTACACCACAGTCCTGGCACAGCCCAGGCCCTAAAGATCAGCCCCTTCTATCACCCTACTGTACAGCCCACCCCGTTACCACCGCCCCACACAGCTCCCTCCACACACCACACCCCTACGGACCCACGTCCATATATGACAGCCCAGCCCCTACACATAACCCCAAACACCATATCCCTACAGAGACCCCCCAAAACATCACAGAGCACCCCCTGTACCACATCCAGGCACACAGCACCCCCTGTGTGCAGCCCACTGCCCACAGATCAGCCCCTCTGTACAGCCCACCCTGCACGGCCCAGCTCCCACACAGCCCCTGGACATTGCAGTACACAGAGAGCCCTGCCAGCGCTGGCACAGCCTGGCACAGCACAGCACGCATGGCATGGGATGGCACAGCAGGCCACGGCATGGCACAGCAGAGCACGGGGCTGTACATGTGGCACATGTGTCACAGGACATGTCCCACGGCATGGTGATCCCTGACACATGGGTGTGACACCCATGGCACCCCCATGATGGTGACAGACCCCTGCCATGGCACAGAGCCGGGCACAATGTCCCAGCACAGTGTGGCACCCCAGCACAGTGACACACCCCTGCCATGGCACTGTGCCACAGTGCCCCCAGCACAGTGTGGCACCCCCATGATGGTGACACACCCCTGCCATGGCACTGTGCCACAGTGCCCCCAGCATGGCACCCCCAGCATGGTGACACACCCCTGCCATGGCACTGTGCCACAATGCCCCCAGCATGGCACCCCCAGCATGGTGACACACTCTTGCCATGGCACAGTGCTACAATGTCCCCAGCACAGTGTGGCACCTCCAGCACAGTGCCACAATGTCCCCAGCACAGTGTGGCACCCCTAGCATGGTGACACACCCCTGCCATGGCACAGAGCAGGGCACAATGCCCCCAGTAGCGTGGCACTCCCATCATGGCGACAGATCCCTGCCCTGGCACAGCCTACCATGGCACAGTGCCACAATGTCCCCAGCTCAGCGTGGCACCCCAGCATGGTGACACACCCCTGCCATGGCACAGTGCCACAATGTCCCCAGCTCAGCGTGGCACCCCAGCACGGTGACACACCCCTGCCATGGCACAGTGCCACAATGTCCCCAGCTCAGCGTGGCACCCCAGCACGGTGACACACCCCTGCCATGTCACCCCACGGTGCCCCCAGCCCAGCCCCCCCACCCTGGGGCTCTCCACCACCCAGCCCCTTCTCTCCAAATCCTTTATTGCCGATCCCAGCCCCCCGCACTGGGATTCCCTGGAAGCACAGGACCGAGAGCAGCAGGCGCAACGCCAGACCCTGCCCAGCACCGGCACCAGTTCCTGGAGTGGGGGAACACCCGCCAGGGCCGGGGGGGACACCCCAAAACCCCCCCTAGATACGGACGGTGTTGATCCGCAGCGGCTGCACGTTCTTGCCGTTGGCGTGGCTCTGGCCAGGGCTGAAATAGGAGCACAGCTTGCCGGGAAACCTCTCCCTGAAGGTGTAGAGCCAGGACATGTCGTCGGCGTTGTAGAAGATGAGCAGCCCCTTGTCGTAGTCCAGGAAGACGCCCACCTTCTCCAGCTTGCCCTTGACGTTGAGCCGCGTCCAGGGCTCGGTGCAGGCGCTGTACTGGTTCCCGTCGTGCATCACGATGCAGTAGAAGCCGCGGCTGGGCTGGATCTGGATGCTGCCCTTGCGGGTGACGGCCTCGTGGGCCAGGCCGATCATCCACTGGGTTTTTTCGGACACCACCACCTCCCAGTAGTGCACGCCGGCCCCGAAGGCCTCGGCGCCCAGCACCGACACCTCGACGTCGAAGCGGCGCGGCGAGTCCTGCAGCGGCTGCGGGTGCAGGTTGCCGTAGGCCACGATGGTGCAGTCGTCCGACAGGATGAGGCGGTGGTGGGCAGTGCCAGGGTCCAGGGTCAGCGCTGCTGGCACTGCCACAGCAGGGACGGGGGGGAACGAGGGTTAGTGCAGCCCTGGAGACAGCCCAGGTGCCACCGGGGTGACGAGCGGCACGGGGAGGTCAGCAGGGTGGTCTTGTGCTCATCCCTCACTGGGGTGTTCTGTCCTCATGCTCATCCCTTGTCAGTGATGTTCCCCATCCCTGCTCCTCATCACTCATGTCCCAGACCCTTTGGAGCAACGTCCCCATCCCTTGTCAGTGATGTTTCCCGTCCCTGCTCCTCATCACTGATGTCCCAGACCCCTGGCAGCAACGTCCCCATCCCTTGTCAGTGATGTTTCCCGTCCCTGCTCCTCATCACTGATGTCCCAGACCCCTGGCAGCAATGTCCCCATCCCTTGTCAGTGACATCCTGTTCCCTCTCAGGTGATGTCCCCTTCTTCATCCTTGACTGGGGTGTACTGTCCTCAGTGGTGTCCCCTGTCCCTCACTCCTGTGTGTCTGCTCCTCATCACTGATGTCCCAGACCCCTGGCAGCAATGTCCCCATCCCCTGTCAGTGACATCCTGCTCCCTCCCAGATGACGTTCCCTTCCCCATCCCTCACTGAGGTGTTCTATCTTCATGCTCATCCCTTGTCAGTGATGTCCCCTGTCCCTCACTGCTACGTCCCTGCTCTTCATCACTGATACCCCAGACCCTTGGCAGCAATGTCCCCATCCCTTGTCAGTGATGTCCCCTGTCCCTCGCTGGTGTGTCCCTGCTCTTCACCACTGATGTCCCAGACCCTTGGCAGCAATGTCCCCATCCCTTGTCAGTGACATCCTGCTCCCTCCCAGACGACGTCCCCTTCCCCATCCTTCACTGGGTCTCCTGTCCTCATGCTCATCCCTTGTCAGTGATGTCCCCTGTCCCTGACTGGTGTGTCCCTGCTCATCACTGATGTCCCAGACCCTTGGCAGCAATGCTGCAAGGGCTGCACTAACCCTCGTCTCCATCCCTTGTCAGTGACATCCCATTCCCTCCCAGGTGGTATTCCCTTCCCCATCCCTCACTGGGGTGTCCTGTCCCCATGCTCATCCCTTGTCTCAGAATCACACAATGATGAGGTTGGAAGAGACCTCCAAGATCACTGAGTCCAACCTACGCCCTAACACCTCAACCAGACTCTAGCACCAAGTGCCATGTCCAGCCTTTTTAAGCACATCCAGAGATGGGATTCTACCACCTGCCTGGGAAGAGCATTCCAGTGCTTTATTATTCTTTTGGTGAAAATTTTTTCCTAATATCCAACCTACACCTTCCCTGATGTAGCTCAAGACTCTGGTTCTGTCAGTGCTGCCTGGTGGAAGAGACCAACCCCACCTGTCTGCAACCTCCCTTCAGGAATGGACTGAAAGGATCCTAGAAGAACTACCCAAAGAGCTTTCCAAAGAATCTTGGAAGAACCTCCCCAAAAAACCCAAACCTCCCTTCAGGAATTGTAGAGAGCAATAAGGTCACCTCTAAGCCTCTTGTCCAGGCTGAACAACCCCAGCTCCTCAGTGATGTTCCCTGTCCCTCACTGGTGTGTCCCTGCTCCTCATCACTGACACCCCAGACCCTCAGCAGCAATGTCCCCATCCCCTGTCAGTGACATGTGATGTCCCCTTCCCCATCCCTCACTGGTGTGTTCCTGTCCCCGGTGACCTCCCCATCCCTTTCCACTCCCCCATCCCCATGTCCTCACCAGGATGGATGTCCTGGAAGAGGGATTTCCAGATGGTGTACTGCAGTGGGCCCATGTACTTGGAGGTGGGGAAGTCCTCATAGGTCAGGTTGGTCTCGTGGATCTTCCCCTTCAGCCTGTGGAGAAGAACACTGCTGTGTGATGTCAGAGCTTGCCTCAGTTTCCCAATCCTTCCCCAGGTGTCAATCACCTCTCCTTTCCCCCTCCCTTGCCCCTGCTGAGCGCTGTCAATCCTGGCACTCCAGAAGGGATTGGCAGAGTTCAAAAGATGCCTTTCAGCCCTGGGGGACATTGGGCCATCCAGGTGTCATTTGTCCCCTGAGACTCGCCCCCCTTACCTGGTTGGTGGGATCCCTACCCCTTCCCTGCCCCTCTCCCCAGGGTTAAAGGAGCAGCAACCACGGGCTCAGGGAGTTCTGTTGGAGCTGGTGCTGCATTCAGAGGCCTGTGGGCCAGAATGAAGCTCTGGATCCAAACCCTCCATCAGAACTGACTCCTTTCCTTCACCATCACCTCAAAGCTTCTCCACCAGAGGTAAACCTGAGGACCAGACCCTGTTATGGGGAAAAGCTCTATCCCACCACCACCAGAGCTCCTGCATGCCTGGACTTGTCCCAGGTGCCCAGCTGCAATAGCCAGCTGGCCAAAGGTGTCTCTGAAGTGAAACCACCACACATCCAGCTAGCCAAAGGCGTCTGAGGTGAAACCACCACACATCCAGCTAGCCAGAGGTGTCTCTGAGGTGAAAACACCACACATCCAGCTAGCCAAAGGTGTCTCTGAGGTGAAAACACCACACACCCAGCTAGCCAAAGGCATCTCTGAGGTGAAACACAACACATCCAGCTTAGCCAAAAGTGTCTCTGAGGTGAAACACCACACATCCAGCTGGCCAAAGGCATCTCTGAGGTGAAACACAACACATCCAGCTTAGCCAAAAGTGTCTCTGAGGTGAAACACCACACATCCAGCTTAGCCAAAAGTGTCTCTGAGGTGAAACCACCACAGTTTCCACCTTTGGTCGAGCAGCAAGGGCCAGACGAGCCCAGGCACGTTCCACCTGGCCATATGGGTATTAATTCCAATAAAAACACACGGTACCGAGGCAGGGGTGACACGGGTGACACCGCCACCCCCTCACCACCACCCACCTCTCGGAGAGGGACGCCACCCCGGCCAGGAAGACGTGTTTGTCGGCCTCGGCCAGGCGCTCCTGCAGGATCTGGGTGCCCTCCTGGACCTTGCGCAGCTGCTGGCTGTAGCGCTGGATCTTGTGCTCGATGTCGCTGAGCGTGCGCGCCGTGTCGGCCTCCAGCTCCTCCAGCATGGCCTTCTGCCGCTCGCGCAGCAGCCGGTGCAGCCGCTCAAACGCCTCCCCGATGGTCCCCCGCAGGCTCTTGGCTGAGGACTTGGGGTGCAAAGGGGGGTTAGGGGTGCACAAAGATCGGCTGGTCAGGCCAGGAGGTCCTTAATCCCCCAAGTGAATGTCTACAAGGGTATCGGAGCAGGGAGTTCCACGGGTTGCAAGGGTGGGTTTGGGAGTGTGTGCTTAAAGAATGGACTGAGAGGATGCTGGAAGAAGTACCCAAAGAGCTTTTCAAAGAAGCCTAGGAGAACTTTCCCAAAAAGCCTAAAAGAACCCTAGGAGAACCTCCTCAAAAAAACTGAAAGAAGCCTAGGAGAACCTCCCCAAAAAACCCTAAAAGAAGCCTAGGAGAACCTCACAAAGAACCCTAAAGTAACCCTAAAGGAACCTTCTGAAGAACCTAAAAAGCACCTCAAGGAATCTCCCCAAGAAACCTAAAAGAACCCCTAGGAGAACCTCCCCAAAAAACCATAAAAGAACCCTAGGAGAACCTCCCCAAAAAAAACCCTAAAAGAAGCTTAGGAGAACCTCCCAAAAAAAACCAGAAAGAACCCTACAAGAACCTCCCCAGAAAAAAAACTTAATAGAACCCTAAAAAAAACTCCTGAAAGAACAAACAAAACACTAAAAGAACCTTCACAAGAACTTAAAAGAACCTCCCAAAGATCCTAAAAAAGCGCCTTAAGGAATCTCCCCAAGAAACCCAAAAGAACCCTAGGAGAGCCTCCCCAAAAAAAACCCTAAAAGAACCTTAGAAGAACCTCCCCAAAAAACCTAAAAGAACTCTAGAAGAACTTCCCCAAAAAAACCTAAAAGAACCCTAGGAGAACCTCCCCAAAAAAACTAAAAGAACCCTAGGAAAACCTCCCTAAAAAAAACCATAAAAGAACCCTAGGAGAATCTCCCAAAAAACCCTAAAAGAACCCTAGGAGAACCTCCCCAAAAAAACCTAAAAGAACCTTAGAAGAAACCTCTCAAAAAAAAAACCTTACAAAGAACCCCTCAAGAACCCTAAAGTAACCCTAAAAGAACCTTCTGAAGAACCTAAAAGAACCTCCCAAAGATCCTAAAAAAGCACCTTAAGGAATCTTCCCAAGAAACCTAAAAGAACCCTACAAGAACCTTCCAAAGAACCTTAAAACAATCTCCAAAAGAACCCTGAAAAAAACTCACAAAAATTTATGGAGGTCTTAAAAGAATTCTTAAAGAACCTTTAAAGAGATCTTTTAGGAAGCCTAAAAAAAACCCTAAAATCCTCTAAAATTCCTCAAATTACACCTTAAAACCCCCTTAAAAAAAAAAAAAAAAAAAAACAGGAAACCAAAACTAAAAAAAAAAAAACAAAAACCTAAAAAGCCCCACCTCACTTGCTGGTGGGGACGGGGAGAAAATTGAACCTCACTGGACACTGAACCCCTGAGTGAAGAGATAATTAATTAAATTAATTAAAAAGATAAATCAAAGCAGCCCTGCAGGAAATTACAGAGGGATGAGCAGCCCCATTGGGGGACCACAGAAGGAAAAAATGGGGGAAATCCAGGAAATTGTCCAGTTTGGAGTGTTTGGAAGCTCCAAAAGCAGGCTGGTGAGGGTCAGGGTTGGGGTGTCATTGGGGTGGCAATGAGGTTGACCCCAATTCTGCTTTGGGGGGCTGTGAAGGGCTGGGGGGAAAAGAGAGGGTCCCCAGGGTTCCCAGGGGTGACAGTGGTGTCCTCACACGTACCTTGGTCTCAGCCAGCTGCTTCTTGAGGAGCTGCAGGGCTTCTGTGTGGCCACGCTCGCTCTCCTGCAGCCCCTGGAGCTGCTCCTTCAGCTCCCGCTGGGGACAGGAGGGAAAACCCAGAAATTGGTGATTTGGGGCAAAAAAGGGATCCCACAGGGAGCTTTCCCACCCAAACCAGCCATGGGGTTATGGGGCTGTGGGATGGCCAGGTTATGGGTGGCCTCTGTGGGATGAGGGTCCTGCCTGGGGTGGGGGTGACAGGTCCTGGATTGGAAGGTCCTGGACTGGGGGACAGCTCAGCCATGGGGGGATTTGGGGGTTCCCAAAGATTCCCAGTGGGGATGGAGAAGGGGGATCCCAGGGGGATAACGTGTGGAGCAGTGTGGAGGGATGGAGGGATGAATGGATGGATGGATGGATGGATGGATGGATGGATGGATGGATGGATGGATGGAGGGATGGATGGATGGAGGGAGGGATGGATGGAGGGATGGATGGATGGGGCTGACCCCAACACAGACAAAAGGACTGTGGGAACAGACAGACTGGAGGAAGGCATGGAGCTGATCCCAGTGAGGAGAGGAGGAGGGAGTGACAGACAGACAGACAGAAGGGAGCCGTGGCACTGACTCCAATAGGGAAAAGAAGGAATACAGGGAAATACAGGGTTCAGGGACACGTGGGCAGGAGGAAGTCACAGGAGTGACCCCCATGGAGACAGCAGGGGTGCACAGACAGACTGATGGGGAAATGCATGGGACTGACCCTGACAAGAAAATAATTGGTGCAGGGACACAGGGACAGACAGGAAAACAGCACAAGGATGACCCCCACAGGGACAGGAGGGTTTCAGGGACAGACAGAATGACAGGACGTGGGCACAGGGCTGACCCTGAGAAGGAAAAGCAGTACAGGGACAGAAGGACTGGAAGAAGCCACAGGAAGAAGCCTCTGCTTCCATAATGAGTGTCTGGCAGGAGCAGGGACAGGAGCAGTGGCCTCACAGAGTGACACCAGCCTGGAGGGGACCCCAGGGACCATGTGGGGTCTCAGGGCAGGCAGTGGGAGCAGTGGTCCTGGTGCTGGGGCTGTCCCTGTCACCCTCAGAGCACTCACAGTGCTGTGACCCTGAAGGTGACAGATGGGGTGCAGGGACAGATAGACATACAGAAAGAAGGCACGGGGCTGCCCCTGATAGGGAAAAGGAGTGCAGGGATGGAAGAAGGGGTGCAAGGACAGAAGAAAGGGTGCAGGGACAGGCACATGGGAGGAAGCCACAAGACCGATGCCCATGGGCTCAGGATGGGCACAGGGACAAAAGGGAAGGGCACAACCACAGATGTGAGAGGGACTAGGTGGACACAACAGCCCCAAGGAGCCACCTGGGGCAGGGAACCCCACAGGGACCTGTGATGGTGTTCACAGGGGTCTGAGGATGAGGGAAGAGACGAGGATCTGACTCCATGTTTCAGAAGGCTTGATTTATTATTTTATGATATATATTATATTAAAGCTGTACTAAAAGAATAGGAGAAAGGATTTCATCAGAAGGCTGGCTAAGAATAGAACAGGAAAGAATCATAACAAAAGCTGGGCTGCGATTGGCCATTAATTAGAAACAACCAACATGGGCCAATCACAAATGCACCTGTTGCATTCCACAGCAGCAGATAACCATTGTTTACATTTGGTTCCTGAGCCCTCTCAGCTTCTCAGGAGGACAAACCCTAAGGAAAGGATTTCCCATAAAGGATGTCTGTGACAGGGACCCACCTGCAGCTCCTCAAAGGCGTCATCCACGTTGGTGACCTGGTGCTGCTCGTGCACGGCCGGCTCGTCGCAGAAGAAGCAAACCACGGCGCGGTCGGTGAGGCAGAAGAGCTTCACCTTCTCGTGGTCCTTGCAAGGGAAGGGGCTGCGCTGGGCGCCCAGGATGGCGTCCAGGGGGAAGGCGCTGTAGCGCTCCACGATGTTGGCCAGCTTGAGGCTGGGCGCCAGCGTGGGCTCGGGGAAGGTGCGGCGGCACTCGGGGCAGTCGCGCGTGCCCTGCGGCTCCTGGCGCACCCAGTGCTCCGTGATGCAGCGGCGGCAGAAGTAGTGCTCGCAGCCCAGCCCCACCGGGTCCTGGTAGATGCTCAGGCAGATGGAGCACAGCAGCTCGTCCTTGAGGCTGCAGGCCATGGCTGGGGCTGCGGAGAGGATAAATGGGGTCAGGGGGGGCCAGGGAGGCTGGGGACAGGGGTACGGGGTTAGGGGAGAGAGGCACGGGGTAAGGGGCATGATGTTAGTGGGTGCTGGGAGAGGGGTACACAGGGTGAGAAAAGAGGGGCACGGGGTTAGGGGGACTGGGGAGAGGGGCACAGGGTTAGGGGAGAGGGGCATGGGGTCAGGGGGGCTGGGAAGAGGGCACACAGGGTCGGGGGGTGTTGGGAGAGGGGCACACGGGGTCAGGGGAGAGGGGCATGGGGTTAGGGGCGGCTGGGGAGAGGGGCAAGGGTCAGGAGGTGCTGAGGAGAGGGGCATGGGGTCAGGGGTGATGGGAGGGCGGCTGGGGTTAGGGCAGCTGGGAGAGGGGCACACAGGGTCAGGGGAGAGGGGCACGGGGTTAGGAGGAGCTGGGGACAACAGCACAGGGTCGGGGGGGACCAGGGAGAGGGGGCATGGGGTTAGGGGGGCTGCAGAGAGGGGCACAGGGCTAGGAGGGACCAGGGAGAGGGGCACAGAGTCAGGGGGGGCTGGGGAGAGGGGCATGGGGTCGGGAGGGCACTGGGGATAACAGCATGGGGTCAGGGGGGCTGGGGAAAGGGGCACTGAGTCGGGGGGCTGGGGAAAGGGTAAACAGGGTCGGGGGGCTGGGGAGAGGGGCAAACAGGGTCAAGGGGGCACTGGGGAGAGGGGCACACGGGGTCAAGGGGAGAGAGGCACACAGAGTCAAGGGTGCAGGGTTAGGGACATGGGGTCAGGGGGGGCTGGGGACAACAGCATGGGGTCAGGGGGGCCAAGAAGAGGAGCACGGAGTCAGGGGGGGCTGCAGAGAGGGACACAGGGTGAGGGGACCTGGAAAGACTGGTACCGGGTCAGGGGGGGCTGGGAAGAGGGGGATGGGGTTAGGGGGGCTGGGGAGAGGGACATGGGGTCAGGGAGAGGGGTATGGGGTTAGGGTGAATGGGGGATTGTGGGGAGGGGGACCATGGGGGAACAAGGTGAATGGGGGGCTTTGGGTGGAGGAGAGAGGATGAATGAGGGGAGGGGGTAAAAGGGGGGCTTGGGGTAGAAGCAGTTGTGGGGGAGAGGGTGAGTGAAGGCCTCGGGTTGATAGGGAAAGGGTGAATGAGAGGGTTTGAGGTGGGAAGGTAAAAGGGATGGGGGGAGGTTGAAGGTGGAGAGGGTGAGTGGAGGCCTTGGGATGAAGGTGAGAAGGTGAATGGGAGCTTGGGAGGGTGAGCAGAGGGCTCGGGGTGGGAAGAGGCTGGGGGGAAAGTTGTAGGGGGAAAGGCTCAATGAGGGTTTGGGGTGGGAGGAAGTTAAGGGTGAGAGAGTGAGCGGGGGCTTGAGGGGGTGAATGGGGATTGATGGGGAGGGCATAAGTGGGGGGACTTGGGGTGGGGAGAAATGGGGGAGTAGGGAAGAGGATAATGATAATAAGGGGGATGGGGATCAGGTGGGAATGGGGGGTGCAGGGTTTGTAATGGGGGGCAAGGTGGGGGTCGGGATGCAATGGGGGCTGGAGGGGCTGCAGTTGGGGAAATGGGAGTGTCAGGAGGCAATAAGGGGCTGGAGGATTTACAAAGGGGGGAACAGAGGGGGTCAGGATGCAATTGGGGGTGCTCAGAGGGTCTCACTGTGGGGAATGGATCAGGCCACAACAGGAGGATGTAGGGTTACAATGGGGGACCAAGCTGCAACAGGGTTGCAGTGCAGGGAGGGGGAACTGGGGGGTCAGGATACAATGGGTGGGGGGGCTGGAGGGGTTACATTAGGAGATTAGGATGCAACGCGGATAACGGGAGCATCAGGATGTAGTTGGGCGGATTTGGGATAGATCAGAGCAATGCTGGGAGAGGACACAATAGGGTTGCAATAGGAGCGAAGCTGGGGGCGAATCAGATACAGAGCATGGTCTGACAGGGGCACCGGGGGTACCGGGGATATTGGGGAGTGGGGCTGAGCCTGCAGAGTGCTGGGGGGCAGGGATGGGGCTGAATGAGTGGCACAGGGGCGGGTGGGGCTGAGGCTGGGTTGGGGTCCGGGGCTGAGGCTGGGTTGGGGTCTGGGGCTTAGGCTGGGTCTGGGGTTGGGGGTCCGGGGCTCAGGCTGGCTCTGGGCAGTCAGGATTAAGGCTGGATTTGAGCTGCTCGGGTTCAGGCCGGATTTGGGGGCCGTGACGAGGCTGCCCGAGGCGGGCTCGGGGCTGAGGGTGGATTTGGGGGACTCGGGGCTGGGGTTGCACCGGAGCCTCGCGTTCGAGCCGCCCCCCGCTCGCGGCCGAGCCCGGGTTCGAGACCGGTCCCCGCCAACCCCGTCCGATGCCACCCGCGCCTCCCTCAGCCGCCGGCGCTGGTGCCCTCACCCAGCCGGTGCCCGGTGCTGCTCTGGTGCCGTGCCCCGGTGCCGGTGCCGCTGGGATCGCTGTCCCGCCGCCGCCTCAAGAGCGGCCCCGCCGCGACGGGCCGGGGGTGGGCGAGCGAGAGGGGGCGCGGCCGCGCGGCACTTCCTGCCCGCCCCCCCCGCGCCCACAGTGGGCCCGCCCCCACCCCATTGTCCCCCGCGCGGCGCGGCCTCGCCGGCGCGTACCATCGCCGCCCGCGGGGGGGCGCTTAAAGGGGCCACGGCCAAGGCAGCCGTGTGCTGTCCGTCTGTCCGGACAGCCGGCCACTGACCCTTCCCCATCCTGATCTAAAGCCCTTTTTCTATCCCTGTCTGTCCCTCTGTCCATCCCTTTCTCTTCTACTCAGCTATTTCCCTGTCCAGCCCTTGATCCATCCATTTGTCCGTCAGTCGTTCTGTCCCTCTGTCCTCTGATCTTTCCATCCATCCTTCCACCTAGCTCTCGGTCCCCTGTCCAACCTTCTTCCCTTCCAGACCTTAATCTCTCTATCCATCCATTCATCTGTCCTGTCCCTCTCTCCACCCATCTGTCCATGCACCCATCTCTCTGTCCATCCCTCTGTCCAATCATCCATGCCTCCCATTGTGCATCCCTCTACCCACTCCTCCCTCCCTCTGGCCCTCCATCAATCCCTCCAGATCTCCTTGTTATCCTGTCCACCCATTTCCCCATGCGGTCCTTAAAACCTTCATCCATCCATTTGTCCATGTCCCTGGACTCTCATCCATCCATCCATCCATCCATCCATCCATCCATCCATCCATCCATCCATCCATCCATCCATCCATCGCTTGCTCTCCCATCCACCCATTTCTCTTATTCCTCTGTCTCTCCATTTGTTTATCCATCCTGTCTATCCTTCCTGTACTCCTGCCCCTCTATCCCTCTCTTCCTCCCAGTTTTCTGTACCTACCAGTGACCAGAGCCAGGTGACCCCACAGCTGACACAGACAAACCTATTGCTGAGACAACACTGCTTTCCCCCCAAACCTACTGCTGAGAGAACATTGCTTTCTCCCCAAACCTATTGCTGAGAGAACACCGCTTTCACCCCAAATGTACCCATTTAGTCAAAAATTGCAGAGAGGAGTTTTGGGTGGCAGATATCTGCTGTGTCATCACCATGCTTGGCCATGGTGGGACCAGTTGGGACCAGTGGCAGCACTGCCTGCCCCATAATGACATTTCTACCCCCTGGGATCCCCAGGGATCCTTAACTCCCCACTTGAGGAACCCGAGAGACAAAGAAGGAGCCCTGGGGTGGGGGTAAGGGGGGCTGGAGGATGGAGGGAGCAGTGGGGAAGGGGACACAGTTCCTGAGGGCAAGTTGAGCTGCATATTTGGGAAGAGGCGTGACTGCCCGGCCAACAGCCAACAGGAACAAACTGCTTGGTTTTCACTGCTGGATCACCCCCTCCCACTGCTGGCACCCCCCTTGCCTCCCCCCAAGCCCAGGTACACCCCATATCCCATTTATCCCCATCCCCTTCCAGGGAATCCGCTCTGCTCCTCTTCCTGCTAGGCCCCAAAAGCTTGGAAACAGCTAAAAAAATATAACAAACCCACATGGTGTTGTTTTTTTTCCTGCTTGTTTTCCTGCTTTAGGAATTCAGGTCATGTCTCCCCTCTGGGACCCTCTGGGGACTGAGGAACAGCTGGAATGGTATCAAATAACCATGGAAAGAAGGAAAAATAATTTTTTCACCCCAGATTCAGATTCAGGGCTAGAGGATCCCATCCCATGTAGTTAATGAGTTATTTAATTGTATCCTAAGCATTTGGGTGAAATTTCCAGGAATTTGGGGCAATGGAGAGCATCATCCCAACTGGAGCACGTGGCACTCAGCCAGCACTGCCAACACTCACCCTGGCGGATCATTGGGCAACGAAGGGAAACCACAGCGTGGTTTGGGCAAACAGGGAAATTAATCCCAGTTAATTAGTAAATTGGCTTTGTTACCTCCTGGTAAACCCTGTGTGAGCCAGGGGGGCTGCACCATGCCTTGATTCCCAATCTTTTTACGGGATACACGGCCCTTCCCTGCTGCGGTTCCAGCAGGCTGGAGGATCCCACAATGTGGCAAGAGCCTGGGTGATGCGGCCAAGCCGGCGGGCAGGGAAAAACCTGTCTGTGCTCCCCACGTGTGCTGCGTGTGCCGGGAATGCCGGTGGCAAGGGAGGGAGGCCCTGAGGAGCCGGCGGTGCTGGAATGTTCCCCCTGGCTGCCGGCGGCATGGGCACGCCGGGACGTGCCTGCTCCGGCTCTTGGCGTGTGTGATTCCATCCTGGCACGGAAATCCATCCCTGCTGGAGTGCCGGGAGCACCCTGGAGTGCTCCACCCCGCTGGGTTTCATCCCAACCTTGTTGGTGGACCCCCCTTTCCTGAGGAGGATGCTGCACTCCTCCATAGAGGAAGCAGGAAGCCGCCCCACACCGCCAGTTCTCATCTCCGCAGTGCTTTGCAAACAGTAACTAATTAATCCTAATTAACTCGTTACCTAATTAGAGCCCAAGGGCTCTCCCCTTTGCAGGGAGATGGGAAATTCTGGCACCTCAGGGGATTTTTTTTTTTCCAGCCCAAAACCTCCATGTTTGCTTCACACCAGCATCAGACTGTGCCCTTTGTACTCTCCATCGCTGCCAATCCAGGGAGAAAAACCTACTTTTTGGGGTTGCTAATGCCAAGAAGCCTGGAATGAACATTTTCCCTCATGTGGATAGCTGGCACTGGGAATACTGGCATCCCTAATGCCTGCTGTGCCCACCCATCCCAGGGGAGCCCACTCTGGTAGGTGCTTTCAACCACGTTTTTATGTAAAACAAGGGATTTTTGGGGAAGGAAACAAGTAGGTGGGTGGGATGAAGGTGTTTCCCAAAGAATTCCCTTTCCATGGGAGTGCCACAGGCTTTGGGAACACTGGAAAAGTTCTAGAGGATCCCAGTGTCACCACTCAAGGACCACATTTCTCACCAGAAAATCCCAGTTTGAAACCCATAGAATGGAAACCCATAAAAATCTCCTTTTCTCTGCTGAGCCTGCCGAAGATCCTGTATGGATCTGGTGCTGGTGGAATGGGAAGGACACACTGCTCTGTGGAGGTCTAACAGCCCTGTGGCTTTGCAGAAACCCTGTGGTGGTGATTCCAGCATGATTTCCTTCCACTCCCACCTTCTGCTCCTTTTAATCGTGGTTGGATCTATCCTGGGAGCAAAACCAGCCTTGGAATCATATTTTTTTTCAGCAGGCAAGCACTAATTTCCTTCATTTTCCAGCCTCTGGGATGGAGCTGGGCATGGGTTTTGTTGTTCTTCTTTTTTTTTTTTTTTCTTTCCCTGCATACCAACCACCTTCCCAGGAAAGGGGCCCCTTTCCCACACCCAAGATTAATCCACCCAAAGTAGAGTTGGAAAAAAAGCCTGGAGTGTCACTTCTCCCAGCCAGTCCCAACAAGGAAAATCCCAGGAGATGTTCGCCAATCCTTGGTGGATCCCACAAGTTCAGCAGTGACCCACGCCATCTCCTCCCAGTGCAGATTTGGGATTGGATAACTCCACTCCCCCTGCAAAAAAAAAAATCAGAAAATGCCTAAATTGGTGCCGAGGTTTAAAACCACCAGTTTCTTCATCACAGGGAAAAAAAATCCCACAGCAGAAGTGAAAGCCCTGATGGAAATTAACCCAGAGAGGGTGAAATCAGACATTAGGGAAGCTCTGGGGGGATCCAGGCTCTCCCAGTGTTCCATTTTTGGGTGGCAACTTCTGGGTGTCAATATCCGAAAAATCAGATAAAAAGGGAGTTTTGGAGCTGCTGGCTCAGGTTCTTGGTTGAGTCATGGATAATTAATGGATCTGGGGACCTTCCAGGATGGGGAAGTGATGGGAGACGGGGGATCCCAGCTGGAGGGTGACAGAGAATGAGGGGAGAGCCAGGGACAGGCCCAGAGGTCCCACGGGGGATGGTGCCTCTGTCCCAGCTCCATTGCTGTGGCCAGAACGTGTTCCAGGGGTTCTGACACCCCAGGCAGCTGCAAAGGGATGTCCACTCCGTGTCTTGGGTGCCCATCCCATCCCATCCTATCCCATGCCATCCCATCCCATGCCATCCCATCCCATCCCATGCCATCCCATGCCATCCCATGCCATCCCATGCCATCCCATGCCATTCCATGCCATGCCATGCCATGCCATGCCATCCCATCCCATCCCATCCCATCCCATCCCATCCCATCCCATCCCAAATCCTTTCCCATTTCCCACCTCTCTCAGAGGCACCATTTCCTTTCAGGACATCCCTCTCCTCTCCATCCTCCTCTGTGACAGAACATTTTGGGAAAACATGACAAAGAGCCTTAATTTTTTGTTTGTTTGATTTTTTAAAGTAATTTTAAAAGTGAAAACTCAGAAGCTCTAGGGTAAATCCCTTGGACCTAGGAGAAGAGGAATGGATGGGATTTGCCCCGCTCTTCCTTCCCCTGTGTGCAGTGTCTGTGGATTTAGGGAGCTGCAAGAGACCCACAGAGGAGCTGGGGGGACCCTGAGTTTGGGGGAGACCCCGAGAGGGGCTGGACACCCCTGGGAAATGTTGGGGATCCTCAGGGTGATGAGGAGGACTGGGGATGTCCCTGATGGGGCTGTGGAGCCTCACAGAGGGGCTGAGGGTGGCAGAGGCAGAGAGGGGGGCAGAGAGGGGGAAATTTAGGGGAATTTGGGGGATAAGAGGAACTGGGGTGCGTGGGGTATTAGGGGAACAAAGAAGGGCTGGGACCTGTGGGGGGCTGAGGAGATTTGGGGGGCTAAGGGAGTTCAGGGGGATTGAGGAGAACTGAGAGGAGCTGAGGAAAACCAAGGGGGCTGAAGAGAATCAGGAGTTGTGAGGAGATTTGTGTGGGAAATGGAGGGGTGACAGCTTGTGGGGAGCTGAGAGGAATTGGGAGCATGAGGAGCTTTTGGAGGAGTTGAGGGGAATGGGGTGGAAGAGTTTTAGGGGAGAGGAGGAGATTTTGGAGAGTCTGAGCAGATTTTGAGGAGTCTGAGGAGATTTGGGAGGCCTGAGGAGATTTTGGGGTGGTCTGAAGGGATGTGGGGACATTGAGGAGTCCTGGAGATGCTAAGGAAACTAGGGGGATGAGGAGATTTGGGGGGGCTGGAGGAGGCTGAGGAGAATGAAAGGAACTGATGGGATCTGGAGGATCTGAGGAGATCTGGGGAGTCTCTGAGATTTGGGGGTCTGAGTGAAATTGAGGATCTAGGGGGATCTGGGCATTTGAAGATCTTTGGGTGGCATAAGAGGAACTGGGGGGCTGAGGAGATTTGGAGGCTTTGAGGAGATTTTGGGGGATTCCGAGCAGATTTGGGGATGTGAGGACACTGAGAATTCCTGAAGGCGCTGAGGGAACCATGCGGTTGAGATTTGAGGGATCTGAGACTTGGCAGGGTCAGAGGAGAACTGAGGAGATACAGGGGATTGAGGAACTTTGGGTGGGCTGAGGGAAAAGGGGTGACTGTGGAGATTTTGGGGGTACTGAGGTGAACTGAGTGGGCTGAGATTTGAGGGTTGCAAAAATTTGGGTGGGCTAGCGATGCTGAAGGAGTGGGGCAGGCTGAGAAGGAAGGGGAGCCGGGGGGTGAGGAGACTTGAGGCAGCTGAGGGAACCAGAGGGCTGAGGAGATTTGGGGGCCTGAGGGAACCAGGGAGCCCAGACAGGGCTGAGGGGGCTGCGGAGGTTCGGGGAGCCCTGCCGGAGCCGAGGGGACCGGCTGGATGAAGTGGTGTTGGAGGCTGAGGGAACCGGAGAGCCCCGACAGGGCTGAGGGGGCTTGGGGGGCTGCGGAGGTTCGGGGAGCCCTGCCGGGGCCGAGGGGAATGACCGGGTGAGAAGATGTTGGAGGCTGAGGGAACCGGGGAGCCCCGATAGCGCTGAGGAGGTTTGGGGGGCTGTGGGTACTGAGGCGTCTTCCCGGGCCTGAGGGAATCGGGGGCTGCGGAGCTTTGGGGAGCCCTGGGGGGCTGAGGGGAGCTGAGGGGACCTGGGCAGCCAAGAGGACTTGCAGGGCTGCGGACACCGGGCACCCCTCCCGGGGCTGAGGGAGCCGGGGCTGCGGAGCTTCGCGGAGCTCTCCGGGCGCTGCGGCGGTTTCGGGGGGCTGCGGGCCCCGGGAAGCCCTTCGGGCCGGGGTGCCCCAGCCCAGCTCAGCCCAGCCCGTCCCTGGGCGGGCGGTGGCGGCGGCGGGGCCGGGCGGGCCGGAGGCGGGGGCGGCGGCGGGGGGGCGGCGCGGGGCTCCATCTTCCTCCGTGCGGCGGAGCCGGCGGGACGGCGGGGCACCATGGCTGTCGGTATAGGAAGTGTCTTTTTTTTTTTACCTTCCCCCCCTCGCTTTATTTTTTTTTTCTTATATCCCTCATCCCTCCCTTTCCACCCCCCCGTTCCCTCTCCAAAACACCTCAAAACCCCCCGAAATCCCCCTCACCCCGGGGGCAAGCGGGAAAAGGGGGACCTTCACACACTCCCCCCATCCCCCCCCGCCCCCGCGCTGCTTTTTATTCATCTTTCATCTAAATCAATATTTTAAAAAAATTTCCCTCCTTTTTTTCCCCCCTCACCGCCCCCCCTTCCCCCTCCCCTCAGCCCTGCAGAACATGGCGTCCCCGTCCTAGCGTTTTAAAAATAAGCCGGGGCTGCCATTTTTGTTTGCCTTTTGTCTGCGAATTTTAATAAAAACGTCTGAGAATGTGGGAGAGGCGGCGGATGGAGGGGGGGTGGGGGGAGCACCCAGCCGGCCCACCCCCCCTTCCCCAAACCCCCCCTTCCACCCCCATCCCCCGGCCTTTTTGTCTGGCAACCCCCCCCCCCCCTCCGCAAATCCCCTCCCAGGTTGAGGATTTCAACTTCACTTAACCAAACTTCGCCTTTTTCCACCTCTTTTTTTTTTTTTTTTCATTATTATCATCATTATTCCACCAACCCCCCTCCAAGCAGGAAGAAGAAGGAAAAGAGAGAGAAAAAAAAGCGGGGAAAAGAGGGGGGGGGACATCGAGGAAAATACCCATTTACCAGGATTTTCCCTTTTTCTTTCCCTCTGGATGGTCTAATGGAAAAGTTAATTGCAGCCGAACGTACCTATTTTTGTGGATGTTGCATGTTTTTGGAGGGGGGGGGGTTGCTTTTTTAATGCATTCTTGGCTTTTTTTCTGACTTTTTTTGCTTACAGGAGGTGGCAGAAGCAGCGCAGGGGCTGAATATTATCATTACCATCATCATAATCACCATTATTATAATTTTCACCATTTTAATTCCTTTTCTCCTTCCTCTTCTCCTCCTTTTCTTCGCTGTTTTCTGCATTAACTGGTTTTGTCTAGAAAAGTGGTCTCGCTGGCTGGAAGGTCTAATGGAGGGGGGGAGATATTTTTTTCATGGCGTTTTTGGCAGGAATGCGGCAGCTTTAGCGAGGGACCCAAATTTCTGTGGCTGTGTCCCAGAGGTCTGTCTGTCCCTCTCCAACATATATTTAGCCATATACTATTTATACATCCATAATCTCCCGGCCACGTCGGGGGGCCTGGGGGGGGAGCTTAGAGCCGGCGTGGCCACAGTGATGGATTTGAACCCAAGAATGATGAATTCGATGATTTTGATTTCTTTTTCTCCCTTCAAGGTTGGAGGATGCTCCTTGTTGGGTTATTTTTTCCCCCCCCAAGCCTGCGGTCCTTCGGATAGCAGCCGGGTTTTTTAACCTGGGGAGGATGGAGCAGGTGAAAGCGGCTTCGAGCCCGAGGCCTTTGAGATTATAAAGTGATATTTTAGCAGAGAGGTAAAAAAAGTTTTTTTAAGTCCCTCACGGCGTGCGATTTGCCGAGAGGCGGAGGGTCCAGGGCAAGGGGATGGATTTCACCCCCACTTTTCCAGCCAGCTCCCCATCCCTCAGCTTTCCCAACAGCTCAGGGGGCGAGCGGGGCTATAAAAAAAAAAAAAAAAAAAAACCACTATTTTTTATTTTTATTTTTTTTGTTTTGTTTTTATTTTCCTTTTTTTTTTTTTTTTTTTTTGTTGTTTTCTCTCTATTTTCAGGCAAAACCCCACGTTCCCACGGGTCGGGTAGGTCGGAGCCGCTTCGCTTTTGTTCCTCCGCTGTGGGATCTCGCGCGCCGGGGGCTGGCGGGGGGTTCGGGGTGTGTGAAGTTGTCCTCCTCCTTGTCCCCCCGTAGAAAAACGCCCCACGTGCAGCACCCGGTCTCAGCTAGAGCTGGAGATGGACGCGGATAAGGGGAAGCAACGCCAGTACTCGCAGAGGTGGGCATGATGGCTGGATGGAGGGGGATCACAGGGAGGAAAAAGGAAAAAAAAAAAAAAACCCAACAAAAAAACCGCTGCTTTTATACGTTTGCAGCTTAAAATAGCGCCTAATGCAACGGTGTGCATGCATGGGATTATGTGCGTGTGCTTGTGGAAATAATATGTATGTGCACACCAGAATGCAGGTATTATATGTGTGTGTGTATATTTCTATATAAGTGGGGGTATGGTGTTTTTTTGGGGTGTTTTGGGGGTGTGAGGGACTCCTTGTTTACCCCCTCTGCAGAGAGGGGACCCCACTCCCAGCTTATGTGTGACCCCCTTGATATTTCCCTTTTAAGCAATGTGCCTTTATATGCATAAAATAATAATGTTCACCCTCAACCCCCCCACACCTTCTGCTTTTTCCCTTAAAAATGTGGATTTTTGGTCGTTGGGCACGATGTCAGGACAAGTGCATGTTGGATTCGGTGCTCTCACTCCCTCCTCAGGGTGATCCCCTGCCTGTGCCTCAGTTTCCCTGCGTGCTGTCACCCAGGAGTGACCCCCCTGTGCTGCTGGGGGTGGGCATTCGCCCCTGGCTGATTTGTGGTGCTGCCTTTGCCTTGCAGGGTGCCTGGCTGGTCTCTTTTGGGGGGGTGTGGGTGTATTTGAGGTTTGGGGGAGCAGGGCCCCCTCAGGCTGGGGAGTGGTGTGTTTTGTGGGGCATGTGTGCCCTGTGTCTGGTGTGTCACCTCATGGGCTCTGGGTCTCCCTGCGGGCTGTCCCCATGTCCCCTCTGCTGGGTCACTGGACCCAAACTGTGGATTTGGGGTCACACCGCCTTGGCCCCCATCTTTTGGGAGTGTTGCCACCCTGGTTTCCCCCTCCTCCACCCCTGAGCTGGGGTCTCCAGCGTGGCTTTGCCTCCCCTCCCGCTTACCACTGGTGCTTGGTTCCTCACCCTGCCCCGTGCACCCCTTTTCCTGCGCGGGGACCCTCGCTCCAGGCTGGGGGCTCGTTTTGGGTTGGTTTTGCTGGAAATGCAGAAGGAGAAGCCCCAGCCCAGGGCCCTTCGGGGGGCGGAAGCCGGGGGTTTAATTGGTTCCATCTTGGGTGAATTCTTGTGGCGTGCAGGCCACCCCCTCCCCGAGCCACAGGGGGCTCGCCCGGCGTTCCTGCTTCGCAGCCATGCCTGCCTCTGCCCCCTTCGCCTTGGGGTGAGTCCTTCTGGGCAGGAGGGATGTGTGTTCCCTGAGCATGGTGCTAGATGCTGGTTGGCTTTGGGATGCAGGTTTTGTGGATGGGCACTTGCTTTCCCTCCAAAACTCCTCCTGCTCCAGGTGAACCCCAGGGAAACTTGTTCTTAAGAGGGGACAGCGACCACGGCCTTGTGTTTTGGGGGGGAAACTGAGGCACGGTGGAAGGCAGAGCTGGGTTCCCCGGCCCAGGGAGCATCCCTGGTGTGTGTGGGCTGTGTTGGGAAGGGCGTGCTGGGGTTTGGTGGGGAGTGCTCAGGGTACATCCATGCCCCGGCTCGGTTCTCCCCCGTGCGCCGTCCGTGGCCGCCGCCGGCTCTCCTGCACTCGCCGCTTGCCATGGGGGGTGGGACCTGTGCCCTGATGCTCTTGCTGGGACACTTGGGGACACCAAACTCGCTGTCTTGCTCGGTCGAGGACACATTTAGCTACCAAGTGCTGCTCTGATCACCCCGAATCCCTCCCCTCTCCTCCCAGACCCCCCTCACTTTCAGGCTGTACCAGGTTGGTGGTCGCTCACCGGTCCCTGGGAGCTGCCCCTTTTCTCCCGGCGGTGGCGTGAAAAGAAATCTCTTGTTTCTTTTTATTTCAGCGAAGGCGAGACAGAGAGGGCTGCCAAGGTAGAGGCGTTCCCTAGAGAACTGTAGCTTGACTTAGCGGCAGTTGGGTAGGAAGTTGGAAGGCTCTAGTGAGCTCGTGCCCACCCGTGCCATCATCTACCTCCCATCAATCTGGAGCCTCAGCGACACGTCTCCCCAGGCAGCTGCGCCCACCTGGCTCCAGAGGCCACCCTGTGAGTACCAACCACCGACCCCGACGGCCCCGGCATTGCTGCCACCGCCCCCGCTGTCCCCTCGCCACCACCCCCAGCCCTGGCTTGCCGGCTTCTCCCGCTCTTCCCTCCCCGTGGGTGTGCAGGCCAGGAGGATTTTGGTCTCTTTTTAGGGTGCTGCTGCTGCTGCTTCCCCTCCTTGGCCCGGCTGAGCGGTGATGCCGGGTGCTGTGCTGTTCTGGGGAGTTTGGGTTTCAGCCCCGTGGTTTTGGGGCTCTGTGCATCTTTCCTGCTTGCTCTTCCCACATCCCTCTCTTCTGGCTGGGCTGCTTGGGTCTCCACCATGCTTTGGGCACCCACCTTGTCTCTGGGGATGACCTTTGGCAACCCCTCAGCAGCCAAATCTGGTGCCTGTGGAGGATGTCAGGGGCTCTTCCCACCATGGTTTGGACCACAGGACCCCACGCCACTGGAGATGTTACCCAAGAGATGCCCAGCCAAAAAACTGGGGGGGCACAGAGAGCCCTACCACCCCCTGTGCCCTGCAGAGCTGGGGGGAGACGTGCCGCAGCATTCCCTACCCTTCATCATTTCCATTTTAATGGATTTTCTTTTTTTTTCCACCTTTGCTGCATGTCAGCTTCCATTTTTCATAGTTAGCTGAGAATAGAGAAAAAGGGAGTTTTTATATATGTATATATATACTTTTTTTTCCATCTGCCTTCTTCCCCCTCCCACTCCGTTTCCCAGCCCCAGAGAAGGGGACGCCGCTCCCGACAGAGAAACACTGCACAATTTGTAACATTAAATCGGGACAGGAACAGGGATTTTTAGAATTATTTTGGCAACGCCGACCATTTCTTCCCTCTTGTTCATCCAGCTCCGAGTGTGGTGGTTTTGCAAATAATTTCTCATTTCTTTAGTAAGCCCTCCTCAGGTGGGGGTGGGGAAACACGTGATATTTGTGCTTTTCTCCCCAAAATACCCTTTGTGCCTTTCCAGCTTTGCAGGAAGGATCTTGGGACTGGTGTAGGGTTGGTGCTGTGTCCTGGTCATGGTTTGGGGGCCACGCTGGTGGCTTTGATCTGTCTGGGTGCTGCTGCTGGCTCCACTGGAGCCCAGCGTGCTGTCGGGACAGGGAGAGGGATGGACAGATGGACGGATGGGAAGGACAGAGGTCACAGGGCACCTGCTGAGATGGGGGATCAGCTCCAAAAAACCCTTTTCTAATCATAGCTCCAGTTTCCTGTTTTCCCACGGCTGCTCTGGGGTGGCTGGGGGATTGCTGCCGGGGTGCTTGGTCCTGCCTGGGGGGCTCAGAGCCCTCCTGCTCCCTGCCTGTCTCTGTACAAGGGATTCCCTGCTGCCAGCTCTGCTTTTCTCCCTGGTGTCCAGCCCCTCATGCTGGCACTGGCATCCCTCATCCCGTGCCCATCATCCCAAGAGATCTATATGTGTGTATATATACACACACAACACGGAGCCAGTGGGTAAATGCACGCTGTGGGCGGCCTGTGGGTACATATATAATTACACAAAGGAGCTGGCAGTGGCTGCATCCATGCTTGGGAAGGTGCATTTAACATGCCCAGCGAATTCCTGTTCTGTGGCTCCCCCTGTGCCACTGGGATCTGGACCTGCTATCACTTCCAAACCCTAAAATTCGGTGCTTGAGCAGGGGGAGGTGACCTGGAGTGGTTCAAGACTTGGGAAGGGGAATTCCCAGAGCTGATGCCTGGGTGGTGTCCTGGACAGTCTGTGGTGTTGAGAAATTGCTCCCATTCCTTGATAGCCTGGAACACAGCTCGTCCTGTGCCAGGCTGCTCTGTAGCACAAGGGGCAGGTGGTTCCTCCCTCCCTGCCTTGGTTTCCTCCCCAAAATGGGCATGGTCCATCCCACAGCTTCTTCAGGGTAGCTGCTGGCATGTTACATTCTGGTGGGAACAGAATTTCCTTTCTCTGCCTGCTGCCCACCTCCCTGTGGGGAGCTCAGAGTGTGTGTGAACCCTGGGGCAGCAAGTGTGAGGAGGAAGAGGAGGAAAGCTCATCATCCCCAAATCCTGCCAGCCCCCAGAGCTTCTGGGGATGCACGTTGCTGGAGGCATCGCTCTGGTTTCTCCTGGATTCCTTGCCATGGCCTGGTTTATTTTGGAGCCAGAGCTCCTGTGGGACCCTCTCCCATACATCCCATCAGGATCCTACAGATGCTTACCCTCATGCCCCATAGTGGGATTTGCTGGGATGGTGATGCCTGGTGATGCCATGGGCTGCTCTGATGGGATCATCCTCTTGCTGCCTCCTTCCAGCTGTTTCCCATTACCCAAAGATGGATTTAGGATGAGTTTTCCCAACACCTTCAAGTGTCTCCATAAATCTCCCAGCCCTGCTGGTTCCTGGTGTTCCTGTTGAGCTGCTCTGGGTGTCACAGGCACTTCACTTGGCTTTGGAGGGGGATTTTAGGGGGATTCAGCTGGGATTGCTGTTGGGTTTAGTGTGCTGCTGTGCTTGTTCTCTCCCATGGCAGTGTCCCATCCACCTCCAATCCCTTCCTGGATGGGACAAATGCTTCCAGAGCTTGGGAGACTTGGGGCTTTTCCCCAAATTTCAGCTTCCTCCTTTTCCATGTAGTGTCCTAGTGCACTCACCAGTGTTTTGTGGTCTTTGGGCAGGCAGGTGCTTGGTGTCCCCCTGATCCTACAGGAATTTTCATCAGGGAAGATGCTCGGGGGGGGGGGGTTCCCCAGTCCTGCCCCCCTCACCAGCTCCCTGCTTTTGCTCAGAGTCTGGGTCTTGCTTCTTGGGGGGTGATGGTTTGTTTTGGGGGTTCAAGGTGGAAGGGCAGGGGGATGATGTCCCATAACCGCCCCCCTCTCTCCCCAGGATGGCGGAGCCTCGCTTCAACAACCCCTACTTCTGGCCGCCCCCGCCCACCATGCCCAGCCAGGTAGGACCCCTGCACTGGGATTCTGGGGGGAGGGAGGGTGAATGGGTGTGGAGAACGCTGAGGGGGAGGCTGGGAGTGCCAGGGATCCCAGTTCCTCTGCCCTCACCCACCCGTGTGCCTTCTCCCCCCTCAGCTGGACAACCTGGTCCTGATCAACAAAATCAAGGAGCAGTTGATGGCGGAGAAGATCCGCCCCCCTCACCTGCCTCCCACCTCGGTGGCCTCGCAGCAGCCCCTCCTGGTGCCGCCCTCTCCTGCTGAGAGCAGCCAGTCCATCATGTCCCTGCCGAAGCTGCAGCAGGTGCCAGGGCTGCACCCCCAGGCCGTGCCCCAGCCTGACGTGGCCCTGCACGCCCGGCCGGCCACCAGCACCGTCACAGGTACTGTGACGCTGCTCCTGCCGCTCTGGGGGCAGAGGGTGGTGTGGGTCCCCTCAGAACTAACGCTCTGTCACGTTGCACACCAGGGTTGGGGCTGGCGTCCCGTGCACCGGCCGTCAGCACCTCGGAATCCAGCCCGGGAACAGGGACCACCACCCCCTCGACCCCCACCTCCACCAGCCAGAGCCGCCTCATCGCCTCCTCGCCCACCCTAATCTCAGGAATCACCAGCCCCCCCCTCCTCGACTCCATCAAGACAATCCAGGGCCACGGCTTGCTGGGGGCGCCCAAGGCCGAGCGGGGCCGCAAGAAGATCAAGGCGGAAAACCCCTCGGGACCGCCGGTGCTGGTGGTGCCCTACCCCATCCTGGCCTCGGGGGAGACGGCCAAAGAGGGGAAGACGTACAGGTAGGCACCCCCCCGCCCGCTGCGGGGGCCGGGGGCCGTGGCGGGGAGCCCCCCACCCCAGCCCGGTCCCTGCGGGGTTCTCCCCCACACCCTCCAGGTGTAAGGTCTGCCCCTTGACGTTCTTCACCAAGTCGGAGATGCAGATCCACTCCAAGTCGCACACGGAGGCCAAGCCCCACAAGTGCCCCCACTGCTCCAAGTCCTTCGCCAACGCCTCCTACCTGGCCCAGCACCTGCGCATCCACCTGGGCGTCAAACCCTACCACTGCTCCTACTGTGAGAAGTCCTTCCGCCAGCTCTCCCACCTCCAGCAGCACACCCGGTGAGCGCCCCGCCCAGGGGCTGGGGACGCTCGGTCCTGCTGCCAGGGAGGGGCACCCACACCCAGCAATCTCTCCTGACATCCTTTATGGCCCTGCTCTGCTTGTTGGTCCTGCTGCCATCATCTCCATCATCATCATCCCCCATCATCTCCAGCGCTTTGTCTCCACCACACTCCTCATTCCCACTCATGGATTCCCCCCCACACTGGCTGTCCCCATTGCCTTTATCATCTCCACCACACTCATCATTGTCAGCACTTCCATGCTCATCATCTCCACTACCTTCATCATCCCCACCATGCCAGTCTGACACCACAGCCCTCATTATCCCCACTGGGCTCAACATTTCCACCACCTCCGTTGTCTCCACTACCTTCCTTCCAACCACATTCACCATGCTCATCATCTGCATTACCTTTATTGCCCCCACCATGCTCAGCCATCTCCACTGTGCTTTTTCCCACGACTTTCTTCATCCCCACCACCTTCAGCTGTCCCCACCATGTCATCTGTCCACACATGCCAGTCCATCTCCTCCACACTCACCGGTTTCCAGCTCTTCCATCCTCTCCCAATCCCCATCTCTCAGCCCCGTGTCTCCCCCCTTATCCCCTGTCACCTCCTGGGGCACAGATGTCACTGTGCCACTGTAACCCTGTGATGGTGTTCACAGGGGTCTTAGGATGAGGGAAGAGAAGAGGATCTGACTCCATGTTTCAGAAGGCTTGATTTATTATTTTATGATATATATTACATTAAAACTATACTAAAAGAATAGAAGAAAGGATTTCCTCAGAAGGCTGGCTAAGAATAGAAAAAGAAGGAATGATAACAAAGGCTTGTGGCTCAGAGTCTGAGCCAGCTGACTGTGATTGGCCATTAATTAGAAACAACTTTATGAGACCAATCCCAGATGCACCTGTTGCATTCCACAGTAGCAGATAATCAATGTTTACAATTTGTTCCTGAGGCCTCTCAGCTTCCTTCTAAGGAAAGGATTTTTCATAAAACATATCTGTGACATAACCCCCCACCCCATGTCTCCCCCCCTTCTCCCCTGTCACCTGCTGGGGCACAGATGTCGCTGTGCCCACTGTAACCCCCCACTCCAGTGTGGGATTGGCCCTGGTGGTGGAAGGGGAGGTGACAATGACAATGGTGTGTCCCCAGAATCCACACCGGCGACAGACCCTACAAGTGCCCGCACCCCGGCTGCGAGAAGGCCTTCACCCAGCTCTCCAACCTCCAGGTGGGTGTGTGGGGGGACCCAGGGCAGGGGGCACGGGGTCACCGTGGTCCCCCCCTGACTCCCTGTGTCCCCTCAGTCCCACCAGCGCCAGCACAACAAGGACAAGCCCTACAAGTGCCCCAACTGCTACCGGGCGTACACGGACTCGGCCTCGCTGCAGATCCACCTGTCTGCGCACGCCATCAAGCACGCCAAGGCCTATTGCTGCAGCATGTGCGGCCGTGCCTACACCTCGGTGAGCACGGGGGATGCCCCCAAAGGTGCCCAGAGCCCCCAGCCCCCCGCTCACCCACCCTGTGTGCCCCCCACAGGAGACCTATCTGATGAAGCACATGTCCAAACACACGGTGGTGGAGCACCTGGTCAGCCAGCACTCGCCGCAGCGGACGGAGTCACCCGGCATTCCCGTACGGATCTCCCTCATCTAGGCAGGGAGGGGACAGCACCCCCCCAGCGTGAGGAGGAGGAAGAGGAGAGGGAGGAGGAAGAGGAGGAGGAGGACGAGGAGGAGGAGGACGAGACCCCCAGCGCCGCGGGCCGCGCCCGGGCCGTGCTCCTGCCCGGCTCCCGCAGGTTTGGTGACATCCAAAGACGGTTTCAGAGCACTTTGAATCTCTGCGGTTTGGTTTCTTTTTTGGGGGAGCGGGGGCAGTGGGGTTTGGGGGTGTCCCCCCTGCCAGGCCCCACCCCCCATTTTTTGGATACAAATATATATATATATATATATATTTATTGGCCAAGAACTTGGTGCTGCTAAAAAGACCAGAAATTCACCCCAAAAACGAACCGTGGATGGAGCAAAAAGCAGCTGGGGTGGGGGGGGAGAAGATCCCACCTCCACCCCCCCCACAGACTCTGGGCCCAAGCACCTCCATTTGGGGTTGATTTTTAACCATTTTGGGGGTTTTTTGTGTTCTTTTGGGGTCCCTTTCGAGGGCGAAGCCGCGGGCAGAGCTGCGTCCCCCCGGTGCCGGCCCCCCCATTCCGCAGCCCCAGTTTTGGGGGGTCTGGGGGTCCCCCTGCTTTGCCTTGTGCCTGCCTGTACATACCCCCTGTATAGAGCCGGGGGGCTCTCCCCCCAAACTCATCTATATTCTGTACTTTTTGGTTCATTTTGGATATTAACTGTGTTATTTTTTATACACTTTTTAAGCCTTAACTCAGCGTTTCTTTGGGGTTTTTTTGTTGTTGTTTTTTTTTTTTTTTCAGGGTGTTTTATTTACCTTTTATTAATTTTTAACCCCTCTGTTATTTTTTATCCCCCCTTATTATTTTTCCCCTTATTTTTTACCCCCCCATTATTTCTCCCCTCAATGTTGTACGATATCAATATTGTAACCTTTTTTGTCAGCATGTTAATACTGTGTAAATATGCCTCTTATACACTTAGCCCCCCCTTTTTTCTCCCCTTCCCCCAAATTTTGGGGCTTTTTTATTTTCCTCGCTGCCCAGCCAGGCCAGGCCTCCCTAGAGCTAGTTGGTACCTTATTAAAAAAGGGAAAAAAAAAGAAAAAAAAAAAAGGAAAAAGAGGAGAAAATGGACAAAAAGTTGCCCCTGTTGTTGCCGCCCCCATCCTGCATTGTGGTTCCTGGAGAAGCTGGGCAGGCCACGGCCTCACAGTGTGGAAAAGGAATGAAACCCCCCCAGCCCAGCCCCTTTCCAAAAAAAGAGAATAAAAGAGAACAAAAAAAAAGACCAGACCGGGAATTAATGAAACTGGGGCGTTGTGGGGAAAGATGGGGGGAGGGGACTCCCCTGTGGGGACATCTGGGGACACAGGGGGGGCCTGGTCCCTGTGGGGCTGCAGCAGGGGAGGGGGAAGCTGTGGGGGAATTGTCCCCAATTTCCACAGGGACAGAGGTGGCACAGGGCTCCTGGTCCTGCTGGGGGTGTGGGTCACCCACTGTGGGGACACCAGCTCTGGGGACAGACTGGCCTGGGACACCTCACCATGGCCACAGCTCTGGGGACAGGTCACTCTGCCACCACTGCTGGGGACATTTCACTGCAGCCTGGGACACTTCACCATGGCGACAGCTCTGGTGAAACCTCACTGTGGCCACCTGGGGACCCTCCAGGACCCTGTCACCACCTCCAGGGACACCTCATGGTGGCCTCAGCTCTGGGCTCACCACAGAGCCTCAGGGACATGTCACAGTGGGCACCATCTCCATGGCCACCAAGGATATGTCACCACTGTGGCCACAGCTTTGGGACACCTCACCATTGTTCTAATCAGTGGTTGGGACACTCTTATCAACACCAGTGCTTGGGGACACTGCACCATGGCTGTGTCACTGCCACCAGCTCTGGGGACACCTCAGTACAGATGCTACATCCAGTGATGAGCTCCAGGGATGGCACAGCCCCGGGACATCTCCAGGGACAGGCCACCACCTCCCACCTCAGTGACCTGGGGACCCTGTGTCCCCCTAAGCCCTGGGGGTCACCTGGAGGTGTGGAGGGTGCCACTGTCACCACGGTGATGTCCCCACCTCCCAGCTGGGGGCAGGAGGGATGCCCAGGTCACACAAAATGTCCCCACTGCCCACAGAAGTCCCACCACCCACACATCCCTTAGTTTAGAACAGAAATTTGGAGGTGGGAAGTGAAGAAAACTGGGAGAGTCCCAGGTTTGATTTTTTTTTCAGTGTTTATTAAAAACAAAAACAAAAAACAGGAAAGGGGGGGTGGGACCATGTGTGGTTTTTTTCAAATTTTTTTTTTCCTTTTCTTTTCTTAAAAAGATCGTGCTGGCTGAGGGGGGAGTGGGGGGGTCCTTACCTGCCTGGGGGGGGACCCCCACCACTGTCCTCTGCTTGGGCACCCCCAAACCCAGCCCAGAGTGCGGGGGGTGTGTGTGAACGGGGGGGTGACGCCTCCTCCGCGCCCCCCACCTCTCCCTGACCCCTTTTGGGGGGCGTCCAAACCTCCCTGCGGGGGCCCCAATCCCAGCTGGGGGAGGGAGCACACGTTAAGGCAACAACCGTCCTGCTTGGCTCTGCTCGCCTGGGGGGGACACGGGGGGACACGTGGGGACCCCCCCTCCCTGCTGGAGAAGGGGGGATGACCCCCCCAAAGCTGGGTGAGGGGTGGGGGGGCTCTAGAGCTACGGGCTATTTACACCCCCCGGGGGGGCGGGGGGGGGCGGGGTGTGCTCACAAGTGTCTCCCCCCCCTTTGCCCCCTCCCCGGGGCCGCATTGGGGGGTCAGGGGTCCCCTGGGGGAAGTTGGGGTCCCGTGCCCTCGCCCCTCACGAGTCCTTGAGCATGTTGATGCGGGCGTAGATCTTGAGGGCGGGGCCCAGCTTGATGTTCATGGTGCTCATGAGATGATCCTCCTTGAGCAGCAGCAGCGCCTGCCCGTCGATCTCCTGCGTCCTGAACTCCTCGGCGATCTCCTGGCAGCCTGTGGGGAGGGGCAGCGTCAGCAAAGCCTCTCACAGCCCCCAAAAATACACCCAGAGGCTTCTCTGAGCTTGAATCTCCCTCACAGCCCCCAAAAATACACTCAGGGGCTTCTCTGGGCTTGAATCCCCCTCATAATCCTCAAAAATACAATCAGGGGCTTCTCTGGGCTTGAATCCCCCTGACAGCCCCCAAAAATACAATCAGGGGCTTCTCTGGGCTTGAATCCCCCTGACAGCCCCTCAAAAATACACCCAGAGGCTTCTCTGGGCTTGAATCCCCCTGACAGCCCCCCAAAAATACACTCAGGAGCTTCTCTGGGCTTGAACGCCCCTCACAGCCCCCAAAAACACACCCAGAGGCTTCTCTGGGCTTGAATCCCCATCATAATCCCCCAAAAATACACTCAGGGGCTTCTCTGGGCTTGAATCCCCCTCATAATCCTCAAAAATACACCCAGGGGCTTGAATCCCCCAAAAAATCTTATTTAGGAATCCGTATGTAAATAGCTTCCTCCAATTATCCTTTAGGTTTATTTGTAAGTCCCCATGCTCCCCTCAAAATATGAATGGGTTTCTAACTAGAATCCATCACCCCCTGCAAATATTTATGGGGTTATCTGTGAGTAAATCATCCCCCAAAAACAAAAAATCAGCAAATCATCCCCACAAAATTTATGGGATTATCTGTTTGTAAATCCTACTCTAAAATATGGGGTTCTCTGTGAATAAATCTCTCCCCAAAACCCCAACTTTGGGGTTGTCCTTGAGTAGATCAACACATCCTGAGGGACACAAATCCTCCCAAAACCACAGCGCTGGCTACCTCTGGTAGATCCCCACCCATCACAGGACATTCCTCAATCTTGAGCAGATTCCCCCATGAACACATCCCGAGGAACTCAAATCCTCCCAAAACCTCAGCACTGGCTATCTGTGGGTAGATCCCACCCATCCCAGGACATTCCTCAATCTTGAGTAGATCCCTCCTTGAACACATCCTGAGGAACACAAATCCTCCCAAAACTGGCTATCTGTGGGTAGATCCCCGCCCATGCCAGGGCATTCCTCACCCGGCAGCGAGCGGATGAACTCGTAAACGTCCTCCACGTTCCACTTGCTGGGCTCGCTGGGCAGGAAGCGGTGGCCGAGGCCGGGCAGGTCGCGCTCGGGCAGCTCCATGTCCCGCAGCTCCAGCTCCCGCTCCCCCTGCCGGCGCCGCGACGTGGAGGAGCTGGCCGAGATGGGCGACAGCGGCTCCTCGTAGCTGGAGTTGTCCGAGCAGCGGCTGGAATCCTCCTGGCTGTGGTTGAGCTGCAACGACGCCGTCACCGACCCCGCTGGGACAGACCCCGGGGGCTGCGGGGGCAGTGCTGGCCTCAGCACCGGCCCCGTGTCACCAACACTCAGGGACAAACCCCAGCCTCAGCACCCACCCCACATTCCCAAAATTCACGGACAAACCCCAGGCCCGGCATCTGCCCTGTGTCACCAACACTCAGGGACAAACCCCAGCCTCAGCACCCACCCTGTGCTCCCAAAATTTAGGGACAAGCCCCAGGCTGAGCACCTGCCCAATGTCACCAAAATTCAGGGACAAATCCCAGCCTCAGTGCCCTCCTTGTGTTCCCAAAACTCAGGGACAAACCCCAGGCTCAGCACCTGCCCCACGTCACCAAAACTCAGCGACAAACCCACCCCATGTCCCCCCAGCTGAGGGCAAAACCCGGCCTCAGTGCCCACCCTGTACCCCCAAAGCCAGGGACAACCCAAGGCTCGGAGCCCACCCAAAACTGGGGACAAATGCCAGCCCCAAGGCCAAACCCAGCTGGGGACAAGCCCTGCCCTCACTGCCCACCCTGTGTCTCCATAACTGGGGGTAAATCCTGTCCTCAGCACCCACCCTGTGCCCCCAAAGTCAGGGACACACCCAAGGCTCAGAGCCCACCCAAAACTGGGGACAAATGCCAGCCCCAAGGCCAAACCTGAGAGGGGACAAACCCTGCCCTCAGTGCCCACCCTGTGTCCCCATAACTGGGGGTAAATCCTGTCCTCAGTGCCCACCCTGTGTCCCCATAACTGGGGGTAAATCCTGTCCTCAGCACCCACCCTGTGCCCCCAAAGTCAGGGACACACCCAAGGCTCAGAGCCCACCCAAAACTGGGGACAAATGCCAGCCCCAAGGCCAAGCCCTGCCCTCAGTGTCCATCCCGTGTCCCCTCACCTGTTTCTTGCTGTCCTTGCTCAGGGGGGGCAGGGTCCCCTTGCAGCTGCGGCGCCGCCCGTGGGGGGGCCCTCCCGGTTTCTGCAGTTTGCTGCGGTCGGGGTGGAACAGCCCCACCCTCTTGGTGCAGCCCACGTTGTACCTGCATGGAGCAGGGGCATGAGGGGTCCCCACCCCACTGGGGGAACTCTGGGGGTACCTCTACCCCACCAAAGAGGAGGGGAAGGCTGGATTTTGGGGTTACCACAACCCCAAGCAGGTGGATTTTGGGGTTACCTCTCCCACGCTGAATGGATTTTCAGGTTACCTTTACCCTGGCAGGTAATTTCTGGGGCTACCTCCACTCTTGTCAAGGGTTTTGGGGTACCTCTACTCCACTGAAGAGGGTATAGATGGGTTTTGGGGTTACATCTGCTGTGTCAGGTGAGTTTTGGGGTTGCCTCTACCCTGGCTGAGTGGATTTTGGGGCTACCTCTATCCGGTTGTGGAGGGGCTGAGCAGATTTTGGGGTTACCTCTACCCTGCCATGAAGGGACAGCATGGATTTTGGGGTTACCTCTACGCCAGCAAGGAGGGATTGTTGGGTGGGTTTTGGGGTTACCTCTACCCTATCAAGGAGGGGTTGGGTGGGTTTTGGGGCTACCTCTACTCCAGCAAACAGGGGTGGGTTTTGGGGTTACCTCTATTCCAGCAAGCAGGGGTTGTGTGGCTTTTGGGCTTACCTCTGCCCCAGCAAAGAGGGATGGCATGGATTTAGGGTTGGGTGGGTTTTGGGGTTACCTCTATGCAGCAAGGAGGGATTGGGTGGGTTTTAAGGGTTATTTCTACCCTAACAAGGAGGGTTTGGGTGGGTTTTGGGGTTACCTCTTGGCACAGGCCATGGAGCAGAAGCGCTTGGAGCGCTTGAACTTGTAGGCGAAGTCAACGCGGCCGCAGAGCTCACACTTCAGCTTGGGGGGGTTCCCCTCCTCTTTGGATTCTGGGGGGCGTGGAGGGACACCCAGAGAGAGAAACCAGCCAGCTCAGCCGGGGGGGCACTCGGGGGGATCTCGGGGTTCAGGGGGGATCCCAGGGCCCGGGCGCTACCTTGCAGGTACGGCTCCTCCATGTCCGAGTCGGTGGTGGTGGTGTTGTCCTGTGCTGGCAGCTTGTCTGGCAGCAGCTCCTGTGCATACTGCTTGTGCAGGGCCCCCACCAGCAGCGAGGAGCGGCCCACCTGTGCAACACACCTGGCTGCACCTGTGCCCCAGGGAGCCCTGAGGGTGCCCACGGGGCTGGCACGGCCCATCCCACCCCTCACACCCAGGGATGGGGTGAGGACAGGTACCAGGGACAGCTCTGCACCTCCCTGGGCAACAAGGGTGGGGATCTGGGGTCCAGCTGTTGTTGGAGTGACCCATTCCTGACCCCTCAAATCCAGGAGCAAGGATAAGGAGAGGAGGGTACATTACCAAGAATGATTCTACCCCTTCCTGGCTGCTGAAGTGCTCAATAACACAGGCAAAGGTTTGGGGGTTCATCATTGTCAAAGTGACCCACTCCCAATCCCCAAATCCCAACGCCCCTTTCCCAATCCCTCAGCTCCAGGTATGATACTGGAACAGCTCTGTTTCTTCCCAGATGATGGAAATGCTCAATGAGATGGGTGAGGATTTGGGGACTCAGGATTGGGCATCCCATTCCCAACCCCACCTTCCCAACCTCTCAGCTCCAGGAATGTTACTGGAACAGCTCTGTTTCTTCTCAGATGATGGAAATGCTCAATGAGATGGGTGAGGATTTGGGGACTCATAATTGTCTGGGCATCCCATTCCCAGCCCCCCAAATCCCAACCCCACCTTCCCAGTCTCTCAGCTCCAGGAATGTTACTGGAACAGCTCCGTCTCTTCCTCAATGCTCAATAACATGGGTGAGGATCTGGGGGCTCATGATTGTCTGGGCATCCCATTCCCAATCCCTCTTCCCAATTTCCCACATCCAGGAACAAGGACAGGTGCAGGGGATGCATTACTGGAAATGGCTCAGCCCCGTCCTGCACAATAAGGAACTCAAAAATGTGAAGATTTGGGGATTCACAGCAATGTGGATGCCCCATTCCCAACACCCCAAATTCAGGAATGAGGGTGCACAGAAATATTCATTACTGGGAATGATTCTGTCCCTTCCTGGATGACGTCCTCGATGAAATGGGTGAGAATTTGGGGCTTCACGGTGCTGGGTGCTCCATTCCCAACCTCCCAAATCCAGGGCAGGGACATCGGGATACATTACTGGGAAGGGCTCAGCCGCTTCCCAGATGACAAAATACTCGGTAACGGGATAAACCACAGGGATAAACCATGGAGAGCACCGGGAGCAGCTCAGCCCTTTCCCAAATGACAAACACTCGGTAACGGGATAAGCCACGGGGATAAACCACGGAGAGCACCGGGAGCAGCTCAGCCCGTTCCCGGATGACAAAACACTCGGTAACGGGATAAACCACAGGGATAAACCACAGGGATAAACCACGGAGAGCACCGGGACCAGCTCAGCCCTTTCCCAGATGACAAAACACTCGGTAACGGGATAAACCACAGGGATAAACCACGGAGAGCACCGGGAGCAGCTCAGCCCGTTCCCGGATGACGAAGCAGGGATGGATTTGGGGGTTCAGGCCTGACCGTGTACCCCATTCCCCCCGCCCCAAAGGCCAGCCCCGGTCCCGGTAGACTGGGATACGTTACCGGGAAGGGCTCGGCGCCCTCCTGGATGACGAAGCCCTCGATGACGTGCGTGAGGATCTGGGGTTTCACGATGGCCTGGGGCGGTTTGTTCTCACCATTGTGGGGGGCGGCGCCGGCGACGGTGGCGGCAGCGCTGCCGGAGCCCGAGGTCATCCCGGGAATGCGGGGCTGCGCATGGAGGCGCTCGGGGGGCTCTGGGGACAGCGGGGCACACGCGGTGAGCGGCGAGGGGCGGGCGCTGACGCCGCCGCTGACGCGGGGCCGCGATTTCCATACAGCTGGAACGGGGAGCAGCTGCCGCCGCTCCCAGCGCCGCCCAGCCGGCCCCGGGGGGTGCCAAAGGGGGGAAAGGGCCCCCAAAATACCCGCGGGGCTCCGGGCACAGCCGCGGAGCGCGGAAGGAGCGGGGCAGCCCCGGCGCGGCGCTGGGAGGCACCGGCCAGGCCGCGGCTGCCCCGGCGGGGCTCGGTGCGCGGCGGAAAGCCCCGATGTGCCCCAGAAAGGCCCCAACAGGGCTCGATCCGGCCCGGAAAGCGCCGATCTGCCCCAGCACAGCCCAGAGAGGCCCGAACCGCCCGCTCAGGCCGCGGCACATCCCGGTACCGCCGGGCAGGGCCCGATCTGCGCCCGTGAGATCCCAGCACAGCCCCGCGGAGCCCGCTGGCCCCGGCCCAGCCCGCCCGGCCCCGCTCCTCTCCAGGCCGCCCCGGGCCGCGCGGACCCCGGCACCCCCATCACCTTTGTCCGGCGGCGGCGGCGGCTCCCGCTGCCCCCGCCCCTCCCTCGCCCGGGCCGCGGGGCCGGACCGGGGCCGGGGGCGGATGCGGAAGTGAGGTCAGAGCCGCCGCCGCCGCCGCCCCGGGCCGGGCCTGGCCGCCGCGGTCGGCGCTCACTCACCGGGCGCTCAGCGGGTCGGGGGGGGCCATGGCGGGGGGCCCGGGCCGGGGCTGCGGCGGGAGCGGCGCCGGGAGCGGGGCCAGGGCCGAGCGGGGACAAAGGCGGCGGCGGGGGCGGGGCCTGCCGAGGACACGCCCCCGCGCGCCCATTGGCGGGCGCTGCCGCCGCGCGCGCCCGGAGCCTCGGACACGCCCACCCAAACAAGGCGCCTCCTCCCGCGCCCCCGCCACGGGGGGCGGGGCCTCGCTCCATAAGGGGCGGGACTGCACGGGCGCGGACACGCCCCCACATCGGTTGCACCCCGACGCAGCCGGGGGGGGAGCCTCCAGACGTGGACACGCCCCCAGCCCGCGCGCCACTGCCGCGCCTACAGAAAGGGGCGTGGCTACAGCCCCGCCCCTCGGGTGCGCTCTGTGCATGAGCGTGGCGCGCATGCGCCCCCTAGCGGCAGCGGCGGGCGCCGCACCCGGCCCGCAGGCCCGGGCTCAGCGAGCGCCCCTCAGCGCTGCCCGAGCTCCCCTCAGGGCTCCCGCAGCCCCGCCCGAGCTCCCGCAGCTCTGCCCGGCCTCACCGGCCCCCGCTGCATGCGGGCTCGGGGTGCAGCACCCCGCGAGTGGGTGCCCGTGGGAGCGGGGCGGGCGCTTACCGTGCGTGAGGGGCCGCTCGCCCTCGGGGGTGTCGGGGCCCGGGGGGGCGGCGGGCGGCGAGAGGGCGGGGGGCTGCGGCGGGGCGGCAGGCGGGCTCTCGGCGCTCCTCGGCACGGGCAGCGGGTCCCGGCGGGCGCCCTCGGGGACCCCGAGGGACGGCTGTGGCGGCAGGGACACGCGTGGGGCAGGGTCAGGTGTGCACACGCGCGGGCCGGGGTCAGGTGTGCACACGCACGTGCGGGGCTCGGGGCAGGTGTGGGTGCGGGTGGCACGGGGCCATGCACCTGCACGACTGGAGGGTGCACACTGTCCATGGGTCACACAAGCATGTGCCTAGAGCGGGCATGCACATGCAAACACGTGTGTCACAGATGGGCACGCGTGTACAGACACACCTGATCTGCATTTGCACATGTGTGCGAGGAGCCTGTACACACCTCCACAAACACACACGTGCACGGGGCTGACACACACACACGCACAGGCCAGACACACATGGGTCAAGCACAGGTGCACACACATGCCAGGCAAGCACATCTGCACTCGTGTGCACACACATGCAGGGAGCAGACACATGCACATATGCACACATGCACGTGCATGCATCTGGCAAAGCTGTGCACACACACGTGTGTGGGTCCAGGACACACATACAAGATCAAACACATGCACACACACATGGATCAGCCACATGCTCCTCCTGTCACAGCACCAGGTACACACGGCCACCAAAGTGCCACGGATGGGGCAAAGCTGTGCACAGGTGTGCATGGAGCAGGCACACATGTGCAGCGTGGCCCGAGCGTGCACACCTGTACACCTGCACACTGATGTCACAGCTGGGCCCCCATGCACATTTCAGGAACACACACGTGTGCAGGGACTGTGCACTTGCACACCCACACGCGTGTGCACACAGCTGACACCCAGCACCCCCCACTCCCACTCCCGTGCCCCCATTCCTCCTTCCCTCCCTCCACCAAGGGGCTTGGGGGACCCTCACTGTGAGGGTTTGGGGGGAGGCTTTGGGGGATGTGTGGGGACCCCTCCTGATGCAGGTTTGGGGGAGATGTGGGGGCTCCTCCTGATGCAGGTTTGGGGGAGATGTGGGGGCCTCTCCTGATGAAGGTTTGGGGGAGATGTTTGGGGGTCCCTCCTGATGAAGGTTTGGGGATCCCTCCTGATGCAGGTTTGGGGGGATGTTTGGGGGCACCTCACTGTGAGGGTTTGGGGGGAGGCTTGTGAAGGCTTTGGGGGTTGTGTGGGGGCCCCTGATGATGAAGGTTTGGGGGGAGATGTGGGGGCCCCTCACCGTGGGGCCGGCGGGCTGCAGCTGCAGGATGACAGCCGAGGCGTGCTGGAACTTGCGGGGGGCAGCGTGGCAGCCGGGGTGCCCGTTGGGGGGGCCGCCCTCGCCCCCCGCCCCCTGGGGCACCCCCGTTTTGGGCTGGGGGCCCGGGCCGGGGCTGGCAGGGGGCAGGGGCTGGAGCTGGGGGGTGCTGGGGGGGCCCGAGGGAGGCTGCCCACGGGGACCCAGCTGCTGCTGCTGCTGCTGCTGCTGGATGACGAACTGCTGCTGCTGCTGCTGCGGCGGCTGCGGCTGCATCGGCTTCGGCGGCTGCTGCAGGAACTGGGGGGGCTGCAGCGGGGCGTAGGCTGTGGGGACAGCAACGGGGACAGAGATGCCCCTGAGCACCACGGGACCCACGCCCAGCAGGCTGCTGCTCACTCTGTGTCTGTTCCCTCTGGTGCCCTCGGACAATGAGCTCTGCCAGCTCTTGCGGGAAGCTGCACTCAGGTGTCCCCAGTTTTGGGAGCCATGGCAGTGCAGCACCCCAGGCTCCAGCACTCCACGGCGTCCCCTGGCTCACACCCTGACTGCCCCAGCCCCCTGGGATCCTATGGGTGCTGAGACCCTCCCGAGCGGGGCCCAGTGAGGGGATGGAGGTCCCAAACACAGACAGTGACAGCTGCAGGACACACCAGCGTGGGCCACCACCGGTGTCAGAGCGAACAGCCCGTGACTCCCCAGCACCCCGGGGTGTCCCTCCCCGGAGCAGCCCCTTACCTGGGGTGACGAGCGGGTGGGTGGCAGCGGGGGCGGCGCTGCGGGCCAGGCCATGGGCGCGGCCCTCGTGCCCCTCGGCCTTTTTGAGGTGCTCGGCGGGGGGCTCGGGCGGGGGCCCCCGGGGGGGGCAAGCCCGGGGAGGGGCACCCCCGGGGGGCTTCATGGCCAGGGCAGGGAGGTGGGGGCCGGCGGGGCGCAGGGCCAGGCTGTGCACCTGCAACGGCAGCGGGTCAGGGGTGCCGGGGCAGGCTCTGGGGGCTGCCAGGGGTGGGGACACTCACCTGAGGGGTGCTGGGTGGTGGGGCAGGTGGCGGGGCCGGCGGAGGGGCCGGCGCAGGGCTCTCGGGCCGGACAGCGCTGACGGGGCCCGTGGGTGTGAAGATGAGCTGGGGACAGGGAGAGTGGGTGCACGGCTCACCGTGTCAGGGGTGGCACACCCTGTGTGTGTCCCTCCTCTGTGCCCCTACAGGGTGGCACATGGGTATCTCTCTATCTATGTAGGGTAGGAACAGTGTGGGGGAGGGCACCCTATAGGGTCCCAACGTCCCCCCAAAGGCAAAGAGCACCTGCTTGAGTACCCCCAATGGAGCTCTGGGTGCCCTGTGGGGTCTGGGCATCCCAGTGGGATGGGGTTCACCCTATATAGAGGCTGAATTCCCTCAGCTGAGTGAAGGCACCCCATGAAGTCTACACGCCCCACAGCAGGGTGACAGGCACCCTGTGGGGTCCTTGGACCCCCAGTCAGGTGGGGGGCACCCCATAGACTCTGAGCACCCTACGGATTCCCCATGGGTCCCAGGCATGCCATGCAATGAGCACCCCTCCAGTGTCACAGCCACGTGCCCTTTGTGGGTCCCGTCACCCCACAACAGGATGATGGGCACCCCAATGGTCCTGGGTGCAGCCCCACCCTTACCATCTGTGCCCGCAGGTACATCTGGGCCTGGCTGGCGGTGAGGGCGGGCGAGGCAGTGTTGCCCAGCAGCACGGCCTGCTGAGCGATACCCGACGCGCCGGGCCCCACGCTCTGCGCCCGGTTCAGCAGCTGCGCCGCCGCCGGCGACGTCGCCAGGTTGATCTGCAACGGGCACCAGGACAAGGTCGGGGTGCTGGCACGGGTGGGCACGGTGGCTGGGCGGGTGCCAGAGGCCGAGGGACTCACCGTGGGCTGCTGCGCCGGGGCTGCCTGGGTGCCGTTGCCCCCCGAGGAGCTGCTTTGCCGGTTCGCCGCCAGGCTCGCCTTGGGGGAGAGCCGAGGGTGAGGGCTGTGCCAGCCCCGAGCCACCCCCCGTGCCCACGGGGCGCCCGTACCTGCTGCACAGCGGCCAGGCTCTGGAGCTGGGCGCTGGTGAGGTGCTGCTGCTGGAGCGCGGCCGTCTGCAGCATGAGGTGCTGCTGCTGAGCCGCGTACATCTGCTGCAGGTACTGCGCCGCCGTGTTGGGCTGCCGGTGCAGCGCCTGCTGGATCACCTTTGGGGAGGAAATGTGGCCACGACCCCCCCGGTGCCCCCCAGCCCCCGGGTGTCCCCAGCCCCGTACCTGCACGGTCTGGCGGTCGGGGATGCCGCTGTAGACGGAGATCTGGGGCCCGGCGGGGCGCGCGGCCGCGCTGCTGGCGGGCGCCGGGGCCGCGCTGCCGGCGCTGCTGGCGGGGGCTGGGGCCGGGAGCTGCTCATTCTCCATGGCGGGGCCGGGCCGGGCCGGTGCAACGGGGTCAGACTAGAGCTGGGGAGGAGAACACAGTGAGGGGAACCATCGTGCTGGAAGCACAGAGGAGGAGGAGGAAGAATGATGGGAGACGCTGTGCTCATCCTCCTCCACTAAAGTAAAGTCAGTGCCCCAGGGAAAAAGGGGAAAGGGAGCACGGACAGAACAGAGGAAGTATGGACAGAGGGAAGGCTGGAAGGCAGAGAGATGGAGGGGAGGAGGTAGGGATGGACAGAAGGATGGCCTGGAGGAAGAGAGGGATGAAGCGATAGACAGGAAAGGAAATGAGGAATGGAGGGAAGTAGGAAAGAGATGAATGGGGAGAAGGAAATGAGGGGAGGAGAGGAAGGAAAGAGAGAAACCCAGGGAGTTATGGAACTAGGAAAGGGTAGAAGGACAGAAAGACAGAGAGAATGAAACAGGAGAAGGAAAGTGACAAATGGAAGGATGGATGGGCAAAAAGGAACATAGAGGGGAGGAGGCAGGATGGACATAAGGACAGAGAGAAGTAAGTAAGGAAGAAGAGACAGGAAGGACAGGAAATAGAAAAGGAAGGAGAGGTCAAGGATGGAAGGCAAGGACAAGGAGGGGTCAAGGATGGAAGGAAGGATGGACAAGAGGACAGACAGAATAAATGACAGACAGAATGACAGCTCTGAGAACAGAAGGAAGGAATGATGGATGGATGGATAGAAAGATGGACAGAATGAGGAAAGGATCCGAGGATGGAAGGAAATGCTGAAAAAAAGCAGGAAAGTCATGGACAGAGGGAAGGAGGGAAGAACAGAGCAAACAGGAGGGAGGAAGTATGGACAGATGGAAAGACACAAAAGGGAGGAAGGGATGGAAAAAAGGCTGGATGGACACAGGAGAGGGATGCAGGGATGCAAGGAGGAACGGACAGAGGAAATGGATGAGGGATGAATGGATGGCAGGAGTGGGACAGACAGCATGACAGGACAGGAGGAGGATGGGGACAGTGCTGTGGGGGCCAGAGAGGGGGGTTTGTGGGTGCCACCTCTGTCACCACGGCCACTGTGGTGGCCATGACACTCCATGGTCACCAACAGCCACCCACGGCCACCACACTCCACCCATGTCACCTGTTTGAGCCCCTGCAGCGCCACCACAGCGGGACCAGGGACAACAGTGTGTGACACTGCAGACTATGGACAGCAGCCACTGAGGGTGGCCTTGGTCACCATGCCAAGCACGGCCCCATCAGGCCATGCCAGCCTGGCACAGCAGGGACGTGGCAGCAGTGATGTCCTGGCCTCGTCCCCTGAGACGCCACTGTGGCAGAGCACAGGGTGGGACAGCCACGTGTCCATGTGGCCTGTGACACTGCCCACCCTCAGCTCTGCATCCGTGGCACGCTCACCCTCAGCTGGAGAGGCTCTGGGCACCTTTTCCCACCCAACAGCCACACACCTGCTTGTCCTGCTCTGGTGGCATCGAGGTGACACGGGGTCACTGCAGTGACTGACACAGAGGGACCACACCAGGCCCACCTGGACTCAATCCCCCAGGGGTGGGCAAAGCCCCCCACAGCTCCCACCCACACCAAACCCCACCAGGGAATTTGGGGTGTCACATGGGGGTCACCTCACTTTTGACCCAGAGGTCAAACCCCCAAACCATTCCACCCACCCAAAATAACAAAAAAAGGGAAGATTTTGAGCACTGCTGGGACCCCAGCACTGCTGGGGTGGGGGAACATGGGGAGGTCCCACAGCCAGGACAGGAAGAGCTGGAATTGCCTGAGCTGAGCCCAAAATGGGGGGGCAAACGATGAGGGGGTAGGGAATGGGGACACAGAGAGGTTGTGGGATTAGAGGGGGAAGATGGGACAGTGAGCAGCAGCATGGAGCAATATGGGGGTTCAGATTAAGGGGGGATGCAAGGAACTGGTGAGGGGTGGGATATGGTGGGAAGGTGGGATAGAAAAGAGAGGGGTCAGATAAAAGAGCAGGGATTGGAAAATGATGATGGGGTGGGAAAAATAATAAGAGGAAGCAAAAGCAGAGAAGGGGGTGCAAAATAATGGGAAAAAGGGGAAAACACTAATGACAGGGTTGGATAGAAGTGAGGGAGGTCAGATATTACACTGGGGGGCAGAGGTAACAGCAAGCACTGGAATATGATTGATAAAATAATAATAAAGGGGTGCAGGACAGGGAGCAGCAGGATATGACACAGGGAATGATAAGGGGGTGCAGAATAAGAGAGGGGATGCAAGATCCTGGTGAGGGGTGGAAAACACTACTGGGGTGGGATAGAAAAGAAAAGAGAGGGTCAGATTTAATAAAGGGGGAGTCAGATAAAACAGCAGGGACTGGAACATGATGGTGGGGAGTGGGAATAATACTAACGGTGCAAAATCAGAAAAGGGGGTAGGAGGTGGGGAGTGGGACATGATGGCAAGGGGGTCAGACATAGTATAGGGGGCCAGAGATAACACGGGGGCACTGGAATATGATGGTGGGCGGTGGGCAATAATAACTGTAATAATAATAATAACAAGGGAGTCCAGAACCAGAGGAGGGGGCAGGAGAAAGGGAAGGAGGGGAGACACGGATGGGGTGAGAAATGGGGGCTCCACGGGGGGCGGGGAGCGGCGGGGGCCACGGCCCCGGCTGGGGAAACTGAGGCACGGCGGGTGCGCATGCGCGGCCCCCCCCTCCCCTCAGCCAGCCCCCCCCTCCCCGGCCCAGACAAAGCCGCCGGGGCCCGGTAGCGGCGGCACGCGCGGTACCTGCGGGCCGGGCCGGGCGAGGCGGAGGCGGCGGGCGGGCTGTGCCATGGCCCGGGGGGCGCCGGGGGGTCCCGGAGCGGGGGTTGCGGGGATCCCGGGGGTCCCGGCGGGGCCGGGCCGGGCCCGCTCCCTCCTCCCTCCCTCAGGCGGCGGCGCGGCGGCGGCGCGAGGCCATCGCTCATTTGCATTCCTGCGCGCGTCACGTGGCGCCGCCCGGCCAATCGCCGCCCCGCCCGCCCCGCGCGCCCCGCCCACCGCGCGCCGCGCGCCCGCTGCTCGCGCTCGCCATGGCAACCCCGCTGGGGGGGGCGGGGGGGAGCGGGGTCGCCATGGCAACGGGGAGAGGAGGGGGCGCGGATGGGCCCGAGGGGAGCGGGCCGGGACCGGGACCGGCGGGGCTCGGCAGCGGGGAACCACGGAGATCCGCCCGGCCGTGCTTCCAGGAGCCATCCCGGGGCTGCCCCGAGTCAGGCCCGGCGGGGCGCTGCGGCCTGGGGATGCTGGCGGCAGTCCCTGCTGTCACCGGGGGTCGCCCGGGGTCACCCGGAGGATGCTGAGAGCCGCTTCGGGCGACAAGACGCAGCGTGGAGTTGATGGCAGCGGTCACCGCTGTCGCACGGGGTCGCTCGAGTCAGCCCGGCGCTGCCCCGGGCGGGATGCGGCTGCCTGGGTACGGTGGCACCGCCGCCGGGGTCACCCGGGGCCACCCGGAGGATGCTGAGGGCACACACCGATCAGTGCCACCCGTGCCCGGTGCTTCCTGCGGGGATGCTGAGGGCACACACCGATCAGTGCCACCCGTGCCCGGTGCTTCCTGCGGGGATGCTGAGGGCACACACCGATCAGTGCCACCCGTGCCCGGTGCTTCCTGCGGGGATGCTGAGGGCACACACCGATCAGTGCCACCCGTGCCCGGTGCTTCCTGCGGGGATGCTGAGGGCACACACCGATCAGTGCCGCCCGTGCCCGGTGCTTCCTGCGGGGATGCTGAGGGCACACACCGATCAGTGCCACCCGTGCCCGGTGCTTCCTGCGGGGATGCTGAGGGCACACACCGATCAGTGCCACCCGTGCCCGGTGCTTCCTGCGGGGATGCTGAGGGCACACACCGGCCGGTGCCGCCCGTGCCCGGTGCTTCCTGCGGGGATGCTGAGGGCACACACCGGCTGGTGCCGCCCGTGCCCGGTGTTTCCCGGGACCGGTACCGGCAGGAGGTACCGGGTGGGCAGCACCGGCCCCGGAGCTGTCGGGGTTGGCATTCCCGGAGGTGCCCATGGTCGTTACCGATGGCTGCAGCGGGGAGGGGGTGGCACCGATCCCCGGTGCTTCCCGTGTTGTCCCGGGCATGCTCAGGGTCGGCGCCGCCAGGAGAGGGTGGCACTGGTGCCCATGCCCTCGTGGGTCACTCGCGGCCACCAAAGCCCCCCCGAGCTGGGGTCCGTGCCCCCCTAGGACACTCGGGGTGTCCCCAACCCAGCTGGCCATGCAAGGACAGGATCTGCTCCCGGCACCGGGGTCACCGGGAGGGGACATGGAGGGACATTCCCCTGTGTGTCATGCTGGGAACACTGAGGGGGATATGGGGGGACACTGAGCAGTCAGGGGGGGCTTTAAGGTGTGTTAGGGGGCTGTGAGGGCTCTGGGGCAGACTGAGGGGCTGTAAGGGCTACGGAGAGGAGTTGGGGGGCCATAGGGGGCACTGAGGTGGGGGGGGACCCCAGGGAAGCGTACTGGGAGCACTGGGAGGGATCAGGGGGACACTCAGGGGCTGCACTGGGGGGCCATGGGGGCACTGGGGGGCTGTGAGGGTACTGGGTGGGCTATGGGGGGATATGGGGGTACTGTAGGGACCTATGGGGGCACCGAGAGGACTTATGGGGCCATTGAGGGGCTATGGGGGCACTGGGGTGCTATGGGGGCGCTGGGCGGGCTATTGGGGGACATGGGGGTAATGTGGGGATATGGGGGTACTGGGGGGAGCTATGGGGGCACTGAGTGCAGTTATGAGGCCACTGGGGGCTATAGGGGCACTAGGGGACTACAGGGGTACCGGGGGCTCTGGGGTGGCCCTGGGGGGGCTCTGGGGCCCGTCCGGACCCCTCGGGGGCCGCGCCGCCGCTGCCGCGAGGAGGCGCCGGGGCTCCTCCCGGTCCCTCCGGGCCCCGCTTTTCCTCTTTACCCCTGGTTCCCCCCGGATTTCCTTCCAGATTTCTCTCTTTCCCCCCATTTACCCGTTTTCCCCTTCTACTTCACTCTGTTTTTTCTCTTTTTCTCCTGTTTCTCTCTGTTTTCCCCAGCTTCATTTCTTCCCCCCCCCTTTCCCCCGTTTTCCCTGTTTTCTCCCATTTTTCCTTCCTATCATCCCCTTTTCCTCCTTTCCCTTGTTTTTCCTCTGTTTCTCCTGCTTTTTTTTCTCCCTTCCATCTCCTTTCCTCGTTTCTTATTTTTCCTCTTTTCCTGCTTTACCCCTCTTCCACCCTTTTATCCCCTGCCCCCTTTTTAAATTTTCCTCCACTTTTCCCTGTTTTTCCTCTCTTCCTCCCCATTTTCCTGCCTTTATTCCCCTTCCCCATGTTTTACATCCAGTTTTCCCATCTTCCCCCTTCTCCCTTGCTTTTCCCATTTCCCCAATTTTCCTTCTTTCCTCCCTCTTTTCCTCTCTCCCTCAACTGTCTTCTCCCTTTCCCCCTCCCTTTATCCCCCGTTTTCCCCCTTTCCCCCCATTCCCCACTATTTTCCCTCTTTTTCCTTTTTTTCCCCCCTTCCTCTCTTTGTTTTCTGTTCCTCCCCCCACCTTTTTTTTTTTTCCTTTTTTCCCTTTTTCTGCCCCAGATCTCACCCCACCACCCACAACCACCTCAGACCAGCGCATGGCCCCAAATCCTGCCTTTTCCAACCCAAAAAAGCCACATCTGGTGACCGTGGGACAGAGCTTGGGAGCCACCGTGGTTGGAGGCCACGGGCTACTGGCATCCCTCATCCTGGAGCTGAGGCTTCCTTTGGGGTGGGAGGGATCCCCATTTCATATTCCCCTTTTATGGGGTGGATCCCCATTTCACATTCTCCCTGGATGCGCTGGATCCTCATTTCCCATTCCCCCAGGATGGGATGGATCCCTGTTTCACATTCCTTTGGGATGGATCCCTGTTTCACATTCCCCTGGATGGATCCCTGTTTCACATTCCTTTGGGATGGGATGGATCCCTATTTCACATTCCCCTGGATGGATCCCCGTTTTCCATTCCCCCTGGATGGGCTTGATCCCCATTTCATGTCCCCCTGGATGGGATGGATCCCCATTTTCCATTCTCCCTGGATGGGATGGATCCCCATTTCACATTCCCCTGGATGGATCCCCATTTCCCATTCCCCCTGGATGGGCTAGATCCCTGTTTCACATTCCCCTGGATGGATCCCCATTCCTATTCCCCCTGGATGGGCTGGATCCCTATTTCACATTCCTCTGGATGGGATGGATCCCTGTATCACATTCCCCTGGATGGATCCCTGTTTCACATTCCTTTGGGACGGGATCGATCCACATTTTCCATTCTCCCTGTATGGGATGGATCCCCATTTCGCCTTCCCCCTGGATGAATCCCAGTTTTACATTCCCCCTGGATGGATCCCTGTTTCACATCCCCCAGAATGGGCTGGATCCTTGTTTCACATTTCCCCTGGATGAGATGGATCTGGATGGGATGGATCCCCATTTCACCTTCCCCCTGGATGGATCCCAGTTTTACATTCCCCCAGGATGGATCCTCATTTCCCATTCCCCTGGATGGGCTGGATCCCTGTTTCCCATTCCCTCTGGATGGATCCCCATTTCACATTCCTTTGGGACAGAATGGATCCCTGTTTCACATTCCCCCTGGATGAGATGGATCCCTATTTCCCATTCCCCCTGGATGGGCTGGATCCTCATTTCCCATTCCCCTGGATGGACTGGATCTGCATTTCACATTCCCCCTGGATAGATCCCACTTTCACATTCCCCCTGGATGGATCCCCATTTCACATTCCTTTGGGATGGATCCTCATTTCCCATTCCCCTGGATGGGCTGGATCCCTGTTTCACATTCCCCCTGTATGGATCCCCATTTCACATTCCTTTGGGATGGATCCCTGTTTCACATTTCCCCCTGGATGGGCTGGATCCCCATTTCCCCAGGATGGATCCCCATTTCCCATTTCCCCAGGATAGATCCCCATTTCCCATTCCTCCCCTCACCCCTGCATCCCTCTCCTCGGTGGATAGATCCCCCATTCCATGTCCTCTCATCCCTGAATCCTGAATATTTTGGGATGGGGTTTATCCCTGCCCTGCATCCCAGCCCCATCAGGGGGCAGCTCTCTATCGGAGCAAGGCCACCCCGTGTGGAAGGGAGGAATGACGAGGAGAACTCCATGGCTAATTAATCACTTTATTATATTATATTATTCTATACTATATTACATCTAAACTGAATCTGCCAAGCACTCAACTGCCCAGAATCTTGTGGCTGTGAGTGACAGTCCCAACACGCACACAAACCTGGATTTAATCGGTCGGTGAATCAAAACACACAGAATCCAATTATCCATTGGATAACTGGAATCAGAATCCAATTGCCAATTCCTTTCAGGTAACTAATCAATTCCCTCCAGGTAATTGATCAATTCCCTCCAGGTAAACAATTCCACTTGTGAACAAACACGGGCACAGCAAATGTGATAAGAATTATTTTGAAGGTTTAAACACATCTCTGGAAGTGTTTAAAAAAATTCTGGACATGGGACGCGGTGCTATGGGACCGTGAGGTGTTAGAGCACAGGAATTGATGATTTTAGAGGTCTGTCCCAACCTCATTATCAAGAATCCCAATTCCCTGCTTCTCCCACGTTCAGAAGGTGCGAATCACAATGCGAACCCCACATTTCTCCCCATGGAACCCCCAAATCCCGGGAGCGCCTCGCTCCACGCTGTCCCAACCTCATTATCAAGACTTTAGATGTCTGTCCCAACCTCATTATCAAGAATCTCAGTTCCCTGCTTCTCCCACGTTCAGAGGGTGCGAATCACAACGCGAACCCCACATTTCTCCCCATGGAACCCCCAAATCCCGGGAGCGCCTCTCTCCGCGCATCCCGCGGGCACCGCGCCACGGCGGATCCGCTTCTCTCCGGGGAACCGGCCTGGAAAAACCTTTTCATCCCAAATCCATATTGTTCCCAACCAGCAGGACTCCCATTCAACCTCCCACCAGGCAGCAGGGTTGGGTTTCCAGCCGGAAATTTCCGTCCCAAGGTACAAAAAGTCACATTTGGCCCCCCCCAAAAAAAAATAATAAAAAGTTTGGGGAGGGGGGAAGGGGGGTGGGCGGAGAGGAAAAAAAAAAATAAAATTTCTCGTCCTTCTTCCCGCTCGTTGGGGCTCTCCAAATATTTATGTGGATCCCAAGGGGACAAAGCACGGACGCGGCGCGGCTGCCCCGAACAATGGGGCCGGATATTTTCTGATGTGAGCGGAGCCGGATCATATCCGGCCTGCCCGGCCCCTACAGCACCAATCCCTTTTTTTATTAAAGGAAAAAAATCGGATTTTCTATCAAAAGTCCATTAAAAAAGTCGAATTTTCTATAATTTTTTTTTAAATTTGCAAAATTAATTACATTAAATTTAAATTAAATTATATTTAATTTATATTTTTTTTTCATTTCCCCCTTTTTTTGTGGAAAAACAAAAAAAAGGTGGGGCTTTTTTCCTTGGGAAAAGGAGTTTTATAGAAAATCTTTTTCTGCAAAAAGATTTTTTTTTTATTTTCAAAATTAATTACATTAAATTTAAATTAATTTTTTTTTCATTTTCCTCCTTTTTTGGGGAAAAAAAGGGCTTTTTATCCTATGGGAAAAGGAGTTTTGTAGAAAAAAAGATGATTTTTTTTCTCTGAAATAAGGTCCCTTAAAAAATAAAAAGCCTTTGAGGGGAAAACCTTAAAAAAGAAAAAAATCCTTTGAGGGAAAACCTTAAAAAATAAATCCTTTGAGGGAAAAATGTGGGTTTAGGAAAAAGAGAAGGTGATTTTATTTTTTAAAAAAGAAAGCTTTATTTTTTTTAATTTTTCTTTTTAGAAAAAGGCACTTTTTTGAGAGGAAAAAATGTCTTTTTTTTTTTAAGTGGACTTCTTTAAGGAAAAGCTTTGGGTGGAAAAGGGGCTTTTTTTCTTGGAAAAAACAGACTTCTGGATAGAAAAACTGCTTCTAAAAAAACCAAAATAGCCAATTTTTTACAGGAAAAGAAAAAGCAGAAAATGGAGTTTAGAGCTCCACAAAGAAATTCTCTATGTTCTACAAGGAAAAATGGGTTTGGGAAAAAAAGCCATTTTTTTAATTAAAGAGGGGTTTTTGGAAAAGACACTTTTCTTGAGAGACAAAACCCCTTTTTTCTTGACTAAAAAAGTGCTTTTTTGAGAAAAAAAAAAAGCTTTAAAAAGAAAAAGTAGGTTTTTTGTTTGTTTGTTTTTTAAAACAACTTCTTCTTGGGAAAAAAGGTCTTTCTGGAGACAAAAACATGGGGTTTGGTGGGAAAAATAAAGCCAAAAAAAGGTTTTAATGGGAAAAACTGAGGGGAAAAGTGCTTTATTTTTTTAAAAAATAAAATTGTTTTTGAGAAAAAATAAATTTTGGGGTAAGAAGTAATTTTTTTGGGGGAAAAAGTGTTCTTTTATTTGCAGGAATAGAGCTTTTTGGAATAAAACTTGTGCTTTGAGGAAGAAGAAGTGATTTTCTGGTGAAAAAAAAGTGCCTTTTTTGTAAAGAAATACCTTTTTTCAGGAAAAAAGGCTTCTTAAGACCAAGGTTACATAAATATTCCAAGGGAATATTGGGGGTTTATTCCATTTATTTGCCGTGGATTTGGGTACTTTTCCAAAGGAAATCTCGTGCTGACGTGGGCTCTGCGTCCCATCCCATCCCAGCCCCCTCTCACCCTCCACCTCGTTCTTCTGGATGCTCAAAATTGGCATTTTTAGGACAATTTTTTTCTGGTCTGAAGAGTTTTTTGGTTTGGTTTTGTTTGGTTTGGTTTTGTTTGTTTGTTGTTGTTGTGGGTTTTTTTGTCCCTTTTTTTTTTTTTCTTTTTTTCCCTTTTTTTTTTTTTTTGTGGTTATCCCTAATTTTTCCCCCCAAATCTTCCATTTTCTGCTCCCAGATCAGGAATTACAATTTCCATCCACTTGGTGTCAGCTCCAGCCCCACCATCCCATCCATCCCAAACCACCCCAGCCCCACCAGCACTGGTGGACCCATTCACTTCCCTGCAGCTGAAGTCCTTGATTTAACAGCATTAAAAATTATTATTTCTAATTTAATAATAATAATAATAATTTTAAATTATTTTTATTTTTGCTATATTTATCAGCTCATTATTATCCTGTGGGTTCCATCCAGGAATTCAGCCCAAATCCCACTGGATTCCAAACCAACCCTGGGAACGCACTGCCTTGTACAGCTTCAAACCATCATTGGTTTAATTAAAACCCCCAATTAATCTGAAAATTGATTAAACTCTGGGATGAGGGGGGATATCCCAAAATGGAGCCTCTGCTTTTGGTTGTGCTGGGAATTTTTTCACTGGTTTGAAGCAGGATGAGCAGAAAGTTACTGGGACATTGAATTCAGTGCCTGGAATATTCAGTGCATGAGGAATTTAGCGTTGGGAATTCAGTGCCTGAGGAATTTAGCATTGGGAATTCAGTGCCTGGAATATTTAGAGCTTGAAGAATTTAATGTTGGGAATTCAGTGCCTGGAATATTCAGTGCATGAGGAATTTAGCGTTGGGAATTCAGTGCCTGAGGAATTTAGCATTGGGAATTCAATGCCTGGAATATTCAGTGCCTGAGGAATTTAGCGTTGGGAATTCAATGCCTGGAATATTTAGTGTCTGAGGAATTTAGCATCGGGAATTCAGTGCCTGGAATATTCAGTGCCTGAGGAATTTAGCGTTGGGAATTCAGTGCCTGGAGTGTTTAGCACCAGAGGAATTTGGTGTTGGGAATTCAGTGCCTGGAATGTTCAGTGCCTGAGGAATTTAATGTTGGAAATTCAGTGCCTGGAGTATTCAATGCCTGAAGAATTTAGTATTTGGAATTCAGTGCCTGGAATATTTAGAGCCTGAAGAATTTAGCATTGGGAATTCAGTGCCTGGAATATTTAGAGCTTGAATAATTTAATATTGGGAATTCAGTGCCTGGAATATTTAGATCCTGAGGAATTTAGAGTTGGGAATTCAGTGCCTGAGGAATTTAGCATTGGGAATTCAGTGCCTGAGGAATTTAATGTTGGAAATTCAGTGTCTGAGAAATTTAGCATTGGGAATCAAGTGCCTGGAGTATTCAGTGCCTGAAGAATTTAGTGTTGGGAATTCAGTGCCTGGAATATTCAGTGCCCGAGGAATTTCGTGTTGGGAATTCAGTGCCTGAGGAATTTAGAGTTGGGAATTCAGTGCCTGTAATATTTAGAGCCTGAAGAATTTAGCATTGGGAATTCAGTGCCTGGAATATTTAGATCCTGAGGAATTTAGTGTTGGGAATTCAGTGCCTGGAATATTTAGATCCTGAGGAATTTAGTGTTGGGAATTCAGTGCCTGGAATATTCAGTGCCTGAGGAATTTAGCATTGGGAATTCAGTGCCTGAGGAATTTAGTGTTGGGAATTCAGTACCTGAGAAATTTAGCATTGGGATTTCAATCTCTGGAATATTTAGTGCCTGAGGAATTTAGAGTTGGGAATTCAGTGCCTGAGGAATTTAATGTTGGAAATTCAGTGTCTGAGAAATTTAGCATTGGGAATCAAGTGCCTGGAGTATTCAGTGCCTGAGGAATTTAGAGCTGGGAATTCAATGCCTGTAATATTTAGAGCCTGAGAAATTTAGCATTGGGAATTCAGTGCCCGAGGAATTTAGTGTTGGGAATTCGGTGCCTGAGGAATTTAGCGTTGGGAATTCAGTGCCCGAGGAATTTAGCGTTGGGAATTCAGTGCCTAAGGAATTTAGCATTGGGGTATTTAGCTCCGGGGCATTAAACACCTGGATGTTTAACTTCGGGGAATTTAATGTCGAGGCATTTAGCGTTCAGGGAATTTAGTGCCTGGAGAATTTGGCACCAGGTTTTTGCCTCCAGGGTATTCAGTGTCGGCCGCATTAAACACCAGGGAATTTAGCTCCGGGGAATTCAGTGTCTGGAGAATTTGGTGTCTGAGGAATTCAGTGCCTTCAGAGCATTTGACTCTGGGATATTTAATGTTGGTGCATTAAACTTTGGTGCATTGAGCTCTGGGGCATTGAACTCCAGACTATTTGCTGTTGGGACAGTAAATATACAGTAAATACCAGAGAATTTATTGCCTTGAGAATTTGGCATTGGGGCATTTGGCTCTGGGACATTTAGCTCCAGAGTATTTGGTGTCGGTGCATTAAAGACCAGGGCATTTAGCTCCGGGGAATTCAGTGTCTGGAGAATTTGGTGCCTGAGGAATTAAGTGCCTGGGGAATGTGGCATCAAGACATTTGCCCCCGGGATATTTAATATTGGTGTATTAAACATGGGTGCCTTGAGCTCTGGGGCACTTAGTCCTTGGGGAATTTAGCATTGGAGTATTTAGGATTTGGGGAATTTAGTCCCTGGGGTGTTTAGCATTGGGGTATTTAGTTTTCGGGGAATTTAGTGCCTGGGGAATTTGGCATCAGGAAATTTGGCTCTGGGATATTTCATGTTGGTGCATTAAACATCGGTGCATTGAGCTCTGGGGCACTTAGTCCTTGGGGAATTTAGCATTGGAGTATTTAGTGTTTGGGGAATTTAGTGCCTGGGGAATTTAGTACCTGGGGAATTTGGTGCCTGAGGAATTCGGTGCCTGAGGAATTCAGTCCCTGGGGAATTTGGCATTGGGACACTGAGCTCTGGGGCATTGAATTTGGAGTATTTACTGTTGGGACAGTGAGCACCCAGGGAATTTAGTGCCTTGGGAATTTGTCATCGGGGCATTTGGCTCTGGGACATTTAGCCCTGGGGTATTTAATGTTTGGGGAATTTAGTGCCTGGGGAATTTGTCATGGGGATATTCAGGAAAAGGGCACTAAGGATCGGGACATTTACCATCAGGGCACTGAGCCCTGGGGCATTAAACAGGGGACAATCAGCTCTGGGGCATTTGGGGTAGAGATATTGAGCACTGGGGCATTTTGATCAACACAGAAATCATCAGTTTAGCTCTGGGTGTTGGGGCTTTTAGCACTGGAATATGAAGCATTGGAGCATTCAGCCCCGGGGCTTTTGGAGTTGGGGCATTAGCAATAGGGCATTGAGCTCTGGGGCATTAAAATGGGGGAATTTAGCCCCAGGAATTCGGTGTTGCAGCATGAAAACATCAGTGATTAACACTGGTGTGTTTAATCCTGGGGTATTTACCCTCAGTGTTTAGAATGCTGGTGAATGTTGCACTGGGGCACTTGGCTCTGGGACATTAAACATGAGAGTGTTTAGTTCTGTGACATTAAACATCAGTACATGAGATATTGGAGCAGTTAGCACTGAGCCATTAAGAGTTGGTGTAATTAGCAGCAGCTCATTTAGCATTGGGGCATTTAGATCAAAGCATAAAGGGGAATTTAGCTCTGGGGTATTTAACAGCAGGGCGTTGAGTGTTGGGGTGCTAAACATTGGGGCAAGTAACTTTGGGGCATTTATTGTTGGGGCATTTAGATCAGTGCTTAAAACATTAACCAATTTTGCTATGGGGCACTTGGTGCTGGGGCATTAAATATGGGCATGTTTAGGTGTGGGTTATTTAGGATTGGAGCATTTGACACTGGGGAGCTTAGCTCTGAGATGTCAAACCTTGGCTGTTTAACTTTGGGATGTTGAATATCAGAGTGTTTAGCTTAGAGTATTTAGGGCTGGGGCATTAAACATGAGGTTGTTTGGCTCTGGGGTATTTATTATTGGGGCATTAAACATGAGGTTGTTTGGCTCTGGGGTATTTATTATTGGGACATTAAACATGCATGTGTTTGGCTCTGGGGTATTTATTTTTGGGGCATGAAAATCAGGGGGTTTAGCTCAGGGATATTTAAGGTTGGGGCATTGAACATTGGGGAATTCAGCTCTAGGGTATTAAACATCTGACACTTAGCTTTCGGTTTTTAAACGTGAGGGGTGTTTAACTCTGGGGTATTTAGTTTTGGGGCATTAAACATTGGGGTATTTAACTCTGGGTCATTAAACATGAGGATATTTCACTTTGGGGTACGTAGTGTTAGGGTATTAAAAATTCAGGCATTTAGGGCTGGCCCATTAAATGTCAGGGTGTTTAGCTTGGGTTTTTTTTTTTTTTTGTTTTTGCTGTTGGGGTGTTTAACATTGGGGAGTTTAGGGCTCGGGTATTGAACATGAGGGTGTTTAGTCTGGGATATTTAGGGCTGGGGCATTAAATGTTGGTGTATTTAATATCCTTGCAGGTCCTGTTGCTCCCTTGCACCGCAGAGCAGCCCTTGAGGCCCCAGTGAGGCCTCAGAGAGGCCCCAGGAGTTCACAGACCGTGAGGGATTTGCATTTGAGGGATTTTCCCTTGAGGGATTTTCGCTTGGACCCAGACTCGCAGAGGAATCCCAGCTCTGGCTGGGCTCTCTCACCCTGTGGAGCTGCTCCCAGCGCACCCAGTGCAGCCCTTTGAGGGCAAATAAACCTTCCCCAGTGGGACCTGAGCCTGGGAGCACACAGGGAACCAGGGAGAGGGTGGGAATGCAGGGGAGGGGGTGGCAGTGCCAGGGAGAGGGTGGGAATGCTGAGGAGAGGATGATGATGCTGAGGAGAGGGTGATGATGCTGAGGAGAGGGTGGCAATGCCAGGAGGAGGGTGGGAATGCCAGAGAGAGGGTGGGAATGATGAGGAGAAGGTGATGATTCTGGGGAGAGGGTGAGGATGCTGGGGAGAGGATGGGAATGCTGAGGAGAGGATGGGAATGCTGGGGAGAGGGTGAGAATGCCATAGAGAGGATGGGAATGGTGAGGAGAGGGTTAGGATGCCAGGGAGAGGGTGGCAATGCTGAGGAAAGGATGACGATGCTGAGGAGAGGGTGAGGATGCTGAGGAGAGGGTGGGAATGCCAGAGATAGGGTGGGAATGCTGGGGAGAGGGTGATGATGATGGGGAGAGGGTGGGAATGCTGAGGAGAGGGTGGCAGTGCCATGGAGAGGGTGGGAATGCCTTGGAGAAGATGGGAATGCCAGGGAAAGTATGGGAATGCCAGGGAGAGGATGGGAATCCTGAGGAGAGGATGGGAATGCTCAGGAGAGGGTGATGATGCTGGGGAGAGGGTGATGATGCCAAGGAGAGGGTGGCAGCGCTGCAGAGAGGGTGGCAATGCTGAAGAGAAGGTGGCAATGCCAAGGAGAGGGTGCCAGCACCGAGGAGAAGGTGGCAATGCCAAGGAGAGGGTGGCAGTGGCAGGGAGAGGGTGGCAATGCCAAGGATGGGGTGCCAGCGCCGAGGAGAAGGTGGCAATGCCAAGGAGAGGATGGAAATTGTGGTGAGGGGGATGGAGTGCCAAGGCCAGGGAGAGGGCAGTGTGCTGGGGAAAGGCTGGCAATGGCGTGCAGAGGGTGGCAGAGCCAGGAGAGGGTGGCATCTCTGGACACTGAATGTTGTGCCCAGGATAATGGATCTCCCCACCACCTGATTTTCCATGGCTGGGCATGCTTGGGAGGCTGTTGCATCAGCACCATGGTTTTTTTCTTCTTCTTCTCCTCCTCCTCCTCCCTGCTCCAGCCGGGAAGTGCCTGGCTCCTATTGCGGGAAATGCAGCGGCTCCAGCAGAGAGCAGTGGTAACACACCGGCATCCTGCCCATCCCGGCCTTTCCAGTAAATCTTCATTTCCCTGGAAAGAGAAAAAGCGGAATTTGCCAAAAAAACTTTGGGGCTTAATTAAAATTTAAAAAAAAAAAAAAAAAAACAAAAACAAAAAAAACCCAAAAAAACCCAAAAAACCACCCCAGTTTTCCTGGCGGCGGAGGTGGAATGGGAGCGGACAGGGCTGGCAGAGAGATTTACGGACTGAATCGAGACTGGTAATTGCAAAGAAAATAAAATAAGAAAAACCCTCGTAAGAGCAAGAAAAAACCCCTTGTACAAATAAATTATCAGCTTCTCTATTAAATTATTCTGCCCCGCTGGAGCGGGACACCCGCGGCTTTTGATCCTCCCGCTGCCGTCCCGTTCCCAGCCCGCGGGACGGGCCCAGGGGTCGCGGACGGTAATGGGCGCTGACAGCCCGGAAAAGCGAGACGGGATCTTCGCTAATGAGCCCTAACGAGGCCCCGGGGCCCGGCGGGAGCGGCGGCGGCGGCGGCAGAGCCGGCGGGGCGGCAGCACCGGGGGATGCGGGGGGCGGCTGGGGAGGATGCGGGACGCGGGCGCTCCTAAAATGGAATTTATTGTGTGCCGGAGTCACAGCAGCACAGGGTCTGTCAGACCCTTTAGGCCTGGAGACCCTTTGGTTTTGGTTACAAACGCATGATAGATATACTTTTCTTTTGGTTCCAGTGCATTATAGTCTTTTCTTTGCTGAGCATCTTAACACATAAGAACGAATATATACCTTAATTTTGTATCTATAGCCTACAATAACTGCTATCATTACCATTTTCTTCTTACTATTCTCCAATCACTACAAGTTAGTACATTACAGTTCAAGTTAGTACATTACAGTTTAAGCTAAAAGATGTTTTTCAGTTTTCTTGCAGTGGAAAATTAAGGACCTTTTTTCTGCTTGCAACATTGGCAGACTTGTTTGCCTGTGCTATCTTAATAGAGTAGAACCATACTTTATATATGGTTATATATACTTAGTGTATATATATACAGATATATATATATAGATTATATATATATAAATAGATAAAGTATATAATATATACTTAATCCATACTTTAATTTTTATCTATAGCCTATCATAACTACTATAATTACCATATTCATGTTACTATTCTCCAATCACTAAAAGTTAGTACATTACAGTTTAAGCTAGAGTTTTCTTGCAGTGGAAAATTGAGACCTTTTTTCTACTTGCAACATTGGCAGACTTGTTTGCCTGTGCTATGTTAATACATAAGAACTAATCTATACCTTAATTTTTACCGATAGCCTATAACAATTACTATAATTACCATATTCTTGTTAGTATTCTCCAGTCACTAAAAGTTAGTACGTTACAGTTTAAGCTAGGTTTTCTTGCAATGGAAAATTGAGACCCTTTTACTACTTGCAACATTTGTTGACTTGTGCAATACAGTAGAACCAATCTTAACTTTTATCTATAGGCCATCATAACTACTATAATTAGCATATTCATGTTACTATTCTTCAATCACTAAAAGTTAGTACATTACAGTTTAAGCCAGAACTTGTTATTCAATTTTCTTGCAGTGGAAAATTCTGAGATCCTTTTTCTATTTGCAGCATTTGCTGACTTGTTTGCCTGTGCTATGTAAATACAGCAGAACCAATCTATACCTTAATTTTTATCTATAGCCTATCATAACTACTATAATTACCATATTCTTGTTACTATTCTCCAATCACTAAAAGTTAGTACATTACAATTTAAGCTAGAAGTTGTTTTTCAGTTTTCTTGCAGTGGAAAATTCTGAGACCTTTTTTCTTTTGGTTACAATGCATTCTATACTTTTCTTTGCTGAGCATCTTAATACAGTAGAACCAATCTATACCTTAACTATTATCTATAGCCTATAATAACTACTATAATTACCATATTCATGTTACTGTTCTCCAGTCACTAAAAGTGTTAATGTTAGGCTGGACGTGACCTACACATGTGATCAGGGTCTAAGAAGAAAAAAGTTTTGTTCTATGTGTTTTCATGTACATTTTTATGTAACTTCTTTCATGTGTGTTTTTATGTAACTAAGAATAAAAACATAGATACACGAGTATCTATTTGCAATGCCTTTAGTAATTGTAGCTTTTGTGGCTTAATGGAAACTTGAGGCAAGTGTACATAGGTATGCTAACAGCATTTTCTTCTTTGCTACAAATACACTTAAAAATCATCAATAGTTATTTCTTCTATTAACTCAGCTTTGCTTGCAAGCCAGCTGTCAACCCCTGCATATAAAAGTCAGTACATTACAGTTTGAGCTAGAAGTTGTTTTTCAGTTTTCTTTCAGTGGAAAATTCTGAGACTTTTTTTTCTGTTTGCAACTTTGCTGACTTGTTTGCCTGTGGTATCTTTCTGCTTGGTAAAAACATCTCCTTGTTTGAGGTGGGTTTATCCTTTGCTCTAAGCCATAAAACCCCTTCTAACTAACACACCCTTTGCCTCCTTGGTTATCCAGTAAGAATGGCTCAGCAATCCTTTTCTTCTATATCAAAATTGCTTTCATTTCTATTCCTTCTTCAGATTCTATATTTAAAAGTCTTTCTGCCAAGCACACATATCTGTGAGACTTCCTTGTCAAACTTTCATCCTTCCCAACATCTTCCTCCATCCGTTGTTCTTCCAGCGGGGGAAAAAATCATTAAAGAGAATTTAGTGGGAGATTCGGATTGGGGAGTGGGGGCTTGGTGGGCTTCTTGCAAATGGGACATGAGAAAAAAGAGAGAGGAGAGCTTGGCTTGCTGTGAGCTTGCAATGCACCTGCAACAGGCTTGCAACAGGTTTGCAATGGATTTACGCAAGGGGGTTGCAATGGGACAGAAACAGGTTTGCAATGGGTTTGCAATGGGTTTGCAAGTGGTTTGGAAAGGGTTTCAAAGGTCCCCAGTGAAACAGCAAAGAGCTTGCAAAGGGTTTGCAATGGGTCCACAATGGGCTTAAAGGGAGCTTACAACAGGATTTGCAACGGGTTTGCAATGGGCTTGCAATGCCTTCTCTCCACATGGGCCCATCCCAGGAACCCAAACCCTGGTCCTGATGTTTGTCCCTCGTCCTGGGAGCCTCCAGGCCGCTCCTGCTCTCCCAAGGCTGCCTCTGGGCTCAGCCCATCCCAGGAAAGGGTTTATTCATCCCCCTCTCCCACCTCAGGCTTCCTTCTCCATGGTTTAAAGAGAAGGGAAAGGGTTTATACCCTGTCCCATCCTGGGTTTCCCTCTCCATAATTTAAGGAGAAGGGAATGGGTTTATCCCCCTGTTCCACCTTGGGCTTACCTCTCCATGGTTTAAGGAGAAGGGAGAGGGTTTATTTATCCCTCTGTCCCACTCTGGGCTTCCCAGTCCATGATTTAAGAAGGGAAAGGGTTTATTTATCCCCCTGTCCCACCCCAGCCTTCTCACTGCATAATTTAAGGAGAAGGGAAAGGGTTTATCCCCCAGTCCCAGCCTGGGCTTCCTTCTCCATGATCTAAGGAGAAGGGAAAGGGTTTATTTATCCCCCTGTATCATCCTGGGCTTCCCAGTCCATGATTTAAGAAGGGAAAGGGTTCATCTCCTTGTCCCACCCTGGGTTTCCCTCTCCATGGTTTAAGGAGAAGAGAATGGGTTTATCTCCTTGTCCTACCCCGGCCTTCCCTCTCCACAATTTAAGGAGAAGGGAAAGGGTTTATTCCCCTGTCCCACCCCAGGTTTCCCTCTCTATGGTTTTAGGAGAAGGGAAAGGGTTTATTTATCCCCCTGTCCCACCCTGGACTTCCCTCTCCATGGTTTAAGGAGAAGGGAAAGAGTTTATCCCTTTGTCCCACCCTGGGCTTCCTTCTCCATGATTTAAGGAGAAGAGAAAGGGTTTATCCCCCTGTCCCACCCTGGCATGGTCTAAGGGGAAGGGAAAGGGTTTATTTATTCCCCTGTCCAATCCATGCCTTCCCTCTCCATGGTTTAAGGGGAAGGGAAAGAGTTTATTTGTCCCCCTGTCCCACTCCAGCCTTCCTTCTCCATGTTTAAGGATAAGGGAAGGGTTTATCTCCTTGTCCCACACCAGCCTTCCCTCTCCATGATTTAAAGAGAAGAGGGAGGGTTTATTTGTCCCCCTACCCCATCCTTTGCTTCACCCTCCATGATTTAAGGAGAAGGGAAAGGGTTTATTCACCCCCCTGTCCCGCCCCACCCTTCCATCTCCATAATTTAAGAAGGGAAAGAGTTTATTTATCCCCCTGTCCCATCCTGGGCTTCACCCTCCGTGGTTTAAGGAGAAAGGAAAGGGTTTATTTATCCCACCCTGAGCTTCCTTCTCCATGATTTAAAGAGATGGGAAAGGTTTATCTCCTTATCCTACCCCAGCCTTCCCTCTCCATGGTTTAAGGAGAAGGGAAAGAGTTTATTTGTCCCCCTGTCCCACCCCAGCCTTCCCTCTCCATGGTTCAAGGAGAAGAGGAAAGGTTTATCTCCTTTTCCCACCCCAGCCTTCCCTCTCCATGGTTCAAGGAGAAGAGGAAGGGTTTATCTCCTTTTCCCACCCCAGCCTTCCCTCTCCACGGTTTATGGAGGAGCAGCTGCCCTGGTGGGGGATCAAAGAGCCCGCTGGGAGGGTGGAAAATCCCCGGGGGGCTCCGGGGGGCTCTGGGGCTGTGCTGGTGACGCGGGACGGAGCCTGACGGAAGCGCTGGAGCCTCCTGTGAGTGGAGCCGGCAGGGAGGGGAGCCCAGGCTGGGAAATGAGCCCGGAGCAGCGGGGAGCCTTTGATCCCAGCCCTGCTCCTTCCCCTGCTGCTGGGGCTGCTCCCAACGGGATCGAGTGCGCTGGGAATGGGCCCGCAAGGGTGTAACTCCAGAGAGAAAAGCAAGGCGCAATTCTTCCCAAGAATATTCTCGTATCATTCACTGTGGCTGTGTTTGTGCAAAAGTAGAATGCAATATGGAATTGTTTATCCAAAGTGATGGGGTTTTGATTCCTTGGCCTGTCAGGGCCAAGTGTGTGTGTGTGTGTGTGTGTGTGACATTCACAAAATTCTGTGCACTTGTGTGGAGTTGGCAGATTATATTACATATTTTATGTATAATATATGATTGTATTACAATATTCAGATTATATTACAATGTATTATATTACAATATATTATATTATTCAGATTATATTACAATGTTCTATATTGCATTACAATATTCTATATTATATTATATGACAATATTCAGGTTATATTACAATAAAATTCTGTGCAGTTGTGTGGAGTTGGCAGATTATATGACATATATTATATGTAATATTATATATGATTATATTACAATATTCTATATTACAATATTCAGATTCTATTACAATATTCCATAACAATATTCAGATAATATAACAATATTCTATATTATATTACAATACATTTAAGCGCTTGGCAGATTCAGTTTAGATATAATATAATGTAATATAATGTAATATAATGTAATGTAATATAATATAATAATGATATGATATGATATGATATGATATGATATAATATAATATAATATAATATAATATAATATAATATAATATGGTATAATAAAGGAATTAATTAGCCTTCTGATAAGATGGAGTCAGATGCATGATATTCCTCTCCTTCATCAGGGGTTGCCTGCAAGTACTGCCTACAATGAGTGTACAATGGGCTTGAAATGCATTTACAAGGGGCTTGCAACAGGCTCGCAAGGGGCTTGTAGTAGGTTTACAATAAGCTTGCAACGAGGTTACAACAAGCGGGCTTGCAAGGGATTTACAATGGGCTTGTGATGGATTTACAGTGGGCTTGCAATGGGTTAGCAAGTGGTTTGCAACGGGTTTGTGATAGCCTTACAATGGGTTTACAATGGGCTTGGCATTGGGGTGGGACAGAAATTAAAGAATTAATAAATATGAACATAAATGGAGGGGATTATTTGCATCTTTACCGTTTTGGGTGAATTTGATGCTTCTTTCAGCCTCTGTCACAGGTTTGTAACACAGAGAGAGGAAAGCAGCCCCTACACCTGCCCAGATCATCCCATTCCCAACGTTTATTCCATGAAAATGTCAACACAAACCCACCCTGCACCTTGTTGGACAAGCAATCCAACAAATTTACATGGATTTGAGTTGGAGAGCTGCAAATATTCCATATTTCTGGTGTTCCTTTCTCTTACTGGGGCTACTCCTGCTGGAATATCACTTTCCTTTGGAGCTTTTTGCTATTTACAGCGGGACCTGAGGGTGGTTTTGGATCCCATTTTGCACTAATGAAGATGTTCAGTATCACCCCCTGAAAAATTACAAATATCAAGGCCCAAATTGCAATGGATCAGGGATGTGGAAATGCATTTCACTGGAAATATTTGCAATCCCAAATCTTGGAGCAAGACGCTGAGATAAAAAACCCTGGGATGGGTTTGGGAAAACTGCACAAAAACTGGTCTGAGAATCTTCCCAACCTCTCGGTTTCACCCCTGTGATCCAAAATAAGGGGAGAGGAGATGGGTCAGAGGATTTTCACCCACGCTGATGATTCACCCAAGCCCACAACCAGCCCAGTCACCCGTGGGTGTGTGGGAACCTCTGGCCGTGGGTTTGTGCCCCTGGAGAAACCTCCTGGAGAAACGTCCTGGAGAAACGTCCTGGAGAAACCTGCTCCTGGTGTTTGGGGCTCTCCCAGGAGCAGGAAAGGTGTTGTTATTGGTGAATCCTGGGGAACTCATCTGGGCAGCTCCCTTCCAGCCAGGAACGTCCCCCAAACCAATCCCAGGAGGAGAAAGTGCAGGGAAACCTCTCTGACAGCAAAGTCCTCCTTGTATTCATGTTATAATGAGGATATAAAGCTGAAATCCCAAAATCTTTGGTGGATCAGCATTTCTTTGGGAAGCAGATGGATCTGTGGGTTTTTTCCTGTGGAGCCAGGGTGTTTATCCCTCCACACCAGCAGCAACAGAGACCTGGGGCCTTCTCCACCATCCTCACCATGGCTTGGGACATGTGATGGTGCTTTGGTGCTGCTGGAGATGCTTCCCAGGCCCTTAACAAGATCCTGGGAATCTCAGGATGTGCTTTCCTCAATAAAATTCAATGTTTATTGAGGCGTTTTCCTCAATAAACCACCAAAATTGGCAAAAATCTGATTTCCTTTAGTGGAGATCAAGTGCTGCTAATGATTAACAATTAATTGGGACCACTTGAAGCACCTCAGGAATTTGCTTGGCCATGTTGCTTTTGGGATATGCTGGAGACCCCCATCCCCATGTTTATCCATCCATGATTTGGGCATGATTGCCTCCAAAGTCTCTGGGATTCATCCATCCATGATTTGGACATGATCACCTCCAAAGTCTCTGGGATTCATCCATCCATGATTTGGACATGATCACCTCCAAAGTCTCTGGGATTCATCCATCCATGATTTGGACATGATCACCTCCAAAGTCTCTGGGATTCATCCATCCATGATTTGGACATGATCACCTGCCTTGGTTCCTCTGGCATCAACTCTTCTCCTTTGCTTTGCCCACAGCTGGCCTGCTCCTGCTGGAGTTTCTCCTCCAGCTTTGCTTTCTGGCTGATGTTAAGCCCACATGGGCCACAGAGCCTCCTCACCCTCTTCACGTTGGGCACAGAAAAGAGCCAGGAATCTGCAAAGTTCCAGAGGAATGGGCATCTCCAGCTTGGCCTCATCCTCAGCATTTGCTCCTTTTCACAGCTCTGGTTCTCCAGCCCAGCCTCGCTGCTTCTCTTGCAGGACCTTCATCCCCTGCCCTACCCAGTGTCACTGACATCTTTTATGGAAAATCCTTTCCTTAGATTTTTTCCTCCTGAGAAGCTGAGAGGGCTCAGGAACAAAATGTAAACATTGATTATCTGCTGCTGTGGAATGCAACAGGTGCATCTGTGATTGGTCTCATGTTGGTTGTTTCTAATTAATGGCCAATCACAGTCAGCTGGCTCGGACTCTGAGACAGAAGCTGTTATCATTCTTCCTTTTCTATCCTTAGCCAGCCTTCTGATGAAATCCTTTCTTCGATCCTTTTAGTATAGTTTTAATATAATATATATAATAAAATAATAAATCAAGCCTTCTGAAACATGGAGTGAGATCCTCATCTCCTCCCTCATCCTCAGACCTCTGTGAACATGGTCACAGCCCAGCCCTTCCCCTCCAGCTCCCACCAGGAGCTGCCCAGGTTGGCCATGCGATGCCAGGTGAGATCCTATTCCCACCACGCATCCCATGGGGTCACATCCTCCCTCTTTTCTTTCCTGGCCTGTGATTATTTATCTACCCCTTGGCTTCTTCCTTTTCCCACCCTTTGAAAGAGGGTTTTGGCTTCCTTTTGAGTCATCCGGGAGTTCCTGCTCTCTCCACTGGAAGAGGTGAGTAAGAGTGTAGGGTTGGATGGACTGCACTGGTCCGGGGAGAGGGATGGGAGAGGCGAAGCTGGGATAACAACCAGGCTGACCAGGAGAAGCCACAGCCCCATGACCATGGAAGGTTCCAGATCTCCTCGAGCAGTGAGATGTTAACAGAGTGGCCAATCAAGACTTTCAGGCCTTGGGTTGGTGTCACATTCTCGGGACAGTGTGGGAAGCAGGGACCCTCCCAGGCCAGGTGAAATGGGAGAAGGAGCAGAGCAGGGACACCAAGACACCCAGGGCAACACAGGTTGGGAGATGTGGGGGAGCTGGGCTGGGATGTGGTGAGGAAGAGGAGGGTGTTCCCAACTGGACAGAACCAATTCTGTGTCCGTGTTCACAGGGGTCTGAGGATGAGGGAAGAGACGAGGATCTGACTCCTTGTTTCAGAAGGCTTGATTTATTATTTTATGATATATATTACATTAAAACTATACTAGAAAGGATTTCATCAGAAGGCTGGCTAAGAATAGAAAAAGAAAGAATGATAACAAAGGCTTGTGACTGAGAGAGTCCGAGCCAGCTGACCGTGATTAGCCATTAATTAGAAACAACCACATGAGACCAATCCCAGATGCACCTGTTGCATTCCACAGCAGCAGATAACCATTGTTTGCATTTTGTTCCTGAGCCCTCCAGCTTCTCAGGAGGAAAAATCCTGAGGAAAGGATTTTTCATTAAAGATGTCTGTGAAACACAACCCTACCTGGAAGTGCCCCATTCCCAGATTTACAACTGGGCATGGGAGCCCAGGGGCAAATCCTTCCTTCATTCCCAGATTTACAGCTGGTACAGGAACGTGGGGCCAAATCCTCCCTTCATTCCCAGATTTTACACTGGTACAGGAACGTGGGAGCAAATCCTCCCTTCATTCCCAGATTTACACCTGGTACAAGAACATGGGAGCAAATCCTCCCTTCATTCCCAGATTTTACAGCTGGGCATGGGAGCAAATCCTCCTTTCATTCCCAAATTTAGCTGAGCATGGGAACGCAGGGGCAAATCCTCCTTTCATTCCCAGATTTTACAGCTGGGCATGGAAGCAAATCCTCTCTTCATTCCCAGATTTTACAGCTGGGCATGGAACACAGGGATAAATTCCTGGCAGTGCCCAGGGCCAGGCTGGAGCAGCCTGGGACAGTGCAGGGTGTCCCTGCCCATGGCAGGGAGTGGAACTTTAAGGTCCCTCCCAACCCAAACCAGAGTGGGATTCCATTCTAGGAAAACCCAAATTTACCTCAATTCCACGCTCCAAAACACCACAACACGAGCCACACACTGCCTGGAGATCCCCAAATTCCCCCCTTTTCCAGCCTCCTTCCCTCCTTCGCCTTTCACTCAGACAAAAACCCTGGGAATTATTTCGGCTCAACAGGTCGGAACGGGGCCAAGGCGCCGGAGGAGCTGTCGCCTTGGATTTTCCAGCCCCTTGCACCAGCGGGAGAAATTTAATGTAAATAAACCCCCCTCCCATCCCATGGCACGTCCGGGCTCTGTGAGGGTCAGGGCAGCACCCAGCGCCCGCCTCCCAATCCGGCTTGGCATGAAAATCCACACCAACGTGGGCACTGAGGGTTCTGCTGCTAAAGCCTTCCCAGCAGAGGGAATTCAGCACGGATTAACAGCCCGGCCTGGGAGGGCGTGCAGGGGGAAGATGCCCAAAGAACTGGGTTCACTTTGGTGTTTGAAATTATAAAAAAAAAGGGAGATTTTTATGGTATTTATGATTTTTGCACTCCTGGGGAGGGGAGGTTTAAATTCCCCCAGTGATTGCAAATGATGCATATAATCTCTGTGCGAAAAAATATAATTTTTTCTTTCTATATATTAATTTTTATATGAATAAAAATTAATTTTCTATGAATAAAATTATAGAAATAGAAATAATACATAATGTAGAATTAATATTTTATATATAAATATATTAAGGGATCATTTATATTTTATATATTTATATATTTATATATTCATATATTTATATATATATTTTTTATAAAAATATATTTATATATTTTATATTTCTATATTTCTATATTTTATATTTATATATGTTTATATTTATATATTATATTTTATATTTATATTTTATTACTAGCAATAATAATATATTAATAGTAATATTTTAATAATATTTAAGAAAATTATATTATATAATATATAGCTAATAATATAATAATAATATATAACTAATAATATAATATTTAAAATAATATTTTAATATTACTACTAATAATAGTAATATTTTAATAGTAATATTTTAATATTACTAATAATATTTAATATTATTTAATATATAGCTAATAATAGAATAATTATATATACCTAATAATATAATATTTTGATAACATTTTAATATTACTACTGATAATAGTAATATAGTAATAGCAATATTTTATTATTACTAATAATATAATATTGGATATTATATAATATATAACTAATAATATAGTAATTTTTATATAACTAATAATATTATATTTTAATAATATTTTAATATTACCACTAGTAATAGTAATATATTAATGGTGATATTTTAATATTACTAATAATATATTTTATATTATATAATATATAACTAATGATATAATAATTATATATATAACTAATAATATATTATTTTAATAATATTTTAATATTACTACTTATAATAGTAATCTATTAATAGTAATATTTTAATATTACTATTAATAATGCTACTAATAATTAGTAGATATACAAAGAGAGAGGGAGTGTTACATATATGTTTCTATGAAATACAAATATATATTTATTAAATATATAATCAAATATATATATAATTAAATATATAATTAAGTATATATATTTATATAAAATACATAATATTTATAAATACAAATATATAAATTTGCAAGCCCTTTTCCCAGCAAAGGAGCTGATTGGAAAAGAAGAATCCAGCCCCAAGCTCAGCTGCCTCCTGCATAATCCCCCAGCAGCTCCTGACAAAGAATGGCCCCATTATGAATTAAACGGTGAAATTCAGCTATAGATGCTCGAAAATATTTCCTGCTGGGGCACGTGCCCCCAAATCCCAGCGCCAGGTTTATGGGAATTTCAATCCCCAGCGCTGCCCTCAATCAGCCCCCTGCAGCTTTTAGGCTTGGTTTTAAGGGGCTTGAGGGGAAATCAGGGTTTGCTCCTGCCTGGAAATGAGAAAGTGTGTCCCTGAATGGGGGTGAGTGCTAAAAATCCGTCCAAATTTTAATTTTCCGAGGTGAATTTGAGCAAAAAAAATCCATCCAAATTTTAATTTTCCAAGGTGAATTTGAGCAAAAAAATCCATCCAGATTTTAATTTTCCAAGGTGAATTTGAGCAAAAAAAATCCATCCAAATTTTAATTTTCCAAGGTGAATTTGAGCAAAAAAATCCATCCAAATTTTAATTTTCCAAGGTAAATTTGAGCAAAAAAAATCCATCCAGATTTTAATTTTCCAAGGTAAATTTGAGCAAAAAAAATCCATCCAAATTTTAATTTTCTAAGGTAAATTTGAGTGAATAATCCATCCAAATTTTAATTTTCCAAGGTAAACAGAGAGAAATAACAAGAAGTCGCAGCCTTTTGAGTTTAACCAAAGTATTAAACATAAATTTATCCGTGTTTTATCTGTTAAGGTGCCCCCCAAATCCCATTTCTTTCATAACCAGGGACCCTCCTCCATGTTTGGATGCAGGAGGCTCCATGTTTGGGGAAAAGCACCCCAATTTCGCAAAATGGAGTGGTAAATTTGGAAAAGGAGGTCTCAGGTTTGCAAATTGAGGTCCCAGACTTGTAAAACTCCACCCCAATTTAAGAAAAGGCACCTCAGGTTCCCAAAATGAGATCCCAATTTCATAAAAAGGGATCTTCAGGCATAAGAAAAATCCCCCCAGGTTTGAGAGGAGGAGCCCTGATTTCCAAAAACACCTCCCAGATTTAAGAACCATCCCCAAAAATGGGTCCAAGGTGTGCAAAAAGGGGTCCCCGATTTGCAGAAATGGACACCAGGGGTGTAAAAAGAAAATTTTTTTTTCAATCCAGATTTGAAAAACGAGGTCCCAGATTTGAAAAACGAGGTTCCAGGTTTAAGAAAATCCCCAAAATTTCAGAAAAGGAGCCCTGATTGAAAAAAAAAAACCTCCTCAGGTTTAAGGAAAGCTGCTCCAAGGTCACAAAATGGGGCATTATTGTTGGAAAAAGTGGTTTTGATTTGGGAAATGAGGTTCCAGGGTTGCAAAAAGACACCGCAGGTTCCCTAAAATGCGTCCAAGGTTTGCGAACAAAAATTATATATTTATTTTATTATATTGTATTTATTATTTACTATATTTTAACAAAAATAACTCTGAATTTTAACAAAATGAATCCTGATCCCCAGCTCTCCTCCCCAAATGTGAGAAAAGGCCCAAAAATTGGGGTTCCAGGGTTGAAAAAAAGACACCTCAGGTTCCCTAAAATGGACACCAGAGTCTCTAAAAAGGGTCCCGGGTTTAAAAATAAGGAGCCCTGTTTTATTAAAAGTGCCCCAAAACTTAAGAAATCTTCCAAATGTTCCCTAAAAAGGATCCCAGATTCCCTAAAAGGGTCCCAGATGTGCAAAAAACCCCAAATTAAAGGGAAGACCCCAAATTCCCAGGATGGGGCTCAGGGTTGGCACCAAGGGCATCCTGGTTTCCAAAAGTGTTCCCAAATTTCCACAAAATTAATTTATTGGGTGGCACAGTGCTGTAAAAATTTGATTATTGGGGAAAATTGGGCTGGGAAAGTGAATTTTTGGACCACTCCAATGGTGCTGAATACACAAATCTGGTGGGGGGCTTGGAGATGGACAATGGGGACTCCTGGAGGAGAAATTGGTTGCTAAAATGAGTATTTTTGGGGGTCCCAAGTCTCCAAATTAGGGTGATTTGATATTTCAGAGCTGCAAAATGGGAATTCTGGGGAGCCCCACAAAGCCAAAAACATTGGGGGGTGTGGGGGACCCCAGGAGGGCAAAATTGGCTCCCTGTGGAGATGCAGAAATCAGGAAAATGCTGCAAAAATTTGCACCTTTTGGGGAGGATCCCAAAGTCACAAAAAAGGGTCTTTTGGGGCACCCAAACTGGGATTCCTGGGGGGCTCTGTGCTGCAAAAATGGATTTTTCAGGGGAGATCCCAATGCTGTAAAATCAGATCTTGTTGGGGACCCCGTGCTGGAAAAATGGGAACTTTTGGGGAGATCCAGAAGTGCAAAAAAGGGGAACCCCGGAGTCCAAAAATCTTCTTGGCAGGGATCTGTGAGGGTAAAAAGGGATTTTCTGGGGGTCTCAGGAGTGCAAAATTGGTGATTTTGGGGAATCCAATCCTACAGGGGACCCCCAATGGGGGATTGTGAGCTGCAAAAATTTCACCTTTTTGGGAGATCCCAATGCCACAAAAAAGGATTTTCTGGCGTATCCCAAGAGTGAAAACTGGGATTGTTGGGGCACTCTGTGCTGCAAAAATGGATTTAGGAAAACGCCCTCCAAATGTGCCTGTCAGGGAAACCAGTAAAATGCTGCAAATGAGTAAAATGCTGCAAAATTTTCACCTTTTTGGGAAGATCCCAATGCCACTAAAAAGGATTTTCTGGGGGACCCCATGAGTGAAAACCGGGATTCTGTGCTGCAAAAATGGATTTAGGAAAACGCCCTCCAAATTTCCCTTTTGGGGCCGAAGGGTCCCAGATCCTGGGAGGAATTCCCGCCCTGTCACACGAGGGAATTGCCCCAAGTGGACATTGCCCTTTCCAAATCTGAATTTTGGGAAATGATGGAGCTGGCAAACCCCCCCTGGGGCTCAGGGCTGAGATTTCGGTGGATAATCCTGTAATTCCTGCAATTCCTGTGATTCCTTCAGCCCCAGCTCCGATCACAGCCAAAAAAAAAGCAGCAAAAATCCCCATCTGGAGCAAAAAAGGTTTTGTCAGGGTGGGTTATGCCCCAAAATCTGCTTGATGATCCCCAAAATTGGAATTTAGGGGTTCCCTCCCAAGAGTTAACCACATTAAATTGCAATAGGGGGGATTGTAGGGCAGGATCCCTCAATTAACTCATTTTTTTTGTGTGGGGTCTTACAGGAAAATGAGTTTTGGGATTCCCCCCAAAAATTTTTGCAGCTCAGAATCCCCCAAGAATCCCAGTCTGGGTCCCCCAAAAGACCCTTTTTTGTGGTGTTGGGATCCCCCCAAAGAGGTGCAAAATTTTTGCAGCATTTTCCTGATTTGCAGCATTTTATTGATTTCCCTGACAGGCAAATTTGGAGGGCGTTTTCCTAAATCCATTTTTGCAGCACAGAGTGCCCCAACAATCCCAGTTTTCACTACTGGGGTCCCCAAAAAGACCCTTTTTTGTGGCATTGAGATTCCCCCCAAAGTTTTGCAGCTCACAATCCCCCATTGGGGTTCCCCTGTAGGATTGGATTCCCCAAAATCACCAATTTTGCACTCCTGAGACCCCCAGAAAATCCCTTTTTACAGTGGGGGATCCCTGCCAAACAGATCAGGGTTGGACTCTGGGGTTCCCCTTTTTTGCACTTCTGGATCTCCCCAAAAGTTCCCATTTTTCCAGCACGGGGTCCCCAACAAGATCTGATTTTACAGCATTGGGATCTCCCCTGAAAAATCCATTTTTGCAGCACAGAGCCCCCCAGGAATCCCAGTTTGGGTGCCCCAAAAGACCCTTTTTTGTGACTTTGGGATCCTCCCCAAAAGGTGCAAATTTTTGCAGCATTTTCCTGATTTCTGCATCTCCACAGGGAGCCAATTTTGCCCTCCTGGGGTCCCCCACACCCCCCAATGTTTTTGGCTTTGTGGGGCTCCCCAGAATTCCCATTTTGCAGCTCTGAAATATCAAATCACCCTAATTTGGAGACTTGGGACCCCCAAAAATACTCATTTTAGCAACCAATTTCTCCTCCAGGAGTCCCCATTGTCCATCTCAAGCCCCCCACCAGATTTGTGTATTCAGCACCATTGGAGTGGTCCAAAAATTCACTTTCCCAGCCCAATTTTCTCCAATAATCAAATTTTTACAGCACTGTGCCACCCAATAAATAATTTTTTTTCCTGTCCCCCCTAGGAGGGTCCCCACTGAGTTCCATCTCTGCAGGAGTAATAATAATAATAATAACAATAACAACAATAATAATAATAATACCACCACCAACAACAACAATAACAACTACAATTAATGATAATTTAAATTATTTGGGAACTGTTTATTTTACTGGTTTAAATGGGTTTTTAACTGGATTTCCCCCCCTATTTTATTAAACTTGAACACTCTAAGGATTGGAAGCGGCAGATGGAAAATGCTCCTTTAAATCTGGATATCCTGAAAAGTGTTTGGGAAAAGGCAAAATTTAATGTTTTAGTGGCAGAATAAAGGGGAAAAGATAAGAAATAATCTGAATAAAGGACTAGAGAAGGAAAATTATATAGGAGTCGAAGAGTGTAAAAGACAATAAAGAGAAATGAAAAAAATGGAAGAAAATGTAGGGAAAATGCAGGAGGGTAAAAATGGGAATAAGGAGATAAAGAGTAGAAAATTAAAATAATGGGAAAATAAAGCCAGGAAAAGACGGATAAAATCATGTGAATGCAAAAAAAGAAATGAAAGGAAAAATAAAAATAATATAAAATAATAATAAAAAAAAGTATAAAATAACAAAACTCCAAAATAATGCAGAGTAAATGGATAATAAATGAATTACAAATAAAAATGGACAAATAAGGTAGTAAAATGGATAAAAAGGGAAAAGAATGGAAGTGAAAAAGAATATAAAAATGAGAAAAATATAAAAATGAGAAGATATAGGAATAAAATGTAAAAGAAAAAGAATAGAAATATAAAAGAATACAAAATATTAATTAAACCCAAAAGAATGTAAAGACTCATTATACAATATAAAGGAATATTAAAATGAATAAAATGATAATAGAAAAATTATGGAAGAGTAAAAATCCACAAAAAGGATAAAATGAATTATAAACTAATATTAAGAAATCAAATAAAAATTAAAATAATATTAAAAATTATTAAAAGCAAAAGACTGAAATTTAAAAATATAAAGCTAAAAAAACCCAAGCACACCGAACATTTAAAAAATATAGAAATATATTTAAATAAAAATATAGAAAAAATTAATATTTAAATAAAACTATGAAAAATTTCTGTATTTAAATAAAAATATAGAAAATAAATAACCATAAAAACCGAAATAAAACAATCCCAACCCCATTAAACTCCAAGGCTGCAGACCAGAACCCAGCACGAGAATTCCATTAATTCCATTTTTTTGTTTCCCCGTCCCCCCTCTGCGCTTTTCCCTTTGCTGCCAAGGGAATTCCGGGGAGGGCAGGACTGGGACCAGGAGCTCCCACACCTCCTCCTGCTCTTCTTCCTCCTCTTCTTCCTCCTCTTTTCCTCCTTCTCCTCCTCCTCCTCCTCTTCCTCCTCCCCGCAGGGGTTCCCGGCCCTTTGTTCCCCCCACATCCCGCCCTCAATAGCACCGGGAGGGTTTTTTTTTTTTGCAGTTTCCTAAATTAAATAAACATTTTTTTTTTTTTTTTCACCTCCCCCCCTCAAGGTTTCTGGAATTTTCCTGCCCCGGGAATGGCCCCTGACGGGTTTGATTTGATTATTTTTTATTTTTTATTAATTTTTTTTTTTTTTTTAATGGAGTTTGTTCTGCGGCTGTTCCGGGAAGAGGAAAACAACGCAGGGCCCCCCGAGCGTCGCCCTGGGCGGGGAATCAGAGCCCAAAAATACCTGGGAAAAAAATTCCATCGTGGATTTGACCTCTTAGAAAAGGCTTTTCCCTAAAAAAAAAAAAAGGCAGAATTTGGGATTTGAGATGATGCTGAGGTTCCTGTGTCCCTGCCCACGTCATCTGTGGTACCCACAGCTGGTGGGATGCTGGAGGAACATCCCCAAAAAAATTTCTCCCAGATAGTGGAAAATGCTCCTCCAGAAATCAAATTCCTCCTCTTGTTGGGGCTCAAAAGGGAAATTTGGGTGAAAGTTTGAAAATCTGACCCCAAAAGTCGCAATTTCCCTTCTTTGTGGTATTTAAGAGGAAGTTTTGGAAAAAACGATGGGAAATCCACTCAAAAGGTCACGATTGCCCTCCTCAGTGGGATCTGAGGGGGAAGTTTCAGAAAAAATTTGGACAATCTTCACCTTCAAACTCCCAGTTTCCTCCTCAGTGCTATTTAAAGAGGAAATGGTGGAAAAGATGTGGAAAGTTTTCCCAAAAACGTCCCAATTCCAGTGGGATTTGAGCGCTCAGGGCAGGTTCCATGAGTGCCACGAGGTCCCAGCCCTTCTCCAGGCTGGGCAACCCATGGATCAAACTTCCCCAAGGCATGGAAAATCAAAATTAAAAAGTCAAATTCCCCCAGTTCTGGGTTTCTCTGGGATTGAAGGCACTGAGACAGCAGTTCATGTTCACAAAATAATGTTTATTATTTCTTATCAGTGAAACAGTCTCACTGCTGTGAGCTCAGCAGCTTTTCATTAGGAGGCACAAAATGGCCAAGAATCTCTTGGTACAAGGGCTTTTCAGAATAAACTGTCCAATTAACAACTGACACCTGGATTATTTTCCCTTTTAACCCAATAACTGATCCCAATGCAGACTTTTCTGCCCAATTACAAAATGCCACCCAAACCCATGAGGAAGGAGAAGCATGAAGAAGAAACCCAGGACAACACCCTGTGCCCTCCATCTTGCTGCCATCCACAACACACTAAAAATCCCAAAACCTAAACTGGGAAAATGAGGCTGGGGAAGTATCAGTTTCTTTGGGTCTGAATTTAAGGCACTTGAAACAGTAGTTTTGTGTTCACACTCAGCTGTTTATTATTTCTTGTCAGTGAAACAGTCTCACTGCTGTGAGTTGGGCAGCTTTTCATTAGAAGGCACAAAATGGCCAACAATCTCTTGTTATAAGGTCTTTCATTAATTAACAGCAGACAATTTTATCATTTTATCTTTTATCAATTAAGAGCTGACACCTGGATTATTTCCCCTTTTAACCCAATTACTGATTTTCAAAAGCTCACAATGAGGACTTTTCTGCCCAATTACAAAATGCCACCCAAACCCATGGAGAAGAAACCCAGGACAACACCCTGTGCCCTCCACCTTGCTGCCATCCACAACACACTAAAAATCCCAAAACCTAAACTGGGAGAATGAGTCAGGCTGGGGAACTATCAGCATCTCTGGGTCTGGATTGAAAGCACTTGAAACAATAACTCATGTTCACACTCAGGTGTTCATTATTCCTTATCAGTTCTGCAGGTTTTCATTAGAAGGCACAAAATGGCCAACAATCTCTTGGTACAAGGGCTTTTATTAATTAAGAGCTGACAATTTTATCATTTCATCTTTTATCAATTAAGAGCTGACACCTGGATTATTTTCCCTTTTAACCCAATAACTGATCCCAAAGAGCTGCAATGGGGACTTTTCTGCCCCAATTACAAAATGCCACCCAAACCCATGGAGAAGGAGGAAGAAGAAGCATGAAGAAGAAACCCAGGACAACACCCTGTGCCCTCCACCTTGCTGCCATCCACAACACACTAAAAATCCCAAAACCTCAATTTCTCACCAAGTGATACACCTACACTGCTCTCTGTAATCTATTTGACACATTTGTGGGTTCCAGTCTATTCTGGAGTTTAGGAAACTTTCTCCATGAATGAGGGTCAGAGTCAGCGCTGCCCTGGGGAAGCAGACACAGAAATATTCCCTGTGCCCTGGGTTTCCACACCCCCACACTGGTGGAATTCAAAGGGTGAAAATTTGGAAAAATGATGGAAAATACACCAAAAATAAATCAGATTTTCCCCCTATCACAGGGACTTAGATGGGAAATTTTGGAAAAATGATGGAAAATCCACCCCAAAAATCACGTCCTGCAGTGGCAGCCGGTGCTGTTGGGGTTATGGGCTCACCCCTCTCCCAGCTGGGAGTTTTGTTCCACTTTTCCTTGGGAAAAGAGACCAAAGGATGGAGAGGTTTTTCCATGGGATTTGAAAGATTAAAATGTGGAGTTTTGGGAGTATTTATGGAGTAAATGTTGTTAATTCTGTTTGTTTTAGTCATCTTTAGGCAGTATTATATTAATATGGAAATATGGATAATGATTCTATTCTATTCTATTCTATTCTATTCTATTCTATTCTATTCTATTCTATTCTATTCTATTCTATTCTATTCTATTCTTCTGTATTATATCTTATTATACATTTATTATATCTTTATTATCTTTATTATCCTATATGATATTATTTTATCACACTACATATTATATTATATTATATTATATTATATTATATTATATTATATTATATTATATTATATTATATTATATTATATTATATTATATTATATTATATTATATTATATTATATTATATTATATTATATTGTATTATATTTCATTACATTACATTACCTTATATTATATTACATTACATTACCTTATATTATATTACCTTATATTATGTTATATTTATACTATATAGTATTATCTATAGTATTATCAGTTTAATACTATATTTATATGACATATTAATGCTATTTTTATCTCATATATTAAATACAGACATAAATTTCCAACTTTCTTGTGAAAAAGGCCCCTAATCCTATATAAATCGTTATTTTTGAATAATTTTTGTGTCTTCCTAACACAAAAAAAGACCTCAGACCCTCCATATATTTAAATTTATGTGCAATTTTTTGGCCTTCTGCTGCATGTCCACCACAAACCCTCTCTATATTTGTATTTAATTTTACAATTTTCTAGTGCAAAAAGGAGCCTCATATCTCTCTTATATATTTTTTTATATTGACTTTCATGGCTTTGTAATACACAAATACCCTCAAAAGATGGACTTTATCTAATCTTGCAATGCCATAGCAGAAAAACGACCTCAACTCACCTTATATGAATTTTTAAATATATTTACCTCTTTTCAGCTTTTTATTTCAAAAAATACCCCAAACCCCTCCATTTTATTGTGCTTTATGTGTTTTATTGTGGCTTTCTTGTGAAAAAACCCCAATTAACCAGAGAATTGATATATTTATATCAAATTTTGCAGGTTCTTAATGCCAAACCTACCCAAATCCTCCTATATATTCATCTATAATTAATATTTTACTTTAAAACCCTTCCACTGTTCCCTGCTGCCCCAAATCCTGATGTCAATCCATTTTTGATGGATGCAAAATGATAATTTCTCCCAAATTTTTTGGAAAATTTGATCGATCGGGCAAGATCCTCCATGCAGAAATGTATGTATTATACCTTATATGTATTTTAAAATATATATATTTATATTTTTCAACTTTTTATTTCAAAAAATACCCCAAAACATCAATTTTTATTGTGTTTTATTGTGTTTTATTGTGGCTTTCTTGGGGAAAAAAAAAAGTCCCAGTTAACCAGAGAATTGATATATTTATATCCAATTTTGCAGCTTCTTAATGCCAAACCTACCCAAATCCTCCTAGACATTAATCTATAATAGATTTTTACTTAATAATTTTATTAATTTTACTTATTTTACTTTAAAACCCTTCCACTGTTCCCTCCTGCCCCAAATCCTAATATCAAGCAATTTTTGGTTAATGTAAAATGATAATTTCTCCCAATTTTTTTGGAAAATTTGATTGTTTGGGCAAGATCCTCCATACAGAAATGTATGTATTATACCTTACATTTACTTTTAAATATATATTTATGTTTTTTCAGCCTTTTATTGTGAAAAAAGACCCCAAAAACTCAGTTTTTATTGTGTTTTATTGTGGCTTTCTTGTGAAGAAATCCCAATTAACATGAGAGTAGATATATTTATATCAAATTTTGCAGCTTCTTAATGCCAAACCTGCCCAAATCTTTCTATACATTCATCCACAATAAATATTTTACTTATAAAATACTTTACTTCAACCCTTTTACCCTTCCACTGTTTTACTTTTACCCTTCCACTGTTCCCTGCTGCCCCAAATCCTGATAATAATCAATTCTTGATGGACGCAAAATGATAATTTCTCCCAATTTTTTTGGAAAATTTGATTGTTTGGGCAAGATCCTCCATGCAGAAATGCATGTATTATACCTTGATATTTTTGCTCTTTTCTCCCAAATTTATTTTCCCACCCGGGGAACTGAATTTTCAGGACTCGGAGGGAAAAATAAGCGAAAACCCCGCGGAAATTATAGTTTTGTTCAGCAGGACGGGGGTTTTTTCAGGTGGGCAATGTGGGAATGGAGAGGTTTGGAGCCTCGGTGGAAAATTACTGCCGGGCAAACAAAGAAATCTGGGATTTGGGAATAAACAGGCGGGCCAGGAAGCCGGGAGGAAACCTTGGGCAGGGGAAGGGAAGAGAGAGAAAAGCTCCCACTGCGGGGGGCAGCGAAAATAACCCTGGGGGGCAGCGTGGGAAAGGGGCTCGGGAGCCGGCAGGGGGACCCCAAATGTGGGGAGTGGAACGGGGACCCCAAATGTGGGGCGTGACAGAGGGGAGCCCAAATCTGGGGTTTGGCAGAGGGACCCTAAATTGGGGTTTGTGAGAGGAACTCCAAAGGGACCCCAAATGTGGGGTTTGTCAAAGAGACCCCAAATCTGGGGTTTGTCAGAGGGATCCCAAATGTGTGGTTTGGCAGAGGGACCCCAAATCTGGGGTTTGTCAAAGAGACCCCAAATCTGGGGTTTGTCAAAGAGACCCCAAATCTGGGGTTTGTCAGAGGGATCCCAAATGTGTGGTTTGGCAGAGGGACCCCAAATCTGGGGTTTGTCAAAGAGACCCCAAATCTGGGGTTTGTCAGAGGGACCCTAAATTGGAGATTTGTCAGGGGGACCCCAAATCTGGGGTTTGTCAGAGGGACCCTAAATTGGGGTTTGTGAGAGGAACTCCAAAGGGACCCCAAATGTGTGGTTTGGCAGAGGGACCCCAAATCTGGGGTTTGTCAGAGGGATCCTAAATTGGGGTTTGTAAGAGGAACTCCAAAGGGACCCCAAATCTGGGGTTTGTCAGAGGGATCCTAAATTGGGGTTTGTAAGAGGAACTCCAAAGGGACCCCAAATCTGGGGTTTGTCAGAGGGATCCCAAATGTGTGGTTTGGCAGAGGGACCCCAAATCTGGGAATTGTCAGAGGGATCCTAAATTGGAGATTTGTCAAAGAGACCCCAAATCTGGGATTTGTCAGAGGGATCCCAAATGTGTGGTTTGGCAGAGGGACCCCAAATCTAGGATGTGTCAGAGGGATCTCAAATCTGGGGTTTGTAAGAGGGACCCCAAATGTGGGATTTGTAAGAGGGATCCCAAATCTGGGGTTTATCAGAGGGATCCTAAATTGGGATTTGTCAGAGGGACCCCAAATCTGGAATTCGTCAAAGGGACCACAAATCTGGGGTTTATCAGAGAGATCCAAATCGGGGATTTCTCAGAAGGACCCCAAATCTAGGGTTTGGCAGAGGGACCCCAAATGTGGGATTTGTAAGAGGAAACCCAAAGAGACCCCAAATCTGGGGTTTGTCAGAGGAACCAAAAATCTGGGGTTTGTCAGAGGGACCCCAAACCTGGGACCCCAAATGTGGGGTGGGACAGAGGGACCCCAAAGGGTCCCCAAACCCAGGGTTTGGCAGAGGGACCACAAACGTGGGGTTTGTCGGAGGGACCCCAAAGGGACCCCAAATCTGGGGTTTGGCAGATGGATCCTAAACCTGGTGTTTGTCAGAGGGATCCTAAATCAGGGATTTGTCAGAGGACCCCCAAATCTGGGGTTTGTCAGAGGGATCTGAAATGTGGGATTTGTCAGAATGACCCCAAATGAGGAGTTTCATAGAGGGACCCTAAATCTGGGGTTTGTAAGAGGGATCCTAAATCAGGGATTTGGCAGAGGGACCCCAAAGGGACCCCAAATGTGGGGTTTGGCAGAGGAACCCCAAAATGTTGGATTTGTCAAAGGGACCCCAAATCAGGGATTTGTCAGAGGCACCCCAAATTTGGGGTTTGTCAGAGGGATCCTAAACCTGGGATATGTCAGGAGGATCCTAAATTGGGGGTTTGTCAGAGGGACCCCAAATCTGGAATGTGTCAGAGGGACCTCAAAGCTGGGGTTTGGCAGAAGGACCCCAAAGGGGACCCCAAATCTGGGGTTTATCACAGGGACCCCAAATCAGGGATTTCTCAGAGGGACCCCAAACCTGGGGTTTGGCAGAGGCACCCTAAATCGGGGATTTGTCAAAGGGATCCTAAATCAGGGGTTTGTCAGAGGAACCCCAAATTGGGAATTCTAAAAGCCAGCTCTGGTCCCAGGGGTCAGGGGGCACCCCCCAGTTCTGCTTTTGGGGCGGGGAGGGTTGGGAATTCTGGGGGCAAAGGGAATTGAACCTTGCCCTGGGTTTGTTTGGCCTTGTGGCTCCTTGTGAAGGGCGGGTGTGCAAGGCAGGGAGTGTGCAAGGGAATGGGGGTGTGCAAGGGAATGGGGGTGTGCAAGGGAATGGGGAGAGAAGGGAATGGGGAGAGAAGGGAATGGGGACTGTGCCAGGGGAGACCATGTGTGAAGGAAAAAACCGAGCAAGGGAAGTGAGTGTGCACAAGGAGCAAGTGTGGAAGGGAGTGAGTGTGCAAGGGGAACAATCCTGGAAGGGCACCGAGCTGCAGAAGGCCTGAGTGTGCAAGGGGAGTGTGCATGAGCAAGGGAGTGAGGGTGGAAGGGGAACGAGTGTGCAAGGAGAGAGAGGGACAAAGGGAGAGTGAGTGGAAAAAGGGAATGAGTGTGCAAGGGGGAGAGGTGTGGAATGGCAGTGAGTGTGCCAGGGGAGTGAGAGCAGACTGAGGTGAGTGTACAAAGGGGTGAGTGTGCAAAGGGAGTGTGGCCATGCAGTGCCAGCCCCCACCGGAGCCCCCAGCGTTTCCCACTCTCCTTTGGTCATCTTGTAAAACAGAGGGGCCCCAAAGGGACCCCAGTTCTGGGATGTGGGGAAAGAAACTTCCAAATCCCAAAAAGGGCCTGGGGCTGGGTGAGCTCCCAGCACTGCCACCCACGGCTTAGGGGCTGGCAGCAACATCTGGGAGGGTTTTTGGGAGCAAATTCCCTAAAATCTGGCTCCTGAGCAAGCAGGTGGGATGTGGGGGACACAGGAGCTGGGAGAAGCCCCAGCCGTGGTTGTGACCCTGGGGAAAGGTCTGGGACGTGCTGCTGCTCGCCAGTACTGGGGGATATTTTTCTATGATCCAGCTCTGGAGCATCCCAAGAAATGGGCAAAGAGAGGATGAGGAGGCAGGGAGGAGGCAGGGAGGAGGCAGCTCCCGGGCAAGACAGTGCCCAGCGCTGTGTCAGGCCGGCACACGCCCACCCCGCCCCGGGCAAGGGCTTGGAATGAGGAAGGAACTGCTCTGGCTCCGGCTGCTCCTGATCCTGCTGCTGCTGCTCCTTCTGTTCTTGGTGCTCCCGTTCCTGCTGCTGCTGCTGCTGCTTCTCCTCCTGCTCCTTCTGATTCTCCTTCTCCTGCTTCTCCTGCTGCTCCTTCTGCTGCTGCTCCTGTTGCTTCTCCTGTTCCTGCTCCTGTTCCTGCTGCTGCTGCTGCTTCTCCTGCTCTGGCTCCTGCTGCTCCTGCTTCTGCTCCTTCTGCTCCTGGTGCTCCTGTTCCTGCTCCTGCTCCTCCTGCTCCTGCTTCTCCTGCTTTTCCTGCTGCTCCTTCTGTTTTTCCTTCTGCTGCTTCTCCTGCTTCTCCTGCTGCTCCTTCTGCTCCTGTTCCTGCTCTGGCTCCTGCTGCTCCTGCTTCTGCTCCTTCTGCTCCTGGTGCTCCTGTTCCTGCTCCTGCTCCTCCTGCTCCTGCTTCTCCTGCTTTTCCTGCTGCTCCTTCTGTTTTTCCTTCTGCTGCTTCTCCTGCTTCTCCTGCTGCTCCTTCTTCTCCTGTTCCTGCTCTGGCTCCTGCTGCTCCTGCTTCTGCTCCTTCTCCTGTTGCTTCTCCCCCTTCTCCTGCTGCTCCTGCTGCTCCTGCTGCTCCTGCTGCCCCTTGTGCTCCTGCTCCTTCTCCTGTTCCTGCTACTGCTCCTGCTCCTTCTGCTGCCTCTCCTGCTGCTGCTGCTCCTGCTGGCCACACCATTCCTGAGCCAGGCCAGGAGCCATTGGCCTTCTTGGCCACCTGGGCACACTGCTGGCTCGTGTCCAGCCTGCTGTCCCCACCAGTGTCCCCAGGTCCCTTTCTGCCTGGCTGCTGTCCCCTCAGTCTGTAGCACTGCAGGGTTGTTGTGGCCAAAGTGCAGAACCTGGGATTTGGACTTGTTCAACCTCACATCCATGGATTCATCCTCGGATCCAGCCTGTCCAGGGCCCTCTGCAGAGCCCTCAACCCTTCAGCAGATCCACACTCACACCCAGCTTGGTGTCATCTGCAGATTTGTTAATGATGGACTCAGTCCCCTCATCCAGGTCATCAATGAAGACCAAGCTGCTCCTGCTGCTTCTCCTGCTCCTGCTGCTCCCACAGCCTGGAAGCACTGCTGGACCCTGGCCGGGGCCTCACCCAAAATCCTCACCCAAAATCCAACCCCACCCCACAGTAACCTGTCCCTAGGTGTCCCCAGTGCAGGACCCCTGGGTGGGACCCTGCTCCAGGGCATCTGCCCACTGTCACCCCCTGGAACATCTTTCATTGCTCCATGGAATGTCCTCCATTCCCCACACACGCCCTTCACCCCATGGGGGTCCTTCACCCTACAGATCTTCTCCATTCTCTGAACTTCCTTCACTCCACAGGTGTTGTTCACCCAGTGAATGTCCTTGGCACCATGGATGCCCCTCACTCTGCAGATGTCCTTGATCCCACAGATATCCTTCACCCCATGGGTGTCCTTCACCCCATAGATGTCCTTCACCCCATGGATGTCCTTTATCTCCCCCACGAGAGTTCTCCACCCCAGAGATGTCCTTCATTCCATGTGTGTGCTTCACCCTGTGTGTGTCCTTCATCCCACGGATGTCCTTCATCCCCCCATGAATGCTCTCCACCCCAGAGACATCCTTCATTCCATGTGTGTCCTTCATTCCATGTGTGTGTCCTTCACCCTATGTCCTTCATCCCATGGATGTCTTTCAACCCCCTATGGATGTCCTTCACCCCAGAGATGTCCTTCATTACATGTGTCCTTCATCCCATGGATGCCCTTTATCCCCCCATGGATGTCCTTCACCCCATGGATGTCCTTCATTCCATATGTGTCCTTCATTCCATGGATGTCCTTCACCCCATGGATGTCCTTCATTCCATGGATGTCCTTCACCCCATGGATGTCCTTCACCCCGTGGATGTCCTTCATTCCCCCATGAATGTCCTTCATTCCCCTATGGATGTTTTCCACCCCAGAGATGTCCTTCATTCCATATGTGTCCTTCATTCTATGGATGTCCTTCACCCCATGGGTGTCTTTCACCCCATGGATGTCCTTCACCCCAGACATGTCCTTCATTCCAAATGTGTCTTTAACCCCATATGCGTCCTTCACCCCATGGATGTCCTTTATCTCCCCCATGAATGTTCTCCACCCCAGAGATGTCCTTCATTCCATGTGTGTCCTTCATTCCATGTGTGTCCTTCGTTCCATGTGTGTCCTTCATTCCATGTGTGTGTCCTTCATTCCATGTGTGTCTCCTTCACCCCATGGATGTCCTTCATACCCCCATGGATGTTCTCCACCCCAGAGACGTCCTTCATTCCATGCGTGTCCTTCACCCCATGGATATCCCTCACCCTGCAATCTCCTTTATCCCCCATGGCCCCTGCCCCATTCCCACTGGGAAATGCCACGATCTTCTATATCCACATCATGATATTCCATATCCACGTCATGACATTCCATATCCACGTCATGATATTCCATATCCACGTCATGACATTCCATATCCACGTCATGACATTCCATATCCACGTCATGATATTCCATATCCACGTCATGACATTCCATATCCACGTCATGATCTTCCCTGGACTCAGCCCTCACTTTGACGCTTCCCGAGCCAGCCTCATCTCCTGCAGCAGGCGCCAACAAGCCCTGACCTGACCCCACCCCACCCCACAAATTTTGGGGCTCTGGTGGCCAAGCAGGGCAGGTCCCAGCAGCTCTGGAGCAGTTTTGGGAGGGTGTTGCCAGGATTTGACCTTGGTTGTGGGAGGGGAGAGTTTTTTTGGCTGACCCATGTTTTTTGGGAGGTCCATGGGAATCGGGGGGTGAAGCCCTAAAATGCTGATCCCACTCAATGCACCGGGAAACGTGGAAAAGAGGGGGAAAAAAATCCATCTGAAATCCCAGGTTGGGGAGCACGGAGCGAAATTCAGAAACCACAGGAATTTCAGAGCCTGAAAAGGGCGGAAGGGATCAAAGAGGCTGAGTGGGAATGGGCGAGCCCCGACAAGATCCGGGGTGACCTGCCTTTGACATTCCCAAAAATGTGGATCCATCCTGCTGTCCCTGCTCAAAATACTCCCAAAACTGAGGCTTGAGGCCCCCAGGGAGCCCCGATGGGGGATGTTTCAGACCTTTTGGGATGTTCTGAGCATCCCCCAATCCTGCTGGGACGCCGGCAGCCGGGCCGGTTCTCCGGCGTGCCGGGACGTGCTGGGAAGCACTTTTCCTGCATTTTCCTATCTCCTCCTTATGCAAGGAATTCGGTGCTAAAATGCAGCTGAGAAGTGCTGGGGGCTCCGTCCCAGGGTGCCGCAGAGCTGCTGCCCGTGGGGCTGGATTTTGGGATTGCATGGGAATTGCATGGGAATTGCACGGGAGCAACATGGGATTGCATGCGATTTCATCATCCTGCGTGCGATTGCGTGGATAACATGGGAAATGCATGGGATAATTGCATGGGATGGTTTTATGGGATGGTTGCAAGTTATTTAATGGGATTCCATTCCAACCCATGGGGTGGTTGTATGGGATTGCATGGGAATTGCACAGGAACGACGCAGGATTGCATGGGATTGCCTGCAGTTTCATAATTTGCATGGATTGTGTGGATGACATGGGAATTGCATGGGATGGTTGCAAGTTATTTAACGGGATTCCTTGTGGTGGTTGTATGGGATTGCATGGGATTCCATGGGAATTGCACAGGAGCAACATGGGATTGCATGGCATGACTCGATGCAATTTCATCATTTTGCTTGGGATTGCGCGGATGACATGGGAATTGCATGGGAATTGCATGGGATGGTTGCAGGTTATTTAATGGGATTCCTTGTGGTGATTGCATGGCATTACATGGAATTGCATGGGAATTGCACAGGAGCAACACAGGACTGCATGGGATGGCTGGATGCAACTTCATCATCTTGTGTGGGATTGCATGGATGACATGGGAATTGCATGGGATTGTTTCATGGAATGGCTGCAAGTTATTTAATGGGATTGCATGGGGTGATTGGATGGGATTGAATGGGAATTGCACAGGAGCAACACAGGATTGCATGGGATGGCTGGATGCAGTTTCATCATCTTGCATGGGATGGCGTGGATAACATGGGAATTGCATGGGATGGTTGCAGGTTCTTTAACGGGACTCCATGGGGGGATTGTGTGGGGTTGCGTGGATGACATGGGAATTGCATGGGATGGTTACATGGGATGCTCGAAAGTTATTTAATGGGATTCCTTGTGGTGGTTGTATGGGATTGCATGGAATGGCATGGGATTCCATGGGGTAATTGGATGGGGTTGCATGGGAATTGCACAGGAGCAACATGGGATTGCATGGGGTGGCTGCATGGGATTGAATGGGATTGCATGGGATTCCTTGTGGTGGTTGTATGGGATTGCATGGGAATTGCATGGGGTTCCATGGGATGACTGGATGGGATTCCTTGGGATGACTGGATGGGATTATTGATAGGATTGCACAGCATTTCATCAGGTGAATCCACAGGACTGCACGGGATTGCATGGGATTGCACTGGGATTGCACAGAATTCCATGGGATTGCGCAGGACTGCGTGGGAAGGGAAGCCTGGGAGCAGGAGCAGGGCAGGAGAGGCTCACACAGGTGGGTGGAGGGTGGGAGGATGTGGGATCAGGTGCAGGGGGATCGTGAGGATTTTTGAAGGAATTTTGAATGAGTAAGAGGTGGAACTTTGAGCTGGTTTTGATGATGTGGTTTATTTTCTCATTTTTTACAGAGGTGGGAAGGGTGAGTTTGGTTTACATTGTTACTGCATGGTTTAGAAAGTTACAAGACTTTAAGTTACAAGACTCTAAGGAGTTATCAACTAATAAAGCACAGTTAATGAGGAAAATTACATTTTTGACTTAATCTTTAAATATTTTGTTTTATGGACTTATAGTATAAGTTTTCTTAGTTAATTATGACATATAAACTTACAGTACTGATTTTAATATCTTATTTTACTTTTGTGCCTACTTTATTTTTTCCTATATTTTAAATCCTAAAACTTTAACCTTTCTTTTATTTAGCTTAACATGTCTCTACTTTAAAGTTCAAACCTACATTTTCCCTTTCGGCCCTTAAGTTTGGAAGCATTTTCTCAGGTTTCAGGTTAAATCCTTTGTTTACCCCTAAGGTTTGGTTTACGGGTTTAAAGCTCTGAGAGCTCTTTGCATTTCAGATTCCAGCAGGGATGTTTGGGATGGGGCTGGCCACCCTTTGGCACATCCCCAGGGCTTTCACCTGCCCCCATCCCATCTGCATCCCTGGGAATGGGGAAGGAAAATCCACCTGCAGAGATAGCGGAGCCAGTTTGGCCATCAGTGGATTCCGGACCCCTCTGAGCCTCAAATTCGGCTTTCAAACCCTTAAACCTGCAGAATACCGGGATATGGCACGAAAATACCTTGGGAAAACCCCAAAAATGGGAATTTCATGGCAAAACCAGCATTGATCCCCCTTTTCCACAGCCAGACCCTCCCGTCACCCAAATTTCTGGGGGGTCTGAGCCTCCCACTCTGCTGTCTCCATTTCCACATAATGAGTGGAGCCGTTCCCTTCTCCTCATTAAATCCTGCTCATTAACCCACGAGATTTAATTGCTCCCGACCAGGGGCAGCAGGAGCTGCATTTCCAATTTCCTCCCCTTAATTCTTTTAATTGGGAGGAGCAGGGGGATGGTGACCCAGCACCGACAGAAAATCCACCCAGGGCAGAGGCTTTGGGAAGGTTTTCCATAAAATCTCTGTATCGCCCCCAAAAATAGGGAGAATATCCCCAAATCCACGAGGAAAGGGTTGCAGGAGCTCAGTTGACACTCCCATTGATGCTGGTAACAACAGCAGCAATAAAAATAAAAATAAAAATAAAAATAAAAATAAAAATAAAAATAAAAATAAAAATAAAAATAAAAATAAAAATAAAAATAAAAATAAAAATAAAAATAAAAATAAAAATAAATAATAATAATAATAATAATGCTCTAACCTTTTATTGCAGATTATTTATAACAAAAATTTTTGGGGGGAGGTTTGGAGATTTTTTTATTTATTTTTAATAAAAGAAGGTTTGAAAGTTTGGAGATTTTTAAAAATTTATTTATAATCAAAAATATTTGGGGGGAGGTTTGGAGATTTTTTAAAAATTTATAATGAAAATATTTTTAGGGAGGTTTGGAGATTTTTTAACTTATTTTTAATTAAAGGAGGTTTGGAGGTTTGGAGGTTTTTTCAAAATTTATTTATAATAAAAAAATATTTTTGGGGAGGTTTGGAGACTTTTATTTATAATAAAAGGAGGTTTGGAGATTTTTTTAAATTTATAATAAAAATATTTTGGGGGACGTTTGGAGATTTTTTTGGGAGATTTGGAGATTTTTTAAAATTTATAATTGAAGGAGGTTTGGACATATTTTTAATTTATAATAAAAATATTTTTGGGAAGTTTGGAGATTTTTTGGGGAGGTTTGGAGGTTTTTTATTTATAATAAAAGGAGGTTTGGAGATTTTTAAAATTTATAACAAAAATATTTTTGGGGGGTTGGAGATTTTTTTATTTATTTTTAATAAAAGGGGGTTTGGAGGTTTGGAGATTTTTTGTGGAGGTTTAGAGATTTTTCAATTTATAAGTAAAGGAGGTTTGGAGATTTTTTTATTTGTAATAAAAGGGGGTTTGGAGGTTTTGAGACTTTTTTAAAATTTATAATAAAAATATTTTGGGGGGAGGTTTGGAGATTTTTTGGGGATGTTTGGAGATTTTTTTTTATTTATAATAAAAGGAGGTTTGGAGATTTTTTGGGGAGGTTTGGAGATTTTTTTTTATTTATAATAAAAGAAGGTTTGGAGATTTTTTGGGGAGGTTTGGAGATTTTTTTTTATTTATAATAAAAGAAGGTTTGGAGATTTTTTTTATTTATAATAAAAATATTTGGGGGGAGGTTTGGAGATTTTTTTTATTTATAACAAGAGGAGGTTTTGAGATTTTTTAAAATTTATAATAAACATATTTTTGAGAAGCTTGGAGATTTTTTAGAGAGGTTTGGAGATTTTTTTGGGGAGGTTTGGAGATTTTTTGGAAGCGAGCCGTCGGCGTGGCTTTTCTTCTTCTCCCACTCAAAAAGGAGTTTGTCATTTGCCCCCTGGGCTTTTTGGGATTGCTGAATCATGAGTTTGGGCAATGGGGTTATGGAGAGGGCGGGTGGGGCTGGGGAAGGCGGAGGGTGTTGGGAGAACCTCACAAAAATCCAGTTGCATTCCCAAAAAAAAAAATCCCTGTAATGCTGATAAACCCCCTCACAGAAGTGAATTGTGCTGTCCTGGGAGGGTGGTGATCCCCAAAATGTCCAATTGCATCGTCCTGGGAGGACGGAACCCTCCAAAAAATCCATTTCCGTCATCCTGGGAGGGCAATGATCCCCACAAAAGTAAATCCCATTGTCCTGCAAATCCACCAGACCCCCCCTGCAAAACTCAATTTTCACCATTGTGGAAGGGTGATGATAACACCCCCAAAAATCCCACTGGATTGTTCTGGTTGGGTTCTATCCCTGCCAAAATTGAAATTCATCCCTTCATCCCATTGGGAGGTCAATGCTGCCCACACCCAAATCAATTTGCATTGTCCTGGAATGAGGATAATCCCCCAAAATTAAAATTCCATTATCCTGGATGGGTGGTGCCCCCCCAAAACGGAATTGCATTATGCTGGGAGGATAATGAACCCCCCCAAAATCAAATTCTATAAGCCTGGCTGGGTGTTGTCCCTCCAAATTATCGAATTTGATTGTTCTGGGTGGGTTATGACTCACTCAGAATTCAAATTGTCTGGTGCTCTCCCCAGAAATTCATATTGCCCACACAAATTTAAATTACAGCACATCAGCAGGGCAATATCCCTCAAAAAACCCAAAATGTATCATTTTGGGAGGATGGGAGCCCCCACAAAAATCAAATCTCATCCTGGATGAGTGATATCCCCAAAAATCAAATTGTGTCACCCTGGGAGAACAACCATCCTAAAAATCTCAATTTCATTTTCTTGGAAATGTGAAATCCCCCAAAAATCAAATTATGTTATCCTGGGAGAACACCCATCCTAAAAAATCTGAATTTAATTTTTTGGAAGTATGATATCCCCCAAAAATCAAATAATGCCATTCTGTCAGAACAATGGTCCTAAAAACCGTGAATTTCATTTTTCTGAAAATGTGATATCCCCCAAAAATCAAATTGTGCCATCCTGACAGAACAATCATCCTAAAAAATTTGAATTTCATTTCCTTGGAAATGTGAAATCCCCCAAAAATCAAATCTACTCATCCTGGGTCAGTGATATCCCCCAAAATCAAATTGTGCCATCCTAAAAAATTTGAATTTCATTTTCGTGGAAATATGATATCACCCAAAAATCAAATGGTGTCATTCTGGCAGAACAATGGTCTAAAAAAAAGTGAATTTCATTCTTCTGAAAAGGTGATATCCCCCAAAAATCAAATTGTGTTGTCCTGGGAGAACAACAGTCCTAAAAAATTTGAATTTCATTTTCTTGGAAATATGATATCCCCCAAAAATCAAATAGTGCCATTCTGGCAGAACAATGGTCCTAAAAATGTGAGTTTCATTTTCCTGGATGAGTGATATCCCCCAAAAATCAAATTGTGTCACCTTGGGAGAACAACAGTCCTAAAAAATTTGAATTTCATTTTCTTGGAAATGTGAAATCCCCCAAAAATCAACTCTACTCATCCTGGATGGGTGATATCCCCCAAAAATCAAATTGTGTTGTCCTGGGAGAACAACAGTCCTAAAAAATTTGAATTTCATTTTCTTGGAAATATGATATCCCCCAAAAATCAAATAGTGCCATTCTGGCAGAACAATGGTCCTAAAAAATTTAAATTCCTTGTTTTTGGAAGTATGATATCCCCAAAAATCAAATTGTGTTATCCTGGGAGAACAACCATCCTAAAAAAAATTTGAATTTCATTTTCCTGGAAATGTGATATCACCCAAAAATTCAAATTGCGTCATTCTGGCAGAACGACGGTCCTGAAAATTTTGAATTTAATTTTTTTTTTTTTTTTTTGTCCGAAATATGATATCCCCCAAATAAAACCGCACCATCCTGGAAGGAAAATTACCAAAAAAATTTTTGATTTGCAGCGCTCTGGGAGGATGGAACCCCCTGCCCCATCTAAGGGGAAAATCGGGATCCGAGGGATTTTCACCTCCCGGATTTGCTGAGCCACCCCCGGCATGTCCCTGCAGCCAGGGCCCCTGACACACCAACCCTGACTCATTATTATTCAGGCGGTTAATTAGGTAATGGGCATTAATCCTCCTTCCTGCGGGACGGGAATTGCCCATGGAGCCTGCACCGACCCATTCCCACCTCCAGCGCGGCATTTCTCATCCCTGTCTGCAGCCCCGGGGACTTTCAGTGGAAGAAAATGGGATTTTGGGGCTTTTTTTTTCTTGTTTTTTCGGTTTCTAATGTTTTCCAAAGGCACCTGCACCCACACGCGATTGGTGGGCCCAGGGGGTGAATTGTACTTTGTGCAGAAAGAGGAAAACCTTATTTAAGATTAAATAAGATTGAATCTTATTTAATGAATTAAATGAAAATGTTATAAATTAGTTATTTGGAAATGGAGCGTCCCAAAATGTGGAACACCTCAAGCTCACAGCTCACAACATTCCCATCATTTAACCCAACATTTATGGAACCTCTGACTCCAAATCTCCCCAAATTCACCCCAAAATCCCACACGCTACTGGAGGGCCCTGGGGGTGAATTGGGCCTTGTGCAGCAAAAGGAAAATTAACTATTAAATTAATTAATTAATTGAAAATGGAGCGTCCCAAAATGTGGAACACCTCAAGCTCACAACATTCCCATCATTTAACCCAACATTTATGGACCCTCTGACTCCAAATCCCCCAAAATTCACCCCAAAATCCCACCCGCTATTGGTGGGCCCAGGGGGTGAATTGGGCCTGGTGCAGCAAAAGGAAAACCTTATTTAAGATTAAATAAGATTGAATGTTATTTAATGAATTAAATGAAAATGTTATAAATGAGTTATTTGGAAATGGAGCGTCCCAAAATGTGGAACGCCTCAAGCTCACACCATTCCCATCCTCTAACCCAACATTTATGGAACCTCTGACTCCAAATCCCCCAAAATTAATCCCAAAATCCCACCCGCTATTGGTGGGCCCAGGGGGTGAATTGTGCCTTGTGCAGCCAAAGGAAAATTAACTATTAAATTAATTAATTAATTGAAAATGGAGCGTCCCAAAATGTGGAACACCTCAAGCTCACAACATTCCCATCCTCTAACCCAACATTTTTGGACCTTCTGACTCCAAATCCCCCAAAATTCACCCCAAAATCCCACCCGCTATTGGTGGGCCGAGGGGGTGAATTGGGCCTGGTGCAGCAAGAGGAAAATATTATTGAAGATTAAGATTTAATCTTATTTAATGAATTAAATGAAAATGTTACAAATTAATTATTTGGAAATGGAGCGTCCCAAAATGTGCAACACCTCAAGCTCACAGCCTGGCAACGTTCCCATCATTTAACCCAACATTTATGGACCCTCTATGACCCAAATTCCCCAAAATTCCCCCCAAAATTCGCCTCCAGCCCTTTTCCAGGCTCCTCAGCAATGATCAGGCATTTCAGGGATGCCAGGGTGTGGAAGCAACTCCGGGGTTCTTAGAATGACTCTGACGTTTTGAGTGAAAAATCAGAATTTAGGGGTTTTTCACTGGGTTCTCAGAATGCCTCATATTTGGCAAATTGGGCTATTTTGAGTGAAAAATCAGGATTTTGGGATTTTTCACTGGATTCTCAGAATGCCTCATATTTGGCAAATTGGGCTATTTTGAGTGAAAAATCAGGATTTTGGGATTTTTCACTGGGTTCTCAGAATGCCTTACATTTGGCAAATTGGGCTATTTTGAGTGAGAAAAAAAAATTCAGGATTTAGGGTTTTTTCAAGCCTGGCAGGGAATATGGGATGGGAAGAGCAAAATCTTCCTGTAAATAAATTCATAGCTCTGGGAGCAAACATTGGATTGTCTGAATGCCTTAAATTTGGGAAATTATGCTCTTTTGAGTGAAAAAAAAAATTAGGATTTAGGGTTTTTCACTGTTACAATGCCTTACATTTGGCAAATTGGGCTCTTTAGAGCAAAAAAAATAACCAGGATTTAGGCTTTCTTCACTGGGTTGTCAGAATGCTTTAAATTGGGCAAATTGCGTTTTTTTTTTTTTAGTGAAAAATCAGGATTTTGGGGTTTTTCACTGGGTTCTCAATGCCTTAAATTTGGGCTCTTTGGGGTGAAAAAAAACCCCAAAATCAGGATTTAGGGTTTTTCCAAGCCTGGCAGGGAATAAGAGATGAGAAGACCAAAATCTGCCTGTCCCACCTATTTTCTTTCTCTTCCAACCCATTTTCACCCATTTTCACCCATTTTCTCCCCATTACACCTTTTAATTTCTCCTTACCCCGCCTTTATTCTCTCTGATCCAAGGTTTTTTCTCAGTCCCGCCCTTTTCTTTACTCTCTGTTCCACCCTTTTTTGTCTCTAATCCTCCCAATTTTCTCCCGATTCCACCCTTTTTTTCACTCTGTTCCGCCCGGTTTCTCCCAACTCCACTTTTTTCTCGCTAATCCACTTATTTTCTTCATTCCACTCTTATTTTCCTTCCACCTTTTCCAAAGTTTGTGTTTCACCTCTTCTCCCCATTCCGCCTTTTTTTGTGCCTGTCCCACTTTTTTCCCCCTCACTATTCCACCTTTTTTTCTCCCTATTCTTCTGTGTTTTCTCACTTTTCCACCCATTTCTCCCTATTCCACCCTTTTTTTTTTGTAATCCATTTATTTTATTCTCCCCTTTTCCACTTTTTCCTCCCCAGATGGAGAAAATCCCAGTGATTGGATCCCAAAACCTCAGCAAATCTCCCCAAAAATTTCCCCCATGGCATCCTGTACATCACAGCATTGGGATGAAAAAAAAATCAGATAATTAATCAAATAATTAATCCAAAAATTAAAAATAAAAAGGGAACAGCCCCGTAAATGAAGCCACGGGAGTGGCCATTATTTTCTTATTAACATTAATGATTAATTATTGTAATTAAAAGCCTTTGACTTCAGAAATAGCTCCCCAAGGGGAAAATCATGGGCAAATCAGAATTAATTCATCATAATATCATGGAAAAAGGGGGGAAAATCTCATTTTTCTGCTGTTTTAGGGGTTCTTTGGGAAATCCATGGCAGTTTTATGGAATGGGAAAAGTGGGATTAAATAGATATAATTTAATTTATAATTTTTATATGCACATAATTAAATAAATATAAATATAAATATAGATATATATTTATATATAATATAGCATATTATATGTTACATTATAACATATGTTTCTATAGAAACATATATAATAAATATATAAATATAAATAATAAACTAAATAAAATTAATTATATATATTTAATATATAAAAATTAATTACTTATAAAAATAACCATATAAATACAAAATATCCCCCTTTAAAATATATTATATTTATATAATATTGATATTATAATTATACAGCATTATAAATATTATATATTTTATATATAATACAACATATATTATATTATATTATATTATATTATATTATATTATATTATATTATATTATATTATATTATATTATATTACATATTATATATGTTTCTATATAAACATATATAAAATATAAATAATAAACGAAATAAAAATAGTTTTATATGTTATATATATAATTTAATTATTTGTAAAAATAACCATATAAATAAAAATAACCCATTTTAAATATATTTATATTATATTTATATTATAGTTATAAAATATAATAAATATATATTATATTTGGACTCTCTTTATATATATAATACAACATATATTATATATTATATTATAACATATATGTTTCTATATAAACATGTATAATAAATATATAAATGTAAATAATCATATTAATAAAATTCTACAATTTTATTTCTATATTTAGTATATATACCATATATTTTATATATTTAGTATATAAAATTTAATTATTTATAAAAATAACCATATAAATAAAAAAATAATCCCTTTTTCTTTATTCTTGGGGAAGGACTGTGATCCTCATGCACGGGCATGTGAAGCTGAAGGGAAAATGGATTTTTCCCTCTGCTCCTCTCATGGGTTTGGGCTCTGGCACAACTCTCTGGTGCTGGCCGTGACTCACAGGGTTATTTTTAGCCCTGACCTCTTTTCTCCCCGTGTTTTCATCCACGTTTGGTGCCCTAAAAATAAGCAATAAAATGGAAAACCCACTTTTGTAAGAGTCAGAGCTGGGGGGTAACTTTCCCCCTTTTTGTGGATAATTGAGGATTTATCTTTATTTTCCCATCTTTATTGTGTTTGTTGGGTCACAAGCCAACAAAACCGGGTCAGTTTAGGACAAGGAAGTCGCTGCTGGGGCTGGAAAACTTTTTATTTATTGATTGTGATACATTAAATTATAATAATTGGTTTTATTTTCTTCCTGCTTTTTCACACACGGGACTTTTCCCCATTCCACTCCAACCCAAGGACTTCAGGGTTTAACACACTTTAATCCCAGTTTTACCAAACCTGGGGTTCAACTAACGCAGGTTTAAGGATAAAAAGTGAAATCCAGCGGTTAAATCCAAATATTAAGGATATTCAGGAGCTCTGTGGCATCCCTAGAGCTGGAACAGGGAACATCCCGCATAAGGAGCCAAAAATCTTTTGGGAGCAGCCAAAATTTCCTTCAGGAAAAGCCAAAGCAGGGCGTTCTGAGGCTGAAATCCCTGTGGGAGTTGTGCTCACGTTACCCAACCCAATTTTATGACAAATCCCATTTCCGGATGGACTTTATCCCCAGTGTGATCACCTGGGCTGAGGCTTCCCAGGTGAGCCAACCCCAGCTCAACCCTCCCCTTCCAAAGAGCCAGGAAAAACTCCCAATCCATGGAATTCATGCTGGGATCACTGGGCAGATGTTGGACCAGAGTTACTCACTCCTCCATAATTTTTTTCTGTAATTTTTTTGGGATTTGGAGGAATTGGGATGGTGGAAATCCAGAAATCCCCATTTTTTGGGAGGGATTTTTAGCTGGACTTTAAAAGGACGAACTCCAATTTTTGGCTCAAGGAAATGTTTTAAAGCTTCTAGAGGGTCAAACATGTTGGAGGGCACTAAACATTGAAATAAATTGGGAGTACTTGACTGGGAATATAAATTGTATTTGGGATTATAAACTGAAATAAATAAAGGGAATATTGAAATAAATTCCCCCCCCTGAAGTGGATTAACTCCATCCTAGGGATGCTCAGTGTTCAGGGACAAATTCTTTTGTTTCCCCATATTCCATCCCACATCCCATATCCCCCATATTGGGAAAAACTCCCAATCCATGGAATTCATGTTGGGATCACTGGGCAGATGTTGGACCAGAGTTACTCACTCCTCCATATTTATTTTCTGTAATTTTTTGGGGGGTTTGGAGGAATTGGGATGGTGGAAATCCAGAAATCCCCATTTTTTGGGGAGGGATTTTTAGCTGGGCTTTAAAGGGATAAACAAGTTGGAGGACACTGGGAATGTTGAAATAAATTGGGAATATTAATTGTATTTGGGAATATAAACTGAAATAAATAAAGGGAATATTGAAATAAATACCCCCCCTGGAGTGGATTAACTCCATCCTAAGGAGGAGTTTAACTCCTCGGTGTTTGGGAACAAATTCTTTTGTTTCCCCGCATTCCATCCCACATCCCATATTCCCCATATTGGGAAAAACTCCCAATCCCAATGGAATTCATGGTGGGATCACTGGGCAGATGTTGGCAGCTGGGGCAGTTGGACCAGAATTATTTTTTTTTTTCTATAATTTTTTTTTTTTTTTAATTTAGAGGAATTGGGATGGTGGAGGTCTGGAAATCCCCATTTTTTTGGGACTCCTTGAGTCTCAAACATGTTGGAGGACACTGAACATTGATATAAATGGGGAATATTTGATTGGGAATATAATTTTTGATTGGGAATATAAATTGTATTTGGGAATATAAACTGAAATAAATAAAGGGAATATTGAAATAATTCCCCCCTGGAGTGGATTAACTCCATCCTAGGGATGCTCAGTGTTCAGGGACAAATTCTTTTGTTTCCCCATATTCCATCCCATATTCCCCATATTGGGAAAAGCTCCCAATCCATGGAATTCATGCTGGGATCACTGGGCAGATGTTGGACCAGAGTTACTCACTCCTCCATAATTTTTTTCTGCTCAGTGCTGGGGGACAAATCATTTTGCTTTCCCATATTCCAAGGGATAATCCAGGATTTTGGCTTTTACCATCAAGTGCCAGCAAAGCCAAATTTTCTCTCATGATCCCTGCGAGGATCAGCTTCATTTCCCTGAAAAACATCCCTGGACAGGCGATTCCAGCCAGAAAAACAGGAGTGGTGTCCCCTCCCCAAACCCCGTGTGTGTCACCAGGATTGCGTGTCCCCGATGCACCGGGCCGGGATGGGAGAGGCCGCCAGATAAGAGCTCGTCATGGGTGATAAGGGGGTGTGAGAGGGGATGGGGTGTGAGGAAGGGATGGGGAGCCCGGATTTCCTCCTGTGCTGGCAGCCGGAGCTCATGGACACGGCCCCGGCGTGGGCAGGGGGTGTCAGAGCCCAAATCTCTGCTGGGGAAGGGGCAGTGATGGGGAGCTGAGCCCATCCCTGCTCCCCACACAGCCTGGATCCCACGGAAAAGCTGATCCCATGCTCTGCGATCCCTTGTCTCCAGCAGAACCCCGGTCCCTCAGAGGGGCTGAGCCCATCCCTTTGTGCTCCGGCACTGCCGGGCCCCCGGAGCCCATCCCATGGAGAGGCTGATCCCACCTGGGCACAGGTGGACACCCCCTGAGCCCATCCCATGGAGAGGCTGATCCCACCTGGGCACAGGTGGACACCCCCTGAGCCCATCCCATGGAGAGGCTGATCTCACCTGGGCACAGGTGGACACCCCCTGAGCCCATCCTGGGGGTCTCCAGCACAAAAGGCTGGTGGAGAGAAGAGACCCACTGAGAGGCTGATCTCATCCCATCACCTCTCCTGAGCACAGGTGACCCCCTGAGCTCATCTCTGTGGGTCTCCAGGCCATGAAGATGCTGATCCCAGCCCATCACCTGTCCTGGGCATACGTGGAGACCCCCTGACTCCATTCCTGTGGTTTTCCACCAGAACTGCAGCCCATGGAAGGGTTGAGCCCACCTGGACACGGGTGGAGACCCCCTGAGCCCATCCCTGTGGGTTTCCAGGTCTCCACCAGAACTGCAACCCCTGGAGCAGCTGATGGAGAGGCTGATCCCACCTGGACACAGGTGGAGACCCCTGAGCCCATCCCTGTGGATCTCCAGCCCATGGAGAGGCTGATCCCACCCCTGTACCTGTCCTGGGCACAGGTGGAGACCCTCTGAGCCCATTCCTGTGGGTCTCCACCAGGAAAAGCTGGTTGAGAGAAGAGACCCTGTGGGTTTCCAGCCCATGGAGAGGCTGATCCCACCTGAGCACAGGTGGAGACCCCTGAGCCCACCCCTGTGGGTCTCTACTAGAAGAGGCTAGTGGAGAAACGAGACCCTGTGAGTCTCCAGCCCATGGAGAGGCTGATCCCACCAGATCCTCAGGTGGACCCCCTGAACCCATCCCTGTGGGTTTCCACCAGAACTGCAGCCCATGGAGAGGCTGATCCCACCTGGGCACCTGTCCTGGTGCCACAGGAGACCCTCTAAGCCCATCCTTGTGGGTCTCCACCAGAAGAAGCTGGTGGAGAGATGAGACCCGGTAGATCTCGAGCCCATGGAGAGGCTGATCCCACCTGGGCACAGGTGGAGACCCTGAGCTCATCCCCGTGGGTCTGCACCAGAACTGCAGCCCATGAAGAAGCTGATCCCACCCCTGTGCCTGTCCTGGGTTTCCACAAGAACTGCAACCCCTGGAGAGGCTGATCCCACCTGGACACCTGTCCTGGGCACAGGTGAACCCCCTGAGCCCATCCTTGTGGGTCTCCACCAGAAGAAGGTGGTGGAGACAAGAGACCCTGTGAGTCTCCAGCCCATGGAGAGGCTGATCCCACCTGGGCACCTCTCCTGGGCACAAGTGGAGACCTCCTGAACCCATCCCTGGGGGTTTCCAGGTTTCCACAAGAACTGCAACCCCTGGAGCAGCTGATGGAGAGGCTGATCCCACCTGGGCACAGGTGGAGACCCCTTTGTGCCCATCCCTGTGGATCTCCAGCCCATGGAGAGGCTGATCCCACCTGGATACCTCTCCTGGGCAAAGGTGGAGACCCTGAACGCATCCCTGTGGGCCTCCAGCTCATGAAGAAGCTGATCCCACCCCATCACCTGTCCTGGGCACAGGTGGAGACCCCCTGAGACAATTCCTGTGGTTTTCCACCAGAACTGCAGCCCATGGAGAGGCTGATCCCACCTGGGCACACGTGGAGAACCCCTGAACCCATCCCTGTGGGTCTCCAGCTCATGAAGAAGCTGATCCCACCTGGGCACCTGTCCTGGTGCCACAGGAGACCCTCTAAGCCCATCCTTGTGGGTCTCCACCAGAAGAAGCTGATGGAGAGGTGCGACCCTGTGCATCTCCAGCCCATGGAGAGGCTGATCCCACCAGATCCTCAGGTGGATCTCCCGAGCCCATTCCTGTGGTTTCCACCAGAACAGCAGCCCCTGGAGAGGCTGATCCCACCTGGGCACCTTGTCCTGGGCACAGGTAGAGACCCTGAGCCCATTTCTGTGGATCTCCAGCCCATGAAGAAGCTGATCCCACCCCTGTACCTGTCCTGGGCACAGGTGGAGACCCTGAGCCCATCCCTGAGGGTTTCCAGGCCATGAAGAAGCTGATTCCACCTGGGCACCTTGTCCTGGGCACAGGTGGAGACCCCCTGAGCCCATCCCTGGGCATTTCCAGCCCATAAAGAAGCTGATCCCACCTAGACACCTTGTCCTGGGCACAGGTGGAGACCCTGAGCCCATTTCTGTGGATCTCCAGCCCATGAAGAAGCTGATCCCACCTGGGCACCTTGTCCTGGGCACAGGTGGAGACCCGGAGCCCATCCCTGGGGGTTTCCAGCCCATGAAGAAGCTGATCCCACCTGGGCACCTTGTCCTGGGCACAGGTGCCCCCTGTCCCCCCTGTTCCCTCCATCCCCAGCCCATCCGGACCCCCAAATGTCTCAGCCCATCCCGGCCGCCCCCCCCCGCCCTCCCCCGGTGTTTTTTTAACCCTTTTGCCGGCAGCAAATCCCCCTAAATCCGCTCCGGCCCCTCGGCCCCGCCGGGATTATCCCGATTCCCTCCATCAGCATTCCCGCGGCGCCGGGAGGGTCCCGCCGAGTCGGCAAAACCCCCCCGGCTCCGTGGGGTGGGCAAAAAAAATAGGGGGAAAAGGGGATGGGGGGGATCCCGTGGGTATTTAGGGGAATTCACAGGTGAGGGATTGCCCGAAATGGCAAAATTTGGGGCAAAATCCAACAGATTTAGGAAAAAAAATTAATATTTGTGTTGGTTTTTTTTTTTTTTTTTTTTTTTTTTGGTGTGATTTTCTGGTTTTGCCTTTCGGGTGCTTTTGGGATTTGCTCTCTTGGTGACTTTTAAAATTTTTTGTACATTTCTGTGCTTTATTTTTCCTTACTTTTTATTTTTTAATTTTATTTTTTCCCATTTTCTTCAATTTTTTTTGTACTTTTTGTGCATTTTTTCATATTGAGGACTTTTTTTTTTTTTCATTTTTTGGTCACTTTCCCCAACATTTTCACAATACTTTTATTTTTTTTACAGGAACAACAAGAGGGATTGCATTTTCCATGCACTTTTTAGGATTTTAGTGGTTTTAAAGGATTTTTTAATATGAATTTGGGGGGGGAAATGGGGGTTTTGGGTGGGCACATGCAGGTGACACAGACACACACACACTTGCACAAGGACACACAGAAACACAAGGACGGACAGACAAACACGGACACAAAAACACACGTACACACACAGACAGACATACACAGACACACGGACACACTCTTGGTTTCTCAGACACACGGACACTCTCACACTGTGTCACACACACACTCTCACGCTCGCTCAGACACACGGACAGACACACGGACGTGCAGATGCACAGACACTCCCACACTTTCACACAGTCACGTAGACAGACGGACACTCTCAAACTCACACACACACACAGACAAACGGACAGACGGACACTCACACAGACGCACACACAGTTTCACACTCACACACACACGGACACTCTCACCCTCTCACACGGACACACGGACAGACGGACGCACAGACACACGGACGCTCTCACACTGTGTCACACACTCACAAAGAGACACAGACAGACACACAGACACAGACACACACAGACACACGGACACACACACACACACAGACACACGGACACACAGACACACACACAGACACACAGACACACACAGACACACGGACACACAGACACACACACAGACACACACACACAGACACACGGACGGACACACGGACACACAGACACAGACACACACACAGACACACAGACACAGACACACACACGGACACACAGACACAGACACACAGACACACACACACGGACACACAGACAGACACACGGACACACGGACACACACACGCACACAGACACACGGACACACACACGGACACACACACAGACACACACACGGACACACACACACGGACACACGGACAGACACACACACACACGGACACACGGACACACACACAGACACACAGACACACGGACACACACACACAGACACACACACACGGACACACACACGGACACACGGACACACACACACAGACACACAGACACACACACAGACACAGACACACGGACACACACACGGACACACACACACACGGACACACACACACACGGACACACGGACGGACACACGGACACACACACACAGACACACACACACAGACACACGGACACACACAGACACACACACACAGACATACACACGGACACACACACGGACACACGGACGGACACACACACACAGACACAGACACACAGACACACACACGGACACACGGACGGACACACGGACACACACACACACAGACACAGACACACGGACACACACACACACAGACACAGACACACGGACACACGGACGGACACACGGACACACGGACACACGGACGGACACACGGACACACACACAGACACACGGACACACAGACAGACACACAGACACACACACACGGACACACGGACGCTCTCTCTGTCTCGGACCCTCCCGCTCCCGTCCCCTCCCCCCCGCCCACGTGCAGCCCCGCACGCGCCGCCGGCCCCCGCGCGCCCCCTCCCACGCCCCCCCATCCGCGGCCCCTCGGCCCCGCCCCCCCGCGCCGGCCGCGCCCCCTAACTCACACCGCCCAATGAGCGCCTTAGCCACGTACCGCCCCCACCCTGACCCCGCCCCCCGCCTCACGCCGCCCAATGAGCGCCGCGGCCTCGCGCCGCCCCCGCCCGCGCTTTAAGCGGCTCCAATGCCCGGGCGGCGGCCGCGCCTCCGCCCCGCTGCTCAGCGCACCGCGCGCCCCGCGCCTCAGCGCCCCGGCCCCGCCGATCGCCCGCCCGCCCTCACGGCTCCGGCCCCGCCATGGACACCGGCAGCAAGGTGAGCCCGCGCCGCCAGGATTGCTCTGCGTTACGCAACCCCCGCCCGCCCCCGCACGCGCGCGGCCGCCGCGTTTCGCTTTATTTTGTCCCCTCAGCCCCAGCGCAGCGCTCCCCACAGAGCCGCCGGTGCCGGCTCCGCGCCTCGCAGCGCGCCCGGCCGCCGCTCCCGGGCTGTCCCCGAAAGGCGGAAACGCGGCGGACAGACCCAATCCTGTCCCTTTTGACCCCGTTTCGGGACGAGGGGAGGCCCCAGAGCCCAGAGAGGGCCGGGCTGGCTTTGGGGGGCTGCGGGGTTGGGGAGAGCCCGCCGGGACCCCGCGATCCCCGCCGGGCTGGGCACATCCCGCCCGCAGCTTCTGACCCAATTCCTATTAATTTATCCCAGGCTGTGGAGTTATTAAACACTCAGAGCTCTCCCGGCCGCTCGGGGATCCACCAACACCCTCCTCACGCTAAATTAATTAATTTAGATTTAATTTGGGGGGGGGTAAAAGCCCGGAACGATGCCGGTGGTTGATTGTAACAGGTCACTGAACTCAGCCCCACTTGCTTCATTCCAACCACCAAAGTATTTCCGTCCCCAGTACTCCCGTCTGGGAAGAGCTGGAATAAATCCAAATGGTTTGGGATTTTTTTTTTTTTTTTTTTGGGGGGGGCAGGATGTGTTAGGAAATTGGCTGCGTGGCGGCATGAAGTGCAATTAATCCCCGAAATCGCGATTTTTATCCTAATTAAAGATGCGACGGGAGCGATCCCTCTTGGTATTTATTTCCCCCTTTCAAAACAACTCCCTCTCCCCCCCTCCTCCTCCTCCGCATGAAGCACACAATTCCCTTAAATTTAAGGAGCTATATCTGTGTATATATGTATTTATAGTGTATTTTTTGGCGTTCCGGGCTGTTTTGCGGGCTGGGCGGTGGGGTTGGGGTGGGAGCCGGGAACGTGCGGGCCGGCAGCGCGGTGATGGGGGCCGGAATTAAACGCAAATTTGCTCTCATACCCAAGAAATCCGACGCATTTAACTCCCGGCATCCCGAACGGAGCCCGAGCCGCGTTCCCGCTGCTCTCCCAGCTCCGCAAACCTCCCCCCCCCCCGGCCGCCTTGCATGGATTTGGGTTAGAAATGATTAATTTTTGTAAAAGGTAATTAATCTCAAGGATGATTTGCCGAGCGCTGATGGGTGGCATTTCCATCCCCAGCGTGTTTTGCGTGGAAAAAGAATAAAAGATATTTTTCATGGCAGCAGCTTGTGGTTGCGAGATGGGGGACAAACTCCCCTCCCGAGCCCGCTTTGTATTTAATAATTAATATTATTAGCGTGATTAACCCGGGATGTGTGTCTGTGTGGGGGGGACATTGCACATTCCGTGTGTTTTTTTCCAGCTCGTTCCATGCAAAATCCTCTCCCGTGCTGGTCGCGGTTGCAAAACTCGCCGCGATTGTGTCGCCGTCCCTGGATGACCTTTAAGTAGGGAAGCAAAACAAATAAAAAAACCCAAATTCCGCCGCTCCGCTGCTCCTTCCCACCCCCCCCGGTTCTCTTTCCCCACGGGGCCGGTGTGACCCCAAAATTCTCAGGTTTAGATCCCCTCCTGTGGGTTTGGAGCGGATTTTTCCTGGTTTTTAGTGGGGCTGTGAGGTTTTTCCCGGGTGTTATCAGTGTGCCCTGGCTCCCGTGAGTGTGCAAATGAGTGTGCAAGGGGCTGCTCTGAATGCCCACATCCCCTCTGTCCCCTTGGGAGCAGTGGCTGCTCCTTAAAAATCCCCCTGGATCATTTGAATCGTGTGTTTTTCATGTGGGTTTGCCCAAAATCCCCCCCCCCTTTTTAACCATTATTTGGATTTTTCAGGGATTACTAATTGTTCTTGTTCCATAGCATCGCAAAATCTTCCACGCTGGAGTGAAAAAAAACCAACAGGGTATCCTCCTGGGACCTTTTTTTTTTCCTGTTGTTGCTGATTTGATTTTAGAGAATTCATTAGTTTGCTTGATGCATGAAACAGTCAGCGTGCCAAAATTCCCCAAGTCCTCCTGCACTGGGGTAAAATAACTTGGAATTCCCTTCTGGGATGCTTTTTTTTAGTATTATTATGAATTATGAATTCCTTGTTTTTCATGAGGCAGCAGCATCCCGAAATCCTCCATGCTGGAGTGAAAAAAGTTGAAATTCCCTGCTGGGCCACTAATTTAAATACCTTTATATCAATATTTTGGTATTATTATTTTGCTTTTAAAGGGATTATTCATTCCTTTGATCCATGAGGTGGATCTCAAAGTCCTTCCAGGCTGGAGGGTAAAATAAAAAGGTTAAAAATAGAGTTATAAAGCCAAAGGCAGTGGGTTTGGGGGGCCCCTGGTGCCCCCCCAGATCCTCCTCAGAGCGTCCTGGCTTCCGTGTTGGAGCTGGAGAGGAAGCAGGAAGCAGCCAAAAAGAAAACAAATATTATAAATTTATTAAAAACCTGTTTTTCCTATAATATAGAGCAATTCTTAGGCATCAAACCAGGAGTTTGGGGTCTAGCCATGCTTAAATAAATTTATTTTATGGAAATACGAGGGAATTTGTCCCAAAATTCCTGATAAAGATGCTTTTCCCTGCAAGGAGTTAAAAAAAAAAAAATAAAAATCTCCCCACAGCCCCACGTGAGGTTTGGCAGGAGCTGCCTGGGCAAAGCTGCCCTTAAAAATCGACTTTTCCCTTTATTTAATTATTTCCCCCCCACCTAAAGTTGCCTTTAATGGCGAAGTTCAGGCTGAAAGGATCCGGGATCCGAGCAGGGCAGGGAGTTTGGGCTGGGGAGGGAGGGGGAAGGAGCTGACTCACCCTGACCCTGCTGGGGACGAGCCTCCAAAATGTGATTTTCCTGCCAGCTCTTCCTTTTCCTATGCCCAAACTGCTGGAATGCAATGAAATTACAAATTTTATTTTTTTTTAATGGAATTTAATCTATTTTTTTTTTACCTTTTTTTTTTTTTTTTTTTAGCCTTTTTTCTAAATGATAAAATAAAAATTTTTTTTTTTTTTTTTTTACATTTTAATTTTTTTTTTTTTTTTTTTTTTTTTTGCATCAAGCTGTTGTTACCTCTCACCTTCCTGGAGCAAAGTTCACCTGGCTGCCGCATCCCCATCCCCGGAGCCATGACTCACCTGGGCCTGCCCTACCCTGCCAGCTCCTGGGGTGCCCTTTAGCCAGGAAAAATCAAATTCAGCACCCAAACACACCGGGCTGACCCCCCCAAAAACAACGGGAAATCGCCCCATCCCCTAAACTCCCAATCCCCCAAAAACCCACTCATTTTTTAATAAGGTTTCCCCAAGCAACAGGTGCTTTTAACATCCTGGTGGGTTTTTTTTTGGGGGGGGATTTGTTGGAATTTTTAGGGCTTTTTTTTGTGCTTTTTGGGGGACATCACCAAATTCCCAGCCTGGTCACGCCCTCCCAACCAGGGAGGTGTTTTCTCCTCTACTCCAAAGCAAATCCAAGTGCCAAAACCTCCCTGATTAGTTGTGTTGGGGCCAAGCCTAATTAATGAGCTTCATTAACGGGCCTGGCTTCATTCCCTCTGCTTTTCCCCTGGGAACTTTCACGGGGAGGGAGGAGAGTGGCAAGGTCAGGGAGCAGCACTAAATCCTGTATTTATTTAAAAAAAGAGGAGATTTGTTCTTAAATATTAAATATTTAAAAAGACCCTTTTTGAGGAGGGAGCTGGAGTCACCTCCCCTCATTTAGACGGGATCTGAGGCGTTGATCCTTTGGGAATATCAATCCTGGGAGCATCCTTGGGGTGACATGGTGGTGTTTATGGAGAACCTCCCCTCAGTGGCAAGGTCAGGGAGCAGCACTAAATCCTGTATTTATTAAAAGAAATAGGAGATTTGTTCTTAAATATTAAAAATATCCCTTTTGGGGAGGGAGTTTGAGTCACCTCGCCTCAGATCCCATCTAAATGAGGGGTTGATCCTTTGGGAATATCAATCCTGGGAGCATCCTTGGGGTGACACGGTGGTGTTTATGGAGAACCCCCCCTCAGTGGCAAGGTCAGGGAGCAGCATTAAATCCTTTATTAAAAGAAATAGGAGATTTGTTCTTAAATATTAAAAATATCCCTTTTGAGGAGGGAGCTGGAGTCACCTCCCCTCATTTGGATGGGATCTGAGGCGTTGATCCTTTGGGAATATCAATCCTGGGAGCATCCTTGGGGTGACACGGTGGTGTTTATGGAGAACCCCCCTCAGCACCCCCCTCAAATTAAAGGGGTTTATCAATTTCACGTGGCCCGTCCCAAAGCTGATTAGGCGGGAATGTCGGATCCTGGTTCGAGCGCCGGGAAAATCTCCTGCCTGGGATAATTGGGCCGCTAACGAAGGTGGCCCGAGCGCTGGCCTGCCCTGACCCCGCTCCCAAACAAGGCTCTGATTGTTGCCGTGGCTCAGGCGGGAGGAAGAGGAGGCTGGGGAAGGAAGGCTTTGCCAGCTAAACCAGGGTTTTGCTCAGTGACTCTTAATTAGACAGCCATGGGAAGCTGTTGTTGGTGCAGCTCCCCGGAGCATCCTGCTGGCCCTATGGTCACCTCCAGGGCTCAAATTCACGGAATCCCCCAAACTGGGGTTTTTAACCCCCCCCAAAATGACATTTTTTGTAATTATTTTTTCCCTCTTTGCACCAAAAACAGTGAGTTTTCTCTTTGGTTCTGAATATTTGTACTCGCTGCCTTCGCAGTGTCCTGTGCGGTGCCCTGGTATCGCTGTGCTGGGGAAAGGGAACTGTGGATTTAACCCCTTTTTCCCTGTTTTTGTCCTGTGCAGTGCCCTGATATTGCTGTGCTGGAGGAGACAGGGCTGCAGGGATCCCAGATTTAACCTCTTTTTCCTGTTTTTGCCCTATGTTGCTCTGTTGGAGACAGGGATCCCAGACTGTGCCCTTTTCCCCTGTTTTTGTCCTGTATTGCTCTACAGGGGAGAGAGGGCTGTGAGGATCTCAGATTTAACCCTTTTTTCCCTGCTGGGGAGACAGGGCTGCGGGGATCCCAGATTTAACCTCTTTTTCCTGTTTTTGTCCTATATTGCTCTGTTGGAGGAGACAGGGATCCCAGATTTAACCCTTTGCCCCATGTAGTGCCCTGGTATTGCTGTGCTGGGGAAAGAGAACTGTGGCTTTAACCCTTTTCCCCTGTTTTGGTTCTGTATTGCTCTACAGGGGAGACAGAGCTGTGGGGATCCCAGATTTAACCCTTTTCCCCTGTTTTGGTCCTGTATTGCTGTGCTGGGAATACAGGGCTGTGGGGATCCCAGATTTAACCCTTTTTCCCTGTTTTGGTCCTGTATTGCTGTGCTGGGAATACAGGGCTGTGGGGATCCCAAATTTAACCCCTTTTCCCTGCTTTTGTCCCATGCAGTGCCCTGGTATTGCTCTGCTGGCGAGATCCCAGATTTAACCCCTTTTTCCTGTTTTTGTCCTGTATTGCTCTGTTGGAGGAGACAGGGATCCCAGATTTTGCCCTTTTTCCCTGTTTTTTGTCCCATGCAGTGCCCTGGTATTACTCTGGTGAGGAGTCAGGGCTGCAGGGATCTCTGATTTAACCCTTTTCCCCATTTTTGTCCTGCCCTGGGCTGTGGGGATCCCAGATTTAACCCTTTGTCCCTTGCAGTGCCCTGGTATTGCTCTGCTGGGGAGACAGGGCTACAAAGATCCCAGACTTAACTCCTTTTTCCCTGATGGGGAGACAGGGATGTGGGGATCCCTGATTTAACCCTTTTCCCCCCGTTTTTGTCCCATGCAGTGCCCTGAGCTGCAGGGATCCCAGATTTAACCCTTCTCCCTGTTTTTCTGCTGTGCAGTGCCCTGGTATCACTCTGCTGGGGGAGACAGGGCTGTGGGGAACCCAGATTTAACCCCTTTCCCCCTGTTTTTGTCTTATATTTCTCTGCTGGGGGAGTGAGGGCTGTAGGGAACCTAGATTTAACCCCTTTTCCCCTGCTGAGGAACACAGGGCTGTGGGCTCCCAGATTTAACCCTTTTCCCTGGTTTTGTCCTGTGTAGTGCCCTGGGCTGTGGGGATCCCTGATTTACCCCATTTTTCTGTGTTTTTGTGCTGTGCAGTGCCCTGGTATTGCTGTGCTGGGGAAACAGGGCTGTATGGATCCCAGTTTTAACCCTTTTTTTTCCCCGTTTTTGTGCTGTGCAGTGCCCTGGGCTGTGAGGATCCCAGATTTAACCCCTTTCCCCCTGTTTTTGTCCTGTATTGCTCTGCTGGGGAGTCAGGTCTGCAGGATCCCAGATTTAACCCCTTTTTCTGTGTTTTTGTCCTGTACAGTGCCCTGGTATCACTCTACTGGGGATACAGGTCTGCAGGATCCCAGATTTAACCCCTTTTTCCCCTGTTTTTATCCCATGCAATGCCTTGGTACACTCTGCTGGGCATACAGATCTGCAGGGATCCCAGATTTAACCCTTTTTCCCATTTTTGTGCCCTGGGCAGCAGGGATCCCAAATTTAACCCCTTTTTCCCCTGTTTTTGTGCTGTGCAGTGCCCTGGTACCACTCTGCTGGGCATACAGGTCTGCAGGGATCCCAGATTTAACCCTTTTTTCCCATTTTTGTGCTGTGCAGTGCCCTGGTACCACTCTGCTGGGCATACAGATCTGCAGGATCCCAAATTTAACCCTTTTTTCCCATTTTTGTGCTGTGCAGTGCCCTGGTACCACTCTGCTGGGCATACAGGTCTGCAGGGATCCCAGATTTAACCCTTTTTTCCCATTTTTGTGCTGTGCAGTGCCCTGGTACCACTCTGCTGGGCATACAGATCTGCAGGATCCCAAATTTAACCCTTTTTTCCCATTTTTGTGCTGTGCAGTGCCCTGATATCACTCTGCTGGGCATACAGATCTGCAGGGATCCCAAATTTAACCCTTTTTTCCCCCGTTTCCTGGCAGATGACGGCTCGCCTGATGCTGGCTGTGGGAGGAGCAGTGCTGGGCTCTCTCCAGTTCGGGTACAACACCGGTGTCATCAACGCCCCGCAGAAGGTGAGTGCTCCCAGAGGGAAATTCCAGCCTCCCCCAGCTCATGTCTGACAACAAACCAGCCTCTGTGCCAGCCTGGCTAAAATAGTACATCCCACTAGGCAGCTTAGGGCTCTAATGGGATTTCAGAGGGAGTTATTTAGCTCCAGCCTTCCCTGGAGAAGTTGTTTCCTCCTCCTTGCTCAGTGTGGTTTTTTTTTTTTTTTTTTTTTTTTTTTTTTTTTTTTTTGTTGGGGGAAATAAATCCCAGCAGTGCCTGCAGGATGCTGTGTCTGGGTGTGGCCAGTGGAACTTTTCACCTCGGCTCTCTTAGTGAAGGTCTGGGAGTTAATTAAGGTTTGAGTCATCCCCAGGTGGCTGCTCTGACCAGAGCTGGGGGTTTTGCATCCCAGCTGGGAAGTGCTGGGAGCAGGATGGAGTGCAGGAGTGTTTGTTCCTCCCCTCATGTACATGGTCCATGGAAAACATGGCTTTTCCCAGATTTGGTGGCTTTTACAGCCAGGACCCTCCTGCTGCTGGTAGATACCAGAGGTCCATGGAAAACTTTTCTCTGATTTGGTGGCTTTTATAGCCAGGACCCTCCTGCTGCTGGTAGGTACCAGAGGTCCATGGAAAACTTTTCCCACATTTGGTGGCTTTTATAGCCAGGACCCTCCTGCTGCTGGTAGATACCAGAGGTCCATGGAAAACTTTTCCCAGATTTGGTGGCTTTTACAGCCAGGACCCTCCTGCTGCTGGTAGATACCAGAAGTCCATGGAAAACATTGCTTTTCCCACATTTGGTGGCTTTTACAGCCAGGACCCTCCTGCTGCTGGTAGATGCTGGTGGTCCATGGAAAACATTGCTTTTCCCAGATTTGGTGGCTGTTTGAGGTGTTTAACACATGGAAAAGAAGCTCAGGATTGCAATGTGGTGCTTGCAGTGTTCCCTGGGCACAGCTCTTGTGTTGGGATGAGGTGTGGAGGGACAGCTTGAGCTCTGTCCCCAAATGTCATCACCCCAATCCAGCTGCCAGGGTTTAATCCCATCCCAGTGAGTCCTTCTGGAATGTCACCACAGGCATTGGGAAAACTCCTTGTGGGATAGAAGACCCTGTGGAAAAAGTCACTGTGGGAAGAGGAAAAAAGGCAGGGATTAGTTCAAGGTGTTGCATTATTGAATCCCAGGTTCAGTTCCTGGGGTTGAAGCTGCAGCTCCTGCCCAGAACCTGCTGGAGACCTGAAATATCCCAAATTCTCCTTGCTCCACGTGCACTGGTCTGAGGTTGGGGATGGCCATGGAGCAGCCCTGGAGCTGGGAATCCCTGGCATGGCTCTGAGGAGCTGCTCCCCAGCTCTGCCCTCACTTTCCCAGCCCTGGCATTGAGGGAGGAGGGAATGCTGTGATCACCACCCTGCTCAGAGCCACATCCCAGGAGCTGCTTTGCTCCCTGGCCTGGAGGGGCTCTCCATGCTCTCCCTGCAAATTCAGACACTCCTGAGGGGTGTTGCCACAGTTTTTGGGGGTGAATTATAGGAATGTGCCTTCTGTTGATGGAGTGACAAAATTCTCTTTTGTCCCCTTAAAAAGAAAATAAGCCCAGAAGTTTCTCTCCTTGATTAGGTGAAAAAGGCATCTGATAAGCTTGAGGGACTAAGGATAACCAATTGGACAGAAGCCAAAAAGTCCCACCTGAACAATTTACTAGAAAAAGGAGAGAACAAAGAAACAAAACTTTTTAGTGAGGTGTTTTACCAGGAGCAAGAACCTCTTGCACATGACTGGGTTTTTCTCTGCAAAGAGTTTTGTTACTTTGTCTTTTATTAAAACTTTTTATTTCCAATGCTGCAACAGAAGCCATCCTGGGGATTTTATTTATCTCCAAAGACAGCTGAGCTATCTCTTGAAGAGGCAACATTGCTGTGAATCCTTTGGGCACAGGGGGCAGGACAAGTCCCCAGTGTTGAGGGGAAGGATTTGGGGGGCTCAGGGGGAGGTGGGATGGGGTTTGCTGGGCACAGGGGGTCATCCCAGCCTCAAGGATGGGGACACAAAGTGTGGAATTGGGAAAGGGACGCTGTGCAGGACTGGGATAAACTGGGGCACGCTGGGGATGCATGGAGTGCAGGATTGGGACAGGAATGCCTTGGGGTGCATTGAGGATGGGGATGCAGTGGGATAAACTGGAGTGAAGGATTGGGATGAGGATGCAGAGTTGGGTTAGGGATGCACTCAGATCCATCAGGGCACAGGTTTGGGATGCACTGGTTTGGGATTCATGGAGCTGCAGGGTGGGGGTGAATCACAACACTGAGCTGAAATCCCCAGTTTGGGAGAAACAATTTTTTTTCCTTCACTCTTCTGCCTTTAAACCCATTTTTCACCTCTTTTCCTCTCTGAAAAAACTCTTGAGTCCTTCAAAGCATCTTCCCTTTTTTCCAGGAGGGGCTGTTATTTTCAGATACTCCCTGGGCCTACTGAGAGCCTGAGCCAGCCCAATTATTCTCCAATAATCCAATCAATTATTTATTTTGGGTATAGTGGTAAAAGGGGAAAAAGCATCCAAACCCCTGGGTGAAACAGGAGGGAACAAAATCACTTCAATATGGAAATTGTAACAATTTCTGTGCTTTGGAAGAGGAACAACTTGGCAAAATAATGATACTGTTGGGACTTGTACCCAGCCCAGTGAAAATTTCTTGTGCTGTCTCTGCCAGGGCTCCTGTTTGGGCTTGGATTGATGGGAAAAGTGGGAAATTAAGCACAATGGTGTAAATTTTGAATTGGGAGTGGAGCCATTCAGAGCAGCAAAATCTTGGAGCCACCTTGGAGCAAAGCAGGGAATCTCTGGAATTTCTGCTCCTTCCAGCTGGGTTTGGTGGGGTGTTAAGGAGCCCTTTGCTGTGGTGCTTTGGGGATGGGTGACCCTTAAATCATGGTGCTATAAAGGATTTTGGATTGGGAGGAACCTTTAGAGGGTCATTTAGGGCATTTTCCCAGCCATGGGCAGGGACATGAGCTTGGTGAAGCTACCAGTGATGGGCTAGCTTTAAAAATACATCAAAAGCATACAAAATGTATATGTATATATATGTCATGGTTTGACACTGGTGCAATGGCAGTACCAGCACAGTATCCCAAAAACCTCCCTTCCTTTTCAAACCAGGACACTATATGAAATTTTTGTATACAAAAATTTTTGTATACAACAGTTTTGTGTATAAAAAGATGCAAAATTAATATAAAACCACCTGAAATTCACAAACCAGGCTGTTCTTGGTGCTTCAAACCAAGGCCTGTGTTGGCATCACGGTCCTGCAGAACCATGGGAGAGATGGTGTGTTATGGAATTCTTGGGGGTCAAAAACCTGGAAATCCAACTCCAGGAGTATCCAAGGGGGCTAGTGATGGGCTAGCTTTAAAAATCCATCAAAAGTGTACAAAATGTATATATTTTATATATGTATATATATGTCATGGTTTGATGCTGGTGCAGTGCCAGTGCCCCCAGGGAGCACAGCATCCCAAAAAATGCAAAATTTTCAAAATTTCCTTTTCAAACCAGGACACTATACAAATTTTTTGTATACAAAAAATTTGTGTATAAAAAGATGCAAAATTAATATAAAACCCCCTAAAATTAACAAACCAGGCTGTTCTTGGTGCTTCAAACCAAGGCCTGTGTTGGCATCATGGTCCTGTAGAACCACGGCAGAGATTGTGTGTTGTGGAATTCTTGGGGGTCAAAAACCTGGAAATCCAAGTCCAGGAGTATCCAAGATTGTGTGCTATGGAATTCTTGGGGAGGAAAAACATGGAAATGCAACTCCAGGAGTATCCAAGATTGTGTGCTATGGAATTTTTGGGGAGGAAAAACCTGGAAATCCAAGTCCAGGAGTATCCAAGCTTGTGTGCTATGGAATTCTTGGGGAGGAAAAACCTGGAAATCCAAGTCCAGGAGTACCCAAGATTGTGTGCTATGGAATTCTTGGGGAGGAAAAACCTGGAAATCCAACTCCAGGAGTATCCAAGGGGATGGGAGCTGCCCTGTGTTCCTCCCCTTGCTCCGCGGGGCTGGCGCATCTGTGGCTGCTGCCCTGCCCTGGGGAGCAGCGTGACCTCCCCGTGCCTGCCCGGCCAGTTTGGCTCCCTCCCTCCCTCCCTCCCTCCCTCTCTCCGGGCAGGGCGAGCCCAGAACCCGTCGGGCTGCATTTCCCAGTGGATCCCAGCAGTTCCTCCCTTGGCCAGCGGCTCCGGTGACGCATTGTCTTGTGAGAGACTCGTCCCTCCGGTGGCGCGGCCTTGACGCGCGGTTTGGTTTCCCTCCTTGTTCTCCAGGTGATTGAGGACTTCTACAACCTCACGTGGCTGAACCGATACGGGGAGCCCATCAGCCCTGCCACCCTCACCACGCTCTGGTCCCTCTCCGTTGCCATCTTCTCTGTCGGGGGCATGATCGGCTCCTTCTCCGTGGGGCTCTTTGTCAATCGCTTTGGAAGGTGAGCTCTGGATCCTGCAGTGGGGAGGCTCTGCTGCCTCACCCACCCTGGTGTTCTACAGGCTGACTTTGGGGTTCTTGCAGTGTTCCTCACCTGCTTCTCCTGGTGTTCCTCACTTGGTTCTCCTGATGTTCCTCTCCTGGCGTTCCTCACCTGGTTCTCTCCCAGTGTTCATCACCTGGTTCTCCTGGTGTTCCTCACCTGGTTCTCCTCACCGGGTTCTCTCCTGGTGTTCCTCACCTGGTGTTCCTCACCGGGTTCTCCTCGTGTTCCTCACCTGGTTCTCCTGGTGTTCCTCTCCTGATGTTCTTCACCTGGTTCTCCCGGTGTTCCTCACCTCTCTCCTCCATCCCTCTCCAGGCGCAATTCCATGCTGATGTCCAACATCCTTGCCTTCGTGTCAGCTGTGCTCATGGGCTTCTCCAAGATGGCTTTCTCCTTTGAGATGCTCATCCTGGGCCGCTTCATCATTGGCCTCTACTCCGGCCTCACCACGGGTTTCGTGCCCATGTACGTGGGTGAGGTGTCCCCTACTGCCCTGCGAGGGGCCCTGGGCACCTTCCACCAGCTTGGCATCGTCCTGGGTATCCTCATTGCACAGGTGAGCACTGCAGAATGGTTTTGGTCCTTTTTTTGATCCTGACACTCCTCAGGGCCTGCAAGGATGAGGTGCTGTGGATCTGAGCTGGGGTGAGGGGTGAAGCTGGAGCTCAGCTGGAGCGGGGATGCTGTGGAATCTGAAGGTTTGGGACAGGTGGCATCAGGATATCAACATCTCCTGGCCACCTGGAAGCAGCACAGGAGTCCCTCCAATGGCTGTTCCAGCTTGGAGCACACCATGAGCTGCACAGCTGTGTCCAACCAGGACTTTTCCAGCTGGGATAGGTGGCTCAACCCTTCTTCTCCTCCTCAGGTGTTTGGTTTGGACTTGATCATGGGAAACGAGTCTCTGTGGCCGCTGCTGCTGGGCTTCATCTTCGTCCCTGCGCTGCTGCAGTGCATCATCCTGCCCTTCGCCCCCGAGAGCCCCCGCTTCCTGCTCATCAACCGCAACGAGGAGAACAAAGCCAAGAGCGGTGAGTGACCCCTCTGCAGGGCCCATCCTGGCACTCTGCAGGGTCCCTGACATCTCCTGACCCCCACCTCTCCCTCTCAGTCCTCAAGAAGCTGCGAGGCACGACGGACGTGAGCAGCGACCTGCAGGAGATGAAGGAGGAGAGCCGGCAGATGATGAGGGAGAAGAAGGTGACCATCATGGAGCTGTTCCGCTCGCCCATGTACCGCCAGCCCATCCTCATCGCCATCGTCCTGCAGCTCTCCCAGCAGCTCTCAGGCATCAACGCGGTGAGCCTGGGTGGGGTCTCGATGCCAGGGGTCAGCTTGCTTCACCCAGAGCTCCAGGACCTGATTTGTGGTTCCTCCCTGCCCTTTGTAGGTCTTTTACTACTCCACCAGCATCTTTGAGAAGTCGGGGGTGGAGCAGCCTGTCTATGCCACCATTGGCTCTGGCGTGGTGAACACAGCCTTCACGGTGGTCTCGGTGAGTTTGGCCCCTCCAGGGTCTCTCCGGGGAAGGTGGGAGGTGCAGGGGCCTTTCCTGCAGGCTGGGAGGTGCTGATGGATCTTGTCCATCCCACAGCTCTTCGTGGTGGAGCGAGCCGGACGCAGGACCCTGCACCTCATTGGGCTGGCAGGGATGGCTGGGTGTGCCATTCTCATGACCATCGCCCTCACGCTGCTGGTGAGTGCTGGGGAGGCTGGGAGGAGGAGGAGGAGGAGGGATGGCTAGGGAGGAGGAAGGACTTATTCCTCCTTGAAGTGATGGCTGAGCACTCAGTCCCCATTGTCACATCTCTCCTGAGCTCCTAGAATTCCATCTTCCAGCTCATGGCTCCTGTGCCAGCACCAGCTGAGGTGCCCAGGTGCCATATCCCCTTCACAGCACCAACCTTCTCCCTCTCCCTTGTTCTAGGACCAAATGCCCTGGATGTCCTACCTCAGCATCGTGGCCATCTTTGGGTTTGTGGCCTTCTTTGAGATCGGCCCAGGCCCCATCCCGTGGTTCATCGTGGCCGAGCTGTTCAGCCAAGGGCCCCGTCCCGCTGCTTTCGCCGTGGCCGGGCTCTCCAACTGGACCTCCAACTTCATCGTGGGCATGGGCTTCCAGTACATTGCGGTAATGATGGCTGGGAGCGCTGGGGGATGGTGGCTGGAGCCCTGGGGGAGTGGGGCATGGCACTGGGGACACAGGGAGCTGGGGGTCCCAGAGGATCCCAGCAATCCGGGGGAGTCTCTGTCCCAGCCTGTCAGACTGTGTTGGTCCAGATCCCAGTTCTGCATCAGGGATGGAAACTGTCCCACTGGATCTCTGTGCCAGACTCCAGTGCAGGATCCCACTGCTGGATCCTCCTGCGAAATCCCAGATCTGGTTGCTGGTTCCTGCTGCTGGATCCCACTGCTGGATCCTCCTGGCCAAATCCAAATCCCAGGTCTCGTTGCTGGTTCCTGGTGCTGGATCCCATTTGCCAGATTTTGGTGTGGAATCCTGGTGTCAGATCTTGGTGCCAAATCCTGCTGCTGGATCCAGTGTTGAATTCCAGGGCCACATTCTTCAGCCCTAAAACCTAGGCTGAGGTGGTTTGGTTGGGTTAAGGTCCCTTGGGAAGAAGGACTTGGGGCTGGAGCAGGAGCTTGGTTCAGTGTTTTTTGTGGAACTTGAGGTGTTCCTTGAAAGGAGGACCTGGGTTTTGGATAGCCATGGCAAGGTTGTGGGCAGGGTGGTATCAGCTGGCCCTTCAACCATGGCCAGAGATGGGAATGGAGCTGGGGAAGGGAGGCACCAGGAGCTGCTGGGGGGCTCAGCCTGGAGAAGAGGAGGCTCAGGGGGGACCTTCTGGCTCTGCACAACTCTGACAGGAGGGGACAGTTGGGGGAGTCAGGCTCTGCTCCCAGGGAACAGGGACAGGATGAGAGGACCAAGCTGTGTCAGGGGAGGTTTAGATTGGATATTGAGAAAATTTCTTCATGGAAAGGGTGGTCAGGGAGGTGGTGAAATCACCATCCCTAGAAGTGCTCAAAACCACGTGGATGTGGCACTTGGGGCATGGTTAGGAGTGGACCTGGCAGCGCCGGGTCTGTGGTCAGACTCAATCTTGGTGTGCTTCTCCAACCTCAACAACTCCACCATTCCATGACCTCCATCCAATCCACGCGCTCACCTCCCCTTTTCCCTTCAATCCAGCAACTCTGTGGCTCCTACGTCTTCATCATCTTCACGGTGCTGCTCGTGCTCTTCTTCATCTTCACCTACTTCAAGGTGCCGGAGACCAAAGGCCGGACCTTCGACGAGATCGCCTCGGGCTTCCGGCAGAGCGGGGGCGGCCAGAGCGACAAGACCCCGGACGAGTTCCACAGCCTGGGCGCTGACTCGCAGGTGTAACCCGGACCCCGGCTCTGCCGCCGCCCCCCGACCCGGGGGGACTTTTTAAAACACTTTGTACAGACCCCAGGCAGGAGGGAGTGGAGTGTGGAGGGGGGATCTGGCTCTGATGCCCCCTCTCCAGCCTCTCCCAGTGCTTTACTGGGGACAGACTGAGCTATTTTATTTTATTATTTTGGTTTTTTTTTTTTTTTTTTTTCCTGCTAGGAACGAATTTTATTTAATTTTTTTAGTTGGTTTCGCGTCCAAGATTTCAAAGCCAATAGGTGTTTTGAAACCCAGCCATGCAGCCCCCAGCACAGGAGGGCAATTCCCTGTTTTTTTATTGACGACGCGATAGTTATTTAACGGAAAATCATGTAGAGGAAGTTTTTAAAAAAAAAAGCTGGAAACTTATTTTTTAACATTCTAATCATAGAGAAAAAAAAAAAAAAACAAAAAAACAAAAATCACATAAATTGACTAAATCTAATATTTTTTTAAAAAAACCTACCAAGGAAATGAGTAATTTTTTTAAAAGTCTCCTTGATTTCAAGCCCTGCGGTGGGTTCGTGGACGGGGACCTCCCGCCCGGGGCAGCGCGGAGGACGGAGCCGTCCCGGATGGATCGGTTGGAAAGGTCAATCCATTGTCACAGGCTCCTCTCCTTTCGCCTGAAAATTCCAACTGGGAGGGGAAAAAAATGGGAGAAAGGTGGGGGGGGGGGGAGATGTGTTCTTGTTGAATTTTTGGGATTAATCTTGGCAATATTTGCCCGACAGTGAAGCGCCAGCGGCAGCCGCACACGACAACATCCCCCTCCATCACCACCCCCATCCCAGGACTCACCAAAATCCAGCACTGCATGGATACAGCTGTTTCCTGCTCTGTGTATAGACTGGAAGATATTTATATTATATATATTTTTGTTCAATGGTTGTTAATAGTAGACATTTAAGTTATAGCGTTTCTGATTTGACAAGCCAAGTACTGTAAATATTCTTGGAGTATATTCACACTGTATAATTGCATACAAAAAGGTACAGAAAAAGGTTATAGTTTCTATAGCAACTAAGAAAAAAAAAAAGCTTGTACATGGTTAGGATGACTTTTTGTATAGTTCTGCACTGTAGTTGTATCTATTGCACTGAATTTCAGGCTGTAGTATATTAAAAAAAATACACATGAGAAATACTGTCCTTTTCAAACAAAACTGAAAACACACACACAAAAAAAAAAGCATTTCCCTGAGTGCAGCTGGTGTGGGAGCTCCTGGCACATTCCCAAAGCCACAGGGAGGGTTGTTTTTTTTTTTTTTTGGTTTGTGTTGTTTTTTTGTTGTTTTTTATTAATAGTATCTTTTTTAAAATGTATTTGTTTGGTTTGGAAGTGATGACACTTGACCACACGTGAAAGAAAATAAAGGGGAGGGGGGTGGAATAAAATAAATCTCTTTAAAAAAATGCCTGTTCTCAGCTGGTTGTGGCACAGCCTCACCAAGCTGTGGGGGTGTGTGTGTGGTTTTTTAAGCAAATCCCTGCAGTGAAGTGCCAAGGGGAAGGTGTGTGGTGTGAACAATAAAGGAGAATGTGAGCAGCCACCCAGCCCTGGTGTCCTGTGCCTTTTATTTCTCGCAGCCAAACTTTCCCTGCCCTGGCAGGGCTGGGGGGGTGTCTGGCAGTGCGTGTCCCTGCAAAGCTTTTTCCACCACGGGCACGACTCACCTGGTTGCAAAATACCTGCTCTGGGTGCACAACCAGCTCGGAATTGCCTGGGCTGGGATCACGGGGGCTCCTGGCTGGAGCTGTCCTGCCCCTGGATCCCAAACCTGCTCCCCTTGCCCAGCACACAGCCTTGGTCATGCCATGAGCACCTGAGCAAGGGAAGGGAGAGGGAGGGAGGAGGTTGCTGCTGCTCTGTGCATTTGGTTTTTTTCCCCCTCCAGCTGAGAAGGTGCCAAATGCTGCAAGCCTGAACATTTTCAGGTAAAGAAATGCTGATCTTGGTCACTTCAGGCTTTTTGCTATTTATTGAAGCTGCTCTTTGCCCTGCAGGGCATGGCTGTTGTAGGAATCACTCCTGAAGTGTCTTTAAGATCTCCCCAGAATTCTTTCTGTGCCCAGGGCTCTCTCCTCATTCTGCTGTTTCATTCCTGGCTCCAGGAAATGCTCAGCCCTGCACAACCTTCAAAACCCAGGCTGAAGAAACTCAGGATTTTGAGCTCTGATCCCAAACACAAGGGCCTGATTTCCAGATGCTATCTGCTCAGCACTTCCTCAAAATCAATTCCTGGTAAAGCACAGAAATAACTGAATTTTTAAGCCATAAATACACAGGAATGCAGATTCCAAACTGGAATCACAGACCCCAGTAGACTGAACCTTGAACTCAGAAGAGTCTGGCTCAAGGATAGGTCTGCAAGCCTGAACACTTCCAGGCAAAGAAATGCTGATCTTGGTCACTTCAGGCTTTTTGCTATTTATTGAAGCTGCTCTTTGCCCTGCAGGGCATGGCTGTTGCAGGAATTGCTCTTGTAGCGTCTTTAAGATCTCCCCAGAATTCTTTCTGTGCCCAGGGCTCTCTCCTCACTCTGCTGTTCATTCCTGGCTCCAGGAGATGCTCAGCCCTGCACAACCCTCATTTCCAGGCTGGCTTTGTTCTGTTGAACGCTCAGAGCAGCCCCACGGCCCTGGAAGGATTACAGACACCGCCAAGCTCCAAATCCTGCTGACCCAAATCCTTGTGCCCTGGGGCACTGTGCCAGCAGGCACAGCTCCCCAGCATCCCCCACCCCACGGCAGTGACCATTCCAGCCCCTCGGAGATGATCATTCCAGGCCTTTCCAGCACCTCCCATGGAATTATTCCACACCTGATGGGGTGGAAAGACCAAAGCATCTCCCCCAGGAGTGTTGGGAGCTCTCCTGGCCCTTCCCCAGGGCACCCTGAGCAGCCTTCTCCCACCCCCTGCAATGGAACGTGGCTGAGCCCGCGGTTTTCCCTTCCCCAGCGGCAGCAATCCCTGCTAATTGCTCAGGCCCCAGCTTGATGAAGCGTTTACAAAGCTCACTTGACTCCAGCCCAACTCGGCGAGGCAATTAAACACCCTCATAAATCCTCCTGCGGTAAATGAGCCTTGATGGGAGCTCAGGGCTCAGCCCCACATTCCCTTCTGCCCTTTCCCAGCAGAGAGGGATCACGGCCACGGCACTGCCCCGAGCTTCCCACACTCCCCACGGCCTCTGCAGCCTCCTGGCCCTGCTCTGGTGTCCCTGTCCCTCCCACAGCAGGGTCACTGTGTCCCCTGGGCCAGGAGCCAGCTGGGAATGGGGCTGGTGGCAGATCCAAGGGGATGCCAGGAGGGAACTGCATCTCCTTCAGCTTAGAATCCCCACTTGAGCCTTTTCTTTCCTTCCCTCAAGGCTGCTTAGAGTCCCTCATGCCTCCCGTGGTTCCTCCTGGATGGAAGTTCTTCCCATGATTCCTGGAAGTGGAACAAATGAGTCTCTCAGTGCCCAGAGCTATGAGAAGCTCTGCAGAAAGAGAAAATTCTGAGCACCTGCCCTGGTGGAAGGGTGAAGTGGGATAAGCTCTAAACCAGGCTGGTTTTCCAAACCAGGCTGGGATTTTCTGGACATTGGTTTGGAGATGCAGGGAGCTGCAACACTTTGTCAAACCCAACCAACTCCACCACCCCGGCCCTTCCCTGAGTCCCTCTCTATCCCTCCATGGGCTCTCCCTCACCAAACTGGCCAGCAAAGGCAGGAATCCAGTAAGAAACACACCTGAGCAGGTCTTGGCTCCTGGACAGCCACCATGAGGCTGTGAGAGGCTGTTTGCTCACTCCCAACCTGGCCAATAAATGATTTATTCAGTATGTTTGTGGTGCTTTTGTTTCTCACCCTGCTGCTGTTACTCCCTGAGAGGTTACAGAAGCGGAGCAGCACATGAAGAATAACTCAGACCAAAATGTTTATTTTCCAAACAGCTTAGGACAGCCACAGATGCAGCTGGAAAGAGGCAGCAGCAAGAAGGACCAAGGTGGTGTCCAGGAACCTGGATCAGAGAGAAGCTGGCCAAACAAACTGGGTCTGGCAGAGCCAGTTTTCATGTGGTCTGGGAAAACTGGGCATTAATCAGCTCCAGCAGGTGACCAATGGTTTCTAGAGAGTCTTGCTGGGGCAGCTGCTTGGCCAGGTCGAAGGCTTTCATCCCCAGCTCCTGGGCCTGGAATGGGACAGAGAAACGCCCAGGCATGGTCAGGAACCTGGATTTTCTCATGGGAGAGTTAAATACCTGCTGAGGCTCAGCCTGGAGCAGATCCAGGCTCTCTTTCCGAGGTGACCTGCACAAGCTGCTTTACAGGAGAGCCTAAAGCTGCCAGCAGATCCCATATTTAGGATCCAGTGGTGCAGACAGAAGATTACTGACCCCAGCCCCCCGTGCTGGGCATCACCTCCTGTCTAACACAGCTCCTCTGAACAATCCCGAAGCCATTTCAGGGAAAAAAACCCCAGCTGTACTGACTCTGAACTAAATCCTTCATTTCTCTTGATAAGGAACAAAATAATTTCCCTTGCTAGCTCTTCTAGGGGTTAGAAACTCTCACAATTATAAAGCTTTGTCTTTTTCATTTTTCAAATAAATTAAAATTTGTTTGTGTGTCCCAAACACAAGTTTCATTGTATTATATAAAGCCAAGTTGTGGCTTCTATAATACAATGAAGAGACCATTAATATTTCATTACAGTATTGTTCAACACCTGTATTTTCACTCCTCAATACCCAGGCTGAAGAAATTCAGGGTTTTGAGCTCTGATCCCAAACACAAGGACTTGATTTCCAGATGGTATCTGCTCAGCACATCCTCAAAATCAATTCTTGGTAAATTAGAAATTACTGATCATGTGAATTTTTAAGCCATAAAGACACAGGAATGCAGATTCCAAACTGGAATTACAGACCCCAGTAGACTGAACCTTGAACTCAGAAGAGTCTGGCTCAAGGACAGGTCTGTGAACCCCAGGTCTTGCTCTGTGTAACCCTTGAGCTCAGATCTAAAGGCAGCTACTGCCAAGATAGTCCAGATAAAGGAAGAACCCAGAAAATGTGGATAACTGCAGGATCCACTGGCCTGGCAGGGACCAAACCTCATCCCCCAGGATTGTCAGCCTTTACAGAGTGCAGGTCACAGAGTCATGGAATAGTTTGACTAGTAAAGGACCTTAAAGCTGATCTCAGACCCCATGGCAGGGACATCTACAAGCCCCATCCAGCCTGGCCTTGGGTACTGCCAGGGATCCAGGGGCAGCCCCAGCTGCTCTGGGCACCCTGTGCCAGGGCCTGCCCACCCTCACAGGCAAGGATTTATCCCAATATCCCGCCCCAGCCCTTGGTTTGAGCACTTGAGGCACTTTGCTCTTGCTCACCAGCGCCGTGGGCTCAGGAGAAGCACCAAGGAACAAGAGGACCAGGATGGCCCCGGAGCAGCTGGCCAATTCTCCTGAACCCTTTCAGACCCAACCTACCTTGGCATAGTCCTGGCCCAGGTAGTGGATGATGGCCAGGGAGTGCAGGATTTGGGTCGTTTCCCCCAGGTGCTGCAGGGGTCCCTGCTCCCGCAGCTCCAGCAGCGCGCTCAGCATCCGCGCTCCCCTCTCGCGCTGCGCCTCGGCTGCAGGGACAGAAACGCTCCTGAGGGTGCATTTGTGCAAGGGAATAGCTCCAAAACTGCCCAAGGGGCTCTTCTGGACAGCAAAGCATTTCTACTACAAATGTCAGCGTGGTCTGAGGGTGGGCAGGCCCTGGCACAGGTGCCCAGAGCAGCTGTGGCTGCTCCATCCCTGGAGGTGTCCAAGGCCAGGTTGGGCAGGGCTTGGAGAAACCTGGGATAGGGGAAGGTGTCCCTGCCATGGCAGGGGTGGGATTAGGTGAACTTCAAGGTCCTTCCCATCCAAACCAGTGTGGGTGTCTGTGATCCCAGCTTCATGCAATTCCATGTCCATGAACAGGACTCCTTCCATCCAGTCAGTGCTTGTGGGTGCCATGGGACAGAGAGAGAGGAACATCAAGCATTTCTCACAGCAGCTTGGGAGAATTTTTAGGGGCTAAAAAGATGTAATAACTTGTTGACTATAAACAATTTGCAGGTACTGTTTTTCTACTTTATTTTTCTGTCCCTCTCAAGGACAGTGTGTGAGAAAGATCTTTCTGTTAGTTAGCCAATAGAATAGAATCTATTGTCCCACTCTATAAAAACCTTGTGGTTCTTTTGAATAAATCCTTCTTTGCCTTTGCTACCATCCTGCCTCTCACCTGTTCCTGCCCTGACCACAGTGCACAAGTGACAAGTGCTTGTGTTGTGCCTTCAGGCAGGATGTGGAGCCACAACAGCTGAGGAAAAGAACTGTTTTTCTACTCCTGTCACACCAAAGATGGTCTTCTGTAGCTCTGCCTTAGTGCTCTTCCTACTCTGGGAACTCCTGATGGAGGAGGTGCCAGGATAATGGGATTTTCAGAAATGTTTCTCTTAAAATCACAGAACCCCAGACTGCTTTGGTTTGGAAGGGATCTTAAAGACATCTCATTCCAATCCGTGGCCATGGGCAGAACACCTTCCACTAGACCAGGTTGCTCCAAACCCTGTCCAACCTGACCTTGAACATTTCAGGGAGAGAAATTTTTATTGCCTTTCCTGAATCAGCACAGATGGTAGAAAGGAGCCAAGAACCAGAGTCTGGTCTGGTTTCAGGGAAGCCTGAGGTTGTCCCAGGGGCACACTGATGCTTTCTGCACCTTCATGTGCCAGTGAGAGACTCCCCAGCCTTTCTCCCAAGAGTGCTCTCCTGATTAATACACCCAATTATCTGTACAGGCTATTCCATCATGAACTGCTGCTCCCACACCTAAGTGAGCTGAGCTGTCACATCCATTATTAAAGGGAGACTGAGGAGCTGCAGAGAAATGAGAATGTTTGAGTATCAAATTCCACCCGGGGAGGTTTACTTGCAATATTAGGAAGAATTTTTTTTCATGGAAGGGCAGGTAAAGCATTGGAACCATGCCTAGGGAGATGGTGGAGTCCCCATGCCTGGAAGTGTTCAGGAAGCAAATGGACATGGCATTTGGGATGTGGGTTAGTGGGGAACAGGACAGTGCTGGAGGATTGGCTGGACTTGATGATTTTAAAGTGATGATTCCACGGGTCCACGAATCAAATTTTGCTTTGCTCCAGTCAGCGCCAAGGGAGCCGTGAAACAGAGAATGCAAAGCTTGGATTCCATGGAACACACTTATTCCTCAAGAACTGGCATTGCCATTCAACCCAGCCTCTGGAATACCACGATCTGTAGGGTGCAGGGACTCTTTAACCCCCATTTCCCAAAGGTTTAGGAGCAATATCAGCTCTTACTGGTGCCTTCCTCGGTGCCTTCCTCCTCCTCGGAGAAGGGCGACGCCTCTGCCTGCGCCTGCAGCGCTCGCTGGTGCCCGTGCAGGGAGCTCAGCAGCCAGGCATGCCACAGGCTGCTCACCTGGCAGGAAACACGGCAATTATTGCACTCCTGTGGATCCCTGGCATTCCCTTGCTCTCCAAACAATGCCCCTGCACGGCCCGTGCCCTGCGGGTCACTGAGCTGCATGTCCCCAGAGGGATCGTCCTGCTCCGCTCCCACACGGCCCAGCTGGGATCCTGTCACACACATCTCTTGTGGAAAATCCTTTCCTTGGGATTTGTCCTCCTGAGAAGCTGAGAGGCCTCAGGAACAAAATGTAAACATTGGTTATCTGCTGCTGTGGAATGCAACAGGTACATCTGGGATTGGTCTCATGTGGTTGTTTCTAATTAATGGCCAATCACAGTCAGCTGGCTCAGACAGAGAGTCCGAGCCACAAACCTTTGTTATCATTCTTTCTTTTTCTATTCTTAGCCAGCCTTCTGATGAAATCCTTTCTTCTATTCTTTTAGCATAGTTTTAATATAATATATATCATAAAGTAATAAATCAGCCTTCTGAAACATGGAGTGAGATCCTCATCTCTTCCCCCATCCTCAGGCCTCTGTGAGCACCATCACAGGATCCCTCCCTTCTCCAGCTGATTTTCACCCAACCTCAACAAATCTAAACAAAATCTTCACCAAAAGCTCATGGAGTTGAAATTTAGGACAGGAATTTGCAGCTCCCAGCACCTTATTTCCATAAAAATTGACTTAAACAAATAAAAGTTCATTTTTTTCAGTTATTAAATCAATTAGATAATTATTACTTTCCTTGCTTGATCAATCCATTCGGAAAATCTTTTATCGGCGTGGAATTGACAGGAATTTTACAGGAAATTTAGTAGCAAAGCTGTTTTTTAACAAGGTTTGGCTGCCCAAACTGAAGAATTTTGAACTGATTATATGAATAATATCTCATCGTTTTAACTCAGATAATTATTTATTTTATTGTTATTTATATATTATTTATATATTATTATAGAATATATATTATTATTTATATTCATATTATGAATATTATTATCTACATAATAATATTATATCTATATTAATATAATATATTGATATTAATTATATATTATATTATATTATATTATATTATATTATGTAATATTATAATATTATAATATTATAATAATATAATATAATATAATATAATATAATATAATATAATATAATATAATATAATATAATATAATATAATATAATATAATATAATATAATATTATATTATATTATATTATATTATATTATATTATATTATATTATATTAATTATTATTATTATTGGTTTTTATTTTTATTTCTGTTTTTCATTAACTCAGATAATTATTTAGTTTCTGGGACTGATTCTAAAAGGCAACACTGACACTTGATATGGTCATCATCCCATTGAAAGGAAATGGAAAAAAACTTTGGAAAGAGCATCAAAAAAAGCCTAGAAAAACCCAGAGGATGATTTTTGCTTCAACCAACCTCAGTATAGAGTGAGTTTGCTGCATCCATTTTATTCTGGTGGAAGAAAATATTGGCCATGTGGAAATATCCTCCAGAGACCTCAATAGAATTTAGTCCAAACTCAGCAGTTGCCAGGTAAACCTGAAATAAATATTAAATAAATAAATATAAGCCCCAGAAGGTTCATGTTCATGTCAAACCTGGTTAGTTTTTCATTGTGGATTAATATTGCAAATGCTGGGGGGTTTTTAATGTGTAAATTATACCTGACAGTGATTGGAAAATGTGACATTTAAAAGCTGTTTTTTGGGGGTTATGTACAGGAATGAGGTGCTAAAATCTCTGTTTGGGGGTTATCCATAGAAATGAGGTATTAAGCTGTATTTTGGGGGTTTTGTAAAGGAATAAGGTATAAACCTCTATTTTGTGGTAATTCATGGGAATATGAGGTACTAAAGAATTGTATTTTGGGGGTTATCCATAGGCATATACCCAGTTCACAGAGTTTATCCCTAGGAACATAGAAAAAGCTGTATTTTGGGGGTTTTGTAAAGGAATAAGATATAAATCTCTATTTTGTGGTAATTCATGGGAATATGAGGTACTAAAGAATTGTATTTTGCGGGTTATCCATACATCCATAGGAATATACCCAGTTCACAGAGTTTATCCATAGGAACCTACTCAAAATCTGTATTGTGGGGTTATGTAAAGGAATAAGGTAAAAAAACTCTGTATTTTGTGGTAATTCATGGGAATGAGGTACTAAAGAATTGCATTTTGGGGGTTATCCATAGGAATACATCGAGTTCACAGAGTTTATCCATAGGAACCTACTCAAAATCTGTATTGTGGGGTTATGTAAAGGAATAAGGTAAAAAAACTCTGTATTTTGTGGTAATTCATGGGAATGAGGTACTAAAGAATTGCATTTTGGGGGTTATCCATAGGAATACATCGAGTTCACAGAGTTTATCCATAGGAACCTACTCAAAATCTGTATTGTGGGGTTATGTAAAGGAATAAGGTAAAAAAACTCTGTATTTTGTGGTAATTCATGGGAATGAGGTACTAAAGAATTGCATTTTGGGGGTTATCCATAGGAATACATCGAGTTCACAGAGTTTATCCATAGGAACCTACTCAAAATCTGTATTGTGGGGTTATGTAAAGGAATAAGGTAAAAAAACTCTGTATTTTGTGGTAATTCATGGGAATGAGGTACTAAAGAATTGCATTTTGGGGGTTATCCATAGGAATACATCGAGTTCACAGAGTTTATCCATAGGAACCTACTCAAAATCTGTATTGTGGGGTTATGTAAAGGAATAAGGTAAAAAAACTCTGTATTTTGTGGTAATTCATGGGAATGAGGTACTAAAGAATTGCATTTTGGGGGTTATCCATAGGAATACATCGAGTTCACAGAGTTTATCCATAGGAACCTACTCAAAATCTGTATTTTGGGGCTTGATCCATGGGAATGCAACACCCTAAACCCTCCCTGGCTGGGGCAGAGGCACCTCTTGGTTCATTCTCTGAAGTCCAGGGCAGGTTTCCCACCTGTCCCCCTGTCCCTGTGCCCCCTGTCCATCTGTCCCCCCTCTCCCAGCCCCCAGGCAGTCCTGCTCTCCCCCAGAGGAGCAGTGGGAAGGCAGAGCAGCATTCCAGCTATTCTGAGCTCCTGGGTGACTCTCAGCAGATCCCAGACATGCAGCCAAGGTCCAGGCAGGTCCTGAACTTGCTGAGAGCTAAAAACTTCTTACCTGGTGCCCTTGCAGGCACTACATTTAGGGAATTAAAAAAAGAAAGAAAAAAAAAAAAAAAAAAAGGGAGGGGAGGAGGATTTTGGAAGTCTCCAAAGAGTCTTAGGAGATTCCTTTGTGGGATTCTCAAATGCCCAAAGGGTTTTTAGACCAAGCAGAGACATGGTTGTGTGTTATAATAGAAAGGGTCTGACTCTTCTCCCTTTATGTCATCATTTACACCCACACAAAGCCACTATCAAATTCCACAGGAGTGGGGATACATCACTCAGCACTGGATCACTGGATAAATTTAGTCCACATGGGACAGAAATAGGAGGTGGAGAAGTTCATCTGGCTTTGGAGGATCAAATGACAGGCAAAGCATCCACAGGAACACAGGTGGCAATGACCAATTCCAAACAGTTTTGGTGGAATTTGAGAAAATGTCATTGAATCAATACTGAAATAGAGAAATAAGGCATTAATTAAATAATGGGTGACAGAGCTGGGAAATTATTGAGGGAAATAACAGCCAAAATTTAAAATATCTGTGGAATAAAGGCAGCTCCATCAGCTTGGGGCAGGAATGTCTGGGCATCTCTGCACTGAAATGAAGCTGATGGAGAAATTTATAGGGAGAAGCCATAGAGACAAGGAATGTGAGGAACATATGAGGAGTGTCTGAGGGGGCTCAGCCGGGAGCAAAGGAGGCTCAGGGGGGCCCTTATGGCTCTGCACAGCTCCTGACAGGAGGGGACAGCTGAGGGGTCAGGCTCTGCTCCCAGGGAACAGGGACAGGAGGAGAGGGAACGGGATCAGAATGAGCCAGGGGAGATTCAGACTGGATATTGGGAAAAATCCTTCATGGGAAGGGTGTTCAAGGATTGGAACAGGCTGCACAGGGCAGTGGTGGAATCACCATCCCTGGAGGTGCTCAAAAAATGAGACATGGGTTTGTGGTGGAGCTGGCACTGCTGGGAAATGATCAGAACTTGATGATCATGGAGGGCTTTTCCAGCCCTGGTGATTCCATGATTCTCTGTCACTTCACAGCAAACTGGCAAAACACATCTTCAGCTCCACAGGTGTCTCAGATCTATCCAGTGTTGGTGTCTGTGGTGTGAACCCTCTCACAATCCCAAATCTGCCTGTTGCCATTTCCACACTGATGTGGGAGGAGAGAGGGAATTAAAATGGAAGGAATTAAAATGGAATAATGCTTGCTCCTGTGTTCCAAGGGACTTACATCATTGGCCAGGTGATACAGAGCCTGGTCCATGTTTCCTTCAGCAATAGAGAAAAGCCCCAGCCCTTGGTGTAGCTTAGACTGGAGAGCAGCACTGCAGTCTGGGCTTTGGAGCATGATCCACTGGGCTTGGGAGAGGTATTTGGCTGCCTGTCGGGGACGGCCAGCACCTGGAATGACATGGAGGGATAATCAGGGGAATAAGGAAGGTAAAGGAGCATTTTTTCATCTGGAGAATGCTACTGGCTGTCCTGGGGTAGCTTGATATGGAGATGCATTTTGGGGATTCCCCACTTCTTTCCCAAGTGCTTCTGAGTTACCCTGGTAACTCATTTACAGACAGGTGAATGTGTAGAGAGCTCCAAAAGGAGCCAGAAAACACAGAATTCCAGACTGATTTGGATTGAAGGGGACCTTCAGGGTCATCTAGTACCACCCCCTACCATGGGCAGGGATACCTTCCTCTATCCCAGGTTGCTCCAAGCCCCATCCAACCTGGCCTTGGACACTTCCAGGGATGAGGCAGCCACAGCTTCTCTGGAGAAACTGTGCCAGGGCCTCTTCACTCTCACAGGGAAGGATTTCTTCCCAATATCCCATCCCAATGTCTGCCCTCTTGTCCTGGCACTCCATCCCTTGTCCCAATTCCCTCTCCAACTCTCTTGGAGCCGCTTTAGGCACTGGAAGGGGCTCTGAGGTTTCCCTGGAGCCTTCTCCAGGTGTGCACCCCCAGCTCTCCGAGCCTGGCTCCATGTCAGAGGCTACACTGCTCACAATCCCTCTGGAACACGTGTCCTGAACAGGTTCACTGCAGGCAGGCACTGCTGTCTCTCACTCTATCACACTGGAATTACTCACTGGGTTTTTTCTCCCTGCTCTCACCACAGCCCTGAGTCAGCCCCGCTGTGCCAGCAGAGCATTGTGTGAGCTCCTGGAATGGCAGTGATTTACAGGCAGAGCAGCTCCCATGCCCTTATTTGCCACGTTTTCCAAAGCAAACAATGAGAAAAAGCCCTGCTCAGGCAGAGCAAGATTTGAGAATGAACCGGGAGTTCTTTGGGCGCAATGGCCTCTGAAATGTTTGCTGAGATAAGAGCACAACTAAGCACCCTGTGGAATTTAACGCTTTGTGGAGTCATCTGAGGCTGTGGAGGTAAATAATAGAATTTCATACAGCTTCTCCTGTGGGAATTGGTGGAGAGGGAGAAAACATTTCATTTGATTTCATCGATTTCCTGAGTGCTGAGTACGGGAAAGGGGTGTGAGGGGTGTGTGTGTGTGTGTGACAGCTCACGTCTCTGCAATGCCCTTGAGGCACAGCAGGGCCCACAAGTGCTCCTGCCCAGATAAATGGCAAAAGGAAAGCAGAAACCTGAGCCGGGAGGCCTTGTCCTTGCCAGCATTCCCGTGTTGACAATGCTCACCCGTGCAGGCCTCAGCCAGGAGCAGATAGATGGGCAGGAGGCGCAGGGAGGCCGGGCCCAGCAGGCGGGAGCTGGAGCGCAGGGCCTGCAGGGCCGCAGGGATGGCTTCCAGGGGCTGCCCTGCCCACACAAAGCACTGTGCCCTGCTCATGGCCACGGCAACCAGGGACTCCTGAGGGGAAAAACGGGGAGAAAGAAATCACAGAATCCTGTAAGAGCCGAAATGAGGGGTGAAGGGACTCCAGGGGCTGTGCTCAGTGCCACCGTAATCAGGGACTCCTGAGGGGAAAAACAGGGAAAAGAAATGACAGAATCCTGTAAGAGACTAAATGAGGGATGTGGGACTCCAGGGGTTGTGCTCAGCGCCACCACAATCAGGGACTCCTGCAGGGAAACACAGCAGGGCCACGGTGAGAAAAAACAGGGAAAAGAAATCACAGAACCCTGTAAGAACTGAAATGAGAGGTGCAGGACTCCAGGTGGCTCTCCAAAATGCAGTTACAGCAGTCCAGGGTTGTGGGTGACAGAGCCTGTGCCTACAGCTGTCAGCTCCAGCTGCCGGCCTGGAGACCCGCATCCCTCATTTAGGCTCTTACTGATGGTGCCCCACGTTGAGCACCACTGAAAGAGCCTAAATGAGAGATGTGAGACTCCAGGCAGCTCTCCAAAATGCAGTTACAGCAGTCCAGGGTTCTGGGTGACAGAGGCTGTGCCTACAGCTGTCAGCTCCAGCTGCAGGCGGGTCTGGAGACCCACGTCCCTCATTCAGGTTCTTATTAATCTCTCTTACTATTGGCACCCCACGTTGGGCGCCACTGTAAGAGCCTAAATGAGGGATATGGGACTCCAGGCAGCTCTCCAAAATGCAGTTTATTGTATATCCAAGAGTTACAGCAGCCCAGGGTCATGGATGACAGATCTGTGCCCACAGCTGTCAGCTCCAGCTGCAGACAGGCCTGGAGACCCCTTGGTTTTGGTCACAATGCATTATATACTTTTCTTTTGGTTACAATGCATTATACACTTTTCTTTGCTGAGCATCTTAATAGAGTAGAACCAATCTGTACCTTAACTTTTATCTATAGCCCATCATAACTACTATAATTACCATATTCATGTTACTGTTCTCCAATCACTAAAAGTTAGTACATTGCAGTTTAAGCTAGAAGTTGTTATTCCGTTTTCTTGCAGTGGAAAATTCTGAGACCTTTTTTCTACTTGCAACTTTGCTGACTTGTTTGCCTGTGCTGTCTTCCTGCTTGGTAAAACCATCTTTTTGTTTGAGGTGGGTTTATCCTTTGCTCTAAGTCATAAAAACCCTTTCTAACTAACACACTCTTTGCCTCCTTGGTTATCCAGTAAGACTGGCTCAGCAATTCTTTTTTCTATATCAAAACTTGCTTCCATCTCTATTCCTTCATCAGACTCTACAATCCTTCTGCTAAGGACACATATCTGTGAGACTTTCTTGTCAAATTTTCATCCTTCCCAACAGAACCCCACAATGGTTTGGGTTGGAGAGACCCTAAAGCCCATCTCATCACATCCCCTGCCATGGGACACTTTCCACTAGACCAGGTGTGTCACAGACATATTTTCTGAAAAATCCTTTTGCCAGCATCTTTTCTCCTGAGAAGATGAAAAGCTTCAGCTTCTCCATATTTTGCAGCTATGGAATGTGATTTGGAGAATTGTTTACCCAGCATGTGAAATTGGTTTTACTTGATGACCAATGACAGCCACCTATGTCATGGCTGCACAAGATTTTATCATCATTCCTTTCTAAGCCTTCTGATGAAATCTTTTCTTCTATTCTTTTAGCAGAGCTTTAATATACCATTTTCTTTTAATATAATATATATCTTAAAATAATAAATCAGCCTTCTGAAACATGGAGTCAAGCTTCTTATCTCTTCCCTCGTGCTGGGACCCCTGCAAACACCCCCACATCGTGGTTACAGATGCACAGGCTCTTTTTAAAATTGGGTTTTCAAATTAAAAAGCAGCAATTGTAATGTAGTTTGTGGCTGTAATTAATAGACAGACATTAAAGCTGTCATATTAGAAGGTATTAGAGTCTGGCTCCATTCCTGCTCTGAGCAGGAACAGCTTTGGTCATGTGGTGTCTTCCTGGATGAAGAATCCTTTACGCCTCCTGACAAGGTCTCACAAGGCTGCAGCAATAAAAGCTGTGAAGCACAGAAAATGATCATCACAAGACCAGAAAGGAGATTAGAGCCAGGGGCCTCTGGTGTGACTCAGAGCCAGCCAAGCCCCGTGCTGCCAGCCTGGCACAGCTCCAGCTGCTGGAGAGAGCTCCTCACAGGGAACTGCAGCTTCATCCCACCCTCTCCTGGCTGCTCCCAGACTGGGATTTGGTGTGCAGAGCCTGAAAACTAGTGAAAATCAGAATGTGTTACACTTAGTAAATCCATCCCCAGCTGGGGATGCTGTAGTGTTTGGGTTTGTCAGAATCCAAAACTTATCCTGTACTTATCCATGGGAGTGAGGAGAGAGCTCCTCACAGGGAACTGCAGCTTCATCCCACCCTCTCATGGCTCTCTTGGACTGGGATTTGGTGTGCAGAGTTTGAAAACTGGTCAGAATCAGAATGTGTTACACTCAGCAAATCCATCCCCAGCTGGGGATGCTGCAGTGTTTGGGTTTGTCAGAATCCAAAATTTATCCTGTACTTATCCATATATCCATGGCACAGTTCCAGCTACTGGAGACATGGCCAGGAAACAAGGAGAGAGCTCCTCACAGGGAACTGCAGCTTCATCCCACCCTCTCCTGGCTGCTCCTGCACTGGGATTTGGTGTGCAGAGTCTGAAAACTGGTCAAAATCAGAATATATTGCCCTTCCTGGCTCTCCTGCACTGGGATTTGGTGTGCAGAGCCTGAAAATTAGTGAAAATCAGAATGTGTTACACTTAGTAAATCCATCCCCAGCTGGGGATGCTGTAGTGTTTGGGTTTGTCAGAATCTAAAACTTATCCAGTACTTATCCATATATCCATGGGAGTAAGGAGAGAGCTCCTCACAGGGAACTGCAGCTTCATCCCACCCTCTCCTGGCTGCTCCCAGACTGGGATTTGGTGTGCAGAGCCTGAAAACTGGTCAGAATCAGAATGTATTGTTCCTGGCTGCTCCTGCACTGGGATTTGGTGTGCAGAGTTTGAAAACTGGTGAAAATCAGAATGTGTTACACTTAGCAAATCCATCCTCAGCTGGGGATGCTGCAGTGTTTGGGTTTGTCAGAATCCAAAACTTATCCTGTACTTATCCATATATCCATGGCACAGTTCCAGCTACTGGAGACATGGCCAGGAAACAAGGAGAGAGCTCCTCACAGGGAACTGCAGCTTCATCCCACCCTTTCCTGGCTGCTCCTGCACTGGGATTTGGTGTGCAGAGTCTGAAAACTGGTCAAAATCAGAATATATTGCCCTTCCTGGCTCTCCTGCACTGGGATTTGGTGTGCAGAGTTTGAAAAGTGGTCAAAATCAGAATGTATTACACTCAACAAATCCATCCCCAGCCAGGGTTGGTGGTGCAGCAGCTCCTGCAGTGTTTGGGTTTGTCAGAATCCATAACTTATCCTGTATTACTCATACCTAGCTGCTCCCTGCCTTTTGCTGCTCCTACCACTCCACACCATTTTCCTCTCCAAGGTTAGCAGCAGCTGATGCAATCCCCAGCTCCACAAACAGATCTCCATCCCAATTCCTGCTCCCTGCCAGGAGCTGTGCATTCTGTGCCCTTACAGGGGTGCCAAGGAAAAAGCACAAGGATCCTTGTAGGATGATAGAATTCCAGAAAGGTTTGGGTTGGGACAGGCCTTAAAGCTCATCTTTTCCACCCCCTACCATGGGAAGGGACAATTCCATAGACCAGGTTGCTCAGAGCCCATCCAGGCACTACTGACACTTCTCCATCAGCTTTTCCCAGCGGTGCTGCAGCAGGAAAGCTGTCTGGGAATCAGTGGTGCTGCTGGAGAGCACAGAACTGCTGGTTCTAGCCTGGTTTTCTCAGTGAGACCCTGAGGAAACACAAGTTCACCCCTTCATCACCCTCTGCCTCCAGCTGGGGCTGAGCTGGGCAGTCTCAGGGCTCCTGGAGGCCAGGCTTGGGCATTCTGCTGAGCTTGAACTGCCTGCAGAGAGGCAGAGTTGTGCCATGGGTGAAGGAGGAACTCCAGGATAGCCTGGGAGAGTTTCCTGGAGATCCTGGCTGAGGTCAAGAGACACCTTTGGGATGAATGAGATCACCAAAGAGCACAGCCCAGAGCAACAGCCCCTGGTGCAGTGAGGAGAGCCAAGAGCCAGAAAACACAGCACCCACTCCTGAGCTACCAGAACATGGAAAGGGCAAAGAGAGGTTTTCCAGAGATGTTCTGGCATCCCTGGAAGTGTCCAAGGGTGGGTTGAACAGGGCTTGGAGCACCCTGGGATAGTGGAAGTGTCCCTGCCCTTGGCAAGGGGCGGAATAAAATGGACTTTAAGGTCTCTCCCATGCCAAACCAGTTTGGGATTCTGAGTGTGTCTAGGGAGCAGGTGGTGCCCAGGAGAAAGCCAGCACAAGCTTGGGACAGCAGCAGCAGGAAAAGCTGGTTATTTCTCAGGCTGCTTTTTCTGTCTGTGCCAGTCTGGTGCAAGCAGCGCAAACCCCAATGCGTGGGCACGGCCCAGATTGGCATCTGGGAGGTGCTGGAGATTGGGATCTTTCTTTTTTTACTCCTTGTCAATGCTATCTTTGCTGCTTCCCATGGCCTGAAACATCTGCAGCGAGGACAAAGCTGGGGGTTGGACCCTGGCACGGCTTCCAGGAGGAGAAGGAGGAGCAGGAGGAGCCCTGGAGCAGTGAATATTTCTACCCACAGCTCCAGGCCTTGGAGCAAGGCTCCCTTTGGCCCTGAAGAGCCCTGGGGGCATAGTTCCCTTTGGCCCTGCCCTGGTTTCCCCCCACCTGGGCTCTCTCCATGGGTGTTGCAATTTGAGGTTTCTCTGAAGATGCCCCCACACAGTTTTTGGGGTTTGAGGGGGCTGAGGACCCCAGCTCTGCTCCAAGTGGGAGCAGAGGGTGGGAACACACTCAGGGCTCAGTGCCACACCCTTTATTCACTCCCAGGCACCAAAATCTACGGTGTGTCTGGAGAAATGGCACCAAAATCTACGGTGTGCCTGAAGAAATGAGGATTTCAGGGAGAGGGAAGGCTCCAGTGAGCTGGAGGAGAGCAGGGCTGGGTCTTTTCCCATGCCCAGGAGCTGTGGGGAGCTGACATCACACAGGCAGGTGAGGCTCATCTCCAAACAGAAACCTGGAGCTCTGCTGGTTTGGAGGTGCTGTCTGCAGGCACCCCCCTGGCTATGTTGACAGAAGCAGATTTCTATCAACAAAGCTTTGGAGCACAGACAAGGAATGAAACTCATAAAAGCTCCTGGCTCCCTGCTCCTTGGACCACAGGGCATTTGGATGTGCCCAGCTTTCCCTGGGTCCTGACTGAGGCTGCAGCTCTGTGTTTGCTAAACAAACACGGGCCAGGAGTGGGTGAAGTGCAGCAGAAATGTTCAAAAAGCAGCAAAACCAAGGCAGGCTTTGGGCAGAAGGTTTTTTCGCTGGTTATCATGAGTCTGCAGAGCTTCTCCTTCGACTCCAAAGGTCTTTTTTGCATAAAATTCCAGACTGGTTTGGGTTGAAGGAAGCCTAAGGCTCATCTTGCAATGGCAGGGACATTTTCCATTATCCCAGGGTGCTCCAAGCCCTGTCCAAGTTGGCCTGGGACACTTCCAGGTATCCAGGAGAAGCCACAAATTCTCTGTGCAACCATTCCAGGGCCTCCCCACCCTCACAGGGAAAAAGTTTTTAAGCACTTTTGTTGGATCTGGAATAGGAATGTGATGCACTAAATCACATCCCCAACACCTCTGAGCCAGCCCAGACCCAACTTGGCTGCTCCAAATCCTGCTGGACACAAAGGAACTTCTCCCTCTTGCAGGTAACTGAGGGATTTCCACCATCTCCAAATCCTGCTGGACAAAAAAGGAACTTTTCCCTCAGGGATTTCCACTGTCTCCTCTATTTGGAGAGAAGGAAAGCAAAGTGTTCCAGCACAGACCAGTCTCAAAACTGACTTCATTTAAACAGGCTGGAGACAAAGGTCAAAGAACAGATGATGTTAAGGGTTGTTAAGGAGCTTATAAATATCTCCACTTCAAAATAACCCCAGAGTCTTCTCTCCCTGCCTTGCCCATTCCCAGCCCCACACTGCTGTTTGCTCACCCAGTGTGAACCCCAATCAAGAGTGACTTTCTCTCCACCAGCCTTCCTGCTGTCTTTCCCCTCACCTAATTAAACCAGCAGATTAACTTCCAGCTAATGAAGGAGCACTTCCCTCAGCTGGCAGCCACGTGGCCTGCTGGAATGTATGGGGATAATTTTAGTTGCAATAAAGTCAGTGATGTAATCAGTGTCAACACCAGTGTTCAATAGCAGGGGAGTTTCTTGGAACAGCTTCAAGCTCTGCTGGATGCAGGATCCTGCCACACCCCCATGACACCCATTTTAACCTTCCTTGCAGGTTTTATAAAGAACAAACTTCAACAGAACCTGGAGTTCAGGAAGTTTTGCTTTTTCCCTTTGGGACACGCTGGCCTGACACACCTTCTGTGGACTTTGCTCAACAGTCTCACCTGGAATTTTCAGCCAGACAGGAGTATGCAAACCAGCCCATGATGTCATTGCCCAGTTCCTGTAAAACCAAAAGGAATCTGATGCCTGAAGCCTGTCACAAGCTCTCACCAAACAGGACTTTTGCCTTTGGACTTCACCTTTCTGGAAGCTCCCAGGAAAGGTGACAGCAATGAGCTGGTCCCCAGAGCTGGGCCAAAAACACATTAGAAATAATAACTCATGTAAAAAAATTCATGAAATAATAATTCATGTAAAATTCGTGAAATAATAATTCATGTAAGATTCATGAAATAATAATTCAAGTAAAAATTAATGAAATAATAATTCATGTAAAATTCGTGAAATAATAATTCAAGTAAAAAATTAATGAAATAATAATTCATGTAAAATTCGTGAAATCATAATTCATGAAAAATTCGTGAAATAATAATTCATGTAAAATTCATGAAAAAATAATTCATGAAAAATTCGTGAAATAATAATTCATGTAAAATTTGTAAAATAGTTAATGTAAAAATTCATGAAATAATAATTCATGTAAAATTCGTGAAATAATTCATGCAAAATTTGTGAAATAACAATTAATGTAAAAATTCGTGAAATACTAATTCATGTAAAATTCGTGAAATAATAATTCATGCAAAAAAAATCATGAAATAATAATTCATATAAAATTCAAAAGATTAGGGATGTTCTCCTCAGTGGCACCACTGGATTGTCCCAAATCCACTTTGTGCTGCCCTATTATCCTGTGCTTGGGAGTTTTCTTATAGAGGGAAAATTTATTTCCACAGGGAGGATTTTCAGGAGCAGATGCTCCTGGGTGGGTTATTTAACAACAGCGTGGAACAGCAGCTCCTGCACTCCATAAACACAAACAGAAGGAGATGAAAACCACTGGGGCTGGAAAGGAGCTGCACATCTGCAGCTCCCTGAGGCCTGGAGGAGAAAAAAGGCTGCATTTAGTGGGAAAGGGTGTTCTAAGCTGGTTAGGAAAACAAAGGGAGGGGATTTGGCTTCTTTACTCTAGAAAAGGGGAGACCCTCCCATCAAACAGCCTGGAGGAAGAAATCTCAGCTGGATCTCAGAATAAGGGGTGATGGAGCAACCCCTGGCAAGGTGGGAAATCCAGGATTGCTGCTGCCCCAGGAAGATCAGGACATGAAATAAACACTGTGGAAAAGGCTGGAGGCTCAGGAATTGTTGTGTTTGTAGGGATTCCTCCTTTGTGGCAGGGAGGAATGATGGATCTGACTCCATGTTCTCAGAAGGCATATTATATTATATTACATTATATTATAGAATGATATACTAACTATACTAAAGAATACAGAAAGGATACAGACAGAAGCTTAAAAAGATAATAATGAAAACTCGTGATTCTTTCCAGAGTCCCAACACAGCTTGGACCTGATTGACCAAAGAGTGAAAACAACTCACAGCAGAATCCAATGGAACAATCACCTGTGGGTGAACAATCTCCAAACACATTCCAAAGCAGCAAAACACAGGAGAAGCAAATGAGATAAGAATTGTTTTCATTTTTCTCTGAGGCTTCCCAGGAGAAAAACCCTGGGGGAAGGGATTTTTCCAGAGAATGTGAATACCACGGCGAATGACAGAGAGGATGCTCCCACTCCCCTTATTTTCGAGGTTTTGTTTAAAAAAACAACCCCCAAACCTCTGCAACCAAGGCCCAAATCAACCAAGGAGGTGCCATCCTCATCCAGAGGGAGGAATTCTAAAAGATCCTGTGAAGGCAAAAGTCTTGCTTGGTTTTAGGCAAGAAACTCCTTTCTGGGCAAAAGTCTTGCTTGGTTTTAGGCAAGAAACTCCTTTCTGGGCAAAAGTCTTGCTTGGTTTTAGGCAAGAAACTCCTTTCTGGGCAAAAGTCTTGCTTGGTTTTAGGCAAGAAACTCCTTTCTGGGCAAAAGTCTTGCTTGGTTTTAGGCAAGAAACTCCTTTCTGTTTTACAGGGATTGGGCAGTGACAGCCCAAGGCTGCTTTGGACACTCCAGGGTGGCTGAAAATTCCAGGTGAGCCCATGAAAATTCCATGGTGTGTCCCACTGTGGACAGCCAGGGTGGGGAGAGGAGCTGGGATTCCATCCCTGGGAGCACTTTGGAGCTGTGCTGGTTCCTCCTGCACCCACCTGCTTCCTCAGCAGTTCCTCCTTGCCTTCTTTTCTGTCCTTTGCAGAATGGAAACAGCGCTGGGGCTTGAGCACTGGGCTGAGCAGGTGGCAGATTTTGCTGTGGACGCTGTTCCAGTCAGTTTTCTGGTGGGAGACATCACTGGCAAAAGGAGGGGAGAAAGACACTGGTATTTGCTGGCATTTTATCTAAAGTGAGATTATTCCCTGCTGTCTTCCAGGATTTCTCCACTCAGAGCCCCTGAGCTGCCTGCAGGGTACCCAAAACATGATATTCCCAAATTTCTCAATTTCACAGCTCCCTCCTGCCCCATCCACACAGCTCCCTGTGCTAAAATCCCAATAATGATAATCCCAATTTCACAGCTCCCTCCTGCCCCATACCCACAGCCCCCTGTGCTAAAATCCCAATGATGATATTCCCAAATTTCTCCATTTCACAGCTCCCTCCTGCCCCATACCCACAGCTCCCTGTGCTAAAATCCCAATGATGATATTCCCAAATTTCTCAATTTCACAGCTCCCTCCTGCCCCATCCCCACAGCTCTCTGTGCTAAAATCCCAATGATGATATTCCCAAATTTCTCCATTTCACAGCTCCCTCCTGCCCCATCCCCACAGTTCCCTGTGCTAAAATCCCAATGATGATATTCTCAAATTTCTCAATTTCACAGCTCCCTCCTGCCCCATCCCCACAGTTTTCTGTGCTAAAATCCTTATTTAAATCACTCCCTGAACTCCTGATCCAGCTCAGTTTGAACAAATCCAACACTGGAAAATCAAACCAAGCCACCCTTGTGGGAACTGCCTGAGCTCCAGGCTCTCTCCAGGCTCCATCCTGGCTCTGTGGAGGATGCTGAGCCCATCCCTGCCTCCTGAGCCTTGCCCCACAGCTCATCCCTGTGTCTGTGTGTCCCAGGGACAATCCCTGCCTCTTCCTTGTGTCCCACACCACACTCCAGGCTTTATCCCTGCTTCTCTCTCCTGTTCCTGCCTCCTACATTTCATCCTGAGCCTTGTCCACGTGTCCCAAGCCTCCTCCTGTGGCTGTTCCTGCTTCCTGGGCCTCACCCTTGGTTTATTAAAAATGTGGATATTGATCTAGATTACTGATATCCAACTGAGAGGGACAAAAATTCTCTGACAGTTTAAAGTTAGGAGGTGCGTGTTTATTGTGGGATGGCTCCCAAACACACACCCCAATTTACAGGTGGTTACAGAGTCCTTTTATCTATACAGGTATTGAATACCCAAAATACATATTCATGACTTTGGTACATCCCATTCCCCATATGGATATTGATCTGGTACCAATATCCAAATATGACAGACAAAAACTCTCTAAGAGTTTAAAGTTAAAAAGTGTTTGTTTATTGCAGGATAATTCCCAAATACACACTGCAATTTACAGGTGATTACAGAGCCCTTTTATCCATACAAGTATTGAACACCCAAAATACATATTCATGACTTTTACATCCCATTCCCAATATGGATATTGATCTAGAACCGATATCCAAAAATTCTCTAACAGTTTAAAGTTAGAAAGGGAATGTTTATTGCAGGATAATTCCCAAATACACACTGCAATTTACAGGTGATTACAGAGTCCTTTTATCCATACAGGTATTCATTTAAAGGTGATTACAAAGTTCTTTTATCTGTACAAATACTGAATACCCAAAATACAAATGCATATTCATAACTTTGGTACATCCCATTCCTCACTTCGTTAAGTAATTAGTTCAAAAGCTATTAAGCATGGTAATTAGTTCAAAAGCTAATTATGCATGAGTAGTTTGTTCCTTGAAATGGGTCGGTGGTCCCTTTCATGGGGAGGGGTCCCAAAATGAGGAAGTAAATGAAGTCATCCTCCTTCTGACCTTTCTACCTTTTCAATGCAAATATGACAAATGAAACCTTGGTAGAACTCCCATTCCTGTCCTCAATTGGTTTCAGAGCAGAGGAGGCCACAATTGTCTTATGTTCCTAAAAACAATTGTTCCTAAAAGCTATTTATCAGTTTCTATAATGAAGAATCATTATACACACAGCTAACCAAACATTATGTTGACAAGCAATCAATTATTAGTTAATTACTAACTCTTAACTTCATCAAGGCCTACCCATTTATTTTGATTAACTCCAATAAAGCTTATCTCTAACTAAAAACCTCAGCTCCTGTAAAATCTCTAAATTCCTTAGAGTTGATGCCTCACCCTGGCCCTTCTTCCCATGCCCTGCGCTTTGTGTCCTGAGCTTTTTGTGCCTCTCGTCCTGTCCTGAGTCTGTCCCTGCATTATCCTGAATGCCAATCCTCATCCCAAGCGTTCTGCTGTGCCTCGGGCTCTCCCTGGAGGAATCCCTGCCTCTTCCTTCCTGACCCTCATGCTGAATCTTCATCCCAACCTTGCTGCCTGTGCCTCAGCCCCACCCTGGAGCCAATCCCTGCCTCCTCCTTCCTGGCCCTCATGCTGAATCCTCATCCCAACCTTTCCAGGCTCTCCCCGGAGCCAATCCCTGCCTCCTCCTGCCCTGTCCCTGTCCCCCGGGCAGTCTCACCAGTAGTAGGTGAGGCGGCAGCCGGGGCAGCGCAGCGGCGCCCCTCGGGCCCCGCACAGTTCGCAGCGCGGCGGCTCCGCCATGCCGGCCCTGAACCCTCAGAGCGTCCTCGGTTGCCGGGGCGACACTTCCGGTGAGGCGGGACTCGTCACCTCCGTCCGACACCAATGGCCGTTCTGTTGTCAAGACAACACTTCCGGTGCCGAAAGGCGCCACACGTGATTTCCGGCGGGCCGGTCCCGGTCATGGCGGCGGCGGCGGTGAAGGAGCAGGAGAAGGACAAGGACGATGAGGAGGACAACGCCGTGGATACGGCGGAGACCGAGGAGCGGGTGCGCGCTTGGGCGGCGGCGCAGGCGGCGCGCGGGCGGCGCGTGGCGCTGGTGACGTCGGGCGGGACGCAGGTGCCGCTGGAGGCGCGCGCCGTGCGCTTCCTGGAGAACTTCAGCAGCGGGCGGCGCGGGGCGGCCTCGGCCGAGCGCCTGGTGCGGGCCGGCTACGGCGTCTGCTTCCTGCACCGCGCCCGCTCCGCCTTCCCCTGGGCCCGCGCCCTGCCGCCGCACGGGCCCGCGCTGCTCGACGCGCTCCGCCTCACCCCGGGGCCGCCGCCCGGCGTGGCCGCCGCTCCCGCCGCGCTGCCCGCGCTGCTGCCCGCGCTCCGCGAGTACCAGCGCGCCACCGAGGAGGGAGCGCTGCTCGCCATCGAGTTCACCGGGCTCGTGGAGTACCTGGCGCTGCTGCGCGCCGCCGCCAGAGCGCTGGCGCCGCTCGGTACGGGGGGAAGCGGGAATGAGGGACGGGGCGGGCAGCGGCCTGTGGGGCACACGGCGGGAGAGGATGGAGCAACCTGGGGCGTGAGGGGACAGGGTGGTCCTGTGTGAAGGATCGGGGTGAGAGGGGATGGAGCCCCCTGAGGCGTCTCAGTGTGAGAGTACAGGGTCGTCCTGGGTGAAAGTTTGGGATAAGAAGGGATGAGGCTGTCATGGAGGTCTCGATGTGAGGGAACAGGGTGATCCTGTGCCAAGGTTCGGGGTGAGGGAGGATGGAGCCCCCCGAGGTGTCCCTGGTGTGAGGGGTCAGGGTGGTCCTGGGTGAAGAAGGTCTCTGTACATAAAGAAAGTCTTCATAAAGAATTTGGGGTGAGAGGGGATGGAGCCCCCCAGCATGTCTTAGTTTGAGGGGACGGGGTGGTCCTGTGTGAAGGGTCGGTATGAGAGAGGATGGAGCCCCCTGGAAGTGTCTGAGTGTGAGGGGACAGGGTGATCCTGTGCCAAGGTTTGGGGTGAGAGGGGATGGAGCCCCCCGTGGGGGTTCCCACTGTGAGGGGACAGGGTGGTCCTGGGTGAAGGTTCCAAGTGAGGAAGGATGGAGCCCCCCAGGGATGTCTCAGTGTGAGGGGACGGGGTGGTCCTGTGTGAAGGGTCAGGGTGAGACGCCTGTGGGTGTCTCAGTGTGAGGGGACTGGCAGAGCAGGAACGAGGGGATGTTGTGGGGTCCCCATCATGGGGTAGATGACAGAACTCCCTCACGGTGGGCACAGGTATGAGGTGATCCCAGGACCTGTGGGACTCTGCTGTGAGGTGACAAGGAGGCCCCCTTGCTTGGAGAGCTCCTGCACCCCTCCATGAGGGTCTGGGCTCTCCTGCACCCCTCCATGAGGGTCTGGGCTGTCCCTGGAGGCTGCTGGGGCTTGGGAGGGGGGCACAGCACAGAGCCCAGCGTGGGGACAGCAGTGCTGCCCTGCTCGGGGTTGTGCTGGGGGATCCCCCTGGTGTCCCCTGTTGGGTGTGGGTGGTGGCAGCAGGGGACAGACAGCAGCTGTGTGTCCCTCCCACAGGTTCCAGTGCCATGTTCTACCTGGCAGCCGCCGTGTCGGATTTCTACATCCCGGTCTCTGAGATGCCAGAGCACAAGATCCAGTCCTCGGAGGGACCCCTGCAGGTGAGACCCCCTCAGCCGTGCCCTCCTTGCTGCCAGGGTCCTTCTCCTGAGAGCTGGCTGTGGATAACAGCTGTGTTGGCAGAGGGTGAGATCCCACAGGGACAGAACCCTCTGGAAATCCTGGGGTTGCATTGTTTTATCTTGCACTGAGGGGCCCACATAAGAGGGCAGGGCAGGATCAGCCCTGCTGTCCTTTGATCCAGGTTTATTTTTAGGCTGGGATGAAGGGCTGAGGGGTCCCATGGGTTATCTGCAGCGAGGTCAGTGCTGCTCTGTCTGATATGGAGCAGCTTCAACACGTCTGCACTTGTGGTGTGGCACATGGAGAGAGCCCCCTGAGGTGCCTCCTGCCTTTGTGGCTTTGTCCTCTAAAGCTGCCCCTGCTTCCATGGAGATGAGGAGAGGGTGGGTCTCAGGGAGCTGAAGTGCTCCAGGAATAGCTCCTGGAGTGCTTGAGTTGCTGCCTTTTGTCTGGAGAGGCTTTGGAGAAGGGTCTGGCGTGCTGGGGCTTGGGGGGAATGGTTTCAAACTGACAGAATGGATTTAGATGGGGTATTGGGCAGGAGTTCCTCCCTGGGAGGGTGGGCAGGCCCTGGCACAGCTGGGGCTGCCCCTGGATCCCTGGCAGTGCCCAAGGCCAGGCTGGACAGGGCTTGGAGCAGCCTGGGACAGTGGAAGGTGTCCCTGCCATGGCAGGGGTGGAATGGGATGGGATTTAAGGTCCCTCCCAACCCCAAACCTTTCCATGACTCTGGGATCCATCTTGCCTGTATGAATGACAGAAGAGCACTGCACTGCTGAGGTCCCTCCCAGCAATGGGAGCAGGTGTCTCTGGAATTCTTTATATAACAAATACCACATTTATTTAATTAATTACTTTCTAAGGAGTTACTGGGCTTTATTCTTTAATGATAACATTGGAAAGATAAGACCTGGCCTGATTGCCAGTGATGGATCCAGAGCTTGGGAAGCTGGAGAACAGTCTCCCACTGTTTTTCTCCATGCCTTAGCACTTTCATGAGGTGAAGATGGGATAAACTACCCAAATTCTGGAGAGGTGAATACTCAGATTTGTGCAGTTACAATGCTTTTTTAAATCTTCTCTCCTCATGTTTATATTCCCCCAGTGTGGTTGGCTCTGGGAATGCAGGGTTCCTGTGGCCTGGCCTCAGAACCCCCTGACTGTGAGCACCACGTGGATCATTTAATTTAAATTTGGTGTCATTTGAACCTTGTTTGGTGAGAGCTGCCTTGGAAAACTTCTTGGTGCAAATGGAATATGAAACAAAGCTGGAATTTCCCTCTTTCCCATCCCATTTCTTGTTACAACTCCCCTGTGACGGTGTTCACAGGGGTCTGAGGATGAGGGAAGAGACGAGGATCTGACTCCATGTTTCAGAAGGCTTGATTTATTATTTCATGATATATATTATATTAAAACTATACTAAAAGAACAGAAGAAAGGATTTCATCAGAAGGCTGGCTAAGAATAGAAAGGGAAAGAATGATAACAGAAGATTGTGTCTCAGACAGAGTCTGAGCCAGCTGACTGTGATTGGTTATTAATTAGAAATAACTCTATAACACTAATCACAGATCTACCTGTTGCATTCCACAGCAGCAGATAATCAATGTTTACATTTTGTTCCTCAGGCCTCTCAGCTCCTCAGGAGAAAAAATCCTAAGGAAAGGATTTTTCATAAGACATGTCTGTGACATCCCTGCAATGTTTTGACTGATTTTTTTCTCTTTATCTTCCCCCACTGCAGATCACAATGAAGATGGTGCCAAAAATGCTGTCACCCCTGGTCAGAGACTGGGCCCCTGAGGCTTTTGTGATTTCCTTCAAACTGGAGACAGATGCCCAGATCCTGCTGGATAAATCTCAGCAGGCTCTGGAGAAATACAGGCACCAGGTGGTGGTGGCCAACGTCCTGGAGTCGCGCAGAACCTCTGTCATCATTGTCACCAGGGACTCACAGACTCCCTTATCCCTGTCTGACGAGGAGCTGGCACAAGGCATGGAAATAGAGGAGAAGATTGTGAGTTACCTGCAGGGCCAGCACACTGCCTTTATAGAGAGGAAAGGCTGAGGAGGAAAATCTGGGAGTGAGGCTGGATGGAGCCTGTGCAGGTGAATAAACAATCCCCACGGAGCACAAGCAGGGCCGTCCAACACTCTGTCACTTTCATACAAAGCTGTTGTGGCTTTGTGAAAGAGAAATACAAGGAAGTGAAACCATTCCAGAGGAGGAAAGGAGCTTGTTTCTGTCCCGTGGGCTGGGAGAGCTGGGAGGACGAGAAATGATCAAGGTCTCTGTATATAAAGAATTTCTTGAATCTCCCTCTTTGAATTTTCTTTTAGAATGGCAGGAGGAAGGAATGGGGGTGTGCTGGTTTTGTGGCTGGAAATAATCTGAGCTTTTTGAGGAGCACACTGGGGCAGTGGGAATATTGGGGTTTCATTGGATTTGAGAACACAGTGTCAGGAGCACTGTGTCTGCTCCTCTGTGTGAAGTGCTGGGTGGGGACATTCCCCAGGCTCAAACTGGGGCACAGCCAGCCCCACCTGGGCTCAAACAGCCACAGCCAGCCCCATCCCACAGGATCAGGGATGCCCCTGTTCCTGTGGATGCTTCCACCCTGGCAGTGTTTAGGCACCAGCACTTTGGGATTGCTGGCTGTGGTACCCAAGTAGAAGTGGCTCCTGCGAGTCCAGGATCTGCCCATTGCTTTCTGAGGATCTCAGAGGGCTCAGGGGAAGGCCCTCCCTGCACTCTGCCATGTCCTGGTCTTCTCCTTTCTCTGCCATGCCCTTGTGAGGTGTCTTCAGCCAGTGAGTGCTTCTGCAAGGTGGACCTACATAGCTCTTCAGTTCCTGCATCTCATGGCGTCACCTTGGGGTTTCAAGGGGCTTTAAAGCTCATCTCATTCCACCTTCCACTGGCTGAGGTTGTTCCAGCCCTGTCCAACCTGTTCTGGAACACTTCCAGGGATGGGGCATCCACAGTTTCACTGGGCAGCCCATGCCAGGGCTTCCCCCCTCACAGGGAAGAATTTATTCCCAATATCCCATCTAACCCTGCCTCTGGCAGTGGAAACCGTCCCATCTTGTCCTGGCACGCCATGTCCATCTCCAGCTCTCTTGGAGTCACTTGTAGGAACTGGCATTGTCTCTGAGGTCTCCCTAAAGAATTTGGAGACCTTTCTAAGGTCTCCCTAAAGATCTCCTCTCCCTTTTTCCCTTTTTTTTCCCTTTTTTTTCCCCTTTTTTTTCCCTTTTTTTTTTTTCCCTTTTTTTCCCCCTTTTTTTCCCCCTTTTTTTTCCCCTTTTTTTTCCCCTTTTTTTTTCCCTTTTTTTCCCCTTTTTTTTTCCCCTTTTTTTTCCCTTTTTTTTCCCCTTTTTTTTTCCCCTTTTTTTCCCCCTTTTTTTTCCCCTTTTTTTTCCTTTTTTTTTCCCTTTTTTTTTTCCTTTTTTTCCCCCTTTTTTTTTCCTTTTTTTCTCCTTTTTTCCCTTTTTTTTCCCTTTTTTTCCCCTTTTTTTTTTCCCCTTTTTTTTTCCTTTTTTTCCCCTTTTTTCCCCTTTTTTTCCCTTTTTTTTCCCTTTTTTCTTCCTTTTTTTTCCCCTTTTTTTTCCCCTTTTTTTCCCCTTTTTTTCCCCTTTTTTTCCCTTTTTTTTCCCTTTTTTTTCCCCTTTTTTTTTTCCCCTTTTTTTTTCCTTTTTTTCCCCTTTTTTCCCCTTTTTTTCCCTTTTTTTTCCCTTTTTTTCCCTTTTTTTCCCTTTTTTCCCTTTTTTTCCCTTTTTTTCCCTTTTTTTCCCTTTTTTTCCCCTTTTTTTTCCCCTTTTTTTTCCCCTTTTTTTTCCCCTTTTTTTTCCCCTTTTTTTCCCCCTTTTTTTTCCCCTTTTTCCCTTTTCCCCTTTTCCCCAGATGTGACCCCTGGGGCGCTCTGCCCACTCTCAGCCGCCAGGGGGCGCCACTGAGCTGGGAGAGGGCGTGGCCTCCCCACCACACGTGACGCGCTGGGGGCGTGGCCTCGCGGCCCATTCACTATACTGCTGCTGGGGGCGTGGCCTGTTGCCATGGCGCCGGGGGCCCGTCCCGCCGCATGGACGCGGCCGCCGCGGCCCCGGTGGGTGCCCCGGAGCGGGGGTACCCCCGGGACCGGCCCGGGGGGGCTCGGGGTGTTGGCAGTGCCGGCCCGGGGAGGGCGTTCGGGTGGTCGGCTCGGTGGTACCCCCAGGGGATCGGGTACCCGCGGCCTCCCGTGTCTCACGGCCCCTCTGGCTGCCCCGCAGGCGGAGCCCCCGGTGCCGGCGGACAGCATCCGGCGCTGGCTGCGGGCCGAGGGCGCCGACCCCGCCGCCTCGGCAGAGGAGCAGCTGGGTCTGGCCTGGCGGCTCCTGCAGCGAGCGGAGACCCGGCTGGGAGAGCTGGAGCGGCGGCGGAGCCAGGACATGAGAGACGTAAGGGGCGGAGAGCGGGCCCGGCTGGGGAACCAGGAGGGGCTGGGGGAGCTGGGCAGGGGCTGAGCCTGGAGCAAAGGAGGTTCAGGGGGGCCCTCGTGGCTCTGCATGACCCCTGACAGGAGGGGACAGCCTGGAGGGTCAGGCTCTGCTCCAATGAACAAAGACAGGAGAGAGGGAGCGGCCTCAGGCTGGGCCAGGGCAGGCTCAGGGTGGACATCAGGAGGAATTTATTCCCTGAAAAAGTTGTCGGGCATTGGTAGGTGTGCCCGTCCCTGGAGGTGTCCAAAGAGCTCTGCTCTGGTGCCAAGATAGAGTTTTGTCACAGGTTGGACACTTGGGAGCCTTTTCCAAGCTCAATGCTTCTGTAAAACCCCCAGGTTAACCCAGCCAGTCCTGTATCCCCTGATCCCCCTCTGTGCAGTCATTACCACGCTGCTGCCCTTGAGAATTTGGAATTTAAATTCCCATTCCTCATCCCCACAAAAACCCCTCCAACACACTACTTAAGAAAATTAACACAGCATAACTCTCTAACACTACACATATGACATTCATTTTAATATTTGTGAAGAGCCAATCATAAAACATGCATTTTTCATACCAGGAGAAAAATCCTGGGCGAAGGGATTTTTCCAGAGGGTGTGAATGCCACAGTGGGGAACATTTTGTGCTGCTGGCTCACTGGCAGAGCTGGGAACAACAGGGTTTTCTTTGTTCCAGGTGGAGAGCTACGTGGGCCACGTCCGTGCCCTGACAGAAGAGAGGGATGCCATTGCCTCTGAGTATGAGAAGGAGAATGAGCAGCTCAGATTGGAGCTGGCCCAGCTACAGCTGCAGCAGGGTAATCCCTTCCCTTCCCTTCCCTTCCCTTCCCTTCCCTTCCCTTCCCTTCCCTTCCCTTCCCTTCCCAAACCTTCCCTTCCCTTCCCAAACCTTCCCAAACCTTCCCAAACCTTCCCAAACCTTCCCTTCCCAAACCTTCCCTTCCCAAACCTTCCCTTCCCAAACCTTCCCAAACCTTCCCAAACCTTCCCTTCCCAAACCTTCCCTTCCCAAACCTTCCCAAACCTTCCCAAACCTTCCCAAACCTTCCCAAACCTTCCCTTCCCAAACCTTCCCAAACCTTCCCTTCCCAAACCTTCCCAGCTCTTTGGCTCTGGAAAGCTTCTTGGAGAGCCCAGCAGCATTTTTGGGGAGCTCTCAGTGGTTGCTTGAGAAGTTCCTAAAGTGTTAATGAGCTGTTCAAACAGATTTATAATTAATTTAGAGGTTCTTGCCTGCTTTTACTGCCTTTATTCAGGGAGTTTGGCAGGTTCTCCATGTAGCTCTGTGGTCCAGAGGCTGTTTGAGGACCAGAATTGATGGTGCTCTAAATTATCTGTTTTTCCCACCAAGTCAGTGAATTTTCTCTTGGCTTTGGTTAACACAAACCCCACATTTTTTAAAACAATGATGGGGGACAGGAATTGTTTGTTGTGATTATTCAAAACTTGGGTGTTCATTGTCATGGAATTTGGTTGGAAGAGACCTTGAAGCTCATCCAGTTTCACCCCCAGCCATGGGCAGGAAGACCTTCCATTAGACCAAGTTGCTCAGGGCCCCTCAGAGCTTCAGTAATTTTGTTTAAACAAATTATCTCACTTATTTCACTTGAAATAATTTACTTTCAAACTCTAGGGTCACTTTTGCTGGATTTAATTCTCAATTTTCTTCAGTCTTCTGTTGCATTTCAGTGGTGCTCATAGCCCATGTCACTTTTAACTCTAGTGAGTTGTACTGTGCTGGTTCTAAGATAAAATCTGGGGTGATGGCATGACTTTAAGAGTTTCTTTGTGATTGAGGCTTTGGGGCAGCAAATACAGGAATTTGGGGGAAATTTTGAGTATCAGTTGGGTTTTCAGGGAGCACATGTGGTGGTGTGACTTTCCAAAGATGGATTTACTTAAAAATGTGATGTTTGTGGGCACTTAAAGCCGTGGTTTGTGGTGAAATGAATAATGAGCTCTTGGGAGCTTGGCTGTAGCAGAAAACTCCATTCCTGGTTCTCTCCCTTTCCACGAGGTGTCAGGGGAGACACAGAATGTGCCCAGAGCTGAGCGTGGTCATTTCCTCCTGCTGGCTCTGCTCCTCTGGGCTTCTCCATCCCTCAGGGGTTCCTGAGGCTGTGGAGCAATGAGTTCCCCTGGAGTGGGAGCTGAGATCCCTGTCCATGTGTCTGTCCTTGCCGTGTATCCAGGAGGGATTGCTGGCTGCTGTCCTTGAGGGGGTTGTGTGGTTTTGGTGTTTCTGGAGGGATTTTTTTTTTGGGATATCACTCAGATTTTGAGGTTCAGGATTTGTTGTTGGCTCACTGCTGGCACTGGCTGCTATCCCGGGATGGGGATGGCTGGGGGTGAAATTGGATGAGCTTCAAGGTCTCTTCCAACCAAAACCACCCTGGAATTCCATGACAATGAACACCCAAGTTTTGAACCATCAGAACAAACAATTCCCGTCCCCCCTCCCATTGTTTTAAAAAATGTGTGTGGATAATTTAAGAGTCTGGAAGTCCTGCTCCCCTCTGGGCTGTCACCTGCAGGGAGAGGTGCCAGCACTGAGATGTTTTGGGTTCCTTGAGGAGCACTTTATTGAGTCCCTTTATCCAGGTTTGTTCAGCTGGAGCAGAGGAGGCTGAGGGTGAGCTGAGGGCACAGGTCATCCCAGGCTGCAGCTCCTCTGGAGGAGCATTTTATTTCTGCTCTCTGGGACCAGGGAAAGGACATGAGGGAAGGGCTGGAGCTGTGCCAGGAGAGGGTTAAGTTGGGTGTCAGGAAAAGATTCTTCCCCAGAGGGTGCTGGCACTGCCCTGGCTCCCCAGGGAATGGGCACAGCCCCAAAGCTCCAGGAGGGTTTGTACAGGCTGGGATTGTTGGGGTGTCTGTGCCAGGGGTTGGATTTGATCCCTGTGGGTCTCTTTGAGCTCAGGATATTCTGTGGTTCCATGGTTCTAGCTCAGCCTTTTCATAAAACAATTCCCCTGCCCATCTCTAGTGTGGAGTGGCTGGATGTTCTTGTGCTGGAGATGCTGCACAGCCCCAAAGGGCTCTGCTGGGCTGCTCCAGCTCTCTCTGGGTTCTGTGCTGCATCCCTGTGTCTCTCTCCAGCCCTCCTGAGGACAGCTCAGTGCTGCTGCCTGACACTGAGCACTTTTTGAAGACAAAAAGCAAATATTCACTGGCACATTTGCCTCCTGCCCATCCCGAGCTCACAGTTCCTGCAGGGAGCAGCCAAGGCTGGTTGATGCTGGGCCATCGAGCTGAGCTGAGCTGTCACCTCATGTGATACCCCTGCCCAGAGTGACATTTTTCCTTCCCTCCAGGCAGTTCCTGATCCCTTTGTGATGCTCTCGCTGAACACGGGTGTTGTTGGAGGGCAGATGGATGGTGCTCCCAAAAGCCTTCCTGAAAAACAACTGCAGTGCACTGAAACAGTGCTGGGGGAGCTGCCTGGGTTTATTTAAAAAGTGGAATAAAAAGGAGACACAGTCATGGGCTGAGCTTGTTTGTGGTAACAGCAGGGCTGGTTAAACACACCCAGCAGGGCTGGAGTGGTGGCGTGAGGTGGCTGCTGTTTCTCTGAGTATTCCTAGGGTAGGAAAATACAAATATTTATATAAAATTTGCTTCCAAACAAGCATGGACAGAGGTGGGAGATGCCAGTGGAGCTGTTGTGTGACAGTGCCTGGGGCAGGGGTTGCCTTTCCCCAAACACTGAATGGGGAAGGAAGGGGTTTGTAAGGAGTCATGGGGTTTACTCATAGGTAACCTGTCCAAATCCTTTTTCCTCTCCAGCCTCTGGGATATGTCTGGGATCTAAAATGATGCCACTTCATCCTGCATTGCAGGCTGGGGACAAGGGGGGCACTTATAGGAGTGTGTCTTTTATTGATGGACTGACAAAACTATTTTTTCTCTCCTTAAATAGGAAAGAAGCTTAGAAGGTTTTTTTTTTTTTTTTTTTTCATTTAGGTAAAAAAAGCTGCTTCATAGGCTTAGGGGATTTCACTTTAAACATAAGGATAGCTAATTGAAAGTTTAAAAATTTTGTTTAAGCAATTAGAAGTTAATAAGTTTTGTTTAAGCAATTAACTAGAAAAAGGAATGAACAAAAAACCAAACTGCTTCTGTAAGGTGTTTTACTAAGAGCAACAATGTCTAGCACTTAGCTTAGTTTTCTCTGTTTGTTATTTTGCCTTTTATGAAACCTTTTTGTTTCCAACACTGCAGCAGAAGCCATCTTGCTCATTTTTATGCTTCCAAAGGTAGCTGAGCTATCTTGGATGTCTTACAGGCCTCCAAAATCTTATTAGTCCTAGCTCAAAATTGTTACTATAACAGGCACTGGCAGGTGAAGGTGGTTCAGGGCACAGGGGGTCCCATCCTGGGCATAAACCAGAGCAATTTCTGTTCATTTTAGCCAGGATTTGGCAAAACCAAGCTGCCAGGCAGCTTGGGGTTTGTTGGGGAAGATGAAACAGGAAAGCCTTATAAATATGATTGCCTGGCAAAAGATTTTGAGAGTATGGAAACTATAAGTGAGCTTGAAATGAAAGCAAGCTTTGAGATCCCTTTAGTTAATGAACAACTGGAAAACAATGGTGTGGCTGGCTGAATTGAATTAAACAATTCCCTCTGCTTGCAGACAGGCCCAAGGGTCAGAGCAGACCCTACAGCTTGGCAGAAGGGCCCAAAGAGGAGTTTTTAGGGTTTAAAATGTAACACAATGTGGTAATGTAATGATTCTTATAGGCTGTATGGAAATGCAGTAGGATTTGTATCTTGTACTAGATTGGTTAGTGAGAATCAGAATATTCAGCACAGGAGATGATTTATTGTATTGTAATGGGAACTTTACTCTCTTTCCCTCTTGCTTTTATTCTTCTCTCTCTTACTCTGTCTCATCCTCTTTACCACACCTTTCCTTCTTTCTCTTTACCCCTCTCTTTACCTCTCTCTCTGTTTTGGGCAGCTCTGAGCTGTGTTTGGCAGCTCCCAGCAGGGCCCTCTGCCATAAGCTGCAGGTTCCAAGCCCTGGCTGCAGAGATCTCTCATCTCCATCCACCCTGACCATCCCACCCCCATCACTCCTACAGGGGTTTAGTTTAGCTGAGCAGGCTGGGGACAAGGGGGATACTGGCAGGTGAAGGTGGTTCAGGGCATAGGGAGTCCCATCCTGGGCATAAACCAGAGCATTTCTGTTCATTTTAGCTGGGATTTGACAAAACGATGGGAGGAAGCTGCCAGGTTGAGTTTAGTGTGATGCATGGGCTCTTCCCGAGGCACAGGGAGCAGTTTGGATCCTGCACACTGCCTGCTTTGCTCTGCTGCAGCAGGAAGCTGCTGGGGAGCCCTGTTTGACCCTGCATTGAGCAGGCTGGGCTCTGTCTCCCTGGGGAAGAGCCTGGGGAACCTCAGGGGGTTTTTCCATCCAGGGCTGGATGGAGCCGGCTGCGAGCGCGGAGTGGAAACATGGGATCGATCAGAGCCTGGGGATGTGCTTGTGCTGGGCCTGGGCTAAATCAGTGCCTGAGTGACACTGAGAATGGCACAGGAACAGGCTGGATTGTGGAAAGAGCAGAGAAGGTTTTATTCGAGAGAACTGCACGGGTTTTATAGCGACAGAGGAACAGCTGAGAGGCAGGATTGTAGAAAGAGTAAGGAAGGTTTTATACAAGAGAACAACACGGTTTTTATGACACAGGAACAGGCAGCATTATAGAAGGAGTAAAGGAGGTTTTATTCAAGGGAACTGCTCGGTTTTTATAGTGACACGGGAACAGGTGAGAGGCAGGATTGTAGAAAGAGTAAGGAAGGTTTTATACAAGAGAACAACACGGTTTTTATGACACAGGAACAGGCAGCATTATAGAAGGAGTAAAGGAGGTTTTATTCAAGGGAACTGCACGGTTTTTATAGTGACACGGGAACAGGTGGGAGGCAGTGTTGTAGAAAGAGTAAGGAAGGTTTTATTCAAGAGAACAACATGGTTTTTATAATGACACGGGGAGCAGGCAAAAAGGCAGGATTGTAGGAGTAAAGAAGGCTTTATACAAGAGAACTGCACAGTTTTTATAGTGACACAGGAACAGGTGAGAGGCAGGATTGTAGAAAGAGCAGAGAGGGCTTTATTCAAGAGAACTGCACAGTTTTCATGACACAGGAACAGGCAAGAGGCAGGATTGTAAAAGGAGAAAAGAAGGTTTTATTCAAGAGAAACTCACAGTTTTTATGACACAGGAACAGGCAGGATTGTAGAAGGTTTTTCTACAAGAGAGCCACACAGTTCTTATAATGATGCAGGAACAGGCAGTGTTGTAGGAAGAGCAGAGAAGGGTTTATTCAAGAGAACCATACAGTTTTTATAGTGACAGAGGAACAGGTGAGAGGCAGGATTGTAGAAAGAGTAAAGAAGGTTTTATTCAAGAGAACCACACAGTTTTTATGATGACACAGGAACAGGTGAGAGGCAGTGTTGCAGAAAGAGCAGAGAAGGTTTTATTCAAAAGAACAACATGATTTTTATCGTGACAGAGGAACAGGTGAGATGCAGATTGTAGAAAGAGTAAGGAAGGTTTTATACAAGAGAACCACACAGTTTTTATGACACAGGAACAGGCAGGATTGTAGAAAGAGTAAAGAAGGTTTTATACAAGAGAACCACACAGTTTTTATAGTGACACAGGAACAAGTGAGGGGCAGGATTGTAGAAAGAGCAAAGATGGTTATATACAAGAGAACCACGCAGTTTTTATGATACAGGAACAGGCAAGGAGGCAGGGTTGTAGAAAGAGCAGAGAAGGCTTTATTTGAGAGAACCACACAGTTTTTATAGTGACACAGGAACAAGTGAAAGGCAGGATTGTAGAAAGAGCAAATAAGACTTTATTCAAGGGAACTGCACGTTTTTTATAGTGACACAGGAACAGGCAGGAGGCAGGATTGTAGAAGGAGTAGAGAAGGTTTTATTCAAGGGAACCACACAACCACACAGTTTTTATAGTGGCACAGGAACAGGTGGGAGGCAGGATTTTAAAAGAGCAGAGAATGTTTTATTCAAGAGAACCACACAGTTTTTATAGAGTGATACGATAGATTCTATTTGATCGGCTCGTTAACAAAAACACCTTCCTCACACACCATCCTTGAGAAGAACAGAAAGGCAAAGTAGAAGAACACCACCTGCAGATGGTTTCTACTTAACAAGTTATCACATCCTTACAACTCCCCAGAAATTCTCCCAAGCCACTGTGACAAATGCTCATCATTTCTCTCTCTCTGTGCCATGGCATCCACACATGGGAGTGAGGGACAGGCTTGGCCAGGGCTCTCCATGTCCTGTGTCTGAGGAATATTTGCTCTGCTGAACCTCTGCTGCCCAACTCTAGATCCCTGATCAGGGAAAGAGTGATTTGAAAGGATCTGAGAATGTTGCTGTTCGTGTTTATTTCTGTTGTACAGCTCAGAAAATATTTTAACCTTGGACTTAAACTCAGAGGTCTTTTCCAACTTTAAAAATCCCTTCTAGGAGAGCTTACTAAATATGGATTTTATTTTTCTTGTAATTAATCTCGTAATTTGTCTGAGGGCTCAACTATATGGTGAGGGTTTTTTAAATTTTGGGTTGGTATTTTTGCCCACTATTTTCACTTTTCCAGCCTTCTCTTCAGCTTGGAAACCCATACTAGAACCCATAGAATGACAGCTATCTGAAATGTTATCTGTCTGAATATCCCTCCTACCTCTCCACAACTCCCTGCACTTCCCATCTTACAGCACTTGGAAGCCTTTATAATCTGGTTTGGGTTAGAAATTTGGTCTGTTGGTGTTGGTTTTAACATGAATTACACAGGGAGTGTTTGAAAAGCTCCACAAGCTGCTGGATCCAATGCAGGAGTTGCTGCCCTCATCATGCCAGACACCAAAAGTTCCTCATTTTCTCCTGGCAGGTAAATTCCAACCACACCAACCAGGGGGTTGGAATTTAACAACTTTTTAACAACTGTTGGTTGCACAAACAGTGCCCAGCTATAAACTGACTCCTGCAAGTCTTGTTGTCACCTTTCTGCCTTAGGGACCCTTGAGTCTGGAAGTTTTTCCCAGTACAGAGCTTTCCTGGCTATAATTTTTGGATAAACATTGAAGCACTGGCAGTTTAATTCTTCACGTTAATTCTTCTTAATTCTTAATTCTTGATTTATTATTTTATGATATATATTACATTAAAACTATACTAAAAGAATAGAAGAAAGGATTTCATCAGAAGGCCGGCTAAGAATAGAAAAGAATGAATAACAAAGGTTTGTGGCTTGGACAGAGAGAGCTCACTGTGATTGGCCATTAATTAGAAACAACCACATGAGACCAATCCCAGATGCACCTGTTGCATCCCACAGCAGCAGATAACCATTGTTTGCATTTTGTTCCTGAGGCCTCTCAGCTTCTCAGGAGGAAAAAAATCCTAAGGAAAGGATTTTTCCATAAAAGATGTGTGTGACAACTTCACGCAGAGACTTACACCAGCCTTGTGTTGCCTTGCCTTGCAGAAAGCCAGCTGAAGGAGGTGGAGGAGATGCTGGAGCAGGAAGGTTTGTCCCACATCTCGTGCAGTGCTGCCAGTGAACAGGTTGCCTATCTCCTGGTGGAGCGGGCGGCGCTGCTGGCAAGGCTGGAGGTGGCAGCCCAGCAGCTGGGACCCCACAGCAGCATGGATGGGCTCCAGGTACCTCCTGCTCCCTGGCTCTGCCTGCCTTCTGAGCTGTGGGAAAGGAATATTTCTGGGATATTTCTGTAATGAAAATGGTTTCTCCTTTCTCTGAGGCCACTGCGGAGCGTTTGGTCTGAAATACTTGAAAGGATTACAAGAAAGAAGGAGTGAGAGTATTTGTGAGAGTCTGGGATGCCAGGACAAGAGGGAGCTGTGGGAAAGGAATATTTTGGGGATATTTCTCTAATGAAAATGGTTTCTCCTTTCTCTGAGGCCATTGTGGAGTGTTGGGTGTGAAATGCTTGAAAGGATTACAAGAAGGATGGAATGGAATGGTTTCAAACTGGCAGAATGGTTTCAAACTGGCAGAATATGTCTAGACTGGATATTGGGAAGGAATTCCTGGCTGTGAGGGTGGTGAGGCCCTGGCACAGGGTGCCCAGAGAAGCTGTGGCTGCCCCTTCTCTGGAAGCATCCAAGGCCAGGTTGGGCTTGGAGCAGCCTGAGATAGAGGAAGGTGTCCCTGCCCATGGTAGGGTTTTGGAATGGGATGAGCTTTGAGATCACTTCCAGCCCCAAACCAGTCTGGGATTCCAGGATTTTAAGTCAGTGCCTTTCTTCATTCTCACCCTTTGCACTTGATTTACTCCCACATCTGCACAGGGACAGTGAAATGAGTTATTTGCAATCCTGTGCTCAGGTTTTTGTGATGTGTTTGGTGTAAGGATCTTCACTGGGTAAGAATGAGTTCTCTGCCCTGGAGCAGAGGAGGCTGAGGGCACATCTCACTGGGTCTGCAGCTTCTCCTGATCTCTGCTCTTTGTGAGCAGGGCCAGGATCTGGGGGAGTAGCTGGAGCTCTACCAGAGAGGTTTAGGTTGGATATCAGGTTTTTCCCCCAGAGGGTGCTGGCACTGCCCAGGCTCCCCGGGGAATGTCCCCAGTGCTGCCAGAGCTCCAGAGGGTTTGGACAGGCTGGGATTGTTGGGGTGTCTGTGCAGGGCCAGAGTTTGGACTGGATGATCCTTGTGGGTCTCTTTCAGCTCAGGATATTCTGATTTTGGTTCCAAGGCCATCACTTTCCACCTACTCATGACTCTGTGGAACTGGAGTCCAGGAATGCTCTGGGATTCCAGGAGGTGCTGTTTGTCCCCGAGGTCCCAAACCATGAGGAGGGAGCAAGACCTCAAACAGGGGTCAGGGCCCCTTCTCTTGTTCCTCTCTGTTTAATCAGGTGAAGGACACATTGGAGATGTGTTTTCCCGGAAAACTGAGTCCCCCTGACAGGGCTGATTACTGTCCCCAGTGATGTCATTCCTGTCTGTGCCTTAGGAGCACAAACTGTTGATTAAACACTCCTTTGTTCCCGGGAGCATCCCGCTTGTTTTGCAGAGCCATTAGTGTTACAGATTATGGTGTTAATTGCTCCTCTTGCTCTGTTTACTGGAATGTGTGGCCTTGCTTGTTCCCAGCTGGCCTGTCCCACTCTTGGAATCAAGGGCTGGACACGTTCCTGCCTGCTTCAGGGATGAATTCAGCTTTTAACCAGCCTGCTCAAGCAGAATAGATTGTTTTATTGCATCCCCAGGAAAGCAGAAAGGCGGGATACAAACCTGCCTCTCTGTGTGGCCAGCTTTGAGAAATCCATATGGAAATACCTTCTGGATTCATGGCATGTGCTGCTCACCCACCCTCTGAAGTGCCAAATATCAAACCAACCGACGTGCTGAGCCTTGGGACCCCTTCAGTGCAGATGCAGTGGAGCAGGAATGTGTAACTCCATGAAAAAAGGGATGTGGAGATGTCCAGGGAAGCTCCTGGGGTTCAGATCCCTTTGCCTGGGTCAGGGCAGTGTGAGAATGAGCACAGGCTGGGGAGGAGTTCATGGAAGTGCCAAATATCAAACCAACCAACGTGCTGAGCCTTGGGACCCCTTCAGTGCAGATGCAGTGGAGCAGGAATGTGTAACTCCGTAAAAAAAGGGATGTGGAGATGTCCAGGGAAGCTCCTGGGGTTCAAGTCCCTGTGCCTGGGTCAGGGCAGTGTGAGAATGAGCACAGGCTGGGGAGGAGTTCATGGAGGGCAGCTCTGCAGGATGGATTTGGGAGTTCTTGTGGATTGGAAGCTGCACGTGAGCCAGGAGTGTGTGTGTTTGCACCACAAAGCCAAACAGCATCTGCTCCTCTCTGAAAAGGCTCCCCCAGCTCTGCTGCTCCAGCCCCAGGATCCCCAGCATGGGAAGGATGCTCTGAGCCCCTTGGGAGCCAAGACAGGAGAACTGGAGGTGTCCACCTGGAGAAGGCTCTGCAGAGACCCTAAAGCCCCTTCCAGTGCCTGAAAGGGCTCCAGGAGAGCTGGAGAGGGACTTCGGACAAGGATCTGGAGTGCCAGGGCAAAGGGGAATTGGGGAGGAATTCTTGGCTGTGAGGGTGGGCAGGCCCTGGCACAGGGTGCCCACAGCAGCTGTGGCTGCCCCTGGATCCCTGGCAGTGCCCAAGGCCAGGCTGGACAGGGCTTGGAGCAGCCTGGGACAGTGGAAGGCGTCCCTGCCATGGTGGGACAGGGTGGGCTTTAAGGTCCCTTCCATTCCAAGCCTTTTCTATGACTCCATGATTGTGAATCTCCCAGTGTTACTCTGCTCTCCCTCATCCCAAATTTCAGGTTTGTCCTTAAGCACATTGGGAGGGTTTTTACCAGGTTTAGAGTAAAAAACTCAAAGCCCAAACAGTGTCACAGCCCCACCGTCACACTGTGCCAGCCTGGGTGGGAAATCATCCCTTCATGAGGGGAGCACCTCACATTTTGGGGCAGGGCTGCCTGGTGGGCATCTCCTGCCCTTGGTTTGTCCCAGAACTGGCACTGGAGATGAGGAAATGCACATTTTGGAGATGAGGAAATACAGATTTTCCAGTGGGACCAGTGTGGAGGGGATGACAAACATCTCTGCCTTGGTCACATCACCACCAAATGAGGGTTCCTCATTAAGCCTTGTGCTTCAGTTCTGCAGGGAAGAGCTGGAGGGCCAGCAAGCATTGCCTGCAGGAGATGTGGGAGATCTGGATGAGGCCCCACAGAGGCTGATGGAGTCCCAGGAGGAGATTCCAGGCCTGGATGCACAAAGCAAAGAGCAGAGTGGAGCAGGTAAGTGCTGCTCTGGTGGCCACTCTGTCCTCTCTGCTTGGAACATGGAAAAATCAGTGCCAGGAGCCAGCCTGCTCCCTAGGAGATGGGAATGCAGACATTAACAGTCACCATGATATTTTCTGAAAAATCCCTTGGCCAGGATTTCCTCTCCAGGGAAGCTGGGAAGCTTCATCTTCTCCCTGTTTTGCTGCAGCTCCTCCCCAGCCCCACCAGCCCCTCTCCATTCCCAGTCCCACCATTCCCAGCCCTTCCCTGCCCGTGCTGGGTGGGATCAATGCCAGCCCCCAGGGATGGGATCAGTGCTGTGGCAGCTCCACTCTGGAGCAGGGCAGGCTCCAGCCTGGGGCTCCCATGGATTGCAGCAGGGAAATCTGTGCTTGGTGAGGTGCTGGATGAACACCTTTGCAAGGCTTTGCAAAATGTGAGTAAGGGTTTCATGCTTGTTTTGTCTCTGGGGTTTGTGTCTGTATGTGCAGAATGAGGGTGACAATGTCCCAGTGGCTTCCCTGGTTCTGTATCTCTGTAAAGTTTCTCCTCCTGAGCTCTGAGCCACCTGGGAATTGATTTGCTCCTAAAAACCTGGACTGGGTCACTCATCTTTAGTAAAACCCCCCTTAAACAGCATTTTTTGGTTCAGTGATAACTTGTGTGCGCATTGGAGGGAAGAATTCCTGACCAGTTTGAGCCCAGTTAGTGGGATTTTGGTGAGGAAAGGATTTAAATGGTATTTAACAAAGTGCATGAGGAATGTTGTGGTGTTTGTCCAAAGCAGAACTTGGCTGCCACATCCAAACACTGTTGTCCTTGTGGAATCACCCCTGTGGTCAGCCCTGAAGGGGGAAAAACAGGAGAGGGAATGGGAAGATTTGGGAAGGTCGGGATTTTTGCAAGAGGAACAGAGCTGGAATTTTATTGTCCTTCCATCAACTTTCTAATCATCATTTTATTATAATTTTATAATAAATTTGGGTAGTGGTCAACAGGCTTTTGAGTAAAATTTCCATTCTGGTGGAATATGGGTGTTGGAATGAGATAATCTGCAAGGTCCCCTTCCAACCCAACCCATTCTCTGGAGATGTTCTTTGCTTTTTATTTTAAATGGCACAGCTGAAAATCCTTATTTGAAAAAGGAATTTGTTGCTTTTTCCAATTTGTGATTTTTTGGTTTTTTTTTTTTTTTTTTTTTTTTATGTATTCCTATGGTAGAACCAAAAAAGTAGATTATTTTGTTTTGCCTGAATAGAAGTCAAATTTAAACTTAAATTTCCTGTGCTCAGTGTTAAGCTGAAAAGGGAATAATGTTTCTTCCCTTTTTCTCTAAAGAAAATTGTCTCCCCAAGACAGGGGGATACCAGTGTGTCCTCAACATGTGCTCCTAATGCAAACACATCTTCCTATTTCTGCCCTGCGAGTATTGGGAATATGCATTAATTAGTGTTGGGATTAATTTATCCATTGATCCATAGAAAAACTGGTGGGCGGTTTTTCCAGTTGTAGCCATTCCATTAAATTTCAATGTGCAGACAGCAGGGATACATTGGCTGGGATTGCGTTCCTGCTTGTGGCAGTGATGGATTTATGGTGAAAATGTTGAGGTTTTCTAAAGAGAAAGTGGAAAAACCATATTAGATGAGGTGAGTGATTTAAGTGAGGTTTACCTCTGTGATCCAGAGGTAAACTGAATCCCTGGGATAATGATGGAGGGGCTGCTGTGGAACCTGGATCTCCAGGGACATCAACCTTTGCTGTGGGAGGGAGAGGGCATGGATGTGGGATGGATGTGTTCCCACATGGATGTGATGTGGGGTGGATGTGTTCCCACATGGATGTGGGGTGGATGTGTTCCCACATGAGTGTGGGATGTGTTCCCACATGTTTGTGGGGTGGATGTGTTCCCACATGGGTGTGGGGTGTGTTCCCACATGAGTGTGGGATGTGTTCCCACATGGATTTGGGGTGTATTTCCACATGGATGTGGGGTGGATGTGTTCCCACATGGGTGTGGGGTGGATGTGTTCCCACATGGGTGTGGGATGGATGTGTTCCCACATGGGTGTGGGGTGGATGTGTTCCCACATGGATGTGGGATGGATGTGTTCCCACATGGATGTGGGGTGGATGTGTTCCCACATGGATGTGGGGTGGATGTGTTCCCACATGGATGTGGGATGGATGTGTTCCCACATGGATGTGGGGTGGATGTGTTCCCACATGGGTGTGGGGTGGATGTGTTCCCACATGGATGTGGGGTGGATGTGTTCCCACATGGATGTGGGGTGGATGTGTTCCCACATGGATGTGAGGTGTGTTCCCACATGAGTGTGGGATGTGTTCCCACATGGATTTGGGGTGTATTTCCACATGGGTGTGGGGTGGATGTGTTCCCACATGGGTGTGGGGTGGATGTGTTCCCACATGGGTGTGTCCCACGTGCCTGTGTTCCAGATGTGCTCCCAGTGGATGTGGGATGTGTTTCCAGTGGATGTAGGGTGTGTTCCCATGTATTCCTATTGAAACAGGACAACCCCTATGGCAGGGAGGAATGACAAGGAGGACTCCATTGATATCAGAAGGCTAATTAATTACTTTATCATACTATACTACTCTATATTACACTACATTACATTGCATCTAAACTGAATCTGCCAAGCACTCAACTGCACAGAGTCTCGTGACTGTCCTGACAGTCCTGACACACACACACACCCTGATAGGCCAAGGAAACAAAACACCATCACTGTGGGTAAACAATCTCCATATTGCATTCTACTTTTGCACAAACACAGGCACAGCAAATGATAAAAATTGTGTTTTCTTTCTCTGAGGTTCAGAGAATGTGAAACCCAGAAATATTCTTGGGAAGAATTGTGCCTTGCTTTTCTCTGTGAGGAGAAATGTGGCTACATATTCCCAGTGGATGTGGGATGTGTTGCCAGTGGATTTGGGATGTGCTCCCAGTGGATGCAGGATGGATTCCCAGTGGATGTAGGCTGTATTCCCATGTATTCCCAGTGGATGCAGGATGTGCTCCCGGTGGATGTGGGACATGTCCATGCTGCCTCCCACCTCTCCCACGTGTGGGATCAGCCTGGAATCCGTGCTTGGATTGGGGCAGGCAGGTCCTGGCAGTGCCCAGCTCATTCCCTGGTGCTGCTGTCTCCAGACAGGGCTGAGCTCCAGAGGGCCATGGAGCACAACAGCCGGCTGGACAAGGAGATCCTGGCGCTGCGGGCGCGCGTGCAGACCCTCGACCTGGAGAGGAAAGCATTCCTGGAGCTGGTGAGCATCCACCAAGCCAAGCCAACAATCCTGAAAGTCATCCCTGAAAGTCCTCCCTGCTCCCAAACCTGCCCTGCCTTCCCCTTTCCCCTCACTGTTCCATGCCCAGTGTTTCCAGAGCTGCAGTTTGGCTGTGGCAGGGTTCACAGAGCGGTAAAATTCGGGAATTAGGCAGAATGCAGGTCTGGGAACTTCCTTCAATGCAGGAGGAATCTGAGGGATTCTAACTGAGTGGTGGCTTGGAGACTTTGGGCCACATTTTCCTGTGCCCATGGAGAGGGATCAGCTCTGTGCTGATCAGGATTAATCCAACTCAAGTGTGTAAATAGAGTAAGGAACACATGAGCCTTTCCCTGGACTGGATTAAAGAGTTCACTTTACCTAAGTCTAGCCTAAAACCCCCATAAATTTCAAAATCTATTTTAATTTTATGCTCATTTTTGATTCCTCTCAGCCCCTTTGCTTTTTAACTCAGCCACATTGATTGATTTGTTTGTTTTCTGTGGGTTCTCTTAATGGAATGACTTCTTACATTACTGTTAGTTAAATGCTTAGTGTTATACAGCCAGGATTCTCTAAATGCCACCTAGAATTAAGCAGCAATTAAGGAACTGTCAACCAGATAATTCCTTAATGAGGTTGCCAACAGGGAAGGGATAGAAGAGTCTGCTTCCTATTAAAATGTATAATTGGGCACAAAATCTACTGCTGTTCTTATCTCCTGATTTCCTTATATCAGCCTTTGAGAGCCTCTGCCATCCCAGCACTGAGAACTCTTGGCTGCCTTGCATTTCTCATGTCACATGAGTGTTGCTAAATTAATACAAGCATCTCTGAGAAGATACTTTTCAAATAATGTTTATCAGATAATATCTTGAATGGGATTTATTCCCATTTGAGGTGTTCAGAATTTTACAGTATTTTTTATAGCACAGATTTTTTTTTATAGTTGTATTCTTTGCATTTGAAAAAATTGTTGTTTTTTCCATGTCTGTCACCTCAAGCCTTGTATTTACAGCAGTCTCTTTCTGGAGCTGCAGAAAATCATAACTTAGTTCAAATCCCTCTGTTTACTTGTATTTTTGTTCCAAATATTTTCCTTGTTGTAGTACATTGCTCCTCTTAGTCATTCTGGATACACAAGTGTATGTATAGCTTATAAAGAAGTAGAAATAAAATATTTAAAAATATATATTATATATCATATATCATACATATTATATATAATGATATATATTATATTTTATATAATATATAAATATACATATGTCTATATAGACAAAAGCCATACAGATACATATTATATTTTGATCATATAATATACATATTTTGATTGCTGAACAGGAAAAAATGTGGCCAGATTGAGATCAGTTCCAGCCACATGTTAAGCTAAAAGCAAATTCCCTTTATTCTTAGGATTGTGGTTTAACTGTTGGCACAGAAGTTGGGAACCCCCCCAATTTTTAATTTACAGAAGTAGAAAATGTGCTTTATTGCCAACTACAGCAACTTGGTGTCCTGAAAGATGTTTTCTTGCCTGTGGGTTATGAAGGGTAGGGGAGGAACAGGCTGGGCAGTTGGCCTGGGATGAGCTGTGACTGTGAAGAGCTGCTGCTGGAAATGGAATTTCATTGAACCCATGGATGGAAGACACTTAAAAGTGTCCTCAGAAACAGCAGTTGGAATCTGACAGATCAGGAAGTGAAATAAATTCAGGAAAATCATTCTTGAATGGATTGGAGCAGCAGCATTCCCACTTTTGCTGCTCCTTACCTGAGCCTTGTGACCATGTTCACAGGGGTTCTTGGATGAGGGAAGAGATGAGGATCTGACTCCATGTTTCAGAAGGATGATTCATTATTTTATGATATACATTACATTAAAACTATACTAAAAGAATAGAAGAAAAGGTTTCATCTCAGAAGGCTGGCTAAGAATAGAATAGAAAGGAATGATAACAAAGGCAGCTGTCCCAGACTCTCTGTCCAAGCCAGCTGACTGTGATTGGCCATTAATTAGAAACAACCACATGAGACCAATCACAGATGCACCTGTTGCATTCCACAGCAGCAGATAACCATTGTTTACATTTTGTTCCTGAGGCCTCTCAGCTTCTCAGGAGGAAAAAATCCTAAGGAGAGGATTTTGATAAAAAGATGTCTGTGACAGAGGCCACTCAGCAGCTGGAGCATCCACAGCACCTCAGCCAATCCCTCAGGGTAGGAAATAGTAATCCATGAATAACAAATATGAGAATGGAATGTTCAGCAGAGCTCAGAGGGGTGTTGTGTGTTGCAGGTGGAGCAGCTGAAGGAGGAGATCTGTGAGTACCAGCGGAGCGAGAGGCCAGAGCCACCAGCACCAGAGGGACTTGGAGTGGCCTCACTGCAGGTGTTCCCTCTCTGTCATTCCACAAAAACACGGTCCCCTAGCTGTCTGTAAGAACCTGCATGTCCTGGGGGGCTCCTAGGGCCCAGAGATGGAGCTGGTGTGGCTCGTGTGTTTTATTTCTGTGGCTTTGGAGTCACTCTGTGCTCGCAGGGGAAAGATGTGGAGCTCTTGGAGCTGGATGAGGAGGCCAAGGAGATGCTCTGAGGGTGGAGCCCCTCTGCTCTGGAGCCAGGCTGGGAAAGCTGGGGGTTTCACCTGGATAAGGCAGCAGGGAGAGCTCAGAGCCCCTTGCAGGGCCTAAAGGGGCTCCAGGAGAGCTGGAGAAGCACTTGGGACAAGGGATGGAGGGACAGGACAAGGGGGCATGGCTCCCACTGCCAGAGGGCAGGGCTGGATGGGATATTGGGAAGGAATTCCTGGCTCTGGAGGTGGTGAGGCACAGTTTGCCCAGAGCAGCTGTGGCTGCTGCCCCTGGATCCCTGGAAGTGTCCAAGGCCAGGTTGGATGGGGCTTGGAGCAGCCTGGGATGGAGGAAGGTGTCCCTGCCCATGGAACAGGATGAGCTTGAAGGTCCCTCCAAAACAATCCATGCTGTGATTCTGGGATCTCAGTCCTTGTTCTGTGCTGATGTTGATTTTCTCTCAGGCACAGGGCACACAGGAGGAAGCAGGAGCTGATGGAGACCCTGGTGCCAGCAGAGCTGCCCCATATCAGGAACATGGAGATCAGGGTGTGGAAACCCTGCACAAAAGGTGAGAGGTGCAGAAATCCTTCACCCCTTGTACTTCCACTGGTTCCTGGTGCTGTCTCTGCTGCTCTCTCTTGCAGGATTATTTGATTATTGAATTATTTTAAATACTCTTTAGGACTTTGTCCTTCTGCTCCCAAATGGGAAAATTTGGAGGAGATGCAGTCCTGAGGAATCACCTCTTCCAGTTTAATGCTGATACTTCCTGCAGTTTATTGCTTTCCTAAAAGAAGAGAGTTGGGCTTTTGGGGCTTTCCACAGACAAAAAAACCCCTGTTGTTTAAAAATCATGTTGTTTAAAATCCTTGTTTTTAAACCTGTTTTAGTGCTGGGAAGTTTTCTTTGGATTTGGTTGCTCTCCAGGAGTGCACTAAAACACCTGCCTTTCAACCAGAAATATAGTTCCATATTTCAACCAGAAATATGGAAACAGAGATTTCTAATGGAATTCAAAGCTTTATTCTCCCAGTTACCTGCTCAGGAGATGCTGCATCTCATCTGGCAGGTTCAGGGAGGTCAGGGAAGCTGATTCTCTTCCAAAAGTCCTCTGACCCTTTCCCTTCAGCTTCCCAAGCCTGTTCTCCACCTCAAGCAGCTGAATTTGCTGTTGGCAGCCTCATGCCTGACCTGTTTCTTGCCCATCATCCCTTGTGTAGATCCCATCACCCCTAATTCCCATCTAAATAAGGCCATGCTGGATGTGAGACTGCAAACCAGCAGAGAATGTGAGAAAAACCTTGGCTTTTCCTCCCTGGATTAGCTGGGATGCAGTTCCAGCCTGGTGATGCTGAGTTTTGCTTGCAGGTGCAGGGAAGCCATGGAGAGCACCGAGGGCAGGAATTCCCAGCTCCTTCACAAGCTGCAAAAACTGGAGCAGGAACAAGAGGGTTTGGTTGAGCACAATGAGAAGCTGGAATCAATCCTGGGAGAGACACAGAGCCAAAGCAAGCAGGAAAGCAAAGTGGAGGGACTGCGCCAGAAGGTGAGTAAGGAATGGAAGAGACAAGGTTTGGGTTTCTTTCATTCCATCTACTTTTCCCTCTGATTGGAAAAATAGAATGTTTGAGCTGGCCCTGCCCTCTGCTGTGTTTGGTTTGACAGGAAAACCAGCCAGAATTTCTGCTCTATCCTGGGTTTCTTCTTCATGCTTCTTCTTCCTCCTTCTTCATGGGTTGGGTTGGCATTTTGTAATTGGGCAGAAAAGTCCCCATTGCAGCTCTGTGGGATCAGTTATTGGGTTAAAAGGGAAAATAATCCAGGTGTCAGCTCTTAATTGATAAAAGATAAAATGATAAAATTGTTTGCTGTTAATTAATGAAAGACCTTATAACAAGAGATTGTTGGCCATTTTGTGCCTTCTAATGAAAAGCTGCCCAACTCACAGCAGTGAGACTGTTTCAGTGATAAGAAATAATAAACAGCTGAGTGTGAACATAAAACTACTGTTTCAAGTGCCTTAAATTCAGACCCAAAGAAATTGATACTTCCCCAGCCTCATTTTCCCAGTTTAGGTTTTGGGATTTTTAGTGTGTTGTGGATGGCAGCAAGATGGAGGGCACAGGGTGTTGTCCTGGGTTTCTTCTTCATGCTTCTTCTTCCTCATGGGTTTGGGTGGCATTTTGTAATTGGGCAGAAAAGTCTGCATTGGGATCAGTTATTGGGTTAAAAGGGAAAATAATCCAGGTGTCAGCTCTTAATTGGACAGTTTATTCTGAAAAGCCCTTGTACCAAGAGATTGTTGGCCATTTTGTGCCTTCTAATGAAAAGCTGCTGAGCTCACAGCAGTGAGACTGTTTCACTGATAAGAAACAATAAACACCTGAGTGTGAACATGAACTGCTGTCTCAGTGCCTTCAATCCAGACCCAGAGAAACCCACAACTGGGACCCCCACAACAAAGAACCATTCTGGGGGATGCAGAGCAGAGTCAGGATGGATGAGGAGGGGGGTTTAACTCATGGATAGATTCATCTGCTGTGTCCTGCATTCTCAGGGGGCTTAAAGAGCCCTGGGCAGGGCAGAACTGCTGGGTGTTTTCCAGTCCTGCCCTGCTGGGAAGGACTTGGGAGGGTTTTTGGTGCTGGCCCAGCTGCAGAAGCCTTGGCTGGTCAGGCTGTGACCCAGGAGCAGGACAGTGGGATACAGAGTGAAGATTGTTCTGCTGCTGGCATGGGATTTGGGAGCACAAATGAAGTGCTTAAAAGTTAATGGCTTGGATGGAGACTAAAGAAATGCATTGCTGGATATCAACTTCTGACCAAAGGCTGACTGGGGGTGAGGAGGGGAGGTGTGTTTTGCATTTGAGATCCCTTTTGGAGCTCCAAAGTGTTGCTGAACCCCAAATTATCATCCAGTCATGCAGAAGGAGAGGGGTTTGTTGTCCTTTAGCTCTTCTGTGGGAGGTCTGGGTGTTTCACCCCACTTTTAATACCTGTTCACACATTGATGGGCTCATATCTTTGATTTAAAAAGCAGTGTTGCAGCAGCTCTCCTGTGTGTTTGGGAAGAGACCATTCCCTTCTGGGAGCTCCAGCAGGGGAGCCAAGGGAGAACTCCTCAGGGAGAGCAAAGCTCAGGGGCTTTGAGGTGCTGCTGTGGGAATGGACTGGGATTGGCAGGGATTTGGTATTTCTTTGGCTTTGGGATTACATATGAGGGAGAATTTCTTGTCTGTGAGGGTGGGGAGGCCCTGCACAGGTTGTCCAGAGAGTCTGTGGCTGCCCCACCCCTGGAAGTGTCCAGGGCCAGGAGCAACCTGGGATAGAGGAAGGTGTCCCTGCCCATGGAACAGGATGAGCTTTAAGGTCCTTCCAACCCGACCCATCCTGGGATTCTGGGATCTGCAGAACCAGTCTGGGGTTCTGTGGGGCTGGATTTCATCTCCCTCTGGTGTCCCAGCTCATCTCAGTAGAGCCAAGCTCAGGCAGTCCAGCCAGGGGTTTTAGAAATAAGCCCAAACTGGATCTCAGGCCTAAGGAAAGGGAATCTGGCAGAGGAGCAGGGAGGCTGCCAGTGCCAGGATTGGATTGTGGAAGGGGATCTTGGGATCCCTAATGGGGAAGAGAAGCTGAGCTGCCCCTCTGGGATGATCCTTACCTGGGCTGCTCAGAGTCCTTTGAGCCCTTTATAACTTCAGGACCAAAAACTTTGATGATCCAAGTGCAGAGTGAGAGCTTGGCCAAACTCTGCCTGCCCAGAGGTGCCAGGAGGAACAAAAGTCAGTGGTTAGAGAGGTCAGTGGTTACAGAGATCAGTGCTTTGCTCTCCCAAATCCCAAGTCCTTGGAGCCCTTCAGGACTGACTGAAAACTTCCTATGAGCATGAAGGGACCAGGGTAAGTCCAGGCTGAACGTCTGCTTGGGTAAGATCAGCACTCTGAGCACAGGGAACAAGGATGACCCAGCACCTAAACTGGGGTGTCTTGGGCTCCTCCATGCTGGGGGAGCACCACAATGTGTGGAAGCTTGGAGTTTTCACCATGTGCCTGGGTTGTTCCACTGCTTTTGTGGAGCAGAATTCCATCTTTTTCTGGCTTGAGACCAGGTGGCTCCTTCCTCCTTGGAAGCAGCAGGATGAGGGATGAGCTGGAGCTGGCCATGCACATCCCCTCCTGTTCCTTGCTTCCAGCATGGGCCTGATCCCATAACAGCAGCACAAGGAGCACTTCAGGAGTAGCTGTGCATTTAATTGTGAGTCCTGGTTTGGTTTTAACTTGGCATTTGTCCATGTTCAGATCACCAGTTTGGAAACGGAGTTGTTTGAGGTGCAGAAGAACAAAAGTGAGATGGATGGGAGTGAGCAGGTGACGTCTGGAGCTCAGGAGATGCAGGAGGTGAGAGCTTTCCCTTGGGAAATGAACTGTTTTGTTTAGAAATGTTTTAAATGAGCATCTGAAGTGTCTCTTTGCTGTGGATGCTCTTTGTCACCCTCTCCTGAGGATCTGTAGCCCCTCATGGATCACTGGAGGAAAGCAGCCAACGTGATCTCCATGAAGACTCTCCCCTTAGGAAGTTCTTGCCCTCAGCTCTGCCAGCTGAGCAGTTTGTTGTCTCCCCATGAGTGTGAAGTTTTCACCTGTGTGAAGGTGCTCAATTCTTGTTGAGGGTTTAGTGAAACCAGGGGATGTGTGGGTGCATTTAAAGCTGATCCCCATCACGTTCTGGGTTAACTTTCCTGTCCATTTGTTCCTTGCCAGCCCAAAAATTGCATCTGCCTGGAGTGTCAGCCAGACAGAGATGGGAGAGGAGCTTCCCAAGGTGTTTTGGGTCAGTGGAGGCTCTGTGAGCCCTGGATAAGAGTGTAGGAATTCCAATGGAAACATTTGAGAACTGTTCCTCTCCTCTCCTTGTTTCCTAGAAGACACAAATCCTGCAATCTGCTTCTCTTTGATATTGTGGGAGTGACCCTGAACTTTTCTTGTTCCAGATGTTGGAAAGCTGTCAGGAAACAATAGACAAGCTGGGAAGTCAGCTGGGAGAGAGGAGAGAAAGGAGAAAGCAGCTGGCATCTGAGCTGGAGCTGCTGAGGGAAGATTTGAAGGCTGAGAAGGTTCTGGGCAGCCAGGTGTGTGCAGCCCCTGTGGTGGGACTCCCTTCAGGAGCTCCATGAAACATCCCCAGCTGCTCCCCAAACTCATTGCCTGGCACCTATTGATGCATTTCTCCAAGAAACATCCCCAGCTGCTCCCCAAACTCATTGCCTGGCATCTCCTGATGCATTTCTCCATGAAACATCCCCAGCTGCTCCCCAAACTCATTGCCTGCCATCTCCTGATGCATTTCTCCATGAAACATCCCCAGCTGCTCCCCAAACTCATTGCCTGCCATCTCCTGATGCATTTCTCCAACCCAGCCACTTTCAAGCCTGTGGTGGAGAGTTTTCAATCCAGCTGCTCTCATGGCATCATCTCTAACTCTAGAACTCACTTTCCTTTCAGTGAATCTGATAACAAATCAGGAATTCCAACTTTGTAGCCAAACCCTGATTGTCTGGAGGGCAGAGTGGGAATTTTTAGACTCAGGCAATAATTTCATGAATTGAAAAATGAACATCCTGCTGGGATTTCCCCAAGGGCCTTGGCACACTTGGCTTGAACCAATTTAGGTGCTAAATCAACTCCTGGAGGTTTCCCTGCTGGAAATGTTGCTGGAACTCTTGTATTCCAGCTGGGCCACAGAGGAGAGACAGTGAGTGGTGCCAGCAAAGTTGTCCAAGGGCTGCCAGGGCAAGCACTGAAAATCGGGGTGAAAATTCAGGAGCCTGGGCAATGGGGGGACGCAGCCATGACAAATCCCATTTTTTATCACTATGAGAGTGATAAAAAGTTTGTGAGTCCTGTTGCTTCCTTGAATCCAAGTGCAAATCCATGGAAGTGCTGAGCTGTTGGCAGAGCTGCACAGACTCGGGCTCTGCTGGAGGAACAGTGGCATCTAGAGGCCAGGGCTTGGTCCTGCTGCAGCAAATCCACACTGAAACTCGGGATCAAAGCTTGGGAGGAAGAGGCTGGGTCAGTCTGTCAATACACACATGGAAAGGAATTGTCTGATCTGGGGAATGGTGGGCAAAATGGAAGAGTCCTTTTGGAACCCTTTTGAACACGGTAGTTCAGCCTGCTCGTGATCCAGAGATCTTTGAATCCAAATCATCCATCCCTGAAGGTCTGAAGGAATTCCTCCTGAAGGAGGGATTGTTTTCCTATCAAAGGGATCAGGAGGAGGTGGAATCCAGAGCCCTGTGTTAGACTGGAACAGCCTTTAGCATAGAGAGCTTTGGATGTATTCACCTTTGGTGAATTCCTGTGGATGAATTCCTTTGGATGAATTCACCTTTGGTGAATTCCTGGCCTCCCACATGGGCTCATTCCCTTTGGATGGAGCTGCTGCTCTGCAATGAATCATTTCCCAATGGTGCTGGAAACAAGATTTGCATGAAATCATTGGGTTCTGTCACCTGGAAATCTCTCCTTGTTTTTAAGAGATTTTTGGACAATTAAGAGGAGAAATCTTTTCCTGAGCTTGTCATTTGGGGTGTGTTCCATGCACTGACTCTGTTGTTACCTCTGCAGGGTTTGCCTGACTCCCACTCAGAGCTCCCAGGCCACAAAAACACCTTCCCAAGTGTCCAGAGAGCATCAGCCAGCAGGGATCTGGTGGATGTATCCCATGAGAAGCTACACAAAGACAGTGCTTTGCTAATTCCAGAGGTGAGACATGGAAAGAATTCCCAGTTCTTGTGGTTCCTGATGCAGGCAGGAGCTGCTGGGGTGTGTTGCTCAAATAGGAGCAAATTTGTCTTGGTGTAGATAAGATGCCTTGGGATTGAAATACCTGGGATTGAAAGCTCAGGAGGAGCTGTTGATGGAAAAGCTTTAGCAATCAAAGTTGGTGTTTAGTGAGGATGATGGTGTTTGTGTCGGAAGGATTTGAGTCCATCACAGATGGGCAGCAGATCTGACACTGGGCAGACTCCAGCTGTGATTCAGCTCTGAGTTCTTGTCCTGATCAATTCCTTCTTTCCTGCTCATTTAATTTTCTTGGCATCTTCTCCTCCAGTCTCCTGTTGAGGGTGTGCTGTTACCTGGGGTTGAGTGACACTGGGAGAGGAGATGCCATCCCTAGGGAGGTGTTTGGGGTAGAGTTGGAGCACCTCTGTGAGAGCCACCTCAACCCACACTTTGTTCCCCTCCTGGTTTGCTTTTGGAAAGGGCTTTGCCATATGCTGTAAATCCCTGAGTTGTGCCACAGTGGGGTGAAATCAAATAAAGAACCATGGCTTGGTGCTAGTTGAGACACAGCTGCTTTCCGTGCAGGAAAAAGGACTCACGTGTGTCTTTGAGGGGGAAGAACTGCAATGATTTAGCCACAGAATCACCAGCCATGTCTTGCTGGAGTCCCCAGATTGCCCTGGATGGCTCCATCAGAGCAGATGAAATGCAAGTCCTGGTGTTTTCTGACCTTCCAGGCCTCTGAAGTCCTGCAAGACAGAGGACAGAGCCCCAAAGTGGAGCAGAAGCAGGAGGATCCCAGTGCAGATGCAAAGACCTATGAGGAGCAGATGGCTAAAGTGGTGTTTTTGGAAGAACAGATCAAAAACCTGAGGGAAGAACAAGAAGTGCTCTGGTAAACCTGAACAAAGCCTGGGGTATTTTCTGCTCCTTGTCTTTGCTAAATTAAGTTTTGAGCCTTTCCCAATTCCCCACGGGGCTGCTTCTGGCAAAAATGGGCTTGGCATCTTCATGTTCTCCTTGGGTCAGCATCTCTTGATGACTTTCCTTAGTCAGGATCAGCCAGGATTAAAGATTTTTTTCTGCAGCTCTCCCAGATTCTGAGCAGCCTAAATGGAAGCTGTCCTTAGGGAGGAGGATTCTTCCCTTGAAGTTGGACTAAAGAGGATCTCAAAAATCTCCTGTTGTGGGTTTGGGCTCCTCAGGGTTTACAGCTGGTAGTCCTGGTCCCACTGGAGATATGGGTAATCCTTGGAATTTGGGTGTTTTTGGAGGGGAAGGTTCAGCAGGTGTTGGTCCCACTCCCCTTTTTGAGTAGAACAGGAAAAATTTGGAGCTGGAGCATCAGGGCTCAGGTGCTCATCTGTCCTTAGTAAATAAAAACTGGGATTGAATCCAGCGTGGTTACAGTGTCCATTACTGGTACTGGGATGAAGCACAGCCAGGAGAAGGCAAGAGGGAGCTGCTGGGGAACCATGGAATCATTCAGGCTGGAAAAGCCCTCCAAGATCACCGAGTCCAACTGAATCCCAACACTGCCATGTTCACTCTTAACACATGTGCCCAAGGGCCACATCCACAGGTGTTTGAACACTTCCAGGGATGGTGATTCCAGCCTGGACATCCAGGACATAGAATCACAGAATTCCAGACTGTTCTGGGGAGGAGGAGATCTTCAAGCTCATCCCATTCCACCCCCTGCCATGGGCAGGGACAGCTTCCACTATCCCAGGTTGCTCCAAGCCCTGTCCACCCTGGCCTTGGACACTTCCAGGGGTGGAGGAGCCACAGCTTTGATCTTGGATGGAGAAAATGGAGTTTGGGTGGAGATGAGTCAGGCAGCTGGGCTGGGACACCAGCCAGTGCTTCCCTGTGACTTTGAGTCCAGAGCAGCTCCTGTGCCTTTGTGAGCATTCCTTGGCCAGCCTGTGACCTCTTCCAGGGCAGAGCTGAGCCTTTGGACACACGTGGTGTTGTGGGAAGTGTCCCAGGCAGACTGACCCTTGCCCAGAGCTGCTGCACACAGGATTGAATCCCCTTTGGAGCCTCCCAAAGCACTGGAGTGTTTCACTGCACAAGTTTTTCCCCTTTAAGGCTGTTTTCCATGGATTTGTGTAGTTACCTCTCTCCTTTACTATTTCTCCTTCAAGTTCTGAGTTACTAGAGAGCAACAAGAAGAAGGAGGAGCTGGAAAAGCAGCTCAAGGAGAGCAGTGAAGAGAAGAGGCTGCTGCTGGAAGAAATTGCCCAGCTCAGATGTGACATCCGCAGTGCCTGGGAGCAGGGAGACATGAGGAGGATCACCCCAGGCTTGGAGCAGAGGGAGAACAGGTTCCTCCCATGGCAGAGCTCTGCAGGCAGCTTAGAGGGGAGCCTGAAACAGGTATGGGCAGCTTTGCCATCTGAATCCTGCTTTTTGTCATTAATTAACAGGCAAATGTAATTAAAATGGGCTGGAAGTCAGCCTGTTGCTGTAGGACACGAAAGAACACAAGCTCACACTGCTGTTCTCAAGGTGAAGAAAAAGGGAAGTTTATTTTCTGACTCCAACATTTATAGTTTTCTAAGAGTGACAGCGGATTGGAGGGTGACAGTGCCACCTCTCCAATGACACTGGACAGACTAACAGTCTATCAGCTTTTTCTTCCTTTATAAAAGAATGCAAAACAATGAGTTATTTACAGAAACTGTGTAAAAAAGTTTGTTACAAGAATGTCAACATCAGAAAGCTTAGAAAATCTTAAAAAAACAAAGTGACATCAGCCCTGTGGTGTGAGTGATGGTTGGAAATTAGGGACGTGCTGATTTCCTTGTGTTGTGCTTTTGGATGTGATGGGGATTTGGATAAACTGAACTGATTGCACATGGCAGAAATAAGATATTTAAATGGAATTTGTTCACTTTTCTCACTTTGTGAGCTGAAAGAGAAAGGGAGAAAATGCTGGAAGAACTCAGGATGGGGAGACTGAGGAGGAGCTCAGCTTCTGTGCGAAGATTTGGGAGAGAAAAGAGGACAGGGTGGTGTGGACGGCCAGGGTGGGAATGAGAAGGAGAGGATTGGAATTCTAATTATATCAAGAAGCAGAAAATCATCTGGGAGGAGCAGAGCAGGACACAAGGAGTGCAGTGGATGTGGGAAGGGATCCTGATAGAAGAATTTAGGGAAAACCCCACAAAACCAATGGAGCCAATGGACCTCCAGGATGACTGACATTGCCAGATCCCACAGTGCTGGATCAAGACTTTTTCCAGCTTGGGAAAGTTACCTGGGGATTATCTGAGGTTTGGTTTTCAATGAATTCCATCTGGTTCTAAGAGCAGAAGGTGAAGATGCAAAGTGGGAATGCAGATCAAGGAGTGGCTGAAAGTGATGCAGGACAGAAAGGCTTTGGTCCAAGCCAGGCTTTTGTGTGTGTGATAGAAAGGTGAGTGAGCTAAGGGGATCAGTTACCTCCCAAGGTGACACCTCCCAGTGCCCAGGCTTTGTCCTGTTGTGTTCCTGTCCCCCTGCCAGGACTCACCTTTCTCCTGCTCCCTCTGGGAGCTGGGCTGGCTGTGTCACTCCTGCTTGGATGCCTGAGTGAGACTGCTACAAGAATCCAAAGTGTCCTGGTGGCTTTGCTTTGATAGAATGGATTTGTTTTCAACAGGGACTTGTTCCCTCATCCAGGTTATCACCTCTTCCTCCTCAGCCTCAGGAGCTGTATTGGCTTCTCTGAGGTGATGGAGAGAATCACTGAGGTGGAAAAGGCCTCTGAGATCAAGTCCAACTATTAACCCAGCAATGCATTTTCATCACAAACCATGTCCCCAAGTGCCACATCCACAAAGCTCCTAAAGCCCTGCAGGGACAGGGGAGGAAACAGGACAGAGAAATGCCAGGCTTTGCACATCTTCCTGCCCAAATGCCCTGAAATCCTGCTTCTGCCTTCCTGAATCACCTTTATCCTGCCTTAAAGTTAATTTCTGTGTGACTTTGCTGTTGCTGCAGGGTGTGTCTGAGGAGAGGTTCCAGCAGCAGGAGGAGAAGCTGCAGCAGCTGCGCCAGGACCTGCGGCGGGTGCAGAACCTGTGCAGCTCTGCTGAGAGGGAGCTCAGGTATGAGAGGGAGAAGAATGCTGACCTCCAGAGGCAGAATCTGCTGCTCCAGCAGGAATGCACCAAGGTAGGGACACAGCCAGGCTCCCCTGAGTGCCTCAGCTCCATGGGAATGATGGCCATGAGGGCTGGAGCCCATTCCCCCTAGGCCGGGAGAGCTGGGGGTGTTCACCTGGAGAGGAGAAGCTCCAGGGAGAGCTCAGAGCCCTTCCAGAGCCTAAAAGGGCTCCAGGAGAGCTGGAGAGGGACTGGGGACAAGGGATGGAGGGACAGGACACAGGGAATGGCTCCCACTGCCAGAGGGCAGCATTACACAGGCTACTGGGAGGAAATCCTTCCCTGTGAGGTTGGTGAGGCCCTGGCACAGGGTGCCCAGAGACATTTCTGTGCCTGCCTCATCCTCAGAAATGTTCCTGGCCAGGTTGGATGGGGCTTGGAGCACTGTGAAATAGTGGAAGGTGTCCCTGCCCATGATGGAGGGTTGGAACTGTCTCTAAAGTTCTGCTGTCTCTAAAGCCTTTTGCAACTTTGCCAAAACCCTCTAATTTTAAAGATTCCCACACAAACCAGGTGATCCTTAAGGGCCCTTCCTACCAAAAGTGCTCTGGGATTCTGTGACAAATTTCTCTGCATCCAAATAAAACATGCTTTACTTCCTCTGTGATTCCTCTTTCTGGAATCCTCTTCCCCTTCCCTAGCCAAGCCATTCCAGCTGATTTATGCTGAAGTATAAATCCGATTTCTTCTCTGGGATCTCAGGTCAAAGCTGAGCTGAAGCAGGCCCGGGCCAAACTCTCAGAGACCACAGAAACATGTTCCTCCCTCTCAGCACAGTGGGACAGGAGCCAGCAGAAGGTCAAGGAGCTGGAACTGGAGCTCTCCAAGTGCTCCCAGGCTGATAAGCTCAGGAGCAGCCTCCAGGAGAGGCTGGCCCAGGAGAAATCCAGAGCAGGAGAGGCACAAAAGAAGGTGAGTGTGAGTTTGACAGTTCTGTGCAGCTCTAGTGCAGAAAGCAAGCAGGTTTGCTTCCCCAAATTCCTTTTTGTGATCCATCAGCTTAATGTTGTAGGAAAAAACGCCTGTAATTAGTGGGAGCATAATCAAGGCAATAGAAGCCATGTCTGATAACCCAGTATCTCTGAAATACTGATAGTGGGGCTGACAGGCACAGGAAACCTTAATCTTGTTCTTGCTGAGATAATTTCCTACTGTTTACTGTCTGGAAATTCCAAACCTTGTGTTTTCCATGGCACTGATTCTGCCATGCTCCTGCAGAAGTCATTGGATTCTCTTTTGGTGTGAGCAGGATCAGATTGGGTTGAAAAAAGGATTGTTGGGAATTCATGCCATAGTGTTTGGTCCAAAATCAGGTAGCTAGTCCAAAGCTTTTGCTTTTAATGGCCTTGGAGTGAAAACAAGGAAATCTTTCCTTCCCATGCCTCAGCCACTGGGGGATTTGATTCAGACATTGGGCTGTTCATTCAGAAAGTTTAATCTATGTCCATTTTAATCCAAGGTCTCCAAACTGCAGCAGAAGCTGAAGGATTCCCAGCACCAGCTGCTGCTGGCAGAGGCTCGTGCTTCTGACAAGAAGCTTCTGGAAGAGGAGCTGAAGGAAGCTCGGGAGAATGAAGCTCGAGTGCAGCAGGAACTTCACGAGGAGCAGCTGAAAAGGTCTCTGTGCTGTGCAGAGGCTGTGCCAGCCCTCCAGCAGCTCCTGGGAGGGTTCAGGGAGACCCAAACCACTGATTTGACTTCCTGTCTTCCCTTTGGACCTGCCTGATCCCTGGAGTTCTCCAGGGATTCCCCCTTCCTGAGGTTTAAAAGATTATTGGAGGCTTCATCTGCCTTGGAAGGGCCATGGCCTCTCCTGTCAGTGCAGGGATGCCAACAGCCCCTGTGACCGTGTTCACAGGAGTCTGAGGATGAGGGAAGAGATGAGGATCTGACTCTGTTTTAGAGGGTTTGATTTATTATTTTATGATATATATTACATTAAAACTATACTAAAAGAATAGAAGACAGGATTTCATCAGAAGGCTGGCTAAGAATAGAATAGGAAAGAATGATAACAAAGGTTTGTGGCTCATCTCTCTGTCTGAGCCAGCTGGGCTGTGATTGGCCATTAATTAGAAACAACCAACATGGGCCAATCAAAGATCTACTTGTTGCATTCCACAGCAGCAGATAATCAATGTTTACATTTTGTTCTTGAGCCCTCTCAGCTTCTCAGGAGGAAAAATCCTAAGGAAAGGATTTTTCATAAAAGATGTCTGTGACAAGCCCTCTTCCCTGTGCAGCTGGGAATGATCCCAGTGTATCATCCCCCCTTTCTGTGTCACTGATAAAACTGGGATGTGCTGATTCCTTTTCCCCTCCATGTCAGCTGGGGCAAGAGGAGCAGGGGGGTGTTTTGGGTGGCAGACAGACACCGTGGGGGCAGGGGGCACATCCCCCTTATCTTGGTTTGGAAAGCCAGGTGTGGCTAAGGAAGGCAGGAGCCTCCCCTGAAATGGAGAAAATAAACTCTCTCCCCCTCTGAATTGCTATAAATTTTAAATTAAGGGGCTCTCAGACAACAAAAATTATGGGAGCAGGGAATAACAGTTCTTTACTAGGGAAGGAAATAAAAGGATAAAATAAACAATGCAGTACACTAGAACAACACTGGCAGAGTCAGAACCCAGCCTGACACCCTGTGGGTCAGGCTGTTGGCAGCAGTCCCATTGGAATTGTGGCTCAGCCCTCCTGCAGTGTCAGGGCTGGCTCTGCTGGAGCAGGGATCCTGCAGAAAGGTGCAGTCTCTGCCTCTGAAGATCCAGGGGAAGAGGCAGCTGCTGTTCCTCTGGGAATCCAGTGGAGAAGCTGTGCTGGTGTTCCAGAATCTCCAGATTATATCCAGGTAGGAATGCTTGGCTCCTCCCTCTGGGCTTACATCTCCCAATGGGATGCTGCAGCTCTTAGCCATGCAGTGACATTCAACAGCTGTTATCAGCAGATGTCTCCCCAGAGGGAGGAGTGATTGTGATCACTCAGAGAGAGAGAAAAAGAAAACTGCCCACTTGACAAAGGACAGCTGCCATACAGATGGCGATAGAACACACCTTGCCCTGCAATCTGGGACCCTGCAGCTCTCACTGTCCCCGTGGTGTTCCCAGGAGGCTCCTGGAGCAGCAGGTGGAGGAGCTGAGGCAGCAGCTCCGGCATTCCCGGGAGACGGAGGCGTCACTGGCCAAGATGCACGTGGAGCTCCAGGCCAAGACCCTGCATGTCCTGGAGGATGAGAAGAAGCTGGATGCTGGTGAGGTGAGTGACAGGGAGGGGGTTTCTCATCATACAAGGGCCAACAGGACCATCAGGAGCTGCAATCTGCTCCTGGGTGTTGTGGTGTTGTTGGGTCCCCAGGATGAGGTGAGAGATGAGAATTTGCCTCCAAGTTCTCAGAGGGCAGATATATTAAACCCAGCCCTTTTCCAGCACGTGCAGTGCCAGAAGGAGAACCAGAAGCTCTCGGAGCAGCTGGTGCTGCTGAAGGAGGAGAACAAAGCCCTGTATGAGGAAGGTGTCAGACTCCTGAACCAGAAGGATCTCTATGTCAGGTAATGCCCACGAACCTGCCTGGGCCTGCTCTTGCATTTGGCTGTGCTGTGGACTTTCCTGTCCAATATTCAGCTTTTAGCACTAAACCCACTGGCCCTGTGTGCAGTGAGCTCACCCCCCATGTCTGCTGTCAGGGAATTCCACACAGGTTTGGCTGGGAAGGGACCTTAAAGCCCATCCTGTTCCACCAGGGACACCTTCCACTATCCCACAGTGCTCCAAGCCCTTCCAACCTGGCCTTGGACACTTCCAGGGATCCAGGGGCAGCCACAGCTGCTCTGGGCACCCTGTGCCAGGGAAGGATTTCCTTCCAATATCCCATCCATCCCTGCTCTCTGGCAGTAGGAAACCATTCCCCCTTGTCCTGGCACTCTAGGTCCTTGTCCAAAATCCCTTTCCAGCTCTCTTGGAGTCTCTTTAGGCCCTGGAAGAGGCTCTGAGCTCTCCCTGGAGCCTTCTCTCCTCAAGGTGAGCACTCCCAGCTCTCCCAGCCTTCCTGCTCTCCTTAGGTGTGTTATAAACCTCTGAGAACTTGTTAGACCTGGCTCGAAGAAGCTCCTATAACAGTGACCCCGAGCCAAAGTGCCTTTCCCAGCCTGATTGTCCCTGTTTGCCCAGGAAATACAACGAGATGCAGCTCAGACACAAGGACAAGATCCGCAGGGCCAAGGAGACTTTCATCCACGAGGTGAAACAGAGGGACAGCAGGATCAAACAGCTGGAAAACGAGCTCAGCGAGTCCAAACTCCAAGTGGAAAAGGTGAGAGGGCGCATCCAGGGATTCTCCAGCAAGCGGAGGCTGCAGGGGCATTGCTGCTTCCAAAAGCATTCCCTGGTGGCCAAGAATGGCTCCTGGCTGGGTCAGGAATGGTGTGGAGCAGGAGCAGGGAGGTCATTCTGCCCTTGGCACCTTGAGTGCTGTGTCCAGTCTGGCCCCTCAGTTCAGGAAGGACATTGAGAGCTTGAGCACATCCAGAGGAGGCAACGAGGCTGGAGAGGGGCTGGGAACACAAACCCTGTGAGGAACCACTGAGGGAGCTGGGGATGCTCAGCCTGGAGAAAAGGAGACTCAGGGGTGCCCTCATCACTCTCTATAACTCCCTGAAGGGTGGTTGTAGTCTGGTGGGGTTGGGCTCTTTCTCCAGCAGCACTGACAGAACCAGAGCACACAGCCTCGAGCTGCACCCAGGGAAATACAGGTTGGATATTAGGAAAAGTTTTTTTACAGAAACAAAGTTCTGGAATGGCTGCCTGGGGAGGTGGAGGAGTCACCATCCCTGGGTGTGTTTAACAAAGCCTGGATGTGGCACTGGGTGCCAGGGTTGAGTTGAGGTGTTGGGGCTGGGTTGGACTTGATGATTTTAAGGTCTCTTCCAACCTGGTCAGTCTGTGATTTGGTGATGCTGTGAAAGTGATCATGGACTCAGGGAATGGTGTGAGTTGGAAGGGACATTAAAGCTCATCCCATTCCACCCCTTGCCATGGCAGGGACACCTTCCACCATCCCAGGCTGCTCCAAGCCCTGTCCAGTCTGGTCTTGGACACTTCCAGGGATGGAGCAGCCACAGCTGCTCTGGGCACCCTGTGCAGGGCCTGCCCACCCTCCCAGGGAACAATTGCTTCTCCATACCCCATCTGACTCTGTCCCCTGGCAGTGGAAGCCATTCCCCTTGTCCTGGCACTCCAGGCCTTGTCCAAACTCCCTCCTTGCAGGAAGGCACCAGGGACACCAACCTATAGTAACAAAAAGCCAAAAGGAAATTCCTGGCTCAGGATTGCCCTTGGGGGAATCCACATCCTCAAATCCCAGTCTGACACTGGCTGGGCTCCATGTTCCTTTGCCTCAGCAATTCCTGCTGGGAAGTGACCCCAGGGCCTCTTTTTGGGGTATTTTACATCAAACAGGGTATTGCAGAATCACTGAGGTTGGGGAAGACCTTTAAGGTGAGGATCTTCAAGTGCAACCAACACTAAACCATGTCCCCAGGTGCCACATCCATGTGGTTCTTGAGCGCTTCCAGGGGTGGTGATTCCAAAGTTTAGGAGCTGGCACCCTTGGGAAAGCCCTGTGGTGTGCAGAGGACAGAGAAGAGTCAAGAGTAACTGGTGGTTGTTCTTTCCTTCTCCACCACCCTCAGGGGAAGGTGCTGATTGCCCAGATCACTGCTGAGAACGAGAAATTACTCCAGGAGAGGCGACGGCTCCTCCAAAAAATCTCAGACCAGGAGGAGTCCCCGTGGAGCCTCCGCTCTGGGATTCCCTCCCTGCAGAGCAGGTGATGTCCATCCTCCCTTTTCCTGGTTTTGTGCCTCTTTCTCTTAAGAATTCCAGAGGAAAGTCTGGGCTGTGGGTGCAATGGCTGTAATCATGGCTGTAATTAGGGATTTAATTACCCCATTTTCCCATCCAGCCTCACCACTGAGCTGGAGGCTGTGGAGAGCAACAGCTCTGAGGCTGGAAAAGAAAAGTCCTGTTGGGAAATGGGGCATGGCTGGAAGGAGAATAACCTGTGCTTTGTGCCATGCTCAGAGGGAAGACCCTGGAGGAGGAGAACGCGCGGCTGCAGGACAAGCTCCAGCTCTCCAGCCTTGTGGGCTCCTCCCAGCGCCTGGCCAGGAGCAGCCCTGCTCCCAGCACTGAGGTGAGGCCCAGCAGGGCTGGGAGCAGCAGGAGTCACAGAACTGAGGGGCTGAGGGGGAGCTGGGTCCATCCCTTGAGATGGAAAGGGCTCCCAGGGTAGTTGGTGGTAACAGATGTGGTGAGGAGGGGATTTGTGAGGAGCTGAGGGCTCCATACAGATGTGGTGAGGAGCTGAATCTCTAGAGAGATGTGCTGAGGAGAGGCTTTGGGGGGAGCTGAAGGCTCCATACAGATGTGGTGAGGAGCTGAAGGCTCCATACAGATGTGGTGAGGAGGGACTTTGTGAGGAGCTGAGGGCTCCATGCAGGTGAGGAGGGGCTCTGTGAGGAGCCGAATCTCATACAGATGTGGTGAGGAGCTGAATTTCCATACAAATGTGGGGAGGAGCTGAATCACCATACAGATGTGGTGAGGAGAGGCTCTGTGAGGAGCTGAAGGCCCTCACCTCAGCCTGTGCTCCTCCCTGAGCTGCTGCCCTTGGATCCCCTTCCTCAGGGACAGGAATCTCACCTGGCACATTCAGAGCTGGTCAAAGCTCAGTTGCAAAGCTGCTCTAGGAAATGAGAAGGTTGGGAATGTTCATCCTTCCAGGAGGAGTGGTCCCTCCTCAGGCCAAGCTGAGCAGTAATTCTTGAGCTGAGGGAAAGTTGTTAATGAAGAACTTTGGCAGGAGAAATGGAGAAAATCCAGAGAATCAAAGTTTTCAGATCAACCAGGTGGATTCAGGAGTTTCTTGGGACTTTTAATTTGGGGAGAACCCAGGCAGGTTGGAAATGAGCTGTTGAGGGGGAAAGGGCTGTTTGGGGCTCACCTGGCCTTGGTGAGGCTTGGTTTGTATTTTTTAGAATAAATTTACACCCAAAGGACAAGCAAACCCCTGATTTGCACCTCATGGGGCTGCACTTGGTGCAGAGGACTCTCAGTGAAGCTGGGGGAGACCAGGAATTGTTGGAATTGAGGGTCTGACCTGTGTCTCCTCCTTTCAAAGCCTCTGTTCTTCCTTCCAGGACCTGAAGCTTGCTTCTGGAAGCCACCCTCAGAGCAAGGTGCTGCCACCTCCTCGTGCCAGGTACCGTGGGGGGGACAGAGGGGCAGCCAGGGAGGAGCCACTGCAGCATTTTGGCTGGTCCACCCTGAGCTTTCACCTCCCAGGGGCTTTTTTTGGTAGTTTTTGGGCAAATTTTAGGGAAAATAGTATTAAAATGGCATTTAAAATAATGGTATTGAAACCAGTCAGCTGATGGGACGGAAAAGTCAACTTTTAGGGAAAATAGTATTAAAATGGCTTTTAAAATGGTATTGAAGCCAGTCAGGTGATGGGATGGAGAAGGCAAAGCTTAGGAAAAATAAAATGGTATTAGAATGGTGTTGAAACCAGTCAATACCATGGGATGGAAAAGTCCAATTTTAAGGAAAATAGTATTAAAATGGCATTTAAAATGGTATTGAAACCAGCGAGTTGATGGGATGAAGAAGTCCAATTTTAGGGAAAATAGTACTAAAATGGAATTTAAAATGGTATTGAAACCAGTCAGCTGATGGGATGGAAAAGTCCAATTTTAAGGAAAATAGTATTAAAATGCCATTTAAAATAGTACTAAAATGGCATTAGAATGATATTTAAACCAGTCAGGTGATGGGATGGAAAAATCAAATTTTAGAGAAAATAAAATGGTATTAGAGTGGTATTGAAATGGTATTAACATGGCATTAGAATGGGATTGAAACCAGTCAGCTGATGGGATGGAGAAGTCCAATTTTAAGGAAAATAATATTAAAATGGCATTAAAGTGGGATTGAAACCAGTCAGCTGATGGAATGGAAAAGTCAACTTTTAGGGAAAATAGTATTAAAATGGCTTTTAAAATGGTATTGAAGCCAGTCAGGTGATGGGATGGAGAAGGCAAATTTTAGGAAAAATAAAATGGCATTAGAATGGTATTGATATGGTATTAAAATGGCATTAGAATGGTATTGAAACCAGTCAGCTGAATGGATGGAGAAGTCAAATTTTAAGAAAAATAAAATGGCATTAGAATGCCATTTTGAATAGTATTTGAATGGTATTGAAGTGGTATTAAAATGGCATTAGAATGGTATTGAAACCAGTCAGCTGAAGGGATGGAGAAGTCCAATTTTAGGGAAAATAGTATTAAAATGGTATTTAAACCAGTCATATGATGGGATGGAGAAGTCCAATTTTCAGAATATTTTGGGGAGCACTGTGGGATTTAGGAATCTTGGTGCTCAGGGGCTTTGGAGGACTCTTGATACAAGAGGTGGTGACACTTGGGAGTCCTTGTGTGGCCAGAGCTGTGTCCCACATCACTCTGGGGTGTGTTCCTCCATTCCAATCCTTGCCAGACCAGATGGGGGGAAGGCAGAGGGACAATTCAGCTCTGGAGATGCAGCTCTGGGGGTTTGGTGACAGCCCCAGGCACTGTTGAGGTGGAGGATGGTCCAGGCAGGTTCTGGACCTGTTAGGAAAATTGCTCCAAGAGCAGAGCACCCACATTGTTCTGTGCTGCTCAGAGCTGTTGGGTGGGGGTCACTCAGACTGCACAGAATGACAGAAAATGTAAATTTGTTTCCAGCTTCCCACCCCGAGATCTCCCAGAGCCCCTGGGCGCCCTGAAGGCCCCGCAGAGCACAAAGCCTGAGGGGGAGGCTGAGAGCCAGGATTCCTCCTTCTGCCTGTCCCCCTCACAGCCCTCAGAGATTGGGTACCTGAACGTGGCCTCTCCTGGGGACAGCACGGCCCCCTCAGCCTCCCCTCTGCAGGAGCAGAGCCACAGCCTGGGCTCCCAGAGCTTCTGAGCTGGGGATGCTGGTGCAGCCTGACCTCACCTGCAGGATCTGGGCTCCTGGAGCCATGGGACAGCAGAGCCTGCAAAGAGAATTGCCAAATGGACAAACGGACTGTGCCATGATTGCTGGGATGTGTTCCAACTAAATGATTCCACAGTTTTGTTGTTTTGTTTTTTTTTTTTTTTTTTTACTTGCCCACCTGTAAATGTGTGTGTGTGATCCCAGATCCACTGGAGGCTGGAATTTGTAAATAAACTCTGTACAGTGCTAGAGGGGTGGGGTGAAGGGTGTCTTCCCTCCACCCTAATCCCCTAAATCCAGTCCAAATCTATAAATTTTATAAATAAAACTTGCAGAATTTCCCTTTTACCCTATTGCCCCCACACTGTCATTCTCCTTTTCCCTTTGCTCTGTGCAGAGGGGAACAGGATCTCTGAGCACTGGGGAGGGGATGGGAATGCGTGGGGAAGGAAGATGGGAGGAAGGAGAAGCTCTGGGGGCAGGATGTGATGGGCAGAGGGGTCAGAAATGACAGAGAGGGAGTGGAAGGACAAAGGGAAATGGAATAGGGGCAGGGAAGGGAAGGGAATTTCAAGGAAAGGAAATTTCAAGGAAAGGAAAGGAAATTTCAAGGAAATTCCAAGGAAAGGAAAGGGAAAAGGGATACTTTTGGAATAGATGGTCTCTGAGGATGCTTGGGTGAGAGTGAGAGGGACCAGGCCATGCCAAACAGGGAGTGCAGAGAGTCTGAGGGTGCCAAGAGGGATCAGCAGGGTCAGAAGTGCAGACCAGGTGGGAGCAGAGCGTGGCTGGGCATCTCCATGGGCCTGTCTGTGCTCCCTGGGCTCTCCCCGTGTGTTCCAGGGACCCCTCAGTGTGCCCCTCTGCACCCTGGCTGTCCCTCAGAGGATATCCCAAGCCCTGGTCTCCATTTTGGGGGTATCCCCACCCCTTGGTTTGTTTTGTGCCATTCCCAGACCCCAGTGCTGCCTTTGGGTGCCCCCCAACCCCTGGCTGTGCCTGTTTGGGCTCCCCAGAGCCTTTTGGGGTGCGCAGAACCTTTCCATGGGATTTGGGGTGTCCCTGGGCAGTGTGTGAGCAGTGCCTGGGGTAGCTGTGCATCCTCATCCCCCTGGCTGTGCCCTGGGCCACAGGGGAGCATCAGGAACACTCCCATGGAGGGGCTGGGGGGTTTCATCCCCTGTGAGGGGGCAGAACTGGCTCAGCCACACTCAGGAGAGGCAGAGTCAGGTTTTAGAAGGGGCACCATCCATCAGAGAGCCTGGAGGGAGCACAGACTCATTGCTGAGGACTGGGATGACCCCAGTGTTACAAACTCCTGACCCCAGGGAAGGTACCTGGCTGTTCCCTGAGCCTGTATTATCCCACTGAACTTTGAATTTTTGGAGCTTCCACCCCTGATGGATCCAGACTGTGAGCATCACTTTGACTGTGGACACTGAAATTGCAATAACCAAGTCTTGTCACTGCATCCATGGGTGGTGAGAACTCTCCTCTCCACTCTCTGCTCTGATCCTTTCTTTTTTTCTCTTTATTTCCCTGATACTTTCTTTTTTTTTCCTCTTTCTTTCCCTCGTGTATTTTCTAAAGTGGTATTTTTATACTTTTATATTGGTGTATTTCTAAAGGAAATAAGCAAAATGGCTACATAGGCGATTTCCATTGCAAACAAAGTGTTAAAATAAATGTGATATATATAAAAAAATATATGTGTGTGTGTGTATGTGTGCAAACACCAATCATTCAATGTCCTTTAATCCACTCCAAGGGATGGATTAACACAAGAGCCTGGGTTATCCCACCTCAGAGATGCCTTGGAGCAGCTCCCTCAGTTCTCCCTCACCCCACAGGAGCTCTGTGCCCACACAACAAGGTGGGCAATTTTCCACAACCCTCCAGGGGCCCAAAACAGCCACAGGACTCGAGGTGGGACCTCCCCAGTGCTGGAGGCATAAAACAGGGGAGAAAATGCAAAACTCCAACTGTGGCAGGGGCCATGGTGCAGGTACAGAACCAGAGGGAAATCCTGAGGTTTTCGTTGATGGGGAATTGAGAGGAACATGCAGCAGGGCATTGTTCTTCTGCCTGATGACCAACAGCTCCCACCAAGGAATATTCTGGACACTAGGAGCACAGGGAACAGGAGGTTTGACCATGATCCTGCCCACAGTTGTGGTTGTTAGGAAAATTAATCCAGAAACACCAGAGGTTTATGTCCAAAAAGGAGACAGAGGAGTCCTTTTACATTATTCCATTAAAGGGAGAGGCCATGGGGCATTCACCTGGGGTCTCTCCAATTTTTGGAGCACCCAGCCTCCTTTTTGTCCCAATTTCCAGCCACATTTCCATTCTGTCTTTCCCCATTTCTGAGGTACTTGAGAGGTACAGACCTCCCAAAACACCTGATCCCAAAGACTTCCCTCTAATGTATGACCCTCCCTTTTCATTTTTAATTCTTATAGAATTTAGGTGTTTTTCTTCCCCATTGTTTCTTTCATCTCTCAATGTCAAATTTCATTTATCAGCAAACCTAAAGTTTATTTGTAAAAGCAAATCTCTTTTTCCATTCATCAATCAGTGGAATCCTTTCCATTGTTTCTTTTATCTCCCAGTGCTGGTTTTATCTACCAGGAGACAACAGCTGGTTTGTAAAGACAAATCCACTATTCCTCTCATGGTTAATAAGGTATTGGTGATATTTTTGCCCAACATGTGGGAGAAATGATGAGGAGGACTCCATCTTATCAGAAGGCTAATTAATTATTATACTATATTATTCTATATTATATTACAATATATTACATTACATCTAAACTGAATCTGCCAAGCACTGCACAGCATCTCGTGACCATCAGCTGACAGTCCCAACACACACATCTGGATTCAATTGGTCAGTGAATCAACACTCACACCAGAATCAAATTATCAATTCCAATTCCCTTCAGGTAAACAATCTTCCACCATGCATTCCACTTGTGAACAACACAGGAGCAGTAAATGAGGTAAGAATTGTTTTCTCTTTCTCTGAGGTTCAGAGAATGTGAAACCCAGATTCTAAAAACCCCAAAAATCTATTTTTTCACCCCATGATAAATTCACTATCATTCTACCTAAACTGTCGTGACTTGCAGATCTTCATATAAGGTTGGTAATTTGCTCCATGGATCATAATCAAACCCACAGGGGTCTTGGGCTCTGTGCCAAGGTCTCTGAGCCCCCTGGCAGGGGTCCTGGCCATCCTGGACAGCCACAGGGATGTCCTGAATTCCAACAAGGCCTGGGTGGGGGCAAGCCCTCAGAATGAGGGGTGCAGCCTCCTTCCTCTGTAGGCATTATTTTTCACCAAAAGAATAATAAAGCACTGGAATGCTCTTCCCAGGGAGGGGTAGAATCCCCATCTCTGGATGTGCTTAAACAAAGCCTGGACATGGCACTTGGTGCTAGAGTCTGGTTGAGGTGTTAGGGCATGGGTTGGACTTGGTGATCTTAGAGGTCTCTTCCAACCTCATTATTCTGGGATTCTGTGATTCTCTTTGTTTTCTGCCAAATTCCTAACTCACACAGCAGTTGTCTGTGTAACAGGATCTGTGTAAATCATTCTAAACCAATTTCCATCTGATTTTCCAGCCACCTCAGCAGTGGCTGGTGGGAGACTCCTTGGAAGGGCTCTTGGTGACACACGTGAGGTCACAATGGGACATTCTGCCTCCATGGAACCAGAACACCCTGAGGGTCAGAGGCCAGCCCAGCTGGGGTGCCCCACTCTCCCACCAGGCCCCCCACCCTAAGGCCATGGTGGGATGGAGAGGAAGAAAGAAAAAGGCCAGGCAGGAGGAACCACAGCCACGACACAGCTTTTCTCCGGCTTCTTCCTCGCTCTGTCTCCAGATCTGGTGTACTTCCACAAGGATGGTAAGGCCTGGCATCCTCCTGCCCCTGGGGCTGGGAATGTGCTGGTGGCTCTGCCCAGGGAGAGGGTCCCTTTGGAGGAGGGGATCTGACATTGGGAAAGTGAAGGGAGGGTGATGAACTTCATAACTTCAGCTGGGCTCTTTCTCTTCTTCTGACAGAAATCATTAAAATTTGGGATTGTGTGTCTGAGTGCTGTCGCCAGGACCTGCTGCTGAAGAAGGTGGGGTTGGCTTCCTCATAGTCCTCACTCAGACCACGGGGTCCTCCCTCATTTCCCGCTCCTTCCCCATCCTCTGGGGCCCTCACCAGCCTAGGGGGCAGAAGGAAAAGGAATGTCCCAGGCAGACCCTGCATTTTAGTCACAGACCCATTGTGAGCGCAGGCAAGAAGCCAAGTGGTGCTTGAGTAGAAGAACATTGGATTTCCACTTTGGAGTCTTCCCCAGGATGGCTGGGAAGGAGGGACACCCTCTTTTCCAGCCCTCCTGGGCCTTCCTGCACTCTTTGGGCCTTCCCAGGCTCTGGGAGTTTCTCCCACATGTCTTGCAGTCTACAGAGGAGAGAGTGAGGAACCATTTGGAGTGAAAGGCTCTCCTCCAAAGCTCTCCTGGGGCCTCCATCTCAGCCCTTGGAGCTGCAGGGATGGAAAGGCCGCAGATCACCCTTTGCCCTCTGATTGCTTGCTTTTGTTTCCAGAGAGTTGGGCTGATGGGCCTGGGTACCATCCACATTATGAAGAAACCCATCTGGCATGGAGAAGGGGAAGGTTTCATGGCAGACACGCCGGAGTTTGAGCTGAGCAAGCCCCTTCCCCTGGTGGGGAAGAATCTCCGTCATGGGCAAAGCCCTGTGCCTGGTAAGATGTGATGGGATGGTGGGACCAGCCCTGTGCTCCCCTGGGACATGGACGGGTCCCTCCAGGGCTCTCTGCGTGCCCACAGTGTGCTGGAGAGCTCCTGGAGGTGTTTCTGAGAATCTCCTGGTCTCGGGTTTTGGTTGTTAATTGCTGCCCCAAGATGTGCAGGATGTCTCTGAAGAACGAGTCTGGACTCTTCACTTTTCGGTCTTGAAGTTGTTTATTAATTCTCATCTATAAAGTTTTCTTTCTGCTCAGCAGGGCAGCCACAGGCACTCTTTGTGTTGTCCTTTTATACTACAAACTACATATAACATATTTACACTTAATTCCCAGTACATATCACCTATGTTAGACAGTGCACCTCTACTCTAAACCAATCCCAAAGTGCCAACATCACTGCAGAAAATGGAGAGCAAGAAGAAGAAAGGCTGGACAGGCCCAAGTTCCTCCGTCTTGTCCCCATAACCTCCACACCAAAAATCCTAAAATCTTCATTTTCACCATGTGATCATTTTATTATTATACTATTCAAAGCTCTGTGACTTTCAGGTCCTCATACAAAGCTGGCAACTTGCTCCAGGGGTCAAAATCAAATCCCCAGGTGTTCTGGGCAGCATGCCAGGGTCTCTGAGCCCTCCAGCTGTATGGAAATGCTATAGGATTTGTATATTGTACTAGACTGGTTAGTGAGAATCAGAATATTCAACACAGAAAAAGATTTATTGTATTGTAATGGGAACTTTGCACTCTTGCCTTGCTTAGCTCTTGCCCCTCTTACCCCTTTTACTCTCTTACCCTCCCATCCTCTCTACTCCTCTCTTCTCTTGGGCCTGCTCTGAGCTGTGGCTGGCAGGGCCCTGCACCCAGGACCTTTGCAATAATACACAAGTTCCAAGACCAGAAGAAAATTTTTTGTATTGTAACAGGAACCTCGCCCTCTGATCCTCTTTTACTCTCTCATTCTCTCTTTACCACACTCTTGCCTTCTCTCCCTTTACCTCTCTCTTTACTTCTCTCAGGCCTGCTCTGAGCTGTGGCTGGCACCCACACCCTTTGCAATAAACCCCAAGTTCCAGGACCAGAAGAAAATTTATTGTATTTTAACGGGAACCTCGCTCTCTTATCCTCTTTACCACTCTCTTTACCTCTCTTTCTCTCTCTCGGGCCTGCTCTGAGCTGTGCCTGGCAGCCCCAAGCAGGGCCCTGCACCCACGCCCTTTGCAATAAACCCTAAATTCCAGGATCTGGCTGCAGAGATCTCTCATCTCCATCCATCCTGACCATCCTACCCCCCTTGCTCCTACACCACAGAAGGGCTGAGGGAGTGACTTTGTGCTTTCTCCACAGGGATCTCCAGAGATGATGAGTTGATCTGTGCTGAGGTGGCCCAGCACCTGCACAAGCCCAAGGCCACCATCATGATGTGCATCAAGGCCACTCTGCAGATCTGTGAGTGGGCCCTGTCCAGTGGGAAGAACTTTGACTTTGTGTTCAAGGACATCGGGGTCCTGCTCTGCCGGGGGAAACACGTGGTCATGAGGTTCTTTGAAGGCCTGGTCCAAGAGGTGGCTCAGTTACAGGGCCTGGCAGAAGGGCTGCTCCAGGTGAGTCTGGCTTGTGTTTTGTGTGCCTTCACACTCCTGGGGACACAGCTGTGGCCTTGGGCAGCTTTCCATGCTCCTGGGAGCTGACCCTGATGTCAGGAATTAGCCCTGGGCTTGGCTCCTCTGGGCTGCTGGCGCGGCCTGGTCCCAAAACACTGAGGTGGTGGAGATACTCATGGATTTGGGACAATGTAGGGATGTAGGGGATTTCCATGGTCCTGGGAGCTGAACTTACCATCCTGCTCCCAATGAATTACCCCTGGACTTGGCTCCTGTGGAGATGCTGCTGGTGCGGCCTTGTCCCAGAACCCTGAGGTGGTGGAGATGCTCATGGATTTGGCACAATGTAGGGGATTTACGTGGTCCTGGTAGCTGAGCCTGCCATCCAGCCCTGGGTTTGGCTCCTGGAGGTGCTGCTGGCATGGCCTTGTTGTGCCAAAACGCTGAGGTGATGGAGATACTCATGGATTTAGGACAATGTAGGGGCACAGGGTGGTGGAGAGAGAGCTGGGGCTGGGGGCTGGCAGTGGAAGAAGAGGGGTTTTGTGCCTTGTGAACAGCAGGTAAATCCCCTGTGGATGCTGCCATGTCTCTGTCCCTGTTGCAGTCACTAGATCTGAAGCTGTTGTCCATAGCCCAGCTGGAAAAGGACATGTCCCAGATCCCTCCTGGAGGTGTCTTTGTGCTGCCACAGTGAGTGCAATGCTTTCTGTACGTGGTGGGGTGATAATCAGTAACACCTTTTGGTCCTGGCTTCTCCCATGTGGGAGGAATCCTTGGATGTATTTAATTTCGGAGGTGGAATTGAAATTGTGCAAAGTCCATGGCCATTCTGGCTTCTTTGGGTGGATTCCAATGGTGAATTGAATTCCATGGTGATTTGAAATTCTCCATGGCCATTCTGGCTTCTTCAGGTGGGTTCCCTGGGAAGAGGGCCTGCTTTACCTACCCTCCTCAGTAGGAAAGACCCTGGAGGCACAGCTGGGGACCATGGAGCTCCACCAGCTCCTTCCCTTTCCTTTGAGAAACACTGAGACCCAGCAGGCCCCAGAGCCTGGGATGTTGTCAAGACTGAGAACCAACAGGCCCCAGATGGTGGGATGTTCTCAGGGGTTGGTTTTCTCTGGAAAACCTCTCTGACAAGAGGGATCTCACAGCCGAGAGGAGCTCTGTGGAGGGAGACTCTCCTGCCCATGCTCCAGTGTTGTGTTTCCTTTGGAAAACTGGTAACCTGGAACAGCTCCTTCCCAGAAGCTGTTATGGACTCTGCTGCCTTATTTCAACTGGTGTGACCTCCTCCTTTTCAGCTTTGTGCAGGCAGATGGGAAGTCCGAGCCACATCCTCTAAGTGCTTTGCTACAAGACGCTGTCACAACAACCAAAACCAAGACCAAGCACCAAACAGGACCAGGTATGTTCCCTCCTAGGACCTGACATCCTCCATGCCCAAGGGAATCCTCCCTCCTGCCAGAAAATTGTCCCAGCAGGTCCCTCTCCTTCTGAATGGGGACCCAAGGAAGCAGTGGGACAGGGCCATGGAGCCCTCAGGGAAGGGGATGGGCTGGGAGATCCCTCATGCCCACAGCACTCTGGAGATGCTGTTGAGAGGAGTTTCCTCTTTTTCTTCTTCAGGGAACCTTCCCAACACCCTCCTTCTTCGTCCTCGCCTTCCTCCAAATCGGATAAATGATGTGAAAGGGACAGGAAGGGAAAAGAAGAGGGCTGATGGAGGAGTGCAGAGAGGGAGGTGAGACCTGGAAGAGTTGGTTTGGGTGATTCCATGCTCCTGTTGCTGATTCCCCAACTGCTGGGCCTCAGGCTGGGGCCTCCCAGGGGTCTCCCCTGTCAGGGGAGACCCTCCTGGAGTGGTTTTGTGTCAGGAAAGAGAGACCCACTGGATTCTTTGGGTCTTCAGGTTCTTGTTTATTGTTATCTTAAGTTTTGCACGCTATCCACACCAGACTCAGCACAATGAAAAAGCACAAAAATGGCCAACAATCTCTTGGTACAAGGTCTTTTCAGACTAAACTGTCCAATTAAGAGCTGACACCTGGATTATTTTCCCTTTTCACCCAATAATTGATCCCAGAGTCCCCAGTGCAGACTTCTCTGCCCAATTACAAAATGCCACCCAAACCCATGAAGAAGGAGGATGAAGAAGCCCAGGACAACACCCTGTGCCCTCCACCTTGCTGCCATCCACAACATATTAAAAATCCCAAAACCTCAATTTCTCAGCCAGTGATACACCTACACTACTCTCTGTAATCTATTTCACACCCTAGTGGATTGTAGTCTGTTCTGGAGTTTAGGAAACTTTCTCCATGAATGAGGGTCAGAGTCAGTGCTGCCCTGAGGGTCAGGGCACCCTAGAGCAGACACAGAAATATTCCCAGTGCCCTGGGCTTCCACACTCCTGGACTGGTGTGAGGAGTGTCACCTTTGGCCATGCTGCCTGTCCTTATGGAGAGCAGATTTGGGCACTTGGCCCTTCCCATGGCATGGGGAGTGGGCAGCAGTGTTTTGGAGACAAAACACTTGTGTGGTGTCTTTGCAGTTTGCTGCCTCCAATTGAGAACTCTGTGAGGAAGGGCAGAGCCACCAGGGAGTTGGAAGAGCCCAAAGCTGGGCTGGCAGCTCCCCTCACGCAGAGAAAATTTACCCAGGTATGTTACATGGATGTAGGATCGTGCCCTGCCTCACTGCAGGGAGGCTGTTGAGAGGATCCCTCTGGATCTGCCCATCCTGGGATGTCTTTTGTGTCCTCCATTCAGTCCTGGGAACAACTTCATCCTTCAGGGAATCTTTCTCTGAACAGAACCTCTGTGGTGTCCAGATTTCTTCACTGCCAAGAGCTCTGTGGGAAAGAGGAGGGATCCAAACTGTCCCTTGGGCCATGGGCTGCAGGATGGGACTCTTAATATTGCCCGAATGCCTGAGCTGCCTTCCCTTTGCTCCACGTCACAGCTTCCAGCCCTGGGAGAGCAGAGGAGTCTGAAGAAGGGTGCTGCATTCTCTCCTGGAGGATTTGAGAGGCTGAGGAGGGAGAGAGTGGCTGCTGTGGCAGGAGTGGCTGCTGCTCTGTGCCCAGAAGGGACCAAGCAGGAGAAGGCACCGTCCCCTCTCAGGAGAGCACCACAGCTAAGGTAGGAGTGTGGCAGGGGGCACTGAGCAGGTGGGAGGTGTCACTCTGGTGCCAAGGTTGGGGAGGAACAGGTGAGAGGCAGGATTGTAGAAAAGGCAGAGAAAGCTTTATTCAAAAGAACCGTGTGGTATTTATAGAGTGGTGCAATAGATTCTATTCTATTGGCTAACTAACAGAAACATCTTTCTCACTCACTGTTCTTGAGAGGAACAGAAAAATAAAGTAGAAAAACACTACCTGCAAATTGTTTATAGCCAACAAGTTATCACATCTTTCCAGCTCCCTAAAATTTCTCCCAAGCCGCTGTGAGAAACGCTTGCTGTTTCTCTCTCTCTGTCCCATGGCATCCACAAGGAGGGACCTGGGACTGTATTCACAGGGGTCTCAGGTTGAGGAAGAGATGAGGATCTGACTCCTTGTTTCAGAAGGCTTGATTTATTATTTTTTGATAGATATTACATTAAAACTATACTAAAAGAATAGAAGAAAAAGTTTCATCAGAAGGCTGGCTAAGCTAAGAATAGAAAGCAATGATAACAAAGGTTTGTGGCTTGGGCTCTCTGAGCCAGCTGACTCTGATTGGCCATTAATTACAAACAACCACATGAGACCAATCCCAGATGCACCTGTTTCATTCCACAGCAGCAGATAATAATTGTTTACATTTTGTTCCTGAGGCCTCCAGCTTCTCAGGAGAAAAAATTGTAAGGAAAGGATTGTTCATAAAAGATGTCTGTGACAAGGACCCCTTTAGCATCAAGGAAGTGGAGCCCTGAGCTCTGGGCTGGACATGGTCCTGGGCAAGCCCTGGGGTGGCCCCTGATCCTGTGTCCATGCTAAAGGGGGTGGTGGGGCCCAAGGCACACAGGAGCAGCTGGGGCTGGGCCAGGCAGGACTCCAGGCAGGGACTGAGAGGGGAATCTGTCCCTGTCTTGCAGGACCCCACGAGCCAAGCAGGTCCTGCTCAATCTGCAGCCCTACAAAGTGTCCAGGGAGCAGTGCATGAAGGCCTTTCAGATGAACCAGCTGCGGAAATGGTCCCAGGACGAATCCCTGGGTGAGCAGGGGGAGCATCCCCTCCCCAGGCAATGGGGGCATCTTCCTGTGCACCACATCCCTCCCCTGCCTGCCAGCAGCCCCTGGCAGTGCTACCAGCTGGGTGTGGGGTCCTGGAGCTGTCCCAGGCCCAGGTGACAGCCTGAGGCACATGGGGACACGGTGGGGCTCCTCTACTCTCGGGCTGGTGGGGCTGGGTCTGCAGGGCGGGGCTGTCTGGGAGGCTACAGAACCTCCAGAAGCAGCCCTGGTGAGCAGAAGGTCTCTGTTGTCCTCCTCCCTGTACCCCCTGAATCCTGAACAGTTTCTGGATCTAACCTGAGCTTGGCGAAGAAGCTGAGTGTCGACAAAGAGACAGCAGAAGAGCTGTGACATGGGGACAGCCACATGGAAAAAGGAAAAAGGAATAAAGACCTAGAAAGACCACTCTTGTCTTTCTTCTACCCCAAGCCTTGCTACCAAGGCTCATTCCCAGCCTGAATTGAGACTGGAGGTTTTCCCAGCTTGTTGGGGAAGATGAAAAAGAAAAGTCTTATAAATTTGATTGCCTGGCAAAAGATTTTGAGAATATGGAAACTATAAGTGAGATTGAAATGAAAGCAAGCCTTGAGATCCCTTAGATACTGAACAAGTGGGAAACAATGGCATGGACAGCTGAAGGTGATCCCCTTTTGATGAAACAATTCCCTCTGCTTGCAGACAGGCCCAAGGGTCAGAGCAGACACTGCAGCTTGGCAGAAGGGCCCAAAGAGGAGTTTTTAGGGTTTAAAATGTAACACAGTGTGGTAATGTAATGATTCTTATAGGCTGGATGTAAATTCTGTAGGATTTGTATGTTGTACTAGATTGGTTAGTGAGAATCAGAATATTCAACACAGAAGATTTGTGGTATTGGAATGGGAACCTCATTCTTTTTACTCTTCCTTGCTCCTCTTTACCAGGCCCTTGCCTTCTCTCTATTTCCCACTCTCTTTACTTCTCTCAGTCCTGCTCTGAGCTGTGTCTGGCAGCTCCCAGCAGGGCTCTGCACCCAGGCCCTTTGCAATAAACCCCAAATTCCTGACCTGGCTGCAGAGATCTCTGGTCTCTGTCCCTCCCCACCGTCCTATCCTGGTGCTCCCACACCAACTCATGTAGGACCTCATGAGATTGCCAAGGACCCACTTCTCCAGCGTGGCCAGGTCCTCCAGGCTGGCCCCATCCCCTGGATGTGTCACCTGCTCAGCTTCCTGTCACCTGCCAGCAGGCTAAAGGTGTGCTGCACTTCCCTGTGTCCCTGCTGAGGTGTCAAGGAGCACTGTCAGGGCAGTGTGTGCACCCTGGGGTACAGCACACCTCCCTGCACACAGAACCACTGACTACAGCTCTCTCTGCCTCTGTTTGCTCACTGTTCTTGTGACACCCCTCCAAAATTGCCTCTTTGGGTTCTCTCCAAGGCTGGATTTGATAATCTTGTTTATTTTCAACCTCAACAATTCTCTGGTTCCCTCAATGCCTCCTTAATCTGTTGTTTAGTTTCCACCAGACTATACTCAGGACTTGACAGGTTGAGGATAAACCATGTTTTGGAGAAGAAAATGGTTGTAAAAATTCCCAAGCATGTGGGAAATGAAATGTTCTCAGAGGAGAGTTTTGCTCTGCCCTTTGCTGTTCCACCCTTGACCCATATTGCAGTAATTAAGGGCAGGGGCCTGAGTTGCTGTGGGCTTGCAAATGTTGCTGGCTGCTGGCCAGGGCAGCAGAAAAATCATTACAGGAAAGGAAACAGGCTTATTTTGTTGGAATAAAGATCATTGTATTGTTGGAATAAAGATCATTCCAGTTCAAGTTTTGTGGATGTGGAGAGGAGAGAGGCAAAGTCTTTCAGCTGACAACTCTGCATTGTCAGCTCAGCTTCAACTCTACAGTAATTTTTGGGTTACACTGAATCAGAATAGTCCCATTCCCTCCCTCCCAGCCCCCTGAGTGGGGACCTGGCTGCTTTGGATTCTGCAATTGTACACAAAGCATAAAGATGATTTTCACTGTAACTTGGGCAATGATTTGGGTTACAGTAAGAACTGGAATAAAACAGTGCTGAGGTTGAGGAAGGTGCTCAGTGGGTGACTGTTGCCCTCTCCTGTTCTGCTGGGATCAGGAACATTGTTCTCCTGCTCTCTGTGTTCATCCAAACCCACACAAGTCCAGAATTCATTTACAGATTTGAGGACCTGAGCCTGATGTCAGAACTGAGCTGGGGCACCTTGGTCCTTCTCCATCCCTGTGACATCTGTGTGTGTTTCCACAGGGAAATCATGGAGAAATGGATTTCATTCCTGGCACCCCTTGCCCTAAATGACATCCCTGCACCTTTTAACACATGGGTTTTAATTAGGGGCTGCAAAGAGCACAGAGGACATTTCATAGCTGGGTATGGGCAGGCACAGCCTGGGGTTCTCTGCCCTGGTCCTCAGTTCTCTCCAGACCCTGACAGGAGTGGGATCACAAAGGACAGGACCAGAAATGACCTTATTGTATTTGGGTTCCCCCCAGATAAAGGAAGGAATGATGAGTCTGACCTCATGAAGGCTAATTTATTATTTTATGGTACTATATTTATTAGAATATAATTTATTACATTTATTTATTATATTTCTTGATTATGTTTATTTTATATTCAATATATTTATTTATTAATATATATTTATTATATAAAATAATTTATTGTTTTATGGTACTATATTATATAAAAAAATACTAAACTAAACTATACTAAAGAATACAGAAAGGATACTTACAGAAGGCTAAAAAGATAATAATGAAAACTTGTGACTCTTTTCAGAGTTTTGACACAGCTTGGCTCTAATTGGCCATTGAGTCAAAACAACTCACGTGAATCCAATGAAACAATCATGTGTGGGTAAACAATCTCCAAACACATTCTAAAGGAGTAAAACACAGGAGAAGCAAATGAGATAATTATTGTTTTCCTTTTTCTCTGAAGCTTTTCAGCTTCTCAGGAGAAAAATCCTAAGCAAAGGGATTTTTCCAGAAAATGTGAATGTCACATGTTGTGCCAGGGGAGCTTTAGGTTGGATGTTGGGAAAATCTCTCTGTGGAAAGGATGGGCAGGCACTGAAAGGGGCTACCCACGCCAGTGGTGAAGTCACAATGCCTGGAAATGATAAAAAAAGGCATTTTTTGAGATGGCATTTGGGGACAAGGTTAATGGTGAACAACCTACCACCAGATCCTGGGCTGATGGTTGGACTCAACAATCTTAGAGGGCTTCACAGAATCAGAAAGTTTTTCAGATTTAAGATTATTAAATCCAACTGTTCCTTCAGCACAGAGAGCTCCACCTTGTCCCCTGGTGTCACATCCACCTCAACAATCTTAGAGGATTTCTGTGACTTTAACAATTCCCTGATTATGTGATTACACTCCACATTCCTGAGACTCCCAGAACAGCCAACTGGCTGGAACAATTTTTTCTAGCTCCTTCCAAACTTCCTTTTTCACTCCCAGTTCTGCAGAAAGTGCCCATGGGCACTTTGAGGTGTTGCTGAGCTCAGTCCCCACCGTTTATTTATTTATTGCAGTTGGGAATGTTTTGCCTGCCCGTGTCAGAGCCAGTGCCTCAAAGTGGGAGCGACTCATAAAGGGCAGGATGTGCCTGGGTGTGACTGCCCAGCTGTACCTGTGGGCAGATAACTGAGAGTCCCCTCGGGGTTTATGGCATGGCAATAGAAAGTCTGGATTAATGGATTACCAGCACCAGGCTGGAGGGAGTCTTTATAAAGCTCTGACTGCTGAGTCTGAGAGCTCAGAGGAGGGAAAGTCTGAGAGACACAAAAAGGCCAAAGAAAGGCCAAAGGTAGAGGAAATAAAATCTGTCCAGTTGAGGAGAAATTTGGCTTTGCAGGCACCATGAAAAGCTTTCTTTCCTGGACAGTCCTGGCCGCCCTTGTCCTGGTGCACATCTCCCAGGCAGTCTATGTTCAGGTGAGTTTTTTCTCTTTCATTTGTCATTATTACAAATTCAACAAAGTGATGATATTTTCTGAACTTCTGGTTGCAACTAAATTAATAGACCTGAATTTTTGCCTTGCTCTGCCTTGATTTCCACCTGTATCTCCCCATTCCCTGGGTTTTTCTTCTGTGAAACACTTCAGGTATCACTAAATGCTGCTGCTGTTCATTTACCTCCTCCAGCCACATCTCTGCTCTGAAATCCTTTAGGGACTGAGGTGTTTCCTGCCCAGAATTTTCTCCTAGACCTAAAGCCACGTGCAGCAAAGGTGCTGACTTTAGAGAGAGTGATGCAAACAAGGTGTGAACAAAGAAATTATTTTCTGTTACCTGGTTCTAGGCAGGAGGTTCTTTGTGGGAAAGATCTGTGAATTTATGGGATGGAGCCTGTGAAAAAAGGGCAAAGAAGAGCTTGGCTGGATCCAATTAAATATTAATGGGCAGAGAAGTGATTAAAGGAGACTCTGTGAAATCTTCCAAGTACACAATCACCTGTGGGTAAACAACCTCCAAACACATTCTAAAGGAGTAAAACACAGGAGAAGCAAATGAGATAATTATTGTTTTCCTTTTTCTCTGAAGCTTCTCAGGAGAAAAATCCCAAGCAAAGGGATTTTCCCAGGAAATGTGAATGCCACATGGCTTCAGGTTGTGCCAGGGGAGCACCAGCTCCAGAGGTGTCACCTCTGGCTGATACTCCATGTCCTGGTTTGAAAAGGAATTGAGGTTTTTTGGGAGTTTTGTAGTGTCAAACCATGGCACTCCATACAATGTGGAAGGGGTTAGGAAGGTACCTCAGGGCCCTGGTTTGTTTTTGGGGAAGTTTTGGATCTCTCTGCACTCCTCTGAGAGGAGGTTTCAGTCTGATTGCAATGTAAACACTTTCCTCTGAGGACCAGGAAAACTAATAAAAACCAACACTTGTTAAACAATTATTGACTCTCTTTATGTGTGAGCAGCAAGTGTCCAGGAATAAGGAACCTTTGTGTCCTGGACTATCCTTTTTTTGTCCTTTGGATGACAGAGATAGCCAGAGGTAGCAGGTTTAAGCTATTCCTTTCTCTCAAACCATTCTTCAACATTTACAGTCTCCAGAGGAGCAAACAGCTTCCTACAGTGAAAAACATTCCCCTTTTCCACTTGCAGCCATAAAATATATTAATAAATGAGAATGGCTGCTTCTAGGTTATGTAAGAGAGTAGGGAGTGCATCTCTGGAGTTTGAGCTGGAATTCTCCTCTCATTAATCATTAAATCCATGTTTTCCCCATTGTGTATGCAGTGAACTCTGAGTCTTGCACTCCTTTCACCTGAAGTCTTTGAAGTCTGACTGATTCTGTGATTATTCACTGCACAAAGTTAGCTTGCACTCTTCTCTCTGAAATTGTTCCTGACACTTCCCTTCCTTGTCCCAGAGGATGTCAAATTTACCTCTCTCCAATACATCTTTCTTACTTGAGGTGGTTTTGTCTCTATTTTGCTGTTCCTTTGTTCTATTTTTTGTCCCCAGGACCTGCAGATGTCAGGGTTTCTTCCCAGTTCCTGGTTTCTCTGAAATTGTGAGACTGAAATTGAAAAACCCTTTTTTTAATTCTATGGGTTTTGCTTCTCAGCTGTGTGACCACAGCTGAATCTAGAGCTGCCTTCATAGGAAAAGTGAATTTTTCACAGGCAGCCAGGGCTGATCACAGAACCAGAAAGTTGTTTAGGTTGGAAAATCCCGTTAAGATTATAAAATCCAACTGTTCCTCCGGCACAGAGAGATCCACCTTGTCCCCTGTCACATCCATGTGTTTTTGGAACACTTCCAGGGATGGTGACTCCAACACTCTCAGGGGCTGCTGATGCCAGTGCCTGATCAGCTTTTATAGACCATTAAGGTCAGAAAAGATCTCTAAGATCCTCGAGGTCAACTGATAAATTAACCAGAGTAAGATCATAAACTGATTGCAAGAGACGAGATTTTGACGTAGTAAATACGTATCCAAAGTTTATCTGACTGGGTTTTTTAAACCTTGAACGCCAAAATAATGTGGTGCTGTAAAAAAACCTCCAAAACCCCAGCCAGAATCAAATTCCCTCCCCACTCATCTCACACCATTCCCCATTGGACTCATGGGGATGTGAAATAAATGCTAATATTTGTTTTGTGCTGTATCAGCCACTGCATTTTATTTCTTTGGATGAGGAGCTGTTACCTGACTCCAGAATCCTAGGATGGTTTGGGTTGGAAGGGACATTAAAATTCATCTCATTCCAAACCCTGCCATGGGGTTGGAACCTCCCACATCACCTTAGTCTACATGCTGGCCATGAAATCAAGTTAAAACGGCAGAAATAAATCAGTTTGAAAATCCTTATTTGTTTTCTAGGCCAAACTCTGATTATCTGCAGATGGGTACAGACTCTGTGCACTTGGTTAAACAGCTGCAACTTAAATTTATGGCCTCAAAAAGGGGAAATTTCTTGAAACTGAGGGAATGACCCTTAACTGATGAACAGGGAGAAGCGACTAAAACATAAAGTAATAGAGATTTCTCAGAGTCCTGTCCCAGCTTCCTTAAGTTTCTGGTGTGAACTTTGAGTCAGAAGTGCTGTATTTATGCTTCCAAAAACTTGTTTTTCACTGATTGTGTGAGCAAGTTTTCAATGGGCACAGGGTGGGATTGCAGGGCCAGGAGCTGGAGTCAGTGATCCCAGTGGGTCTCTTCCAACACAAGAGATTCTGTGGTTCTAAATTAATATAAATTTGCCACAATGTCTTGGGGTGAAGGGTTTAAGGCCCCAGCAACATGTGGTGTGAAAGAAGAGCTGCTTTTGTGTGGCACAGCCAACACTTGGCATTTCCCCTGCTGTGTTAGGAGAATAATGAACCAAATAAATCCCCATTTATCCCCATTTATCCCCATTCTAGCCATGATTTTGTAGATCTCTATCACATTTCCCTGGATGGAGCTGGCAGCAGCCAGGGATAGTGGAAGTGTCCCTGTCTATGACAGGGGGGGAATGAGAAGAGCTTTAAGGTCCCTTCCAACCCAACCCATTCCAGGGTTCTGTGATATTTCCCAATTCTCTCTTTTTAGGCTGAAGATTCCCAGCCTGGATCTTCCTTCCTATCCCAGATTTTATGGGTCTGTCTCACAGGGATGAGCCAGGACTGAATTCTTCCTCTGTCCACTGCCTTCACTCCGGTTTTATCTTGGCTTTCTTTCAACACCATCTTTTCCCTCTGCTGTATTTTCTGGGAGAAATGGTTTCAATGGAATGGATTTGCCAAAGGCCTAGCTTCCTGACACTTCTTTTTTTTTTTTGTTCTTTATAGGATGGAGACTTTAAATTCCCCCTGGAGTCTGTGAAGAAGCTGAAGGAGCTCATGGAGGGCAGCAAACACATCAACCCTCGCATGATGGTGCCCATGGCCAGCTACTCCCCATGCCAGGACAAACACCTCCCTGAGGAGTTCAGGCCTGTGTGCAAGAGGGAGGATGCACCCATGATTTTCAGGAGGCTGAGTATGTCACTCATATTTCATAGTTTTCATTTTTACCACGATTTTTAACCTTAAACATTCCAGCAGCAAGAGGCAAAGCCTTGGGATTGCTTCTGTGCCACTTCTAGGGCAGCTGGGAGGGTTTTTGCTGCCTTTGTGCTGCTCTTTCTCCTGCAAAGCTTGGGCTCCATGAACCACCCAAGGAAAATTCCTGCAGTGCTGAGCTGAGCTCTTCCCTGGGCACATCCCACTGCTGTGACAGGGAAAAGTTCATCCAAAGCAGAATAATGGAATCACTGAATAGTTTGGTTGGGGGGACCTTAAAGCTCATCCCACTCCACCCCTGCCATGGCAGGGACACCTTCCAATGTCCCAGGCTGCTCCAGCCTGGCCTTGGGCACTGCCAGGGATCCAGGGACACCCACAGCTGCTGTGGGCACCCTGTGCCAGGGCCTGCCCACCTCCACAGGGAGGATTTTCCTCCCAATATCTCATCTAAATCTACCCTTCTCTAGCTTATTCCTCCTTGTCCAAAGTCCCTCTGCCATGGGTTGCTGCTGCTGCAGTGTTTGCTTTTTAAAGTTATTCTATTGCAGTTATCTGCTGTCCAGTACAAGGGACACTTTAGGATAAAATGCTGCCATGTCCTCTTGTCCTCTTGCTTCCCATGGCTTCCCAAGGAATTCGGGTTTGATTTCATCCCTTCAGTCAGATTTTAGCACGAGTGTATTTTCCTCAGAGCAGTTCTACCTACAAGGATCTTTCAAGTGGTGAAGTAGAAATGCAAAGGAGACTTCAAGTGCTTTGGCAGGTGGCTCTGCTCTTTTTAAATAAGCACTATCTAATCATTAATATCTGCCTGTGATTTGGCCTCCCCTGCACACAACACCACTGGGTTATTCCCTTTCCTGGTCCCTCCTTCCCCATGGGTTGGATCCCTTTCCTTTCCCGCCGTCTGCAGGTGACACCTCTGAGTTTGTAGCAGAGCTGCAGCAAATAACTCGAGCTTTTTTGAGTTATTCTATTGCAGTTATCTGCTGTCCAGTACGAGGGACACTTTAGGATAAAATGCTTCCATGTCCTCTGGTCCTCTTGCTTCCCATGGCTTCCCAAGGAATTCGGGTTTGATTTCATCCCTTCAGTCAGATTTTAGCACGAGTTAATTTTCCTCAGAGCAGTTCTACCTACAAGGATCTTTCAATTGGTGAAGTAGAAATGCAAAGGAGTCTCCAAGTGCTTTGGCAGGTGGCTCTGCCCTCCTGGCACCCAACTGAATCCCTTTTTCTCCTGGGCAGGCCTGGCTGCTGAGGATGACCTGTGTGAGATCTGTGCCAACGCTGCCTGTGCTGGCTGCTTCTGAGAAGGTGGAAAAACCCACAACAGACACGTCCAGCTGGGAAGTTTGTGCATTCCTGTGAAGATCATGTACTTTCACCAATCAATATTCCTGGGCTTCAACTGCAGGCAAGCTGCAGCTGCCAGCTCGTGGGGACATCCCTGCAGTCCTGCGGCACCTGGAGCAGAGCAGATCTGCCAGCAAGGAGGCTGGGACTCCTCTGAGAGCTTCCAGGGCTGCGGGAATTGGGTGACACTGCAATGGAAATGCCCTGGGTTTCATTTCCCACTGTTTTCCCTGGATTTGAACAAACTGTGAAACTCAGCATCCCCTGCAGCCTCTTTAATGGCTAATTTTTAATGTCCAATAAGCAGTATCTAATCATTAATATCTACCTGTGATTTGGCCTCCCCTACACACAACATCACTGGATGATTCCCTTTTTCAGCCCTCATTCCCAGTGGGTTGGATCCCTTTCCCTCCCACCTGTCTGCAGGTGACTCCTCTGAGTTTGTAGCAGAACTGCAATGAGTAACTCAAGCTGAATTCCTGCTGTTTAGGAACATTCTGACAGCAGAAATCAGCCAGTTCCTTGTACTGATTGTTGTTGATTTGGGGAATGGGTGTAGAGGAGCACAGGAACACTTCTTCACTGGCTGGGTATCAAGGTTCTTTAAACTCTCTTTGAGAGAAAATAATTCTAAAGCACAGTGCTAGAATCACACTGAAATGAAAGCATTGTCTTTTTTATTTATTGGTGGCAAGATTGTAAAGAAATTCTGTTCATGTTTATATGCTGTACAGGCAATAAAAAACTAGTAATAGTTTGGATATTTTTGTTTATTTGTTTGTTATTGCTGGGTTTTGGGGTGGGTTTTGTTTTAGGATACTCTTCCCGCCTCCTTGCTTTTTCCCCATATAAGGCATTTCAAGTCTGCAGCTTCCCTGAATAAAATATATGTTTTAACAATGCTCTGAACTTAAAACTGTCACTGTCATATTTTCTGAAAAATCCCTTCACCAGGATTTCTTCTCCTGGGAAGCTGAGAAGCTTCAGAGAAAAATGAAAACAATAATTATCTGATTGCTTCTCCTATGTTTTGCTGCTTTGGAATGTGGCTGGAGATTGTTTATCCAACAGGTATTTGATTAGTTACATGTAAATTGTTTTTTTCTTAATAACCAATCACAGCCAGCTGTGCTGGGACTCTGGAGAGTCACAAGTTTTTAATTAGTATCTTGTTAAGCCTTCTGTAAGATCCTTTCTCTATTCTTTAGTACAGTTATAACATAACATAATACAACACAATATATAACATATAACATAACATAACATAACATAACATAACATAACATAACATAACATAACATAACATAACAACATAACATAACAACATAACGTCATCCCCAGTCCTTCCTTGGACACATCCAGGGTTGGGGATCCACCACTGCCCTGGGCAGTCCCTTCCTATCCCTGACCACATTTTCCATGAGGAAATTTCTGTTATGTCCAACTGTGGAAATCAGGGCACTGGGAATATTTCTGTGTCTGCTCTGGGCTGCCCTGACCCCCAGGGCAGCACTGACTCTGACCCTCATTCATGGAGAAAGTTTCCTAAACTCCAGAATAGACTGGAACCCACAAAAGTGTGAAATAGATTATAGAGAGCAGTGTGGGTGTATCACTTGGTGAGAAATTGAGGGTTTGGGATTTTTAGTGTGTTGTGGATGGCAGCAAGATGGAGGGCACAGGGTGTTGTCCTGGGTTTCTTCTTCATGCTTCTTCCTCCTTCCTCATGGGTTTGGGTGGCATTTTGTAATTGGGCAGAAAAGTCCCCATTGCAGATCTGTGGGATCAGTTATTGGGTTATAAAAGGGAAAATAATCCAGGTGTCAGCTCTTAATTGGACAGTTTAGTCTGAAAAGCCCTTGGAACAAGAGATTGTTGGGCATTTTGTGCCTTCTAATGAAAAGCTGCAGAACTCACAGCAGTGAGACTGTTTTAGTGATAAGAAATAATAAACACCTGAGTGTGAACATGAACTGTTGTCTCAGTGCCTTCAATCCAGACACAGAGAGGATAAACTGCTCGTGTTTATCTGGGATACAGAACTGCAGGTCCTGCCAGGGGCTGGAACTGAATGATCTCTGGGGTCCCTTCCAACCCAAATCATTCTGTGCTTCTGTGATTGTTCAACACCTCAGTTCCTGAAAAATGAACTACAAGGAATTGTCTCACTGATGATTCAATTGGGTAATTTGTGTTATGAGGAAAGATCCTGTTGATTCCCTTAATTTTCACCAAACCATCCGGCTTGTGTTACCTCACACATCCTCCTTATTTCTAAATCCATTATTTCCACTTATTAAAAAGTTCATTCCTTTTCTCCACTTGTGTTCTATAAGTGACTCCTGAATCCCAAGGAGCCCAGATCAGCTTGGACAGGGCTTGGAGCACCTCTTGGGATGGAAATGTCCCTGCTCATGCAGGGATGAGCTTCAGGATCCCTCCCAACCCAGACCAGCCTGATTCTCTGGTTGCTATTAATGTTTAATCACTAATCAGAGCACAGACGTCAGCCTGGTGCTGATATCTCTCTCCTCTCCTCATTTGAGATTTCACTCACCTTTATTTCACTCCTTTATTGCCAGCTCCCAACAGTGGAGCTTTCTTGCAGCTGTTGAGATGACAAATTCCATCAGTAATTCTGTGATTCCAAGAGCTCCTTGGAGCACTGGTTAATCCAGAACTTGGCAGCTTTCCCTGTGCCCAGCCCCTGCCCCTGATTCCCCTCATCCCTTTGTGGAATTCTGTGTCATGATGTGTGGGATTTTCCACTTTCTCACCACTATTGGATGCACTGAATTCTGTGCCTGTTCTCCCTTAAATTTGCCTCACATTTCCCCCCAAATTTCTCTTTCTCCTCACTTTGCTTGGCTCTTCCACATTTCCAGATTATCCAGGTCTTGGCTGATACATCCATTTATTCTATTTATTGGCTGCCAGTTCTGGTCCTTCCTACTGTCACCATCCAATGTTTCTTATCTCTAATTTTTGGATATTTTTTTCTCCTTGATTCTACAATATGTCTTTTTATCCATCTTTCATTATTCCTCCCTTTCCATGACTCTCTTGATCCTTATGGGATTTCCTTGCCCATTTCCCCCTCTATTCTGCTGAAGCTCAAAATTCCCTGGACTGATAATTTTTTCTTAGTTTAAAATATATAAAATTTCTAAGTATTTCTCATGTTTTTCCTCTATTCTCTAGTTCTAGCCATCACCACCAATGCTCTCAGACAACCAGCTTTAGATTCCATTAAAATCTTAATCCCATCTCTTTCAAATTCCTACCCTGTATCCCTTCTATCCAGAAATGTTGTGTTTATCTGCTTCTGTTCCCATTAACCATTGGCCTCCAAGCTAATTTCTGGCAATTATCATGTCCTAGTTTTCTCATATTCTTCCTGTATGGCAGAATGTTTGTTAACCCTCCCTTCTTTCCTCCCCCCCTTTATTTATTTATCTATTTATTTATTAATTTAAATTCCCATTGCTAACCCTCACTTCTTTCCTCCCTTTATTTATTTATTTCTTAATTTAATTTATTTTATTTCTGTAAAGGGATAAATCCAGACAGCATTTGAGGCACGGAATTGTTTTAACAGCAAAAAACCTTTCTTCCTTTCAAATGTACAAAAATATGGAGGCTCAAACCCATTTCTTCACAGAATCCTGGGGTGGTTGAGGTTGGAAGGGACACTGGGGATGATCCAGTCCCACCTCTCTGTGACCTGAGTGCCCAGGGCTGTTTCCAGATGAATTTTGGAATCTGGAATTCCAGATGACTTTTGGAGACTCCACCACCTCTCTGAGCAGTTCATTTCAGTTCTCACTCACCCTTCTTTTTGTCTTTTTGTTCAATATCAGTGAAATTCTTACCTGTCCCCACCTAGGAAACAGAAGAACAGAAGTATTTGCTAATTTCAAATGAAGCTGTTTTTTTGGGGGAAAATTTCAATACTTTTCCTGGAAAAAAATGCAGAATGATTGCAGGAAGTGTTGATGGGGTTGGTGTCACCCCTGGGTGAGGCTCTGCTCCCACCCCACACAAATCCAGGGATCCTGGAGCACTCAGGAAACACTGAGCACACAAAGATGAGATTGTCCTTGGGGTAACATTTTAACCAAAGGGTCAGAGAAAGTACCAGAGATGACGTGATTTGCTTTATAAACCATAAAAAGTCCATAAAAGCAATGGCACACCCAAGGAGAATTTGCATTAAATATTTTGCATGTCCTGATAAAAAATGTCAAGGTGGAGATAGAAGCACTCTAAAGTCTTTCCAGGAGCTTAACTTGTTATTTTCTTTTTCCCAAGAACCTGAAGGAACAAATTCCATGTTCTCCTCTGTCTGGGATATTTGCACTATCAGGCACTGGAATCAGAACTGCTGATAAAAGTATTTTATTGTTTTAATTTTATTTATTTATTTATTTTAAATTTTTATTTATTAATTTCATTTTATTTATTTAAGTTTCATTTTATAGAAGTATTTCATTATTTTAATTTTATTTAATAATTTTATTTTTATTTACTTATCTATTTTTTATTTATTTAATTTCATTTTATTTATTTCATTTTCATTTCATAAAAGTATTTTATTGTTGTTTTCACTCCTGTCATGGTGAGACACTTTTTGACCAGATCAGTAAATGTTCTGCTTTGCTGTTCCAGAGGATGAGGTGACACAGTGAATCCCAATTTCCCTGTTGGCATTCAGCTGCTTTAAATAGCAAATACTCCACAGTTTGGTGTCTCCCAGCTGGGAATTTTCAGTTGTCCCCAGGGATCTTTGACTTTTTGATATCTCCTGGTAGATGACCAACCTCTCTCCTGGGACATACCAGTGGAAAAATCTGGAAAATCCTGTGTAAGGTGACCAGGGTGGTGAGGGGTCTGTGGCACATCAGGCAGGGGGGAGATGAATTTCTTTATTCTGGGAACATGGAGAGGAAAAGGGTGCAGGGGGTAATTGTGAGAAACAGGTTAATCACGAAGGGTCTCATTTCCAGGTCCTTCAGAAAGGCACATCCAGTGACACTGCTGTGACACTTCCAAGGATTAATGTCTCAGTTTGCTCATGGGCCACATTGGCTTTTAACAGCTCTAGAAAAACTCTTTTTTATTATTTTGGAAGCTTGAACCAAGTGTGGTACATATTTATTGGTGAAAAAGAAATATTTGTGATTATTCTGAACCCACTGCCTGATCATTCCCCTTGTCTGGTATTATTGCATTTGGGTTCTCCTCAAATGAAGGAAGGAATGATGAATCTGACTCCATGTTCTCAGAAGGCTGATTTATTATTTTATTATACTATATTATGTTAAAGAATGCTATACTAAACTATACTAAAGAATACAGAAAGGATACTTACAGAATGCTAAAGAGATAATAATGAAAACTTGTGACTCTTTCCAGAGTCCTGACACAGCTTGGCCCTGATTGGCCAATAAATCAAAATAATTCACAGGAGAATCCAATGGAACAATCACCTGTGGGTAAACAATCTCCAAACACATTCCACATGTGAGCACAACACAGGAGAAGCAAATGAGATAAGAATTGTTTCCCTTTTCTCTGAGGCTTCTCACCTTCTCAGGAGAAAAATCCTGGGTGAAGGGATTTTTCAGAAAATGTGAACGCCACGTGATATCATTTGGCTTTTTGTGCTCTAAAGCTGCATCTTTGATCTCTTGTGGACTCAGAGCTTCAGTGCCTTCAGCAGAACTCCTGTGCTGGCTCTGAATGAGGATGGCAGGAACAGATGTGGGTGAGGGAGCACACAAAGGCACAGAGAACAACACGGAACTTGCAGGAATAACAAAGGTGCCACTCCAGCAATGCAGCTGCTGAACAGATGGTTTTTGGGGAGAGGGGAAAGTCTGAACCCTGATAAGTCAACAGCAGAGATAACATCACCAGAGAGCGGTGAATTCACAGAACATCACACAAGAGAGTTCTCCTCCTGCTGCATTCCAGGAGCAACGCAGATTGTGCCAAGGGAGTGTGCTGTGGTAACTCTGGGCATCTCATGAACATTAGAGATGTGACCAAAACCTTGTCACTGCCAGTCAGAAGTTCCTAAGGCACTTGGAGATGTTCCCTCTGCTCTGGAGCCAGGCTGGGAGAGCTGGGAGTGCTCACCTGGAGAGGAGAAGCTCCAGGGAGAGCTCCGAGCCCCTGCCAGGGCCTGAAGGGGCTCCAGGAGAGATGGAGAGGGACTGGGGACAAGGGATGGAGGGACAGGACACAGGGAATGGCTCCCACTGCCAGAGGGCAGGGCTGGATGGGATATTGGGAAGGAATTCTTCCCTGGGAAGACAGTCCAGGTACCTCTTTCTGGGCAAAATAAGCCCCCCAAAAGACCCACGTTAACAGAGGATTAACCTTTAAAAACAACAGCCTGTTGCATATTCATAATATTTGCAAAAAGCCAATCATAAAATACACATTTTTCACAGAATGGAAAATGAGAAGTCCAGAACAAGCTGTGGTAAGCCCTGAGCTGGCACTCAGAAGGAACCAGGGTTTTGTGCTCTTGGAGCAGGTATTCTTTGGAAATGTCTGAATGTCTGGTGATGGTATTTTTCTTTGTGGCTCCCTGTACAAAACAGAGTGTGAGTGGATCCTCAGATTTCCTGGGGAAGGGCTGGGTGACAAACATTGCCATGAGATTTATGACTGACCACCAGAGGATTTCCCAGGTCATTCTTTCTTTTTCAGCATCCTTTGTGTGACAGAAATATGCCCTCTGTTGACGGAGTGACAAAACTACATTTTATCTCCTAAAAAAGGAAAGAAGCCCAGAAGTTTCTCTCCTCAATTACCAAAAAAGACACCTCATAGGAGCTGGGGGACTTCACCTCAAACTTAAGGATAGTTAATTGGACAGGAGCCAAAAAGTCCCACCTGAGCAATTTACTAGAAAAAGAAGAGAACAAAGAAACCAATGGCTTTTGTGAGGTGTTTTACCAGGAGCAAGAACCTCTTGCCCTGGCTCGGTTTTTCTCTGTAAAGACCTTTGTTATTTTGCCTTTTAATAAAACTTTTCTGTTTCCAACACTACCACAGAAGCCATCCTGCTGATTTTATGCCTTCTAAGGTAGCTGAGCTATCTCAGGTATAATATATAGATAATATATAAATTACATATCATAAATTTTAAAATATAGAATTTATTATATAAATCTCCTAGAGCTTATAAGACCGGACTCGAGGAGACCATATATCAGGCTCCCAGGTAAGAATTTAAAAAGAAAATACAAAAAAAAAAAACCCCAAACCACAGAGGTTTGCATGGCTTTGAGATCTCAAGTACAAACCAGAAAGGAACAGCTGACTCTGCCTTGGCCCTCTTGAAAATCTGTTCCTTGTTGTTTTTGTGTAAGTGTGGAGGGGGAAATCATTGCTTGTGTCCAAACCAGTCCCATCCTTATCCCCTGAAGCTGGAACAGGTTCCTGCCATTGAGAGGAATGAGGGATTTGTCTTTACAAACCAGCTGTGGGACTGCTGGTAGATAAAACCAGCACTGGGAGATAAAAGAAACAATGGAAAGGATTCCATGGATTGATGAATGGAAAAAGATATTTGCTTTTACAAATAAACTTTAGGTTTGCTGATAAATGAAATTAGACATTGAGAGACGAAAGAAACAATGGGAAAGAAAAACCCCTGAATTCCAGAAGAATTAAAAATGAAAAGAGAGGGTTACACATTAGAGGGAAATCTTTGGGATCAGGCATTCTGGGAAGTCTGAACCTCTCAAGCACCTCAGAAATGGGGAAAGAGAGAAAGGAAATGTGGCTGGGAAATTGGGATAAAAAGGAGGCTGGGTCCTCCAAAAATTGGAGAGATCCCAGGGGAATGTCCCATGGCCTCTCCCTTTATTGGAATAAAGCCAGAAGGGACTCAGTCTCCTTTTAGGACATAAACCTCTGGTGTTTGTGGATTAATTTTCCTAACAGCATCATGGACCCTCATGTGGGTGCCAAATCACCTTGTCTCCTCCTAACCCCAGCCTACCCTGCGACCATGGCGTCAATCTCTGAGCGAGGCCCGAGCCTGCGGCCTGAGGGCCTGGGCATCCTTAGGAGAATGGTGAGTGGCAGAATTGTTTTTTAACCCCTGTGCAGCTAAAATCATGCAGTGATATTGGTGTTCTTTATTATAGCTAAGAGACAAGAGCCAGGTGATGGCAGGAGATTCCCAGAGGGTGAGGCGGCCTTCCTTCACACCCACCGTGGATTCTCATCCTCGAATGTCCGAGAGATAAGTCCAAGGCTGGGACCTGAGAGGGGATGAAAGGGAGATGCTGGGAGGGCTTTTTGTGTCAACTTTGGAGGCAGGGATGTGCAAGAGGTGACCCCTTAGGCCACATAAAGGGTGGGTGTTGTGTCACTTGTCTATCATGCATTGTGTGTCTTTTGGGTGTCTTGTGTCACATGTGTTTTGCCTTAGCCCTTTGAGGGGCCTATCAGAAACTGAGGTGTCCATCTTGGCATCTCTGACCTCTGTGTTCCTCAGCCCAGTGCCAATTCTGTCGAAGATTTGACCTGGGAGGCTGGACAGTCATTGGAATCACATCTCTCTTGTGGCATCCACTCTGATGTCTTGTAAGGTCTCGTTCTGAGCTGTTCTCCACAGCTCCGCACCACAGCAATCCATTCTAGCAGATTAGGACTTGTATGGATGTGAAGAGAGGGAGAGGACTCTGATCCCTGAGGGGCTGGCTGCCACCTGAAATCCTGAACTGCACAGGATGTGTGCCAGACCCAACCTGTCACAACCTCCAACGGGGAATGCCTGACTATCCCAAGGGCCTCCTGCAAACTGACACCAGGAACCTGGACTGCTGAGTTTCGCTTCACAAGGATACAGGCCAGTGTTGGTGTTCAGGGGCCTGTAGCTGTGAGTGGGCAGCCACCTAATGAAATTCCAAACAGCGCAGGATGTCTCCCAGACCCACCCTGACATGAACTCCAACTCAGGCTGCCCTGACAATTCCAAGCACCTCCTGCAATCTGCCATCAGGAACCTGGGATGGTGAGTTTTGTTTCTCAGGGAAAATGGCCAAGGTTTGTGTTCAGGGCCTGTGGCTGGAGTGGCCGGCTGGCTCCTGAAATTCCACAATACACAGGATGGTTCCCAGACCTAAGCTGGCACCAGCGTGGGCTGGTTTGACAGTGCCAAGTGGCTCCTGCAATCTGCCATCAGGAACCTGGAGTGGTGAGTTTTGTTTCCCAGGGAAAGGGCTGGCATTGGTGTTCAGGGGCCTGTGGCCCTGAGTAGTCCACCCCCTCCTGAAATTGCAAACAGTGCAGGATGTCTCCCACACCAGACCTGCCACTGCCAGCAGCTCAGGCTGGTTTGACAGTACCAAGTGCCTCCTTCAATCTGACATCAGGAACTTGGGATGGTGAGTTTTGTTTTCCAAGGAAAAGGGCTGGCATTGGTGTTCAAGGGCCTGTGGCCCTGAGTGCCTGGCCCCCTGTTGAGGTTTCTCTCAATTTTTTGAAACTCTCTTCTGAGCTTCTAAAAATCGAGTTAGTTCAATGAGTAAAGCTCAGAGCAGCTTGATACAGTTCAAAGTTGCCAACTGACTTGAGCAATGATGTGCTAAAGCCCAGCCCATGGGCTATGATGTGCTAAAGGCTCCGTTCCCCTGCTTGTCTCCACCTGCTCTGACTGACATTGCATTTTATGTTACCTGGGACAAGGCCTATCCCTGTTCATGTACTCCTGGCATAATGAGATGCTGGAACACAACTGCAGCATGCCTAGGCAATCATCTTTGTGACTCTTTGCTTATGAACAGTCTTGCTCAACATGCCTTAGGCAAAAGGCAGCTAAATCTCTGAAATAGGTTAATATTTAATTGCCCACCTAGAGACGCTGCAAAAAATGGTCAGTGCTCAGTTCTACATGAGACCCCATGGTTTCCTCCTGCTGACCATTATCCAAATTACAATGTCTCTTTAAGCCCCAGCATCCCTTGGCCATGATATCCTGCAGCATAACAGCTCAGACACAAATCTGTGGGAGGGATGATCCATCTGTAGACACAACCACCTTGCAGGTGCCAAACACCCTCCCAGCAGCTCACAGGGCACACAAGGGTGATTTTTAAGTCCTGAATCTCTGAGCTGCTCAGGTGGGATCAGCTACAGCTGCACAAGCCCCTGCTCCCTCTCTTGCTGCATTCATGTGAGTGCTTGACTCAAGCACTGATCTCTGCCTTCTCACACTGAAGTGTTTGGAACTGTCTGTGGGGAACAGTGACTTGGAATCACTCAGAAATCACACAGGGCCTTGTGGACAGAACTTGTGTGGCTTGGATGGGAAACAGTCCTGTCTTCTGTTCTCATCACTGGCCACTTGCTGAACTCACATATTTGGAGAAAGCTCAAAGAACCAGAAGGAATAATTAGAGTGGAGTGGAGTCCAACAACAGGTTTGGGGAAGCTCTTTCCCTCCTGGGCATTGCTGTACTCACCAAGGATGGGTGAAAGGCTTGAACTTGTTACCAGCTGGCTGCTGCTCTGAGGACTACAGTCCTGGTCTTGATTCCCATTCTAGGGGAAAGTGTCAGAGCTGATTTTCTGTCAAGGATGGAGGGCTAAGTCAGGTTCAGGTCCCACAGGAATTTAAACAGGGGGAGCTAGAACCAGGCTCCATTACTGCTCTGCTCCTTATAAAAACACAGGAGTTGAGCAGTGAAAATGCCTCATTAACCCAAACTATTTGTGTGAGAAAGAAAAGTCACCCAGACAATTAAGAGAAAAATAGGTGTTATCTTCTCAAGAATACAGAGACCCAGACTCAGCTCTGCAGCTCAGCAAAGAAACTGCACTAATACTGGTGGTAGAAGGAGACACTGGGAAAAAAGTGCTATGTCCCATCAGTAAGGGAAGAAAGCAGGACAGTACTGACCCCACAAATCCTCTTAGGGATGATAACTTATCATCCCTGAAGGTAAGTGAGAGAGGAAGCCAGACCAACTAGAGGGTGCACCTAGAAGCACAGCAAACCTTCAGGATCTCTGTTTTTCCCCCCCAAAAAAACACTGACCCACACTGATGTCACCTTAACCAGAGCCAAGTGTTTAATTGAGTGCAAGGGAGTGACAATGGCACAGTGGTTGTGCTGGGAGGGTGATTCCCACAGTGCAGGGGGACAGAATCTTCAGAACAGAAGTAAAGAAGTGAAGGCAGCTCCATCTTACAGTGTACAATGGAAAACAACTTGTGCATCTGGGGGCAGCATTGGAAATAATGATGCCTCCTAAGGACTTGCAAACAGGCCTGAGGCATCTCAGCATGACTGAGATGAGAGATTTGTCAGCACAACCAACTCCCCAACATCAGTACTGAACATCAGGCAATGCAGCTAAGGTTTGCTTTTATACATATATATATATATATATATATATATATATATATATATATATATATATACACATATACATATATATATATAAAACCTATCATCACCATATTGATAAACATTCTTTGGAACCTCTCTGAGGGCAGAGGTAAGAACAGCAGTCAGCCTGTTGGCACCTCAGCACTTCTGTTTCTAACCAATTAAGAAAATGAGCAACCTTAACAAAAAAAAAAAAAAAAAAGCCACAAGACTGCTGCCAGCATGCCTGGCTGGTGTTTAATACTGCTACTCCATCAGGGTTGGAGGGAGATCTCTGGTGAATGGCAACAGTTTGCACTGTGGCTTCTCCAGCTGTGCTGCAGAGCAGGGCAGGAGTCACAGGAGGGCAGTGGGATGCTCAGACCTGTTACCAGTCCAAAAGTGTCAGCAGCAGGGAGCTCCCACGAGGAGAGAGTGAGCTAACTGTGCACAAAGCTCCCTCTCTCTTTCTCTCTCTGTGCTTAAGGCTGAGTCAGGGACCCTTTGGACTGTTCCCAGCCCACCAGACAGAAATATGTGTCAGTTATAAATACATCACATCAGCTGGAGGGATGTGGAGTGTGGTTGGGATGGGAGAATTTAGAATGGGTGCAGGGATGAAAGGAAAAAGATATCTTACATTTCCAGCACTGGAAAGAACAGTTTTGACCTCAGGCAATAAGTCACTGGACTTTCCAATAGTCTTATCTGGCTTATGCCCCATCATCCTTAACACATCAGAGGGAATGTTGGCTGGCCAAGGGTTAAACAATCCCACACAGTGGAGAGCAAATCTGCAGTCTGCTGAGAAGATCCCAGCCACATCACTGAAGATCTCAGAGTCCAACTTGGAGCCAGGAAGCAGCTCAGGGTCTCACACATCGCTCAGGGCCTGCAGAGAGCCAAAGACAGATGTCAGCATGGACCTGCCCCAGCTCTGCAGGCTGAGGGGAAACATGAATCACCACCTCTGAAATACAGTTATGGCATTTGCCTGCATCCCTACAACACTCTAATTCTAATTACTAAAATTCTAAGGAATTTTTTTCTGGAAGCTGCAGTTGCAGCCTAGTGGGCATATAATGGAATAATGTGGAAATACAGGCTATCCTTCAAGAAACAAGACTGATCTATACTGGAGCATCCCTTCTTTATCCTCTAGTTTGTGCAAAACAATCAAGAACATTTTATCTAAGAGTTTTGGAGCTTTCCAATGTGAAACACCAGCTCTGCCTCTAAAGCCAATCAGAAGAGCACAGAATAGTTTGGGTCGGAAACATCATCTTAAACCTTAAACATTATCTTAAACATTAAACATCATCTTAAACATCATCTTAAACATCATCTTAAACCTTAAAAATTATCTTGAACATTATCTTAAACCTTAAACATTATCTTAAACCTTAAATATTATCTTAAACATTATCTTAAACCTTAAACATTATCTTAAACATTATCTTAAACCTTAAACATTATCTTAAACATCATCTTAAACCTTAAACATTATCTTAAACATCATCTAAAAGCCATCTTAAAACACCAGACAGTTTTCTTGTCTAGCATGATGCTGCAGAAATCTGTCCTGTGCTCCCTGGCTTGTCCAGCTCTATCTTAGATATTATTTTCTTTGACACTTGTTCCTTTCATGCAGCAGAATAATGATCCCAGTTGCATAGTGGTGACTTTGGTACTTTTATTTTCCTCTCAAGAGAGTTCTGGGGAGGCATGGGTTTCCTTTCAGTGTGTCTGGGACTTTACAAGTGAGCAAGCCTTGTGCAGTTAACAGACCTGGCACAGGCTGTTGGAAAGAGATTGTGGCCCCAGACTGAAAGGTTCTGGTAACCTTGCATGGGCTATTCCCAGCTCCCTTTCAAAGGGGGATGTGAATAAGTGCCTGTCTCTGAATTGCTGGTAAAAATCATCTTGGACCTGGCTTTGGTAGGTGAAGCAGGAGTGATCTGTCATCAAGGCACGGCACAACAGCCCAAAGAACAGCTCCTAAATGAACTCCAGTCTTCCCAGCCTGACTCATACTCTGCCCTGTCATACAAAACGCTGTCCTGCTCTGACTTGCCCACAGAAATCTTTGGGACTGCAAGAAATCCTACTCCCACTCCTGTCTCACCCTGGAGGGAGGTGTTGTGGCAGAGGCTGGCTTACCTTCCGTGCAAACTCTGGCAGGATGAATGCTGCCCTGTGAATGTCAGAGTTGTAGTACTTGAGACTCCTCTCCTCCACCTGCTGCTGTGAGAGCTGCTGCACTGGCTCCCGGAAATTTGTGTTCTGCAAAAGCAAAGTCAGTACCTTTGACTATTTGGATAATGTAATATGTGTTGTAAAATAATTAGTGCTAAAGGAAATTAAAACCACAGCACTTTGTGTACAAAGCCAGTGTTGGGCAACGAGCAGTAATAGGCTACGTGATAAGGATGGAGATTAAAACACCAGGAAGACACTGTCTCCAGGGATGGATATTTCAAGGGGTTTTCTTGTCTGACAAGACCCCAGCAGGAGGCATTTGATAGGCATTGTCAGAAGTTTATGACAGGAAGTTTTTGCCTGACAGGATTCCAGGAATTATCCACCAGTTCTGAGAAATGTGGCAGCAAGAAAGAAAAGCTACAATAATGTGCTAAAATATGCTAAAGAAGGGCCCCTTGCAGAGCCCAAAATACTGTATAAAACAAACCCCTTAGAAATGACATTTGGAGACCCATGGGACTGTGGTGTGATAGAGGCCAAATCCTGTGTTCCCCAACTCTGATCACCTGGCTCAGAGTCAAATCCCTTGTGGCTTTTTCCAAATTTATATTTTGATTATTTAATAATATACTTAATATAAATTGGAATATTCATTTATAACAAAAAAGAAGCCAAAGGCTGTGTGACAGGCATCCTGATGCACGGCAGAGAACTGAGATGACTCAGAGGCAAACAAATAACTTTTTGTTTCGGTATGAGCCCAAAGGCTCTGTGCAGCCCCAGCACCAAGGGCTGGGGTTTGTGCTCTCTAACTCCTGTGACCAGCATTTGTGCACAGATGTCAGTGCATGAGGTCACACTGCATGAGCCATGGGACAGATGTGTGATGAGCATCCAAGGAACAAGGCTTTGCTCTTCAAAGGAGAATCCATGTTGGGCACGGTGCATGCTGCCAGCATCCCGGGTTAACCACGTGCAGCAGCAGCAATGCTGGCATCCCAAACCCATCTTAAACCTTAAACATCATCTTAAACATCATCTTAAACCTTAAACATTATCTTAAACATCATCTAAAAACCATCTTAAAACACTGGACAGTTTCCTTGTCTAGCATGCTGCTGCAGAAATCTGTCCTGTGCTCCCTGGCTTGTCCAACTCTATCTTAGATATTATTTTTTTTGACACTCGTTCCTTTCATGCAGAATTATGATCCCAGGTGCATAGTGGTGACTTTGGTGCTTTTATTTTCCCCTCAAGAGAGTTCTGGGGAGGCATGGGCTTCCCTTCAGCCACGTTGAAGCAGACTAGGAAAAGAGTAAACTTCAGTGGTGTGACAGAGTTACCAGCCCACATCCCAACACCAACTCTCACTTGGAGGCCTCTGTGAGGGTCAGTGTTCTCTGGGGGGGAAAACAGAGATCCTGAAGGTTTGCTGTGCTTCCAGGTGCACTCTCCAGTTGGTCTGGCTTCCTCTCTGACTTATTCTTAGGGATGATAAGTTATCATCAAACCAGTTACAGGCTGATTTTCAGAAGGTGCCTGCTTTGTAACAGTCACCACCAAATAAGCCAAAACCTTAAAAAAATTGGTAGTGACTTCCTCCCTTCCAAGTTTGTTGTACTAGATGGAAAATTATGACCATTTTTAAAGCAACTGGTCAATTCTGCACATCGTTCAGCACTGAGCAGGCTGCACTGGAGCTCTGGGTGGCAGAGCCAGGTGAATCTTGAGGCCCCACAGCTGGGAGAATTCAGTGCCATAGCTGAAGTTCTGCAAGGGACAGATTCAGGCAGGCTGGTAGGGAATGGAAAAGGGCACTTGAGGTGTGTGGAACTCATGGGGTTCAAGAATCAAGAATTCAAGGATCTTGAGGCCCCACAGCTGGGAGAATTGAATGCCATAGCTTGAGTTCTGCAAGGGACAGCCTCAGGCAGGTTTGTAGGGAATGGAAAAGGGCCCCTGAGGTGCCTGGAACTCACGGGGTTGAAGAATCAAGAATTCAAGGATCTTGAAGCCCCACAGCTGGGAGAATTGAATGCAATGGCTGAAGTTCTGCAAGGGGCAGCTTCAGGCAGGCTGGTAGGGAATGGAAAAAGGCTCTTGAGGTGCGTGGAACTCACGGGGTTCAAGAATTGAGAGTTGAGAATTCTAGAATCTTGAAGCCCTACAGCTTGGAGATTTCAGTGGCATAGCTGAAGTTCTGCAAGGGACAGATTCAGGCAGGCTGGTAGGGAATGGAAAAGGAACTCACGGGGTTCAAGAATCAAGAACTGAGAATTCTAGAATCTTGAGGCCCCACAGCTGGGAGAATTGAATGCCATAGCTCAAGTTCTGCAAGGGACAGCCTCAGGCAGGTTGGTAGAGAATGGAAAAGGGCCCCTGAGGTGCCTGGAAGTCACGGGGTTCAAGAATCAAGAATTCAAGAATCTTGAAGCCCCACAGCTGGGAGAATTCAATGCCATAGCTTGAGTTCTGTAAGGCACAGGCAGGCTGGTAGGGCCTGGAAAAGGCACTCACAGGGTTCTTGCTGCAGAGCATGAAGCCGATCTGGCCGCTGGGGTACGTGGGGATGGTGCAGTAGGCGTACTCCACCACCGGGAACAGGGACTTGCAGAACTGCCGCATCTCCTTGATGAGATCCAGGTGCAGCCACTGGCACTCACCTGCAGGGAGAAAGGCAGGCAGTGTGTGAGAGCTGCCCCTCTGCTCTGCTCAGAACTGTGCCAGGTGAGCAGTGGTTCCAAGTCCCAACCTGTCCAGCTCATGTAGTTTCACAGACCTTGATGCCAGTTTTGCTAAGCCCAGACCAATAATGAACGAGCTGACAGAGATCAAAACCACAGCTTTCCCTGGGAGGTGACGTGTTTCACTCCCTGCATCTCATCTCCCCAAGAAGAGTCCCCTCTGTGCCTCACACTTGGTATGTGAAGCTCTGGCATCAGCCTCTGCCCAGGGGCAGCATCCTCACCTTGGCAGCAGAGAATCCCATCTTCCCTCAGGGCTGTCTTCATCAGCTGGTAATAAGATTCTTTGAACAAACTTTCTGCAGGACCTGGGAGAAAGGTGAATAAAGAAAAGCTTAGAGCCTAGGTGGACCCCTAGGAGGGCAAAACAGTCAGGATTTTAGCTTTGCTAAATAGCAAGCCTAGGTCCCCTATTAAACAAAGTCTTAGCAGCTGCCTCTTGCTTTTTTAAAGCAGAACTCCTGCTCCAAACTGCCTTTTAGAGATACCTCTCTCTGTGCTGACTAGGCCAAGATTGAAGGTGACTGAGACTTGTTGATGTGTTCCTAAAATGAGGTGCTATATCTACATTTGGTCCTTCTGTTCCTCAGTTTCCCCCTTCAGAAATACAGCAGCCTCACCCCAGCTATCTTCAGGGCAGGGGCTGCACCAAGTGTGTGAGCCACTGCTTTATCAGCAGGCACATGTGCAAAGCTGCCCTTCCACTCAGGGAACAACTCTGCCTGAAGAAATAGCTGCTGGAGCTGAATTTTGAGGAGAGAAAAGTAACAGCTGGCTTGAAGGCCTGCTGATACAATTTTATGGTTTCCAAGTCGGCAACAATCTTTTCACTTGAAAGGATCCTCAGCAGACTGGCAGAACGTCCAAGAGGTAGGCAGAATAAAAAAATGAAAGAGGTATGTGGAAAACAGTGCCCTTTTATGGCTGCAATTCTTACCCATGGGGTCAGACGAGTCTGTGATAATCACATCAAAGGCTTCTTGATTCTGTTTCATGAACTCAAAACCATCTCCCACATGCAATGTCAGCTTAGCACTGGAATAGCCCACTGCCATCCCTGGGAGGTATTTTTTAGATACCTGGATCACATCCTGCAACACACAGAGAGCACAAGTGGGTCAGAGGCTCACAAGAAGCTGCTTCTCAGAGTGCTGTGCAGCTGTGACTGGAAGAACAGCACGATGAGTAATTTCCTTCAGTACCTTCAGCTCAAGCCTGATTTGCCAGTGAAAGCCACAAAAGCTGCCAGCACCTTCAGCCAGCTCCTCTCAGCCTTTTCCTACAGCCTCAGGGTTCAGTGACACTGTTGTCCTGTCTATGCCAAGCTCAACAAAAACCTGGAGCTTCAAAAGCTCCCTGAGGAACTGAGCAAATGATTGCAGGTCAGACTGCTCTGTGCTCCTTTTTCCTACAGAACATCACTTGCATAGGTGATCTCAGATAAATCAATTTATTTTTCTTCCTAAGTAAAACCATGCTAGCAAGTTTCTGAATGCAAGATGAGAAATATCCCCATCTCTGAACTACAGACATTATTAAGATAAAATTTTTTCTCTAAAATCATTAGGCAGCCACTGCAGTTGTACTAAACACTAGCAGCTTCTCACAGATGGCAAAACCAAAAAAATATGCTGGTGTCAGGCAGTGCTTGTTAAAACCAGGCATGTTTGCCTACTTAGCTGGCAGACAGAGCACACAATCTCATATAGCAGAATTTCCTGTTCTTAAAAGAGCTTTACTCTGAGCAAAACTTTCTGAGAAAAGGCTGAGTAAAGTAAAATAGAACTGGCTGAGAGGAGGACTGGGAAAAGAGTAAACTTCAGGGGTGTGACAGAGTTACCAGCCCACATCCTAACACCGACTGTCACTTGGAGAGCTCTGTGAGCACACAGGTTATCAGGCACAGGCTGATTCTCAGCAGGCACACACATCCTGACAGTCACCATCACTAAGCCAAAGCCCCAACATGCTCTAATTGGTAGTGACCTTCTCCCTTCCAAGTTTGTTGTACTAGACACAAAATTATGATCATTTATAAAGCAACTGGCCAATCTATCACAGAAGCAAATCCCTGCTGCTTATTTCCTGATTTTGGTTGCAAGAGAATGCTCAACCAAGCAGCCATCCTCCTCTGCCGGGAGCACTCTGTTCGGCAGTGAAGGAGAGGGAACAGCAGCATCTCCACAGAGCCAGGGCACTCCTCCAGATCCCGTGCTTGGCCCACGACTGCCTGGAAAGGCCTCAATCGTGTGCGTGTGAAAGAAATCACACAGAAGAGGCAGCCAGCTGCCACGTAGATGACTCGTAAGGCAAAGAGAGGTGGCGCTGTCATTGTCACGCCAGCAGAACCAGCAGCAAACGCGCCTGGTGCTGACGAGAGACAGCAGGTGAAGGCGCAGCTCCCGAGGGTGATGTGAAGTCGGGCTGGCTTTGCCATGCCGGGCAGCCCGCCCAGGAGCCCCGAGCAGCCGGGAGCCCAACGCACCTCATCGATCTCGCACTGCACCACGGACTCCACGGTCGGGTGTTTGACCACCTCCCGCAGCACTCCCCCGTCGCCGCCGCCGATGATCAGCACCTGGCAGGGAAGAGGGCACAGCGTGGGCTGTCAGCGGGCTCGGCCCGCGGCAACTTCGGCTCTAGGGCTCAAGGAGAGCGGCGTGCAGGCGCTGCGGGCCCGGCTGCCCGGACACGAACCGCGGGGCCCGGAGCCTGCTCCGGCCCAGGACAGGCCCCGGCAGCCCTGCGGGGGCTGGGGGAGCCCTGAGGGGCGGGCCGGGGAGCGCTCACCTTGCGGGGGTCGGGGTGGCTGCACAGGGGCAGGTTGGCGATCATTTCCTGGTAGGAGAACTCGTCCCGCTCCGTGCACTGGATCACCCCATCCAGGACCAGGACGTTGCCGTAGGTGGTGCTGGGCAGAGCGGGGAAGCGGGGTTGGAGCCGGCCGGGGCCGCGCTCCCCCGCCCCCTCTCCGCGCCGCCAGGCCCCACCGCGTGGCGCTGACCGGCGCCGCCATCCCCCCACCGCCCCGGGCGGCCCTCCCGCACCTGCGGAAGACGAGGATCTCCTGGTAGCGGGAGCGCTGGTGGTGCAGGAGCTCCTCCACCTGCAGCGACATGGCCTGGCCGGGCCACAGCCGGCACGTCTCGCGGAACCAGCCCTCGCGGATCAGCGCCGCCGCGCCGCGCTCCATCCCGCCCCGCCGCGGAGCGGAGCGGCCGCCGCCGGGCCGGGCCACCTGCGCTCGGCTGCCGCCGCCGCCGCCCGACCGCACCGGCGCGGGAGCCGCGCGCAGGGCCCCGCGCCGCCCCCGCCTGCGCGCGCCGACATTGGTGGGGCCGCCGTGACGGCCGGGCCGCGTCAGGGCCGGGCGGGCGGAGCGGGGCCGCCCCCGCCGCCACGGGGAAAGGGCGCGCCCGAGCGCAGCCGCGCCGCCTCAGCCCCTGCTCCGAGCCCTCGGCACCGCATCGCTCCGCCCCTGCTCCGAGCACACCGAGCCCTCAGCGCCGCGCCGCCACAGCCCCTGCTCCGAGCGCACCGAGCCCTCAGCGCCGCGCCGCCACAGCCCCTGCTCCGAGCGCACCGAGCCCTCGGCGCCGCGCCGCCACAGCCCCTGCTCCGAGCGCACCGAGCCCTCGGCACCGCGCCACCACAGCCCCTGCTCCGAGCGCACCGAGCCCTCGGCACCGCGCCGCCACAGCCCCTGCTCCGAGCACACCGAGCCCTCAGCGCCGCTCCGCCACAGCCCCTGCTCCGAGCACACCGAGCCCTCGGCGCCGCGCCGCCCCGCCTGCGGAACCGCCAGCGAGCAATTTTCGGGAAAACGAAGTCTAATTGGGGTGTTTTAAGTAATGAGGATGCATTGTGTTGGATTGCATGAGGACGGCTGGTGAGAGCATCTCTCAGGATGAAGGATGAGGCAGTTGGGCATCGAGAAGTGACGAGTGAGGGGGCACTCATGAATGTGTAAATATCTGAAAGGAAAATGCCAAGGAGAGGGAACTAATGCTCTGCTTAGTGGTGCTGGGACACAAGGCAACAGGCAGAAACTGATGCACATGAAGTCCCAGCTGAACATTAGGAAGAACGTTCCTACGTGGGTGACCAAGGACAGGAACGGATTGCCCATAGAGGGCGCGCAGACTGTTCCACTGCACATATTCCATCTGGGCACAATCCTGTGCCATGTGCTCCAAGATGACCCTGCTTGGGCAGGGAGCTTGGACCAGATGATTTGCTGTGGTGCCTACCAACTTCACCCATCAATGATTCTGTGGATATTGCAAAAGCAGATTCAGTTCTAGTGCTGGTGGGTTCAGGTGAGGGGCTTACAGAATGTGGTGTGTTCTGTGAGGTGCAGAGAAATGCACCAAGGTTCTACTGAGAGTAGTTCTCCAACCAGGTTACACAAAGACCTCCAACAGCTGCTGCACAAGAGTAAAACAACCTCACAGTAGGGGATTCCAGTGCTACAACTGCACAGGCACAACCAAGTGAATAAACCATGCATATAGTTGCCAGTCACTTCCATTAAAGACATTTTAAAAACGTTTTGCAATTCATAAAGGGAAAACAGAAAAAGAGTAAAATTAGGACCATCCTTGAAATGTCACTTTCCTTGGAATTTAAAGTAGAGGATTTAAACCTCAGATATTAATATTCCCTGGACCGATGGGGCTTTTGCAATTTCTTCAAGTTAAAGAAATAACAAGAACTGATAAAGCTGACAAGGAAGGAATTGGCAGCCCCTGCAAATCCACTTGGAGACAATTGCTATTTGACTGCCCCTTTACAAAAACATTCTCCAATATTCAGCCATGCAAGCAGATTTTATAAGAATGAGACTGTTCTACCATTACAATGCTTGGTCAGCACTGTTCACACTAAGATACCTAAGGAGAAAAACCCCTCCTCTGTTCCTTCCACTTCTTATTTCCCAGAAACAGGGAAAAAGATTGAAAACAAGTTAAATCTCAAGTCTCCTCATAGTCTTTGTTTTACAAAGTCCTGTTAAAATGTCAGAGGTCTTCATCAGAATAAACTGTCACTGACCCATCCAATATTGATGATACTGTTTCTGATACTCCTTCTACAAAGAGTAGTACAAATACAATCTTTCCATTAAAATACACCAACACTGTGAGGTAAACACTCTCTTTTTCTGTATTAGCTTCTTTTTTTCTGTATTACCTTGTATTGTAAGAGATGAGCTGTGCAGTTCAATTTGTAAGCAAGGTCTATCATGAAAGACACTCTGGCCTCATTTCCTTCTCTGAACTGCTGGGTTTGAGCTCCAAGAAGTGACAAGTTTGTGTTAGAGGACACAGGATAAACTTTCAAAATTATAAACAAAGCAACACTGTGAGTATAATTAGAAAAAAAAAAAAAAAACAACAATGTGAATATAACAAAAGTGACATCAATACAGATGTTTTTCCTTTTGGAAAAAAAAGGATTTTAATGGTTTTAAAAACTTTCCTGTACAAAAAGTGATCAATGACTGGCATTTGCTTCCTCATGGTGGTAACACTTCTAATTACTGTTTCATTCAGCAGCAACTCCCACAGGTCCTGTAACAAAGATTATCTCTTTGGCCAGTGGTGTGTCGAACCCCTGCAAAAGAGTTTAAAAACCACTTTAATTATTGCAGTAAATTTACTCAAGATTGAAAACCAACCATATTACAATGATTCTATCAAGAGAGGGCCCTGAGGCACAGAGCACCCTTCTCCCTCCAGTGCTGCCCTTACGTGGTGTGGCTCTCTTATGACAAAGTAACACACAATAATCAAACCCTGCAAGCTAAACACTAAGTATCTATCCACAATAAGAATGTTCATATTTGGCAGAACTCTTATTCCTCCCCAGCTAGGCAGATGTTCTCCACTTCCACCTATCTGATCAAATTAAGGAACTCCCACACCCTGTAACACCAACTTTTACCTCAGCATTTCAAACCTTCCACCCAGTCATTGCATTAATCTAAATTTGTGCATTAATTGTCTTGCATTAATCCTAAATTGTTGGGTTTTTTTTCCTTTTTTTGTCCTTTAAACTGATGTCAGGGTGTGATGCAACCTGTTCCACTGAACATATGCTAAAGTGTTGTTGTTATCTTATTGTATTTCATATTTCTGGAGTCCCATCTTAAAGTCCATACCTTCTTGCTGGTCCTATTATGCAGCTCCTCTCTGCAGCACAGTTCCTCATGGCTTCCATAGGGGCTCCTCCTGGGCTCTCGACCCAACCCCCTTTTATCCCAGAGCCCTTCATGAGCTACAGCTGCTACCCAACCAAGGATCCCACAGCTGTAGCTCATCCAGAGCAACAGGACCCACCTATCTAATACATAGGACTCTCACTACATATATATATATTCACAAGGACTCCTTTATAACAATACATATATTCAGGCCCCTACATTTCCCCCCTTTTCTTTTAACAATTATACAATTACAATATACGTATCTGTCCCAGCTCCCAGGCTGCCACAGCTCTCGGCTGTCCGGGGGATTCCATACCTAATACATATATTCAGGCCCCTACATTTCCCCCCTTTTCTTTTAACAATTTCTCCATTACACAGTTACCATATCTGTCCCAGCTCTCAGGCTGCCACAGCTCTCAGCTGTCCTATCTTCCACTGTCCCAGCTCTCCGGCTGCCACAGCTCTCGGCTGTCCGGGGGATTCCATACCTTCTCCTTGGCTGCATGTTCTTTATCACGTCGCGGTCACCAATTGTTGTTATCTTATTGTATTTCATATTTCTGGTGACCCATCTTAAAGTCCATACCTGTTGTTGGTCCTATTATGCAGCTCCTTTCTGCAGCACAGTTCCTCATGGCTTCCATAGGGGCTCCTCCTGGGCTCTCGACCCAACCCCCTTTTATCCCAGAGCCCTTCATGAGCTACAGCTGCTACCCAACCAAGGATCCCACAGCTGTAGCTCATCCAGAGCAACAGGACCCACCTATCTAATACATAGGACTCTCACTACATATATATATATTCACAAGGACTCCTTTATAACAATACATATATTCAGGCCCCTACACTAAAGTTCCCACAGCAGTAGAGGACGATAGCTGAGGTTCTGGGGCAGGGGTGTGCAAACACTCCATCTGGATGAGGACAGGATAAAACCCCACCTTTCAGCTTTCCCCACCAGGTAGGACATGCTCCGGTTTCCAGACTGCTGAAGCTTGTTAGTTCCAGCAAATTTCTGCACACAGAAACAAACAAATAAATAAAACATCACCACAGTGAAGTTCCTCCCAAGTATATTCCATGTGCTGCCAGATCTTTTCAATTTCACAGAACTCTGCTCACTGACTTCCCTGTGCTGGTCACAGACTTCCCTAAATAGGCATAAAAAGGCAGCACAAAAAATTGTGTCTGTTCATCAGCAAGCCATGGTTTGATTGTTTATGGGTTTTTTCTTCTTTTCAATCTCAATTAGCAATAACTTAAGTAAAAACTCTCTGAGACTGTTTCTAACAGCAGTACTTGGAGGGGTACATAAGCAGCATGCAAAACTGACATGCCCTGGAACCACTGGAATGCCTGTGTTTTTTGAGGATTTAATGTGGAACTGGAATTTGTGGTGGTTTGCTGTGGTCCAAATGTCATGCCTGTGATGTATAGAGGCATAGGTGTGAGCAATGTATGGATAGGTGGGAAACAACAAGAGAATCTGAGGGACTTCAAGGAAGCTCCTCCTGAATGGGAAGAAATAATGAATAATGAACTTGGGATTGGAAGCTGCATTTCAGCAGCTGTTAGGGAACATTCTGCAGATGCACAAAATATCATCTGCCCTCCCAGAGAGCCCCTGGCTGGGTACATACAGTCACCCACATTTCTGTTCCCCCTTTCATGACAGGTTCATACCTTGCCTGTGTGAGCTTGCTTGGCAGGATCAAACTGTGGTGACTGTTTTGATTTGCTGCCTCCTAAGAGAGAGAGGGGAGAAGCTGTTATTAAAATTTTCTATAAAGAACAATGCATTCCCCACAGTGTTCCTCTGATGATATGGAGGTTTCACTACAGCCTCCCACACAGCAAAATGCAGAACAATCTTTTAAGGGCAGGAGATGTTTTTGAATAGTTCCTTTTTCACAAAGGAGTCAAATCTCCTTTGCCTCTTAGCCCCTGGCTCCAATTAAACAGATAAGAGAAAAGAAACAAAATCCAAATCCACAACCCACTTGGCCAATTATTTCAGGATATTGTTTCCAAATACAAGAGGAATACTAAAGTGCACATTCCTCAAGTCAATTTTTGGAACTATTTCCCCACTATAAGGTAAGTACATTGTGACAGTCTGTACTGCACTGGCACCCACACTCACACAGCCCTCTCAAGTCTCAGCTGGTAACATTTTCCAGTGTGCAGCACTCTAGAAGGGATCAGATCTTACCTGCAAACACCTTGAAGCTGGAATTGCTGTAATCAAAGGGGGTGAACTGCCTTAGTGCTTCCAGCTCCTCTGGCTGCTGGGTTTTTTTCTGCCGTTTCTTTTCCTGCGTTGGCAGCTCTGCTCCTGTTTCTGCTCCTATTTCACTCGTGTCTCTCTCCTTCTTCCTATTAGCTTGTTCCTGCTATGGAAGCAACCCACAAAATAGAAAAAAGGGTAAGTTGAAGAAAGGAGAGTGAAACATCTCATTGGGCAAATTAACTGCCCCAAGGAGCCAGGCTTCAGTGACTGCTCTTGCCTTTGGCAATAATAGCTTGGGGAGAATCTCTGTGCTCTTCCTGGGGCCTAAACTGCTATTTTATTGTTTTTGTATCTCACAGTAGAGACTTCTATAAAAAGCTAAATTGTCATTTCACGGGATATGGGAAGCTGAGATCTGCTGTGGCCCCACTGGCATATTTGGGGGAACCTATGCAGAACAACTGAAGAGCCTTAAAGGAAGTGAGGAGCAGTGGAAAACATCCCCTGTGCACACATGGAGGGATGGGATCATGTGCACAGCACAATTAGCAGGAGCCTGTTGTTACACCCAGGGCAGCACCACACAAAGGCTACTATCAATTATATTGATATTTATAAATATTCAGGTATTTCAGTTACAGGGCTCAGAGTTTCATTCTGAATTATAAGAGTCAAGATGAGCAATGGCTGGAGGAGGAATTCTACGACATACCATGGCTTGCTGGCGAACAGATACAACATTCTGTGCTGGCTTTTTATTCAACTTTTGTGTCTGGACAGGGGCAGCTATGGAGACAAAGAAGCATTACTGTAAAAAGCAGGAGTAAGTTAGCCAGGGGCTTAGAAAAAGCAAGCAAAGCAGTTTTGTATCAAGTCTCAAAACACACCAAGGAAGGGAAGAGTGGCTGTACCTGGCTGCTGGGCTGCTTTCTTATTGGTTTCATTCTTGGGCTTCTTCTGTCCTGGTGCCTGACTCACCAACTTCCATCGATTGCTGATCTGCAATGAAAAAATATTACCTGGAAACACTTTCTTTAAGGTTTCATGGCAAGGAATTGTTTATAAACTTGCTAACACTGGTGCTCATTTTGAGTACAAACGATCAAATTCAACTATAAAAGAGATTAAGATGTGCTGTACCATGTGAAGTAAAACCAAATGCTTTAAAAGTTCAAAGCTACAAACAAGCCTCAAAAACAAATGCACATATTTTCAGTAGAGTTTTCAGCTTTGACAGACAGGGACTATACAGCACAATGTCTCCAATCCCTGGTTCTTTAAGGATACAAATGTCACAGAAATATGTTAAGTTTCTCAAGAAGTATCCAAGGACAAAAAAAAATCTATATTGCTGAGGGTCCCAATGGAAAATAAACTACTTATTTGTTTCTTTTGTACTACTTGGCAGGAAATTTTAGCACCAGTCTTACTTCATAAATCTTTGATGATGGGTCAAACTTTGCAGATTGTGAGACATAGGCAGAATTCTCCTCTGGAGGTAGATACTGTAGAGAGGAAAAAAAATTGCTTTACACAGCATGTGACATTTAGCTCATTGCTAAAATGCTACTTGTTGTAAATCAGTGAGTTCATTTGAAGAAATATTCTACAGATAGAACACCTTGTGGAAAAAAAGAAGTCACCACAGCTACCAAGAGAAATACTAAAGAAAAAAATAACTAAAAACCCCTCCCCACAAAACCACAACACCCCCAACAGACCAACCAGCAACTGCACACCAGTAAAAATTTTGGTATTATTTTCTGGTAATCTACCACTCCAAATGTGTAATAGCATTCTATTGTTCTTCTGATTCATTACAAGAGTAGAATCAGCTTACTAATCTTAGCTATAAAGGACAGATGAAAAACCTAAAACTAGATTTAAAACCACAGTGAATGGTCTGTTTACTATGTAGAAAGACTTGTATCCAAGAGGTATTTTAATGTATTTTGAAAACAATCCCACACATGTGTCTCTGCAGGGACAATCCCTGGATTCCTGTCAGAGAGCAGCAGCTGATGCTCTATCAAGCCCTTCTGATATGGCTGAAAACCAAGCTCAGGGCACCCTCTGCATTGGGTAATCTGAATCCCACTATCAGGAGCTTTTACCATTTTAAATGGATTTTCAAAGGACTCCATTATTAGCTGAGCTTTCCGCTGTGCAGTGGTCAAAGTCTTCTTATTCCCTTCGTTTTCATCACATTCCTTAAAAGAAAAGAACAAAAGGAAGAAATATTAACCCAAATATTCTTTTTGTTTGGCTACTGCCACTTCATGCCATGTTGCTTCTCACTCTGAAATTCTACTGAGAGCAGTGACCCTCCAGAGACATGGAGGAACCTTGCTGGCTTCCTAACCCATTTGTTTTGGTTAGGCCTGATGCCTGTCAAAAGTCAGCACCATTGCCATGCATTTCCATCTTATTTCTTTCAACACTTCCACACAGTTTTATCAGGTTATTAAATCTGTTTTTTAGTATTTCAATACTGACACTGTCACAAACATACTGCTTACACTGAATATGCTGACAGTGGTAGTAGCAACAAGACATGTTGATTCTGGCTGATTATCTTGAATATCCTTTGTCCTCTCACTGTCTGAAAAGAGACAAACATCTTCCAAAACCAGTGCAGGGTCTGCATGAAAAGGAGACAAAATTTTTATTAGAGTCTTGTGTATTTTACTGCTATTTTGTGTCATGAGGTTTCCCTGAAAGTTTTTTCAGGATTGCTTATTTTCCCCATGTCAAAGCTCCATCATTGCATTATTAGCACAGCTTTTAGGTTAACTCTAAATTACCTAAGGCAGAGTTATTCTGAAAATCTTCCATAGGAATCCGTGAGCTGTCATGTGGTCCAAAGAGGGCATTCTCCAGCTTCTGCAGAGAGATTCAAATTATAAACACCATTGATACACTATGAATCTATTATTTTCACATACTGCAGAGACACTTTAATGAAAATTAAAAAAAAAAGGGATGAAATTCAGAGATGGAATATTCTTAGTGTAGCTCATCTGGCATCAAAAGGCTACCTGTGCAAACACCCATGAGTTAATGAGATGCTGCACTTCATGTACATGACAAGAGAGGAGTCAGCCTTAGAAACTCATCTGAAACCTCTCTTACAGCTCAGTCAAAATATTCAACATACATGAAACTGTCCAGCAGCCAGAGTGTTTGCTGATGAAACCTTAAGGGCTGCTTTATGGTGGTTTGTAAAATAACAGTTAACAACTGGTAATATTATGAATCTGGCACAGATAAGAACCACTTAGCTAAAGCAGAGAAACTTGTAAAATGGATGAGAGAAGCAATTTACTAGCAGGTAGAATTTGGATACATTTTTTTCCAAGTTTAAGGCTTAAGACACAAAGTAAAAATACAATGCAAACAATACCTCAGGGTTGGGCAGAGGTGCTCTCTTCCTGACTGCTGAAGTCATCTCAGACTAGAATGGGAGAGAAAGGTCAGTCACTTAAAAGCCCTGTTTCTTCTAGACTGGCCACCTTATCAATGTTTTCATCACATTTATTACAAGCTAGCAGGATAATAAAATTACTTTCTTCTAGTCCTGCAGTATTTGCACTTGGCTATACATTCAAACACCTCACACAGAGAGGGCACATTCTTGCTCACATGTTTTTTTTACTATGGATGAAAGCTGTATTAATATCAACATGCTCCTGATATATTTTAACTAATTAATTTCTTACACCTAGGCTGGTTCTTTTGCCTAGCATCTGCTGATATATTTTAACTGATTAACTTCTAACACCTAGGTTGGTTCTTTTGCCTCACCATAGCTGTAAAATATTTATGAGTCCATTTACATGGCCAGCAAATTCCACAAGGTGCAGTTCTTCCTCACACAGGCAAATGTGATGTACAGTATATGACAAACTACATTCTGTTCAAGGAGTGTCTGTTCATTAACTGCTCCAGGAAACTACACTGTGTGTAAGCCATTACATAGCAGACAGGCAAGAAGTTACAACACATCTTTCTGTTCTACTACAAAATTCAGTGTTCAAAAAGCAACTTTCAGCATACACATCATCACAGGTCACCATTCAGCTCCAGGCCTGGCTTAGGGATGCCAGTGATTAGTTTCCTGTGTGGTACAAGCTACTCCTACCTTGAGAAGAGGCATCTCTCGAGCCTGCTGAATGAGCAGATGCAATTCATTAACCTGCTGCCGAACAAGGGGTGGGACAGGGTTACAGCAAGCAATGATACCCTGGCATTCTCTGCAGAGAGAGGAGGAAAATTCAGTGTGCTGTATTCATGGCTGGTATGTTGGCATTTGCATTTAAAGGATATAACCACTACCCTGACTGTGACAGAGCAAGACAAGTCAGATTAATCTCTGTAATGAAATTCTGCAGGTTTGTGCAGATGAGGAGAAGCCATCAAGTCAGCTCTCATCATCATTTCATTCAGTATTCACCTACGAAAGCTGAGCCAGGCAGCAGACGTGCCTTTAAAGATGTATTTTGTTTTTATTCTCAAGTATGGTTGTTAGGTGATGAGTGCCAAATGTTTGAGGAAAATATTGTATAAATTGGGTGTTTTAAGGGATCTGTCCCTTGCCATCCCCATTCTTTAGGAACTGCAATAAAAATCCAAATTGGGGGCACTCACCCCTCTCTTGCTCTGTAAAAGTGAAGGAATCTCAGAGGGAATGTGTAACACAGAGCAATGCAAAGGAATGTGGTTTATTAGTGCAATACAATCCAAGTGATGTATCCCAGACATCTGAAGCCTTCTGAAGGAGTACTGCTATTTATTTCTCTTCCACACTGAACAGCTATAGAGAAAAGCAGTACTGACAGCTGGAAGGAAGGGATCAACTGCAGAAGTAATTACACACTTGGAAGTGACTTGCTGGATATTAAGATCAAGTAAAACTCCTTCAGTGCGAACAAAAGTTACTTGGGAGTGACTTGCTGGATATTAAGATCAAGTAAGACTCCTTCAGTGTGAACAAAACTTACTTGGGCAGCTCCTCTGCAATCTTCAACAGCATATGGTTTGGTAGCACATACCTACAACACAAAGAGGTGGTATGAATGTAACAGAATGTTAAAAACAATTAAAAACACCTTCAAAGTCCACAACTCTGCCCCCATTACAAGGTCTGACGTGATGAAATAATTTAAAAAGAAAAGAAACATAACAGAACTTCTGTGTAACAAGCAGCCTGATGTAGTACAGTAATTTCTAGAGGTAACAAAGTTGTCTCATCTCAGGGGTGGAAGGGGCATAATCCAAGATATTTACTAAAGCATTAAGTCAGTGTTCATAACAAAAGATTTCCTACCCTGTGCTCTCATCCTCTTGCCGTGCTATCTTGTCTCTCCATGCAAACAGCAGCCTGAATGCTGCCAGCTGTTGGGTGTCAAGGTGCTTTTTCTGCCTCCTGTAGAGATCAAGGTAGGATTCATCTGTGAAGAGGGGCTTGATGTATTTCTGGATAAGAAAAAAAGAAGCACTTGTGAGCTTTCTGTTTTGCCTCTCTCAGACATAGAGTCTCACACGGACATCAGGGGACTCAATTCACTCAGGTACAATGTGTCTTTACTAAATTCACTCAGGTACAATGTGTCTTTCAGCTTTTTATCCTAAACTATTGGTAGGAGCCTATTCCTGAAAAACACACATCTCATCCATTGTCAGGGGAAATCCACCCTCATCAAAATCAGGAGCAGCTTTACTATCATCAAGCTTTACTACATCACACAAAGTGTTTTCCACAGGCACCATATAGTTGTCTATGAATGCAGCTCCATGAGGCTTTGAACTTCTAGGAACATCCAGCAGAACCAGAAGTGTAACAAATCTCTTAGAAAAGACACACCTGAATGCATTGTGAGGCCAAGGAATACTAACATTCAAAAAAGAGCAGGAAGGCATCTGAGTCCAAGGACCATAACTGGTGAAAGTGACTGCACATGACTGAGAGTACATGCAGATGTTTTCAGACACACAAAAAGAAAAAGACATAGAATAGGTGCAGGTAATCAAAGCAGGCGAAGCTTTACCTTTAGGCAGATGTCCCTGCTGCGCTGCCACACAACCTGCAGCTGTGTGGGCTGTTCCTTCCCTCTCTCCCACAGCAGCTCCCTCACTTTATCATAGATGTAGAGCAGGTAGTGAGTGTCCTCACGGGCATACCGGATCATTTCTTCTGGCAAAGGGCTACAAAAAGAGCCAGAATTACACCAACATATTTCAGCTGTCCTGCCAAACTGTTACTTTTCTCTTAAAACTGTTACTTTTCTCTTAAAGAAACTGTTAGTTTTCTCTTAAAAGGCATATTAGGGTAAAATGCATATGAAACATGCCAAGAGCTAACATGGAAAATCTGTTTTGGTACTGCAGGATTGGTTAGGGACCAGCAGTAAAATGCTGTGCACTGTCCAGTTCACATCCTTGTTTGTGTGCTGGAGAGCAGGATTGATGTGTAGCTAAATCATGTGGCACAAGTGCTTGCTATGGTATTTGTCATAGCCCTCTTCTCTCTGCAGAGCCTACAAAAGTACACTTGAGATCTCTGAGGTGGGCAGGGTGCACCTGCATAGTCAAGATCACTGCTCCAACACCATCTGCTCTGCCTGGCACAGGTTATTAAATGTTTTTGTGGGGGCACTAGAGGAGCAAATACTGTCTCTGTAACACTGTAGTGATTAAGAACTGTTCCTAAGAAGTGGGCTTCCAGATTTTCATTACTTCATCTTTCAAGATCTTTCCAAAAAGACCTAATTTAATTTTAAAAAAGTGGGAAAATGTAATACTCAAAAACTTTGGGCACAGCCAGGTAAATGCTGTGCTCATTCAATTTGAGACTAACCCATAATTTTTCGTGCAAGAAGAAGCTCTAGCAATGCAAACAAGGAGAAGTGCTACCTTGCAGCTCCAGCCCATCTGAGGGTCAGTTTTTACCGTATTCTCCAGTCAGCCAGCTGGTATTTCTTGTCAGCATCTACATTGCAATACAGCTTCAGCAAGTGATCCAAAGAATGTCTGCCAAGATTGAGGAGACGAGCAGCTTGGTGAGTATCAAACACATTCACCAAGTACAGACCAAAGTCTCTTTGCAGCCATTCCACATCTGAATCAGCACCATGAAGGACCTTGAAAAGCATAAAAATTTGGGGATGATACGAAGAACATTTCTACTCCAGGCTGGTAGTGCTGTGCTTTCATACTCATGTGTCTAGATTTCTTTTCTCTGTTTTTTACTGTTAAGTATAGAACTACTAAATAAATGCATCTGGCAAGCAATTCACATCAAGAAATGAAGCTCCTGAACAAATTATAGTGAAAGCAGAATCAATTGATCAAGACCGAGCACACAGTGTAGTTTTAATTATAAGAAAGTTTAAATCGAGTGATCAAAACTGAGCACACAGTGTGATTTTAACTGTAAGAAAGCTTAAACTAAAACAATAATAATAATATTTTTTTAAAAAAATCTGGTGAATCTTGCAGCTGACCTTCACAATTGCAGGGTCTGTGAAGGTCTCATTGAGGATGTTCATGTCACTGCGCAGTTCCAGTGTATCAATGATGAAATCTTCTGTTCGGGTGGAAATCTGCATCAGACACGTCAAGCCAAGGAAGGTTCTGTAGGAGTGGTGCTGGTAACAGGGAAGAGAGATGGAAGCTGGGATTCATTACAGAAACAATACTATAAAATAAATAAATACTATAAAATAAAATGGCATTCTAAATGAGGGAAGAAAGAGCAACAAGACCTCTTTTAGAAAAAAAGACACTGGATGAACAAACTTTCTCTTTGCAGTGACTAAGATGACATTAAAAAAACAAGGATTAATTGAAAGAAGATCAAATTCACTAAGAAGTGCACAGGCAGCCCTGCCATTGGAAAACTTCTAATACTGACACAGTTTAATTCAACCTTATAGATAATATCAGACAGATATTATGTCAGGAACTGTCTTTTCATATCAGGGAGTACAAAACCCAGGAGAAAACCACCCCCCACCCCACCATGAGAAGAATATAATGGTCTCCTAGCTCCTAAAAGTACATGTGTAACTTCTAAATATAAAATGCAACTGGATTACCTCTAAGTCCAAGGCAAATTCTTTACAAGTCATAAGCTTTTCATTTAGTTCTACCAGCTCATCCAGTGTGGTGATAAAATGACAGGGTGTTTCCTCAATGGGCCTGTACATCTGGCAGAGCAAATGAATTAGGCATGGTACATTCATTGTCAACTCCCAATCCCAACCTCCACCCTCAAACATGAAATTTATCATTATGGCTTTAAATGTACTAAATCTGTAGCTCAAAATTAAAGTGGGCACCAACCTGGAGTTCAGGTTTCTTGAGAACTTCGTCTGGTGGAGAAAAATGCTCCAGTTCATACTGGTAAGGGTGAGCAAACCTGTGGAAATTAGGAAGAGACACACACAGACTAAATTCCAGTCCTCTTTATGAGGACAGAGCACAGAGGCTTTGAGAGCTATGGCTGTTTCCCTATTCTGTCTCTTTTAAAGCAGATTAATGTAACTGCAGAGGTCTAAAGCAAATCACATACAATGTAGCGTGGCCACAAACACATGCAGAACTGTTATACATGATGAGCATCAGCACAATCTGAGCACACAGGTTCACCCAGGGGACTCCAAGCACCTTGCTGGCAGGTTAGTTTCTTACATGTCTTGCTCAGTTTTCTGCGTCCTCTGCTGATGTATGAAGTCTGCCAAAGCAGCTGGCACATCCAAGTCCTCAGGGCGCTCCTTTCTCTGCCGTCCACTTTTTGTGAGGGCTGAACAACCAATATGGAATAACTGGACTAGGTCCCCCACACAACATGTTCTCAGCCTATTTCTATCTCCCCCTCCACCCACCACAAGAGTTTACACAGTATCAAAAATCTTAATTTAGTGCTGCTGCTTTTGCTGTCATTTTGTACCTGAAATAACAACTCAGTTACTTGGCTGTTTTTAGGAAGACACGAGGTGGTTTTGGCTTAAAAGCTTGGATGGAAATTGAAAAATCTTCAGAAAAATTTTTCAATCATTCCTGGTTACTGAAACTACAACTGCAGCAGTGCAGAATACAGATGAACTGGCAGCAGCAGAATGTATTCCTGACAGCTTTGAAAAGCACCAGAACCAAAGGTAGATGTCCTCATATACATACTGCAGCTCATCCATCTGAAAGAATATCTGTAGAGCCAACTAGTCTAATCAAGACTTCTCATGCAAAAGTGACTCTCATGCATGTTCAAGGTGGTAAAAAGCAGCAGCAGATTATCTGTTTGGAACAGATTATTTGCTGTATACCAGCAAGAAGATGCTGTTTGCTGATCTACACTGTCATGACAGATATGGAAACAACAGTGTCACCAAGATCACTACACCCAAACGTTCAACATCTCTTGCTACTTGTTTTTATAGTCTGTGATTTCTCCTCTAGACTGTGAGGGCAGGTTTGTGTCAAATACTTGCAACAAATTACCCCCCCAAAAATAAACCCCTTACCTTCAGGCAAAGGCTTCAAAGCATTTGGTTTGATATAAATTTTAGGTACAAAGGGAGTGTTGGAATTGTCAATCTTTTCACGAAACTTCAGCTGCGGTCGAGAAATATTCTTGGCATGAAGCAGTCGGAATGTTTCAGACTGAGATCTTTTGTGGTATTCTCCTGCCTATTTAAAAAAAAAAAAAATAAACAGAGGTAAAACCAACATGATTTACCAGATATTGTTTTCCTCAGAGGAGGAAAACAATTCAGAGGAGTTATATCCCGCATTTCAAACTGAGTAACTTTTTTTTAGTAAGGAAAAAAAGTTGGGACTCAAGATCCTGAATTCATAGGCACAGGAAAGGCTGTTGAGCATGTGAAACTGGAATGGCAATTGAAAGAATAAAGATTTCAGAACCAAGTTTGAATGAATAGGAAAAAGAGAAAAAGAGAGAGGTACTTAGAATGTGTGAAAAAACATGAGGGAACATTTAACTACTCAACTCCACTGGAGAACTGGTAGAACAGCTGGGAGAACAGCTGGGAGAACAGCTGGGAGAACAGCTGAGCTAACACAGCCAAACTGAGCATGGGGGCCTCACCTTACGGTTCCAGCTGGAAACAATCATCTGTGGGGGCTGTAACCCAGCTGGCAGGACTGGCTGCTGGTTTCTATTCACTCCTGATGCTTCATCCAATAAAATACTCTAAAATTCACAAAAACAATGTGAAGCACCTGTTAAATCACCACACTTAGACACTCTAGTCAGACTGAGTAAAGAAAATCATGTAGGTAGGTATCTCCATAGCCATCTCCCCCAAATTCTGTGCAACACAAGACAGACAAACATGGGAGGAGTATGTTGAAGATCAGGGGGAAGAGTTACCTCAGAGAAGCACTCTCAAATATACAGACATGTTCTCAGGCTGTGAGGATTTTATGTCAAACTGCATTTAGTTTCCTCACACACCCCATATTACCTTCCCTCCCCTTGGCTCTCCTACCTTAGCTGCTGTGATCTCTGGCCTGGCATTTGGAAGGGTTTTTAAAATAAAAAGGGAATACACTTGGGGTTTTTAAAATAAAAAGGGAATACATAAAATTGAGGAAATAGTGACTAATTGTGGAAGCTGTGCCACTGAAGTTCTTGCAACAAAAAAAAAGAAAACTTGTGGCAACAGAACACTTTTTAAGAACCACATCCAGAAATAATTTGCTTACCACTCTTTCAAGAATGACATCATTGGAGTCAACCAGCATATCAAATTTATCTTCCAGCCCTGTCACTTTGCTGGAATCTTGCAAGAGGCTCCGGCAGCCGTGGTACTGCATCACCTGGCTCATGCTTGCAAGAGAACAGAAAAGCTGTCAGCAATCTGAATGCAGGCTATCTAAACATTAAAACATCCAGTTCTCTTACAGTTTCTTATACTTTAAAGAAGTCAAATTACAGTTTCTACACTTTACAGTTCTACACTTTATAGTTTCTACTCTTACAGTTTCTACGCTTTAAAGAAGTCAAATTATAGATATCATCACATGAAAAGAAATCAAATTATAGATATCATCACATGAGCAGTAAAAGAAAAAGCAACTATACAGTATTAAAGCGTTAGAATTAGGTTCTCACAAACACGACTTTTAAAATGGACAGACTAATGTGTTCAGTATCAGGTGCTCCTCTCTGCACAGCTCCTCATGGCAATGTAATGAAATGCCCTCTTTAAGCTTGCCACTTCAGCTGCCAAGTGCTAGAGAAGCAGCTAAAACTGGATGTATGAAATAAACCAGCTCTTTAACATGTTTGAAGGTGCCAAAGAAGGGGCTGCCCTCTGGTTTGGACTGCCAGCTGTCAGCAGCAGCCCCGAGGTGCAGCAGTGTCGGTTTCTCGGCTGTTTAGGTGGCCTGGAAAGGCCCAGGGTGGCCTTGGACAGCCCGCGCTTCAAAGGACAAGAAGAGACTTCTGATCTTTTCTCGGTCTCGGTGTTTATTAATTGTTTATCTAAAAGATTTTCTCTCAGCCCGACAGAGGTCTGCACAGCAAGCCAGCCATGAGCACACTGCAAGCCCCCGGGGCGGTCACTTATCTTTATACCCGAAGTTACGTGTACAATATTTATCATTTTTCCCCAATACCTTTTACCCTTATTAACCGGTGCACTTCTAGTAATAACCAATCCCAAAGTGCCAACATCACCACAGAAGATGGAGGCCAAGAAGAAGAAGAAGGACAGGACACGCCCCAATTCCTCCATCTTACTTCTTTAGACCCCCCTGTACAGAAATCCTAAACCCTGTGTCTTACACTCTAATTAACTTATCCCTTCACCATTCACCCCAGTGAATTCCTCCTATCCTCATACAGGTGTCGTCTCCTGTGTAGGATCAAAGTCCAGCCACCAGACACTTCTGGCAACATTCCAGGACTCCCGAGCCCCCCAAGGGTGGTCTCGGCCACTCTGCACCTCAGTCCTGAGGTGCTGAAATCCCACACAGCAGGGCCCTTACCAGCGGAGCAGGCGGTCGCTCTGGGTGCTGCAGTAGGCGCGGAACCCAGGGAAGCTGCAGTAGAAATCGTACTCGTCTCCAGGCTGGGGGAGCCCGTTGGATGCCTTTGTTGCAGCCACCACTGTGCCGAGAGCATACTGTGAAAGAGCAACGTTATCGGCTTTTTGTCAGTGTTTTGTTTGTGTTTACTCAGGATACTCTTTGGTAGAAATGCACTTTGCCTGGTTGGTTGGAACTGCGTGGTTCTAATGTGTGGTTTTGCACTAGGAGTAACTTCACATAGTTATTTAGTGTGAAAAATGTGTATTTTATGACTGGCTTTTTGCAAATATTCAAATGAATATTATATGTGTTGTGGTAGAAAGTGATGCTGTATTAATTCTTTGAAGTACTATGTTAAATATAGTTTTAGGTTATAACAAAATGTTAAAGTAGAAATTATGCTATGTAAGATACTTTTTTTAAAGGAAGGACTCGCAGCAAGATAGCAGCCACAGGACACCTGAATCTTTCAGAGAAAAAGAATGTATTGCTCCATTATCAGAAGAAATGAACTTCTTCCCACCTCAAAGGTGCTGTTAGGATTCAGAGGAAGAAGTTGATGATGACCAGACAGAATCCTCTGTTTGAATGGAATTTATGCATCATGTATGAGGTGTATGAATATGCAACAGGCTGTTGCTTTTAAGGGTTAATCCTCTGTTAACGTGGGTCCTTTTTCGGGCTTGTGCTGCCCAGAAAAAGGTACCCGGCCATCCCTAACTCTTTGTCTTTATTGCCTCATATTGTCCTAATTCAAATTGTCCAAATTATTATTACTCTAATTGTATTACTATTTTTATAGCCATTTTATTACTATTAAACTTTAAAAAAAATTAAAAAAAAAGGATTGCCGTTTTTCACATTTAGATCGCTTTAAATAATGAAAGTCCAAAAACTTCATTATAGAACTACTAAATGATTATAAAACTACTACTGATCATCCTCCAGTGTTCAGGCACTGAACAGGCTCCCCAGGGAATGGTCATGGCCCCAAGGCTGCCAGAGCTCCAAGAGCTTTAGGAAAATCCTCTCAGGCACAAGGTCGGATTGTAGAGGTGTCTGTGCAGAGCCAGGAGCTGGACTCCTGGAAGATCCTTGTGGGAGCCTTCCAACTAAGAGTATTCTACAGTTCTAAAGCAGCAGGAACGCAGATAATTACTTTATTACTCTAACAAAACACCCCAAATCCCTGCAACGCTTCCTATTTGTGATCTGGCAGCCATTCCCTCTCCGGCATCAGCATCGTGCACAGGTAAAACACACGGGGGCTAACGCTGCCATTTATAAGGCATGGGACAATTCGCATCGCGACAAGCCCTCACGAGGGTCCCCATTCCCCGGCATTTCCAGGAACCCCCGGTGGCTGACAAGGCCAGGGCCCGACCCAGGCCGGTAACAGGTCCCGATACACCCCTCTGGCCCCCGCAGCCGCCGGCCTGGCCCACACCCTCCTCCTGCCATTGGGGACACCCTACAGGTGCCTCCCGCTCCGGCTGGGATCCCCACGCGGCCCCCGCGGGACAGGACTACAGCTCCCGGCATGGCCCGAGCGCACACGGCACGCCGGGAGCGGCAGTGCCCCGCCCGCCCCCCCTGCCCCTCTCCCACCGCACCTTGACGAAGGCGTCGGGGCTGTCGAAGCCGGGCATGGCCGACATGGTGCTGCTTCCCTCCGTGCCCGCGGGCATCCTGGAGCTGCCCGCCTGCCCCGCCGGGCTCCCCTCACGGCCGGCTGCCGCCATGTTGACGCGCGGCGCTGTCGCGAGAATCGGGCGCAGTCGCGAGAGCGCAGCGCTGGCGGCCGGAAGGGGGAGCGGAGAAGAGCGGGGAGCGCACGCGCCCCCAGCGGCAGGACGGGGCAGGACAGCCCCGGGCGGGGCGGGAGGAAGGCGCTGAGGGGAGCCCTGAAGGCCGCCCGGCCCGGCCGGGCTGCGGTGCGGCACATTCGGCCTTTTCCCAAATAAACACCCAGCACCAGAAGGGAAGGGACCCAGAGGGATCATCAACTCTTGGACATCCCGACAATCCCACCTGAGAACGTTGTCCAAATGCTCCTGGAGTTCTGGCAGCCTTGGGCAGTGCCCATTCCCTGGGGAGCCTGTTCAGTGCCCCACCACCCTCCGGCGAAAGAACCTTTTCACCTTTTCCTGATGTCCAGCCTAAAACTCCCCTGACACAGCTCCAGCCGTTCCCTGGTCCTGGTCCTGTCACCACAGAGCAAAGATCAATGTGTGCTCATCCTCTTCCCCTCAGGAGGAAGATCCAGACTGCCATTAGTCTCCGCTCAGTCTCCTCCAGGCTGAACAGACCAAGGACCCTCAGTGGCTCCTCTTCCCATCTTTGTGTCCCTTCTTTGTACATTCTAAGGGCTTAAAAATCTTTCTTATATTGTGTCCTTGATAGCCACACCAATGCCCAGAAAGGGGCAAGGGCCAATACCCAAATTTGTGACTGCCACCTGCCCATTTCCCATTTTTGCAGTGCAGCATTTGCACAAGCAGCTGGGGAAGCCCAGGGAATCCCATCCAACACTCCATGCTGTGCCCCTGAGCCCAAGGAAACTGATGTTCTTATCACACAGATGACATCTCATCTTCTGGAAAACAAAAATTTTGGGGTTGCACAGTCACAGTTTGTTTATACAACTGACAGACTTAATTGAGCTGCTGTCAGAAGGGAAATAAAGCCAATGACCTGAAGTGATGTACAAAAAGACAAATCAATGGCAACAGGAACCTTAAAAAAAATTGTAATCTGCTTCCCTGTCCCTGCCTAAGAAAGACTTAGGAATAAACAAGAACACAGCCAAAGTGTTTACATTTTGATGTAATTTATTGGCACAAAAATATGCAAATACAACATGGCATCTAAACATGGCTACTCTGTTGTATTTTGTGCATTGTTTTTAATATTTTTAATTCATAAATCATGACTTCACCTTCAACCTCATGTTTAATAGCCATTATTTTCCATTTCAAGTTACAACCAGTTCTCCCCCATCTGCCTCCTGTGCCAAACCCTAACTTTCCCTAGTTATTTCCCAACACTGCTTTTTAACCCAGACACTGCAGGAGGCTCCTAAGTGGTTTATTTGTACCCTGCATCCAATGTGCCACCGATCACTCTGCACAGAGGCACCCCAACTTTGCTCAGGCTCAAGGTTTTCAAATCTTGTATGTGCTCAAAACCCTGATCTAGTCAGAAACACAAATCCTGAACTAGTGTAATGAGCAGATAGACAATTTCCAATTTTGGGCCAAGAATCAAGTTTGTAAACAAGGTACAGGAGGAAACAATGGTAAAATTCTACTTATCTCTCTTTCCAGTTATGCAGCTCCCCCCAAACCTAAATGAAGCCTCCTGCACAAGCGCATGTAGCTGACTGCACCCACATCAACAGGAATGACAGGGCAATAATTAATCTGCAAGTTACTTAGTTACATTGCAAAGTGAGTGAAAACCCGTATAGTTATGTTCAATGGATCTCCAGTTCCCCAAAGACAAAGTGGAACCATAGACATCTGTGGTACAATCAGTCTTCACTGTCCTGGAAACCCAAATCAAGTGTTTTGTTTCAGACAGCTTGTTTTTCCAACAGCAGCTATACATTGGCTTACACCAACTTTTAATATACAATAACTCTTTTCATTTACATTTAAAAATATTTGACAAAGGCTGTATTTCAGTCCAACGTTCCATTCGTGTTTGTAGAAGAGCAAGTTTGGAGTGAAAAAGCCTCCAGAATAAAAGGCTGTGCATACTCTGGAATCTCCTGTTACCAGAAAGGACACCTAAAGAAAATAAAGATATTGTAATAAAGTTGACTTGCATGTAGTTTCACAAAGACAACACTGAGAAGGACTGAGATTCCATACACACTAGGCACCATGTGAGCACAGGCAAAGGTGCCAGGCGATCTTTATCACTTTTAAACATTAGCAGGAAAGAGATTTATTTCCTTAAGCAGAGTTCTAAGTTATCTAACTCTCAAAATGACACTAAATCATCTCTGTTTTATCCTTCAGTGCAGCTTATTTCAAACATTTAAAATGTAAAACCCTTGTCACTACTTATAACAGCAGATTTCCTAGAGGACTGTCTATGGCAGTCTACTTCCTAGACACTGTCTGTGTCTATTGCCATGGGATTGCAGAATCTACCAGATCAGATGCAGAATGTGCTATGGCTCCTACAAATAAACAGCTCCAGTGAGGTTCTCTTTAGCAGTTCCCTGCTCAGACTGTTCCAGAGGAGTTTTTCCAGGTTAGCTGAGTGACAAACTCACCATCCAATGTAGCACTGGCACAGGTTCTCATGAGAAGTTGCTTGTTTGATGAGCAGTTCTACTTGTGTGGGTACATCGAGAGTTTCGTCATGAGAGAAGTCTCGGCCTTTGAAATTAAAGGATGAAAAAAACCACATAAGGAGTCACAAATCCTGGTCCTAATCCCTTCAGTACATTTTCTGCCAGGTGGGGAGTAGTTTCTTATAAACTTTAAAAGTGTAAAATTTTGCAACTAAATACTGCAAACCATGAAGCCAGGACAGTAGAAAATCAACTTTCACTAACCAGCTAATACATGCAAAATATTAAGTCTTTGTAGTTACAAACACCTCTGTACTTTTCAGTTCAAACTTATTTGCATCTAAATGCAGGCAGAGTACTTGGGTTTTGGACAAAACCAGGAAAATGGCCTCATCCACTTAATCAGAATATGCTAAATTAAAGGTTTAATACAAAATACAAACACCAAGGACAGTGCTGATCCATTAGAATTTAAGTGTCTTTTATATAAACAAAACCAAACACTCACCAGTGAGCTTATCTCGAACCCTGTTGATGATCTGAATTGCCTTCTTATTTAGGGCTTCTGGCTTCACCAGACCATCTCCTACTAAAAGAGAGAAACAGGACACAGAATAAGCACTTCATCTGAGCAATAAAAGCATTTGTACTGCTGTTAGATGTGCCCTTTCCAAATACTATTTTGAGAGCAAACCTAGATGCATTTTCTACAGATACAACTCTTCGTGGGACCTGAGAACATAGATAATTTTTATGCTGACAAGAGACTCTATCTGTCCCATCTCATATAATTGCATTTGGATAATGATGAAATTTTCTGATCTAAGAACAGTTTCTGGATCAGTATAGAAACAACAATGAAACTCACTGAAGGAATGGATGGATTCAGGCACTGTGGTTCCAGTTTTTTTATGGGATGTCTCGCCCAATTCCACACTGTCCAACATTTCTATTGAAAACAACATGAAAACAACAAAAGCATAAATATGAAGCTTAAAAGCAGCTGAAATATTCTTCTGGAAACATTAGCAAGACTGGTAATCAGCTAATTTGAAGAGCATATTTGTGACATCTTCCATCTTTTCTACTCACCTACTGACTGACTGGTTGAGTAGGAGTCTGTTCTTGTTCGGGAGCGCTTATTGCCCTTTGTATTTGCTGCAAGAAAACAAGGAGTTGGAAAGGATGAACTGCAGTTGCAGTGTTTCAGAGCAAATTTGTCCACAAAAAATACAGATTTGGTTGCCTTTCTCCTTCTCCAGATTTGATGTCACCTGAAAATAATTTCCATTTCCTGATCACTGCTGTCATTTCATATTAAAATCCCTAAAACTGTGTGCACACAGCAATAGCACATGCAAACTAACAGTTAGATCAGATTGTTTGAAAACACACTGGATTTCAGGCTTCTTGATTTCTTGTATGCATATTCTCTTGCTGTCAGTATTTTATCAGAATCACTTACTGTCCATCAATCTCCAATTCAACAAGGGATCATAGACAAAGGCCTCCAGCACAGCCATGACACTGTCCTTGTGCTCACGCAGCACCTCCATCACTGTGTGACAGGTGATCCTATAGTTCCCATCAAGGCCTGTCACCTTTGGAAGGAGAAGAAGTGAATCAACAGCTTTGTTCACTGTGCAACACTTAGGGAGCAGGAAGTAGCTTGGAACTGGAGTTGTCTATGCTTTGTTCATTAATAGAAGACATACATTAATTACAAACTAAGAAGCTCTCTTCTCCATGAGGATGATCTTTATAAAGTACCATGCAACTGACTGTGTCTGCTTGATAGAAACAGCTGTTTGAAATGGGGAAACTAAGGAAGGCCTAAGAAATTAGAGGAATTTCAGGGTACTTTATTTTCTAACTAAAAAGTTGCTTTGCACTGTAATGTACTGCAGATATCACAGGCAATGTTAACTCACAGAAAACCAAGCTTAAATATTAACACCTCAGGTTCTTAAGGAGTGGAAAAGTTTAGCCACAACAAAAAAAACCCATGAGAAACTGAGAAATGGTTGCCATTTTCCCTAGGAACAGTCCCCTCCAAATCAGAGGGAATTCTTACCTCCATAGCATTTGTCAGCATCCTTGTTAATCTAAATGGAATCTTCTCAGGGAACTTTTCTCTTGTCATTGCAACCTAAACACATGATGATGGAGAACAAGTAAATTAATAGCTAACTTACTTTAAAAAAGTTATTAAAAATTAACTTTTAACCTAACCCAGCATTAAGATCCCAGTATTAAGTACTGGGATCTTTTTGCTACAATCTTGAAGGTTTTATTCCAAATAGGAAATAAAGTCACAGTTCTATGTTCCTCAGTTTTCACAAATTACTCAGAGAAGCTGGATGATAAATTTGATAACAAAGGGAAAACTCAAGTGCCCAGCAACACAGACTGCCTATCAGCAGCTTAAATTGCTCCAAGAAATTTAATGGAAGTGAAATTTCATGGACACTTCCATGAAACTTCCATTAACATTTCTTTGCTTGTTCCAGTGGTCACATAATCCCCATGACATGCTTCTGAGATAAAGTGTCTTTTATTTTACAGGCAGATAAAGGGAGGCTCAAAAGAGAGCCAAAGGGTTTGCCCAGGATCAGACTCCAAGGTCAGTTTGTCCTGGCTTATAGATTAATTTCTGTTCCACCAGAAAATGTGAAATATTACTGAAAATGTCATGTCCAAATACACAGGCTTACCTCAAAACAGTCCCCAAAGTCGATATGCAGGATCTTTCCACTCAGTCTGTCTAACATCAGATTGGAAGGGTGTCTTTGGTGAAGGAGTGGGACAAAAACCAGACCATCAGTGACAGACCATTACAAAAAACCCAAAGTAAATCACAGCAGCTTCAATATATTTATCTTCATAAACAAGAGCAGCCAGTGGTAGCTTGCTTGTCTGAGATCTTCAATCTCAGGATGACCAGGAAACTTTCCTGACAGTGTGTTTTGTAATTACCTCTCACAAGTAAGAGATTTTCTCATCTTGGAAGATAAATAACCTCCTGGGCAAGAATGATCAGTACCTTTCTTGGATATGAATATTTATTTTTCAGTTAGGATAAATTTTTCCACTTGTTTTATGCTTTTTCTTTTTTTTTTAGTGTAGAAAAATGTAATGCATTATGCTGCACTTGAAGTAACACAAATTGTTTTACCACCAACAGAGAAGAAAATCAATCCAGACTAGCAAAACTACAGTGCTGAATTCATGCTTACATCTTCCAATTTTGTCTTAATTCAATTTTCAAAGGTTTATAACTTCATGTTAGAGACTTTAAATCAAATATACATTGTCTTTAAAAGTATTTTGGAAGTTATATTGTTAACAAAATGGATGGAGAAAGATTTCCCATTCTGTGAAAGGGCAAAATTAGAACTTGTGGTGGTCCTTAATGTAGTTCCATGTGCATTCACTTCAAAAAGGAAGAAGGTCTTACTTGTACTCAAGATACACAAATTGCATTTCATACCTGTAGTGCTGAAAATAACAGCATATATAATATAATATAATATAATATAATATAATATAATATAATATAATATAATATAATATAATATAATATAATATAATATAATATAATATAATATAATATAATATAATATAATATAATATAATATAATATAATATAATATAATATTATATTATATTATATTATATTATATTATATATAAAAATAATTAAGACCTGAAAGATGGTATCACTACAACTCAGCAGAAACCACAATGGAAGATGTTATCACAAGAACAGAACAGATTCAGGAATGAACTGATGCCTTCACAATCTCTGTTTTTAAATAAAAGAAACCTTTACAGCTTTACTTACCTGTCCCCAAGGCCCAAAATGTACCCAACCATTGACATCACAGCCAGTGAACGGGTGTAATTTGTTCTTCTGTCAAACCATACCTAAAGTGGAGACAAAATAGAAATAAACAAAATACAAAGAAACCCAAAATAAATTAAAAATAAAATAAAATTTAAAAATACAAAAAATAAACCAAAATACATGTTCTGCAGTGATACAGCTGGGGTTTAGGATAAATAAACTCCATCTCTCACTCTTTCTGCAGAGAAGATAATTGCACACTCTGCTGTTTGCCAGTTCTGGTGTTGCACTCACCTCTGAGCTTGGACTTTTTAACCACAGCAGTTTGGCAAGGTCATCCCCAGCTGTGTTATTGACAGCATGTTCAAATACTTCTACTTTCTGCATCAGAGTCAGGTGGTCATAGTCTGGAGCCATCTGTAATTCAGAAGTGACATTCAGCAAGTTAAAAAGCCACTTCCAGTAGCTTCTGGTTGTACTGTGAGAAACACAGTCATCACAAATAATTTCATATCAAGTTTATACTTAAACTGACCAGTTTGTTTCAAACACAGTGAGATAATCACACAACAGTGAAGAATTGTTTTTAAATGGGATAGCAAATGATTTAGTATCCACAAAGTCAGCAGCCCACAGCCCTATTGAACTAAAAATCTGCACAGGTAAGTATTTTTCAAAAACCATTATCCAAATAAGTCTCCTGGGCTTTCCTTTTTGACAGGAGATTTCAAATTTTCTTGTAGTGTTCACTTTCTCCAATCTGCCCAATTTTGGTCCTGCTGCTTAGACACAACGTTTGTAATTCCAGCAGCACAGCACCTTGTATGAGACACGTCACAGCCATGCAAAATTCCCAACACACACCACTTACCAAATAGCAACACCTTGTGCTCACTAACTCTCATCTAAATACTTTTTATTTATTGTAACAATCAGAAAAGAGGCAGAGGAAGAAGCCTTGCATAGTTTTCCTTCACTAAGACACTGGTGGGCTAAAAGAATGTACCAGAACCTTTGCTCCTTACCCTGAGCATGATGCGGTGCTCGATGTTGAGCAGGATCTTTTTCTTCTCCCTGTAGTCCCTGATAAGAGCGTGCAGGGTGTCACAGTGGGGCACCCAGCCAATTAATCCTGAATTTGTAGACAGTGGAATGACAGCATATCTCTGGATGCTGTGGGAAAAAATAGAAAATCACAGCTCAAATTGTTGTAGATTGTAACTTAATATTTGAGATGTTTAAAACAACTACTGTTAAATCTGATTCCGGTCCAAATTGTCAAATATTGCTCTGCTTGTCTTTTCAAAGAGATTTCAAACACACATTTTGCACAGATTGTTGCCAGGTAATCCACAGACAAGCTCAAAGTTTATGTGGTTTTCACTGAAAGGCTTCTTTCAGAAGGTACGTGCTATGTCACCCACAGTGATCTGTTATCTGCACAGGATATTTGATGTGTTCTTGCTTGGAAGACACTGCAGAATTGCACTCAGTGACTCTTCACCAAGCTATTTAGAGACTAAAATAAAAATCTTTGGCAAAACCCCATTCTCAGGCTCCTAAGTGCTCAAGGTGTCTTGAAATAGGCATTGCTTCAAAGACCATACCAATTTACAAGACAGGACTTCAATTAAATAAAACAAACAATCCCTTCTGATACATTTCCTCCATGCTTGATTTCTATGAACGCTGGTTTCCTTTTTAATTAACTTAGTTCCAAGATTTGCCATTTCTTCCCAACACCACTGCTTGTTCCAAGGTTTACTTGCAAAGCTGCAGCTGTGTAAGGAGTCACAAATGCAGAAGCATTTTCAGTGATTACACCGAGCACACACCTGAGGTTTTTACGAAGAGAAGTTGGGTCATTTGCTAACAGAGTGTTGACCAACCCAAAAAGCTGCATCACTCTTTCATCTTGGCGAAGGTCTTCGTGGCCTTTCAGAAGGAATACAAACTCATGGCCATTGCTTCCTGCAAAAAGAATTAGGGCACAAAAGTTTATTCTCATTGAATAAACAGACAGGAATAAACACACATGCACCCAAAAGTGGAAAGTGTGGCAGTCAGACTGTGACGGTGTTCACAGGGGTCTGAGGATGAGAGAAGAGATGAGGATCTGACTCCATGTTTCAGAAGGCTGATTTATTATTTTATGATATATATTACATTAAAACTATACTAAAAGAATAGAAGAAAGGATTTCATCAGAAGGCTGGCTAAGAATAGAAAACGAAAGAATGAATAACAAAGGCTTGTGTCTCGGACAGAGAGTCTGAGCCAGCTGTGATTGGCCATTAATTAGAAACAACCAACATGGGCCAATCACAGATCCACCTTGTTGCATTCCACAGCAGCAGATAATAATTGTTTACATTTTGTTCCTGAGGCCTCTCAGGTTCTCAGGAGAAAAAATCCTAAGGAAAGGATTTTTCAGAAAATATCATGGCTACATTTGACCGATTAAGAAAAACTTCACCTGAAAGGAAAGGTTGTAGAGGTAAATATATAGTTGGACCTAAGAGCAACAACTGTTTAAATACTGGAATAGCAAAGTGAAAACTGCTGTCTCACCCATTAATGTCAGCTTCCTGGGTCTCTGCTTGGAGGTGATGACCTGCAGTGAGGGAGCGATGGACTGGATGCGGATGATGGGCTGGTTGGGGTCGTACGTCCCTGGCACTGCCAACTCCAGATCCCGGCACATCAAGAGTTTTGGTGACACATACTGGAGCTCCAAAGAAGTGAGCTACCAAAACCAAAAGAAATACAACCCCTTAGAATTTCAGTTCAATCTCACAGGAGCATCTGAAGTGTTCATGCTGTCAAGGGACCTAAAACAGTTCAGGCCGTGACCAATACTTCAGGTATTTGCAGGAATTGGTGCATAAACACAAAAATTGCAGCAAACCCTATGCAGTTATTTCCAGAATACCTAATTAGTATGTTTTGAATAACCAGAAAACATAAAGCAAAGGTTGGTATACTGACACCTTGCACTGTAAGACCCACAAAGATCTGAATCTCCTCCCTCACCTGTGGCAGCTGCTTTGAGATCCGTCGGAACACGTGATAATAGAGATCCCAAGCCTGAGTTAGGTCTTTGACATTTCCTGATTTCATATACTTCCTGCACCACTCCTGAGCTTCCATGAGATCCCTGCCATAGGCCTAGGGATTCAAACAACAGAAAAATGAATTTCAACAGATTGTAGTGTAACAGGTGGAGCCCACTTAACACCCACAAAGAGCATCAGTCTCTTTTCAAGCTGCACTACAAATACTTGATCTCACATTTTTATAGCAGATTAGAATTTTATAGCATTTTTATAGCAGATCCAGGAATTCCTGGATCCAAGATCTGCATTGAATTTATCAAACAACATTGCTCACAAGTAGATTTCATTATAGGAGGAACTGAATGCTTAGAACCACCCTTTAACAGTAAGCTTACAAGCTCAGTGAGTTCTGTTATCTGTGCTAGTGCTTACTGTGAACAAAGCAGAATAATTAACAGCAGAGCAGTCTGTCCCTATCAGACACCCTGCCAATACAAGACTCCAGGGCAATTCAGACTACCATGGCCTCTTATAGTCACCAAAAGTGACACAGATCTGAAGATAAACATCAATAATGAAATCTGCAACTAACATAATGAGTCCCAAGAGATTCACTTTTTGTGTTAAATGGCAAAGGTTCTCGTAACACATCTGGGACAGCTGTTACTGCAGAACACCTCTGGGCCATTTGCTGATACCTGATTGAAGGATGTCTCCTTTAAAGTCTGAGGCCCTCGCTCCATCATGGCATGAAGTGGTTCCAGCACCTCAAACATTCCCTTTACATTTCTTTCTCCAAAATACAGACGAGATGCTTCTTCCAACCCTTCATGCCACATCTCATGCCACAGGATGGCCACACGAATCAGCTCTTCACTCACCTGTTTTAGGACAGAAAAAAAGATTAAACATCTAAAGAAATCCCTGGGACTGGGTCCTGACTTAAAATTGCAAAACTCTTCTCTAATGTTATGAAGTATTTATTCCTGGAAGCCAGAGGGAGCCACAAGAACAACCATGGTGATGGCACATTTTTTCTGTAAGAAGCCAACCATGCTTTTCTCACCTTATTTGTTACCTTTGAAATTTTCTACAACCATAGTGATGGCACATTTTTTCTGTAAGAAGCCAACCATGCTTTTCTCACCTCTTATTTCCTTTGAAATTTTCTACATGTTTGTGCAGCTTGGCCTGAAGGATTATTTGTCATTTATTCATAGGAATCTTTATCAAATTAATTATATTACTCTTTCTATGCTATGCTCAGTAAGTTTTGTTTCTACTTCCCATTAAGCAAAACCACCTCTTTATGGAACAAAGATTTTTCATGTATTTCTTCTCTAAATTTATTCATAAGGAAACACAAAAACTTAGTGTGTGAATTATTGTAAAATGGAAGCATTCTCTGGAAATTACATGGATACTGTAACTTCTACCAGTTGCAAATACCTCAGATTAATTACACTTGAAGAGAATCAACAATGAATGGTCATTTTGTGTTACTATAACTGACATCCATCCATCCAACATAACACAATGCTACACTGAGCACTCACCATCATTGCCTGCTGCACCAGAGTGTTGCTATGCTCACACATGTTTTTCAAGATCTTATTTGCAGCATTGTGCCGAGCAGTGGTCGTGGATTTAGAAGCCACAGTCAAAGGATAGATCAAAGCCTGCAAGGGACAGCAACCAATAATACTTTAGAACCCCAAAGAACAGCTACATTAATAATTAGCAAAGCATTAACATTAGCCCTAGGAATCAACAGGAGGAAGCAAGCTTGCTTCTGAAAAGCAGTGACAGGAATTTTCTACTGAAATTCTTCTGATCCAACAACAGGCTGTCAAGACTTTAATTCACTGAATAGCAGAATGACATTGAGAGCCTCTTTCAAACTGGAAGAACAAAAATAGGTCATAGGATTTTGTGATATTCCACACTGGAAAGAAATTTAGATAAAACCTGTGAGGAAGGTTCTCAGACATTTAAGGTGATTTGCACTGCCCAGCAGACATTAAATTACATTACACAAAGAGTTCTTCCAGGCTGCATGGCTCATTCACCTCCTTCCCTTTTTATGTGAAGTGCTGAGGTGAAAGCAGCAGCAGCAGCAACAGAAACTGCCCCCATCTTCACTGCTACCCCTTGCTGTGACCCCTGTGCAGCACTGTGAGAACTGCTGCTCTGACCCCCGGCTCACCTGCGGGTGGTAGCGCCCGATGTCTGTCAGCAGCTGGTGGATGAGCCGCCCCACCAGCGGCCGGGGGGTGTCAATCCTGGCGATCAGCTGGGGGATTACCTGGCAGCAAGGAGAGGAGAATAAACACTCCTGTCTACAGCATCTGCAGGCAGCCCCCAGCGAGGGGGAGAGAATGATGAGGAGGATTCCACTGATAGCAGAAGGCTAACTCATTACTTTAGTATACTATACTATTCTATACTATATTACACTATTATACTAGGTTATACTGTGTAGTTTATTATACTATATTATTCTATACTGCATAGAGTATAGAATAATAGAGTATAATAAAGTATATGGTGTAATATAAAATAATATAGTATAATAAAGTAATTATATAAATGTATAATTACTTTATTATAATAATTTAGTATAATAAAGTATATATATAAGTATAGATTCATATATACTATATATTACATTATATTACACCATATACTTTATTATACTCTATTATTCTACACTGTGTAGTGTACAGAATAATATAGTCTTATATTCTATATATTGACTATACATAGTCAATAAAGTATATAGTGTAATATAGTATAGAATAATATAGTATAATAAAATAATATTATAAAAAGATATATTTACTTTATTATACTAATTTAGTATAATAAAGTAAGTATATATGTAAGTATATATACATATATACTATATATTACACTATATACTTTATTATACTATATTATCCTATACTGTGTAGTGTATAGAATAATATGGTATAATAAAGTTTATAGTGTAATATAGTATGGAATAATATAGTAAAATAAAGGAATTATATATTATATAAATATATAATTATTTTATTATAATAATTTAGTATAATACATTTGGTATAATAAAGTTTAATTAATAAATTTAGTACAATAAAATTTAGTATAATAAAGTATTTATATAAGTACATATACATATATACTATATATTACACTATATTACACTATATACTTTATTATACTATATTATTCTATACTATGTAGTGTATAGAATAATCTAGTATAATAAAATATATAGTGCAATATAGTATAGATTAATATAGTATAATAAAGTATATATAGTATATATACATATATACTATATATTATACTATATTATTCTACCCTGTGTAGTGTATAGAATAATATAGTATAATAAAGTATATAGTGTAATATAGTATAGAATATTATAATAAAGTAATTATATATTATATAAATATATAATTACTTCATTATAATAAAAGTAATTTGGTATGATAAATTTAGTATAATAAAGTTTAATTTATACATTTAGTATAATAAAATTTAGTATAATAAAGTAAGTATATATATAAATAAATAAATAAATAAATATGTTACACTATATTACATTACATCTAAACTGAATCTGCCAAGCACTCAACTCTGCACACATGGCAAAGAATCTCGTGACAGTCCCAACACACACACCCACACCTGCCCCTGACAGGCCAAGGAAACAAAACCCCATCACTTTGGCTAAACAATCCTCATGCTGCATTCTAGCTTTGCACAATCACAGGCACAGCAAATAAGAGTTGTGTTTTCTTTCTCTGAGGTTCAGAGAATGTGAAACCCAGAAATATTCTTGGGAAGAGCTGTGCCTTGCTTTTCTCTGTGAATAGAAATGTGGTGACACCTGTTACCTCATGTGTTCAGTGCCCCAGCTGTTCTGCCCCCTCCTAGAGACCTGACAGTCTAAAGGAGACAGGGAAGCCCACCACTCATTTTTGAGTTGCTCAGAGGGTAACACAAGGTTCCCAACAGAAATGTACAACAGTTCAATGAGATTACAACTGTTCTGTGCAAAACTGTCACAGGATCCTACTAAGGAAAGATGCTTCTTTAAGTATAATGCTTAAATAGGAAATAAAGTATTTTTAAATTTAATTACAAGAATCAAATTCTACAATGCAATCCTTAAATAGACTGTGAACTACATCAAAGCAGGACAGTGGTGTTTTATACTTGATCACCACTGAATGCTTGTCATCTTTAATTTACAAATTTTCATTCTTTCTCATTAATATGCACTAATCTGCATATAAATACAGAAACATTTCTCATTTTTCTGTTCAAGATGCTTGTTAAATCAGTCACAGACTGCACTGCACACTGCTCTCAGCACTCACCTATGGAGGATTGTTCACCAAGGGATCATAGTAGATATCATGCAGCAAATCCCCAAACTACCCCAGAACTGTGATTTCTCTTTGTGTTACTTACCTGCAGCCAGGTGTCTATTTGGATTGCCTTGACTCCTTCCACCAAAGCCTCATTCACATCAGGCCAATGACCATAGTCAAACCATAGAGTAAGGACTCTGAAAAAGAGAAATACTTTTGTTAGGAACAAACAAACAAACACACAACCAAACAAAAACAAAAAAACCCCACCAACTAACCAACAAATAAAACCCCATCACAAAACCCCCAAACAAACAAACAAAAAACCCCCAACCCAAATCCTATTTACAAGGAACTTTTCTTCCCACAGCCATCAGAATGCAGGGATAATCCATCCAACAAAAACTAGCCTGGACCAAAGCATTCACTTAATTCAACCATAACAAAAAAGGGCAGAAATGTGTTCTACCTAATCTGAAACCATGTGTTCTTATCAGCTGGATTTCATTTACTATGTGCTTTATTATGTACCTTAGAGTGTCTTGCAGGTTGTTTCCTCGAGACAGAGAAATGGATCTGAAGAAACCCTGGACAGCAGGGACTGTGTACATCAGGAGGGTCTTGGATAAATCCTTTTGGAATGAAATTGCTGCATTAGTTCTATGCAAGCACATCAGCCCACATGAATCCTAAACTCAAGAAGGGGAAAGAGGAAGAAATATGTGGAAATATAGACCTAATCCCCATTGTAGCTGACTTCTGCTCCTATTCTTCTCCTACAGGACATGTTGCTCCTAGAATTTTATGTTTTGATTGACTACACAAAGATCTTTCAGGCAGGCAGGGAAAATGCTGTTAAGTGGTTTTATACTTCAGTTTGTTCAGCCTAAAAACTACCTTCCTATAACTGGTAAATGAAAGAGATTCCTCAGAGTCTTCCATGAAGGGTCTAACTAGCAGAATTTGTTAATGCTCTGTATCCCCTATCACAGCCCATTTAGCTAATAATCATCTGTGTTAATTTAGCCCATGATTTTTTTCCTGTGTCTAAGCAGTAAATACCAATCTCTCAAGAAGAAGAGGGAGGAAGGAGGGTACCTCAGTGACTTTTTTCTGCACTGGGGATGGGATGGGACTGTTCTCAGTGCTCTCTGCATCACTCTCACTGTTGCTGCCCTCCGTGTTGGCGCTGGTGATGCTGGCGCCGCTCGCATGACGCAGTTTCTTCTTCTCATCTCTGGCCTGGTTTTGATGTTTATAGTGAAGCACTGCCTCAAAGTTCATCACTGCCCAGGCATGCCAGGCCTGCCAAGAGGACAGAACACAAGTCAGACTCCTTTCTGCAACTGGCACTTCCTAATTGTTAAATATAATCCAACCTTTCTGTGTCTGCAAAGTAATATCCTGCAGACAACACAATGCTTTTTAATTTGAACTGTCTTATTATCTTAAATAATATCATGTTGACTTCTTGGCCTGGAACTCCCTGTTGAATAGTAAAGCAAATGAGCTCTGTACCAAAAATTAAATTATATTTGCATATAGCTTGATTTTTCAAAGGCTAAAATGAAAATTAATATGTTAGGCCTCGGGGATGTGTAATGGGAAAAAAATACAAGAGATGGCTGCCCCAGAGAAGATCTGGCACCAAATATTAATTGAGATATCACAACCACGAAATCAAAGGCTCTTTGGAGAATTAACAACAGGGCTACTTTCCTTGTTTCAAGTATACTGACTGAGAACAAGTTAAATTTTTCCATTTTCTTTCTCCTTCATTGCTAACTGACAACAGGAGAGAGTCTCAAAAGCAAGATAAGAAACTGAATTGTGGCCTAAATCTCAGGATTACCTTGGGCCACTTTCTCTGTTTTTGGTTCTGTTTTGGTTTTTTTTTAATCCTACTGGCAGTAACAAGGCAGACAGTTATGGGAGGTCTTCCAATGAACACCTTCCTTTCCTGCACTATGGGATTTGATAAAATTTATCTGGAAATTTTCTGTACTGACCTTGTACCAGTTGCGATCATGCTCCGTTGCAGCACTGTAATATTGCAAGACTTTGGGGATGGTGCTCTCATTGATGCCTTGCAGGTTCAGCTGCCACTCACCCAGTTTCAGGAAACACCTAGTTAAGCAAAGGGATTATTGATTCAAAAGCTAAAATAAAAAACAAAGCCTCTGGATTAAAAGGCTAACTTGCTGTCTGGAGTCTAAAGGACATTCCATGTGGTGAATTCAGCCAGGTAGCCTCTCCTGCAGGCTGGATGCAAGATTCAAAATATCTCCATCTTGTTTGTAGTGTGAAACTAACTAGTTGAAGGTTTAATTTAAGAGGAAAAGTGGGGATCAAACTTTTTCCTCATCTGTATAAGTTATAAAATAAATGTAAGAAGTAGGTAACAGCAACACTGAAAGACTTCATCAGTCTGTGCTGATAAATCATACATGTGCTGCTGAGCTTACTGAGCACCACATGAATGAGCTTTCTGGGGAGAACACTGGGGAGACAAACAAACAATGCAAACACAGGGGAACTGTTCTTTCCCCAGCCAGAACCCCATTAAGTCATTCCCTCCTAGAGGAAAGGAAAAATAACATTTTTACTGCAGCAGGGTGGGGTTGTCAAGGTTTGCCCAAAACTTAATACTTTGCTCCCTCAGCAGGCTTTAAATGCCACAGTTAGGACATGGCTGTCCTTTCTGTATTTTGAGTTTTCCAGAAAGCATTGTGCAAGACAAATACTGTATGCAAATGATTACAAATTTGTTTTTCATTATAGTCACTGAAAAAATAAGAGAATGGTTTTACCAAGGGTTCCCATCCTCATAAAAGCAAATTGAATGCACACCTCCCTTCAAAAAGAGCAAACATTCAATAGAAAGCACTATGCAATTTTTACTTTAAACTGAAAAAAACCAGATCTGGCATCTACAGATCCACAGAGAAAAATGGAAAAAGGGTTTTTATGCAACAGTATTGTAAGAGACCATCACATGCTAGGCACCTACTGCCCAAAGCACTGCTGTTGTGCTTGGCAGCCTGTGCACTTCATACAGATATGCCAGGCTTGTGTGGGGAGTGCTTCTTTCCCAGTTACCAAATCTCCTGAAAAGCAAAGAAACAGACATGCTGAGAGCTCTGCTCCTGCCAACGAGCCCAGGGCTGGAAAAATACAACCAGGCACCAGCAACAAATATAATCTTGTTTAGGCTGATGTGCCCCAGTGACATTTACTGAACATTACATGGTAGATAAGAATGAAATACTGTCACAGGATTTTCTGAAAAATCCTTTCCTTAGGATTTTTTCTCCTGAGAAGCTGAAAGGCCTGAGGAACAAAATGTAAACATTGATTATCTGCTGCTGTGGAATGTAACAGGTGCATCTGTGATTGGTCTCATGTGGTTGTTTCTAATTAATGGCCGATCACAGTCCAGCTGTCTGGACTGTCTGGTCAGCCACAAGATTTTGTTATCACTCCATTCTTTCCTTTCCTTTCAGGCCTTCTGATGAAATCCTTTCTTCTATTCTTTTAGTATAGTTTTAATATAATATATATCATAAAATAATAAAACAGCCTTCTGAAACATGGAGTCAGATCCTCATCTCTTCCTGGGACACCTGTGAACACCACCACATAACACCAAAGCAGCTAAATGAGAAATCCTGTTCTTTTAATCAAAGAATTTGTCTGAAATGTGTCACCCTCAGGGACCCTGCACTTCAGGAAAGGGTTCAGTTTGAGTTAGAGCTGAAGGGTGCCCATGCTGACCGTGCCATGAGTTTATGGAGCTCCTGTTTGTGCTGCTGGTCCTCAGTGGCGATGGCGTGCTGGGCCTGCTGCTGCATGGTCTGCACAAAGTGCTGCATGTGCTGGAATGCATCAATCTGCAAAGGATGAAGGCAGTCAGCACCACAGGCTTAAATATCATTTCTCACGGGAGAAAGACAATGTAGAAGTGATTTTCACAGAAATAAAAATACATGGTTTTGTTTTCTTTCAAAGCTTTTCACCCATTAATATCCCTCTAAAGTCACTTTACACTTTAAGTATGTCTAAATAAATGAGGAGGTTAGAGATTCTTATTGTCTCTGAAATTGCTAAACTGAGGAACAAATAACTGCATCCTTCCAGTGCCAGCACACCTTCACTGTCATACAGACAGAGAGCCAAAGGTATGACTGACCATAACTCATGATGGGCAAGAACTCCACTCTGCCAAAGCAACAAGGTCACCTGTTGTGGTGTGCTGTATTGTCCCATTTTGGCCTTCCAGGTCACTTTCCCAGGTGTGCCTATACTCTCTCCCTTCCCCCTTACCCCCATGCTGAGTGAGTCCTGTCACTCAGACTTAACATTCCAGCAAGGCGTCGTGTGGTTGGTCAAGTTCAAAGGATGCCCCTATGCCCAGGGGTCATTGGCCTGTCTGGGTGTCATCTTCCCCTGAGACCCTGCCCCTCTCACCTGGTTGGTGGCTCACCTGTACCTCCCCTCCCCCTGTCCCTGAGCTTAAAAAGGTCATCAGACCATGCGGTCGGTCGGGTTTCTGTTGGAGCAGTTGCTCACGTTCAGACCTCTGTAACCATGGAATAAAACTCTGGGCATTAAACCCTCCAGCAGAATCCTCTCCTTTTTCTCTTCACCATCGCCTGAAGCTATTTCTCTTGAGGTAAACGGGGTTCCAACAAGCCTGGACTTGTTCAGTGCCCAGCTGCAATCTCCAGCAAGCCAAGGTATCTCTGGGGTGATAGACCGCAGTTGCTGCCTTTGGCCCAGCAGCGAGGGTCAGACTGGCCCAGGCACAATCTAACTGGTAATATTGGGAGCCTTTTTTTTTCCAATAGTCACCTGTACAGGGAGAAAGCTCCAACAGCAGAGAATGTCCCTGGGAGATACAGAGATGCATTTTCAGCTGAGCATGAACTTAGCCTGGCAATTGCAACCATCAAATGTTTATAGCTTACAGACTGGATCTGACCAGGACAATCCTGAACAGACAGGATCACAAATCCAGAGAAGCCTACCTATAATATGCTATGGGCAGACAAAAAAGCCCCCCAAAAACAACAACAAAAAAACCCCAAAAATCCAAACCCAAATCTACAAAACAAACCCCCAAAAAACCAAACCAAAAAAAAACCCCAAAAAAACAAAGCCCCACAAAAACAACAACAAAAAAAAACAAACCAAAACCCAAACCCATGACAATTTGAGAAAATAATGCCTGAAGGAAAACTTGCAGCTTTCTGATCTTCTCTGCTAACCTTTCAGCTTTGTCTGGGCTTGAAGTACACATCATGAGTTGTTTCAACAAATTAAAGTTTGGTTTTCTCCTAAAGTTATTGAAGAAGTTCAAATGTGTATTACTCCTTTGACAGAATATTATACAGGGCAGTAGTGCTAAAGCAACTTTCACTACCAAATTCTGAGGGAAAATACATTTTTAAAATTCCTTGGAAATTATTCTGGGGTAGGAGAACCCAAGAATAAAAAATTTAAAAAAAAATTAAAAAAAAAATGCATTCATGCTTCACTGGAAAGAATTAAGAGTAAAGCTCCTGCAATCTGCAAGGTCATTTCAGGTTAAGAACTGCATAATATGTAGTTAGAAACCTAATTTACTTCTGTGTGTCTATAGAAATGAGCTATGTTAGAGACAAAAACCACTTGAGCTCAAATGCCTCATCTACCCTGTTCAAATATCAGCATGCACAACTCAGTGCTGAGGAAAAAGGGTATTATCCAGGGTGAAATAAAAGAAAATAAAGGATTGTACTCATAACATTAATATGGTGCATTCAGGCCAGGGTGAAATAAAAGAAAATAAAGGATCACACTCATAACATTAATATGGTGCATTCAGCCCAGGGTGAAATAAAATAAAAGATCATACTCATAACATTAATATGGTGGATTCCATAACTGGTAACCTAGACAGAAGGGACTTGGGGTGGTGTAAATAATGGTCTTATAAACAGTTATGCTAGACATCCATTAAAAATAGACAAAATATTTTGCCAAACAGAATTACTACATAATATTTTTATGTGGCCCTCTCATATCTAGATACACCCAGCAATCTGGTCTTCAGTTTCCATCAATATTGAAAACTGATGGCCATAAACTGGCAGATGGAGCATTGAAGACTGAAACCAGCAAGTTTTCCAGAACAAATTCCTAAGTTTGTATGCATCTTTTCTGTGGGATTTGGCTTAGAATGCAGCTGCTGGCAAAGGTCTTTGTTAGAAGAAATGCAATAGGGTTGACATATCAATTTTTATCTGTTGTTTAAGAAGACTGTTGTGGAGCTTTGCAAGTGCCATTTGGCTGGTTTCTTTCTAGATGCCAGCTTTTTTCCTGCTGCATTTGACAAGTACTGAAAACTGCCATTTTAGGTCAACAAAGGAACCCTGGACTGCTGAGTAGAAAAGAAAAATTGTAATTTCCCACCATACCAGCCTATATCAGCAGCTTATTACTTAGAATACCAAATCAAATGAACACATACAGAGTTACATAAAACTACACACATCACCAGGTGTAACTATGTATTATTTATCTATTTTGGTATCATTTTTCCCCCATCTTCAAGGGGTCCACTTATTGTCCCATCAGCTAATTTTAGACCCATTATCCTACCCCCTTAATCTTTGTGCCTTCTCTCACTCTGCTTTCCACCACTGCACCATGTCCATCTACTTGCTGACCACAAGTCAAACACCACAAACACAGTTTCCCTCACAGAGACAGGCAGGGACCCCACATACTTCTGGGGTCATTTACTGCAGAGGGTAAGAGGCAATTTCACTGTTTTACAGAGCCAACAGCAGCTCCTTCTGCCTTTTTAATTCAAATAAAGAACAGTTAGTTGTGGCAATGTTCCCACAGCAATGTCTCTGCTCCAGTGCTGGCAATGCCAAGGCAGAAAAAATAAAGAAGATGTGGCAGAATATGAGGATAAATGGAGGCTTTAATGTATATTAAAAAAAAAGATAACTTATCCAGTCTGAAGCTTATTGGATTTGATTATGTAAATTCTCCCTGTGTTGCAATGTCAAAAACATTCACCCTGGGCTCTCTGGTGCCAAAGTGTTCCCATGACAAACTCTAGGTATTTTTCAGCTGTCTTTCAGTTAGAAATTTCCTATAAAATTGGAAATTTTCTTTAGTAAAAATCAGCTCTGCTCAGCAACTAAGTGCAAACTGTTCAGGGAACTTCTAAAACTGGCAATAAACTCCCCTCTACTTCCAAAACTGATAATAAACTCCCCTCTACTTCTAAAACTGGTAATAAACCCCCTTAACTTCCCTGTTTCTGCATGTGACCCTGAGCACAGGTACAGTGTTGAGACCCAGCAATCAAAACAGTGGATGAAAATTCACTGAAAAAGCAGCAAACTTACACAGGACAAAAGAGCTGCTATTGACCATCAATCCTGGCTGCATCTTTTAGGTATCAGGTACTGGTTTAGTAAAAATAATATTTCCATATATTAAATAAAATTAGGGCCAGGTTTTCTCTGCATTACGAGTTTCAAAGGAAATAAAAAGCTTATGATCTGAACAACAATAAGGAAAGGAATTAGTTACTCTGTTTTAGGGGAACAAAAGTAAAACATACAGCTTTGCCTTTGTTCTGTTGGGAGCATGAAGAGCTAACACTGCACAAAAGCTGAGCAGTGGAACAAGCAGGGTGCTCTGTACCTTCCGTGCACTCTTCCACATGTGCTTCATGTATGCATAGGTGACTTGGGGGTGCACTGTGGGCAGGGGGTGATCCAGCTGGCGAGAGGGATCCACTCCCAAGAGCAGGACAAGGGTCTTGTGGGCCAAAGCCTGGAGAAGTGGCAAAGACAAAAAGCAGGTTAGAACATAATTGTCATTGTTACTTCCAGCTCATATTGCTTCAGAATTGTCCTACACTAAAAAAGTACCTCTGACGCTCCAGATACAACACAGACACAGCAGACTCCCTGGACTCATAGGATACCACATGATAAACCATATATCTTCCTTTGGATCAGAGCATTAGATTCTCATTTCAGAAGCCAGCAGAAAGTGTAAAGTATTTACACTATTTATTTTCTCTCTGTTTCAAGTATTTGGTGATAAATTTTGTGATTATTGTTAAAATAGGACTGTAATGTTCAACAGTGACATCACACTGTAGATGTGACTCTCTGCTCTAGCAGAGATTATTAATAATCGCCAGTAGTGCATAAAGACTTCCAGTTACAGCATGCAATGAAAAATTGGCCCAGGAGCTCTCAGGTATATCAGTCCCACTAAAATAACCTTGGCTAAAAGCATGAACTTCATACTGGTTACAATTTTACCATTTCAACAATTTCTGACTATTTCTTCCTCAGGGGAGAGCCCATCCCACTTGGGCAATGAAAGCATTTAGGAATGCTCAAGGCTGAAGCAGAACAGTATAGCAAATAATCCCAAAACCTGCAGAAGAGGACAGAGCCTGACAATGCTCACCAGCCTCCCACTCTTGCCACACAAGCTGGCATACTTGAGCCAAGTTCTCATGTCCTCATGAGGATTCACAACAAGAGATCGGACCATCAATATCCTCTGCCAGTCCTCCACGATGCGCTGACAGCCCTGAGAGGAAAAAAGAGAATTTGTGAGTGTTTGGTCTCCAGTGTACTGCACAGAACCTTGATTCAGAATCTGAAGGGAATTCCATCAAGATAGAGACTTCTGTGCCCATAATTCACAGGAACTGTCTATTGTGGCATTCACATTCTCTGAATATGATTCCTTTGCCCAGGATTTTTTGCCTGGAAAGCTGAGAAGCCTCAGAGAAAAAGAAGAACAATCCTTATCTCATTTGCTTCTCCTGTGTTGTGCTCATGTGGGGGATGTGTTTGGAGATGGTTTACCAACAGGTGATTGTTTCATTGGTTTCATATTAATTGTTTTGACTCATTGGCCAATTGAGGCCAAGCTGTGTCAGGACTCTGGAAAGAGTCACGAGTTTTCATTATTATCTTTTTAGCATTTTGTAAGTATACTTTCTGTATTCTTTAGTACAGTATAGTATGCTTTAATATAATATAGTATAATAAAGTAATAAATCAGCCTTCTGACAACATGAGTCAGATGCATCATTCCTCCCTGACACAGGGCCCACCATGAATCTACAACAGTCTATTTCTTTAACACTGCAGTGTGTGAGGAAGGTTCAGTCCCTGACTCTCCCAATCTGCAGGCAGCTCAGTGCCTGCTGTCTAATGATATGCAAATGATATGCTAAGCATATCTAATGATATGCTTTTCCTCTAACGGAAAGAGGAGAAAAGTTCCTAAAGCTGAAACACATTCATGAATCAGAAAAACTCTTCATACGACTCCAAAGTGAGTCAAAGTGCCTTCTCCACCTATTTTTGGTTTAAATCTCAACATGGAGATGGTAGAAAACCAAATGGTTGCAAAGATATTTTTGTCATTGCCCTTTTTCTCTGCCTTGCATGCATTCCTTTTGGAGGCTGGCACCTCTAAACTGGTTTTCTGCCACAAATGCAGCTCCAATTGCTGTGCTGCTTGTGCAAGCACTGTCTGGTTCTTGTCTGTCTGATGGGAAAGGCACAACACAGAGCAGGGTGAGTTTGTTTTTCAAACATTCAAGGATATTACAGAGACGTAGAATTGTGGAAGGGATGTAACAACTAAATCCACGGTGCTTGATGTAGTGGCCAAGTACAGGGTAACAGTCTATCCAAAGTTTCTATTCAACCAGAAACTACTTGATTTTGAGGTAAACAAAAGATTTTCCAATGACAGCAAGGACTTTAGCACCAAAGAAGTTATTCTTTCACTTTTTCTTTTCTCCCAAGTTGAGGATTGGGAAGTTAGGAAAAGCTTGTTCCCTAATACCCAAATAAACTTCTTCCAACAGGCATTTAAAAACTATTATAAAACACCTATAAAACATTCAAGAACTGCTTGTACTGCTTTCAGAACTATAAAAAGCTATATTCAGACATTACACTTCCTGCCACTTCAGCTTCTCTACCCCCGTGGAATAGTCCTGAGCTTTTCCAGACTGGAATGCAGATGGGAGACTAAAAGCTTTGCCACAGTTTCCCAAACAGCTAAAAAATATACAGCAGCCTTTCATAAGGTGGCAGATTCTAGCACTGCCAGGAAGAAGTTCTTCCTTCAGGCAGCATTTCACCTCAGTTATGCCCTTTTTTTACCCCCTTCTCCTACAGGAATCACCCACCTTTATTTAAACAGTTTACTGTTATTAAACATTTTACTGCATCTGAGGACATTCACTTTCACTGCAGGGATGCCTCTTGTAAGGAAAAAGTGTCAAATATTTGTCTGATTTAAATTTTCAGAGATACTTTGGATTTTTGATGTTTAATGTAAGAAAGGCACAAACTTCTCTTTTAATACTGGAAAACCAACATTGCTAAAAGTCTCTTCTGAAAGGTCAAGATTAATCATAGTATCATTTAGGTTGGAAAAGACCTTTATGATTATCAAGTCCAACCATAAACCTAACAGTGCCAATTCCACCACTAAGCAATGTCCCTAAATGTTACCAATCAGCTGGAAATGTTCTTGTAAGAGGTCCAAAACAGGACAATCTTTTATTTTACAAGCATGTGAATTCTCTGACCAGTTTTCCAACATTTGGAGAGAATTCACTTAAAATCCAGCCGGCAGGTAAAAAGTTCAAACTAGCTTGATCTAAACCAGTATCTCCAGATATAATCCAATACTGAGCAGCCTTGGGGATGTTACTAGTGTCTCTTTTCTGTACACATCTATTTCAAAATTTAGTTCAACCTTTTAAAGTGTCATATGAGCTGAGAACTCAGGAACATTAATTTGAGAAAATACAAAAGCCGAAAGGAAACCCCAGGCAATGAGAAGCACAAAGGAGATGGAGCCCACAGCCACGTGAGTATGGATGGAAAGAGACATTTGCTGAGCCACCACACTGACTCAGAAGGAATCTATTCATGCCAGCCCATCAGCATCTCCATCCTGGACCTTTCCAGGGATGTACCTGCAGCCTTTCCCACCAGATCTGGCGGATGATCTCACGGCGCTCTGGGACAAGTTTGTACTGGATCACCTCTTCCAGCTCTGACAGCATCTGGCAGGATACCATGGCCTGAAGGGAAAAAATCACATTCCATCCCAATCACTGCAGAACAAATCTATCATTAAGGAGCAGTATTTTGGCATCAAAATTTGAAGTATATTGGCTACCCAAGAGATAAAGGACCAACTGCTATATACTGGTACCTAGATGACCTGCTGATTCAAACTCAAATTAAATGTCAATTCTTATTGACATCCCAAATGTCAATTCTTATTTCTTTTGAGGGGGTGGACCTCACTTCACTCACTTTTAGTTCATCCCAAAGCTGCTCCTGCACAGTTGTATTTTTTATCTGACAAAAGCCATTTAACTTGTGGGCCTACATAGGTCTTAATGTTGGAGACAAGCACTACTCTGAAGTTTTATGCAACTTTTAGAGATAGTCTGAAGCAGCAATGAAGGAAGGGAATGAAGGCTGAGTCTTGTGTTTTGTGTGGTTGAAATTATTAGAAAGTCTCTTTTTTCCAGCCCTGTGGCTGAAGAAGTTGTTGAGATTTGTCAGTTCTGCTTTTCAAGGTTGTTTATTTTCTCTAATCTATTCCATTCTTTCTCTGACCTGCTGAGATCTGTCTGGCAGGTCAGTTTGTAGCACACTGACTGCCCTTGGGGTGCTGTTGGCTTTTTATACTAAGAACGACGTGTACTTTATTTACAATAATTTTCCAATACCTATCACCTATGTTAGACACTCTGTCTCTACTCTAAACCAATCCAAAAGTGCCACCATCACAGCAGAAGATGGAGGACAACAAGAAGAAGAAGGATGGGACACACCCAGATCCCTCCACCTTGCCTCTTGAACCCCCATTCTAAAAACCCCAAAATTCTACTTTTTCACCCTGTGACAAATTCACTATCATTCTACTCAAACTCTTGTGGCTTGTAAATCCTCACACAAAGTTGGGAATTGTTTCCATGGGTTAAAATTGAAGGCACTGGTGTTTTTGACTCTGTGCCAAGGTCTCTGAGCCCCCTGCCAGGGTCTGGACTCCTCCAGGGCAGCCAGAGGGATGTCCTGGGTTCCAGAGGGATGTCCTGGGTTCCAACAGGTCCAGAGGAATGTCCTGGGTTCCAGAGGGATGTCCTGGGTTCTGAGAGCTGCACTCACCCCATAGGCTCGACTGTAGCTCTCTCCTGCCATGGCAGTCAGCTCAGCATCCAGCAGGTCTCTGGCTTTGTCAATGCACTGAAATAGAAGAAGATTTTGGGGTAAAGGTAGTGTGTTTTATCTAGAGTCAACTGCTCAAGCTGCTGTTCCATCTCATGAACAAAGCTGGCATCGTTCTCACTTTGCTCTCTCTGGGAAATAGAAAGATCTGACAGGAAAACAGTGGCCAGGGCATAGATAAGGGAAGTCAAGGGACCTTCATTCATCACCTGCACAGTTTGAAGTTTGTCTTCCTAGACAATCAAAGTTTGCAGTATTTCCAATCCTACTATGACTGTAGAGATCATCATTAACATTTGTGGAGGAAAGGTTCACATTTTAGTGCAAAAGAGCCTAAAGAAATGTCTCTTGATACCACACAGTGCAAGAAAATAGCTTTCACTGTTTTACATAACCCAACAGGATTTTATGAATTTTACAGGACAGCAAATTTCATTCCTCATCCTCAAACTAAGACAGGCTCTTCAAGCATGAAATAAATCCTGCTCTAGTTCTACTCATTATATAACCTCTCACCTATAGCTTTTCCTGTTTAAAATGTTAAAGGTTAATCACAAACTTTACCTTTTTGAATGCCTGGTTAATTTTACTGTGCACATCATCCAAAAATCTATCTATGGGTTTTGACAGCATAGATTGAATTACTCCTTTATCTAAGCTGGCAAGCCAGCACAGAATTTTGAGAAATGGGACTTGAGCTTCCTTGGAAAGTAAACAACACGTTTCACATCTACAGAGTCACCCTGCAAATCTTATTTGTGACAAACAAGCATTACAAATACAATCATTACAAATACAATCATTACAAGCTCTGTTTAATAGACTCATTCCTTGCCTTGGTACCTCAATTTAAGATTTGAGATTTATCAGTGCTACCAGAAAAATTAAGATTATTGTACATGATATAGATGAGCACTTCACTGGAAAAGCTGTAAGAGACAGAAGTGCACAAAAATCCATTAGGAATCTTACAGGTGTCTCAGGCATTCCTGGAAATTTACAATCAATGCCTTTAGAACAGAACCTCTGCTGAGATAATCCTTGTGTCCTGCCTGTCTAGAAAAGAGGCACAGAATAAAAGAAGCCAAAAAATGACAGAGGAATTCTAATGTTCTACAGCACTGGATCACTGCTATCTGTCAATACATTCACTGCTATGTTTCTGGAAATATCTATCACCCAGGTTTAATATATCCATGGAAAACACATTATTGGGCAATTCATAGCTTATAGCCAACTGATTTATCACAGGCTGTTTTTCCATGAAACTCTGCAGCCTAGAACATCTTAAACCAAATTTTGGGCTACCAATAAAGAGGATAATTACTTGCTGAGCCAGTGAGAAAAGGTCCTGATGCAGTGCCAGCACAGCCCTGTAGAAAGCACCATCGTGGGTGTCCCTGGGGATCATGCAGGTGTATTCTTCCATGCTGTCCCACTGACCTGCAGAGACACAGAGACACAAATATCCTCAGCAACACAACAGCTTTCCCTGCAGTGTGGGAGCAGAACAGATCTATGATATAATGCTTAGACATCAGTGCCTAGGCCTGGGTGTTGTGTGGTACTTTTGCATTTCAGTCAGCTCTCCAACAGCTTGTCTTTGGTAGGGACACTGTTAGATACATAAACATACACAGCTACAGACAAGAAAAAAAGCATTTTTCTTCTAGACAAATTGCTATCCTGGTGGCAAAGGTTCTTTCATTCTTTGTGATGAAACAATTCAAATTCTGACACTTCCAGAACATTTGAATGAATGAATGCCCTACAAAGCAAAAGATGAATTTTTCTCAGCAAAGGCTGGCAGAGAGCAAGTGATCCATCAGCCTCTCTAGAAAATATCTTGCTAACAACACAAATGGACATTTGGACCACTATAGATTTATTCACTTAAGATTGTCTACTCTGCAGACATAACCTCTAAAATGTTCTGCAGATAATGTTCTTGTTCTGAATAAGAATTTGCCACAAATCTGAGAAAGTATTTTAATCTTATTTCCAGCCTGAGTTCTGTTCAGTGCAAAGCCAAGCAAAAGTGAAAATTTAAGCAATCAATTATCTGCTCTCTCTGTTACTGGAGACTACAATGGGAGACTTGATGTAAATCCAAGTTTTCCAAAGGACTTCCATATGGAATGACACTTGTCACATTCATATTTTCTGAAAAATCCCTTTGCCCAGGAGTTTTCTCCTGGGAAGCTGAGAGAAAAGGGAAACAATTCTTATCTCATTTGCTTCTCCTGTGTTGTGCTCACATGTGGAATGTGTTTGGAGATTGTTTACCCACAGGTGATTGTTTAATTGGATTCTGCTGTGAGTTGTTTTCACTCTCTGGCCAATTGGGGCCAAGCTGTGTCAGGACTCTTTACAGAGTCCCAAGTTTTCATTATTACCTTTTTAGCCTTCTGTAAATGTCCTTTCTGTATTCTTTAGTATAGTTTAGCATTCTTTAATATAATATAAATATAGTACCTTAAAATCTTTAATATAATATAAAAATATAGTATCTTAAAATAATAAATTAGCCTTCTAAGAACATGGAGTCAGATGCATCATTCCTTCCTGCCACAAGGGTAAAAACATCCTCACAAATACAACACACACTTCATTTCCCAATGTCAATAATGTGGTTACTTGATGTTGCTGTTTCCTGCATTCTGTAGTTCTGAAATAAGTTAAATCTATCTGTGCTTGCATCTCATGGGCTGTTGCAGGCCAGCACAGGAGGATACCTTACCTAAGCCCCAAGCAGCAGCAGCAGCCATCCTGGCCATCTTAGCTTGAGTCTCATCATTCACCTGGGTCCACTTTTCACAGCACTGCTGGTGGAGCTGCCCCCTAAGAAGAATCCACAATTTCTGATCAGGAAAAAGGCTCTTCCAAGAATTCTGCCTCATTAAACAACCATTTCCCATGGATAAGACAACAACCAGCCCCACTCTTCTTTTTATACTTTATATTTGGCTCCTCTGGCCAACTCAGCCATGCTAGTTTGATGACAAATATCCTATCATCAGAAAATAATTTCAAGGTACACCTATGTTTTGAAAATACACATCCAAAGAGAACTGTGCATTTGTTCCTCAGTGACTGTTAATGCCTGCTTTAAATTTGGACTGATAATGCCAGTTTATAAATACAGAAAAAAAATTCTCAAGAAAATAAACAAGCCACCACCAAAAAAAGGATGCTTAAATTTTTTGTAAGTGTCAGTAGAAGAAACATAGATCTGGATAGCTTGGGCATGGCTCCTACTAGCAAACATATTGAATTAACACAAGTCTGAAGACAGACTGAAGAATGAATGTGGCTGTAACCTCATAGGAAGACTTGTCATGGCAGGATCTCAGAGGGCATCTGAGTCTTTCATCTCCAGTGGAGAGGAAGCAGCAGGATTTTTTATATTATTTCTTTCAAATCAACTGTGAAGGCTGCACTAATAGAACCAATTACCCCGGGTGTTGCAGTTCCAGGATTTCTCAGGCTGGATACTCTGTAGCAGTGAAACAGCTGCCAACTGTGAGGGAGCACAATTTGCTTTCCCTGGTGTTATCCTCTCCCCTCCCAAAAGGGAGATGAGTTATTCAAACAGAACCAACGGGCTGCCACAGGCAAGATAGTAATTCTGACAGCTTAATGGCCCAGGAGGGAAAAAAACCCCAAAGCAAATGTAAAGCCAAGCCAAGCAACAGCAGTAAATCAGGACCTCATAGATGCTGATAAACACTATGGGTCCTACAGGAATAACTATATCAGGCTAAGAGTGTTTTGGGTGTACTCTAAAAATACCACAGCAGAGTACAGAACTAGTGATGCTGCACAATAATTCCAGATTATCTGCCTTATCCTGTGAAGCAGACTCCAGCAGCACAGGCAGTCAGGTTGAATGCTACTGAAGAGTACCAGCAGCCAAACCATGGAACCTCAGGCTCAGGATGACATCTCCAGAGTCAGCTGCAGGGCAGCAGACAGCACTTTGCAAAAGCATTTCTGAATTGTAAAAACACCTGCACAGAGTTGGAGTCCAGCCCCACAAGAGAATTTGGAGACTCTGATTGCTCTCATGACTACAGACTACCAATATATTCATGATATTAGCTCCAACAGAAGAAAATTGTCCTTTTGTTGTTGCATAGATTTGTTGCTGATGCATGAATAAGTAGGAGGTTCAGAAAGGACACAAATACACATCCTGCAGGGGGGAAAAATTCTTCAAATCCCTGGTGTGAACAGCCTACTTGTATAAAAGCTGATTGAGGAAAGCCCAGTAAGAAGACCTATTTTCCCTACTAGCAGAAAAGCTACACCCTATATATCTCACCCTTGTTTGGATACAAAAAGAGCAGAAAAATGCTGCCAGAATTGTGTTTCTCAAGCAGCTCTGTTCCTAGCAGTAAAATGACTTTAGAGAAGAGGAATCTCCTCACTGTGGTGCCATCCCCTGGGTTCATGTCAGGACCCATCAGGAGACAGCTTGTCATAGGCAAAGTTCAGTAGAAAGGCGGAACCTGGATGAACCCACACCTGCCCCTGGCTACAACTGCACGCCACAGTGAGCAGGGTGCCTTCTCCAATTATCTTCTTTTAATTAAATAGCCAGAAAAAACAGAAGCCCCCAGTTAAGTAGCAAGCTGTAAGTCACCAGCAGCTCACCCGGTCACAAACACTGACTGGAATCAGTTTTGTGTTGACAACAGATGTCTGACACTAAACTTGAAATAATAAATGTCCCCAAAGACAAGGCTTAAAAAAACTGAAAAAGACTAAAAAGGAAAACCTCATGCTTCTACAAAGCATAGATCTGACACTGAATAAAGACAGAATGTTTATGTTTTAATCAGAGTTTAAAAGGAGGGTCACAATCAGCTCCTTTTATGATTCTTTCTGAAAAGTTTTACTTGGTTAATGTTTCCTCTATCTACAATATGCAATGTTTTCTCTATCTACAATATTTAATGTTTCCTCTACCTACAATATGTAGTTTCCTCTATCTACAATGTCTTTCTCTGTTATAAATGGGGTTGACCTGATTGTAAGATTGCAGATTCTCTTCCAGAGAGACCTTAACTCACCAGATGGCCAGTCCCAAAAGGCTCAGAGATGTCATTACCAATTCTGACTTCAATGAACAAAGTGAGAAGCCACACAAATACTCAGAGTAAGTGGGAGTAAATAGAAATTCAGGCAAAAAATTTGCACCTGCAGACAGCATCCAGAGGACACAAAGACACCATTTTCCTTGGTCTTCAGGCATTCCCCTCTTACCATTCCCCAAGTGCTTCCAAGCACCGCATCCGTCCCAGCATCAGCTCAGGATCATCTTTGTTTGTGTCCATCTTCTTGTCATAGGCCACCAGAGCATCTTCCCATTCATGAAGCTTTTCATACCAGGTAGCTTGGATTTCCTAAGGGAAGGGAAAAAAATAAACAGCAGGATTAATGTTGATCATTGTGTATAACTACCACAGCTTTTCCTAGGAAATTCTGTGTCTGTGCTGGTCACTTCATCCTGTTATCATTCTGAATAACCTCAGGGACTTCTGTGACACAGAGAAGAGCCTTGAGCTAATGAGAAAACTGGAATCCTGGCACTGCTCCACCTGCCCAGAAATGTTTTACCAGAGGGATTAATCTAACATCACCTCCCTCACTCAGTGCCACTGAAACACCAGATCAGCAGCTGGTGCTTTCCTTTTTGGAGAGGTAGAGTGACTGGAACAGGAAAAAGGGTAAATCTATAACATATTCCACTTCCCATTGCTGCACATACCTGCATTCAAACAAGAAAAACAGCCCTGTGTTCAGGAATGGAATGACCAACTAGAAAAAAAGGCCAAACTTTGCATCTGGCTACTGCTAGGCAATTAGTTAATACAGCAGGCACAGAATTGAAGTTGGGGCCCAATCACACCCTTCACAAGGGAAGGCAATGGTTTGTAGCAAAGCCATTAAAAGTTAGCCAAGCAGTGGCTAAACCCTTTTCTTCAGTCTTTCTTTCTAGATTTTGTTTCTCATTTTGAAGAAATAAAATGCCTTAATAGATTTCCATGCTTTTCTCTGCCAGTGTTTTTCTGCTCAGTCTTTGGCAGCTCATGTCTTGACATAGGCTGCAGAGCAGATTGTTTTCCCAGACCTGTGGGCAGGGTCACTATAAACCACAATTTGCATGCCAGGTCTTCCACTCAGCCCTTTAAATTCTCAGCTAAGTCATATTTCAATTAAGTCCCTGAAAGTAGAGCTCACAGCTCCTCTTAATTTCTTTTCTTTTAATTTCAATTCTGGCAAGCTCTGCGCTTTGAACTTCATTTACTGCTAGACTGTTGCTGCTGAAGAGTGAAGTCAGAGTTAGGTAATGCAGAACTTTGCTCCATCCACCCAAGGAATTATAAGAAGCTGCAAAGATGTTTTGAAGTCTGTACTTCTCCCAGAAAGGTCAAAATCACACATAATCCTACACCAGAGGGTTTCCACCATTTTGTGCTTATACCTTGTTCCCACTTTCTGGTGGTTACTATTAAGAGATGCTGATTAAGAAGAGTGCTTCCAGGGCTGCCTTCCTTTCCTAATTATCCTAAAACACTGCAACAATTACCACTGCAAAATGATCTTTTTTACCAGGAGAGCATAGGTGGTTTGGTCTTTGAACACAAATTAAATGCCTCATAGAATGAGAAGAAATAATAAAAGGTACATCATTCTGAGAAAGACACACAACAAATAGAAAATGGTTTATTTGATTTTGGTGAGGGATTGGTTAACTTGCTATTCTAAATAATACCTATGAACACTTTTGAGAGAGAGTAGAGGTGAATTTCCATTAAATCCTTATCTTGAGGGTGTTGATGCAGTTTCTCAAATCCTTTAAGCTTAGAACAAGAACTCCCTCCCTCCCTCCCTTCCCAGCTTATCCTAAATAAAAGGACTTGTGTCATCAAGTTGCTGGTTGCTCACAGCTGCATTTAGTACCAACAGCAGCTGCAAAATTCTCCTCCAAATCAGCTTTTTGCAGCCCTCCCTGTATCCAGCATTTGCTGCAAAGTGCCCACTGAACATCCCTGTAAGCAGCCTTTCTTTAGAACAGAAAAGAACTAAGAAAAAGGACTAAAAAAAAGCTTAAAAAAAAAAACCTAAAGAAAGGCCCTATAAAGGCCTTTCTTTATGAACAATAAAATATTTAAGCAGAGATAGGACCTCGATGTGATTGATTGAGAAAACACACCCCTACCCACCAAAAATCAAGTCCAGAAACCATAAAAACACAAGAGATGAAGAAGTGGATTATCCAGCAGGACTCACCAGCTCCCCAAAGTGCTTCATGGCATATTCCAGCACACCAGCAGCTGCTTCTGGCTGCTGGAGTTTATTGTTAATGCTGGAAAGGGAGGAAAAGAAAGATGATTTAACACAATTGGCATATTAGGGATTGATAGAAACTTCTACTTGATAACACCGAGGTCTATCATTTAGAATTACCAATGGAACACTCCTTGTTTAGACTTCCACATGAACAATTAAACTAAATAAGGCACACAGTGACCATATATTTTCAAAACAATAGGTGCACACATTCTCTGCACATAGTCTGAAGAGTTGTTACACAAAATAAAGATATGATATATATGATTGTCAATTCTATGTAACAGCCAGCATAGACAGAAGAATAGCTGCCAATAATTTTAAAGGCATGATTTTTCAAACAGCTGTACTTAAGAGTTTTACAGTACTAACTTTTTCCCTCCCTATTCTCTTAAACAGACTACCAACTCCTCTAAAAATCAATGATGCAGGAAACAGTCTATATCATCAAAATAGCTGACAAATGTCACCAGGAAATGACATAAAGTGTGCAACCCTAATTTCAGTTTCATATTTCATACAAAGCCTCTGCACTGGCACTTTTCTTTTGCTGGTTTTCAAGAACATGCCAGCAACTGCTGCCATCACAGCCAATCCTCAGTGTGTACCAGGGAAGCACTTGTGCTGCAAGGCCTGCTGAATTTTATGAAGCACAAGCAAATAGGCTGCTCTTGAACCTGATTCTCTAGTTCATGATGTGCAGCTATTCTCTGAAATAATTTCTATTTCACATTTGTTTTCTTATTTTATTATTGGGATGGCTCCATGACTTCCCCCTTACAAGAGGGTAGGGGATCACTGAAGAGAAGCAAATCTGAAGTATTGAAGGGAGTAATACACAGACAAAAAAAAGGAGAAATTTTTCAAATGAGTGCTGCATTTCTTCTGCCTCTGGAAGCCTCCTGGCTCTGGAGACAAGTAAAGAATCAAGCTCCCAGACATACTCTGGATACCTGTGAAGGTTAAGTAAAATACTCCTGGATATTGGGCCTTCAGATTGAACTAAAATGAGATTTAGCCACAATCACAGTTCAAGATGACTGGCACCCAACAATAGGAAGCACCTAAGACCATTTTTTCTTAACACAGTAGTCAAAGACCACACAAACTCCAGCTAGTTTCCCAAGGGAAAGCTTGGCAGCAGCCTCATGAAAGTCATAAATGGCTGTCACATTTCATGAGCTGATGACTTACAGAGCCATTGGCAGACACATTCCAGCATGTCAGACAGTTAATTACTTCCGAGTTATCTTTCTTGACAACACTTCCTGACAAAATTGACCATTTTCTTTTATTATCTGACAATTAGCAATGCTCTTCTGCCACTTCCTGGTGCACTCAATTACTCCTTTTGTTTCTAACTTTCTTGACTGTCCAAAGCAGAATTAACTGTCTCAAATCTATTTATGGTTAGGTTGAAGCAAAGGGAAGGAAAAGATGGGGAGGGAAAGGAGAAAGACTTTGATTTACAAGAATAGACAGCAGTAGTTGTTAATAATCATAAATTACTCTCCTGTAACAAATTACCTACAACACAATGAGCAGTGACAGGTAATTTAGTGGACTAGGATAAGCATCTATGAAAAATACGTATTTTATGATTGGCTTTTTGCAAATATTAAAATGAATATTATATGTGTTATGTTAGAAAGTTATGCTGTGTTAATTTTCTTAAGTAGTGTCTTAAATATAGTTTTGGGTGATAACATAATGTTAAAATAGGAACTATGCTGTGTAGGATACTTTTTTAAAGAAAGGACTTGCACCGAGATAGCAGCCACAGGACACCTGAATCTTTCAGAGAAAGAGAATTTATTGCTCCATTATCAGAAGAAACGAATTTCTTCCTGCCTCACTCAGCCCTGAAGATGCTGTCAGGATTCAGAGGAAGAAGCTGACACTGCCCAGACAGAATCCTGTGTTTGAATGGAATTTATGCATCATGGATGAGGTGTATGAATATGCAACAGGCTGTTGCTTTTAAGGGTTAATCCTCTGTTAGTGTGGGTCCTTTTTCGGGCTTATTTTGCCCAGAAAGAGGTACCCGGACTGTCTGTAACTCTTTGTTTTTATTGCCTCATATTGTCCTAATCCTAATTGTCCAACTCCAATCATATTTACTATTTTAATAACCATTTTATTACTGTTGAACTTCAAAAAAATTTAAAAACAAGTGATTGGCGTTTTTCACAGCCTCTGACTGGGATAAGCCTCTCCCAGCAGCTGCTTTTCCCTGTACTCAGGACCATTTCTGCAAAAGCAGTAAATGTTGGGACTCCTTGCTCCTGTGGCACTCACATTTTCTGAAAAATCCCTACACCCAGGATTTTCTCCTGGGAAGCTGAGAAGCCTCAGAGAAAAGGAAAACAATTCTTATTTCATTTGTTTCCCATGTGTTTTGCTCCTTTGGAATGTGTTTGGAGATTGTTTACCCACAGGTGATTGTTTCATTGGATTCTGCTGTGAGTTATTTTCACTCTTTGGCCAATCAGGGCCAAGCTGTGCTGGGACTCTGGAAAAAGTCAGGAGTTTTCATTATTATCTTTTTAGCCTTCTGTAAGTATCCTTTCTGTATTCTTTAGTATAGTATAGTATTCTTTAATATAATATAGTATTATAAAATAATAAATCAGCCTTCTGAGAACATGGAGTCAGATTCATCATTCCTCCCTTCATTGGGGCACCCACAAGTACAATACACTCCCAGCCTATTTTCTATACACACCATTTAACCTGGTACATTCAAAACAAACATTAAGCAAATAAAACATTCTGTACTTTCCTTCTATTCACCTTCCTTCCATGAAGGCACTGCTCCTGTCCCTCCAAACTTCAGGAATCTGTGCTCAGACAGAATCTCCCTAAATGTCATAACGCTCCTAAAAGCACTACAGAGCTGTTTTCTAGCCACCACGCTGGAGACTGAACAGAAACAAAAACACTGCAGAAAAGCATCCAGGCATTCAGAAAAGGCCCTGAGGGCTCATATTCCAGCCAGGCAGAGCTGCCAGGGGTTTTTAGCCACAGTGCTGCTGCTGGAAATCGGGGCAGTTGACTGGATTAGAATCAAGGGGATGGATTCCTCCTTCTATCGGGAAAAAGATAATTACAAAATTAAAGGATTAAAGGAGAAGGTGGGAAAACATCTCTCAGATGTGAGATAGAGAGAGCCAATGCTGTTGGAGCAGTAACTTAAGTCTTTGTTTACTCACAGATTTCCTTGCAATTACTCCTAGTTCAGAATAATGTTAAGTTTAATATTAAAGGAAAAGTTCAGCTGTTCTCCGTATCCACTGAGGGAAAAACATATTCATCAGTTCATTTCTGTTAGAAAGCTAGAAAAAACCTCCACCACTGTCTCCTACTTGAAGGCTTAGCAGGAGGGTGTAAAAAAACATTTTTAGGGCATTTAGAACATTTTAGGTATAGGTTTGGTAGGGCACTGGTAATATCTCCCAGGAAACACCCAAGAATTCAGCTCTACTGCCTGCTATGGGCCAGCAGAGCCTTCTAGTACCAATACTCAAGGGAAAGATTTTAAAATTATGTCTTTTCAATGCTAACAAACTTACTAAAATATACTGAAGCTATTTCAAGATGGCCCCATGCTTGCAAGTGGGAGACCACAGAAATAACAAGACTTCCTAAGTCATATCTAGACTTAAAAGTCATAACTAGACTTTTATATACTTTGAACTAATGCACTAATTTCAGTGCTTAATACCCATTTCATTTCACATTTTATTCAATAAAAAAGTGATTAGCAAAACAAACAAAACAGAGGATCCTTATACTTTCCCTCTAAATGAGCATAAATCAGTTGCAAAATAATAAGATAATTCTTATTGCTAAAATTTAGGTATGATTTCAGCTCATGTGGGCTCACTGCATAATTAGATTATGCAGAACAATATAATTTAAATTTTCCTCCTGTTTATTAAACAGTATTTGCATTGTAGTCAGAATCACGTCCAACCCTGACCTGTTTGGAGCAGTTGATCATGATGAGTGGGACATTAAAATGAGTGGGATATTAAAATGTAAACAAGCCCTCTGATGAAAAACCTTTTCCAATTGCTATGTCAGTCTATCCCTATAAAAAGTGACTACCCTTGAGAAACTTCCTAATATAAAAATCTTGGTCAAAAAATTTAAAGTTTCAAATTTTATTAGTAGTGAAAAGCCACAGAAACCTACTGCGTGATTATTAAGATATCAAAACTGTAGAGGTTACATGTACACTGAGCTAGAATCACAAAAAAGAACAATACTTAAGAGAAATATATTCCTATTGCTTGGATATTTAAAGGTTATTTAAACAGAAAGCAGAGATGAACTGGGAATCAAAATCCAACCTCACAGCAATAATTAACCTGCATTGGTGATTAACCAGCACCAAACCTGCCACACTCATCAGCATTGGTTGGGAAATCTTAAAATTGGAGAAATCTTAAATTGGAAAACCAAAACCACAACACCAACTTTATTGTGTTCAGTGGGAAAAGAATGCAAATAATGAGCTTTTTCTCCCCTACAAACCCAAGGCATGAATGTGTAATATTTACTAGAAATGTTCTCTTTTAGAATCCTGGGAGCTTTCCAGTCTTCCATTCTCTTTGATATTGACAATATTCTCTGTCACTCAAAATATATTAAATTTTCAAGAACTCAGAAGCAAGCAGACTTTCCTCATCTTCCCATAAAAATTAGAAGAAGAAACCCTTTATTTTAATAGAGCCTTTTCAAGCAATCCCAAACTTATCCATGAGGGAGCACACACATTTCCTATTGCCAGAATGCATCCCAAACATAACAAAGAAACTTTATTTCTGCAATAAAGCAGCTTGTATGCAGAATCTAGACAAGCAGATAATATCTTATTTTTTTCAGTCTCCTCAAGTTTGCTTAGAAAAATTCTCTAATATGGCAGATTTTACCAGATTCAGCCAAGCTTGTTTTTCCTTCTGAAGAAGTGTTGAGAGCTGCTTCTAGGATTGGAAGGCACTGCTGCTTTGTGAGACTTGGGGGAACAGATAATCCTCTGGCAAAAGGAATTGGTTTTGATGGCCATTTTCCCCATTTCTATGATTTATTTATTTGTCTTGAGGCATCCCCCAGTCCTTGACTCAAGAAATCTCAGAAAACCAATGCATGTCCATCATGCCACTGAAAAATATTATCATTCTGGGAACAAAAATGTTTGAGAAACTGATACTAGGAAAGAAATGTTTTCAATAAAGAGTTGTGGTGATTGAGTGCTTCCAGGCCAGAGCAGCCCCTTTGGCTTCCAGCAAGGAGACACCACATTGCACACAGTCCTCAAAATTCCCAATCTGCATATAAATGCTTGCAAGTCAAATAAAAACATTCATCAGCTTTTATTTGAAAGAAAAGAAAGAAAAAAAGTCATCATCAGGAAGAAAAAAATGAGTGAAAAATGTTACAATAAATTTCTTAGCTAACCCTGCAAAAGGAATCACTTATTGTATCACCTACTTTTTATTAGCCAGAAAGCAGAGAAGAAAAAAATTGCTAAGTAGGATATTTAGCAAAAAAAGGTGAAACACAGAGCCAGTCTTTGTGTATTGGTTATGCAAAGAGGGGATGCCTTAAATAAAAAAGAAATCACAAAAGAAAGGAGAAGTAGCAGTGTTTTGTTTCTTATCAAGCCCTCTCTCCTGTTCCACCTGTCCCATATAATTTCAGAGATTTACAACACAATTTCAGAGATTTACAACACAATCCTCATTTAAAATAAAACCATAAATGTTTTTATTTGACCATAAAGCTATAGCAGAGTAAATGTTGGAGCATTTATGAGCATCTCCAATGCCAAAGGTGAGCAGTTTCACACCTCCTGGGAGGGAAAAGCAGGACAGAACAGTGTGGGCTCCATAATGGGCCAGCTGAGAGCTGATGGGAGCCTTTGCCACCTCAGCAAGCACCAGGAATTCCAGATTTAAGATTTGCCAGATGCATATTAAAGGTTTGCAAGGAATGGCTACCAAATAAATAGCCACAGGGCACTGAGCTTTTCTTCTTGTCTCAGCTTTGCATGCACCTGCCAGAACAGCTTCCCAGAGAAGGCAAGCATTTAAACTCACCTCCAATTTAATCTGGCCCTCCAGGGACAGGAGAAAACTGCTTCTAATCAAGTAATAATGATATATTTGAATTTAGTAACATCAATCAACATTATAAACACATGGCATATACAAATTGAAACCATGATTAGCCTCAGTTCTCCCAATCACTTCAGAATTACATCATGAGTGAAGTCAAAAAGGATTTGTCTCATGTTCTTGACTTTATGATCTTGTGTTTTTAGCTATCATGTACCACAGTATTCCCAGGTACAAAATACAATGGAGGAAAATGAGGGTGATGGATTTCAGGCCAAATGATGATGCTCAATTTCTCCATCTCTACTGGGGAAAGGAAAGAACAGGACCCACTCAGCAATCATGGAACTGATTTCTCCCCAGCTATGCCCCAAACTTTACCTCTTTACAAAATGTACCAGGATCCTGAATTCAAATCCTAAGTAGAACAGCAGAGAACTGCAAAACAGCTTTTGTCAGCTCCAACTACTGACCTAACCTGAAAATTACTCCCACCCACCTGTAGCTATTGCTACCTCAGTGACCATATTCAGCTCTCCATGAAACTGGGAAAGACCCATCTTTCAAATATACATAAAGAAGTCAAATTCCACCAAGGCTGATGTCTCTGCCAAGGGATGTCTCTGCCCAAATCTCTTTGAATGTTTTCTCTAAAATAATGACAGATGGGAAGATTTGTGCTTTTCCATTCCTGCACAATATGTCTGTTGTCACCCTCTTACACAGAACAAAGTATTCTCTTTCAAAACAGGTAAATCAAAGATGGTTTGCATTTGGATATACAAATTAGAAGCTGAATCCAAAATAAAACCCTGACTTATTTCCAATTAGTTTAGAGGAGGGATTTGGAGGCCTTTTTGTGGTGTTTTGTAACATGCGTGTTCAATTGAATCTTGGATCCTTTCAAAATTTGTATAAAGAGGGAATTCATGGACCTACAAGTGGCTCCCCTCTTCCACATCTGTCCAAGACAGGAGAGTTATGGTGTGGATTGAAGTCCTGTGTAACACAATGGGGGTGTCAGCAGGGTGGCCTTTTGGGGCAGAGAAGCAGAGTCTGGCCTGTCCTATTTTCTGTTCCAACTTTGACAAAAACATGTTTCTCATCTCAGGAAGCCAGTGAAGAATTTGCCTCTGGGAATCACAGAAGCTCCAGCTGGAAGAGGGCTCAGACAGGATTAGAGGCAGAACAAAAAGGTCAGGCTTTCATCTGTGTGCAGTGGCACTTTCTGGTCTGAAGTATAAAAAGCAATTTTGCTATGGAAGGTTTCTGGAATGTCCATGACAAAAATTGACTGAAGCCTATGGTCTGCTCTGGAGGTGCCCTGTGTGCTATAAACAAATTTTTCTTGCATATCTCTGGCAATATCTCAGCTCACCAATCCCACACTGGCTGACACAACAGACTCACTTGTTTTCCCTTGGGCACAGCACACAGGCAGCCAGTGACCCACAAGACAACTGCTTGCTTGCAGAGCTCTAATTCTGACCTCCTCATAAAGATTCACTCTTCCTTCCCTATGAAAATTCAGGTTTATGAGACACCTGGATTCATATTCCACTCCTGCAGTGCTTTGATGATTTTATCTCCCAACATCTTCACACTTCTGTGGGTTTGTTTTGGAGAAAAACCATTAAACAGCCCCAGTGAAAATCAGAGGCAATAACAAAGCATCAAGCAACAAGTGTATCAGAGCTGAGGAGGGAGAGAAACTGCAAGAAGCAGTTGTGCTTTCTATTTCTTTAAAAGCAAATGTCAGGTCAGCAAGGCTTTTCTAATGGTTCCTAATCAAGCAGAAATCCTGCAGCCACTTTGGATCAGCAAAAGAAGCCAAGATGGGATAGTTTGTGTCAGTTGGGTTTGTGCTAATGTCCTTTGTAAGAAGCGCAAGATTTCTTTTGTTTCCTTGGACATCAAGAAGCTTTCACAGTGTTTATGCAAGCAGCAGATTCATGAGGCATTTAATCCTTTATTTTATCTTATTTCTGCCATTATAATCAGAAATTTTACAGGAAGATGCAAGAACCCTCATGTTGGGCAATTACAGAGCAGCTGGCCTGAGCAGCAAAAACTGATCCAGAAGGATCTAGAAATAAGCCTGCAGACCTTCTGGAAAAGGCTGCACCTTTGCTGAAATGGTTTTATTTGGACAACAGTTCAAAATTTTGAACTGTTGAAAGATATAAAAGAGGAGGGGAAGTTGCCATCTCAGTCAGCTGAGACTGGACTAATACTCTGAACGTCTAAAAATTTCAGATTTACTCTAAAATCTACTGTTTATGTAACTTTGGATATTTTAATTAACCCTAGATTTTCCTCTCAAAATCCTATTAATGAACTGGCCTCCTTAACACTGGAGTTAGATCACATTGCCTGTAAAAACAACCACCCTGTGTCAATTTTACACAGACTCTCCCCATTACTTAATGTCCTTTCACTTGAATAAACAGAGGAGTGAGTTTTTACTTACAAATTCTGCAGATTTCATTTCATCCCACCCTCAGATATCCCATTTCTAAAAGAACAGCAGTGGATTTTACAACATTAATACCGCAGAGAACCCAGTATCCAGAGAAGGGGATTAGATGCTTAACTAATTAATTTGCTAAAATATTGCCTAAATTAAGAAATGATGCAATGATAGAGTTACCACCTACAACTTTTGGGTTGTAGTAGGACTTGTAGCAGCCAGGGCTACCTTCTAGGGAGTTAAATTAAAATATCCATAGTTACATAAACAGTATATTTTAGAGTAAATTTTAATTTTTAGATGTTCAGAGTATAGTCCAGTCTCAGCTGGCTGAGATGGCAACTTCCCCTCCTCTTTTATATCTTTTAACAGTTCAGAATTTTAGTACAGCACCTTCCTTGAACTTCTATAAACTCACCCATTTTGAACAGCCCTTTCACATTCTGCATCTCTAATGCTCTCATGTTATTGAAATGCCAGAACTAGTCACCAAGAGGGCTCCAATCCAACAGGCAATAATTGCTGGAAATTCTTCTCATTTCCTAGCCCTCTCCCACATCCCTTCAAGACAGAGCTGAGGGAAGTCTCTCCTGCTCTCCCCAACCTTTCCTGGCTGAAACCTGTTCCAATTTCACCCTGTAAATACCTGATATGAACTGGGAGGGGCCAGCAAGCTCTTCATAGTTTCAGGGGGGTGGAGGTAAACAGAAAAATAGTATATAAGATGCTTTGAGACAGACTTTTAAAGTGCATAGGCTCTGACAGGAGGTGTCTGAAAAAAAAGAAGCCACTTCCTCAGGCTCCACCTTCAGAGCCTCTCTTCATTGGAAGCAAGGAAGGTACCAGGCTGCTGCAGGAAATTTTACACCTACCCCAGCTGCATTCAGCCTCCTGCAGTCAGCTGGAAGGTTTCTGTTGCTGTAAGCAAAAATGCCAGCAAGACCCAGGGTTCAGCTGGCATGGCTCTGCATTGTCACTGTGTCTGTGGTGATTTACCCAGCCCTGCTGCACAAACCTCCCAAGAGGAGGATGAGCAACGGGAGCGCACAGCTGAAGATGCCAGGCTGCTGTGAGGAGATCAAGGAGCTCAAGCTGCAGGTAGCCAACCTGAGCAGGATGCTGCAGGAGCTGAGCAAGAAGCAGGAAGGGGACTGGGTGAACGTGGTGATGCAGGTGATGGAGCTGGAAGGCAGCACCAAGCAGATGGAGTCGCGCCTCGTCGACGCCGAGAGCAAATACTCCCAAATGAACAACCAGATTGACATCATGCAGCTGCAGGCAGCTCAGATGGTCACACAGACATCAGCTGGTAAGGAGGGAGTCACCAAGCTCCCACATACTCCTCTCACTGCACAGTTAATGCCTGGTTCATAGGGCTGGCATGTCCTGCTAATGTAGCAAGCATGCATGCTGAAAACTGCTGCTGAAGCAGTGACTCTGAGGAAAGTAGCTTGAATTTCTTCATCTGTATTTTTAGATCTAGGTCTGTTTTTAAGGAGTGCAGAAACTGAACAGATATTGCATTTCTACAGTGAGGAATTCAGTCTGTATTCATTTTCTGTTATATATTTCATTTTCTGAGCACTACACTAGCAATCCTAAAAGAAGGGGAGCTGGCTTGGTAAGGGAATGGCTCTGGCAGTAAAAACCTCTGAGCTCACAGCACTGACAGGGGACTAGAAATTGTTAAAACAATTAGAAATGCTCTCCAGGAATTACCAAAGATTTGTATCTTTAGTATCTTTATGACTATCTCTGAACCAGAGTAAAAAAAAAAAAGAGTTATCCATTATTTTTGAATGATAATTCTTAAAAATTCAAGGCTGAATTCTTAAAAATTCAATCTGCAAGGCTGTAGATTGAATACAAACTGTGATATAGAATACAAACTGTGATTTATACCTAGCCAGACCACAGTTAAATTCTTCAAAATTCTCTTCCCTGAGGGAAAATGTCACTGCACACAGTGATTGCACAGGCCTGTACCAAATGTGGAATGCAGGTGCATTTTTAGTTCAGCTACCTGTAAAGGCACTTCTAGAAAAAAGCATCCTCTTTGCTGACTTTTCTCTTCAAATGAAATTCACTGCAAAGAGCTTAAATTGTCTCAGTCTCAACTGGGTTTGCCAACAGACTTCATGTTTTTTTAACATTAAGGAAGAACTTCTAAATCTATTTACTTAATTCTTCCTCTAAAAGGAAGGAAATTCTTCCTCTAACCACCTCGTTAGTTTTGACACATCACTATTTAGAGTAGACCTTTAAAAAAAGTTGTGCCATAACAAGGCTCTTTAAAGCTGAAGAAAAAACAGTTAAACATAGCAGAAACTGGCCCAGAAAGTATTTAAGACAGATGTTTCTCACCTCACCAGGTAACAGACATTTTTGAAAGCATCCTCTTTGCTGACTTTTCCCTTCAAATGAAATTCACTGCAAAGAACTCAAATTGTCTCAGTCTCAACTGGGTTTGCCAAAAGACTTAATTTAGTCTTCTTAACATTAATGAAGAACTTCTAAACCTATTTACTTAATTCTTCTTCTAAAATAGTTCTACCTGGTTGGTTTTGACACATCACTATTTACAGTAGGCCTTAAAAAAAGTCACACCAAAACAAGGCTCTTTAAAGCTGAAGAAAAAACAGTTAAACACAGCAGAAACTGGTTCAGAAGGAATTTAAGACAGATGTTTCTCACCTCACCAAGTAAGAGACATTTCTGAAACCTGTCAGACATTATAAAGCCTTGCTTCAGCTCATTTATCCTCCTCAGAATAGCTCTGCATTTTACCATCTTCAAGCCAGCTCCTGCACCAGGAGGAAAAAGCTTTCACAGACTGAGTGAGTGCAGTTAAAAAGCACTTTTTCTGTCACAGATGCCAGTGCAGAAAGGGCTGAACAAATATTCCTCATCCTCAAACCTGGCCAGCCTGTTCACAACTCAAAACAGGCACCTCACAGAAGGCTTGGACATTTATTGGATCAATCTTTATTACTGACTAAGGAGTTAGCAAATATACTTTCCAGCACAGACACACAGTGGCAATAAGAAAGCAGAGATGTCTTTTTGCACAGCAGAGGTTAAAAAAAAATAAAATAAATTAATTAATAAAAATCACAAAATCTCAGTATTTCAACACCTTTGCCAATGCATACACTCCTCATAATGAAGCCATTTCAGGAAAACATTTAGACTTGTGGAAAGCCTTCTTCATTTCTCCTTGAACTACAAACTAAAATTTGCAGAAAGCACCTTCACAGAAGAGGAGTTCCTGCTGCTCATATTCTCATTTTCTGGTTCTGATTCAAGTAGATGCTGTTTATGACTGCTCATCACTTTACCAGAGGAACTACAGAATTTCTGGCGTTTACAAGTTACCTCCTGATGAATTTTTGGGAATTCCAGATCTGGAGGTAAGGTAATATTCAGTACACAACGTATATTACATGTCTTTTAAAATATAACCAAGAAATTATCGATTTCAATAATTTCATTTCAGAGATGAAAAAAGCACACACTAAGTTTTGGTACCCTGCACTTGCCATCAGCATTTTTATGTAAGCAAACTTAAAAGGATGGGAAGAGTGTGTGTACATTCAAGAGAGAAAATAGAAAAAGGGTTTATCTAATAATTTTTTGCCATATAAGTTTCTTCAGGTTGTGAAATCTGTAACAATGCTTCGTGTTAAGAGAGCTGAACCTTCCTAAGGGTACTGACAAGTGCCCACTGCCTTTTTTTCGTGTTCCAGGTGTTCTGTGACATGGAGACAGATGGAGGAGGCTGGACTGTCATCCAAAGGCGGAAAGTTGGTTTGACATCGTTCAATAGGGACTGGAAACAATACAAGGAAGGATTTGGCAATATTAGGGGAGATTTTTGGCTGGGAAATGAAAATATCTACAGACTTTCAAGACGCCCCACTGTCCTGCGAGTAGAGCTGGAGGTAATGAATAAACTCTTAATTTCAGCAGCAAAAGGCCTTTTTATTCCCCAGTACCAGATATCATCTCCTGTCTTTTAGGAGGCCCAAAGAATTTGCATGCTTTAATTACAGGCAAGAGTTTGCATTGTGTTACCCTCAATTTCTTCAGTCTGCTCAAGGCTTGAATTTGACTTACACTAGTTTATAGCTTCATTTTATATACTTTATAGTACTTTATATACTAGTTCATAGTACAATATCTTTGAGGGATGGGATTTGTATAAACTGGAAGGCTTAATTGTTGAGTTTGTGAGGTCCCCAGGACAAGGTGAGAGATGAGGAATCTGACTCCATGTTCTCAGAAGGCTGCTTATATTATATTATATTATATTATATTATATTATATTATATTATATTATATTATATTATATTATATTATATTATATTATATTATATTATATTATATTATATTATATTATATTATATATTACATTACTTTATATTACATTACATTATATCAGCTATACTAAAACTATACTAAAAATAAAGGTACAAACAGAAGGCTTAAAAAGAATGATCATGAAAAACTCGTGACTGACTCCTCAGAGTCTGACACAGCTGATGGTGATTGGTCATTAAGTAAAAGCAATTCACATGAAACCAATCAAACATGCACCTGTTGCTAAACAATCTCCAGCCACATTCCAAAACAGCAAAACAGGGAGAAGCAAATGAGACAATATTGGTTTTTCTCTGAGGCTTCTCATCTTCCCAGGAGAAGAAATCCTGGTGAAGGGATTTTTTCAGAAAATGTGAAAGTGACACTTAATATTTAAAAGTCACTGTATCAGAGAGGAAAAATATTACTTGAGGCAGCATGCTGACACAAGGATACTGAATGCAAGAGCTGCACATCAGGTTTCCTACACATTGTACAGCACTAGTGCAGATAAAACTTGGAAATTTTATCTTGTTTTCAAGTTTTATCAAGTGTTTCATGCCTTGCTCTAGAAAGTTCCTTTGTCTTAACAGAGCAGTTTCTGCAGCCTCAGACAGTAAAAATACATGTATATAATCATGGATGTTGAAGTCTTTTTCATATCTGCTCTAACAGCACTGATTTCTTCTCCCTGTTGTGTGCAGGATTGGGAAGGTAACACACACTACAATACCAGCAGTTCATCCTGAGCAATGAATTAAACAGCTACAGGCTCTTTGTGGGAAACTACACAATCTGTTTCCTACAATTTTGTACAGTACCAGGCAGATAAAACTTGGAAGTTTCATGCTTTGTTCTGGAAAGTTCCTTTGCCTTAACAGAGCGGTTTCTGCAGTCTGAGACATGTATATAATCATGGATGTTGGAGTCTCTTTTGTAACTGTTCTAACATCACTGATTTCTTCTCCCCTGTTGTGGGCAGGACTGGGAAGGAAACACATGCTATGCCCAGTATGGGCACTTCACCCTCAGCAATGAAATCAACAACTACCACTGTAGGGAACTACTCTGGAACTACACAATCTGTTTCCTACAGATTGTACAATACCAGTGCAAATAAAATTTGCAAGTTTCATACTTTGCTCTGGAAAGTTCCTTTGCCTTAACAGAGCGGTTTCTGCAGTCTGAGACAGTAAAAATGTATGTATATAACCATGGATGTTGGGTCTTTTTCACAACTGCTCTAACAGGACTAATTGCTTCTCCCCTCCTGTGTGCAGGACTGGGAAGGAAACACACGCTATGCCCAGTATGGGCACTTCACCCTGAGCAATGAAATCAACAGCTACAGGCTCTTTGTGGGCAACTACAGCGGCAACACCGGGCGGGATTCCCTGCGCTACCACAACAACACAGCCTTCAGCACGAAGGACAAGGACAACGACAAGTGTGTGGATGACTGTGCCCAGTTCCGGAAAGGTAAAGCACACAAAATGTCACTGGTGGGTTGGATGTGACACACACATGTGATTAGGTGCTGCTCTGGATCAAAACTCTCCATCAGAACCGACTCATGTCCTTCACCATCGCCTTAAAGCTTCTCCGCCAGAGGGAAACCTGAGCAGCAGATCCTGTTATGGAGGAGGCTCCATTCCACCACCACCAGAGCTCCTGCAGGCCTGGACTTGTCTCCATGTGCCAACTGCAGCACCCAGCCAGCCAAAAGTGTCTGTGGGGTGAAACACCACACACCCAGCCAGCCCAAAGTGTCTCTGGGGTGAAACATCACACATCCCACAGCCAAAAGTGTCTCTGGGGTGAAAACATCACAGTGCCACTGTCTGGTTCAGCACCAAGGGCCAGACAAGCTCAGGCACACCCCATCTGGCTATATTGGTAATTATTCCAATAATTAGGGTCTAAGAAGAAAAAAGGTTTTTATTTTGCATGTTCTTCAGTGTCGTGGTTTGAAAAGGAAGTTGAGTTTTTTTAAAGGCTTTAGTCAAACCTATAAGTGCTCAGATTTGCACCTGGTGTAGTCACCATGACATCCAGCTTATATGCTTTTAACAAAGCGTGATTAAGTCATTAAGTCATTAATTACATCATAATAACTTATACTCATTGGTGCAAAGCAATTAGCATCAATATAATTGGCAAAAGTTTTAAAGAAATTTAATAAGGCATGTATACACATCTACTTATGCATATAGTCTGACTTATAAAAATTTTCATGTATCTTTTCTAATCTGTTTCCATGCTGATGGCCTTGCCTTCTTCCTTGCTATAGATACACTCGAAAATCATCAATAGTTATTTCTTCTACTACTCAGCTTTGTTTGCAGGCCAGCTGTCAAGCCCCTCCATACTTCCCTCTTTTTGTATTTGAGTGACAAACACAGCTGACAAGGATTTTTGCAGGGCCCAATGCAAAAATCCAAGCAGACAAGGGAGACACAGGGCAATAATTACAATCACCAACAAAATTAACAATCTAGTCTTCAACAAGGCCTTAAGCCAGTGATGCCCCAGCTCTTGAAAAAAGTATTCAGCCATTCCAATCCATCATCCACTTGTAAGTAATTGCTTTGTCCTGTTGTGCCTAAGAAGGTTCTCCCTGCATCCCTTCCTGTCCTGAGAGAGCTGCTTGGGTCAGGTGTAGAGAGCCCAGCTCTCCCTCTTTTCCATGCAATTAGTAACATCTGAATGGCAAATCAAGGGAGAGGTGAACCATTCTGGACAATACACTTGTGTGGGAAACCTGGCAGTTAAAGCTGATTTACAGAGCCAGACTGTCACCATCATGTTTTCTGAAAAATCCCTTCACCAGGATTTCTTCTCCTGGGAAGCTGAGAAGCCTCAGAGAAAAATGGAAACAGTATTATCTGATCTGCTTCTCCTGTGTTTTATTGCTTTGGCATGTGGTTTGGAGATTTTTTATCCAACTGGTCATTGTTTGATTGGTTTCATGTGAATTGTTCCAACTTAATGACCAATCATAGTCCACCTGTGTCAAGGCTCTGGAGAGTGGCAAATTTTTAATTAGTATCTTGTTAAGCCTTCTCTAAGTATTCTTTAGTATAGCTTTCTTTAATATAATACATAAAATAATAAATTAGCCTTCCAAGAATGTGGACTCAGACTCATAATTTCCTTCCTGCCACAGAGGACCCAGAAAATACCACAGCGGACTGTGTATTACAGACATCAGTACTCTTAAAATAACTGAGTGCTCTCCCCTACATTAAGTTATCCAGTCCATTATAGTGTCTGCCAGACTATCTCACATGCTGATAAAATACAGTGAGACAGGAAGTTATTCCTTAATATCTATCAGGTTCTTATTTTTTCTTCTATTTTTTTAAGTTTTCAAATCCTAGTATTAGGCACCTGTAATTCTTCTCCTGTATTCACCTCCACATTCACTTGACTTGTGGTCTTTATTACAACCCTATTATTGTGATCTTTATTACAACCCTATTACAAGCCTCTAATTTCAGAAGTTATTCTCTTAATTTAATTTAGTATCTTTGAGTTCTGTCAAAGATAATTATCTTCATTACATCCTGCTCTTTAATTTCCCCGTTGTGTCCCACACAACATGCAAATAAAACTGTTGATCTCAGTCTCAGTAAATACTCAGAGAGTTCAGGAACTTTTTAAACACCTTAAGATGCTCTAGAGTGAATTACCCAGATTAATTTCCTATGCTAATTCACTGAGTCAGAAACACATCAAGGAAATATTCTAAGAGGAATGAGCAAATAAATTAAAAGCTAGTGGACTAATTTGACTATAGAGCTGTAATGCCCCTAAGTTCCTAAATGTCTATGTTAAGTTTTAAATTTATCAGCAACCTCAACTATTACAGCCCTCTGCTCACTGTCCTCTGGAACAAGAAGTAATCATTAATACAAATTAATGATGTAAATAAAATTAATATAAATTAATGCCAGGAATCTCTTCTCTGTCCTGACAAGGTGGGTATTGGTACAACTGCTGCACAGATTCCAACCTGAATGGGGTTTACTACCGCAGAGGAGAGCACACCAAGAACATGGATGGCATCACCTGGTACGGGTGGCACGGCTCCACCTACTCCCTCAAGAGAGTGGAGATGAAGATCAGGCCAGAGGATTTCAAACCATAGAAGAAATCAATGCTTGATTGTACAGCTGCATGACTTCACCATGCAAAAGGTGGGCAATAAACAGCCAAGTAATGTTTTATTTCATCCAATACCTGCAACAGCTATGTACTGGTGATGTACACAAACACTGTGACACCAGTCACAGCCACCAGTACTATCAGGACTCAGGCTTGTTTCCTTCTCTTCAGGCTCTTTCCAAAGGGAAAAATATTGTGTTAGAGTAGCTTAGAACTGAATGCACTTATAGCACCTTCAGAAAAGCCAGGGGTGTGTTTTCACTAGCAGTGTGATTGCTGGGTTGCCTTAGTACTATTAACCAGATAGGCAGGGACTGAAAAGCAAAAGCCTCCTGGCTTCCTTTCCTTCAGTGTCTGGAGCAAGCACTGCTAAGCAACTTCCTTCAAGAAGTACTCAAACCACAAAAGTTATAAACTCATTTCAAGCCAGAGGAATCAATCAGAAGTGCCCCTGATGCACTTTTCTTTAGTGTAGAGTAAGTGGCTTACTTTCCCACAGAAGAAAGAGCAAAGCTCAAAAATGTTGTGTTAATTTGCATTGTCCAGATTCTCCCCTGACCTTTTACTGCCACCTCCTGCTGCTGCCTCAAATCATTCCCACTAGAGGCTGCCCTGAAAAACAGTAACACTGGAGGAGGATTTGTCCCATGGGTCCTCCAATGTTTATTTCTATCCACACAGATCACCTAAATGCTGATAAACTAGAAAAACAACTTCCTGGGCTGTTCCCAACCTGTGTTCAGGTTAGAATACAAACTTGCTGTATATCAGTAAGGCTGAGAGTGAGCAGCAGCTTAGCAAGCCAAAAAACTCAACTCCAACACTTAAACCCACTGTATCCATGAGCAGAACACCAGAGAATCAATCCCTAAGTGCCAAAAGTTATTTCACTGTAAGGGAATGTTTGCTACCACAGCAGACTGAGGAGTACCAAAATCTGTTCCAACTTCCCAGGTGGAAGTTACCTAGAGATAATCTGTCAAAAATAGTAAACTTCTCCCTCACATAACACAGTGTTAAAGATAAAAGTTAAAAAAGAATGAGACTCCTCCTATAGCCCTACCATTGCTTGAATATGTTGGAAAATTATCATTATAATTAAGATATCTATTTTTATTCACCTTGAAGAGAGATTGAATCTAGATTAGGTTGCTCAGTCCTGTGTGAAATGGAAGAGAAAGATGTCTTGGGAATTTACATATGTTTGAATATTCATAATGCAATTTTCAACTGTGTGGAACTATAATTGGAACTATTTTAACTGTGGTCTATAATGGATTTTTAAAGGTTTCTAAAATGTTTTCATTTCTAATAAATTGTTTCATTTTTAAGTGTGCTTTATGTCAATTCTTTGCTCCTTAACTTGCTTTTTGATACACAAAAAAACAACTGCATAAGCAACTGAGACCAAGAAAAAAATACACTGAATTCTCTATTTTTCTCAATAACATGAGGCAGAATGAAGGGTGAAAAAATAATAGAGGAGAAAAAAATTGGAAAACACAATTCCAAGGAAGTAGGAGGGTTGAAAAATTCACTGCATAAAGACAAAGTTAAGTTTTTGCTCAACCAAAATCAATTTGTTCATCTCAAATAGCTGAGCTAACATTTCTGTGATATGGAATAGAGACTCACATTTTAAACCATGTAGTTTAGCATCAAATCCTGTGCAGGTTATTTCAGGCTAACATCTGTGTCACTGACCAAGCTCAGAAACAACACAATTTATAATATCTTCTATCTGACATGAGAGCAATGACACCTATCTAAGCTAAATCAGCAGAATGTGATGAGGAATTTTAATTAAGAACTTCAACTTTTCTGACTTATTTATATGCAGGTATAGAAATCTGTCTCATTTAACCTGCAGCCATTTCATGACATTCCATAGTGAACTGGAAGGGTGAGAGAGGGGAATCAGAACTTTTTCCTGCAAAACATCTATCATAGTTTTAACCACACAGTAGAAGGACAGAACTCAGCAGCTAAAATTGCACATTTTCAAGTAGTTTAACAACATCTTGTGACAGAGTAAAGTCCAAAGAACTGCCTAGATTAATCCTGGTGGTATCTTAAATTGTAGCTACTACAAGAGCAGAAATCTCACCAGTTATGGTCCTACCTGATAAGAGACTCCAGGATAGCTGGGGTGGGACCCTTTTGAAATTCCAGCTCTTTGTAGTGAAGGGCTTTGGCATAAGCTCGACATTTGGCAGCTCTTTCCCCCAGAAGGACAATGCCATTGTCATCTCTCAGAGGCAGGGGGCCCTGGGAAGGACACACACATCAGAAACAGGATGAGTATTACATAGCCATGAGTTCCACACAGAATAACCACCAAAATAGCAACAGAAGGAGCTGCCCAACAGCATCTCTACCTTGTCACTGTGCTCCATGAATTCTGCCAAGTTCAGTAGGGTCTGAGTGACTTCTGCAATGTCCTGAGAAGTCAAGGCCAGCTCAATGCTTCGGATCAGCTCATCCTGCTGGTCCTCGTTCAGTTCAGACCAGCAAGAAACAAAGGCAGCATTGAAGAGGTCTCTGGGGAGGAACACAAAACAGTGTGAGGTGGGGATTCATGAGAAAAAGTCTGTTTGACAGTGGGCTCACCTTCTTACCCAAAGAGAGCTAAAAATACACTTACATGCCTCCCTGCAATAAGCAGTGATTAGTTTGATAAAGCTAACTTCATTTAAAAAATACAGAATAGGCTGGTATATATACTACAATAATAGAAATATTATGCTATTATATGCTATCAAAGTTTTTCCAAATATGCTGGTTGTAAAAACCACTGCAGTTATTCCACACAGATTCATTTTTATTCCCCACAGTAAATACTCAATACAAATATTTCATATTCTGCTGCTTTTCCAGCTTCACTTATGTGCATTACCTTCTTTCTGGACTAACATGCAGAATTTCAATGAAAGATTTTGTGCACATCATGGAGCAGCCAACTAGGAAGGGTGGGAATGAAATCAAGCTGTTGGCTCTTTGATTTATGCCAAAGCAGGAACTGTCTCTATTTATGAAACCTAAGAGCTTCTAAATAACTTTCTTTTTTCCTTATAATATCCGGCTTCCATCTGCCATTTCAAGTGAGATAAAAACCCAGAAATTCTGTACCGAGCCATGGGGTTATAGGCCTGAGCCAGGGCCCAACATGAGCGCAGGGATGGTGAGGAAGAATCCTTCAGCAGCTCCAAACTCAGCCTCCTCAACCATTCCAACCAGTCATCCTTGGAAACTCTTCTTGCTGCTCCCCAGGCCTGCAGTACAAAGGAAGGTAATTCACCAAACAAAGCTTTAATTATCCAAGAGCACAAGAAATCCATCAGCAGGCAGCATTACTTCCTCACAGCTCCAAACCACATGCTGAGAATTCCTTTTCAATTTCCTGAAATCCATTACCTTTACCAGATAATCTGCAGTACTTAAGTCTCATGTCTAAGAAATCTTCCCTAAATGCATTCCTGCCATGACATGGCAAGCATTTAACATGAACAATCCTTTCTCTGCAAAAATACACGTTGAGCTGAAGGCACTGTTGTAACATCAGCTTAGAATATTTAATGCATCTAGAATTACATTTTTAACTCCAGCCTTTTCAAACCAATCCATCCCATTACTGAACTGTGTGCTGCATGCATGTACTGTTCAAACTAGCCAGTGCTCAGCTATTAAGTTCTGCCTTCAAGAAAATGTAGAACTAGGATGAGAAATTCAACAAAATGCAGAAGAGGAGCAAAAGCAAAAATACAAAAAATGGTAGAGGCTCTGAAAAAGATGTCCCTATTGGCAAGAGATTATTCATTGTGATCTACAAAGTCTGGTTCATACTTAACAAGCAAGTGTAAAGGTTACTTCACAGCCACTCACTATCTTAAAAGTTGCTCTTCACCTTCTAATTTTAAAGAGTCTCAGACACTACTTTGACTTCAGTTTTGTACAGAAGAGAAAAGCAACATAAAAGCAATTTAAATAAATGAAGTTCAGATGCATCAGACAAAACTCCTTCAGTGTGAGACATGAGCTCCCTTCAGCAGCAAATTCACACTGTGAAGGTTCTGGTCTTACCTTCTGCAGGTTGATGGTGCTCACATGCAATTTCTTCATGGGACCTGTTTCCACAGGACCAGTGGCTGAAGTTTCTCCCTGGTTGCTTCTCAACATTCGATGCTGATAAATCAGGGGATCCTCCTCTTCATCAGCAAGAGTGTAACCCTACAAGAATTGGTTTACAGTGAAGATCACACCCACACATACAGAAGCAATTCTTGACAAGCCAAAAAAAAGAGCAAAATCTTGCAGCAAAATCTGTGAAGTAAATAAGCATGTTTTGTCATAAAGATTACACCTGATAAGCCAGAGAACTCTAAATTATGTACCTTTGCTATTCAAGGTAACTGTCAAGAACTCTCAGCTCCCAGTATAAAAAGCCAAAATAATGTACATTGAAACAAGCACTATTGACTATTTGACTTGTAAACCAGTTGTAAATTGTAAAGCAGTTACTAAATTTTTAAAATGTAACACATTCCACAGAAAATACTGAGATAACAAGGTCTCCTCAAGTCCAAAAACTATGGGAAAAATAGGATAAATTCACATTTAAGAAAAGAATAGCGATGACACTGGCTACAAGTCTAAGTTCTTCCCTAGAACTTGACATGATTTTTCTGTAGGAAATATTTAATATCAGTAGACAAAAAATTTCCCCATTGCAACCTCAAAGTTGCATTAAAAAGCTGCACTTAACACAGAAACAGAGCAACAACCACTCCTCATTTTATGAGCAAATCCAAGTGAAGGTTCCAGCTACATTTGTTTCAACATGACAATATCCCAAAAGTGCAAACAAGTGTACACCTGTCAGCTTACCTTTACAATTCTGCAGATGAGCACATCATAGCGTTGATGGTTAATTCTGTGTCGCACCAGGACTTTGTTCACCATGGGGATAAAAATTTGGTACTGTAAAAGGGAATGCATCACAAACTTGTTACTCAGTGGCACCAAGAGCAGTAAAATTCCATCTCATTGTTTCATTGATGAGAAACAAATTCTGACAGTTTAATTTCTGTAGCTCTCAATTCCAGAAACAATTAAGAGAAGAAAAATCAGTTCTCTTGGAAATCCGTGACTACATACAAAATTTCAAATTTAAAGCCTTGATCTCTGGGACAGTCACACCTCCTGTGAGCTTTCAAGCCAAAGAATAATATTACCTTCTTTCCCAGCTGGAACACCAGAGAGGAGAGGGTGTCCATGGCAGTTGTTCTTAGCTCAGGGCTCTGATCTAGCGTTCGTACGATGGGGTGAATAATCCGCGACGCGTAATCCGTGAAATCCAGGGACTCTGTCAAGCGATCCACTGTTTCCAGAGCAGCTCTTAAGTCAGAGAAAAAACAGGGAAGAACTTATCTCAGAGTGTCAAGAAAAAAATAAGAAAAATTATTAAAGTGCTCAGTCCTCCTAGGTTTAATAACAATACAAAAAACAGGCCTCAGAACTCTGTTAAAGCAGCTAGGACTTGCAGGACAGTTTGCAAGTGACTAAAACACTGGCAGGTGAGAATCAGAAAATTTTAAAAACCCCAAAGAGACAACAACAACAAAGAAACCCAAACCAACCAACCAACCAACCAAAACCCACCAAGAAACCCAAAAAATTAGTAACATTGCTGTAATGTCCAAACAAAAATAACCTTCCACAATGATTTAACACAGAAAAGCTGAGGAAGGGACTAAATGGTAATTAACTGTAAATGTTCAGCTACTGCAGAACTTGGATATCTCAGGTAAAATTACAAAGAGAGAGACTGCAAAGCCACCAGCACTTACTTGCGAGCCACCACAGGGACATCTGGGGCATCAAACAGCTTTACAATAGGAGGTAGTAACAAATGAAGGTAATCATCCAGGTTAGCTCCAAAGAGCTGGATTGCATTAAGGAGCTGAAGAGAAAAATCACAGAAGATTAGAATGTCAAAGGGTTTGAACAGATCTTAAAGATCATCTAGTCACAACCCTCCTGCCACGGGCAGGGACACCTTCTACTAGAGCAGGTTGCTCAAGGCCATATCCAGCACGACTCTGAACCCTGTCAATGTTGGGGCATCCATAAATTCCATGCACCTGTTCCAGTGTCTCACCACCCATGCAGTAAAGAATGTCTTCTTAATGTATAACCTAAATTTCCCTTCTTTCAGTTTGTACCTGTTACTCCTGCTCCTGTCACTACAGCTCCTGACAAAGTGTCTCTCTCTGGCTGCCCTACAGCTCCTTTCATATCTCCATACAACCTTTTCCTCTCCAGGCTGAAGAGGCCCAACTTTCTCAGCCTGACTTCATAGGGAAGGTGCTCCAGTCCTTTTATCAACTTTGTGTCTTCCTCTGGACCTGCTCCAACAGTTTCATGTCCTTCTTACATTGAAGACATCAGAACTGTACATAATGCTCCAAGTGGGGTCTCACAAGAGTAGAATAGAGGGGGAGAATCAAATCCTTCAAACAAAAGGACCCAGTGTGACTCAAAGTCATGGATGAGATCCATTTCAAACAAGTCAGCATTTGTTGCCACATTTCTCTTCACAGAGAAAAGCCAGTCGCAATTCTTCCCGAGAATATTTCTGGGTTTCACATTCTCTGAAGCTCAGAGAAAGGAAAAACAATTCTCTTCATTTGCTGTGCATGTGTTGTACCAAAGTAGAATGCAATAAGGAGATTGTGATAGTGATAGTGAAGTGATGGTGTTTTGTTTCCTTGGCCTGTCAGGGCCAGGTGTGTATGTGTGTGGGGACTCTTGGCTGATAGTCACAAAATTCTGTACAGTTGTGTGCATAGTTAAGTGCTTAGCAAATTCAGTTTAGATGTAATATAATATAAAATCTATAATCTATAATATATAATACAAAACATATAATATAATATATAACATATTATATATTATATAATATAATAGCTGAGCACGGCAGGCTGGTGTCACAGACATCTTCTATGAAAAAGCCTTTCCTTAGGATTTTTCCTCTTGAGAAGCTGAGAGGCCTCAGGAACAAAATGTAAACAATGGTTATCTGCTGCTGTGGAATGCAACAGGTGCATCTGTGATTGGTCTCATGTGGTTGTTTCTAATTAATGGCCAATCACAGTCAGCTGGCTGGGACTCTCTGTCCGAGCCACAAGCCTTTGTTATCATTCCTTCTTATTCTATCCTTAGCCAGCCTTCTGATGAAATCCTTTCTTCTATGCTTTTAGTATAGTTTTAATATAATATATATCATAAAATAATAAATCAAGCCTTCTGAAACATGGAGTCAGATCCTTCTCTTCCCTCATCCTCAGAGCCCTGTGAACATGGGCACAGGCTGGGAACAGCTGCCTGGGCAGTGCCAGGGCACAGCAGCCCCTGCAGCCCCACTCACCTTCACAGACACAATGTGACCCTGACTGTTGTCATGCATGAAGACCCGTAACATGTGAGGGATGAGCTGAGGCAGGTAAAGCTTGAATTCACCTCCTAGAGCTACCACAATCTGCTCAATAAGCAGGATAATTGTGCTCTGTATGGAGTTGTTCATAACCCAGAAGTCCTACAGAAGAAGGGAAAAAAAGGGAAAAAAAATTTCAGCAGTTCTTCAGCTGAGCTGAAGAATTCCAATTTCCTGAATTCCAATTACAGGAAAAGCAAGCTGTAGTAGTAGATAAATTCAAGATTGCAAGGAAGGACTGTACTTTCTGTTTTTAAAACACTCTGCACTTCCAGTACATTTATAGTGGTTGAAAACAACCTCTGGAAAATTGATTTTTTCCTAATCTTTCCACAAGTTTGCAAATATTTAGTGAAAATTATGTGAAATGACACCTATTTATGAACTCCAGGTATCTCCTGCTAAAACTGTGTTTCTGAAAGTAGTAAGTGCACAAAATCCAAGTGCTGAAAAGAACTCAGCCACTATCAGAACTTGAAGCTACACTTACTTCAGTTACCACCAATAACGTATATTGTAACTTCAAATAAATGGTATTTCAAAATACAATTATTACTTCAAATATATACAACTCTGCACTTCATATGAACTTCTGAAGTAGCTGATACTTTTGATAAGTTGTTTGAAAAAGACTGAGCACCTTTCTGTGACAGTAAAGTACTGGGATAAAGATTGCACTCACTCTCATCAGGGTGACAATTTCATCCATGTAGGGCCGAATGTGACTTCTCACAAAGGACACCAACATTCCCAGCTGCTGGAACAAGAACTGGAAGGAAGAAATGTGTAATAATCAGTGTAGCTTATCCAAATATTAAAGTCACTGGGTGAAGAGTTTCACAGGGAATTACAAGCTCATTTATCAAACAAATAGCATGCACAGCTCCCATCTGCTCAAAATCTGGGGCTAAATTCTTGGCAGCTTCAGCTCAGCAGTTTGGGTTTTGTGGGTTTTTATAGGTTTTGGGTTAATTTTTATTGTTGTTGGTTTTTAAGAGGGCAGCAGGGAAGAAAAGTGATTTTGGGTTTATTGGTTGGGTTTCCCCCCAGCTTGCATTAAAGAATAATTTTGCAAGCTCAAAGCCTCAGACCCTCCAGTACACAAACAGGGGTTTATAAAGTCCCAGCAAATCTACAGTGTCAGAACAGACTTGCAAGCACAGGCACCTCAATCACAGTGTATTGTAATTTATGTTTGAAGGATGCTTCCAAAAATTTAGCCCCTAGTCTTTTCCCCCTGCCTGAAAACCAAACTGACACACATTTTAAGATACTCCTTCTGTAATTTTTCACATCCCCCACAAGATCTACTGGTGAAAAGTTACTGGGGAACTCAGTTAGGTCCTTGCCAGAAAAACTGCATTTTTTTTAAAAGATGGTTGGTTACACCATTCATTCTTTACCACCAAGAAGAATTTTGACTTAGACAATTTTATTTGGATACACTATGACAGTTTTGCAATTCCTTCCACCACACTACAATTTTAAACATCCAATTGTGACAATGAATTTACTCTTTAAATTGGTATGAAATCATGTGGGTTAAATTGTCCATGTAAAATTGATGTAGTCTATTTTGTCTCTACAAAAACCAGGAAAATGTAAGTTATTGTCTACTAAATTTCATTTCTTCATGCAGTTTTTGAAGACTAGAGTAACAAAATACAATATGGAGCTCATAAAAAGAGATAACACTTTCATGAGAACTAAAGAAATAATCTCAGCTTCTTTAGTGAGAACAGTACACATACATTTATAATGTTCAAAGATGAATTTTGAGCTCCTGTACTGTGCCTAACTTTTGGTGTAGTGAGAGGATGCTTACATACAGGACAAGGACCTTCCTCTTTTAGGCTTTATGTCACGCTTACCCACCTCAGCTCTTCTCCCCAGTACACTTTCACCATCTTCTTTTACCTGAAAATTTTTAAACAGAGTGTGCACAAGTGCATAGCTTTCAAGCAAGTTAGATCAGTCAGGTCTAGAACTTCAGACAACCCACACATGAGATATTTTCCTCACAATCTGAGTAGCAGTTCAGGCTGGGAGAAAACAGCAGTTCTATAGCAGAGCTGGGACTCTGCTAAGGGAGCACCTATAAAACACAGCAGCAATAACAAGTGCAAACTGCTCTTCACACCCCAGAGCTTTTGGCTGCCTGAAGAAGAGCCTTGGCAAACAGCAGCCATCTCTGGTTAGGTGAGCCTTAAGCCCATCATCATCTTCACACAATTCTCATTTCCTTCTATAACTGTAAGTTAAGTGGGAAGGAAGAGAAAGCACTGCTATGGCAGCAACACCCATGTTGCTTTAAATGTTAGCAGGCTGTATCAATTTGATTTTTCCTTCTCAGAGATGAGCCAAAGTAAATGACTGCACCAGAAATTTGAAGAATCTACCCCTATTATTTAATAATACTGTTTGCCACAGAGTATTAACACAGATCAGTGGAAGATCTGGAAGCTGCACAGATGTTTTTCTGAACAAGAACAGCTTGGTGAAAACACAGAATCAAATACTGGCCTTCCAAGGATTATGCTCAGAAGCAGCCATTTCAATAAAAAGCAGAGAAATTGTTTGCACTGGGCATTCCAGTAATTGCTCACAGAAGGGAAAAAGCAAAGCTGAACCTCATTTCTGCAGTGTGCTTGGCATCAACACACAGCACAGCAATGCCCAAAGCCAGCCAGAGTCTCTCCAAGGAAATGGATTTTTATTTTCACAGAGTGGAGCAGGCAGGAGAGGTCCCTGGCACACTCACCTCTCGGATGGCGCCGTCACACACCCGGATCACGTTCAGGAATGTTGGCATGACCTGGGGCAGGAACTGCACACACTTCAGTCCAAGAGATTTGAAAATAAAGGTGATGGCCTGGACTACCATGGTGTGGTGTTGGGACAAGGATTGGTCTCGGAAAATTCTCATCAGTGCCACCATAGAGACAGCTGGGTAGAACTCATCCAGAGGGAGGTTGCCCATGTTCACCAACATCTCACTGGTGCTGTAGTCAGCTAGGAGAAAGAAGGCAGTGTCATGAGCTAGGCCTTAAAATATCCTGAATATGGGTTCAGGAACACCTAGGTGTAAGTTGAAAACATGTACACTAACAATTCTTTAAGAAGAAGAAAAGACAAACTGGTAAAAAACAGTCAAGATCTGTTTGTAAATGATAAAGCTGTCTATTTGAAAGAAATTGAGATTAGCTTACAAGAATCCTGGCTGGATTTGGACTCTGAGAGGCTAACAGCTGAAGCATCTCGTGATTGATCGATCATGCCAATGTTCACTTTGTGTTTGTAAGGGTCCAAAGCACCCAGCAGCCCCAACACACGAATAGCCTGAAAAGACACAAAGACAATTCACCAGAACTTAATCACTAAAGCCAAAGACAACACTCAAACCCCCATATTTAAAAAGATCCTGATGGTTTAAGAGGCAAGATCTGGAATGAAAGTGACTGCCTGGAAAAAACAGTGCTTTCCATCCAGCTTCTGGAAGCCATTTCATTAACTTAATACATGCACTCTCTTATTTCTGCTTATTGCATTTTGCTCAGTCACAACAACATTCTCTCCCTCCCTGCCTCAAATCTATGCAGGCACATTTATTTGGCACCTCTCTCTTCCCAAACAGCTTTGCTAAGTTAGTGGGATAGTTTCATGTTCATACCTCTCTGCGGGTGCCCTGGTTCTGCTCAGTCTTCAGGAAGTTCAGGAGCACCTCCAGCAAAGTTGGGTATTTCCTGTATGGTTCTACAACATAACCAGTGCTGGCCACAAGCTGTCCCAGTGTCCAAAGAGCCACCTGCAAAGATGAAGCCCAAAGAAGATTAGTTTTGAGCAGGGAATTTATTATGTCTTTTAATACATCAGTCATTCAACTTCTGTAAAGTTTCTTTGAGCATTTAAGGATCACACTGCAAATCACAGTCTATGCTGGAAAGCCTCTATGAAGAACATTTTTCTATAAGCAATAGTAAAGAAAGTAATAATCAACAATGTCTCAGGCTGTCACAATTGCTCTCACTCAGAGGTAAAATTCAAATAAACATTCAATTCAGCGAGTCCAAGCCTTCCAATAAAAACAGCTTTCTTTTCCTTCTTGTTTTTCCTCTGAATTATGTCACAACAGGCACTGTAAACACTCACCTGTGTATCATGACTATAACTCCACTAGAGACTGGAGTGATTTAAAGTTTCATTTTAGCAGCTATGATGGGATGTGTGGATATTTTGTTACAGCTATGGTCACATTTATGGTCAAGTTTAGCACAGTTGTAAACACTTACTTGTCTTTTAGCCAGCAGGGAGGAGTCCTGCAGCATATCCATAATTATAATGAAGAGCTCATCCACCCACTTCCTCATCTCCAGCCCACTGACCTATTGAAAGATAAAAATTCATCCTTCATCTAGCATTCCCAAAACCTTAACAAGCATGGCAAAGAGAGATCTGCAGTGTATCCCTACCTGTGCAAGCTCCCCTATGGTAGCCAGGACATTGTTAATCACACCTGGATTGGGATCTGGATCAGGATCTTTCAGTTTCACAATCAGTGCCTGGTGGATGACAGTGGGAGAAATCAGAATGTGTTTAAAGAGTACACAAAATTATCTTTCCTTTTGTTTACACCTGACCCCACAATCACAGTAAGAATTTCAACAGTAAAAGAAACTTGGGTGTCATAAACATTATGCAAATCTGGAATTAAACTGGGCTAAACTGTGCTTTCCTGTGAGTAACATCTACACCACTTGTAGATGTAGATTTGTAGATGTAGATTTGTAGATGTAGATTTGTTTTCTTTCCTGCTATGATGAAGCAAAAAGAACTGTAGTTCCTGAGGGTCATGTAACCACTTGCTGTCAGTTCATTCCAAAGTTACCAGGAAATGTAGAGACTCTACCTTCAGGATAGGCTCCATGTAGGGACGGATGAGGCGTGGAGCGTTGGAAACCAGGTGACCCAACATCCTGGCACTCTGCTCTTTGATTCTGCCAACCCCACTGTGCTCCAGCTCTGTTAGAATCTGCACAGGAGACAATGCAAGCAAGCAAACCAGAAAAATAAAGGCAGGTAAAAATTCTTTGCATTTCTTTCTGTCACAACTCAGGACTTGTAAAGGCTGTTCTACGTTTCACTCCGTAAATTAAGCTAAAATTAATTAGCATAAAAGTGATGGCTCTAAAATCTGTTTAAAATCTTTACAAAGAGGTACCACGCATTCACCCAGAAGCACCACACAACATTCTTCCTCAACAGAGATGGAAAGCACTCTGGCATGATAATTAAGGGTGAAATAATACCTGCTACCCTTCCTTTCCCTTTTAATACATCCAGAGAGCTACAGTCCAACCATGATCATGAGAAAGATCTGCTGAAACCCACTAAGCTGGGCAATAACTACTTTCCAAAAGAGATTGATTCCCCTCACTCTCCATGCACTTACAGCTAGATAGCCCAGTTCTTTAACACCACCTTAGTCTCAACATCAATGACTCTGTTTTCCCTGCAGGAATCCCTCCTCCTCCTCACCTGGATTAACATCTTTCTAAGGAAAGGCATGACAAAGGCAGGGTTCATGCTGCTCAGGCGCCCCACAGTGCAGATGGCCAGCTCTCGGATCTCAAACACTTGATCATTCAGGGCCACAAAAAGAGCTTGCAGGTTCTCAGCCTGGGCAAGGTGAGCATCAAACCGCTCATCCAGAGAAGCCAAGACGCAGAAACGTATATCAGGGTCTGCAAGAACACATTTATTTCTCTTTAAATTTACTAAATTCCTGTTACTTTTTTTGCCTTTCCTCAAAAATTCTTCACAACAGCTTCCCTAGAGCAAGACATTACATCAGTGTTTCACACACAAAGCCCCAAGTCAGCACAGTGCCAATCTCTTGCCCCTGCAAGTGCCACTTTTGGATGCTACGTGGCAATCTGAGATAAGTTCAACTGAAAGAACAAAAAAAATCAAGTAAAAAGTTTCAACAAGAAGGACCAATTTCTTCCCAAACTGCAAAATTTAAGGCTGTGACTCAGAACAGCAGCAAAAGGAGTCTCAGTGCTCTGCTCAGTTCAAAGGATTACCAAGGGCACATCTGGAGCATTTTTTGCTAGTTTTCTATTAATTCCAAGAAACTGGGAGGCTTTCTTTTCTAATTTACCAAGAGTAACAGATTAGGTGTAGTGGCAAATATGTTCAAATTCTATTTGTATTTGTAACATCACCACCTGCTCACCTTTTAATGATAAAATTAACACGTGGTAGGAGAGCCCTTTTCTCTGAATCCCCCACTAACCTGGGTCAGTTATTCCAACCACAAGCAGCTTGCTGAGGACATCAGCCACGACCTGCACTGCTGTCTGACTGACCACGTGGGCATGGCCACTGATGAGGTGGATGGAGGGCGTGAGCAGGCGGGAGCAGGTGCGGGCGGCCTCCATGCGGATCTCCTTGTGCTCGCTGTTCAGGAAGTGATCCGCGCAATGCCGAACGAACTGAGTCAGGGAGTGGCCTGGAAAGAGGAAGATGGGTGGTTAAAACACAGGTTTACACCTCAGTTATCAGTTTCACCAGAGAATAGGAGTTTAAAGAACGTGCTCCCAGAATTTTTCTGATATTTGTACTCTACTCCAATGCCCCAGTTGTTTCTTTCCCATATGCCTTTGCCCCCTGCTTCCTTATTTCACCACAAAATCAGGGGGTTTTGGGAAAGCTGCAAAAGGCAGGCTTCAGAGACAGCAGAACTGTGATTAGAGATACGTAGTAGCCATAAGATTGCTCAGCAGAAAAATTATGTAAGAAGTAGAAAAGTAAGAACAAATAGAATAATAGTCCACGTATTAATGTTTGTCTAGAATAACTCCTTAAGCTGCAGAAAAGTATATCTAGTGAGATATTAGGAAGTTTTAAGCTTAATAATGCAGCTCTGTGCATTGTGTTTTAAGGCTTACAAGCAGGTATTGTATTCAAAATAAGCAAGCATTGTTTTAACCAAAGGTATCTGTGCTTATAGTGATTGGATGGAGCTACTGTCAATGTGCTTTTGCTTTGTGTGATTGGTAAAAAAACTTTTAAAGTGAGTTGTAACATTAAGTTCTTGGTCTGCTGCCTGGGATGTGAGCTGCTGGCTTCTTCCCATTGTCATAACCATGGAATGAGACTGATGCTGGAAAACAAAACAGCTCAAGGCACATTCCTAGCAGTCCTGTCCTGTTGGTGATTTGTACAGCCCCCGGCTGGTGACACATCTCACCTTCAAACTCAAAGCTCCCCAGTGTGCGCAGGGCAAGGGTGATGCTCCCCACATCACTGGCCTCTGGGATGTTGGTGAGACTGGGGGAGGCCAGCTGGTGGGCAAGGCCCTTTGGCATGCCTGGATGTCTCAGAGGTTTGTGCATCAGAACAAGAGAGAGCATTTTCAGCAGCCCATCCTGGATATCCTTCTTCAGCTGTGGGATCTGACGGCTCAAGTCGTACAGCACGGCTGTCAGAGCAGGGCTGAGGGCAAGAAGCAAGCAAAAATTATTAGAAAAGAAACAATGATGTGCAAATTTCATCTTTTTGTTTATTTATGCCTTTGCCAATCAGAGATTGCATATGAGAGCAACACCTGCCAGCAGAGCACAGGGTCCTTGTGTGAGCTGAGGCATGAGGTGACCTTCCTGTAGAAACTGGGTGAGCAAAGTCCCAGGACTGCTGCACACAGCACTACATCAGCCAGTGGTGCTGGAAAACTGTTAAAATCTAAAAGATTTCTTACACTTTTGTTTTTTAAACCAAAAAGCAAACAAATTCACTTCCAGATGACAATATAATTTAAACAGCCTTGTGCTACCTGAAAACTTTCTCCACACCTTCCCATAATAACAACTTAATTAATTCCTCCAGTAAGAACTGTCAGCTACAAAGGTGAAAGAAGCCAGGAGCAAATATTCAGCACTTCAGCTCTCTTTCTTTGCCAGTTTGATATGACACAAGTCTGTTGGCTGTCAGATGCTGACAAAAATTTCACAGGTTGCTGCCAAATGAGTTTGAATAGTGGAAAATAAAGGAGAATACTTTTGAACTAGCTGTTCTACAACAAGGTTTCTTTACTGAGATATGAATTCTCTTAAATAACAGACACATGAACAGTTCAAACATACCATTCTTCTCAAACAGCTATAGTGGTCTTCTGAAAGATCACTTATGTCAACTTAAAAGCAATAATCTTCCTTATCAATCTGAAAACTTTCAAGATCTCACTCTGTATGGCTGACAGTGCCATCCTGCAGCTAACAGCAAACCAGATTTATGCTCACCTCAGGCCCACAGCCAGCATAGGTTCCAAAAGCTCTTTGATGTCCTGCTGGATACTGGGTCCCATGGCTCGTGCCAGCATACTAATGCAGGTGAAGACTGTGGCATCAACCTGCACAGACTTCTGTCTCCTGGAAAAGGACCACAAAATTATAAGGAGCTGCTATTTTCCAAACATCTTCCTCATCCTCCTTCTGTGTTATCATTCTTACAGAAACACTTCTGATTTTAATTGAAGAATTTGATCTCACATTACAAAAATTATATAAAGAGCAAGTGTTTCCATTTCTTCCTCCAACTTCCACACACTTACTTGTGGGCAAAGTCCTTTGGGGGAAGAGCTGCTTTTATGATTTCAAGGACTTTTGGTAGGTAAGCTTGAAACTCAGACCTCACTGCCACAGAAAGCAAACCCAGGGCCTGGAAGGCTGCTGTTCGCTCCTTCTCCTTCTTCACACAACTGAGAACATGATTCATGGTGTCTGGAAGATACTGATCAGCTGCCCACAAGAGAAAACAATACAGATATTAGAATTCATTTAGGTTTATACAGCTGCATAACATTTCCAACTAAATCTTTACAAGTGTAAAACTAGAAAACAGACACAGTAATATTAAATTTGTTGATATGATCAGTGGCAAACATGTCACCATATAATAAATATTTCATACTACAGAAGGCTTTGTTTTTAAAAAGAAAAATCACCAGAATAAAAGAGCTATAAAACATCCCCACTGCAACAGGTTTTATACACATATAAGATCCAAGCATCTTGGTTTCATAGTGATTGATTGGAAATTTGGAATAATTAAGGCAAAAATTGTTACAACCAACCAAGACCAGCTTGGTGACTTGCCTCCAACTCTGATACTCTCCTAAACTTGCTTCATAAATCAACTAAACTGCTTTAAAGCTGGCAGGTATTTCCTAGCACATGCAACAGAGAAAAAGGAAGAGAACTGTAATAATATTTGGCATATACTGAGTCAGAAAATGAGAGAATTCTCCTCTAAGTCTGACATATTGAGGAGAAAACAGAAAAAGGAGGTTTTTATGTCTTATGGTATTGATCATCAAATTCTGAAAATAGACTTCTTCATCAGAGCAACGTTTTGGCATCAGCTATCAAGTCACACTTATGCAGAACATTCCCCAAGAGGAATGCACTCATCAGACAAGCACCACATTTGGTGTGCTGCACAAATTCATCTGGACCAGAGATCTGGATAACTTCCAGCCCAAACTCAGCAACATTTCTAACAGCCAAGCATTTGTCTTGTCACCTGTGAATGCTGAGGGACGGAAAGCGGCCAGTCGTGGGAGCAGATTGAGAACTGTCATCTGGATCAAAGAGTTTTTGCTGGTTCTGCACTTGAGAACCCACTGGCAGACCTGGAAGGAAATAGATTAGGCTTTAAGGGATGGCCATTGGCAGTAACACACAAATGTTTATTACCTGTGTGCTTTTAGGCATTCTACTGACATTCGGCTTCAGAGTCCCTCAAAGAAAAGGATAATCAAGACTGATTCCAAAGGAAATAAATAATTTCCCCCAAGACAGGCAGTTACAAAACCACAGTACATGTAAATATTGAGTTTTGAAGGTTCAGTTCAATACTAGCTGGTATTGCCTAAGTAAAAACACAGAGTGCAATTCCTCTGCAAGAACAGATGTTGAGAATGTTGGGAGACAAGCTGAAGAACAAATACATACTTGATCAAATTTCTCTTCCATCAGATCCCTGCAGCATCGACTTTCCACCAACGTAGATTTTACTGGGACAGGTGAGGTTGCAAAGCCCATAATTCCTTGGTGAGCACTGTACCCCAGGAGACCAGCCAAAGCATTTGACTGAGAGGGCTGAAGAGACTGAAAGCTTGTGAAGGGAGTGATGTGGCGAGGCTTGGTACTGAAGCCCATCAGGTCTTTGCAGTACTTGTCATGCACAAGCTGCTGCTGAGTGATCTCCTCCATCTCCTCTCTAAGGCGCTGCACAAAGCAGAGAAACATTAAAAAGTAATTAAGATACTCTTGTCACAGACATCTTTTATGAAAAATCCTTTCCTTAGGGTTTTTCCTCCTGAGGAGCTGAGAGGTCTCAGGAACAAAATGTAAACATTGATTATCTGCTGCTGTGGAATGCAACAGGTGCATCTGTGATTGGCCCATGTTGGTTGTTTTTAATTAATAGCCAATCACAGTCAGCTGGCTCAGACAGAGAGTCCAAGACACCAACCTTTGTTATCATTATTTCCTTTTCTATTCTTAGCCAGCCTTCTGATGAAATCCTGTCTTCTATTCTTTTAGTATAGTTTTAATATGATATATATAATAAAATAATAAATCAATCCATCTGAAACATGGAGTCAGAGCCCTGTCTCTTCCCTCAACCTCAGACCCCTGTGAACACTGTCACATACTCTCAGTACAGTATTACCCAAATCTCCTGAATAGCACCCTGTATAATCAATATTCAAATGACTGTAAAACATCAACTGAGTAAAATCCAGCAAAAGTATTTGAGTGTCTAACATGCAAGAGACTCCTCATTCCACAGAAAAAATATTTTTCATTGTATTTAATCAAGTTAATAGACTTTCCATTGGAGCTTATTAACTCCTCAGCCCAAACTTGTCCCTTTTATTTCTCTAACACACCTTAATGCTCGACTCCATGTTCAGATTTTTCCACCCAACAACCCCATTGCAACACTATGGGATATTTGCACAGCCTGCAGAGTTGCTATGCACTCTCAATCAATGCCCCTAATCACTCCTTTGCTCACCTCTCCCTCCATACTGCTGATTCTCACTAGCTCATTGAGGATCAGTAAGGCACCGTGGATTCGGTCATCACGATTCATTCCTTTCTCTTTGGCCAAAGTCTCATCAAAGCCCTTCTCAGCCTCTTCATATGTATGCTTGGGGGAAAAAAATAATAATCTCAGTGACAATGCAGAAACCAAGTCTGTGGAAATGAAGTAGTACTGCCAGTCAAGAGTTAGTGACATTCTGCATTTTCCAAGAGTAGCCACAAACCTCAATTGAGTAATAAAAGAAGTATAACACAATAAAATTCTGATTTACCCAAAAGTTGTGGACTCTGCTGCAGAGCATTTTCAGCAGCACTAATCAAACAGCATGGTATCAGCTTCATCACTGTCTGCAGTACTTATTTGATTACAAGAAATCCAAATTCATAACATCTGACTGCACTGCCTAAAACTTACTTGATATCACCAAGCTTGAATTCATGTGACAATGGCAGCAAAGGTTCAGCCAAAAGAATTCTTATCTTTCACACTTATGTTTTATCTACACTAATAAAACCCTCTACTAGTAAGAGATGACACTAGATAATTGCATGGCTATAAAACTAGGTCAAGTTCCACTGCTGAAGATGAGGTGCAGAAAGAACAATGTAATCTTGAAGGAGTTAAATCTTGCTTATTTTTGCAGCAGTAAGCTAAAGGAGCTACTCACTTTAGAAGCCATTATATTTTCAACCCTTTCATGGAGAGGCAGTTTTTTAACTGATAAAGGTGACAGGTTCTTAGCTTAGCCAGCTCTTCTGAAAACTGGCATTTCAACAAGGGGCTGCTTGAACACAAAGTTATTTTCTTACTCTGTACCACTGGGGTTTCTGCATCTCTTTTGGCTCCCGTTGTGTGGTGAGGATAAGGCAGGCTCTTAAGGCAGAGACAGCTCCCTCTCGGATGGCCTGCTTGGGATCCCACACAGCCACAAAGATATTGTCAAAGAATGGCTGCACTTGCTGGAAGAAGAAGGTGGGCACGCTGATGGCCAGCTCCCGCAGGACAAGGACCTGCACGGGGGGAGGGAAACAGTAACAATCTGAAAGATGAGCACACAAACCTCATAACTTTTACAGTGCAGTACCATTTGTTTAGACTGTGGATGTCTGTGAGCTTTTCCATCCCCACACTGACATAACAGTGTCATGCTCTTCATTAATCACTGGGTTAATGGAGAAGCAATGAAGCAGCACTCTGTCTGCCATGAGGGCATTACAGATTCTCAAACACGGACTGGCAACCATTCCCACCCTGACCAAGGCTTTTCTGCAGATTTCTGTGCATGTTTCCTACCACTGTTCACTAACCCCAACTATTTGATGACAACAAAAAAGGCATCACTTACAGCTGCATGTCTACGACCTTCATTCCTGTCAGCTCCCAGCCACTCCAGAGCTCGTTTCACCTCAAACTCCACATACTCAGCTGTGAAGGTGTCACCAGCCATTGCAAGCCTCCCAATAGCCTTGGAAGCCATCTCCATCACAACAGGGTCATTGGATGGCAGGAGGTTCCTCAGGTAGTTGGCAAACCTGCCGATACGGGTGGCATTACCTCCTTCAACACCGATAAGACTCGCTGCAGAGAAAGGGAGCAACGCTGCAGTTTGCATGTGCTGCAGTTCTCCCCAAGAGTCACTGAGGCAGACAGTGGGTAATCCCTGGATGACTGCTAGTATTCCTTAAAGACTCCCATTAAGCCCCCCTAAATTGCAAATCCACACAAAAAATAAAAAAAAAAAATCAAGCACAGGAAAGGGCCACCATTTGTAAAAACCGGAACTTTTTAAGTGAGTGGAAAAATGCACCTGGTAGCCTCATAAATTTCACAATTTTTAGTTTTAGAAGAGGAAAAATTAATTCACCCTGGGATCACAGAACTGTTCCTAATAGAAAGACATCCATCTGCATGCAACTGCTGTAGCTAGTCCACCTCACAAGAAAAGTCAAAGACTGAACACCCAAGGAAATGCTCTGTTCCTCAGTCCCAGAGACTGTCTCTCCTGGAGAGGGTGGAGGCAATTCATCAAACACCAGCATGGCAGAAGCTTTCACTGCCAGTGCCTGGGCTGTATCTGTTTTGTAGATAAAGTGTCCAAGGTTGCCAAACTGGCACCTTTCACTAAATTCACAAAACAACTTGAATGTGATACTGTCAGCTTAAGAACTGATGTTATCAATAAAGATTCCTCTAAGGGATTTACACTGCCTTCAAACACATTGGGACTGGATGATTCTGTCTAGGGCCTAAACCATAAACATCTCCTTGGCTATTTAAAAAGTAACTGCTACAATACAGGCTGCTTCCAAAGTATTTCTGCAAGCTGACTTCCCCAAGAGTGGGGATTCAGGCAGCTGTGAAATCTCAGAGCACACAGCCAGAGCCACTAATGGAGAGGCTGATCAGAATCAAAGCAGAAGCTCTGTGAGCCCCTCTTGGGGATGGAAGTTGACAGGGAAATTTAAATAACAAGAATCTCTCCAGATGGAAGAGAGTTGAGAAAGTCAGCCTACCATGAAACATATAAAGGGGCAGCACAAGGTGCTCTCAGCTGAGCTCCAGAACAGAATTTTCATGTGCTCAGCATTCACAATTGATGCTCAACTCCCAGAAGAGCTCAGGGCCCATTAAGTACCAGGTTCTCAGCCACTCTCAGTAGCTCCCATGCTGACACTTCACACAGATTTTCAGAGCCAGCAACCAGAACACACCCAGTATCCTGAGCTGTCAGACATCAGGCCCCAACCATAAAAGCTCATTCCTTTTGAAAATCTTTCCTTAAAGTTAGCTGCATGAAGAGAAAACTCAGCAGAAGCATTATGCACTTTCGCTTACCTATAGCCAGAATGCCACCCTTCCTTTCATTTGCATCAGAGCTGGAGACCAGCTCAAATATGTGATGGTTCAGCTGATCATAAAACCTGGTGGATTCTTCCTGACTCATCTGTAAAAGCAAAAAGTTCAAATCAGCTTTCAGCATTCTCTCTCTCCCCTCTGCTCCAAAACCTCCATAAAGACAATGCTTCTTATGCCACTTAAAGAGAAAGAAATTAAATCAAAATACATTGCAAGCTCAAAATAATTTCTCTTATTTGTGAGCTATATGCAGCAAGTTTACTTATTCTGGTACACCTTTTGTGTCACCAACTTGCTCACCTCTCCTCCATGCCAGGGGGCAGAGATAAACTCTCTGTGTGCCCCATCTCCTCATTCCAAAAATCTCCATTTCCAAGGTAGCCACCCCATTCCTCTCCAGAAGGACAAATAATTCCACTTGCAGCACCCACCTCACGCAGCTCCATGGTGACATAATGCTGCAGGTCCTTGGCAGCTTTGGCCCTTGTCTCCTCGCTGCGACTCTTCAAGCCATTGGCAAATTGTTGGAGGATGGACACAGTACCCGACATGGTGGCACTGTGCTGGGGCTCAGGGGCATCAAGTCCTGTAAATTCTTCAGAGAGACACATTTCTTACTGCTTGAGTTGAAATCTCTGAGCTTCTTTCTTAAGGCTGTCCCTCCTGACAGTTCTCAAAATACCCGTAAAGATGCTGTGTTGGTAACTATAAAATTAAAAGTAATGACTGTATTCCTTAGGCATTACGCTCCATGATAAAAGTGTATCATTCCATATCATAACTCCCAGCCCTCCCTCTAGCTCCTCAAATACCAAAATACATCACAGTAGGTGATCTAATCCTAAGTCAAGGGTAATGCAACAGTTGAAAACCAGCAGGGTGAAATTAGGGTTTGTAATCACCTATAATAAGTAAGCACAACCATTCCCAGGATTATATCACTATCATATGCCCTCCCTGAACACTTCCATCCAAGTTTCTTCTCAGAAACCTCAGTGTGACACCAACACAAGAAAAGCTCAGCACTGGCAAGTGTTACATCCTCCAGCAGATATTTAGAGATGGGAAGTCCAGTTATAGCAACACCAATCATTGCAACACGGGGGTTCCTAGCACAACACATAAACAAACTTTCTCAGCAGCCTTTCTTTATATCAAAAACATTTCAGACGCTTGACGCTCCCCCCCACTCCCCGATATTCAGATTATATAAGACCAAAGCAAGCACTAACACCAGAACTTCAACTGTTTCTCCCCAAATATTCCACAAGCGGATTCACAGCCGTCCAGCGGGACCATGGGCGAGCTGGCGGCTGGCAGGAGCCCAGCAGAGGCTCCCCGGATCAAAGAGCAGCTGGGGGATCGCTGCCGCCCATCAACCCAGCCCGGGGGCAGTTCCTGGGAGTCCCTCAGGGCCACAGAGCGCAGCGGGCGGGACGCGGCAGGCCCGAGTGCGGGGGGAGCCCCGCAGGCCGAGCGTGAGGGAGGGGTGAGGCGGGGCGAGGCGGGCACGGCCGCGCGGCCGGGAGCTCGGGCAGGGCGGGGAGCGGGAGGTGAGGGGAAGGGGAGCCGATGATGATGAGAGGCACCGCCGCCCTCACTCACCCGCCGCCGCCTCCCCTACTCCGGGCCCCGGGCCCCCTGCCTGCCCCGCCGCCGCGCCTGCAGCGCCGGCGAGCCGCGGCTGGCCAATGGGATCTCGGGAATGCAGTGATCGGCATCACATCTGACCAATAGGAAAAGGGAAAGGGGGAAGAAGACCTGGAAGCTCCGCCCCTTCCCCAAGGAACCGCAAGGACAGTCGGGTTTTGACCAATCATCAAGGCAGTAGTGACTGAGTGGCAGCGCATTTGACCAATAGAATGGCTGGGTTTACTCAGTAGGCCCACCCTCCCGATGCCGGCTTCCGCCCTTCCGTGAGGTGCCGGCTATGGCCGGGCTGCAGCTTGGGTATAGGGTAGAACAAGCGGCTTTGCTTGAGCTGGGCACTGTTCCGCGTGACATCCTGGTCTCTAAACCGGAGAGACATGGATTTGATGGATAGACTATTCGTTGGATAAAGAACTGGCTGGATAGCCGCACGTAAAGAGTTGCGGTCAGCGGCGCATTGTCCGCATCGAGACCAGGGACAAGCAGTGTCCCTCGGGGGTGGTACTGGGGCTGACAGTATTCATCAACTTTGTCGGCGACAGTGGGATTGAGGCACTCTCAGCAAGTGACACCGAGCTGTGTGGTGCTGTTGTGGAAGAAGAGACGGTTGTGTGGAGATCTCAGAGCAGCCTCTGGAGGGACATACAAGGAGGGACTCTTAACCAGGAACAAGGGGGAATGGGTTCAGACTAGAAGAGAAGAAATGCAGGAAAATGTTTGGGGAGATCCTGGCATAAGTTGCCCAGAGAAGCTGTGGCTGCCCTATCCACGGAAGTGTCCAAGGCCATGTGGGAGCAGCCTGGGCCAGCGGAAGGTGTTCCTGACATGACAGGGGTGACACGAGAGGAGCTTTAAGGCTTTAAGTTCCTTCCCAGCAGAAGCCATGCTACGGTGTGAGCCCTGCGCATGCGCACAGGCAGCAAGGCGCCGCCGTGCCCGGTGTGCTCCGCTGAAATGTGTCCGGCCGTGCCCATGACAGCGGCCATGGCTGACACGGCTGTGTCTGCGCCAGATTTCGGGCGCTCCGTGGCGGCTCTGACATGAATCGTGGTGCTGCCGCGTGCTGCGGGGTGAGCCCGTCGCCGCCGCGCATGACGCCGTGCGCCGCTTCGTTTTCCTTTTAATTTGTCCGCCGGGGCGGTGCCGGCAGGTGCGGAACTCTTCGCACACGGCCGCGGGGGTGGCGGGGCCGGGCAGGCTGGCGGTCTCGCAGGGCGGGTAATGGCGGCGCCCTGGCGTCTCCCTCAGGCCGCCATAGCGGCGGCGCCCCCAGCTCCCCCCGGGCCCCGCTAACGCGCGGCCCTTCCCCTTCCAGGTGCTGCTGCTGCGAGACGGCGGGGCGAGCATGGGACCGGCAGAGCTGGTGCAGAAGATCAGTATCAGCGCCGAGAGCCCCCGCGGGAGCGAGAGCGGCGGCGCGGCCTTGGCGGGCGCGGACGGGGCCGCCGGCGGCAGCTGGAGACACAAGTGCGCGGCCTATGTGCTGGCGCTCCGGCCGTGGAGCTTCAGCGCCTCGCTCACCCCTGTGGCGCTGGGCAGCGCCCTGGCGTACCGGGCTGAGGGAGCGCTGGACCCGGGGCTGCTGCTGGGCAGCGCCGTGACCGTGCTGGCCGTGCACGGAGCCGGTAATCTGGTAAATACCTACTATGACTTCTCCAAAGGCATCGATCACAAGAAGAGTGATGACAGGACGTTGGTGGACCAGATTTTGGAGCCGCAGGATGTAGTGCGGTTTGGAGTCTTTCTCTACACCGTGGGCTGTGTCTGCGCTGCTGGGCTCTACGCGGTCTCGACGCTCAAGCTGGAGCACCTGGCCCTGATTTACTTTGGAGGACTTTCCAGCTCCTTCCTTTATACCGGAGGTGAGTGCTGCACCCTGCTTCTTGTGAATCTGAATGTAGAAGTGATAGAATCAGCTGAATGGTCAAGATGTTTCTAGAAGACACACGTGATCTGTCTAATGGAATAAAATATTTGTGGTATTTCCTGAAGTGCTGGTATGTAAACTTGTATTCTTTACAATTGAATGTTGTGGGAAGAGTTATACCAAGATCTTCAGTTGCATCGTGGTGTTGAGGCATTATTGTTTAGATATATGGATTTAGATGCTTTTCAGAACTGTTGCTGAATCTTTTTGTGAAGTTTATCTCATGTCCTTTAGCAGTGTAGCTAATGGCACATTTTCTTTCCTTTGGTGGGAATGTTACTTTGCTTTGTTATTCTTTAGATGGAGCTTCACTGTGAATGCTTTATAGTACAGTTTGGGATTTTTCTTAATAAGACAAGGATATTTCAGTGCCATCCTGTGTTGGATAGATACAAACATCATTAGTAGGAGAAGGAAAAGCAACTCAGTTTCTAACTGTCAGACTTTCAGTTATGTGCATTTCCCTGAAAGCATCTTGCCAGTTTTGCACTTCATTCTGAGCATTTTCTGTATTTCTTCAGGATCAGGTTCTAGTGTGCATCATCACACTAAAAAGTACCTTATTTCTAAAGGTTTCTGCAGAGACAGGTATTTCTAGGTGGGTATTGAAACCTGGCCTATTGTATTTGCTGGGAAACCCAGATGAAGACAGGAATGATGGATCTGACTCCATGTTCTCAGAAGGCTAATTTATTACTTTATAATTCTATATTATACTTAAGAATACAGAAAGGATACTTTAAGGTTCTTCCTAACTAAGGATACTTACTGAATGCTAAAAAGATAATAATGAAAACTTGTGACTCTTTCCAGAGTCCTGACACAGCTTGGCTGTAATGGGCCAAAGAGTCAAAACAACACCAAAATCCAATGAAACAATCACCTGTGGGTAAACAATCTCCAAACACATTCCACACTGGAGAAGCAAATGAAATAAGGATTGAGGATTCTCAGCTTCCCAGGAGAAAAATCCTGGGCAAATGGATTTTTTTTCAGACAATGTGAATGCCACAGTGGCCCTCAGTTTTTGTTACATTGTTTGTCTGGAGAAATTCTTATCTTAGAAATAACATGTTTCTTGTCCATAGCTACATGTGTTTTGGTTGTTTTGTAGTATTCCTATGGGAAAGGCTGAACTGTTATGTCTCCATTCTCTTCTGTCATTTGAATTATTCAACAATGCTTGATTTTATTCTTGTCTTGCCACAGGAATTGGATTTAAGTACGTTGCCCTTGGCGATGTGGTGATCCTGATCACCTTTGGGCCCCTGGCTGTGGAGTTTGCCCACGCAGTGCAGGTGGGTTACCTGTCCCTGACCCCCCTGCTCTACGCTGTCCCCCTGGCCCTCAGCACCGAGGCCATCCTGCACAGCAACAACACCCGGGACATGGAGTCAGACCGGCAGGCTGGGATTGTCACCTTGGCCATCCTCATCGGCCCCACCTTCTCCTACATGCTCTACACTGTGCTGCTCTTCCTGCCCTACCTGATTTTCTGTGTGCTGGCCACACGTTACACCATCAGCATGGCGCTGCCCCTGCTCACCATCCCCATGGCATTCTCACTGGAGAGACAGTTCCGCAGCCAGAACTTCAACAAAATTCCTCAGAGGACAGCCAAACTCAATCTGCTGCTGGGCCTTTTCTATGTTTTTGGCATTACATTGGCACCAGCTGGTGCTCTGCCCAAACTGTGAAAAGAGCTGTAGGGTGAAGCTTCATAATTCACTCTTCATGCCAATTAACATGGATGTTATGAATAAATGGCTCATTATGCACTGTGAGAAGAATGGAAAGACCACCTTGCACTGTTGGTAGTGAATGTTATGATTTCTGGTCTCGGATAGCTTATACAACACAGCTTATACTGTCAAAAAAGTGATTTATCAGTTCTGTAGAAGGGGAGAACTGTGTGGTTTTGCTTTGAGGAACAAGGTGACATAAAGTCGAGGAAATGTTTAAAGAACCTCATCCTTTTGCTGCCTAACTTTGTCACTGTCAGTTCAATGAGAGATAGACCCTCAAATCACACTCCCCATTCACTTCACAAGCACAATGATTCCTCTTATAACTTTTATTTTTATAGTGGTGAAGGAGCCCAGTGGGTCCCATATGGGAATCAGAAAACACTGCCAAATGTTTAGTATCACAATGTAGGTGCCATTAATTCACTCTCTTGTAAGTGTATTTCATCCTTATCTGTAGTATGTTTTAAGTTTTGTTTTGCTTTTCCTAGCCAAATTTTGAGCTTTTATTTCCAAGCCCCCTGAAATGCACTAGATATTGATTCATGAACTATTGCTTCTTCTTGTCCCATAAAGTCTAGAAATGTCAGAGTTATAAATCTCTGTGGGTTGTAGTGCTAAAATGGAGCACAAATAGCCCTCTGCACAAACTTTAGGCCAAAACCAGTAAATCTGTATTCTGCTACAAAAGCTGAAGCTGTAAATGCAAACCATGCAACTGGAAAGCCCTTAATGGGTACAAAACCAAATGGTTTCCATTTTTGTATTTGCTTAGAATTTACTTTCTGTAATGGCAAGTTTTGAGTTAGGAGGAGCTGACAGAGTGCCAAATTTCTCTGAGTAGCTATGGATTAATGGATACATAGGTGGAAAAAATTCCTGATGTTAAAATAGCTTTTTTTTTCCCAATTTGTTTTTCTCTGTTTATTTAGAGTATTATTCATAGTCTTGTTATAAGAAGCCCGGTTCACCAAAGAAGAAAGATATATTGTTAGAAAAAACAAATCTGGATTATTGCATTGGCTCTGCATAAAAATTAGGACTGGAAACTGGAATAAACCAATTTTGTTAACAAGATTTTCCTAATGGAGTCCAGAGTTTGTGTCACTGAATCACAGTTAAGTGATCTCTGAAGGGAAGTTCCCCACTCTATACCTTACAGCATTGCTCTGTTTTCTCCTGCAGATCTTGCCACTTGCTGTTCATGTGGCCCTTTGGAGAGCTGATTGTTTCAGCAGCTGTGTGAAAAACATGCCAAACACAATGGGGAAAGAAATATGTGCCTTCCAGTGCAAAGCTGGATTTGATCCACAACACATTACTTAGTGGCAACTGAATTCTCTTCTGAGTTATTTAGTACCTGTGCACAGATTTTCCTGAAAAGCTTCTTTGCAGGAGCTGTGATAAGCTCAGAGGGATTGACACAGGTGTTGAACTAGAGCTCCTGGTGCCAGCCACGGCCTTGCTTTTGAACAACTGTGTGAACCATTTTACACAGGAGCAATAAAATAGCAATAAACTCACATGGATCTGTCACAGGTGAGTTATGTCCTCATGGAGTAAATCTGAAAGAGCCAAGTGTGCCATCAGTGGGTTGTACTGGCAGCACTAAAGCTGAGTTGATGGTACCAGATTACATGGCACAGCTATTTAGAGATTCATCTTATGGCTTCATGTTATCCAGTGTTACCCAGCAGTTATACCTGAGCTGTAGTTAATGGGGAGGAGTCTTTGCAGGCCTATTTAATGAGCCACACTTTCATCTTTTATTTATTAAAATGAGCAGATGATCTCTCTAATCTGGCTAGGCACTGGACAAGAAGAGATGCACTTCAGCAGCTGCTTGCTACAGCAAAATACTTGTTAGGATTAAAAACACAAGGAGAAAATGCAAGAGTTCAGCTCAGATGGAGGGAGATATCCAGAAGGTTTGGAAACTATTCAATGCAGGTATACACAACAGTTTCTACTGTTGCTTCTTTGTGGACTTACAGAATAAAGAAGAACCAAGCTTCAATATCCATTTCACATTTCTGCAAACCAATAGCTTTTGTAGGGATAAGTAAGGGCTGAGCTGACAAATCTGTTAACCTTGCAATTGGGGATATTCAAGTTTATTGGGTTAATCCTGCCCTTTGTGGCAGCTGTGTGCTTCATTTTAGGATAGCTTGGTGTTTAATAGCTTTCCATTTCAAAGAATGGTTAGTTATCTTTACTTCTTTTACAAGAACTAAATTCCTTAAAGTAACTTGGCTTGTGTCTTTGATAACTGAAATTGTAATAATGGGAAGATCATTGGAGTATGTAACTCTTACTGTATCTTGACTGCCTATCTTGACTAGTAGGATACTTTCTACTTAGGGCTAGAAAGCACCAGTGCTTTTTGTTACTAAGATGAAACAGCTCATTATTACAGAAATATATGTGTGGAACACTTTCTGAGGTAGGGGGAATTAAAAGTATTTAATAGTAAAACTCAGATGAAAATTTGGTAATTTCTTACTAGCAGATGCTGGTTGCCTCCAATTCCCTCTCTTTGAAAACAGTATCATTCCAGGTTCTTGAGGATATTAGTAATAACTAACACATTCTTCACCATGGTTTTGATGAAGTCATTTAACTTCTCTGTGTCTCAGAAAACAGCTAATTTTTGCCTAACTTACAGGGTAGCTGAGCTGACATCATTGTCCTAAAGAGCTTTGAAAGTAAAAGTAAAAAGTTTTATCTCTGTGCTTTCCAAAAGGCTTGTTAGTACTAGAAAACATTTTAGATACAAACTAACATAAAGGGTGACTTAACAATTTAATTAGGCCAAAATAATCTTCATATATAATCAGTGAGTGGTAAGAGAGGTTCATTTATTGGTTTGCTTGGTGATGAAGATGCTGGGTCTCTTCCCCTACCTCACTTTTCCCTGTCCCATGCTACTTTCCCTGAATATAAACTTTAGAAACTTCTTTCAGGTCACTCTTGATGAGCTGTGTGATAAATGTGCGCTGGTACATGAACTGATCTGTAGCCCATCTGTTAATGTGTTCTAAAGCACTCCTGGCCTTTCTTCTTACCCAATAAACTGTCTGAATGTTACTCAGTTAATTATGCTATGTTTGATTCTTTTATATTATTCAACTTGTATTTTTGCACATGGATTAAAACATGGTCACAAAAGAAAGAAGGTCTTCATCTGTGTCTTGGTTTGGAAAGAGAGGTGTGTGCTGAGGAAGGCAGGAGCCTCCCCTAAAATAGAAAATGTAAACCCCCTCCAAATTGCTATAAATTTTAAATTAAGGGGCTCTCAGGCAAAGATATGGGAGCAGGAATAACAGTTCTTCATTAGGGAAGAAAACAAAAATAAAATAAACAATGCAGTGAAAGCAAACAACACTGGCAGAGTCAGAACCCAACCTGACACCCTGTGGGTCAGGCTGTTGGCAGCAGTGCCATTGGAATTGTGGCTCAGCCCTCCTGCAGTGTCAGGGCTGGCTCTGCTGGAGCAGGGATCCTGGAGAAAGGTGCAGTCTCTGCCTCTGAAGATCCAGGGGCAGAGGCAGCTGCTGTTCCTCTGGGAAATCCAGTGGAGAAGCTGTGCTGGTGTTCCAGAATGTCCAGATTATATCCAGGTAGGAATGCTTGGCTCCTCCCTCTGGGCTCACATCTCCCAGTGGGATGATGGCATTTTTATCAGCCATGCATTGACATTCAATAGCTGTTATCAGCAGATGTCTCCCTGAGGGAGGATTGGTTTGTGGAAGAAATAAAGAAAACTGCCCAACTAACAAGATAACTGCCCCACCTCTAACTGATGGCAAATAGAATACACAATGCCTTGCAATCTAGGACAATCTGCCATGTTTATAGTGGAAGTGCCTGAAAAATCATACTTTTTTTGGTGTAAAAGTCCTTTTATGAATCACATAGTCCTGTCCTTCCCTATCCCAAGGCAAACAGTTCTATAGCAGTGATCATTTCCTACTAATGGCAGGCTTAGAATAATTCTGGTATATTAATCAATGTGCAGGATTCTCTCTGATGCAGTTTTCTGTGCCATGTACTGTGCAGTATTTGTAAGGAGGTTTCAGCTGAACTTTTGTACCTTTAATAAAGATGAATTTTTTCATCCTCACCAGGATGGTCTGCCAGTTTTTATGCTATGGTCACTGCTCCATACAACTGTGACAGCATAATGCCTCCCCCACGTGTGTCATAAATGAGCTTGAAATTTTCCTGCCTTGGCCAGTGGCACACTGTGCTTCACAAACACATTTAGAGATTGTTATAAAGGATAAAATGCAAGATTGTATGACATCCAAATAAGGAAGCTTCAATTCAGAGTGTCTGCAGATGGCAGCATTGCTCCTCCATTGCTGCTGCAGAGCCTTTTCTCTACAGGAACCTGTGAGCTGTGTTGGCAAAGGATTTTTTAATGTTTGGTTGTATCTCATTGAGTCTCCTCTGATGTAAGGGAACTTGAAAGATAAGTGGCTGCAGATGAATTTCTGTTGTGCAGATTATGACTGGACAGATTCTCCTGGGCTAGGCAGGTACTGGCAGAAATGGGCATTTGAAGAAAGCCAGTCAACTCAAATTTTAAAGCCTTTGCTGATGGATTAATAAGCTTAATAAGGCTTAATACTCTTTCTGGTCAGATGAGGGCTGGGTTTTCAAAGGAGTGTGGGCAAGCTGTGTGTGAGGCTCAGTATACTTGTGGGTCACAGAATGCCATGTCTGCACACTTTATGAAAAGTACTTCTGTTCAGTCGATTGCTTTTAACACATCTTGAATCCCCAGTGAAAAATCTGAATATTTTATAGTGCTTTTAGTGAAATTAATGGCGTTGCCTAAAAATGTGTAAGTTTAATGAAGGTCAGCAGGGCTGGATTATTGCAGCTGTATGTCTAAAGGAAACGGGCTCATTGCTGGACAGAATCATGCCCATGTTTTATGGTCTGAAACAGGGTCTTTGTGCTTTTCTGAACACAGGGTAAGACTCAAAATGAACTAATTTGTCGTGAGATTTTTTTACACTGTCTTCTGATGATAACTCTTAATGCTGTCACTGTTTATTCTTGCTACATCTGAGGAAAACCTGTGTTCTAATCCAGATATTTCAGTGGCCATTTGTATTAATGACAAAAACTGGAAGGACCTAGTTAACCATTCCTTTGGGGTTAGCTGAGAGAGTGTGACTTGCTCCAACACTTACCTCACTGATCTGCAGGTCCATTCCCTCTGAAAGAAACCTGTGTTTGTGCATCCTTCCCAGGCTTCATGCATGCACTATCCTGAGTGAGAAGTTCACATACCAGAGTTCGTGAAGACCCAAATGTTTTTTAAAAGCAGAACAAATCCAAACAAAATAAAACTATAACCCCTGTCTGTCCTGTGCTGAATACTCATTGGCTTTCCAGGACATGAGTGATTTGAAGCATTAAAAATGTATGGCACCATCAAGTTAGTCTATCATGAAACAAAAATGAGGAGAAGCTGCTCGTTAAGGAGATGGCTGATCAAGATGGACCTGCTGGCTCAGAGATGTGTCACAGGCAGTTTGTCAGGAAGCAAGGAAAGCATTGAACCTTGCTAAAACACTGGATCAAAAATGCTGCTCTGGGAGCTTGAAAATGTAGAGAGCTTTAGAAACAAAGGTTTAAGGTTTGCCTCCTCCATCAGCATCTTGGCTGGCATATTTCAGATGCCTTGTCCTAAGCTGGAGTAGCACTGGGCAGGTCTGCTAGTCTGAATTCTGCCATAAAACTTGTTACATACAAATGGATGTATTTATTTTTCACCTAGTCAAGGAGAGAAACTTCTGAGGTTGTTTCCTTTTTAAGGGGACAAAGGAGAGTTTTGTCACTCTGTCAACAGGGGGCACATTCCCATAGACTATATTATCCTTTGGGGATGTTGTGAGCTGTTGTTTTACAGTATCTGGGAGAAAGGTTTGTCCCTCTCCTGTTCCAGTGGGAACACAAGGCAGAGCTGGTCTATCACAGCCTGACTTCCTTGTATCAGCAAAATCTTTATTTTTTTCGCTGTGATGATTTTAAAGTTGTTACCTTGCAGGCAATGCCTGTGCTGGATCATGTCATAAAAGACTAATTGGGCACCTTCTATCCCAGCACAGTAAACTGAGATCATAACCTTTCAGGGGTTAGGAATCCAATTATCTGGAGAAACAGTTCCAGATTGAAATACCCTTCTAACCTCTTACTGCTTAGTTTTCCAAATCTGTACTAGAAATTTCCAAAGTCGCCTAATAAAAAAGGTTGAAATTACCCTTACACAGCTTCCATACAGGTTATTATTATCTAGTGATAATTCTATCTCTAAGCCCATTTTGAGAACTTTCTGAATCCAGATAAACCAAAGAGAACTGATGATTTTAAGAGATTACACTATTCTACAGGTTCTCCAGGGAGACACACTGAGCTTGTGGGACTAACTGCATTCCAGATGCCTGAATTTGCTTCTTCTAGGGAGCAAACATCCTAAGAATTGTTTTCTTTAAGTTTTTAGAGCAACACAGATGTGTGGGGTTTTTTTGTTTAAAAGACAGAAAATAACACAACAGGCAGTGTGTAATCAGTTGTTCCTTGATCTGGGCACTGCTGGTTCTCTGTGGGGTACTGGTACATAATGGAAAATTTACCACCAAAGGAGTTAGGAGCTTACACTCTTTTTGTCTGGGTTTGAGTCCAGATGTTGCTATGACTGTTGTTTTTTATTAGTTTAATATATGCTGAATTTGGCAAATATATGCTGAGAGCCAGGTGGGACAGATCAGATGTGACAAAGTTCTTGGATGATTGATAATGAGCAGGGAAAATCAATTGTGTTAATTTCTGCCTTGTCACTGGGTTGGTGAATTAATGAGAAAGTTCCTCTAACTTAATGGTATTTGCACATTATACAGACTGTGATGAAATGGTCTTCAGGCACCGCTTGGCATCACAATTGTGGGATTATTGTAGATCTAGAGGCAGGAACAGAAATCTACAAGCACAAAAACTCCTTTCCCAAACAAGCAAAGACAGACCACCTAAGAGAGCTGAACAGAAAACAGAGACATCATCTTTTGCTGCTTGTATTGAGAATTTAGGAACATATTGTAGGGGCTGTGGCTCTGGGGTGTGATGATTCATGTTGTGAGTGGTGCTGTGCTGCTGATAAACACTGTGTCCTATAGAATCCTTCCCTCCAGCACTCTGTAGGCAGCAGGAGGCTGCTTACAGTGCAGTGCTTTCTAGAAAGCTGTTGAAAATACTTGAAAGATTTTGGTCCCCATCTTCCTCTGAGCCCAGGAATGGCTGGCCATGATGCCCACTGAGCATGAAGTTTGTGCCAGGCTAGCAACAGTGTTATGGCACAGAGGGTGAGCCACTGGTGCCAGCTTCCCTGCACTGACCTTCCAAACAAGCCAGGAAGAGAAGCAGCAGATGGCCAGCGGAGCTCTGGAGCAATTTGTGATGCTCTCACTAACTCCTTTGCAGAACTGAGCACATGTGGGAATCTACAAAACCAGAGGGTTTTGGGAAAGCTGCAAAAGGCAGGCTTTAGAGGCAGCAGAACTGTGATTAGAGCTAAGCAGCAGCCATGAGATTGGTCAGCAGAAAAAATATTTAAACTGAAGAAAAGCAAGGACAAATAGAACAATGATCTGTGTTTTAATGCTTGTCTAGGATAACTCTCTAAGCTACAGAAAAGTTTATGTAGCAAGATATTTGGAAGTTTTAAGCTTAATAAAGGAGATCTGTGCATTCTGTTTTAAGGCTCACAAGCAGGTATTGTATTAGAAATAAGCAAGCACTGTTTTAACCAAAAGTATCTGTGCTTATAGTGGTTGGATGGAACTACTGTCAATGTGCTTTTGCTTTGTGTGATTGGTCAAAATACTTATAAAGTGAGTTGTAACATTAAGTTCTTGGTCTGCTGCCTGGGATGTGAGCTGCTGGCTTCTTCCCACTGTCATAACCATGGAATGAGACTGATGCTGGAAAATAAAACAGCTCAAGGCAGTTCCACAGCAGCCCCGTCCCGTTGGTGATCTGTAAATATCCCCCAGCTGGTGACAACACCCATGTACCCCCTTGGATGAGAGAGGAGGGCTGCTCTTGATCATGACTGATCATGACCTCACTGGATCACAGCAGAAAAGCAGATCCATCTCCACAGCTGCCTCCTGTCTGCCAGGGGTTCACGCAGCTGGGACAGCAGCAGTGTGATTGATGGTGTACTGCTGGATAAACCATCCATAAACCCTTTGTACTCAGAGCACCTGCATGCCTCTCTGCTTTTCTTGTCAACCTCCCTGTCCTTGCTGGTGTGCTTCACATACCCTCCCATTCTCCAGTCTACACTGAAGTATGCTGAGTGCTTAAAATCCCAGAAGCTCCCAGGGCTGTCAAAAATGGGATAAATGGAGATGCTGTATAGAGAGTGACACTAAATTTGTATAGTGACACCAAATTTCTTTAGTGTTTTCTCTCCAAAGATTTGGTGCAGGTTCTTTTCGTTCCATCTCAGCATGTCTGGGTTTTAGTTGTGATGGAAAGTTTTGGAGGAGAATGTTTCAAAGTTTCCCTTTCTCACAGGTGGACAACTGGAAGGTTTAGAGTCAGAGGAACAGGCCAGACCTCAGGGACCTCATTTTCTATGGTTGCATTGCATCGAGCACATGGGCTGCCCTCTGACATTATGAGTATGCATAAAAATGTATTAAAACAAAATAAAAACATCATAAAATAAAAACCGTAAAATAAAAATACATTCAAACAAAATAAAAACATCATAAAATAAAAAATACATAAAATAAAAATATATTCAAACAAATAAAATAAAAACAACTACAGCCAGATTATGGTATTGCACAAATATCTTAACATGTCCAGAGTCTTATTATTACATATTAGGGTTTGGTATGAGACACTTGCGTCATGATAAAAGTTTAGCAAAATCTCCCACTCATTAATGGATAGACCTTTCATGCTTGGTAATCACATTATTAATGCACTTTCAATATAAAGGGTGATGAAATGTTGATGTGAGCAGCATCAGGACAATTGTGCCAAAGCTCAGCATCCTGTACATGTACTCCATACAAAACCTATGCCTGGGAATATGTGACTGGAGTTGGCTTCACATTTGAATAATATTGTCTTTGCTAGGTATAAATCAAGATGGAAACCTCATGGACCAAAATCATTTTTGTCATGCTCGAAATGACTCAAGCAGAATGATACCAAGGATGAATTTGTTCTTTTCTGCTGACTCTCAGCATTCCTGGAGCTTTAAAGCCAACATGGGAGAGATGGTTTCTCTTGCTTCCCTCATATCTCTTTGAAGTTGGCATCTTTCTTAAGCCTTGGGCATTGACATCCTCCTGCACAGCCAGACAGCGACAGCAACCAGCATGTAGTGGCTGTAGTATCATTCTTTAGTAGAATATAATCACCAGCTCAGTTACCGTATCACTGACAGAGAGCATTACTAATTATGATGATTAATGGGTTTAATTTACTTAGAAAGAATAATGTGCAATAATTCCATTGTGAAAGCTGAAAATCTGGAGTTCCAGCTTCAGACCCTGTCAGTACTGTTGTTACAAACCCATTTGTGCTAAGCAAAAGTCATTCAGAGATGTTATTTCCCATATGTTTTAGAATATAAGCTACCTTGGGAATTTTCCTTTCCACTGAAAAGTCTTTTTTGCCATTAAAAATCTTTTAGGAAAGTCCTCCCTTACTTTTTCTTTACTGTGCTTAACATTTTCTGTAATTATGATTTTATAACCAAAGACCCTTTGGGGCCAAAACAGCCAGGTATAAGGGCACAATGTCCAAAAGGTGAACTCAGGTTATGACCTTATCAGAAAAAGGTCTTGACCAATGGTGAAGGGAAACTGGAAACTTGACCAAATACAGAAAGGTTCTATTAGCACACTACTGTGAAAAATGCATGTATTTTCTGATTGGCTTTTTGCAAATATTAAAATGAATATTATATGTGTTGTGTTAGAAAGTAATGCTGTATTAATTCTCTTAAGTAGTGTGTTAAATATAGTTTTAGGTATAACATAATGTTAAAATAGAAACTATGCTATGTAAGATACTTTGTTTTAAAGACAGGACTTTCACCAAGATAGCAGCCACAGGACACCTGAATCTTTCAGAGAAAGAGAATTTATTGCTCCATTACCCAGAGAAACGAACTTCTTCCTGCCTTGCTCATCCGTGAAGACATCATTAGGATTCAGAGGAAGAAGTTGACACTGCCCAGACAGAATCCTGTGTTTGAATGGAATTCATGCATCATGTATGAGGTGTATGAATATGCAACAGGCTGTTGTTTTTAAGGGTTAATCCTCTGTTAATGTGGGTCCTTTTTCGGGCTTATTTTGCCCAGAAAAAGGCACCCGGACGTCCATAACTCTTTGTTTTTATTGTCTCATATTGTCCTAATCCAAATTGTCCAAATTATTATTACTCTAATTATATTATTATTTTTATAACCATTTTATTACTATTAAACTTTTAAAATTTTAAAAACAAGTGATTGGGATTTTTCACATGAGGTAAGGAACATCAGGAGGACAAGATCCCACAGTGAGGTGTTTAATGCATTTAAATAGATTACATTTCTCCCTACTTTGAATAGATTACATTTCTCCCTGTTTTAAATTAAATAGATTACATTTCTCCACTTTCTGCCTGTTGACAGACCAGTACCAGAGGCTTGTTGAGGTGAAGGCTGTGTATCAGGTGCCTGATGTCCTCTGGAAGGCACCTCCACATTTTTTCCTTTGTTTTAAGTAAAGTCTCTGAGGTTTTGATACAGAAAGAACACAGTGCAGCAGGGCCCTGGTTTAATTTGAGATATTTAAGAATGCTGTAATATTCAAGGGGATGTTTCATGGCAGAAGAAAGGGCAATGTTGAACTCTATGGGATTACCTGCTGGCTCAGCTCTTATTCAAGTGCCCATTAAATCTGTCCCCCCTTGAATGAAGCAGAATTTTCATCCTTTCCCTCATGCTCCACTGAAAGAGTTAATGGATCCTGCTCATGTTTATAGCCCTGCCAGGATGTTTTTAATCACCTGCATTGTTTTATTACATAACAGTGCTATTTGCTCCGTTAGGCTATTGGCACCTTTGCAGGAAGCAAACAAACCTAGTGGCATCCATCAGGCTGAGTAATTACAGGGGGTTTGTTTATTTTTTACAGCTTTCCTGATCAATACTGGCACTGTCTCTGCAGGCTGGCTCCAAGCCTGGCTGCTCATGCAGCCAGTTTATCCTGCTGCCTTAGCATCAGCTATTTGGGAGATGATGAGGGTTTGATCATCCTGAAAAAACAGCACGGCAAGGAAGGCGAAGGAAGAGAATAATTCATATAAATGGCAGTGATTTAACCCTCCTCTCCAAGTGCGATGAGGCCGATGCCCTGATACAGGAGCACATCTGTGGAAATAAATATGACAAGTCATATATTCCCCCCCTCAGTGGCTCCTTTCCATCCCAAAATGTTCTCCTTTCCCCCTGTGGGAAGGGGAACAAAGCATTATGTGCTGACTTGCTGTTGATCTGAAAAGCGCTGTGTCTTGGAAAGTTAGAGCAATGGTTCATAAATGAATCCAGAAGGGGCAGCTTGAAGGCTAATTGGTATTCTGTTATGGTGCAAAGTGCTCAAGAAAAAATAAAACTTATTAATTTCTCCTTCCACAAAGAGCAGGAGTGCGACAGTAATCACAGTATCAAGTCATAAAAATAAAAAAAAACTCCATGAAAATAGAAGTTAAGACTCTGGAGGGTTCAGCAGGGGAAGATTGTGTTAAGATAAAGTAGATTATAACACCGGTGGACATTAAATGTTGTCACTTTTGTCACATGTTCTCCTGGGAAGCTGAGAAGCCTCAGAGAGGAATGAAAACAATAATTACCTGATTATCTGATAATTATACACTGCTCCTGTGTTTCCTGCTTTAGAATGTGGCTGGGACATTGTTTACCCACAGGTGAATGTTTCATTGGTTCCATGTGAATTGTTTTTTCTTAATGGCCAATCACAGGCAGCTGTGTCAGACTCTGAGTCTGTCACGAGTTTTTATTAATCATTCTTGTTAAGCTTTCTGATGTATACTTTCTCTTTCTTTTAGTATAGTTTTAGTATAGCATTCTATAATGTCATATAATGCAATATAATATAATATAATATAATATAATATAATATAATATAATATAATATAATATAATATAATATAATATAATATAATATAATATAATATAATATAATATAATGCAATATAATATAATATAATATAATATAATATAATATAATATAATATAATATAATATAATATAATATAATATTCAGCCTTCTGAGAACAAGGAGTCAGATTCTGATCTCTCATCTCATCCTGGGGACCCTCACACACTGGAACATTCCCCAACCCAATCTGCAGCATCCCAGAAGTGTCCCAAGCACACCTACACCCCTCTCAGCTGTCCAAACACTTTTGAATCTTGCCCTCTCCCTTCTCTGCCCAAAGTAAATTGCTGAAATCTCTTTATTCCTCACTTAGAAGTTACAATCCAGGAACAATGCAAGAACCTATTTAAATCTGCCAGGAATCTCCTGATGGGACTGCACACATTTCATAGCTTGAGCAAGTCCTTCCAGTGTTGCAATATGCTGGTAAATGGGCAAGACAAGGGCTACCTCTCTCTCCTCCCTGGCCAATGCTTTATGTGCATGCTCCCAGGAGTGTGACCCAATTCTGTCTCAGGTAAGGATTAAACCAATGCCAAGAATCACCTCCATTCTCATTTTGCAGCTGAGTGCTTTCAAATTCCTGCCTATCATAGTTCTGCATCCTTGACAAATGTGCAGTTGAAAGTCACTTTGTATTCTGCCCCAGATCTTAAGTGTCTACCAGATAGCCTTACCAGCCAAGAGGTGGGAAAAATCACAGACAAGTCCTGTAATTTTCTTTTGTACAGACACCGCTGACACCTCCTAAAAGGTCTTTTGCTAGCGCAGCTTTTGCAGATGGTTTAACTGTAGCAGCACTGAATTCCTCCTAATGGTCAGAGAAGCCTTCCAAGAGCCTTGGCAAAGATTGGAGCATTGTTGTCTTCCTTGCACGTGGACAGTGACCTGCTCTGTCACCATCAGGAGTGTCCTGGACACACAAGGTGTTGTCCTATTAAACTCAAGAATCTCAGACTGATTCTCAAGTGAGGCAAGAGCGTAACAGCCTTGGCCTTTTTGAGGTGCAGTTACATTAAAAGCTTTCTCTAAATCACCATTTTTCCTCATCTTGCTTTTTCAGATCAAGCAAATGTTGTTTTCACACTTCTCCCTCCAAATTGTTTGGTGTGGAAATCTGTATGGAAGCTGTATCTCTCCATCTCTGCTAAACTTGCACAATTGTCTCTTGTATGAATGTGCTTCTAAAACTAAAATGTATATTTTCTTCTGGTCTTGGCACCCTACTCTCTCTAGTTCCAGGTGAAGAGTCAGTTTGCAGGTTTCATTTGTGTTTCTGAATATTAAAATCCTGAGAAATGAAGGCAAAGGCATATAAAGTATAACAGACTTTTGCTGAGATGAAATGTTACCTTGTGTAGATTAACTAAGTTCTTTCACTACCTAATTTGCACATTTAGAAACAATTTCAGAGTGTGAAAACATTTCAAAGGAATGCCAATTTCAAGCTGAGAGAAGTATATTTGTTGAGAGAATAAGAAAGCCAGGACTGACCAGGTAAGAAGTGAACTGAGTTAATTCTGATTCTTCTGGTTCAGCTACATTGCTTTGTTTGTTAAAGTATTTCAGATTTTTTTTAAAGCACTGCTTTATGAGCTCTCATGTGGGGGGAAGAGAAATAAGACTCAACCTTCCTAAAGGATTTTGAGGGACATAATGAGAAGAATGGAATAAAAGCTGAACAGCAGGCAAAGAGCTGGAATGAGGACAGAATAGCAAGCTGCACATTATAAACAACCCACTGTGATGGAACTCAAGGATTTCAGCTGACTTCTTTCCCAAAGAACAGCCTGGATTCACCAAGTGCTGAGCTGTGATCAGAATCTGAAGCCTGTTGTGGGCACTGAGTCTGTTTCCATGTTCTGCCAAAATCACATTTCTCCTCCCGTTAGAAGCAGAAGAATATTAAGGAAAACCTGACTCTCAGTTTTGCCCCAATACCTCTTTTTGCAAATATTTAAGTAGATGCATTTTGCTGGCACAGAGGTTTCTTGCAGTGATTTGAAGCTTCATGCACAAGCACTCAGAGGAGTCAGCATGAACAGCCACACACTTCTGTGCCCTTCAATTGAAACTGTTCTTGTGACTTATGTGGCCAGCAGCAAAGTAATAACTGCTCAAGCCTGTGAATTTTGTATCAAAATTTTATGTCCAGTACAGATAAGCTCAGTAAACAGCTCTGAATAATGACTCTATTTCTGGAAACTCTCTTTTCCATCATGGTAGGATCACAACTTGTGTATATTTATTCTTACACAGCTCGTATATATTTATTCTTATACAACTCTGTGAAATGTGGCAATGCCAAGAAATCGCATCTGGTTTATAGAAAGTGAGCCAAAGAGGTGACTTGATCACAGTCTGTAAGTACAAGGAAAAGATTTCTGATTAAAGAAAACTCATTAATCCAGCAGACAATGGCCACAGTGAGATCCAGTGCCTGGAAATTGAATAGCTGCAAGTGTATGTTGCCTGACTCATGCTGGGAATAAAATGTACACAAGGAGATAATTAGGTAGTGGAGCAATTTACCTCAGATTGTGTGGATTGTGTTTTATTAGGAGCCTTTAAATCAGGCTGGGGGTTCTTCCAAAAGGTGTATGATCCCTTAGGTGGCCTGGCTTGCTGAAGGAATGTGATGGTATTTTGGCTGTAGTGGCTGGCAGCTGTGGTGGTGTTCACAGGGGTCCCAGGACGAGGGAAGAGATGAGGATCTTGACTCCATGTTTCACAAGGCTGATTTATTATTTTATGATATATATTATATTAAAAGAAAATGATATATTAAAACTATACTAAAAGAATGGAAGAAAAGATTTCATCAGAAGGCTGGCAAGGAAAGAAATGGAATGGAATGATAATAAAATCTTGTGACTGACCAGAGAGTCTGAGACAGCTGGACTGTGATTGGCCATTAATTAAAGACAACCACATGAGACCAATCACAGATGCACCTGTTGCATTTCACAGCAGCAGATAATCAATGTTTACAGTTTGTTTCTGAGGCCTCTCAGCTTCTCAGGAGGAAAAATCCCGGCAAAGGGATTTTTCAGAAATATGTCTGTGACAGGGAGCCTTGCTTTTGTTTCCACATCACCTCTACCCCCTCCTGGCATTATAGAAGGACTGTGGGTAACACCCCACAACATCCCTAAAATCAGTGGTGGGTTGGTCTCAGGCATGAGACACAGGTAATGCCATTATGATGATATAAAACTAGCAGGAAGCACATCCTGAGTGACAGAATGAGGCTCAGCTGTGTCTGGAGTGTGGCAGAATGGTACCAAACTTTCCATTTGCCTCCCTTGCCTCATAGCAGGATGTGCTCTGGGGAGCTGGAGCACCAGCAAGGGCATGACAGGGCTGGGAAGGAAATAAATGTACTTGTACATAGTGCTGCCCTCGGGAATAGCTGGCTATTAATAACAGTAATAACATATGCCAGGATGTGGAAGAAGCATATTTTGTAAAGTGCTGATCACTGCCACTATCTGGGGTAGAAACAAATTGAAAAAAATACAACCCAGTTTCATTATTTTATAATGCACAGTAAGGCCACTTTTTATTTATTTTATTGCTTCCTTGTGTTTAAATTTTGTGTGTAGGAGAGCTGTTTGTTTTTAGCAGGCCATGCTGCAGGTAAATTGGGGTGCTGTGTGTGGGAGGGTGCTCAGCAGCCATCAAAAGAGTTAGCCAGAACAGAAAGCTGTTAAAGCAGAGAACAGCATGCCTTGTTTCACCTTGTAGAGCCTCTCTCACATGCTTAGTTGTACCAATCTGACATCTAGAGTCTTTAAAATAATCTATTTTATTCAACTGTAAGCTCCAGTTTGCAGACATAGGAAGAGAAGCAAAGACAGTTGAAGAAATGTCCTCAAATATGAAATATGAAGAAATGGGTTGTGGATCACTGAAAGAGCCAGGAGCAGAATTCAGCAGCCCCAGCCCACCTGCATATGCATGTTTAAAACAGTTAAGAACACAGGATATGTTCTCTGTGATGGAGAAGGTGTCTTGGTGTATCTTTTTGCACCTTGTGTAGCCCAGAGGAGTCTTGGCTCACTGGTTAATGTTGCTGCGCTCTGTGTACTTAAGAAAAGTCAAAGTTCCTTTCCTTTCCCTTTCCCTTTCCCTTTCCCTTTCCCTTTCCCTTTCCCTTTCCCTTTCCCTTTCCCTTTCCCTTTCCCTTTCCCTTTCCCTTTCCCTTTCCCTTTCCCTTTCCCTTTCCTTTCCCTTTCCTTTCCACACAGCAGTCTATTAATTCACTTCAGTCTTCTAACATACAAGGTATTTATTCTTTCCATCTGGCTCTACAGCCAAACAAAGATAAACACAGAAGGTGCCTTGGAACACACGTTCTTAAAATTGCACCAGGCTACTGTCATGTCTCCTCAGAATCATCTGTTTTTACAGGACTTGAACACACAAAATTCTGAGAATTAAGCTTGGATACGGACAACTTTTTTTCTGTACAAAACCTGAGGTGATGCAGCAGTGAATAGCAGTATTTCACCAAGCCAGAGCTATTATTGTTTGTCTGAACAGCCTATTTCAGAGCAAACCTGGGTCTGAGGGAAGGGTAAGTGTCAGTGCTTCATTTCTCTTGACCCATCATTTAATTTTTCTGGTTGTGAGCCGGACATCCCCTTGTCCTTGCAGAGCACTGTTAAGAGGCAGAACAAGGCCATACAGCCTTCAGTGCCTCTGTCTCACTCTACTTCTCTAAGCTGTGAGCAGCATGAGACTCTGTGTAAAGCCTTAATGATGCCCAAGCAAAGGCTGAGTTAAAAAAATAATTCCTTTGTGATCTGTGCTGTAGATGGAGCAACAAATGGATAATAAAGGGACTAAAGGCAAATCCTCCCCTTAGGTTAAGGGAAATTAAACCCCTTGGGAGGGATGTGTAATGTATGAGGCTTCATTATTCTTCTTGGGACAGGCAGTGTGTGATCCCTTGGCTGGACAGATAAAAGGATCATAAACTGAAATGGCTCCAGGTAGTCTGTGTGACTCAGTTGGCACCAGAGGATGTGCTGGCAGTGGCTGGATACAGCTCAGCCTGTCCTGTGCTGTGAAAACAGTTCCTGGTATGTCACAACAGGACACGGAAAAACACAAGCACACACTGCCGTTCTCAAGGTGAAGAAAAAAATGGAAGTTTAATTTCTGACTCCAACATTTATAGATTTCCAAAAGTGACAGTGGATTGGAGGGTGACAGTGCCACCTCTCCAATGACACTGGTCAAACCAACAGTCTATCAAATTTCTCTTCCTCTATAAGAGAATGCAAAGCAATGAGTTATTTACAGAAAGTGTGTAAGAAAGTTCACTGCAAGAATGTTAACATCAGAAGGCTTAGAAAATCTTTAAAAAACAGGGTGACACTGGTACTCTGGTTTCTTGGTTTGAAAAGACAGGTGTGTGCTAAGGAAAGGGTGGAGCCTCCCTAGAAACAGAAAATGCAAACCCCCTCCCTCTGAATTGTTATAATTTTGAAATTAAGGGGCTCTCTGGAAAATATATGGGAGTAGAAATAACTTCTCCTTATTAAGAAAAAAAAAAAAGAACATATAAAAATAAAAGTGCAGTAATACAAAACAAGACTGACAGAGTCAGAATATGACCTGACACCACCTTGGTCAGGGTGTTGGTAGCAATCTGATTAAATGGTGGCTACAGTCCTGCTGGAGTGGCAAATGTGGTTCTGTTAAAGCTGTGATTCTGTAGAAGGGTGGAGTTTTGAGTTTTCCTCTGAAGGTCTAGGGTTTGTGTAGATGGGCCTGGCCCTCTTCTGGGAATCCAGCAGAAAAGAAACCTATTCCTCTGGGAATCCTGACTGTGGTGTTCCAAATCTCAGATTATACCCAGGCAGGAATTCTTGGCTCCTCCTCTGGGGTGGAGCATCTCCCCATGGGATGATGTAATTTTATCAGCCATGCAGGGACACACTCAGGGCACTGCTCAGCTGTGTGAGGCATTGTAATTTGTGGCTTTGAAACAGGACCTCCTCAATCACTAAAGACCCAAAAAATGTCTGTCATCTTGCTTTACTTCCATGGCTTTGAAGTTCTGGTAAACCCTGCGTGGATTGTCTGCTCCCTGCTCACTCTGTCTCTGTCTTTTTCCTTTGTTTCTCCTCCTGCCTCTGCAAGGATGTCACCATGATGAAGCTCCTGATGGATTCCTGGGTGATTCTCAGCTGGTGCTGATGGATTGCTGTGCTCTTTGCTGCCTGCTCCAGCTGTCTCTGCAGCTCAGTCTGCTGGACTGAGAGGGTCCATCAATCATTCCTGGAAGCAAAGGGGCTCCCAGAGCTCTGGCCCCATTTGGGATATGCTCAGGTGGCACAGACTCACATGCACATGGACAGGAGATCTGTGTGGATGGGGGTCTCAGATCTGGCTGCCAGGCTCTCCTATGCCCCAATTTTTGAGACAGCTGCGTTAGAGGGGTTGGCAACTTGCTGTTTCTCCTTCTGCTGCTTCCTTTCTGTGCACAGAATTGAAAAATAAGGAGCTGTGATCTGAAGGAATTGCAGAGGAGAATTGGGCCAGTGGCTTATGTGTCATGCAGGCAGCTGTGAGACCTTTTCACAGAAGATGTGGACAGAAAACAGGGAAAGGGGAGAGTTTGGATAGTGCTGCTACCTTTTGCTTAGTCCTTCCATCCTCCTTTTTTTGGGTTTGGTTTTTTGGTTTTTGCGGTTTTTTGGGTTTTTTTTTTTTTGGGAGGTGGGGTTGGTTGGGTTTTTTTTTTTTTTGTTTTTTGGTTTTATTTTTTGTTTGTTTGTTTTGGTTTTGGGTTTTTTTGGGTTTTTTTTTGGTCTGTGGAATAGAAGGAGCTGAAAAGCATAAGAAGAAAGACCCTTGTAGGAAAGAACAAGGGAATGCAAACAGGTGAAGCTGCACATTTGACTACCCCAGAATGCAGGAGATGCTCAGTCATTGCCCATGTCAGGAATTTGCCAAGGACGTCCTTGAAAGCACCTGCAGCACAGGTATTTAACCCTCCTGGTCCACCATGGGGATGGCACTGATACCACCAACTGTTCCTGTAAAGCATCCAAACATCTTTCCTGCAAATCCTGAAGTTATTTAATGGAAATTCCCTGGTTTCTCCCACTCTGGGTCTCATCAGGCTAATGAAGGCTCCACTCACCTCTTTAACCACCTGAAGTCTTGGGAACACCTGGAGTGGTCCCCAACGATTCTGGGCCACCATTTTCCACAGGGTGGCAGCAACATGCTTTCAGTTTCCATGCTGAGGGATTCCCACTTGGGTGCTTCTCTGTCGAGGTGCTGGCTGGGATGAAACCTGAAAAGAGAAATGTTTCTAGAAGGGAGGGAAGGAATTTGCACACGCTCCATGCAGGCAGCATACATCCCCAGATGAAGCATCCTGGCAGCGTTAGAAGGCAGCAGACAGAGCTGCAATGAAGGATGCTCCCACTTCTTTCCAGTGCAGCATGAACTTGCCTTCCACATTAACCCTGGTTTGTTCCACCCCACACACAAAGCCAGCAGGGCAGGAAGGAGATTTCGTTTCTCAGGACTTGAAACTGAAATGACACCTGAAATGTTTATTTTTACGGCTGGATTTGGAATGATGGTGAAAATTCTCAACAAAAACACCCCATGAATATTCAATTACAGCGCCAGCAACATTTTGCAGTTTTGGATTATTTATATATGAAATAACCAAAGCTTCATAAATAATAGAGCAGCAGCAGTCTGCGCTGTGTTTTATGTCCCCCATATCCAGCATGGGGGTGGGAGGGAGGTGTTTTTGTGGCAGATTTACATCCTCTCTCAGCCCCTTGCAGGCTGGGAAGACGGAGGCAGCAGAACAAGGTGTGCAGGTGAGGAGGTGTCCATGTGTACAAGAAAATGTTTCCTTTGCTCCAGTGCTTGTGGGTGCCCCTGGCTGCAGATAATTCATGGCATAGCATGAAACATAACTGGATTTGAGGGCACAGGTGGGAGCATGTGCAGAGGGAGAAAACTTTCATCCAGGACACGCTGCTTGTAGGGAAGCCGATCAAGCATCTGGCTGCCTTTGGCTTGGTGTGGCTCGATTGCAGCTGTCTGCATGGCCATAAACATGTGGGGTATCTGTGAGGAGAGACTGATGTGGACTCTGCTTCTGCCAGCAAAGCAAAGCCAGTTTATTACACGATTTACCTGTATTTGTCACTACATTTGTACAGAATTTTCCACTCCAACCTCTTTGTCCCACTCCACTTAGAAACACAATCTTCTGGTTATTCTTATGCTAGTAATGTCCTTTGTTATCTCTTTGGCCAGTAAAGTCCTTGCTGCATCTCCCCTGGTCAAGTTGATCAGAGGGACCAGACATGGTGTCCTCACTTCTGTGCTTGCCTTGATTTTCTCTCTCCCTCATCTTTCACTGCACGAGTGCCAAAAGTTCTGTGGTGCTCTTGGAATCTCTGCTGGTCAGGATGACCCTGAGTCTTGGGTTTTGGTTGTTAATTGCTGTCCCCAAATGTGCAGGATGTCTCTATTTCAGCCCACGTGGCTGAAGAACAAGTCTGGACTCTTCACTTTTCAGTCTTGAAGTTGTTTATTAATTCTTATCTATAAAATTTTCTTTCTGCTCAGCAAGGCAGCCACAGGCACTCTCTGTGTTGTCCTTTTATACTACAAGCTACATATAACATATTTACACTTAATTCCCAATACATATCACCTATGTTAGACAGTGCACCTCTACTCTAAACCAATCCCAAAGTGCCAACATCACTGCAGAAAATGGAGAGCAAGAAGAAGAAGAAAGGCTGGACATGCCCAGATTCTTCCATCTTGTCTCCATAACCCCCATACCAAAAATCCTAAAATCTAAATTTTCACCCTGTGATCATTTTGTTATTACACCATTCAAACCTGTGTGACTTTCAGGTCCTCATACAAAGCTGGTAACTCACTCCAGGGGTCAAAATCAAATCTCCAGGTGTTCTGGGGAGCATGCCAGGGTCTCTGAGCCCCCTGATTGGGTCCTTGGCAACTCTGGACACCCAGAGGGATGCACTGAGTCCTGACACCTGATATGTGTTAGAAAGTCTCTTTTCACAGCCCAGCAGTTGAAGAAGGAGTCAGGATGGAATAAACTGCATTTTGGAGACCCCCTGGAGTCCCACATCTCTCATTTCAGCTCTTACACAGGACAAATCTCTCCCTCCCATTTTCCAGATGAGCAATGGGCATGTACTCACAGCTTGTTATACCAGAAAAAAGGACGATTGTGGGTAATGTCTAATGGAGATCCTCTTCTCCAGCCCAGCCCCACTGTTCAGTCAACAATAAAGCAGAATAATTTACTTATCACCAAGCAGCAATGGGCACCTGATCTTTGCAGAATCCACTGCTCTCAGAATAAAGGTTCTTCTGCCCAGACACATTTACTGGGTACTCCCCAGTCCTATGGGAATTAAGAGAACTGAGCCCTCCCTTCCCCATGATCTTCTCTCCTCTCCTGAAGGTTTATCCTGAAATCCTCCTTGCTATTTCTCCCACTAGGAAGGATGAGCTGCCAAATCACTGAGGGATGATTCATCACTCTCATTTGGTGGCAGCATGTTTATCCCCCCACCAGCCCACCCAGCAAAAGAAAAGAGATAAATTCCTGTCATTGCTTTTTATGGGACACATAATCAGGTGGTAATGTGGAGCGTTGCCTCAGCTCAAAGTAATTCAGGATGAATTATTCATTCCCTTAAAATGTCCTTAAAAGAGAGGGAAACCATCTCACTCTCACAGTATCTCTTCCTTTGGCATTGCTGCAGTTGGGCTTTGGTTGTGGAGTCAGATGCTCAGCATGGTGTGGCATTCACATTCTCTGATAAAATCCCTTTGCCCTGGAATTTTCTCCTGGGAAGCGGAGAAGTCTCAGAGAAAATGAAAACAATTCTTATCTCATTTGCTTCTCCTGTGTTGTGCTCACATGTGAATGAGTTTGGAGATTGTTTCATTGGATTCTGCTGTGAGTTGTTTTCACTCTCTGGCCAATTGGGGCCAAGCTGTGTCAGGACTCTTTACAGAATCCCAAGTTTTCATTATTACCTTTTTAGCCTTCTGTAAGTATCCTTTCTGTATTCCTTAGTACAGTTTAGTATTCTTTAATATATTATAGTATCATAAAATAATAAATTAGCCTTCTGAGAACATGGAGTCAGATCCATCATTCCTGCCTCGTTGGGACATTCCCAGCAAATACAACAGGCATGGGGTATGGAGAGTTCCCCACCAGGTCCCAGCACCTTCTGCAGCTCTCTCATGGCTGACACAGCACTTCTCCCCTGTTCCCAGGGACAATAATGAATCCCCCTGCTTTAGGTTTGGGAACAGATTTAAATATTTCTCAGCATCCTCCTGAGGGCTTGGAGTGTATCTGGTCTGGATCTTTGCTCATGGCAGAATTTTATCTCCTCTTTAGGCTCCTCGTTGATTATCCCCATGGGAAGACCTGTCCCATCAAAGTTGTCCCCTCCACAAAGAAAACCTCCGACGTGTTTTTGTAATTTCATCGTGGTTTGGCTTGTTCTGTCCATTCTTTTTGGGGAGTGGCTATTTTGTTATCTGCTTTCCACTCATTTATCCTCACGTTAAATCCAATAATAGGAAAAATAATTTCTTTCTGCTAAGAGAAAGGCCACATGTCCGAGTTCCACTAAGGAGCCTGCAGAACTAGGGCAGTTCCCCTTGGCCACACAGGTAATTAAATTTATGAAGAGTTTGTAAGGAAATGGTGAACGAAACATGAACTTTTTACTTCCATGGAGAAATTAGTTCTCAAAAAAAATCATGGCTGAAAGAAGTAGGGAAGGGAAAACGAGCAAAGCAAAGTGAGAAATACTGTAAACGTATTAAGCTGGGTTTCTCTACTTGAGTGTTTGGACTTGTCTCTGCTATAAATTGTATTGATTTAGAAACTTATTTGAGCTATCTGCTGCTGTCAGTTACTTTTTGCTTACTGCTTCCTTTACCTGCAGCTGATTTTCTGACAGAACTGGAACTCCAAATCTTCTCATCCCAGAGCTCATGAGAGCTGGAAAACAGAAAAAAGCAATTTCCACCACTGCTCTTTCCTACTGGAAAGACAAGCAACCCAATGCCTCATATGGGTGGGCTTTTTCTAATATCTTGAATTGGAATGGGAGAAGTCCGTAGCCTGCAATTCCTGACCCTTCCTTCAGGTGCTCTGATGAGGAAATTTTTGGCTCGTTTTGCTGATTCTTTATAATGATCTCTCTATATATATAAAGAAGAAAAATAAAGCAAAGTCTAGCTTCTTTTTTTCCAAATTCAGACCTCCAGTATCAGAACAGCCCACAGGATTTTCTTGGCTAGAATCCAGTAAAATGAAAAAGAACATTCAGGTTGTTGAAAAGGCTTTGAAAACCTCAGTCTGAGCCTTTAAATGTCCAATTACTGTCTCGCTGCCCTGACTTCAGGTCAGCTTGGTCTCTTGACTTCACTAACTGCTTGAAAACTACCTTGAATTTCTCATCTCCTTTATTCTATGGGAGTTCTGTTTTTCTCTGACCCTTCATAAATCCTTTTTTCCCCATTTCTTGCACAAAACCAGGCAGGCAGAGATGCAGGGTGGGCCTGGTTCAGTGTCCTGCAGCCCCATCACCAAAAGCTGTTGTCAGCTCTTGTGTACTAAGCAAAATTGGTCTGGGTGGTAGATGCTGAAAGAAACCTGATTTTATAGAAGAAAATGTTGGAAACCTGGGGGCTTTGTGTGCACAAGGCTCTTAAGTGTGACACCAATTAGCTTGGTCCCATGTGGGCATGAGGTATGGGAGATCAGTTGAGTATTTTTCTACAGTACTTACTTGATTTTTGCTCAAAGGTTGCCCATTTCTATAGCATTTACTACAGTAAATACTATAAAGTATTTTCTATAGCATTTACTTGATTTTGCTGAAAGGTTGCCCATTTCTATAGTAATTACTGCGAACTTGGCATGATTTCTCCTTCTGGAGACCCTAGAGGAACAACATGCCAGAAGCTGTTGTGTTGTGCTGAGAAATCAATTCCAGTCTCACAGCTGTAGTGAAAAGCTTGAACATTTCACCCAGGTATGCTTTAAAACTTTTCTTGTTTTCTAAGCCAATTTCATGAGTTACAAAGTGTTTGACTTAGATTTGAATTCAAGAGACTTCAAGCAGTTCTATCAATACTTGGCTGTCAGCTGTGGTGGTATTTGAGGGTTCCCAGGACGAGGGAAGAGATGAGAGTCTTGACTCCATGTTTCAGAGGGCTGATTTATTATTTTATTATATTATATCTTACCATTATCTTACTATATTACTTTACATTATACATTACATTATATATATTATATATTATATATTATATATGTTATATATTATATGTTATATATTGCATATAATATATAATATATAATATATAATATATAATATATAATATATAATATATAATATATAATATATTTATATTTTGTTTTATATTATATTTTATATAATATAATATAATATAATATAATATAATATAATATAATATAATATAATATAATATAATATAATATAATATAATATAATATAATATAATATATATTATATCATATCATATCATATCATATCATATCATATCATATTATATTATATTATATTATATTATCTATTTAATTAATCTTATTTTATTAAAAATGCTATACTAAAACTATACCAAAGAAAGAGAAAGGGGACATCAGAAGGCTAGAAAGGAATGAAAAATAAAATCTCGTGACAGACTCAGAGAGTCCAACACAGCTGGCTGAGATTGGCCATTAATTAAAAACAATTCACAGGCTGGGTAAACAATTCTCCAAATCACATTCCAGAGGAGCAAAACATGGAGTTCAATATGGTGCAAAGGCTCTAGCAATCCTTCTGAAACCTTCTCCTTTTAGCTGAATATGTGGTTATTTACTTGTCACATATAGGTAAAACCTTACAAAAGAAAGGCCTTGTAAAATCATGGTTCAGGCCTTGTTGCCTTGGCTAAATACAACTAACAGCCAGCCTGATAAGTTCCTGTGAGGAAAGAATTGTAACTGTTAAAATCAGCTTGGATATCAATCTATTCCTGCAGGAACTGATTGCTCCTGTGAGGAGAAAGACTCTTATCCATGAGAAAATGTTTTGTTACCTAGGAGACAAATATGCAAACGTCATTAGAGAGAGAAGTTTTGATGGACATGTACACTTATAGGAATGTGCCCTATGTTGAGGGAGTGACAAAACTGGAAAAGGAAAAAAGCCCAGAAGTTTCTCTCCTCAATTAGGTGAAAAAGACACCTCATAGGAACTGGGGGACTCAAACTTAAGGATAGCTAATTAGACAGAAGTCAAAACTTCCCACCTGAGCAATTTACTAGAAAAAGAAGAGAACAAAGAAATGAATCACTTTTGTGAGGTGTTTTACCAGGAGCAAGAACCTCTTGCACCTGGCTCGGTTTTTCTCTGTAAAGAGTTTTGTTATTTTGCCTTTTATTAAAACCTTAAGTTTGTTTCCAGCACTACCACAGAAGCCATCCTGCTGATTTTATGCCTTCTAAGGTAGTTGAGATATCTTGGGTGTGAAATAGATCTCCAAGAGCTTGTGAGACCAGGCTTGATGAGACCCCTATTTCAGACACTAGAAATTACCAACCAATGAACTGCTGACCAAATTGGAATTAAACACAGTGCCTTATGATAACCACATAACTGTGTGCAATAAAGATTTGGCATGGTGCACCAAGGAACAGGTGTCTTTGTTCATCTCTATCATGACATTTACTTTTTTCCTGGTCTTTTGTACAAAGGGCTCTTGTGCTATTTTCTGCTGAAGAGACAGCTGCATTGTGTTTACATGGAAAAAAAAGAGATTTTTTAATGTAAAAAGCTTAAAATGACTTTATTTTGCAAAGAGATATTTGACATGCCAAAAAGAAGGCAGTCTTATGTCTGGGGTGATGGCAATTCATTTTCACTTGTTAAGAGTACAATATGAACTTGTTAATTTGATAGTGTATATGAGTGCTATCTTTCTGTTTCAAAATATGACAAATTCACCCCCAGACACCTCACAGTTACTGCTCAACATATTTTCATCTTAAAAAATCATTGTGGAAGAGGAGATTTGACTCAGATCCATCTGGTGTAGAATTCATCTCTCTCCATACATAATGCTGAAGGAATTTGCTGAGGTGCTTTATGAGCAAGGCACAGACTGTGTCATTGATTTACATCTCTGGATGAAATGAAGCAATGGGATGAAATGGGAGCAATGAAATTCCCATGTGGAGCAATGCACTGGCACATGCACAGGTCTTCTGCCCGTCCATTTGCCTGGGGTGTATATCTCTGAGCTGCCACATTAAAATTGTAATGCCTGTAACAAGTCCTGAAATTACAGCCATGGGCCATATTCTTTTTGTCTTTGTTTGGATTCACTCCCTCCGCCAGTGGAGCCAGAATGTAAATAAATGCTCCCTACCTGGCAGGTGCACAAAGGTTAGATTTGCATAGAGGGGCCAGTGTAAATTCCTCCTGTTTGTATTCACTTCTCCAGCTGGGAATTTCAAGGCAGAGATAAATGTCAGCAGGAAATAGCACTTCAGAGTTAGCAGTTAATCTCCTCCTGCCATGCCCCTGTGTGCTGCTCTTCACCACACACATCAGCCAATCTCCCCTTGTGTGAGCCTCTCATCACTGCCCGCTCTGTTGTTGCTTTGCTTGCAATCTTGGCTTTCCTTTTATGTTTTCTGTTCGTAAATTAGGCTCTTATCATCTGGCCTGTCACTCTGCTGAAATGGTTGTGCTGAAACAGCCTGCTCCTGGTTCCGTTCTGTGAATGGTTCAGTGTGTCTCTGCCCCTCTGTTCCTGTGTTTCGTGTCAGGTACACACAGGCAATGTGTGTATTTGTGATTGTGATATGTGTGGAGACCCACCATGGGACAGTTCTAATTCTAATAATAACTGAGGAAAATAAAGCATGGAAGAAGGCCTTTGAACCCGTCTTTTGTTTGCAATTAACCCTGGTTGATTAAGGAACATTGGAATTAAAGCATTAAGGATGTTGCTTTTTGCTTGTAGTAAATCCTTAAAGAGCTTTGCAATAATAACCTTTTGAAGTATAATTTTAGAATATTACTTGTATCCTTGAAACTATAGCTTTGGAATATATATAAAGGAAATATGCTTATCTCACACCTTAATAAAGCAGAGAAAAACAGCTTGAGAAAAGATGAACATCACCTCAAGGATTTATGGTTTCGACCCAGGGAAGCTGGACATCACTGTTATGAGATTTATAGTCCTTGCAATTAAAAGGTGGACACACATCTGGGGAGCTGGACCCCACCAGATGGGATTTGTCTTTCTTCTTTAGGAAACAAGACCACCACCACCTGGGGATAATCCTTTTGGGATACATCCTGAGAAAAACTAAATCACAATAGTGTAGAGAATTGTGATGTAAAAACTGGGAATAGAAATTGCTGATGAGTAAAAAAATTGGAATAGAAATTGCTGAGAAAGCTGATAAGTACCCCTATAAATACCTGTAGCCCTCAACTATGGGTGTGCAGTTGGAGGGAAGACTTCCCCCACTGTACCCAGCACTGTATTGCTCATACTTTACCATATTAATTAATAAATTGATTGCTGCTTGAATATTGGCCTAGTCAAGCTTCTTATTCGTAACATCCTGAGCCCACATGGGTGAAGAATCACAGAGATTCTCTTTTGTGTGGTTCATCACACTACAGTCTTGCTCAGGAGTTGTTGGCTGGCTGGGGATGCTGCTGCTGGAAAGGAGAATGAGTGTCTCATGGCTGGATCAAGGTTTTCAATCTTTGATCTGGACACTCACTCAAGGAGTGAGCCACTATTTTATTTTTTTTTTTTTATTATTCATTCTTGTTAAGCCTTCTGATGCATCCTTTTTCTTTCTTTAGTATAGTTTTAGTATGGCATAATATAATATAATATAATATAATATAATATAATATAATCATAACATGGTATAACATAACATAAATATAATGTAATATAATGATATAGAATAGAATAGAATAGAATAGAATAGAATAGAATAGAATAGAATAGAATAGAATAGAATAGAATAGAAATCAGCCTTCTGAGAACATGGAATAAATTGTACAATTGTTTCAGCACTTCTCCAAGACCAGTTTAGCCCCTTCATGTTGGCCTGTGATGGGGGATGGCTTCCTGCTCTCTTTCTCCCCTTCTGTAATGTGTTTAAAAAATGCTGTTTCAGGTAGCCTCTGCAGGGCTGCTATTGCTACTTTCAGTAAGAGGGAGGAGATGAAAGAAATATATCAATAATTTGGTTCTAAATCACTTCCCCACAAAAGCCAGCGCTGAAGGTCGCTTGTAATAAAGCTGTCACCCAGGCAAGGCTCACAATCAGGCAGAGGAGGAGGAAAATGAGGCTGGAGATGAGTTCATGGCAATCCTGACTCAATTTCATTGAGGTGCAGGTGTTTGGATTGGGGTTTGGGATATTAGCAGGAAGGTCAGGACAGAGAAGTGGAGTTTGTCTGCGGTGCTGGAGAGGCTGCAGAGCCCTCGGTGGTGCTCAGCCCAGAGTGTAAGGAGAGCTGAGAGCTGGGTCACTCCTCGAGGGAAGGGTGAGGCTGTGCAAAGCCTCTGGGCACACATTCACCTCCTCTGAGAATAAAGGAGGGCTTGGGTGGAGGTTTGAATCTCTCTCTGGGTCACTGCAACCCCGAGATTGTTAAGTGGACCCTGCCCAGACAGAATCCTGTGTTTGAACGGAATTTATGCATCATGGATGAGCTGTATGAATATGCAACAGGCTGTTGCTTTTAAGGGTTAATCCTCTGCTAACGTGGGTCCTTTTCCGGGCTTATTTTGCCCAGAAAGAGGTACCCGGACTGTCTGTAACTCTTTGTTTATATTGTCTCGTATTGTGCTAATCCAAATTGTCTAAAATTATTATTACTCTAATGATATTGCCACTTTTATAACCATTCTATTACTATTAAACTTTTAAAATTCTATAAACAAGTGATTGGCGTTTTTCACAGAGATCTTTGCTGAAGCCACGTGGAAATTTCTTCTTTTCTGGTGTATGAGCAGTTTTTCTGTTGTCACAGAAGCCACTCCAGCCCAAGAACTGTGTGTGGCAAGCTGGACTGGGAGGAGGAGCAGGGGGAGAGAGATGCTGTGATGATTTTTCCATTGTGTGGGGATATACTGGTGTGGTTGTGCTGCAAAAAGCTGTGACCATGTTCACAGGGGTCTGAGGATGAGGGAAGAGATGAGGATCTGACTCCTTGTTTCAGAAGGCTGATTTATTATTTTATGGTATATATTATATTTAAACTATACTAAAACAATAGAAGAAAAGGTTTAATCAGAAGGCTAACTAAGAACAGAAAAAGAAAAGAAAGGTAACAAAAGCTTGTGTCTGGGACAGAGACCCCGAGCCAGCTGACTGTGATTGGCCGTTAATTAGAAACAACCCCATGAGACCAATCACAGATGCACCTGTTGCATCCCACAGCAGCAGATAATCAATGTTTGCATTTTGTTCCTCTCAGCTTCTCAGGAGGAAAAAATCCTAAGGAAAGGATTTTTCATAAAAGATGTCTGTGACAATTAGCCTCAACTAAGAGGAAAAACTATCTTTGTCCTTCTTAGAACACCAGACATGCTGTGAATGAGATATCCAGTGAGGATACCACTGCAAATGGGAGAGGAGTGGGCTGGAGGAAGCTGCATCCCCTTGGATAATTGGGTTTTTCTTGGTGGATGCAGGGAGGCTGAGCAGCTGGAGGCTGGCAGGCAGCATTTGCTTCTGCTGAGTAAGTGTGTTTATGTATAGAGCCCACAGAGATGTTTATGGCTGAGGAAGGGTGTAAATCTCGTTGGATTCAAGCCCTTGGTGGCTCATTATTCCCTCCTTTTTCTGTCTCCTCTCCCCCTGCCCTCCTGCTCTGTGTATGAGCCATGGTTCACAGACTATAAATGAATGCAATTCTGTGCTTTATGTGGACAGACACCTCATAATCAGGTGAGGCAGAGAGTGGGAGGTGAGGCACAGGCTGGGGGCAGCTTGCCAATTCCTGCTCCTTCCCACTGCAGCCAGTCCCTGAGCCTCCTCTCACACTCATCTGTGGGAAGCTCATTTCTTCCATTTCCCCTTAAAATGACTTGTAGCCTATAAAGCCTGAAGCAGGACAGCTGTGTGCTCAGAATCCTAAAAGGAGAGGGTGGCAGGATGCGGGGAGGGACTCCATGCCACTGTGATTCCACACGACTCCGGTTTGCCTCTTACAGCTTATGAGGCTATCAAAGCTCTCCCTTAATTACCCAGCAATCAATCTTCCTTCCTGTTCCTTATGCTTCCAGCCAAGATTAGCAGTATTTTTATTCTTGAGGCCTCAGGAGAATTTCCAGCTCACAGGGAATCACAGCCAGCCCACAGAAACTGGCCCAGGTTTGTGTGTAGGGCTGCATTCCTGCTGCATGGCTGCAGGAAAAGTGTGGGGCAGTGAAGCTGCAGTAAAGCAAGGTTTTGTTTGGTTTTGCAGGATGAAGGTTCAATGAAACATCCTGAGCCCAGAGAGGCAGACAGGGACCAGCTGAGCTGACAGAGCTCCCACAGTGACAGTTATTTGTCCCAAGGCATCACAACAGGGCTGAGCAGAACACACTGAGTCGTTATGGCCTTATCTCTTCATTACCCACAGAGTGCTGTTGTAGGGTGGGGAGGAGCAGGGGAAAAAGAGAGAGAGGAGGGAAAGGGCTCATTAACTGCCCCAAAGGAATAAAACTGAACATCTCTCTCTTAGAAGAGGCTCTGTCAGCACCCAAAAAGGACATAAACCTGCACCAAGTAATACCTATGCAATGCACATCTTGGATGCTCCCACAGTGCAAGAACAATCATCTTTCCTTCCTGTCACAGACACCTTTTATGAAAAATCCTTTCCTTAGGATTTTCCTCCTGAGGAGCTGAGAGGCCTCAGGAACGAAATGTAAACATTGATTATCTGCTGCTGTGGAATGCAACAGGTGCATCTGGGATTGGTCTCATGTGGTTGTTTGTAATTAATGGCCAATCACAGTCAGCTGGCCCAGACTCTCTGTCCGAGACACAAGCCTTTGTTATCATTCCTTCTTTTTCTATTCTTAGCCAGCCTTCTGATGAAATCCTTTCTTCTATTCTTTTAGTATAGTTTTAATGTAATATATATCATAAAATAAAAAAATCAAGCCTTCTGAAACATGGAGTCAGATCCTAATTTCTTCCCTCATTCTCAGACCCCTGTGAACACCATCAACACAAGAATTGGCAGAGTGTGCTGGCACCAGGGCTAGGTGACATTTCCTGAACAAGACCCCTTTCTTGGGAGCCAGGAAGCTTTGCAGCTTACATGTTATTCTGGATGAAACATGGGAAACAAACTCCCAGTGGTGTCTCAGCTCACCCAGAGCTGCTGGACTCTGCCTGCAATGACTGCAGCACTCTTTATCCCTGCTGCCCTTCCTTCTTGTCTTGGTTTGGAAAGACAGGTGCCTGCTAAGGAAGGCAGAAGCCTCTCCTGAAATGGAGAATGTAAACTTTCCCCACTCTTCCGAATTGCTATAAATTTTAAATTAAGGGGCTCTCAGGCAAAAATATGGGAGCAGTAAATAGCAGTTCTTTAATAGGGAAAAGAAAAAGAAAATAAAGGATGAAATAAACAATGCAGTACACTAGAACAACACTGGCAGAGTCAGAACCCAACCTGACACCCTGTGGGTCAGGCTGTTGGCAGCAGTCCCATTGGAATTGTGGCTCAGCCCTCCTGCAGTGTCAGGGCTGGCTCTGCTGGAGCAGGGATCCTGGAGAAAGGTGCAGTCTCTGCCTCTGAAGATCCAGGGGCAGAGGCAGCTGCTGTTCCTCTGGAAAATCCAGTGGAGAAGCCGTGCTGGTGTTCCAGAATCTCCAGATTATATCCAGGTAGGAATGCTTGGCTCCTCCCTCTGGGCTCACATCTCCCAGTGGGATGCTGCGGCTCTTATCAGCCATGCAGTGACATTCAATAGTCTGTTATCAGCAGATGTCTCCCCAGAGGGAGGTGTGATTGTGGTCACTCAAAGAGACAGATAAAGCAAACTGCCCACTTGACAAAGGTAATCTGCCATACAGATGGTAATTGAAAACATCTTGCATTGCAATCTTCAACACATCTCAGACATGGATCAGGAAGCCATTCACTTGTTTACTCTATGCAGGCCCCAGCCTCACAGATATCTTGCTGGACAATATTTCAACAAAAAAGCATTTGACAAGATTTATTGGGCTGTTGCTGCCAACTGTGGACTGGAGAAAGTAAAAAAAAAAAATCTCCTTTCTTAGGTAGTAAAATATAAAATGAGACTCAATTTCTCTCCAGGATAAGAATCATTATGTTTGACAATGCTGTAAAACACATGGTGCTACAGCAGGAGGGGTGAGAGCCAGAGTAAATTCTGCCTTTAGAAATCTTCATTGCAAAGCTGGGATGTGTGAGTCATTGCAAAATATGAGAGAAAGGACCTTGGGTGTGAAGAGTGTCCCTTCAGCCTTTCTCTTCTCTGAAAGAACTGGAAATCCCTTTACAAGCTTTGCAAAGATTTTCTGAAACTGATTTTAAATTCATCCAACTGAATGGGAGGAAACTATTTGAAAGAGATCTGCACTCCCCTGCTACCACAAATGCTGAGATTTATTTGGGAATTCTGATCCACGTGGTGATGAACTGCATCTCCCCACACCAGTGTCCCCTTGCTTCTGCCCTGCTCCTTCTTCAGTTTTGGAGATCTCAGACTCTTTGGTAAACATGCAACAGGACCAGTCCCCACTGGCTCTAAAACATCCTTAACATTTTAATACAGCAACTGCTGCAGAATAGGAAAGTGGCTTCACATAAAGCATTCACTGCCACTCAAAAGCAGAGTGTAAAAGACAAAGCAAAAAAACCCTTAAAAACAAAGGAAAAGAGTGAAAAGGACACATTGAGGGCAGTAGTTTCTTGTTTGGACAAAAACTGCTTTTAGTGAAAAATCCTTTTATTTCCCCTGGTTCTCCCACATGGTATCTCCCTCTCTGATAAGGAACCAGCTCTGGGATTTATTCTTTACTATGCAAACTTGTCATGTCTATGTTTAATGAAGTTTAATTATCTTCTGAGATTCAATGAATAATTATAAATCTCCTCAAGATGCAATCACAAGCACTCCATGGCTTATTAACAGAGGAAAATCAATTGTGATTCACCTAATCCCTCTCTCCTGACCAGCCATATGCTTGTCATTCCTGTGCACTTTGTTGTTTCTCCCTGATTTCAACACCAGGGAATTCATTCATCTATTTTTCTATGAAACAAGGTATAGTTTAGGGTAGGGGAATGTTGAAGATTGCAATGCAAGTTGTTTTCTATTACCATCTGTATGGCAGATTGTCAAGTGGGCAGTTTGCTTTATCTCTGTCTTTGAGTGACCACAATCACACCTCCCTCAAGAGGGGACATTGCTGATAACAGCTATGGAATGTCACTGCATGACTGATAAGAACTATAACATCCCATTGGGAGATGTGAGCCCAGAGGGAGGAGCCAAGCATTCCTACCTGGATATAATCTGGAGATTCTGCAACACCAGCACAGCTAGATAGATTTCCATTGGATTTCCCAGAGGAACAGCAGCTGCCTCTTCTTCCACTGGACCTTCAGAGGAAGAATACATCCTTTTCTACAGGATCCCTGCTCCAACAGAACCAGCCCTGACACTGCAGGAGGGCTGAGCCACAATTCCAACAGGACTGCTGCCAACACCCTGACCCACAGGGTGTCAGGCTGGGTTCTGACTCTTTTGATTTACTGCATTGTTTATTTCATTTTACATTATTTGAAGAGTAAGGTCTGAAAGTTTATTTTTGTTGGGACTAAAAAAGCTGGAGATGTCAGCCCTGGCACAGGAAGGAACTCAAGGGTATCAAACGTTCCAAACAGCAGGGAGCAAACGAATCCAGCTGCACACTCATCCTGGAGTGACCTTTCTAATTGAAATCTTTAACCTTTCTGCACAGTTATACAAATTTTTACTGAATGCAGAAAAGGTGGTTGTTTCAAACATTTTAATAAAGGTTAAAAGATTGAAAAATAAAAGAAAATTAGACAGAGAAAAAGGGATGGAAATCAATGCAGTTGAGTTGCAGTTTCCAGCAGCCCCAGGAGAGCTCTGCAATGAGGATGACATTTCCATACAATTGACATTTCCAGGCTGGAGCAGTCTTCTAATTTGCAGCTGCTTGTGTGCAGAGACCACCATGAAGAGGATCATTAGTTTTTCATATTCATCAAATGGGATTTAATTTCCCCCCATCCCCACATACCTCACATCTCCTTCCCAGAACTGGCAGAAGCTCTGAACTCTGCCTTTTCTCCACCTTTTGTAGGGGTGATCTTTGCCAACCTCCTGATTTTTCAGCTCTCTGTGGAGTTTAGTGGAAACAAGAACTTGCTTTTTACTGGAAAGATGGATGGGAGCAATGGCTCTTGGGATTTCTTTTTTTGTGTCTTTTCATTTATTTCTGTGTTTACTCTTTGTGTGTACAGCTCTTCTTGGCAGAAGCTGCTGTACATCACTACAAGGGCTCCTGGCAGAGCAAGGTTTTGTGGCTTTCAGGGTCTGCAAGCTATAATTGGCTTCCAGCATCCTACACTCAAGTCTTTCATGGGTGATGCTTCCTCCCAGTCACAGGCTGCTGTGGAACAGAGCAGCTTGTCTTCCAGATTGCAGAAATTTTTCCCAAGTGCATGTAAACTGGAGTTGGATGCTCAATGACACTTCATCTACTTGATTCAATTTAGATGAATAGAATGTGCATCTTCAGCTGAATTATTCCTCTTTAATAAATATGTTGCTGCAGTAATCAATTGGCACATGCTTAACAAACAATAACTGTGTTATTAAATCGGAATTAAATGCAAATGCAACCCAGATTTGTTTAGATCTGCAGCAATGAGTTATTTCAGCTATTGCTCCTCTAGAGCAAGGGCTGTCCCTGGGTACAATTATTGATGTGCTGCCCTCCAGGGTAGTGTTGAACCCATATTTCATGTGTGCCTTGAGCCTGCACAGTCACCATGGGCAGAGCTGGATCAATTCAGGCAGTAGCTGGTGGCCACAAGGCACAAGGGCCTTTATTCCCCTCTGATCCTGGAGCTTCCTTACAGGAGCACTTCAGAGAGCACAGAGATCAAGGCCAGCCCTTTCTGTTCACTTCTTGCCAACAACACTGTGTCTTCTGTCTTTGCCCAAAGCCATTCCCAGCCCTTTATCCCAGTCTGTGTTCATGCTGGGTCGGTGCTGCTGCATCACCTCCCTGGACTAAAGGCAGAGCTGATCTGTGTAACTGTGTCCTGCCAGTGCCCTGTCCTTCATCCTTCACTGCAGCTGTCCCTGGATGGATGATGGATGGATGGATGGATGGATGGATGGATGGATGGATGGATGGATGGATGGATGGATGTGAAATAGAAATGCCAGCAATTGGCTTTGCCAGCACTCGGAAAATGTTATTGTCCTGTTCAGTTGCACTGTGGAATAGGATATTGGATTAGATAAGAGAGATTAGATGTTGGGAAGGATGAAAGTTTGACAAGAAAGTCTCACAGATATGTGTGCTTAGCAGAAAGATTTTTAAATGTAGACGCTGATGAAAGGATAGAAATGAAAGCAAGTTTTGATATAGAAGAAAAGAATTGCTGAGCCAGTCTTACTGGATAACCAAGGAAGCAAAGGGTGTGTTAGTTAGAAGGGGTTTTTATGGCTTAGAGCAAAGGATAAACCCACCTCAAACAAAAAGATGTTTTTACCAAGCAGGAAGATAGCACAGGCAAACAAGTCAGCAAAGTTGCAAGTAGAAAAAAGATCTCAGAATTTTCCACTGCAAGAAAACTGAAAAACGACTTGCAGGACTTTCAAAGGTAACAAAGGCTGGTGCATCCCTCTTTGGAGAGGGAGGCACAGTATCAAGGTGGGCTTGAGCTCTGTGTGGGTTTCTGTATTTTTCAGTGGACCATCAGCACATCTCCAGATGTGCAACTTTTCCAGGCTATAACACTTCTGGTATCAGAGTAAAGAAAAATCAGGTTTTCTTTCATTTCCTGATCATAAACAACCTGCTCATGGAAGTGCTCCTGATATGAGAACAGAGGAGCCACATAAAACAGCAGCCCTGCAATGTGCCCCAGTGGGTGGTGTGGTTCCTGGGAACTCCAGTGGTTTTCTCTCTGCTGCAAAGGACTGTTAGATTAAAGGAATACAGGGACATTAAAAAGATTTAGTCTGAGTTACTACAGCTGTCTAATCTTCTAATATCCTGAAATACTGCTTCAAACTATTTGGGCATGCAGTGGGGATAGAGCCTTGAGCATGCACTGGACAAAAAGGAATCAGATTCTTAAAATTTCTAAGGCCTAAAGGAATATTATTATTTTATTTATTGTTAGCAGTCACTTCAAACACTAATTAGCAGCCTCCAAGGGGAATCTGCTAGCTGTGCATCCTGCTGGGCTGATACCTACTGCATTCATTTTACGTTGATGTTTTAATTAAAATGCCCCCTAATTATTTTAATTAGCTTTTAAGTAATAACTTTCCATGGAACCACTCAGATGAGCACCTAATTGGCTCCCTTCTGTTTACCTGGGTCTGGCTGGCTCAGAAAAAATGTGGCAATGGAATGGCAGGTAGGTTTGGGAAGGGGCTACACTCCCTTTCATGGCCTGTGCTTCTGCTGTTTGCCTTCAGAATAATGAGTCACCTGCCAGGTGAGATGGAGACAGCTGTACTGGAAAGAGCTTCACCATTAATTAATCTGTTATGCAGGATGTGGGTACTATATCCTTGTGTTTCAGTAAGTTACTCCATCTTCTCATCACCCAATGGCAAGCTATTCTGTGACATTGTTCAGAGAAGCTGAGAGGCCTCAGGAACAAAATGTAAACATTGATTATCTACTGCTGTGGAATGCAACAGGTGCATCTGTGATTGGTCTCATAAAGTTGTTTCTAATTAATGGCCAATCACAGTCAGCTGGCCGGGACTCTCTGTCCGGGCCACAAACCTTTGTTATCATTCTTTCTTTTTCTATTCTTAGCCAGACTTCTGATGAAATCCTTACTTCTATTCTTTTAGCATAGTTTTAATACAATATATATGATAAAATAATAAATCAAGCCTTCTGAAACATGGAGTCAGATCCTCGTCTCTTCCCTCAACCTGACACCCCTGTGAACATGGTCACACCTCTACCACAAAACCCAAAAAAACAAGATGAGGAGAAAAGTACCCCAGAAGTAGCAGGTGAATGTGTATAATCCTATAATCCTTCATTAATTGTCAGCAATGCAAAACCATCCTAGGTACCATCAGCTCCACTTGGAGATGTGTGCTAATTAGACTTTTATTACAATGTGTATTTGAAAACAATTAGAATCACAGTGCCAGCATGTGGCTAATTCAACCTCACAATATTAATTTGGTTCAGTCAGCAACTGCTGACTCAGTTTGATTGCCAGATTCTGCGTGTGTGTGTGTGTTTGTGTAATCTTTGATCAGGTGCAACTGCAATTACCTGCCTTGAGAGAGTGACACACACTCTCCAGTGCTCCTGGAGTATCACATCTCTGTCACTTTTTTTTAACCTCCTTCTCTCATGGTAATCCCTTCTCTCAAGTATTGGTGATATTTTATTCAGTGCACTTAGTAAAGCTGCAGCATGCAGTTTTAGCATGCATCCCTCTCTGTTTTAGAATTTGAACTACAGTGGAGATGATTGGGTAATGTCTTGCTATATTTTATCTTTAATTCAGGACTCCAGAGTGAAGAATCTGCTATTTCTTCTGCCATGCTGTGGTCTCTTCATTCGGTTTATTAATTAAATATTTCTTCACTTTGCTATTCCAGATTTTTAGTTGTCTCTCACACAGAGCAAATGAGAAAAATATATAATTCATTGTCTCCTACACATGCTGTTTCTTGAGGAATTCTTTCTGAAAATGCCAGGCTTCTTTGGTCCTTTGTTGAGTAGGCATTTCTGAGGAGTTTTATATTTATTCTATGAGCCAAAGGCAATTATTTATTCAACTGGAAGGGGGAAAAAAAAGCATCTGGGAAGATTTATTTGTGCTTGGGTTTTTTTTTTTTTTGGTCTCAAATCTGCAGTTGTTAAAACCTGCTGTATGAGTATTTAACAATCATTTTTTCCCTCATGCACGTCTATTTATGAAAGGAAAAATAGACACTGATTGCAAAGTGTGGCTGATTAGTTAAACAAATGCTCTTCAAGCCTGGAGCTTTCCATATGGACCCTGTATACCATTTCTCTGCACATAACACAGATCAGAGTGAGCTATATTTGCAGTTGCTATAAATTGGCACAGCAAGTGCTGCTGATTTGTGCCACCTAAAGATGTATTTACCCCACTAATGACAATGGATCTTGTCAAAACTCCTGGTGCTGGTAGCAGAGCAGATTGTGACGGGAACAAGATGGGCTGGGATCTATAGAATTTCGATTCCCTTAGGTCTACAGTCCTGCAGCAAGCACATTTTTTTGCCTTTATTATTCTTTTAGATCTGTGCCCAACAGCCAGAGTGGTTCCATGTGCTGCACTGAGATCTCTGATGTATTAAGCTGTCTCTCTTGGTTACTGACAATGGCATGGGAGTCTCCAGTGGGACTGTGCAAACTCACTGCAGGCCTGAAAAATGGATAAAAGACTCCCTGAATACATTTTCCTAATTCAGAAATGCAGTAGAGTCAGAAGCAACAACAGAAAACGCATTCTGCTGAGGCCTAACAAAGTTTTGCTTTTCCCACATCCCTGGGTGTGAAAAACACCAATCACTTGTTTTTAGAATTTTGAAAGTTTAATAGCAATAAAATGGCTATAAAAATAGTAATACAATTAGAGTAATAAAAATTTGGACAATTGGGATTAGGACAATACGAGACAACAAAAACAAAGAGTTATGGGCAGTGCAGGCCAGACTAAAATCTGGATTTGGACAGTGCAATCCAGACTAAAATCTGTGCTTCTGTTGTGACTCTGAGATTGTTTGGACCTGGCTGAGGTACTCACACTTCAGGCAGACTCCAGCTGCATGGCAGGTGAAGGTAATGGCATAAATCAGTTGCCAGTACTAACTTTTATAGGATAAGTGAAATATATGTGGAATCCTGCAATGATCACATCCAGTGGAAATAATGTCAAGGCATAGGCAGGACTATTTCAGTTTTCTGGGCTTTTTTTCTTGTCAAGGGACCCAAACACTCTGAATTTGATGCAGTTCCTTGACAATGTTAAGTATCATAAATGACTCAGGTAAGGGAACTTGAAATGACCATGTAGCTAGGCAGTATTTGCAGCATAAATACCAATTAACACTGTAGCTGTAGCTGTTTGTACTTAGAAAATTCTATCAGGGTGTCCTACAGAGTAGGAAGTGTCAAATCATCTAAAACAGGAGAAAATGGTGATAATATGAAACTCATAAGGAAAATCTTGGTCTTCCCTGTGATACATCTGCTAAAGCAATAGGGATGCTCAGGAGTCACAAGCAGAAACCTGAAAAGCAAGGGGGAGCTCAGCCAGCAGTGGGAAGCCACCACACATTGGGATTGCAGAAAGAATCCCCACTAAGTGTGTCTCCTCCTGCTCTTTGCTGGTTGAGACTTGTTCTGGCTCTAAAAGCTTCCAACTGGTACAGCTCATTCTTCCTGCCCAGCCCAGTGTGTTTTCAAACACGAGCCTGAAACCCAGCGGATGGTAATTACACTTTGACATTAATATTTAAACCACAAACAGTTAGCACACTAATACCATCCCCAAAGGCTACTGCTCATTTAAGTTTCATCCTTATGAGACTTAATTATTGTCAGAGATGAATCCTAAAAGGCAAGAAATATTACAGCTCAAAGACTAAACATTCCCTTGATTATTAGAGCTGCAGGATTTGGGCACTGACTGTGCAAAGGGCCTTGCCCATATTTGTGACACTAATACTGCTGCTAAAATCCACTGAGTTTTTAAATTCTAATTTTAAACGGCCACTGAGATTTATTTGCAATTACAATTCTACAGACATCTCAGCATTCAGTTAGTTTAGCCAAAGAATGACTTTGCAAAACTGGGCTGTTGTACAGATGGAGTCACAGCAATGTTTTGAAGGGCTGGCCTAAGGCAGTGTCAGAGCTCCTTAGTCTGAAATGGTGGAAGTACCAAGTGTCTGATGCTTCAAGCCTGTTGCTTAAATATTCTTCAGGCTGTTTCTCCAAACTAACCTCTTTATAGGCCTTTTATGAGAAAGAACCCTGAGATCACACATTTTCCAATCAATTTGTGCAAGTGCAGTGATGCTTCCAGGATATGAAGGGCTAGCCAGGCATTTCAGATGTTTTGTGGCATTCTGAAACACACTTTGTTGTGTGCACCACGATAGAAAAATCTATCACAGAAACACTAATAACACAATTAGCTTTTCTGCTGGTGTAACCCCAGAAGCATCAAGAAACTGAGCTGTGAAGGGAGTTTAGCTAAACACCACTGGATTTGATCCTCAGTTAAAAACCCCAGTCTGTTCAATCACCCTCCTCTCTGAGGGCAACAGCAGCACGCTGGGAGAGAGAACAGTGAGGAAGAATCCTCTGTGTGTCCCTACATTGACAGGAATCCCTGGCAGAAACCACCCAGCAGTGGATGCCAACTGCTTCTTCATACAAGGGAGAAGGCTGAACCTGCTCCCTGGTGCCTTATCAGCGCTGCCAAAAAGATAAGGAAGGAGTTGGGGTCAGATGGGATGTTGCTAAGATGAGAAATACACTAAGTGCTTATACCTTTTAGTGATGGAGTGTCACAGACATCTTTTATGAAAAATCCTGTCCTTAGGATTTTTCCTCCTGAGAAGCTGAGAGGCCTCAGGAACAAAATGTAAACAATGGTTATCTGCTGCTGTGGAATGCAACAGGTAGATCTTTGATTAGCCCATCTTAGATGTTTTAATTAATGGCCAATCACAGTCAACTGGGTCGGGCTCTCTGTCCAAGCCACAAACCTTTGTTATCATTCTTTCTTTTTCTATTTTAGCCAGCCTTCTGATGAAATCCTTTCTTCTATTCTTTTAGTATAGTTTTAATGTAATATATATGATAAAATAATAAATCAAGCCTTCTGAAACATGGAGTCAGATCCTCGTCTCCTCCCTCATCCTCAGATCTCTGTGAACACCGTCACTGTGGAGGTTTATGCATAGTGAGTGGAATGAAAATAAAAAGTGAGGAAAAATGAAGTTCTGTTGTTGTTGCTGGAGCTGTGTTGCAGAGGGTGATACCAAGAACTAATGCAAAGAACCACACAGCAGAGGCAACTTGCCCTGCACAGTCTTTATTATCTGTGGTACACAACTTTCTGAGCATGGTCTGCTGGCCCATTATTTGTTAACCAACAGATGCCTGGGTAGCATTTTGGTAATATTTGGGGTGCAGGAGTCTCAACAATGAGCCTACAAAAATGAAAATTATACAGAATGGTTTCAAATCTTGATTTGTAAGAGACATGGCACATTTCTGAGGGGAGAGGTTAGGTTTTTTCCCCTCAGATGAGGGTGCCTAGTGCTTTAAAGAAAATACTGAGCATTTTCCAGGACTTATTTCTGTATGTGGGTGAGGGGTGTCCTGATGATCAGACCAGCTCAACAAAGCTCCCAGTTCTGTCACAGCATCTGACTCTATTTGAACAGTTAGATTTGTTGTGACATAAAATCCTATTGATGATTCTGAGAGACATTTGTCGAGATAACAAAGAATAAAAGTGGGAGAGCATTCATCTGCAATTATGTTAGATGCTTTTAGTAACAAAAGAATAAATTTTGCATGCCAGTAAAGCTACACAGAGATCAATTTGACCTACAGCTATTTTTTTTTGTCAGTTCTCTGTATATTTTTCTTTTCAAAGTCTATTTTTCTGCTCACTATTTGCAAAGAGACATTGACCATGACATAGAATGAGCATGGTAGTTTTACAAGTAGCCTGACATGGCCTGTTTATCCTTTCATTTCAAAAGCACACCAGATAGATCTATCTCATCCTCCTGTAATTCCCTCTTTTTCTTGTTTTTTTTTTTCCTTTTCTTCTTGAAAATTTTAATAGTAAGATTGAATGGCAGCTGAGATATTTTTGGCCAAATTGTAGCCCAGCAGCAAGCTTTCTGTGCAAAGACTTGAAAAAGAAAACCTCAAAGGGAAGGAAATAGGGAGTTAAGATGGAAGTTCTGCTATGACCTTAACTCGAGTGTCATCCACAGCACTGCTTTAATTTATTCAATCAATTGCAGGGCCCTTAGGCTGGGAAGGGATAACTGTGGGATATTAAATCTGTCCCTCTCTGCAATCTGTCACTGGTGTGTCAGAACACATTGATTCCTCTAGTCCTGCTTTTATTAACTGTCTCCTCAAGGTGGCCTCTCAGTCCATCACACACTAACCTGCGATTGCCCGCTGAGTGCAAGATCCCTGGAAAACCTCTGGATTCTCTGCTGACCCCACATTTTATCACTGTCAGTGCAGCTGTAGTGGCCTGCTGTTGCTGCATGTTATTCATGCCCACATAGCTGGGGATTGCCATGGAAGGCCAGGCTGGAATCCTGTTTTATCTTCTTGCCCTCTCACAGCCTGTGTGCATCACAAAAGATGTACCATGCTATTGTATGGGAACTGTTGGGAACTGCCCCAGCAAAGGTGGGAATGATGAATTTGATTTTATGTTTTTAGAAGGTTAATTTATTACTTTATTGTACTATATTATATAGTATTATACCATTATAATATTATATATAATATTATAATATGTAATATATAATAATATAATATTATAATATAAAATAGTATAATGCTATATAACATAGTAATATAATATAATATATATTATTATATTATATATTATTATATTATATTATATTATATTATATTATATTATATTATATTATATTATATCATATTATATTATATATCATATTATATATATTATATATAATATATATAATATATATTATATTATATAAATAATATAATATAATATAATATAATATAATATATTGTATTATATTATTTTAATATACTATACTATACTATACTATACTATACTATTATATTATATTATATTATATTATATATGAAAGAATACTATACTAAAGAATACAGAAAGCATACTTACTCAATGCTAAAAAGATAATAATGAAAACTCGAGACTCTGGAGAGAGCCTCAACACAGCTTGGCTCTAATTGGCCAATGAGTCAAAACAACTCACACCACAATCCAATGAAACAATCACCTTTGAGTGATTTTACAATCTTTTGTAAAAGTTGAAATGAATCTGATTATCAGAGAAATAGATTTCCCAGGAGCTCAGCAGAGAGTGGGATCTCCCTGCCTTGCACACCCTGGTCATAGCATGAGTGAGAGGCTGAGAAAATCCTGCAATCCATTGCCACAATCCTTCACCTGGCTCTCACACCTTGTGAGATTTGGAGAGAGGTTGTTTAAGGTTGCCATTGCCTTCCCAGCTGCAGCATACAAATCCACCTGCAGCTCTGAAAATGTCAGGCTTTTGGCTATACCCTGATTAAATTATCTGCAGTCCCAGAGTGCTTTAAAGACTTTCCCAGTACTTTAACCACTGCAAAGCTGGGCACTGGCAGCAGCTGCCTTTGAAAACCAATGAATTTTTACCTTTACTGAGAAGCCTCTGTTGTAAAGGGAGGTATATTTCCCCTCTGTAGTCTGAATAATTGAGACACCTCTCTTTCCTGATTTATTTGCCCATAAAATTCCAGGTGGTTTTGGCACTGCTTCTTTCCCTTGTAGCATGAGCAAATATTGAGCAGCAAGTGCTCACCTTAATGTCATTAATTATCTGCTAGGGCTGGAAGCCTCTGAAATAATGTCTGGTTTTAACAGAGAAATCAAAAGCAAAAATAAGCTTACAGTCCCTCCACTCCTTTCAAAGTTCTTTTCCTCCTTTTTATTTGAATCTGATTTTAATTCACCTTCACCTTCCAAAGACTTTCAGTCTTCTTTGTTATTATCTGAGATGGAAAAGAATAGGTAATTGTGTTTCATTAGCCTGGGCAATACATTTGCAGTAAGTTTGTCACTCCCACAAATAAATAAGGAAATAAAGTCCCTAATTCATCCAAGTGATTTTTCTTTTTAGTGCCTGCATGCATAGTTACTCTCTCAGGTTAGAAAGGAAGAAGCCATCTTGCTGTTCTGTAGATATCCCAGCAGGAATAAAACAGAGTACAGAAATGAAGAAGTGGAGAAGAAACAGCTGACAAAAGTCTCCTGAAATGATCCTGCTCAGGATGCAGACTGCTATTAGCTGAAGTTCTGGCCAGGGACCCTAAAGCAGCTGAGAAATCAAGATTTCTTTTTTCCTAGAGAGGTCTCTACTGCCTGGGTTTCTTGTGAAGCTGAATCTCACTTTGATAATCTGGGCTAGCCCTGATGTGTTCTGCTAACCCTCACTTCCCTCCTGCTGCTTCAGCAGCATAGGGGCTGAGAAGAAATTGTCAAAGTAAAAAGGCTCCCAGTTGTTTCATTAAAAATTAAGTATTTTTGGCCTGGAGGAAGGTGCTGAGTGTCCAGATCTCCTCTGGCTTGCTGACAGAAACACCCACATAGACAACTAACAGGCACAGAGGTGAGCTGAGGTTTCTGCTGCTTTATTCCCCAGGCTGAAGAACAGTGAAAATACAGTTCTTATTTACAGGCATCTTTTGGGTAGATGTATGAGGTTGTTCATACATCTCATGTATGTAGGAACAAAGGCTCTGCCAGGTTTCCAGATATGGAAGTTGGTGGCTGTCCTGGATTGCCAGCAAATTGTATTCTGTTTGCCATCTTGTAGGGCAGCTGTCCTTTGTCAAGTGGGCAGTTTTCCTTATCTCTTCCACAACGGGGAGACACCTGCTGATAACAGCTGTTGAATGTCACTGCATGGCTGATAAGAACTGCAGCATCCCATTGGGAGATGTGAGCCCAGAGGGAGGAGCCAAGCATTCCTACCTGGATATAATCTGGAGATTCTGGAACACCAGCACGGCTTCTCCACTGGATTTCCCAGAGGAACAGCAGCTGCCTCTGCCCCTGGATCTTCAGAGGCAGAGACTGCACCTTTCTCCAGGATCCCTGCTCCAGCAGAGCCAGCCCTGACACTGCAGGAGGGCTGAGCCACAATTCCAATGGGACTGCTGCCCACAGCCTGACCCACAGGGGGTCAGGTTGGGTTCTGACTCTGCCAGTGTTGTTCTAGTGTACTGCATTGTTTATTTCATCCTTTTATTTTCTTCCCTATTAAAGAACTGTTATTCCTACTCCCACATCTTTGCCTGAGAGCCCCTTAATTCAAAATTTATAGCAATTTGAAGGGGGTTTACATTTTCCATTTCAGGGGAGGCTCCTGCCTTCCTTAGCAGACTCTTGTCTTTCCAAACCAAGACAGTGGCTATCATAGAAAATCAATTTCTTGCACATAAAATATTACTATGAATAGGAAACACATTTCTCATCTAGTCACTCTTTCTACTGGACAAGCTGGCTGCTCAGAAGTTCCCAGAAAATTAAATACATCTTGCAGAGGATAGATGAGTGTGCACGTTCATGGGGAAGAGCAGAGTGTGGGCTGTGTGCAGGTGTGAGGGGCTGACAGCTGCTATCAAATGTTCTCCAAACCCTATTAAAGGAATTGTTTCTGGGAAATTCTCTGTGAGAAGAGGGATGAGGGAATCAGAGAAAGGGAGGAAAGTAGGTTTCATGGAGCAAATTTTCTTATTATCACTCCTCAGAGCAGTGTGTGATATATATGAAGATGCCATAGATTGGTGTGTTAGTGAATTTTAAGTGAATTTTGTAGGAAATATTTTAAGACAAGATTTCAGTCCCTGTGAACATGAAGAGCACAACCATTTGCAGAGCACTTGTAACCAGTGAAATGTGAGGAGGAAGGAAAGTTGGTCAGGATGGTAATCCCAGAACTGGAAGCACTCAATTTAACATGCCATGGGAAAAATCACTTAGAATACCTCCAGAACACTTAGGTGCTGTCTCTCATCTTCATTCCTAAATATATTTGTTGGCTTGACTTTTTAATATAAATTTCATTTCCCATACATTTAAAAGGGGGTATTAGCAGAGAGCCTTTGGAGATTGACTCTATCAGGCACCCACCAAACATCCTGATAGGAAGGGCTGGCAGCACTGGGTGCACAAAGAGGTGAACAGGTAGTATTAACTAGATGTAGATAAATAGAGACAGCAGCCAGGCTAACAAATTACTCTGTGCTGCCTGGTTTGCTTCTATAGCTTACCTGAGACTGACTCTGGCAAGTCATTTCTTGATTTTTGCTCTCTTTGGGAAATGAGCCTGTGGTTTGGGACCAAGACATCATCACACTGACATTTAAAGGCAGCAGTGAAACAGAGTATTTGCCTTTTTGTGCTTCTTCCCAAACGTGGCAACTCTTCTCAAGGGGAGAATTGCAGCAATTGCTGCAATCAACTAACAGTAGCATGGATTTCTGAAGTTCATTGCAGAGGGGAGCAGCACACCTCAGGTGGAAAAATAAAGGCTAATATCTTTTTGTAAGCCCCAAATTGAATTCCTAGTTAGGTCATCTTTGTGTGTCCTAATCATGTGTGACATTAAACACTTATTCAATGAAACCCTATTCTTTGCACTAATTATTAAGCATGAAAAATTGATATCGAGCGAGGCCATTGAGCCAAGACAGTTCAATAACTAGCAGGGAGGAGAGATTATTTCAATAAAATAAGTTTGCTTGAGCCAGATGGAGTTCCCAGGGTGCACTGAGACAATATGACACATGAAATTGTCCTATGACTTGTGTGACAGCTCTAACTGTGCTATTAAAAACCCATCAATAAGCTGGAGGGAGGTGGTGGACAAGAAAGGACACAATGAGGGGGACTTGAGGATGTTTTAGACATCCTAAAATGCAGATAAATGGTGAGTATAAAGGTAGCAAGGCAAGGGTGGGAGTCTTGGAGTACCTCTGTGATCCTCAGTGGCTGAAATCAAAGAAAAATGCTGTATTTTTGCAGGATTCCCAGGCAGATGTTATGTGACCTGCCCCTGCCCAGTGGGACAGGCTTGTCCCCACTGAATTTCTAGCTGAAAGACCTGTGCAGCCCATCTCACAGTTTAAGAAGAAAATGCTTTGTGTTTGCTAGGAAAAAAACCCCCCCAAATTAATCAGCTTTCCCCTCTTCTCCTCCTTTTCTCTCCTCTTAGATTTGCTTCTTTCCCTTTCATATCTTCATCTCATTCAAAAAAAATCCCCAAATTAAGCAGTTTTCCCTTCTTCTCCTCATTTTCTCTCCTCTTAGATTTGCTTATTTCCCTTTCATTTCTTCATCTCATTAAAAAAAAAAAATAATCCCCAAATTAAGCAGTTTACTCTTCTTCTCCTCCTTTTCTCCACTCTTGGATTTGTTTCTTTCCCTTTCATTTCTTAATCTCATTAAAAAAAAAAAAAGCCCAAATTAAGCAGTTTCCCCTTCTTCTCCTCTTTTTCTCGCCTCTTTCCCTTTCATTTCTTCATCTTGTTAAAAAAAAAAAAAATCCCCAAATTAAGCAGTTTCCCTTCTTCTCCTCCTTTTCTCTCCTCTTAGATTTGCTTATTTCCCTTTCATTTCTTCATCTCGTTCCATATCCTCTGTCTTTCACCCTCTCCATGACTAACCTGACCCTGAGAGCTCCAGTTTGGAATGAGAACTTCTTGGACCAGCTCCTCAGTGTCCTGACTTTTTCCTCTACACTTCATGGAGCCCTTGCTTGTGCTCTCAGTCCTGGGATGCAGCTAACACCATCCTCGTGGAAGGAAATGCCATCCCATAACAGGTTGGGTGGCACATGACATCCAATTATCCAAACAGAATATAATGCAATTTCACCCATGGGCAGTGCTGAAAGGAATGAATTTCCTCTGAGGGTGATGTATGAGGCAGCCTCTGCTATCTCTGTTTGCTGAGCCTCTTGCTTCATTCCCAGCTCCCCAGCAAATCTCTGAGGCTCAGAAAACACTGGAGCACAGCACGTTTCACAGCTGAGGAACCAAGATAAACCAGAGACACAGAGGCTTGTTGTTTAAACCCCAGAACAAACAGAGGGAAATTAATGGGTCTATCTGTATCCCTCCCTTTCACTCTCCTGTTTGTCTTTTCCTTTGTTGTTTTCCCTTCTCTTTCCGTTTTCCTTTGTTCTCTTCTTTCTTTGTTTTGTGTTATGGTAAACATGACTCATGGCACAAGGGCATTCAGGCTTTGAAGCTTTGCTTTACATCAGGGGAATGGCTAAGGGCAAGGGGATTTAGCAACTTGTGTTTGACCTGTTTTTCCCCAGGGATGAGGTGCTGGTCAGGAAGGGGAACAGAGCTGTGCCAAGATGGGTCAGTTAAATCTCAAAGGGAAGGGCCAGTAAAGGTGCTGGGCTTCTTCCAGTCTTACATCTCACAGGTTAGTAATATATTATTAACTTAATAACTACCCTCCAGTGAGAAAATCTGTAGCATTCCTGACTAGCTCAGCTTTGGAACAAATATTCAAAGGTATGGAGGTATCTGCAGAAAGATAAACACATCCAGCAAGAAGTTCAAAGCAGCCAAGCAGTTTGGGTGCTTGCCTGTGAGCAGGAATGGTCACTGAGCTCTTTGGATGCTTTTGGGGTTTTCCTGCCTGAGTGCCTGCATCTTTAGGGGCCAACAGCCACCAGTAATTCTGGCATGGGTTTTAGTTCTGGCAGGCGAATGCAGGAGATTGTTCACCTACAGTATGGAGAGGATTCAGGAGAGCCAGGTTTGCCAGCCCTTTAGATGTTTTCTGTCACATTCACATTCTCTGAAAAAATCCCTTCACCCAGGATTTTTCTCCTGGGAAGGTGAGAAGCCTCAGAGAAAAGGAAAACAATTCTTATCTCATTTGCTTCTCCTGTGTTGTGCTCACATGTGAATGAGTTTGGAGATTGTTTACCCACAGGTGATTGTTTCATTGGATTCTGCTGGGAGTTGTTTTCACTCTTTGGCCAATCAGGGCCAAGCTGTGTCAGGACTCTGGAGAGAGTCACAAGTTTTCATTATTATCTTTTTAGCCTTCTGTAAGTATCCTTTCTGTATTCTTTAGTATAGTTTAGTATTATTTAATATATTATAGTATCATAAAATAATAAATTAGCCTTCTGAGAACATCGAGTCAGATCCATCATTCCTTCCTGCCATGGGGCACCCCACAAATACAACATACAATCCTCCTCTGCCTTTCTCCTTGCTGTTTAAGGTAAACACACACAGCTTGCTGGAGGTATCCTTGTCCCTCTGAAATTGTGATACCTATTTGATTGCCATTTGAAAGTGCATTTGGCATGTGAATGTCTTTCCTGCTTCCTTGCTGTATCTTTGTCAGGAGTATAATTTGAGACTAATTAGTTCTCAGCTCTCAGGCCTCACAAAGGAGCATCAGCACCTAGTAGACTCCATTTGCTGAAGCCTTTATGAAATGGGAACATATTACTCTTTCATCTTATTGTGCAAATAATTAGAATAACTTAGCCAAAGTCCCTTGGGATGCAGTTTGTGTTAAAAATGCTTCCCTGCAGTGACTGGCAGCCAGTGGAGAAGAGCTGGAGGGGCTGATACCTCTTGCCTGTGGACACTTCCAGCCTTTCATCTGTATCCCTGTGGACTCCAATCCTTTCTAATCCAAACCCTCTAATGCTTTCCTGTGTTTCAGAACTGTTTCTCTCCCAGAGATCAGCTGAAAACAGGAGTGACATACAGGCCTGGAGGAGGTGAGATGGATGACAAATGGATGGATGACAGTTTATGAATGCAGTAGCTCCTCTAATAATTGTTCCATCCTGGTGGTCTGGTACATGGTGCCTGCCCTGGTCTGGGGGACATGTCAGACCCTTCCCTGTGTGGTTCTGGGTCACCCCAACTGCCCTGCACCACAGACAAGCTCACACACGTGTGCTCAGGGCACTCTCTTAGCCTTGACATCTTTAAAGTCAGCAAAATTCAACAATAAAGGTAACACCACATCAATAAAGTGATTCATATTGCAAGGTTGAATTCCATTTATTCCAGAAAGATCAAGATCTTTGAGATAGTTTCTTTTTTTTGTTTTTGGTGACATCTTGTCACAAGGAGACATGAAATGTTTCACATCTATGGGATTTCAACCAGCAGCATAATTCCCTCACATGTATTCTATTGCTGTGTTGGGTGTTAATTTCCCTGCCTCTAATTTATGTGCATATTAAGGTTGAGTTACTGTTGCTGTGGGAACTATAACTTCAAGTTTTATTATTCAAAATGAAAAAAAGAGTATATTTTTATACTTTATTTTGCTTATGGATCAGCATGGTAAAATTAATATAATGGGAAAAGAAAGAGAAACTTCTAAATAGAAAGCATAACATTAAATACTGCTCTGTTTATTTTCCCTTCTGTAACAGGCAAAATCACCACTATGAAGAAAAAATATAAATTATGAAGCAGACAAAAGAGAAAAAAGAAGCAAGAGATAACTGAGATGTTAAATGAAGTTGGTCAGAGCGAAAAAGTTTGCACTTGCCAGACCCAGCTCACCACATGCCAGGAACCTTAGGGTAAAACCAGGCAGTAACTTGAGATACTGAGATTGGCAAGTCTATGAATTAGAGTGAGCAATTCCAGTCACAGTGCTGCTTTTCAGGAGAGTTGTGGTGATGTAGAAAAACAAAACAGACAGAAAAGCACATAGCAGAGATTAAAAATCTGTTTATTATTGTATTTGCAGGGGTGCCCCAACAAAGGCAGGAATGATGCATCTGACTCAATGTTCTCAGAAGGATAATTTATTACTTTATGATACTATGTTATATTAAAGAATACTATACTTAAGAATACAGAAAGGATACTTATAGAAGGCTAAAAAGATAATAATGAAAACTGGTGACTCTTTCCAGAGTCCTGACACAGCTTGGCCCTGATTGGCCAAAGAGTGAAAACAATTCACAGAAACTCAATGAAACAATCACCTGTGGGTAAACAATCTCCAACCACATTCCACATGTGAGCACAACACAGGAGAAGCAAATGAGATAAGAATTGTTTTCCTTTTCTCTGAGGCTTCCCAGCTTCCCAGGAGAAAATCCAGGGCAAAGAGATTTTTCCAGAGAATGTGAATGCCACAGTTTATGGTGTTATGGTGTCTCTCCCACTGCCCTGGGAGAGCTTGCAGATTTGTGAATTTAAAGTAGAAATGTTCATTCTTCACAAGAACTCAGGAGAATTGGAAAATGTTTGTGGGAGGCTGGAGTAGAAGACTGCATTGCACTCTCTTTTTCAGTGTCTCAGAATGAGGAATCTGGTTTTGGTCTCATACTGGTATTAAGTCAGAAGGAACCTGCTTCAAGTTAATGGTGTTAGATGGAGTAAATCAGGAGTAATGGGGGAGAACCAGGCTGTGTAGTACACTACAGAGTGAAACACCTCCCAGCAGTGGCCAATATCACGTTCTAGTCATGAGTTAATATGATGTAGGATCTAAAGTACAGTCCATGCCTACCCAGTGCCTTTCTAGCACGGCTACTTCTGATGAAGCCACAAAGTTATCTCTTTTCAATTTATCTCTAATTTTAAAAAATACAAACCCTTTTCCTTCTCACAGCATAGGGTCACTCTTCACTGGTCACACCACATAGTGTGATTTAATTTGTTATTGATTTTTACTGAGGTGGCGTTCATAACAGAAATGGAACAACCCAAAGCACTAATCACTAATGAAAATTGTGACCAGCTTCTTACCAGCCTGCAAAGATGATGATTAAAAATGACTGGAAAGGAAAAATCAATCAGACCCCTTCAGAAAGTTGCTTCTGAGGGGGCCTGATTGATGTACAGAAACAAAAAGCAAAGATTAGTAATACTAAAACCAGATTATTTCAAAAGCTTCAGATGGTCTTCTGTGTGACAGAAATAGCTTGGTTTCCTGAGCACAGAACAGGGGTTTATTTCCTCAGCAGTGGTGGCTGAGGAAGAGCCACAACAATGTGAGTTTCTAACATTGTTTTGCATTCCAAAGTTTGCAAAAGTCTTAACAGCCTTCAGGACAATAAATCTAGACAGCAGGTTATGGATTGAACATTTTAGATGTCACTGTCATATTTTCTGGAAAAATCCCTTTGCCAGGATTTCTCTCCTGGGAAGCTGAGACACATCAGAGAAAAATGTAAACAATAATTATCTGATTGCTTCTCCTGTGTTTTGCTGCTTTGGAATGTGGTAGGTGATTGTTTCATTATTTTAATTATTATCAGAGAAAAACGTGAACAATATTATCTGATTTGCTTCTCCTGTGTTTTGATGCTTTGGCATGTGGTAGGTGATTGTTTCATTGGTTGCATGTGAATTGTTTTTAATTATTGGCCAATTATGGGCCAGCTGTGTCGGGCTCTCTGAGGAGAGATTCGGGAGTTTTTCATTATTATCTTTCTAGCTTTCTGTCTCTATCCTTTCTCTATTCTTTAGTATAGTTTAGTTAAATATGATATGATATAACATAATATAACATAACATAATATAATATAATATAATATAATATAATATAATATAATATAATATAATATAATATAATATAATATAATATAATATAATATAATATAATATAATATAATATAATATAATATAATATCTATATAGTATATAGTATATATTATATGTAGTGTATACTATATATACTATATACTATATATACTATATACTATATATACTATATACTATATACTATATACTATATACTATATAAGATATATTATTATATATTATATAATATTATTATATATTATTATATATTATATATATTATTATATATATTATATTACATTATATATTATATATAGTATATATAATATTATATATTCTATTATATATTATATAGTATATATAGTATATAGTATATATACTATATATTATATATTATATATATAAAATAAGTATATATATATATATATATATATATATATATAATATTTAAGTATAGAAAGTTAAGTATATAAATATATTATATATTTGCTTTCTAAGAACATGGAATCAGATTCAGTCATTCCCCCTTCGTCCTGGGGACCCCAAAAAGACCACATTTAGATCCCAGATGCCTGCTGCAGGAGAGATATTGCCTCTGGTGCACCAGTGGATTCCCAAGAAATGCAGGTCCCTGCCTGGCTGGGCTCTGAGCTGCTGGGCTGAAGGCACTCAGAACAATTCATGCAACTTCCTGCATTCATCCCAGCATGAGCTGCAACTCCTGTTGGGACAAGAGCACGGTTTCAGTGATGAATTCACAGCGCTGCTATTTTCTGGGAGCATAGCACATGGATATTGGTAGGTGTAACCACAGCAAAACCTTGGGAGGCAGTGAAGGATCACCACACACAGGGGTTCTAAGTGACATACCTGGTGAGAAGAATAGCAAATTTGTCTTTACAAACCAGCTGTGGGTCTGCTGGTAGATAAAACCAGCACTGGGAGATAAAAGAAACAATGGGAAGGATTCCACTGATTGATGAATGGAAAAAGATATTTGATAAATGAAGTTAGACATTGAAAGATGAAAGAAACAATGTGGAAGAAAAACCCCTAAATTACATCATGAAAAATGAAAAGGGAGGGTTGGGCATTAGGGAAAATCTTTGGGATCAGGTATTCTGGGAAGTCTGAACCTCTCAAGTACCTCAGAAATGGGGAAAGAGAGAAGGGAAATGTGGCTGGGAAATTGGGATAAAAAGGGAGGCTGCATCTTCCAAAAATTGGAGAGACCCCAGGGGATGCCCCATGGCCTCTCCCTTGATTGGAATAAAGCCAAAGAACTCCTCTGTCTCCTTTTTGGACATAAACCTCTGGTGTTCGTGGGTTAATTTTCCTGACACTGGTGTCTCACATTTACTGTCAAGGTCCTCAGTGGGGATAAACTGGTCTAAACCCGTCAGATTCACTGCCACTACAGTGACTGATCCACACCATGAGAGCTGCTCTCAGACGGAGCTGGGGAGGTTGTGGACCATGAGAATTCTCTCATTCTGCTCATCTGGATGGATGGGGTCTGTGGGCTGAGCAAGTGGCTGCAGGGGAAGAAGTCCAGCAAGATCTCTGCATCTTTTCTTTCAAGGCATGAGGGAGCTTTGGGAAGGCCTTTTCTGTTCTCCCCTGTCAGATGTGCTCGTTCTGCTATTTCCATTACATCAATTATGTAAACTGCAAATATTTGATTTCGGGGAAACGTGAAAAGAAAGGAAACTACTTCTCCCTGTCTCAAAGTGGACTGGATGTGCATCAGAGCAAAGGAGATGGGAAGAGAGCTGGGAAAGCAGCTTTTATGGCTTGTGGGTGAAATGGCATGAATATGTACGAGGCTGTAATTGGCTCCCACAGAGTAACCAGGCTGCCAGAAGACCCAGGTGTCCCAGCTAATTGTTGTAGACAATTAATAACTCAGATTCTGCTAATTCCATATCGAGCTGGGCGGCTCATTACAGGACCAGAGAGTGAGATTCCCTGCTGAGGCTGCTTGGAGATGGGGAGTGCTGGGGGATCCAGGCTTAGGGGCAGAGAAGGTCCCAGCTGGGCAGTGTTGGCTCAAAAGGAACAGCAGGAGACAGAGAATTCTGTCAGCCTTTGGCTGAGGTCTGGGGTCACATCAGGGAGAGCTCTCACCCACTGGCTCCTCCCTGGAAACAGGGGCTGGGTAACGAGTCCGTGGGTTTAGCAAAGCCTAACAAACCTCATCTGGAAATAAATGATCAAGTTTTAAAAGCCCTGAGTACTCACAAATTATGTTACGTGTAATGGGAGCTTCAGGTTGATGCTTAGAGGTTTAAAAAAGGGTTTAAAGGGGGTTTAAAGGGTAGTTATAAGAAATTCAGTATTTAACTTACTGTATTACACTTAAGTAAAGTGCATCCCCCCAAGCAAGAACGAGCCAGCCTGGATGGAACTGTAAGAGCCAATCAGCACCTTAACCTTCATGCAAATGAAGGATACCAAAAGAAACCAATCCAAAGGAATTAAAAAATGGTGTAAAAGGGGGCATCCAAGTCAGTGAGAGTGTGCTGTTAGACGTTGAACATGGGGAACATCCCTGCTTGAAAGGAAGAAGATCCAGCACTGGCTCTGCAGCCTCCTCACTCCTCAGGAATTCTCCTGCCCTTCCCACTGATCCCATTCTTAGAAGGTTAATTTATTATTATATTATATTATATTATATTATATTATATTATATTATGCTAAAACTGTACGAAAGAATTGAGAAAGGACACTTGCAGAAGGTTAAAAGATAATAATAATGAAAACTCATGACTGTCCAGAGTCCTGACACAGCTGGACTGTGATTGGTCATTAAGTTAAAACAATTAACATAGTGGATAAACACTCTCCAACCACATTCCAAAGGAGCAAAACAGGAGAAGCAATCAGATAATTATTGTTTTCATTTTTCTCTGAGGCTTCTCAGCTTCCCAGAAGAAATCCTGGCAAATTTTCAGAAAATATGATGGTGACAGACACTTCTGTTGTACTATTTTTAATTCCCTCATCGGTCTCCTTCACACTTTTTCTCTCTTCTGAGTATTCTCCTTCTTATACCCACATATTTCCTTGCTTTCTCACTTTCCTACCTATTCTTTTAGACAGCCTGATCATGGCAGAAGAGGTTCTGCAATACCAAATTCCTGTTTCTGGCTCCAAGGGGTTCAGTGTCCCAGAGCCTAGGCTTGGATTACAGGGGGAATCCTGGAAGGGATCTTGAATGCCCTGCTTTGGGTCAGGGTCATGTCAGCTATATTGGATTCTTACAGATATCTAAATAACAGCAATTCTTAAATATAACTGCAGGGAAAAATAGGAAATAATTATAAATAAATGAATGTAGCAGGCTGCTGATGGGCACTTTAATCTCAGGGCGTATTAGAGTAAACACATCCGTGCCACCCACCAGCTCTGGCCATTCTCACTGCTTTGCCATCTGGTGCAGGATGGCTGGATGAACAAAATTTCCATAATTTGCACGATGTCCTCATGTGAAGCACAGTGGGAAAGCTGCTGGTAGTTTCTCATCTTATTTGAGGCTTTGAAGAGACAAACCTGGACTTTCACTACAGGGAAGAGGCCAGACCACTTCCCATGCAACTCTTTTTCTTTGGAGTTGCAGAACTTGAAGAAGTTTTCCAGAATTTTGTGAAATGCTCCTCAATTTTTTCCCAGGGATGATGAATTTCCAAAACATTCCATGGACTGCAACTTCAGCAAAACAATTCTCTGCCAGCACCTGAGGCAGTCAGAGAAGCAAAACAAACAAGTAAAACCCCAGCCACACACTGCTTGAGCTAAATGCAAATAAATCACAGAAGTATTAAGTTCAGCTCTTAATCTCTCTCTCCATCTTCCTGTCTTTCAGACTGTTTCTTACCTAAGAATATTTTATCAATCTGCCAGTTTAGCTTTATGTACTGTTTAGCTTTTTCCTGGATGTGTATTGTCTGTCTGCTTCTCACTTTACCTTTATTCTAATAACACTGTGTTGGTAAATAAGGGCACGCCACCAAAAGAAACTGCAAAACATATATCTAAAACTTCTGTCAAAAATAGGTTAGAAACTGTTGTAAAATAGTTAATAATTGTTAAGCATATACTGTTGAAAGGTTTGGTTATTTTATTGTAAAAGGGGTTGTAAAAGAGATTGGTGACATTTCCAAAGTGGCAGTGGGTATGTGCTCACCCTTCAGTGTGTGAATAGGTTTGAGTTCCTGTCCTCCTCCTCCTCTTTATTTTCCTTATTCTGTCCTGCCTTCCTGGAGCAGGCTTTTCTCCCACCTGATTTTCAGAAGCACTTTTTTAATGCTGCTACAAATATGCAAAATCTTCTGATTGTCTGCACTGCATGCCTGGGGGAGATGGAGTCAAAAATGATGCTTTGCTTAAGTACATTTTAATTGCTTCAAAAAAGAATATCTAAACTGTAAATATTTCAGTTTAAACTAATGTATTTTTGTTCCAGTCAGTGCTTCTTAAAAACCTGTGTTTCCTGTGAAGAGCTGAAATGTTCTGCTGCTAATGTAGAACATTTTCTGAGAAGTTTTTTTTTAGTAGGAATATTTTCATATCTGGAAATAAATGACAAAGTTTTAAAAGCCTTGAGTACTCACAAATTATGTTACATGTAGTATGAGTTTAAGGTTGATGCTTAGAGGCTTAAATATTGATTTTAAAACCTGCCTTTTTGTCACAGACATCTTTTATGGAAAATCCTTTCCTTAGGATTTTTCCTCCTGAGAAGCTGAGAGGCCTCAGGAACAAAATGTGAACAATGATTATCTGCTGCTGTGGAATGCAACAGGTGCATTTGTGATTGGCCCATGTTGGTTGTTTTTAATTAATGGCAAATCACAGCCCAGCTGGCTTGGACAGAGAGTCCTAGCCACAAACCTTTGTTATCATTATTTCCTTTTCTATTCTTAGCCAGCCTTCTGATGAAATCCTTTCTTCTATTCTTTTAGTATAGTTTTAATATAATATATATCATAAAATGATAAATCAAGCCTTCTGAAACATGGAGTCAGGTCTTCATCTCTTCCCCAATCCAAGAACCCCTGTGAACACCATCACAGTCCCTGGCCTGCATCCACTGTACATCCCTGGCACAGAGGCAGCCCTGCAAATCTCACATTCATTACAATACAATCAAGCTTTGCTCCATGGGTTTGGTTTTTTGGGGTTTTTCACAATGTCTCTCAAAAACCCAAGACTGATTTGCATTTTTAAAAAAACCCCACCAGTTACAGCTCAGGAAAATGCTATTCAGTAGCTCTGGGAGCTCAGGAATAAAGATAATCTCTCAGTTTTTCCCTCCCAGGTTTGTTTTATTTTTTTTGCCTGAAATATATTTTTTTTTGTCCTAATAGCACAATACTTATTGCTAATGTTTGTGTTGTGAATATTCATTACATCCTGGGGCTTCAAGACTCCAGAGCACAGGAGGCACTGCTGTCCTCATACTCCTACAATCCACAGACACAGGGCAGAGGCAGAAGAAGGCTGAGGGTTGTTTGGCAAGGGTGTGAGCTGTGGGATGCTAATGCAGCCTGGAAGCCTTTGGGGAACGCTGGTGAAACTCCATTAAATAGAGCACTGGAGGCCTTTTCAGCAAACAACTTCCATAAAACCATTAGCTTCTCCTAATTGCAAGGAAAAAGCTCCACACACAGCAGGGATTCAGGACGCACTGGCGCTCTTTACATCTGGTTCTTTCCCCATGGCAATCTGCAGAAGGATCTCTTTCCCAGCAAGATTCAGAACTGGGGATACTCTTCCCACCTTCAAAATTGTAGTGTTTTACCTGTCAGCAGTGGTGATTTAGGTTTCCACATGTGAATTTATGCAAAAGAGCTCTGCTGCCATGCCTGCCCAAGCAGAGGCAGCCACTTGGATCTGGATTTTCTGTCTGGGAAAGGCTCTTGGGACTGGGATTTATTTGTGGGAATCCCAGTAGTCCCTTCATATCCACCTCTGTTGGGTTTATCCCCTTGGCCAAATGGCTCTTTCCTGAGAGAGGCAAAGGCACTGCCAGGATGATTTTTACATGTATTGCAGTCAGAATTTGATTTTTTTCCTTGCTTTTCTGTGCTTGTCCACAAGACCTGAGGTTTCATCAACGTTTTAACAGTGGCTGATTTGCCAAATTGGTGCAAGTTGGGGTTTTTTTTTCCTTATATCAGTACATTAAACCATTACCCCAACAGCTTTGAGATTATGGCACCTAAAGCTTTGTATGGCACCTTGTAAAGCCACCTAATTTGGGTTTCTAAAGCCAATAGAGATGGATAGAAATTGAGAAAATAAACAAAATCCTAGCAGCAGCCCCTTCATATCTACCTGCATGAGCTGCAGCTGCTGGCAGGGCTGGGACATGTTTTCCTTCTCCTGATGTGGCTCCTGAGCTCACTGCTGTTCACATGGTGCCATCTGGCTCTCACTAAATATATGAGAAATGTTATCCAATAAAAGAGGGGGCTGGCTGGCTATGTGCCTTCACCTCTGCTTTTTCTGGGGGGGGGAAGTTATTGTTTCTGCATCTGGGAAATGTTTAACAGAATCTTTGAGTGCTAATGTTGCTTGAGTAAGAAATAAGAGGGTGGCAATTAGAATTCAGGCCTGAATCAGAGGTAGCTAGAAGATATTTTGCTTGGTCAGGTCAGGGCTGAGGTTTATAAAAATACACAACACATAGAAATATATAGAAATATGGCTTTATTAGTTTTAGGGGCACTGCTCACTTCAGAGGTGATGCATCAGAAAGAGCTTTTGACACAGCCCCCTTGGAGACAGACTCAGGTGATTGTTTTATATAGTGACAGACTCAGGGTTTGTTTTATATTGTGCTGCTTTCTATTTCTTATTGACCTAACAAATCTGTCTGAAAATAGATATTTTCCCTAAGCACCATCAACACTCAAATAAGTGAGAATATAGGGCAAAACAAGCTTAGGCTTCATTACTTCTGTAATGTAGCCTGATTAAGGGCTATTGCTATTGGGTAGTTGTTCAGCAATTTACTGACATAATCCTGCTCTTGCAGGAGTCCACGTTACAGTAACATTCCAGTAAACAGGCCAAGGATATGGGGACTACTGTTCTCTCTGCCTCCAAAGCCAGAAAAGCACAAAATAAATAAATGCAAAACCACTGGATCCAGCACAGTAGTTAGAGACCATCTGTCAGCACTGTGCAAAGCCCCTGTACTCAGAGATGTTTTTATCATAGATGGTGTGAGAAACAGTTACTTTTTATAATTTTAGAAAGGTTTATTAAATCTTATAAAAATTACAACAACTGAATAGAGAAAAGGTTACGGCGCAGGGAGCAAAAGGTTTTCCCCACCACGTGCTCACCCACACAATCAAGGTTTTGCCTTGTAACCCTTTAACCCTCCCAAAGTTCTGTCCAAAGTTCTGTTCTGACCCCTTCTTTGCTGCCTAATGGTGGAGATCTCTTCCTCAAATCCTGACTGGAGGTCAGTGTTCCACAGTGACAAGCCAGCCCTCCCAGATGTCCCAACCCCAGCTGTCTCTTGATAACAACGTGAGGGGGTAAAACATAACTATTAATCTATAAAACTTTTCTTAACTTATATACATGATATTTGTCTGTTAATTGTGAGAGTCAATCATGGCATTACTCATCTGTCACAATGGGAGTCCATCTCCTGACAGGCAAGGCAAGGGCAGAGCAAGCTGGATGACCAGCTGTGCAGAATGCCTGGCTCCATGAGAGCCAAGTATGAATGTATAAAAGATTCTCTCTACCACCTTAATTAATAAGTCTTGCTGGCTCACATTTAATGACTCCTACTTAATTCAGGGATTGTTGCTTCATATTTCTGCCACTTAACACACATAGAGCATTTATCTAGCAGTGAGGGCACCAGTGTGTACCCATGATGAGTTCTTCCCAAAGTCCTGACTCTAAGACAGGCTGGACCTGCAGCACTGGCCTGATTAAAACGAGAGCAGGCTCCCAGTACAAAAAAAAATTTCAGCATTTATTATAATAAAAGAAAGGCCTAAAGCAAGGGGTACTGAAGTGATTTCAGCATTTATTATAATAAAAGAAAGGCCTAAAGCAAGAGGGCCTGGGCTGGGCAGGAGCTGCAGCGCCGGCACTGGGGCTCCCTCAGCAGCGATGTGCCCAATGTCCCAGGGAACAGCACAGCTTCCCTGCGTCAGGAGCCCCTTTTTATCCTGTTTTTTGTCCCTCTGGATTGGTTTCTGTTTGATCATTCATTTGCATGAAGGTTGAAGTTGCTTGATCGGCCATTGCAGTTCTGTCCAGGCTGGCTTGTGGTGCACTTTACTGAGGTGTGTTATGGTACGCTGAGTACCAGATTTCTTACAACTACCCTTCTAACCCCTTTTACAATATAACAACCAAACTAACAGTACATCCTTAACGATCTATCAACTATTTTACAACAATTTCTAACCTACTTTTAACAGGCCATGTGCTGCAAAAGTTTCTGGTAGTTTCCGTCCCAAGACGGGCCCGGTCTCGGGGTGGTGGCAGAGCCGGACTCCCATCCCCATTCTGGAGGCATCAGCATCCTTCTCCAAAGGGCAGCCTGCAAACCAAAGGCTCCCTCTGCGGGCGGACGGGCAGGGCAGTCCCGGTGGTCCCGCATCCCGGAGGGGACACGGGCACCCACAGCTCCCCCGTTACCTGCCCTGTCCGCTGAGCAGTTCCGCGGGGCGGACTCTCACCGGGGCACGTTCCTGAGCGCCGGTCCGCCCTGCCCGGCGGTACCGGGCCCTGCGGTGCGGCTGCTTTCCGCTCCGGGGCTGCGTGTCCGTCCGGCACCGCCGCACCGGGGGCCGCGCACGGGGCACGGTTTATATGTTCTACATGGTTCATACGGTTGATATGAGTTATATGGTTAATATGGTTGATATGGTTGATTTGGTTTACATCCGCGGTTTGTAGTGCGGCCACAGCGCCGCCCGCAGCCCGGCGGGGCGGCGGCAGCCCCGCAGCTCCGCACCGCACCGCACGGCTTTGCTCGGCTCGGCTCGGCTCGGCTCGGCACACGGCACACGGCTGCCGCCCGCCCTTCCGCCCACGGCGGCCGCGGCATCCCAAGGAGCGGCGGCGGGGCCGGGTCGGGGCTGCGGGACCGGCGCCGCCGCTGCAGCGATCATCGGCGGAGCGGAGCCCGGCGGGGCCGAGGTGAGCGATGCGTTCCGCGGCCCCGCGGGTCTGCGAGGTTCTGGGAGTCCGGGAGCTCAGCCCGTCTGTCGTGATGCTCTGTCCGCCGGCGGCTCTCCGCGTTCGGTTCTGCTCGGGGGGCTTGGACTGGGGTATCGGTCGGGCTCCCCGGTCCCGCAGTGCTTGGAGACAACCGCTTGCAATCATGCCTATTTTTTCCCTTTTAAATTTTTTTTTTTTTTACTCCCCCTCTCTCCCCTTCCTCTTTCCCTTTTTTTTTCTTCCCCTTTCCCTTTTTTTTTTCTTCCCCTTTCCCTTTTTTTTTCTTCCCCTTTTCCCTTTTTTTTCTTCCCCTTTCCCCTTTTTTTTTCTTCCCCTTTCCCCTTTTTTTTCTTCCCCTTTCCCTTTTTTTTTCTTCCCCTTTTCCCTTTTTATTTCTTCCCCTTTCCCTTTTTTCTAACCCCCTGGGAATCCAGCAGCTAAACCCCCCTCAGCTGTGTGTTTAGCCAACTCTCGCTGGAAGCTGTGGATAGTTCATGAATATGCACAGGGAGATCGTTTCCCGGGAGGATGCCTCTATAACGAGCTGATTGAGCTGCGCCTGCAGCAGGGCTGCTCTCCTGGGGGAAAAGTTGGGTGCCAGAACTGAGGAGCTTTGTGTCCCTGGCTTCACGGAGGCTTGGCAGAGTCACTGGGGTATTGGCCATACTCAGGGGTGTTAGCAGGTCCAGCCAGGCAGGATCCTCATCTGCTCAGTGCCCAAAAGATATAAAGAGCATCATGTAACTAGTGCATGTAAGGGAACCCTCCTGTTTTATACCAGCTTGTGTAGAAATAGACTTTTCCTGTCTAAAAACACTGCACCACTTAATAAGGACATTTCATTGCTTAGCAACAGTCCCAACTTAGCTTGGTCCTTATGGCTCTTGCCATTCAGGTGGTCTCCAAAGATGTACCAGTAAAGCAGCCACTGTCCTGGAGGAAAGAATCTCTTCTGTTTCCTCCTTGGTGATATGATGACCAAGCCAAACGAGCAGGGGTCTTGCAACTGCCCAAGTATTTAAGAGCACTTGAGAGACTGGGAGCTGAGTGAAACTGAAAAATTCCAGGCCAGACAAAGCTGGAAGTGGTGGTGGGTCCCTCAGGCATGTGTGGGACCTTGTTGATGCATCCTGTGTCACTTGCACCTTTGTTTTGTGCACAGGCATAGCAGCATGCTGGTTAGCAACCTTCATTTATGCAATGATTAGAATAGTATTTTGACAGCTGTGCAGAGTCTGCTGGCGTTTAATGTAACAGACAAACAAATAAGTTCCTTTCAAGCCAGGCTGATGTCCTCGTCTGCTGCAGCAAGACAGGCTAACTGAGTGGGGTGAGGACTTGTGCTTTGGAAGAGCAATTCAAATGACAAATAAACACACAGACCTTTTGCTCTCAAAGCCACATCCTGATAAACATAAATTTTGCTACCTTAGAAACTCAGGCTCTTAAGAACAATTTCCCCATGAAAATTTGTGTAAGCTTTTGAAACTAGCTGTCTGTTCTCATCAGAACAACTTTGCTTGGGGACAATATTTTTGTTTCTTTCTCACCAGTAACCTTGTGAAGTGTTGATAAAGATAGAATTCACAGCACCAGCTTCCTTTAATTGCTCTTTTAGACTGTGTATCTAGATGGAAACCTAGCAACACAACAACTGTATTGAAGGAAGATATTTCACTTCTTTTATCACCCTGCATGCATCTTTAGAGGTTAGACTCATCAAACTCGTCTCTTTACCCCTTGGAGCCTTATAGCTTGATTCTCTAAGCCTGGAATAAAACAGAACTGAGCTGGTGAATAAGACAACAAAGCTGGAATGGAAATGCTTAATATGATAAAAGATCCATTCTTCCTTTCTTCCTGCTGCCCCTGTGCATACCTGCAATAGTCCCAAGGGGAAGATGTTCCTCTACAGAGAGAGAATGCTTGTCTAATAGGAAAATGATTTAAGGGGAAACTACCCATCGGCATTTGTGTCCCTTTCACCTAGAGGCACAAGGGGAAAGCTGAGGGACCAATGGCCCAGAGCAGTGTGGAACAGTGTAATATGTGAGAACTGGGCTGGCATTTGGGAAGAAGCATCAGCATCATCCAGTCTCCAACTGCCCACAGTGGTGACCCCTGTGATTCAGTTTCTGCAATGTACAGGGCAAATTCATCCTCAGGGGTAGGAAAAAACCCCAAACCACAACTCTAAACACAAGCTGAAGTCTGTCCAGATTTCCCTCACTGGCTATAGTGTAGTGTTTGTAGCTATATTGACAAACACCCTTGTTGTAGAATAGGGCACTTACAGGGAGTCAAGGTGGCAATATCTGACTGGCTCTTTGTCATTTGGGGGCACATAAATGAGGGATTTCACACTGTTAAAATTGCTGTTAATTTTTAGATGTTTGGGGGAAATGTGTTTGCTAGGTGCTAAAAATTTTTTCAATACCTAGTGTGTCCTTGGCTGTGCCTCCCAAGATCTTGTGGTTTTTTCGGCATTAATGAATTAAACATCACAAATGCCTTTGTCACACCAACAGAAGAAGCAGTTAAGTTACAGGAAAACTCTGACCCCTTTTGTATCTGTAATTTCTGAACTGCAAATGAAGTGTTGTTGACAAGCTGTATTTTGCAGGAGTTTATGGGGTGGCTGTGATGTGTGTGTATGTAATCAAATGACATGAGAGTGATAGAATGGGTGCATCTCAGTTTGGCACAGGGAGAGGGCATGCACAAGATGTTAACATTTTGCCTCCAAAAAAGCCACAGCACATCTGTAATCCTCTTGTGATGCCAGTGCTCCAAGATAAGTGCAGTTTATACAAAGACTTGCCTGTTGGGTATGAGTACTTAATAAACAAGCTTGAGTGAAACTGAAGTGGGATAGAAGTTCATACCCGGGTGCACGTGGAAAATCTGGATAAGCTGTGATTTTTATTTCTGAAGTTTGAACAGGTCCCCCTGTGAGTCGCAGAGTCTCTGGGTGATGCTGCTGTGGTTTCTGTGCGTGCAGTAAATCCTGGCAGAAACTCTCTTCTGCACAAAGTATTTAGCATACAATTGGTTTAATCCTCTAATCTTATCAAGCACTAACATAAATGAGAACTGAACAAATTCATTCATTCTAAAAAATCAAATCCCATTATATTCCTCAGTGTAGTGGCAAAATATTTCTCCTTTTATTTACCTGATTGACTTATTTTTTTAATGCATTGTTTGTTTAGAGGTATCAGACTATAAATTTGGGTTTAGAAGTGAAATTTAGAGGTAAGCTGCTCTCCCATGGTGAGAGTTTATCTGTGATTTGAGCAGCTGGAGGGGATTTCAGGATCAGAGCAAGGAGTGTGGCCTGAGGGCCTGGGTACTGGGAGGAAGGAGTTTCCACTGAGGGAGTGCTCCTCACCTCTTTGTGCACTTTTTATTGCTTTTGTGCCAGTCAGAAAGAGCAGAATATGTCTAATAAAAATGAGAGCAGGCTCCTGGTACTAAAGTGATTTCAGCATTTATTATAATAAATGAAAGGCCTAAAGCAGAAGGCTCGAGCCAGGCAGGAGCTGCAGCGCTGGCCTGGGGCTCCCTCAGCAGCGATGGCCCCGATGTCCCAGGGGAACAGCACAGCTTCCCTGGGTCAGATGTCCCTTTTTATCCTGTTTTTGTCCCTCTGGATTGGTTTCTGTTTGGATCCTTCATTCGAATGAGGGTTTAAGGGGCTTGATTGGCCATTACAGTTCTGTCCAGGCTGGCTCTTTACTGAGGTGTGTTATCACAGAATCACAGAATAATGAGTCCAATCATCGAGTCCAACCTGTGCCCTAACACCTCAACCAGACTCTAGCATCAAGTGCCATGTCCAGGCTTTTTTAAACACATCCAGAGATGGTGATTCTACCACCTGCCTGGGAAGAGCATTCCAGTACTTTATTATTCTTTTGGTGAAAAATTTTTTCCTAATATCCAACCTATACCTTCCCTGATGTAGCTTGAGTCTGTGTCCTCTATGAGGACATTGAGTACCGTATTTCTTATAACTACCCTTTTAACTGCTTTTTACAATATAACAACCAAACTAACAGTACATGCTTAACAATCAACTATTTTACAACAGTTTCTAACCTATTTTTAACAATGTCCTTTGCAGCCTTCTTTTCCACACATCTGCCTGTTTCTCTCTTTGAAGAGGTCAGCAGTCCTCGCAAGGCGTGTGTGAAAACTGTCTTTGGCTCTGTGAATGTGTTTTCAGACCTCGTGATGAAGTTGAGCAATGAAATATTAGTTTCTAGAACTCAATCTCCTCCTGTTAATATAAAATTTCGATAGCCAAACCAAATTTTATTTCTATATCTTTTATTTGAAAGTAAGCAAGCGAGCAAGCAAGCAGCACTGGGTGGTCAGGGAGTCACTGCTCCACTCATGGCACACACCACTACAAATCCACCAGAGTATATATACTGGTTTTAAGCCTACAAAGCATTTTCCAGTCTGCTTGTGTTAGTCCAAATCAGCAAATATCAATAAAGTGGGATCAGCAATTTCATAATTTTTCCAGGTGGTCATTGGCTTCCTGTCCTTCTTGTACTTGTCTGGAGGGAGGCCTTACTGGTGTCTGCTACATGATTTTTGTCAAGTGCATCAAGCTTTTTATTATACATAAGCATTTGTTGCAGTATCCCTTTAGCTTTCCCACAGCTTCCTCTATTTTATTCTAAGCATCAGTCATCTTGCTGCCTCATCTCTTTACTATACTTCTTCTGTTTTATTCTAAGCATAAGTTGTCTTGCTGCCTCATCTCTTTATTCTAATATACTTCTTCTATTTCAATGCTTTATTTGCCTATTCAGTCAGAAAGTTTCAAAACTGTTCTTTGTAGTTATCCAAGGAACTGGGATCCACTTTTGTCACAGCAGATAGAAGCATTTGCTGATTCCATTGCCAGTTGACATGAATCACAAAAACGTTTTTCACACCCGTGATACTGCAGAACAGGCTATCTCTTTAATTTAAATGATTGATTGAACACAGATTTACCTGAGTTCATTCATCTTGTTGTACCTTCACCAGGGTGAATTTTCTCTCAGTCCTGTCCTTGATTTGCTGAGGGCTGGATCCTGCCTCTCTCCTCTTTCAGAGCAGCACCTCATTTCGTGAATAGCTCTGCTGCCTTCTGTGAGACTGTTAAAGAGGAAGGCTGTGGTGCCTGTGACTCAGACTAATGCAAATCAATTTAAAGGACAGATTAAGTGCAGTGTGGGTATGGATTGCAGTGTCTGGCCCGTCATGAATAATTCAGGAGTATGGAGGAGACAGCATAAGTGCTTAATCCAGCTCTAAGTGAAGTCAGCAAAAGACTTTCCATTGACCCCCGGCCAGGATATGTTTCAGCAAAGCTTAACTACGTGTGAGTTTGTAAATTTTCCCATTGGTAGCAGTGTGCTGCAGGCGTGGGCTACAACAACTGTCAGCACTAGCACCCAGCTGAATGTTATTTATGACCTGTTATACTGTCATTGACCGTCCTCTGCAGCACCTAAGGGAAGCTTTCTGAAGTCTGAGCATGGCTATTGAGTCATGGTTTTATAGCCTTGAAAACCAGAAAAGATTAATAACTGGAGTGTTACACCATTAACAGGAGAAAATACAGGTTGGAAAAACAAGCTTCAAAGGTACAGTCTGATGTATAGCCTGCAAGCCATTTCTTTCCACATCCTAACTGAATTTTATTTCCAGGGCCATCCCTTCTTTTTCTCCCCATCCTAACCCTTGCTTCTCAGCTCTGCCCCTTCACACAGGGCTCAGAGATGGATGTGGTATTTTCAGATCCTCATGTGGCAGGAAGGAGATGATGAATGTGACTCCATGCTCTTAGAAGGCTTATATCATATCATATCATATCATATCATATCATATCATATCATATCATACTATGCTATACTAAAAATATACTAAAGAATAGAGAAAGGATACTCTAAGAAAGCTAGAAAGATAATAATGAAAAACTTGTTGCTCTCCAGGGTCCTGACACAGCTGGATTGTGATTGGTCATTAAGTTAAAACAATTCACATGTTGGATAAACAATCTCCAAAGCAGCAAAACACAGGAGAAGCAATCAGATAATTATTGTTTTCATTTTCCTCTGAGGCTTCTCAGCTTCCCAGGAAAAGAAATTCTGGCAAAGGGATTTTTCTAGAAAATATGACAGTGACAGATGGGCAGGTGAGCTGTGGTCTGGGTTGGTCTTTGGTCCATTGCATGCTTGTCTCTGGTATCAATGTGCTTGTGCACAGAGCCTGATAGAAAAGCTGCAGAATCACAGGGAGCTGTAAAACACCAGTCTATGACAACTGGAAACAAGATATATCAGCAGGTAAATGTTTCGTCCCCTGTGGCAGTGCTTATGCCAAGGAAGCAAAGCTTCATTCCTGTAAATCTGCTGTCTGGAGCCAATTCCTTGATGCACGTTTCCTCACAGAGACTGCAGAGTTCATAGCATGGGTTTGTGTGTAAGTGGCACAGGAAAGCATCTGGCCTTGTTTAGATTCCAATAACAGGGAGCTCTACTGTAAGTAGCAGACAAATAAGTTTTTTATGACATTTCCTTTACAGACCTCTTGCAGTCTCTTGTAATTCTAATGTGTTGGGAGGGAGATAATTACTTCTGGACCCAAATCTTGGCTTCGATGCAGCTAAATTAGTTCCTGCATGTACACCACCCTGCCTACATGCTCATTTATTTGGTTTTGTTGCAGATCCTGGTACTGTTTGCATTTCCATTTCTTTGGCTGATTCAGGAAGTGCCTTCAGTTACTTTCCTCTTGTACTCAGCCAGCAGCCTGGTTTTCAGAGGGCCAGACACAGTTCCACATCCACACAGGGCTGAGGAGTGTGTCCTTTTGAAAATCAATTTACAAATGTCTTTTCAAAAATAGTCTGTGTTTCCTTGTGAAGGGGAATCCCAGGAGTCTTTAGAACAAGGCAGGTTGTGAAAGGATAGAAATCTCAAACTCCAAAATATGAGAGCAATTCAGAGCAGATGATGTGCTTTGCCTCAGGAAAGCTGGAAAAACTAACAGCAGAGCCACAAATGTTTCTTTCACTTTTGTGTTTTAACTGCAGGACTTAGTCCTTAGAGATAGCACAAGCAGCAAGCATCTCACCCTGTGAACATCTGTCTGAGAGTGTGGGATGGAGTAAGAAGTGGCTGAAATGCTTTGATCCTTCCAGGTGGCATTTTTGTCCCTTTGGGTTGGCCACAGCAGCTCCTGTGCCTGTGGATCTCTGCATCTCTGGCAGCAGAAGGGGAATGAGGACAATGGTGATGTTTGCCTCTTTCTGAGCTGCTTCAGATCAGACTCCCGGGTCTGTGCTGGGAGGGAGGAGCAGGGAGCAGAGAGGAGGGACATTCCTGCTGGCTCAGCTCAGCTCTGGTGGCCTAAATCTGTATCCTGGAGACGTGGCTCCACTGGCAGCTTCTGGGAGCTGTTGCAAGCAACATTTCCCTCTCTTGCACGGTGACTAACAGGAGCCAGCTCCTGGTGTCTCTTGTTTGTATTAGGAAGCATCCTGGACCTTTCTATGATGTGAAAAATGCGTATTTTGTGATTGGCTTTTCGCAAATGTTCAAATGAATATTATATGTGTTATGTCAGAAAGTGATGCTGTGTTAATTTTCTTAAGTACTGTGTTAAAAATAGTTTAGGTTATAACATAATGTTAAAATACAAACTATGCTATGTAAGATACTTTTTTAAACAGAGGACTCACAGCGAGATGGCAGCCACAGGACACCTAAATCTTTCAGAGAAGGAGAATTTATTGCTCCATTATCAGAAGAAATGAACTTCTTCCTGCCTTGCTCAGCCATGAAAACGCTGGTTAGGATTCAGAGGAAGAAGCTGACACTGCCCAGACAGAATCCTGTGTTTGAATGGAATTTATGCATCATGGATGAGGTGTATGAATATGCAACAGCCTGTTGCTTTTAAGGGTTAATCCTCTGTTAAAGTGTGTCCTTTTTCAGGCTTATTTTGCCCAGAAAGAGGTACCTGGACGTCCCTAACTCTTTGTTTTTATTGTCTGATATTGTCCTAATCCAAATTGTCCAAAATTATTATTACTCTAATTATATTATTATTTTTATAACCATTTTATTACTATTAAACTTTTAAAATTTTAAAACCAAGTGATGGGCGTTTTTCACATCTGAGATGAACATGTCATCAGAGCCTGTTTGCTTATTCTGAATCCCTGCCCCCTCCTCTGCTAATGGTCTGCAGGGCTGTGCTTATTGAGCTGTTGTAATATTTAATGTGAGTTTCTGCATGGCTGGTGCAGCTGGCAGTAAGCTTTAACTCATTGTGCTGGCAGGGGATCTGCTGCTCAGGCTGCTTGTCTTGTCTTCACATCTTCCCCTCAAGAAGTTTTCCTTCTGCTCTGACAAACCTTGTGCTTGCCCAGGTCCTGCTCTGGACCAGTGAGCTGTGTGGCACTGGAGGCTCCTCAGCCTCTGGATATTGCACATCTGCTTCCAGATTTCTCACTGGTTCTTGGAAGGTGAAATAGCAGTGAAATAGTAATTCCACAAGCTCTGGGTTTGCATGGGAGGAGTGCAGGTAGCTGCATCTGTTTGGGAGAAAAAGTGTGGGAGGTAAGAAAGATATAACCTGCTTAGATCCCTACTACTTTTCAGGCTGCTGCAAGCTGCTCTGTGGGTCCCTCCTGATCCAGTAGTTAGTTTTCCATGGGCCACACATGGTTTGCTGCAGTTATTCTCACTCAGCTGTAGTGACTGTCAGGATAAATTCCTCCCAGAATCCACCCTCACATTCTGAGAAATAGGAGAGACTGTGTCTGTGCCACAGATGACATCAGCTCAGTGCATGGAGCTGGAATGGTGCACAAGTATTTCAGTATTCCTGCTGTTCCCTCATTTGGGAATGTGCCACAGATCTCCCATTCCTCTCAGGCTGGTGTGTGGAAAGCCCTGCTGAAAAAGTGAATGTGGCTAAAATAAAATAAAAATAAAATAAAAACGAGCTGTGTCCTCACTGCAGATTGCAGCCTTACAGCCTTCCTCTTCCAAATCTGTTATTTTCTGATGGCAGTAAATTTCAGCAGTGAAAAATAAGACCTTTTAGATACATTAGATCAAAATTGGTAGCACCTGGAGTGAGACACTGTGACCTGCATGATGTGACACCTGCAAGTGGGACTTTGTGCCCGTTCCTCCTCTTTCTGGAAAGTCAGAGCACACTGATCAGAGCTGGCTAAATACACTCTTCATTCAGGTTGGAGCATCTGTGACATTTTCTTTTAACCTCGTTGTGCTTTTTAAGTTGGAGTGGCAAGAACTGGAGCTGGAACAGCTGCCTGTGCTGTGCTTGGCAAGGAGGTCTGGCAGGACAGGTTGGAATTCCTCGGCAGCAATCCCAGGGAGTCAGGGCACTGAACATGCATGGTTTGATGTCAGCAAAGCTTGGTGACCTTTGTCTTTGAAAAGTGACAGTTCCAGTACTTTAAAGCGTGTGTTTTGGGGCAATTTACTGGGTTCCTTTTGGTAATGTGTGTGAAAAATGCCTATCACTTGTTTTTAGAATTTTAAAAGTTTAATAGTAATAAAATGGTTATAGAAATAGTAATATAATTAGAGTAATAATAATTTTGGACAATTTGCATTATGACAATATGAGACAATAAAAACAAAGAGTTACAGACAGTCCAGGTAACTTTTTTCTGGGCAAAATAAGCCCGAAAAAGGAGCCACGTTAACAGAGGATTAACCCTTAAAAGCAACAGGCTGTTGCATATTCATACACCTCATCCATGATGCATAAATTGCATTCAAACACAGGATTCTGTCTGGGCAGTGTCAGCTTCTTCCTCTGAATCCTGACGGTGTCTTCAGGGCTGAGCAAGGCTGAGGAAGAAGTTCATTTCTTCTGATAATGGAGCAATAAATTCTCTTTCTCTGAAGGATTCAGGTGTCCTGTGGCTGCTATCTCACTGCAAGTCCTCTCTTAAAAAAAAGTATCTTACATAGCATAGTTTGTATTTTAACATTATGTTATAACCTAAAACTATATTTAACACAGTACTTAAGAAAATTAACACAGCATAACTTTCTGACATAACACATATAATATTCATTTTAATACTTGTCTCTGGTATCAGATGACACTGCCCAGACAGAATCCTGTGTTTGAGTGGAATTTATGCATCATGGATGAGGTGTATGAATATGCAACAGGCTGTTGTTTTTAATGGTTAATCCTCTGTTAACGTGGGTCCTTTTTTGGGCTTATTTTGCCCAGAAAGAGATACCCAGACTTCCGTATCTCTTTGTATTCATTGTCTCTTATTATCCGAATTCAAATTGTCCAAATTATTATTACTCTAATTATATTACTATTTTTACAACCATTTTATTACTATGAAACTTTTAAAATTCTAAAAACAAGTGATTGGCGTTTTTCACACTTAGGCAAATCATTTCTGAAGCATATCAGAGCCTCAGCTTGCTTGTTCCTGTTTGCACAAACCTGGAATTGCCACACACCTGAGTGACAGCCGAGCTTATCGCCAGCACAAGCCAAGTAACTTGAGCAGTAAACATGGCACAGGGCTGCGAGGCATGTTGTGAGAGATTGTAACCGAGACGCTGCTTCTGACACCTACAATCATTAGTTACAATAACCAGGAGCAAATTATTTTATCAGGGAATTAATTTTCTTTGGCAGCGACAAGCATGTTAGCAAAGTGCTCATGCAGGAATACCTCTGCAGCAATCCCAGGGAGTCAGGGCACTGAACATGCATGGTTTGATGTCAGCAAAGCTTGGTGACCTTTGTCTTTGAAAAGTGACAGTTCCAGTACTTTAAAGCGTGTGTTTTGGGGCAATTTACTGGGTTCCTTTTGGTAATGTGTGTGAAAAATGCCTATCACTTGCTTTTTAGAATTTTAAATGTTTAGTAGTAATAAAATGGTTATAAAAATAGTAATATAATAAGAGTAATACAATAAATAAGTATAATAAATTTATAATAAATATAATAACAATAAGAGTAATAAAAATTTTGGACAATTTGGATTAGGACAATATGAGACAGTAAAAACAAAGGGTTACAGACAGTCCAGATACCTTTTTCTGGGCAAAATAAGCCTGAAAAAGGACCCACATTAACAGAGGATTAACCCTTAAAAACAACAGCCTGTTGCATATTTATACAGCTCATCCATGATGCATAAATTCCATTCAAACACAGGATTCTGTCTGGGCAGTGTCAACTTCTTCCTCTGAATCCTGATGGAGTCTTCAGGGCTGAGTGAGGCAGGAAGAAGTTTATTTCTTCTGATAATGGAGCAAAAAATTCTTTTTTTTCTGAAGGATTCAGGTGTCCTAAAAAAATGAATGTGGCTGCTATCTCTGTGAGTCCTTTCTTTAAAAAAAGTATCCTACATAGCATAGTTTCTATTTTAACATTATGTTATAACCTAAAACTATATTTAACACACTACTTAAGAAAATTAACACAGCATAACTTTTGAACATAACACATAAAATATTCATTTTAATATTTGTGAAAAGCCAATCATAAAATCTGCATTTTTCAGACTGTGTATGGTGTGAATTTGGCTCTCCTTGCGGAGGCTGGGTATCCCTCACCAGCATAAAGGTTACATTGCACAGTGATGGTTATGCTTGATGATACAGCCCAAATTATACTTGCAGAACACAGGTTTGTGGCACACAGCCCCCATTTTTGCCCTCAAAAAGATTTGGTACCCTGTGTGTCAAACTAAGCACCCAAAATAAATGTCTGCTTCTTCCTTCATCTCCTTAGCTCCTGCATCTGTCAGATGCAGACTACACCACCCCCTCCTTCTCTGAGATGCTGGGGAAGATTCAGTTCAGCCCTGTTTCTCCAGCCCTCAGACTGTGTCATGGCAGGCAGTGTTAAAAAGCTCACGAGGAAATTAATAATTCTGCCTGTGAGGCAGGCATGAGCGGCATGCAGGAAATGAGGCATGAGACCACACGCTGAATGATGAGTGGAGAGCAGGGCAGTGAATACCTGCTGGGTTTGGGGAGCATCATCCACTGCATGCTCTGGTGGAGCCAGAGTCCTTGCCTTGGACACTGAGCCTGCAGGCAAAACTACACTGCAGAGCATTTATAAAAGAGGGACAAAATTAAGGATGCTGTATTGGGCCTGAATTTGGCATTTCCTGACTGGTGAGTGCTTGACTTTGCAGCTGATCTTTCCATGCTGTTTTTGGCATGCAATTATGATAGATCTAATCAGTGTTTGTCAGAGCCTGGAATAGCAGGTGGAGGCATGCAGAAGATCCTCAACATATGCTGAGAGTGCTCTAAGCAGCCTTTGTCCAGTCTGGAAGCTGGTTGAGAGATGGTAGAATCATTTAGGCTGGAAAAAATCGTTGAACCTAATCACTTAAAATCATTGATCCTTCTGTTTCCAGCTGCTCTTATCTTAGCAAGGGTTTAAAAGTCTCTGTAAGGTGGAAGAGGGGTGGAACAGTCAGCAGTGGAAGGGAACACCTCAGTAAGAGATGAGGGTGCATGTGCCTGTGCTAGATTTCATAAAAGCTTGAGATCAGATAATCCTATTTCCTATACACAGCCCTGCCTGTTGTCTTGCTTTTTGTGGGCAAATGGAATTATGGACTGTAGAGCTTTTATATCTATACATCTATATCTATATCCATATATATAATATATATTATATATATTATCTATATAATATATATTTTATATAATATATATTTTTATATTTTATATAATATATTTTATATATATTTATATATATATATATATATATATATATATATATATGTATTTAAAATAATTTTGCTGAACTTTCTTCCCAGCAAACACATATTTATATCATTACACTGTAATTCCAACAGCTCTGTGCTGCTGGAGCATTCTGATATCATTCTGATCTGCAAAGTGCCTGGGCTCTGGCAGTGTTTTTCTGCATCTTACTAAAGGATTTAAAGCAAGTGGAAAGGGAAAAGCAAAGCACACAGAAAGAAAATAGATTAAAGCCTGGTTGTTGTGCTGTGCTTGCAACTGGGAAAGTGAACCTGCTTAACTAATACTGGTGAGCCAGCTCAGCCAGCAGATCAAACCAGTGCTTTTGAGCAGCCTGTGCATCTCTGGGCTCGTATCCCACTGAAAAGCTTCTCTCTGTGTTGTATCCTCAGGCACAGCTTCTGGTCTGTGGCTGAATTAAGTCAACATTTTGAGAAGTATTGCAGGAGATTCAGGGTGAGGTGTCCATGACCTGCCTGACTTTTCCAGGAGTGCAAGACTTATGAAAGTCAGACTTCCAATTGGAAAAAAAAAAACATATCTAATTCTCCCTATTGTTTTGTTTAACAATTCATGAACAGTAGTCTGCACTGGGAAAGGGACTCCATGCTCTCAGTGATAGCTGTGTTGATAAGGGAGAATGGGATTGTGTTTGCATTGCCCCCAGATGAAGGAAGGAATGATGAATCTGAGTCCATGTTCTCAGAAGGCTAATTTATCATTTTATATATTGTAACTATATTATATTAAAGAATACTATACTAACTATACTAAAGAATGCAGAAAGGATACTTACAGAAGGCTAAGAAGATAATAATGAAAACTTGGGACTTTGGGAGTCCCAACATAGCTTGGCCCTGATTGGCCAAAGACTGAAAACAACTCACAGCAGAATGCAATGAAACAATCACCTGTGGGTAAACAATCTCCAAACACATTCCACATGTGAGCACAACACAGGAGAAGCAAATGAGGTAAGAATTGTTTTCCTTTTCTCTGAGGCTTCTCAGCTTCCCAAGAGAAAAATCCTGGGTGAAGGGATTATTTCAGAGAATATGCATGCTACAGAACAGGGACCTGAGAAAACCCTTTTTGGTTGCATTTTAAAATTAGACTTCTGGATTAGTCTCAGTGATTAAAGTGTAGAGCCAGACTGTGCTGCTGTGTCCCGGTGTCCCTGTGGAGCTCTGCTTTAGTGTGGCACATTAATGCTGCCCTCCAGTTGCTCTGTGTGCAGCTCTGTGTCACAGAGATGTGGCTTTTGCCAGGACCAGATGCTCTTAGGATAATTTGGAAGCATGAAGGGTATTTCTCTGCCCCTTATAGGAACTCCTTGTAGCTATCAAAGGGGCTTAAAGCTGCCTTTGGTAGAAGCTCCAGAAGATTTCAGGAGCACAAAACTGCTAGCCCTGCTGTGAATGCTCTGCACATGGGAGAAACCTGTGTGAAGTCTGATTATTTTGTCAATGAGAATCTCCTTTATTACAGAAATTGTCTTTCCCTCCCTTCTAGTCTTGAGCTTCCTTTCCTTTTTTCTTTCTCGCTTGGTGCTGCACAAGGCTTCCTTTTTCCTGCAGGAAGGAACAACTGGGTAATTGAAATGGAACACTAGTGAGGATTTTTTAACGTGAAAGTCAGCATTAATTAGTCTGGTCGGGTGTAATTAGCTTCCTCATCTGTCACTGCTTCTCTCCAACTTGCCAATGACTTCCTTTCTTCTAGATGCCACTGGAAAAGAGCTGTCTTGTGGGAGCTGCATGGGTGTTTTCCGTGGTTGAGGTGCAAGTGAATGACAGTCCCTGTGGGGCTGTTGGGGCTTGAGCTTGCAGGAAGCCTGTTTGCTTTGGAAATAGCAGAGGGAAGCCCAACAAATCTATATGCCTACCCAAAGCAGCTGAATCAGTGCCTCTTCTCTAAAGAAACAGACCCAGGGCTCCAAGGAGTTCTATAATCCTCTGCCTCTTTCAGCCTGGCGCAGGCTAAGCTTGCTCAGAAGTGAGGCAGAGCTTTAATGAAGGCTGCAGGATTAAGTTCTCTGTGTGTATCCTGCAGCAGAAAAAGTAATTGGGCCATGATTCAGTGCTGAGAGTCTCTGGATAGCATGAGAAGTGATGGAGGGAAAACAGGCCAGCCCTCGAGTAAAATTCAAGCAGAAAAAAAAAATGCATTTCAATCCCCTTCTGGATGATTTGAGGGTTTATCTCCCCCACCAGTTCAATTTGCCGTGTTTTGGGTTGGATGGGCTATCATCTTGATACAGGCAGGATCTGGGGAAGGTGGCAAAGCCAGATGAGTCCCAAGGGCAGTGCCAAGTGTGCCATGTCTGTCTGTGGAGCTGAATCAGCTCTCCTGAAGGGGGTTCAGAGCTGTGGATGCAGAGGGAGGCTGGCACTGCTGGGCACAGTCCTGGTGCCACCCACCCTGCCCATGCCTTTGTCCCCGACCAAATCTTGATCCTTCCCTGACTCAGTTCTCTCTCTGGGTCTTCTGCAGAAATTTCTGTGCTGGAGTTCACACCAGTGCCAGAGTTTGTGCCAGGCTGCAGCCAGAGTGTAGCACACGTTGGTCACCAAACATTATATAATGGTGCCCATGTGTTACAGATTGGGGTTTGCAGTCCAGACCATGAAAATTGGTGGACAAATCAGAGGGAGATACCTTAGAGCTGATCCCATCCTTGAGTTGAGGGTTTAGCTCTTGGTTAAGAAAGAAGATGGTGTAATCCCTTTTCTGCTGCCTTATTATTAAGTTGCTCTCTCTCATTTCCCTTTCTTGTCACATGCAGGCTCTTCTGTCTCAGGATAAGAATCTTTTCCCTCCTTCTCCTCAGTAACTCAATAAAATGGGAAATTATTATGGCTCTTTACCTCTCTTTCTAAAGAGAGAATAGATATCCTTTTTGAATTCTCACAGTAACTCCATTCCCCAGGCCAGAGGGAGAAAAGTCAGCTGTAGAGGGGAGCTAGCTGCAGGTACACAGCAACCTGCCCAAGTGGGATGGGTGAGGTTACACCTGAGCTCCTGCAGCATCAATCTACACTGATGTGAACTGGAGTTCAGCTTGGCTGTCCCTTAGAGGCTGAAGGGGAGCAGTCCCTGGCAGCTCAGTGATGGATGGGGCTCACACACCAGCCATGGGAAGGAGCATTATCTTCCTCTCCTTAGAATTGAAAATAGATTTCCCCAGTTATTTATAGCAGTATTCATCTTCCCCACGAAGTGTGCATGTGTGTGCACACAGAGACAGAAGCACACACACACACACACCTGCACACCACACTTGCACACATCAACCTCTCTGAAGACTCACTGGATGTCTGGCAAAGGTGAGCCCTGTGAGCTAGGTGCTATGTTTGGTGGGGCTGTTTAGGAGCAAAGCCATAAATAGCTGGGGGAAATCTATTGGCAGTTCTAAGGAGAGGAAGATAACACTCCTTTGCATTTTGTACCTGGTAGCATGAACCATTCCTGGATGTGAGAACCAGGTTAGCTAATTAAGTGTTCATGCTGCTGCAGGGTGAGCAACATACTGTGAATCCCTGCAGTCTCCTTGCCTGGTGCTCCTGGAGCCTTCCTCTGCCACAGCACTGGGCTCTGGGGCTGTCACTTGAACTTCTCCCTCTCCGGTTCCTCTGCCAGGCAGAGTGGGATACCCCATGACAAGGCTGTTGTTTCAGAGGCTGCAGCAGATCTGTGGGGCTTGGAAGGAGTGATGCTTTCCTCCTGAGGGAGCTGGAGTGTCCTGGCTCTGCTGGTGTGAGTCTGTGGATTCACAGCTGTGCCTGTGACACCACTGCTGCATCTTCTCTATCTGTGAGAAGCTGCTACTGACTGCTCTTCTCTATCTGTGTGCAGGTGCTGGACATGGACACAGAGGATGACCCATTGTTACAGGATGCCTGGCCAGAGGAGGAAGATGAAGAGGTGGCCTTCAGCTCCCGGAAGAGGCGCGAGGGTGCTCTGTTGTGTGGGAAAAGCCCGTGCAGAGTCAGGCCCCTGTGTGTCACACTGCCTATGTCTGGCTTCTGGAATATTGTTGGCTGGGTGTTCACCAACCCATACTGTGCTGGCTTCATCCTTTTCCTGGGCTGTGCCATCCCTGCCGTGCTTGCTGTCGTCATGTTCCTCCACTACCCCGCCCTGGACATCGACATCTCCTACAACGCTTTCGAGATCCGCAACCACGAGTCCTCGCAGCGCTTCGACGCCCTCGCCTTGGCCCTCAAATCCCAGTTTGGCTCCTGGGGGAGGAACCGCCGGGACCTGGCTGACTTTACCTCAGAAACCCTGCAGAGGCTCATCTTTGAGCAGCTCCAGCAGCTCCACCTCAACGCGTCCCACCTTGGTGTCAGCACACGGGTGAGGCGCAGCCCCGCACAGGGCAGGGGGAGCTCCCTGCAGCCACAGCCCTATCCAAGCACAGCAAACCAGAGCTCCAGAGTGGGGAGGGGAGCCCCACGCTGGGACTACTCCAGCAGCTACATCAGTGCTAACACACAGACTCACGCTCACTGGCGCATTGAGCTCATTTTCCTGGCTCGGGGCGACGCTGAGAACAACATCTTCACCACGGAGCGCCTGGTCACCATCCACGAGGTGGAGCGCAAGATCATGGACCACCCTCGCTTCCGTGAATTCTGCTGGAAGCCACATGAGGTCCTGAAGGACCTACCCCTGGGCTCTTACTCCTACTGCTCCCCTCCCAGCTCCCTCATGACCTATTTCTTCCCCACGGAGAGAGGAGGGAAGATTTACTATGATGGCATGGGGCAAGACCTTGCTGACATCCAAGGTGAGCTGAGGGCTGCGGGCAAGGGCTGGCATGCTCAAGGATTGCCTCTCCTCATGTTCTGTCAGGACCCAGGACATCCCTCTGGCTGTCCTGAGCAGCCAAGACCCCTGCCAGGGGGCTCAGAGACCCTGGCACAAGAGCCCAAAATGCCCCTGTGGTTTTGATTATGACCCATGGAGCAAGTTACCAACCTTAGATGAAAATCTGCAAGCCATGATGAATTAAGTAGAATGATCGTGAATTTATCACAAGGTGAAAAAGTAGATTTTGGGGTTTTTAGAATGGGGATTCAGGAGGCAAGATGGCAGGATCTGGGTGTGTCCAGCCTTTCTCCTTCTTCTTCTTCTTGGCCTCCATCTTCTGCTGTGATGTTGGCACTGACAGATTGGTTTAGAGTAGAAGCTCACTGTCTAACATAGGTGATAGGTAGTGGACAGTAATTGTAAACATTGTACAAGTAGTTTTTAGTATAAAGACATAACACTGCCCTGGGGGCAGGCAGAGTGCCTGGAACTGCCTTGCTGGATGGACCTCAGCAGGGCAGGAGAAAGAATTTTATAGATAAAGATACAATAAACAGCCTTGAGACCGAGAAATGAAGAGCCCTGACTGCTTCTTCAAGCACTGGGCTGGGAAAAGAGACTTTCTAACTTTTCTCGGGGTCACTCTGACCAGCTAAAGATCCCAGCAAGGTTCAGGCAGTCAGTGGTGTGCAGCTAACAGGAGTGATTGCCTTGTTTGGAGAGGAAGATGCTGCTGGGCTGTGCCTTGAGCAATTGTCTTTTCTGCACCAGGGCCTCTTTTCAACCCTGCAGCTCCAGTCACAAGTCACACAGACCCCCACAGGCGAGTGAGAGGGACAAGTGAGGGGGTGTCCTGCATGGTACAGGTGTCTTCTACTGACCCTTGTCCCCTGTAGATGGCTGTGGTTCACTAGAGCAATGCCAGGGGCTTGAAAAGACAAATAGGGATGAGCTTCCCTGCACTACAGAGCAGATTAAAGAGGTCGGTGGGCTGTTCTGGCAGCTTGTGAGTCACCAGCTGGAAAGATTCCAATAAGGAGAGGAGGAAAAAGGCCCTGCCTCCTCCTCCCAGCTCTGTACCTTGTGCTGTGCACCTCCAGCAGAACAGAGGCTGTGGATGCTGACAGAGAGGTGACTCATGAGGAGTCTGTGGGTGTGCTGTGGCTGTGGGATGTACCTCCATCTGTCTCCAAGCCAGGCTGCAGAGGAGCTGTCCAGGAGCCATGCAGGGAACAAGCAAAGGATTAGGTCCATCTGCTCCAGTAACAGTTCTGCTACCAAAACAGGAAAGAGCACAGTTTCTGGTCTTTCTGGTACAAACTCTAGGGAACTGGGTTTTGGGAATAGATAGGCAGTGTCTCTTAGTCAGAACTAGCTGAGTGCCTCCATCTCTGCATCCCTCACACCATAAGATGGCAGAGGTACCAGGTCACAGCAGAGCTAGGACTCCTCTTCCATGGGCATTGTTTAGTTCTTGTGCTTCCAGGTGTAATGGAGAAAATATTGTCCCCATGTGTAAGAGAAGGAGGAGCATCCAGCAGTGGGAGTATTGATCAGGATGCTGTTGGCTGGGGGTGCTGTAGTTCAGGTTGGTCATGGGGGCAGTAACACAAGCAGTGGGATGTGAGTCTTTGCAATCCAGGCTTTCCTTGCTCTCTGGAAGGCAGCAGCAGTCAGCACTGCTCTGATGAAGGACAGGCTGACTCCCAGTTTCCCTGTTACACACTAGATCCCGTGCCTTAACCAGGACAATCAAGCAGGACCTCACAAAAGTGGCACTGCTTTCTCCTGCAGGATCCCTGGAGCTGGCCATGACCCACCCTGAATTCTACTGGTATGTGGATGAGGGCCTGTCTGCTGAGAACAAGAAGAGCTCCCTGCTGAGGAGCGAGATCCTCTTTGGGGCCCCACTGCCCAACTACTACTCGGTGGAGGATCGCTGGGAGGAGCAGCGCCGCAAGTTCCAGAACTTTGTCATCACCTACGTGGCCATGCTGGCCAAGCAGTCCACGAGGTGAGGAGGGGTGGGTAGGGCAGGTGGGAGTGCACAAGAGCAGGGAAGGGCACAGGGTGGAACAGACCTTTCAGGGAAAAAGCTCTGCTATTGTGTTTGCAAGGTTCCCAGACGATGGAAGGAATGATGCATCTGACTCCATGTTCTTACAAAGCTAATTTCTATTCTATTCTATTCTATTCTATTCTATTCTATTCTATTCTATTCTGTTCTGTTCTGTTCTATTCTATTCTGCTGTTATAGTAGTCTCTTCAAGCTAGGTCTAATAAGCTTTTGGAGATCTATAACATGCCCAAGATAGCTCAGCTACCCTTGGAGGCATAAAATCAGCAGGATGGCTTCTGTTGCAGTGTTAGAAACAAAAAGGTTTAATAAAAGGCAAAATAACAAACAGAGAAAAACCAAGCCAGGTACCAGAGGTTCTTGTTCCTGGTAAAACACCTTACTAAAGTGATTTGTTAGTTTCTTTCTTCACTTATTTTTTTAGTAAATTGCTCAGGCAGGACTTTTTGGCTTCTGTTTAATTGGCTAGCCTTAAGTTTGAGGTGAAGTCCCTTAGACTTATGAAGTAGCTTTTTCACTTAATTGAGAAGAGAAATTTTTGGGCTTTTTTTCTTTTTGAAGAGACAAAAGATAGTTTTGTCACTCTGTCAACAAGAGGCAAACTCCTATACTAAACTATACTAAAGAATACAGAAGGGATACTTACAGAAGGCTAAAAAGATAATAATGAAAACTTGTGACTCTTTCCAGAGCCTCCACACAGCTTGACCCTGATTGGCCAAAGAGTGAAAACAATTCACATGGAACCAATGAAACAATCACCTGTTGGATAAACAATGTCCAAACCCATTCCACATGAGCAAAACACAGGAGAAGCAAATCATATAATTATTGTTTTCTTTTTTTCTCTAAGGCTTCTCAGCTTCCCAGAAGCAAAATCCTGGGCAAGGGGATTTCTCAGAGAATATGACAATGACAGCTCTGCCTTAAAGTTCACACCAGGGCAGAAGTGCCTATTCTATTCTATTCTATTCTATTCTATTCTATTCTATTCTATTCTATTCTATTCTATTCTCTGATAGCCACGTTCCATTTGGCTTCACTGGGAAGGCACCAGGTACAGAAGGTTTGACATGCTAGCTTGGACTACTGGTCAGATGTGAACAGTGGCCATGGCATAATGTTCCAGATGAAAAAGCATCTCCACAGAAACTGGGCTCAGTCACAGAGCTGTGAATGATGGTGGGGAGTAAATGGCAGAAAATTACTCATATGCTCCCCTTTACTGCCACTTCCACATGCAGAGACACCAACAGAGACAATGAAAAGGGGACAAAGTTTGAATCTACTCCCTGTCTTTCCACTGAGTCCTTGTCTGGCACAGGATCTTTTTGCTTCTGTCTTACAAATCCAGTTCCACTAGCTCAAACAGAGCTGTCTTCCTGCTCTGAATTTGGCCACTACTGGTCTGATGCAGAGGATGAAAGTCTTCACTCAAGGCTGCTCAACCTGTGGATCCAATTCTGCTTTTTGTACAGACAGCTTGGGAAGGGAGTTTCAAGGCAGGATAAGTTTCAGGAAGTGCAGGCTTTTTTCTCTGCCAGGTCTTGGTTGAACAGAGCTTTGCTCAGTGCTTGTGAGATATAGAGATGATAAAATAGAGCTAAAAGGGCTAAAAGGGCATCCCAGTACTCAGGCAGCTGACAGAAGGCTGTGTGTCCCAGTCTCTGTGCCTTCTTAGACTCCAGCTTTCTGCTGCCCTGAGACTTGGTGCTTCCCAGAATGAAGGGATGCTGATCTTCACAAGCAGGTTGGAGTGCAGGCACCCACAGAGCATTCTCAGCAATGGGCTGGGAAAGCAGACTGTGATTCTGACAAGCCAAAAAAGGAATTGAGGCCAAGGCTCAGTTCCAAAGCTCAGATCCCTGATAGCTTCCTTATGGTGCAGCACTATTGTAGTCCTGGTTAAATTATGTTGGCTTATTTTTGCTCTGAGCCTGCTTCCAGAGGCAGAACCTGGTAAATCATATAATTTCTGATTAATCTCTCCGTCTGCCTGCATCCACAGTGCTAATATAATAAGCAGTGATTAGGATTCCAGATGGAATTGGCTTTAAAGGCTCCAGGAACTGTCTATTAGTGCCTGAGACCCACCATGCAGTGGAGGAATATTAAAAATATTAGACCTGCTCTTTATTTTTCTCCTTTCCCTGTATGAATTTCACCTCCAGCAGCAACTTTGTTCAACCTGCTCTCACTGCTCTGTTTTCTCAGAGAACTGCCAGGTTATTAGAGCAGTGACCTCCTTTGGCTCTGGAGGAGATGCTGCGCTTTGAACCACCTGGCTCTGCTCCTTTTGTGCTCAGCTATTCCTCTTCTTTCACATCTCCCCACCCCAGCAAAGTCCAGGTGCTGTACGGAGGGACAGATTTGTTTGACTATGAAGTGAGGAGGACTTTCAACAATGACATGTTGCTGGCCTTCATCAGCAGTAGCTGCATAGCTGTCCTGGTCTACATCCTCACCTCCTGCTCAGGTACGCTGGGCTCACAGCTGCCCTGTTCTAACACAAATCCAAATGTGCCAAATGTCTCTGTGTCAAGGCTGAGGAGACACTCTGATGCCCTGGCACCAGTGTGGCTGTGTGGCACTGCAGCATGCAGAAGGGCAAGTCTGATTCTCCAGAGCAGAGATTTATGGGCAGGGTGAGTGTGACCATGTTCACAGGGGTCTTTGTATGAGGGAAGAGATGAGGATTTGACTCCATATTTCAGAAGACTTGATTTATTATTTTACGATATATATTACATTAAAACTATACTAAAAGAATAGATAAAAAGGTTCTTAGAAGGCTGGCTAAGCTAAGAATAGAAAGGAATGAATGATAACAAAGTTTTGTGGCTCGGACACTGTGTCCAAGCCAGCTGACTGTGATTGGCCATTAATTAAAAACAACCACATGAGACCAATCACAGATGCACCTGTTGCATTCCACAGCAGCAGATAATCATTGTTTGCATTTCATTCCTGAGGCCCCTCAGCTTCTCAGGAAGAAAAAATCCCAAGGAAAAGATTTTCATAAAAAGATGTCTGCGACAGGTGAGGGAAAGACTCACAGGAGATCAGGAATAAGATGCAAATGCCTGTCTTGGTAACAATGGCATCAATTTGATGTAATTTTTTGCATGAGCCTTGTGGGAAGGAGTCTGCAAGCAGTACTCCCTGAACTGTTCTCTATCACAAACACACTATGGGAACCACTATCCCAACAGATAGGGAGATGGGAGGTATTTGTTCTGCTAGGGGTGGCCAGAGATATTATTTTTTTCTGTGTTTCTTTTCTGCTGCAGTGTTTCTGTCATTCTTTGGCATTGCCAGCATTGGGCTGAGCTGCCTGGTGGCTCTGTTCCTGTACCACGTCGTGTTTGGGATCCAGTATCTGGGTATCCTCAATGGTGTGGCTGCCTTTGTCATCGTGGGGATTGGTAAGCTCATCTTTACCCAGAGCCTGTGCTTCACCTGCCTTGCCCTGCCTTCTGTCTGCAGGAGAGAAGGTGATGGTGGCAAATCCAGATTGAATTTTCAGGCCCTTTTTCTGTTACCTATAAATTTAATATTTGCAGTTCAAATATCAAGGGATGTGGAAAACGCCAATCACTTGTTTTTGAAATTTTAAAAGTTTAATAGTAATCAAATGGTTATAAAAATAGTAACACAATTAGAGTAATAACAATTTGGACAATTTGAATTTGGACAATATGAGACAATAAAAAGAAAGAGTTATGAACAGTCCAGGTACCTTTTTCTGGGCAGCAAGAGCCTGGAAAAGGACACACATTAACAGAGGATTAACTCTTAAAAGCAACAGCCTGTTGCATATTCATACACCTCATCCATGATGCATAAATTCCATTCAAACACAGGATTCTGTCTGGTCAGTGGCAACTTCTTCCTCTGAATCCTAACAGTGCCTTCGAGGTGGGAAGAAGTTTATTTCTTCTGATAATGGAGCAACAATGACATGACATAAATTCTTTTTCTCTGAAAGAGTCAGGTGTCCTGTGGCTGCTGTCTCACTGCGAGTCCTTTCTTTAGCAAAAGTATCTTACATAGCAGAGTTTCTATTTTAACATTTTTTTATGACCTAAAACTATATTTAACACACTACTTAAGAGAATTAATCCGGCATTACTTTCTAACACAACACATGCAACATTCACTTTAATATTTGCAAAAAGCCAATCATAAAACACATGCATTTTTCACGAGGGGGAAATCAGGTATTTTTAGCCGGTGTCACCTCTGTGAGCAGAGTACCAATATCCCTGCTGTCTTTTTCCAGGAGTTGATGATGTCTTTGTTTTCATCAACACCTACCGCCAAGCCACGCACCTCAAGGACCTGCGGCTGCGCATGATCCACACTGTGCAGACAGCAGGGAAAGCCACCTTCTTCACCTCCCTGACCACAGCTGCAGCATATGCTGCCAACATCTTCTCTCAGGTACCCTGCGCCTTTGGAATTTGGGGTTTCAGTGTCTGCCAAAGGGCCTGATTGATCAGGAGCCTGCCAGCACCATCTGTCCTCTCCTTCGGCGCAGTGAGGGCTGCTTCTCACAGGGCTGTCTCTTACTTGCTGTAAGGTAGTGGGTTATCCAAGGAAATATTTCTGTGCTGGTCTGTAGCTGGACAAGGCAAATCTGACCATAACAGAATTCTAATTTGGTTTGCCCGGTTCATTCTAGAAAAGAATTAAAACAAGTCCCTGGGTGAGCAATCATTGGTTAGATTTGAACTCAAACAGATCTGTCGAAACAGGTCAACCCACGTGGCAGGGAAGAATGATGAGGAGGACTCCATCTTATCAGGAGGCTAATTAATTACTTTATTATACTACATTATTCTATATTATACTATATTGTTCTGTATTATATTACCTTACATCTAAACTGAATCTGCCATGCACTCCACTGCACAGAATCTCATCAGCGACAGTCCCGACACAGACACACACCTGGCCCTGATAAGCCAAGGAAACAAAACACCATCACTTTGGGTAAACAATCCCCATATTGCATTCTACTTTTGCACAAACACAGGCACAGCCTATAATAAGAATTGTTTTTCCTTTCTCTGAGGTTCAGAGAATGTGAAACCCAGAAATATTCTTGGGAAGAACTGTGCCTTGCTTTTCTCTGTGAAGAGAAATGTGGTGACAGATCTCATCCAATCATGTTCCTTCTAGAATGCAGACATACCACTGGTCAAGGAGCTGGGGTGGTGTTCAGACCCAGACCCATCAGTTGTCTAACCCTGGGGGTTTTAAACCCCCTATATAAGGAGGCTTCCATAGTAAACCATTACTGTTGTCACATGCATCTCTGAGAGTTTGTGTTGTCTCTGTCTCCACCAACAACCCCATGGGCCACGGATCAAACAGGCTCTGTTTCAGTGCTTTACCTAGCAGGTTTGCTGATTTTCATGGCTGAGCTCACCGTGTGTTATTCTCAGGTTCCTCCAGATATCTCTTCCTTGCCCCAGCTGATCCCTGTTGCTGGTGGTGGAGACTGGAATGTGATGTACACACATTGCAAAGTTCATGTGGCAACAGCCAACCTTTGTTGAAGCACACCCTCTTTTATAGGGGCTTTGAATTTCCTGTGCTTAGAGAGAGAATTGGACAAAGGTCTTTACTCTGCCCAGCTAACTGGCCAATGATATGGGTGCATTCCTGATTCAAAGGGATTGCCTGGTGTCCCCTTGTTTAAACTTAAATTTAGCCTATCAGTATTGTGTCCAGGGGCTTCTATACTTCAATTCCCTAACAAGCTAAGCTGGTCAAGTAAGTGTCTGTCATGGCCAAATTATTTGTGCAGCTATAGATAGACAAGCTGTAGCCTTCACAGATCCCAATCCTGTGTTCTCTCTCTTCATGTAGATCCCAGCTGTGCATGACTTTGGACTCTTCATGTCCCTGATTGTGTCCTGCTGCTGGGTAGCTGTGCTCTTCACCATGCCAGCTGCTCTTGGAATATGGACCCTCTATTTGTCCCCACTAGAGAGCTCCTGCCAAGCCAGGTGAGCCCTGGAGCCTGTGGGTGGGAAGTTGTGGAATTTGCAGGCAAAAGGAGGTTTGCAAATTCCTTCCCTGTCATCTCAGTTTATCCTCATTCCCCTCAGGCAGCTTGGCTTTGGCTCTGACAGAAGGGAAATTTAAGTTCTGCCATTCCAGATCTGAGCAAAATGGAAGGGTCAAGTCCCAGTCTCATTCTGTCTCAGTCAGTTCTCTTGGTTGAATGCCATGGAGTGAGTATTGGACCATTTGTTTCCTCTGAGCACTTAATGGCAGCTAAACCTTCAAGAGGTGGAGATGCAAGGCAGACAGGTCCCCACTGCTCCTGCCTGTGAGCAGGATGTGGAAATTTGTGTTGGAAACTCAGCACATTTCCTTTTCCCCTGCTCTTCAGCACTGCAGGTGACCTGGAATGATTTTATTCATTAGCAGGGAGATGAACTGCTGAAACTGCCATCTCTCAGCACCCAATGTCCACAGCTCAGCCCTGCTCTGTGTATGCAGCCCAGCCCCTGCCCTCTCAGCACTTGCAATGGAATTTGCTCCTGGCAGCTCCTGTTGTCTTTCCAAACAGTTGGAGCAGGTTGTTCCTGTGCTCCTTTGCCACTGAAGGAGCCCACTGGTAACTCCTCACAGGGTATGTGGCTTTAAACTCTTGCCTTTGTCTCCTTTCCTGCTTCAATCCAGCTGCAGTCAGAAGTGCACCAAAAAGAGTGCCTTGCACCTGGCTGAAGATCTCTTCATTGCCTCAGCAGCCCCCTCCAGAGCAGGCAGAGAGACCCTTCCCTACCTGGATGATGACATCCCACTGCTCAGCGTGGAGGAGGAGCCTGGTAAGTGTTTTCTGCTGTTTGTGCCTTTGGGGGGATCACCCTGCCCTCTTCATCCTGCAGCTCTCCCTGCCCCTGACACTGGTTCTTGCTTCAGTTTTCTGAATTGTAAGCTGGAGATGGTGTCATCATGGGAAGTTGTAGGAGTCAGGACTCAATATTCTTTGTAAGTTTGCTTTGAGATCTTCAGTGGGTGTCAGTGCATGCTTTCTTAACTAGTTTGCTAATTCTCTTGAGTCCACTGTGGTCTGATTTCTGTCTGAATTCACTGATTGTGACATGGAAGTAGCCATGAAACATCGAATCCATAACACCAGGACAGCTCACCATGGGGTAAAGTTTTCCCCTCTTCCCTGCCGTTTGGAGCGCTGTATTTGGGAAGCAGGAGAAAGAACACTGTTGTTCTTCAGCCCCCTAGAGCAGCTCCTTCATCATGGTATGAAGAGGGCAGTGACTTGCCTGAGATCATGTAAGCAATCTGGGGAAAAAACCCCCAGAAATTCCCTATCTGTTGTTAGCAGGAGATAATCCTTCCAGCCCAAGAAAAAGGTGCTTACAGGGTCGTGCTCTCTTGTACTTGGCTTTTAAAACTCGCTGGAATCTCTTCCATACAGCCTATAAGAATCACTACTTTACCACACTGTGTCACATTTTAAACCCTAAGAACTCCTCTTTGAGCCCCTTCTGCCAAGCTGTAGGGTCTGCTCTGACCCTTGGGCCTGTCTGCAAGCAGAGGGTGTTGTTCCATCAAAAGGGGATCACCTTCAGCCAGCCATACCATTGTTTTCCAGTTGTTCAGTAACTAAAGGATCTCAAAGCTTGCTTTCATTTCAATCTCACTTATAGTTTCCACATTCTCAAAATCTTTTGCCAGGCAATCATATTCATAAGGCTTTCCTGTTTCATCTTCCCCAACACACAGCAAGTGCCCTCTTCTCACACATAGAGAAGGGGGCATTTCCCTTGGCATCCCTGAACTAAGAGAATCAGGAGGAGCCAGGCTGCACTCAGGAAGAGATCAGCTGTGTGTAATTAGCAGTAAGAATATTTAGTGGGACAGGGACAAATTCTGCTTGGCCCAAGAAGCTTGCAGTGTCTCTGTGACCTTATGGACAGTGTTTGTGGAGTTTGGTAGAGCAGGGAATAGCCTGAAGCATAGATTTGGACTGAGATATGGATTTCCATCTGTAGCTGTTGCATGGCAGTGACTTGGCAAAGATGCTTTTTAAAACATCCTGGAGTCACTGCCTCTGCTGGGGTCTTACTCTATCTTTTTAGCTTGACTGAGTTGTACAGCACTTTGCACAAGATTTGATAAAGGAGAGCAGAGAGCTCTGGGAGACACTCATGACACTGAGACTGCTTTTGATTTCTCTCTATTCTAGTCTCCCTGGAAATGGGGGATGTCCCCTTGGTGTCTGTGATGCCAGAAAATCTGCAGCTCTCTGCAGAGAAGAGCAGCCAGGGTCACTTGATAACTCATCTGCAAGAGCTGCTGGAGCACTGGGTGCTGTGGTCTGCAGTGAAGAGCAGATGGGTGATTGTGGGTAAGCAAGGAGGAGAGTTGAATCTGCATGGATTTTAGAGGGTTTGGCATTTCAATCAGTCTCCAAGCCTTGATTATTAGTCACAAGAGTTGGGAAAAGGGGCATGGTAAATGTCTTCTAACACAGTGGGAGAGTGCTCCTTGAACAGTCAGTCCATAAGGGGGCTCACCTACAATGTTCAAATATCTGATTGGACATTGGATGGACCCCGTGGAAAGGAGGCACATGTTGGGAATGGGATGGTTGAGTTGCCTGTAGGAGTGGAGTATTTAGAAAAGTATTTCCTGTTTTAGCCATGAACTGCATGAGTGTTTCTTCTGGAGCAATCCCTTCACAGACCATGAAAACTGACTATTTTTACTCATAAGTGCTGCTGTCATCCCTTTCTTCTCACTCAGATCCCAAGTGGCAATTCCTGATGGAATTTTTTCCAGGCATGGGGCTTATTACAAGAAAGCCCAGTGTGCTTTAGCGGCTGTTCTTTTCACAGCTGAAAATACCATATTTTGTTGTCTCTACCACATTGCTGCTCTCTGAGCATGTCTGAAGTGCACGTAGGGTCCCATGCTTACCCAGATTTCCCCCTGCAGGGCTCTTTCTCCTGGTTTTGCTGCTGTCCATATTCTTTGCCAGCCGCCTCCAGCCAGCCAGCCGTGCTCCAGTCCTGTTCCGGCCAGACACCAACATCCAGGTGCTGCTGGATCTGAAATACAACCTGAGTGCTGAGGGGATCTCCTGCATCACCTGCTCAGGTGAGAGCACTGCTTCCCAAACCACGGTGGGTGCAGTCCAGCCTGGCCCAAACCCTGGGCTGGAGGAGCTGAAATGTGAGGCAGGTACCTACAATGTTCAAATACCTTATTGGAATGGACCCTGTGGAAAGGAGGCACACATTCGGAATAGGATGGTTGAGTTGCCTGTAGGAGTGGAGTATTTAGATATATTTAGATTAGTATTTAGATATTAGATATTAGATAGATTTAGATATTAGATTAGTATTTAGATATAAATATAAAGTATTTCCTGCTTTAGCCATGAACTGCCTGAATATTTCTTCTGGAGCAATCCCTTCACAGACCATGAAAACTGACTGATTTTTACTCATAAATGCTGGTCTCATGTTGTGACAGTGTTCACAGGGGTTTTCAGGGGAGGGAAGAGATGAGAATGTTGACTCTATGTTTAGAAGGCTTGATTTATTATTTTATGATATACATTACATTAAAACTATACTAAAAAGAATAGAAGGAAGTTTCATCTCAGAAGGCTAGCTAAGCTAAGAATGGAAAGGAATTAATAATAAAGATTTGTGTCTCTGACAGAGAGTCCAAGCTAACTGGACTGTGATTGGCCATTAATTGTAAACATCCAAGATGGGCCAGTCACAGATGCACCTGTTGCATTCCACAGCAGCAGATAACCATTGTTTACACTTTGTTCCTGAGGCTTCTCAGCTTCTCAGCAGAAAAAATCCTAAGGAAAGGATTTTCATGAAAAGATGTCTGTGACATCATGTCAGTGCCCAGCCCAGAGACTGTGGCACTGCGTTGCCTGCTCAGGGTTTGGTACTCGGCAGCTGAGTCTGTGGTGTGCACAGCCCTGGTACCTCTTTTCTCATGCCATTCACTCTTTCCTCCCTGACTAACCTTGTGGGACAGGTTTGTTTCAGGAAAAGCCCCACAGTTTGCAGAACAACATCCGAACTTCCTTGGAAAAAAAGAAGAGGGGCTCGGGTTCACCTTGGGGAAGCAAAGGCAGCATGAGTGATGCAGGGCAGCAAGGTGAGTGGAGCATGGTGACCCTGGCCACATTTGCAAGGATCCACTGGGGTACAAATTAAACCACATGCTCTCTGAATAGCTGGTGGGGAATAATTCTCTCCAGAGCCTGCCCCACTGAGCCCTAGGTTGGTGCTGGGTGGATGGTGTGACCATGTTCACAGGGGTCCAAGGATGAGGGAAGAGAAGAGGATCTGACTCCATGTTTCAGAAAGCTTGATTTATTATTTTTTGATCTATATTACGTTAAAGTTATACTAAAAGAATAGAAAAAAGAATTTCATCAGAAGGCTGGCTAAGAATAGAAAAAGAAGGAATGATAACAAAGCTGACTGTGATTGGTTATTAATTAGAAATAACTCTATGAGACCAATCACAGATTGGTCTATGAGACCAATCACAGAATGCAACAGATGCACCTGTTGCATTCCACAGCAGCAGATAACCATTGTTTACATTTTGTTCCTGAGGCCTGTCAGCTTCTCAAGAGGAAAAATCCTAAGGAAAGGATTTTTCTGAAAAGATGTCTGTGACACTATGGGGCATCTTTAGAATCCCCCTTTCCCTGAACACCTACTGCTCTCTAGGACATGGTCCTATAACCCAGGTGGTAGTATCATCTAGTGTCATATCCCTCTGATCTGAGAACAGGGCTAGGAACTCCAAGCTTTACATCCCAGTCCTGTTCACAACCTTGTTGGCAGGTCACGAGGAGAGTAAATTCAGTTTGCAGGGGATTTTGAGGATAAAAGAGTTATTGGGCCAGCTCCAAAGATGACATGAATCAATAAGCCATCAGGAATTACTGCAGCTCAGGATGTATTTGTGGTAGCCTTTGAAAGATGTACTGTGCTGGGAGAAGGCAGAGGCTGAGCAGACAGCAAGCCGTAAGATCCCTCCTTTGCTTTGGCTGCAGGATTTGCTGGTTTAGAAGTAACACCAAACCTCATGCTTTCCTCAAACTGTTTTCCTCAGAGCTGCAGGGGACTGTATATATCTCCAAGTCCGGGAGCAAGGGAAGACCAGCTATCTACAGATTCTCACTCAACGCCAGTGTCCCTGCGCCCTGGCAGATGGTGTCACCAGGAGATGGGGAGGTGCCTTCATTCCAGGTAAGTCACTCCAGGATGCTGCACCCCTCTAGCAAGAGGGCAGCACACAGCAGGTGAGCACAAGAGCCTCCTCCTGTCTCTCCATGGGGTCCTGTGTAGCTTTGGGTGACACTTTCAGAGCACTGCAGTAGGGTAGTTCACACACAAGGCATCATGCTTGGCACCATCCAAGATGATGCCTTGGAGTGCCACAAGACTTCACCTGTTGCTGTTGAGAGGTGACTGTCAGTGATGGGAGCAAAACTGTGGGTGTCTCTAGGGCAGATGTCCCTGAGCCTGGGCAGAGCAGCCACCATTTGGCCTTGGTGTTTATACCATTTATACCATTTATACCATTTATACCACTGGGAATGAGGGTATTAAGGGGACTGTCCCACACTGGCCATCATTGGGAAGGGGCAGGCTGGGGGCTGACTGGGCCTGCCTGCACTGCTCATTCCGTGTGGCTGTGCCAGTGCTCAGGGAGGAAGGGAGAGTGTGATGCTAATGTGCAAGAGGCTGCAACCCTGTGGAGTTAAGTGTCTGTTTTCATTAATCCATTGCTTAGGTGTATAGAGTGCCTTTCGGTAACTTCACCAGGAAGCTGACAGCTTGTGTGTCCACAGTAGGGCTGCTTAAGCAGATGAGCCCCAGGAAGTGGATGATGACCACCTTGTCCTGTGACACCAAGAGGGGCTGGAAGTTCGATTTCAGTTTCTACGTGGCCTCCAAGGAGCAGCAGCGAACACGGTAACCTTCCAAAAACCCTTCTGGACAAGGCAACAGAAACAGCACAGCTGAGAGGCTCATCTAAGCTGCCTGATGCCACTCCTACCCTCAATCAGTGACATGCATGGCTCTAGAATTTGCTTTGCTGCATTTATGCCCCATCTCTGCAGTCACTTTGCAGGCCCATAGCATCATTAACATGATGCTTGAGATCATTTACAAAAGGCTTGAGAGACTGTGAGTGAGCTTCTCTGAGTGGCAAAAAGATGTTGCTGATGTGGTTCTTGCCCTTACCCACCTGAACTCTTGGGCTGAATGGGCAGCACAGAATATACAGTGGTTTGGGATACAAGTCTGCAGATGTTCACCTTTCCCATTGCTTCTGTCCCTGAGAATGTCTGCTGCCATGCAATACTTCGGATGCTTCATCTTCTCTCCCTCTGTTCCCCCATAACAAACTCTCTTTGCTGCACAGGAAACTGTATTTTGCCCAGTCCCACAAGCCCCCTTACCACGGCCGAGTGTGTGTGGCACCTCCAGGCTGTCTGCTCAGCTCCAGCCCAGATGGACCCACCAAAGGCATCCTCTATGTCCCCAGTGAAAAAGGTGAGCTGGTGAGGCCCTGCTCAAACATGCCAAGATCCAGAGAATCAGACCTTTTCTTGCTTTCTAATATAACTGTCATGGTTTGAGGCTGGTGCAATCCCAGTGGCCCCATGAAAATATATTCTCCCCAGTGTCTGCTGTGAGATGTGACCAGAAATAGAGCAAAGCAGGCTCCAGTTAGGAATAAAGAAAAAACTTTATTAACTTACAATATGAAAAAAAAAGGAACACACAGAACTCAGAATGAAAACCTTCCAAAAACATTCCTCCTTCTCCCAGTTTCCAGCACAACACAGTGAGACAAAACTTTGGATTCTCAATCAAGTTACCACCCCTCAGATAATCTACTCTCAGTTCATCACCACCCTGCAGATAATCAACACTTCCTTATCAAACCAGGATGCTAACTGTAGTTAGTGCTCTTGGTTGATAGAGTGACAAAACTCTTCTGTCTCCTTAAAGGAAAGAAATCTAAAAGTTTCTCTCTTCGATTAAATGAAAAGACACCTCATAGGACTCAGGAAACTTCACCTCAAACTTAGGATAGCTAATTAGGCAGAAGCTAAAAAGTCTGGCTTGGGCAATAACTAGAAAAAGGAGTAAACAAAGAAACTATTGGTTTTTGTAAAGTGTTTTACCACAAGCAAGAAGATCTGGCACCTGGCTGTTGCGGTGTGATGTCGGTATTTAATTCCAATACCTGGCTCAGTTTTTCTGTTTGTTATTTTGCCTTTTATTAAAACTTTTTTGTTTCCAACACTGCAGCAGAAGCCATCCTGCTGATTATTGTGCCTCGAAAGGTAGCTGAGCTATCTTAGTGTGTTATAGACCTCCTGCAGCTCATTAGACCTAGCTCGAAGAAGTTACTATAACAACTAACCAACCTTTACTCTCTATTTGACTACAGCGCCCAAAGCAAAGCTGTCAGCCACATCTGGATTTAACCCCTGCATGAACACAGGCTGTGGGAAGCCAGCAGTGAGGCCACTGGTGGACACTGGAGCCATGGTGTTTGTGGTGTTTGGGATCAGAGGCGTGAACCGCACCAGGCGCCAGGACAACCACGTCCTCGGAGACATGGTACTCGTGGTGGTGTGCTTGTGTGCCCCAAAATACACCCAAAATACATGAAGGGAGGAATGATGAACCTGACTCCATGTTCTCAGAAGGCTAATTTATTATTTTATGATACTATGTTATATTAAAGAATAGAGAAAGGATACTTACGCAATGCTAAAAAGATAATAATGAAAATTCGTGACTCTTTCCAGAGGTCCAATACAGCTTGGCCCTGGTTGGCCAATGAATAAAAACAACTCACAGCAGAATGCAATGAAACAATCACCTGTGGGTAAACAATCTCCAAACACATTCCGCATGTGAGTACAACACAGGAGAAGCAAATGAGATAAGAATTGTTTCCCTTTTTTCTGAGGCTTCCCTTCGCCCAGAATTTTTCTCCTGGGAAGCTGAGATTTTTTCAGAGAATGTGAACGCCACACTCATGGTCTGGCCATGCTGTTGGGGCTGGCAAGTGAGGGGCAGGCTCTCTGGATGGTGTTTAGTTAATACCCACAGCCCCCAGGGTGGTCCAGCAGTCTGGACAGATGGAAGGGCAGGGGTTGTAGCATTGGGATGAGCCAGTACAGTTCTGTTTTAGCAAATTGACAGAATAACAGAGATCAGGAAGTTCTTATTGAAAAAACACTTCAGACTTTTCAGAAAATCCCTCTGAGTGCAATATATAGCCTTCTAATTTTGAGTCTAAACCTGGCTTTCTTGAGGATTTTTGAAACAAACCCATCTTGAGCGCGGTATAAAATCTCACTACAGATTCAAGACTGAGGGAACAGATATTTTTCTATAATATATATATCTCGTTATGAAGTATTAACAAAAAATAAAAATCATTTACTCTAGGGAAAGCCACTAAATGTGACAGCTTATCTGTGAGATCTCATACCTTGACACATGACAGTCATTCCCTAGAAAAATTACGCTTAGCTTGGCTGCTGCACTTCAGCTTTCTGCTGTTCTTCCTGCTCTGTGGTTTGGGGGTGCTGTGCAGAACCAGCCTTTTCCTGTTCCCTCTGCAGGGGCAGTGAGAAATGCAGGCAGAGGGGCAGGCAGGAAGCTGCAGTGCCAGTTGCTGTGTGCATGTCTCACGTGTGGTGCTCTTGTCATTGTGTCTCCTTGTGAAAGGGCAGTGTTATCTACGATGACAGCTTTGACCTCTTCAAAGAGATTGGCAACCTGTGCCGCCTCTGCAAAGCCATTGCCAGCAACTCTGAGCTGGTGAAGCCCGGAGGGGCTCAGTGCCTGCCCTCGGGTAGGTTAGACAACTCCTCTGCAGCCCTGCCTGTGCTTGCTTGGGGTCCTCAGCAGCAAACAGAAAGGGTGACTGCTTCTTGCTGTCTCCTTTTCTTCCCAAGGCAGCTTGACCCTTCTAGAACGTGTCATTGGTTGTGCTTTTTGGGGCAGAAAGAAAGAATGATGGTCTCTTTAATGCCAAAGAGGCTGGGTATATTTTTTGGGAGTTAATCCAGAAAGATAAGAAAAGAATTGCATTTTTGCTTTCTAGTCATATTCTTTCTAGTTCTTTCTAGTCATAGTCTCCTTTTCTTCCCAAGGCAGCTTGACCCTTCTAGAACGTGTCATTGGTTGTGCTTTTTGGGGCAGAAAGAAAAAAATAAAGAAAGATGGTCTCTTTAATGCCAAAGACACTGGGTATATTTTTGGGGAGTTAATCCAGAAAGATAACAACAGAATTGCATTTTTGCTTTCTAGTCATGGGTGTTGTTTGAGATACAATCTTTTTACTCAGTAAATATCCTCTCAGTAGCTCCTGAATAGCAATGATCTCACACCTGATCTCATTGCAGTGAGGTTACTCACTGTCCCTGTGGCTTGGCACACCTGACCAGTGACCAGTGACCATCTCTCCCAACTTCAGAGGTCACAAGCTCGTGGAGCTGAGCCTGGGAACTGTATATTGGCTTCAGGCTAAAAGCCAACTTCATGCCTGGAGCAAATCCCTGCCAGGCCAGGCAGACAGCCCCTCAGCACCTGCTCTTTGTGCTGCTTCCTGACAGCTGGGGACAAACAGCAGTGACACTGTCCTGTCCCATGCTGGTGACAGTGTCCTTTCAAGCTACAGCAGCTGGGAGCTGTGATGCTGAGACCTCAAGGGTTTTGGCAAACCAGAGTGGCAAGGGGAAGCAGCTGTGCACAAATGGGTCCTGTGATTCTCTTGGGGCTCTCATTTTGGGTTGTTAGTTGGGGTTTTTTTTCATCTCTTTGCTCCAATGTGCTTCCTTTCCCCGTTCTGCCCTCCATCTCTTGCTCTTTCTCTCTCTCCAGGTTACAGCATCTCCTCCTTTCTGCAGATGTTGCACCCAGAGTGCAAGAATATCCCTGAGCCCAACCTGCTGCCAGGACAGCTCTCTCATGGGGCAGTGGGGGTGAAGGATGGCAAGGTGCAGTGGATCTCCATGGCCTTTGAGTCGGTGAGCACGTGGGAACATTGTCATTCTGCTGACAGCTTCATCTTGTGGCTTCTGGGGCTTTAGCTCTGCTCCTTCTGCACTGGCCACTTCCATTTGCAGACATCATTTTGTGTTTATTAGGATTGTTGCAGACAGATGCCTGCACTCACTCACAGGTTGGTAGAAGTGGCTGCTCACACCACAATTAGCTCAGGCAAAAAGCTGGTGGCAGGTTTGCCCAAATGCCACTGCCAGTCCCAAATACCCCAAATGCAACGTATGTGGGTAGTATTATGCTCTCTAAACATAGCAGGGCTGAGATTAAATGGGTTTGGTGGAAGGCTACACCGAGGCTGCTTGGGGTGAAGGCTGAGTAGAAGCTTAGGTGGAAGTAGGACATAAAGAAAGTTATGGGGTGAGAGCTGTAATTTGTTGAGTCGAAATCAGCTGTCTTGGTTAGACTAACTTTCAGTTATTCTGCTCACTCTAATCTGCCTTGGATTCATTTGTACACCAGCCCTAAGGTGGTGGAGGTTAAGTGTGGAGGTTCAGGTTAAGGTGGTGGTAGAGGATTGGTAGGGCCACTTCCATTTGCAGACATAATTTAGTGTTTGTTAGCATTTGTTGCAGACAGATGCCTGCACTCACTCACAGGTTGGTAGAAGTGGCTGCTCACACCACAATTAGCTCAGGCAAAAAGCTGGTGGCAGATTTGCCCAAATGCCACTGCTATTCCTGCCTGATGCTGCCATTGAGCTGGTTGTTCTGCCCTTCCCCTTGCCATGCATTATATTAAAGAATACTATACTAAAGAATATAGAAGGGATACTTACAGAATGCTGAAAAGATAATAATGAAAACTTGTGACTCTTTCCAGAGTCCCCACACAGCCTGCCCAAAGAGCAGGCCATGAGTGATGTGTTTATCTTGTTACAGACAACCTACAAGGGGAAATCATCCTTCCAGACATATGCTGACTATCTGAAGTGGGAGACATTCCTGCAGCAGCAGCTCCAGCTCTTCCCAGAGGGCTCTGCTCTCCGGCACGGCTTCCAGACCTGTGAGCACTGGAAGCAGATTTTCATGGAGATTATAGGCAAGTGACTGCCGTGTTTCTGTCCCTGGGGAACCCATGCTCTCTGACACATCCTCACAGCACACCCCATCCCATAGGGTGGGCATGGGTTATATCTGCACTCCTTTGCCATTGCCAGGCAAACTCCTAAAGCCTGAATGTGCATTGTCAAAATTAGGCAAAGCCCAAGGAAATGGGTTAGGGAAGGGACTCAGCCCTGCTGATTCAAAATCCAATCACTCTCGGAGTCTCTGTGGTCAGGATGACCCCGAGATGTGTCAGAGAGTCTCTTTTCCCAGCCCAGCAGCTGAAAAAGGAGTCAGGATTCTTCTGTTCTGGTTTTCAAGATGATTGTTTATTTTTTGCTTATCTATTCCATTCTTTCTCTGACCTGCTGAGATCTGTCTGGCAGGTCGGTTTGTAGCACACTGACCACACTTGGGGTGCTGTTGGCTTTTTATACTAAGAACTACGTGTACTTTATTTACAATAATTTTCCAATACCTATCCCCTATGTTAGACACTCTGTCTCTACTCTAAACCAATACAAAAGTGCCACCATCACAGCAGAAGATGGAGGACAAGAACAAGAAGGAGATGACACACCCAGATTCCTCCATCTTGCCTCCTGAACCCCCATTCTATAAACCCCAAAATTCTACATTTTCACCTGGTGATAAATTCACTATCATTCTATTCAAACTCTTGTGGCTTGTAACTCCTTGCACAAAGTTGGTAATTGTTTCCATAGGTTAAAATGGAAGGCACAGGGGTCTTGGGCTCTGTGCCAAGGTCTCTGAGCCCCCTGGCAGGGGCTTGAGCCATCCAGGGCAGCCAGAGGGATGTCCTGGGTTCCAACAAATCACCTTCTTTCCACTTTCATTCTCCCCCTCCTGTCTTCCCCAGTGTGAGTCCCTGCCTGCCTTGTTGCCAGCAGGAGCATGGTGCCTTTGCCATGGCAGCTGTCACCTTCCAGGATTCATATCAGCTGGCTGTTTCCTTCCAGGAGTGCAGAGTGCCCTCTATGGCCTTGTCCTCTCGCTGGTCATCTGTGTGGCTGCTGTGGCAGTGTTCACCACACACATCCTCCTCCTGCTGCCAGTGCTGCTCAGCATCCTAGGTAAAAACACCAGTTCCAATGTGTCAGGCTTTGTTGGGAAGGATGAAAGTTTGACAAGAAAGTCTCACAGATATGTGTGCTTGGCAGAAAGATTTTTGAATGTAGAATCTGAGAATGAAATAGAGATAGAAGCAAGTTTTTATATAGAAGAAAAGAATTGCTGAGCCAGTCTTACTGGATAACCAAGGAGGCAAAGGGTGTGTTAGTTAGAAGGGGTTTTTATGGCTTAGAGCAAAGGATAAACCCACCCCAAACAAGGAGATGTTTTTACCAAGCAGAAAGACAGCACAGGCAAACAAGTCAGCAAATGTTGCAAGTAGAAAAAAGATCTCAGAATTTTCCACTGCAAGAAAACTGAAAAACAACTTCTGGCTTAAACTGCAATGTACTAACTTTTAGTGACTGGAGAACAGTAACATGAATATGGTAATTACAGTAGTTATGATGGGCTATAGATAATAATTAAGGTATAGATTGGTTCTGCTGTATTAAGATGCTCAGCAAAGAAAAGTATATAATGCATTGTAACCAGAATTAAAGGGTCTCCAGGCCTGTCTGCAGCTGGAGCTGACAGCTGTGGGCACAGCTCTGTCACCCATGACCCTGGGCTGCTGTAACCTCGTGGATACAATAAACTGCATTTTGGAGAGCTGCCTGGAGTCCCACATCCCTCATTTCAGCTCTTAGAAGGTTTTCACTTTTCCTGAAAGGGATGGACTGTGGCAGAGCTGATTCTCTGGTGATTTGAAGTGAATTGCTTGTATTCTGGGTAAACCCTTTTGGCATTCCAGGGGCCGGTCCTAGAGAACAGACTGGTTAAGTGAACAGAACAGAACAAACTCCCAACCTCATAGGGAAAGTAGATTTGTGTGTCTAATTCCCTGTGTGTTTTATCTACACAATAGATAGGACTCTCTGTCTAAGCCAGCTGGGCTGTGATTGGCCATTAATTAGAAACAGCCACATGAGACCAATCACAGATGCACCTGTTGCATTCCACAGCAGCAGATAATCAATGTTTACATTTTGTTCCTGAGGCCTCTCAACTTCTCAGGAGGGAAATCCCTAAGGAAAGGATTGTTCATAAAAATTGTCTGTGACACCTGTACATTACCTAACATCACCTTTCTCCCACAGGGGTTGTGTGCCTGGTGGTGACCATCATGTACTGGTGTGGCTGGGAGATGGGAGCTGTGGAAGCCATCTCCCTCTCCATCCTCGTGGGCTCCTCTGTTGATTACTGTGTGCACCTGGTGGAGGGATACCTGCTGGCAGGGGAGAACCTGCCTCTCCAGCAGGCTGAGGTGAGCTCTGTTCCTCCTACAGCTTTGCATTCATTCTTCCTGTGCCTCCCTGGCACTCAGCTGTGATGCAGGACACATGACAGGCAAGGGTCAGAGTGCAGTGTGCAGCTATGGCCCCTCAGTTTGGGAAGGATGTTGAGATGCTTGAGCACGTCCAGAGGAGGCAACGAGGCTGGTGAGGGGCTGGGAACACAAACCCTGTGTTTGAAGGAGATGGGGGTGTTTAGCCTGGAGAAAAGGAGGCTTAGAGGCAACCTTATCACTCTCTACACCTTCCTGAAGGGAAGCTGCAGACAGGTGGGGTTGGTCTCTGACAGAACCAGAGGACACAGCCTCCAGCTACATCAGGGAAGGTACAGGTTGGATATTAGGAAAAAATATTTCGCTAAAAGAATAATAAAGTACTGGAATGCTCTTCCCAGGGAGGTGGTAGAATCACCATCTCTGGAAGTGTTTAAAAAAAGACTGGACATGGCACTTGGTGCTATAGTCTAATTGAAGTGTTAGGGCATAGGTTGGACTCGATGATCTAAGAGGTCTCTTCCAACCTCATTATTCTCTGATTCTGTGATTGTAACCCTATGGCTCTTTGCATAGCACTGCACTAAATGTCTGAGTACAGACAGTCTGAGTACAGACTCAAGCAGCTTCTTTGTCCTGGACTGGCATTCTATCAGCTAAGCCACCTCTCCAGGATTTAGAGGTCCCTTCCAACCTCATTATTCTGTGATTCTGTGACTCTAACCCAATGCTCTTTGCAAAGTACTACACTAAATGTCTGAGCTGCACTCAAACAGCCTCTTTGTCCTGGACTGGGATTCTATCAGCTAAACCACCCTCTCAAACCGTAATATATCAATGAACCAACCCCCTGTGCGTGTCACACTAACGCTGCTCTCCCTCCCCAGGACCCCACGGCGTGCCGGCAGTGGAGGACAATGGAAGCCGTGCGCCGCGTTGGGGTGGCCATCGTCTCCAGCGCCACCACCACGCTGATTGCCACCGTCCCGCTGTTCTTCTGCATCATTGCCCCCTTTGCCAAGTTTGGGAAGATCGTGGCCCTCAACACGGCGGTGTCCATCCTGTACACGCTGACTGTGAGCACGGCCCTGCTGAGCACCATGGCGCCCGGCACCTTCACGCGCAGCAGCACCTCCTGCCTCAAGGCTCTGCTGGCCGTGCTCCTGGCTGGCCTGCTGGCTCTCTGCATCTGCCTTGCCCTGCTCAAGAGTGGGTTTAAGATCCCCCTCCCCAACGGGACAGCCCTCTAGACCCGATGGGACAGCCCTGTATGACCCAATGGGATGGCCCTCTAGACGCCAGGCCGAGAGAGCCGCGTCGCTCCTTTTCGTTTTTTCTTTTCTTTTTAAAGAATATTTTTTGTAAGGAAAACAAAGAGGAAAAAAAAAAAAGAGTCCCTTTTTTCATGAAGTTTTTCAATTGCAGATGCACTTTATTTTCTAATGAGTTTTGCTCAAAACTTGTATTTATTTTAGGTAGTGATGGATGGGTGATGGAAAGTGAGGGCTGCCCAGGGAATACCTCAGCCCGTGAAGAGGAGAGGAGGAGGTTTCCTTCTCTCAGTTTTCTTTCTGCTTTCTTTTTTTTTCTTTTCTTTTAATTTATTTTTATCAAACAGGGCTTTCTGGACCCACAAGGCTAAAATGGGAGAATTTGGGAAGGTCTTTCAAAAATCCTTCCCTCTGTCCTTCCCCTCCCTTGTCCAGAGTCAGAATTGCAAGGATGACTCTTGGGTGATGTCCTGCTCCCACACCAAGCCTGTGCCTCCTTATCTGAGCCTCCAAAACCAGCAGTGAGCTGTTGGACAGGCCTGGGGACAACATTATCTGGATCCCTTTGCCAGGCCCTGTATCCATGCCAGACCAGCAGTGAACTTGCTGCACTTTTGAGCGTCACTTTTGGATCCAAACCAGAGCTGTTGGGTGGCACCACCTGCAGTGGCCCTGTTTTCATGGTGGTGGGATACAAAGCATTCCCCTTCCTGCTGGGGGGACTTTGTGCTGGGATCTCATGTGTCTACCAGCAGCCATCAGGAAGCAGATGGTGCCCTCAGCAGCCTGCTCTCCTCTCCCTCATCCCAGTAGTGAGGTCAAGGCATTTCAATGCCCAGTCCCGCCATGTCACCTCACCAGTCACTGATCTGCTCTTCCTGGTGGAGAGAAAAGAGAGCCCTGGGTTCCCTGCAGAGCTCTTTGGTCACAGCAGTCAGCTCTTGGCTGAGGACAAGGCAGAGCCCATTCCTGGTGGTGTGCACAGCATCCTCTGTGGCAGCTCACAGAAACCCTCCTCAGTGGAGACCCACGGGCACCAGAGCTGCAGCTGCTGTCTGCTCTGAGCAGATGGTTGGTATTAAACTGAAATGAAATCACAAACTGCTGCCATTAACAAGTGCGTTTTAAGCATCACTGGTTCTCTCGTATTTTTAAAATTGAAATAGCTAAGTGTGCATTAATGCACAGCACATCTGATGCTTGGCAGGAGGGGAGGGTCAGGCCCACTGGGAGATGCATTAGCCATTATTTACAAGGGTGCCTGCAGAATAATGTGGCCAGGAAGCAGCCTAACTCAATTTCTTTGCAGATTTCATGTCCTGGTGGCTTTGTGTTCTCTTTTTAAGATGAAACTTCCAGGAAGTCCAACCCCATTGCCAGCCAGTTTGTGGGGCCTGCACTGCTGAGAGACTGAGCTGCTTCTCCTTGGCTCAGGGCATCCCTGCTTTGATCCCTGCCAGTCTTACACCTTCACATTGTCATCCCTGTGAAACTGGGTCAAATACTTGTTTCTAAAGTAGGTTCCCCAAGGTGTCCCCAAGCTGGAGAGAGGAGTTCTTATTGTTTCCAGTTGGACTCCGGAGTAATCCTGCTACAGGCAGTGAGGGTAGTGAGAATGTGAGTAGAGCAGAATGTGAGTGTCCTGGTTTCTCCTTGATATCCCATGGAGCTTCTGAGTTACCCCTTTCTGCAAAGTGCAAAATGTTTTCTTGGTACCTACCTCTAATCTGCACCAGCTCCTTCATAATGAACCCTGTGCCCATGAGTAAATGGTTCTGTCTTGTAGTTGCTGGGAATGCCCCAACAAAGTCAGGAATGGTGCATCTGACTCCATGTTCTCAGAAGGCTAATTTACTATTTTATTATACTATATTATATTAAAGAATACTATACTAACTATACTAAAGAATACAGAAAGGATGCTTACAGAAGGCTAAAAGATAATAATGAAAACTCGTGACTCTTTCCAGAGTCCTGACACAGCTTGGCCCCAAGTGGCCAATGAGTCAAAACAACTCACACCAGAATCCAATGTAACACTCACCTCTGGGTAAACAATCTCCAAACACATTCCACATGTGAGCACAACACAGGAGAAGCAAATGAGATAAGAATTGTTTTCCTTTTCTCTGAGGCTTCTCACCTTCCCAGGAGAAAAAATCCTGGGTGAAGGAATTTTTCAGAGAATGTGAATGCCACAGTTCTGGAAATGATTTTTGGCTATCCTCAAGCTGTGCTGCTCTGATGGATGCTGTGCACAGTTTAGCCCCATCCTTGCTCTGTAAGCCATGCTGTTCCCTGTGTCTGTGCTCCAGATTTAACTCCTGGTGGTGCCCTGAGCTCTCCTAAGTGGCAGTGACTGGAGAGGGCAGGAGTGTTTGTGATATCCATGGAGCCCCATGCAGCTGTGTGGCTGTGCAGGTGCTGCAGGGGATGGCAAGGTGTCCCTAGCACTGTGGGCAAGGATTCTCTGGCTTGTAGCTTGACTTGAACTTAGCAAATACTTCAAACCTCTTTTGGGTGATTAAAGCTGATGGATGTTTCCAGGTCAGCAGACAACAGAGTAAGAGAGTGACTTCCCTTCGAGGAAGTTCCTCCTTCTATAAGTATTAAGAAACCTTTCAAGGCCTTTGAGAAAAAGCACAGATGTGCTTTGAATCCTGTGAAGTTGAAAGCCTGTGTAAGCCCCTGGTATCCTACGTCTGTTCTCACTATAAAGAGGCTCCATAAACGCCCCACCTGCAGTGTTAATCTGGACATGCCATGCTGGGAACATCCATTCATGCCATGCTGGGAACATCCATTCAGCCACTGTGGGGAAGCAAAGATTAATTTTAAAGTAGAGGGAAACTTTGAGTGTTTCTTGGGTCTGCTCTGGCAGTGTCTCTGATCTGCAGGCAAAAATAACAAAGAGTTCTTGGCACCTGGCAGGGTCCATCCTGTATTCTGAAGCAGGTGGGGAAAAGGACAAGCTGTCATTGTCTCTCCTCCTCTCCAGCCAGCCCAAGCCCCCTCTGTGCAGAGGAACTGGTGGGCTCTAGCAGGAGCAGGGCATCACCTTGGCTTTTGCTGCCCAGAGTGAGACTGGGAATGCCATGGCTGGAACGATTCAGATGGAGCAGGGCAGACCAAGATAAGTGCAAATGATTCACAAAGGCATGCTGAGGAGATTGTGCCCCTCCAGGAGGGAAACTGAGGCAAGGAGAGGAGCAGGAACTTACAGCAGAGGTAGCAGGATGGCAGAAGAGTCTTAGAGGATCCCAGGTGATTTATGCTGTAAGGACTCACTGAATGTTGTAACCTGAGACCCTGATTAAACACAGCCATGACATTTAAGATCTAACTAGACATTTGTCCCATCACTGCTTCACCCTGCTCAGCTCTGTGCTCAGCATGGCTGGTGCTTTCTCCTCATGCACTGGAGTGACAGAGGCTTAAAACTGGAGCCCAGCCTTCTGCAAAATACTTACAACATCCTGGTCTCCCCAGGCATCCGTGGAGACAGCAAATGAGTGGCAGATGTAGACATGTCCATGTAGGCAGTGTCAACTTTGTGATTGCAGAATACTCATAAATTATGGAGGTAAGGAAAGGGATGGCTTTATCTGAGCAATGTGGAGGCAGAGCTGACAGCCCTGCTGGGAATTGGTGCTCCAAGGCAGATGCTCACAGCAATAAAAAGCAATGTTTCACCTATTTGATGCTGTTCCAGGAGCAGATGTTCACCTTAAAAGATTCCTCCCACATCTTTGCCTATCTTCTCTCCCTGATGACTCCTCTGTCTCACAGACCATCTCCTGAGCCCTGTTGTCTTGCTAAACAAGGTTCAGCCTTCACCATGGTTTATGCCTAAGGTGCTCACAGAATCTGGATTGAAAGTGGCTGGAAAAGTGTTGAGAGTTTCCTTAGGCAGAGGAAGGCAGGGAGTTAAACAGCTTCTCACAGAGCTTTCAGCCTGCCCTTCTGGAAGGTTACAAAAGGCTTTTTGTTCAACCCCATGACACAAATATATCCTCCCACACTGTCCACCAAGGAAGCTGTGCAGACTGATTTGCAGCCAGGCAGGACAAATTCAGTGTCTTGGTTACTTCCAACACCACTCCTCACCCCTGACAGCGTGTAAGCCATAGTTTACAGATATTTCAGAGGCTTCTGCTAAGTATATAGCCCTGGGATAGTACCCAGGGTCCCAGAGCTGGGCATCTTTCAATACCTGTCTCCATCCTGAGGTTTTGGCTTTTTCTTCTCTGCTGCTCCTTTGGGCAATTGCTGAAGGGAGGTGGGGGCAGTGACCATGGCTGGAGGAAGAACAACAATCAGATTTGGAGGAAAAGAAAGGCTTGGAGGCAGAAGCAGAACAAATGGGAGGGAGGATGGTTCAAAATGGGAGGAAAGATGGTTCAAAGTACAAGGCTTGAGCACCCCATGGACAGCAGGAGGGAGGGCACTGCCATTCCACCACGTTGTGTGCAGACCTTAGAGTGTCAGTTCCCAGAGTTGATGTAGCACAATTCCTGATGTATGCGTGTCACTTTTGTAAGTTGTCTCCTACCCTCACTATTTTCAGTGTTCCCTGATTTTTTGGAGACTGTTGTAAATAAAAAGATTTTGACATTCGCACGTTTGGGTCCCTCGCTCATCACCACATCACTGTTGATGCTGACAACCAGAGTGCACTGACAGCATCTGTGTTGTGCCAGGAATGCAGAGGGGATGAGGCCACAGAACCAGTTCCTGAAGTGCACAGGATTGTCTGCTCCTGCTGCTGAAGTTGGGCCTCTTGAAGCCAACTTATCACATCCAGGAGAGCTTGGAAAAGGCCGTGCAGGAACCCACACAGGTCTGCAAGAGGGCTGACCAGAACAAGAGCTTTAGCCATGGTTTGTGGAAGATTTTCACTCCTCCATTCCATGCTGTGTATGAAGATTGCCCTGAGCTGACTCCACGGGGATGGGGCTCACCTGCAGCACCGCAGTTCCCACAGCACACAGTGTCTGCCATGAACTTCTGGTGCAGGTTTTGTCCCTCTGTGCTGTGCTGCGGCACCAAAGGCTTGTCCTGCACCTGCCAGGAGCCCGCTGAGCTGATGCAGCAGTGGAAGAGCCCCTCAGTCCCTCATCTGGGTGTGCTCACACTTGTGATGGTGCTCACAGGGGTCTCAGGATGAGGGGAGAGATGAGGATTTGACTCCATGTCTCAGAAGGCTTGATTTATTATTTTATGATATATATTATATTAAAACTATACTAAAAGAATAGAAGAAAGGATTTCATCAGAAAAAGAAAGAATGAATAACAAAGGTTTGTGGCTTGGACAGAGAGTCTGAGCCAGCTGGCTGTGACTGGCCATTAATTAGAAACAACCACATGAGACCAATCACAGATGCACCTGTTGGTAAGCAACTTCTAAACCACATTTCAATAGATAATTATTGTTTACATTTCTTTCCTCAGGCTTTTCAGCCTTCTCAGGAGAAAAATCCTGGCAAAGGGATTTTTTCATAAAATATCATAATAACAGTATACTTCACTAATTGTGAAATGATTCCTGCAGCTCTAGGTGTGTTACACCCTAGAGTTCCCAATTCTAGTGTTACACCAGCATTCCCCACTCACCGACAGGACAAGCTCATTGCAGGTGATGGTGGCACCATTGTGTGCCCTGTATCACTGTGAAGGTGGTAGCAGTTCTTTTCCATGAAGAGCAGCAGCCTCTCACTTTTCCAGCAATCCCCAAAAGCCAGCAGTGTGCCTTTCTCAGGCTCCTTCACAGCAATGCAATTACCATTGCATGGAAACCACGGCTGCCCATGCTTTAACAGCATTGCAAATTGCACTCATAAATCCAGAGTGCAGCTAATTGTTGTTTTATGGAGTAGACGTTCTTTTGGGGGGGAAAAAAATCTGTAAACACTCTGATGCCCTGCTGAGCAGAGGGCTATTTATCTTGGGTGAGCAATGGCCTTCCAGAGCAATGTAAGATTTTCAAGGGCACTCGCATTCCCCTGATGTGCTTCTGGGCAAGTGTGATCTGCAAAAGGTGGTTCTTTTTTTTTAAATTGGGATTCCACCTGCTGATAGAGTAATGTGCCTTGTGATTACAGCGTGATTGCTTTTCCTGGAGACTCATCTGGCCTGGCTGAGATCAGGGCTCCCCTGTGCCACCCACTGCCCTTGTGGAGGGGAAGGGTGCAGCTGCTTTGAAGGATTGCACTCAAAGTGGAAGTGACTGGCAGGGGACAGAGGTGCCCAGATCACTGCGCAGGGGTGCTGGGAAGGATGAAACTTTGACAAGGAAGTCTCACAGGTATGTATGGTTAGCAGAAAGATTTTTAAATGTAGAGTCTGAAAAAGGAATAGAGATGGAAGCAAGTTTTGATACAGAAGAAAAGAATTGCTGAGCCAGTCTCACTGGATAACCAAGGAGGCAAAGGGTGTGTTGGTTAGAAGGGGTTTTTATGGCTTAGAGCAAAGGATAAACCCACCCCAAACAAGGAGATGTTTTTACCAAGCAGAAAGACAGCACAGGCAAACAAGTCAGCAAATGTGGCAAGTAGAAAAAAGATCTCAGAATTTTCCACTGCAAGAAAACTGAAAAACAACTTCTGGCTTAAACTGCAATGTACTAACTTTTAGTGACTGGAGAACAGTAACATGAATATGGTAATTACAGCAGTTATGATGGGCTATAGATAATAGTTAAGGTATAGATTGGTTCTGCTGATTAAGATGCTCAGCAAAGCAAAGTCTATAATGCATTGTAACCAAAAGAAAAGTATATAATGCATTTGTAACCAAAACCAAAGGGTCTCTGGGCCTGCCTGCAGCTGGAGCTGACAGCTGTGGGCACAGCTCTGTCACCCACGACCCTGGAATGCTGTGACATCTTGGATACAATAACCTGCATTTTGTAGAGCTGCCTGGGGTCCCACATCCCTCATTTCAGTTCTTACACAGAGGAACTGAGATGCTGGGCAGGCTCTGCTTTGTTTACCAGGACGCTGCTGGGTGGCATTTGTCACCATTAGGAGGTGCCATGAGAAGGTTTCTGCTCCTCATCTCTCATGAGCCTGTCCTGAAGATTGATGGAGAGCCAGAAATGAGCTGCTCTGGACACTTGGCCCAGAGCCCTGATCTTCAGTGCCTCACCCTGCACGTGGGCAAATCTGTGGTGAAGCAGCTCCCCCATTTGCTTGGGGGTTGTTCCCACTGCTGGGATGACCCCGGGTCAGGTTTCAGCTCCTTACATGCAGACCCCAACACTTGTGGGTCAGCCAAAACCAGTTCCTGCGGTGACAGTCCCACTCTCTGCTCTGTCACAATACAACACAAAATGAACACTCAAACACTGAGATGTCCATGGCAAAGAATGGACAAAAAAAAAAAAAGCACATTTATTTCCCAACCTTGATATTCATAGAATTCCAAAAGTGATCATGGGTTGGAGGGTGAAATTGCCACCTCTCCAACCACACTGGTCAAACCAACAGCCCATCAGTTCTCTCCTCCTCCAGAAAGGAATGCAAAACAATCGTTATTTACAAGAAAAGTGCGTGAGGAAATCCATTACCAAAATGCAAACATCAGAAGGTTCAGAAGAACTTCAGAAGAGCAGGGTGACACTGCTCCCCTGTCCTGTGCCAGTTCTGCATGCAAATGTAGCCTTTTAAAAAGGCAAATTGCTGAGCCCTTCTCTCTGTTCCTAATTGGATCTTCTATACTCAACCATCTTCATCTGTGGAAATGTGAGTTTTCAGCCCTTTTTTCTTATGCTAGTTTACTGCATTTTAATTTTGGTTTCAGTGTGTACTGACTTGGCAGGATATACAATTTGCCAGGAGGGAGAGAGTGGTAGGCTTTATAAATAAAAACCCTGCATCTGTTCCATCTCTCTTCACACCCAGGGGCTGATTTTTGTTGCACCAGGACAAACCTGGAAAGCTTTTCACTAAAATTTGGGGTAGCAGCAGCGAGGTGTGGGTGTAGCAGAGATGAAAATGAGTGCATGTAAATTGTCGAGGCTGTAGATCTTGGGGCTCTAAGGAGCCAATGTTTTGTGTATTTTAACAACTGTTTCTGCTGAATGTGCAGAGTGTAAACCTGCAATATAATAGGTGGAAAGGTTGTTTGTGGTGCATCTGTTTGGACTGGGCTTTGCTTTGCTCCAGGAGGCTGTAAGGTGACTTTGGAAGATGATGCGCTAATGCAGAATCCAGCAAATAACAGCTTTTTAAAGGTTATTTGGTAAGATATCTCTAAAAATAACACTTTCACTGGTTAGACCTATTTAAGGAGATGTCCTTACACTGCACTGGGCCACTGTAATTACAAGTAATAACTGTGCTTTGAGCCTTGCAAATGCTCTTTATAATCAAAATGCTTTTGTCCCTTCCTTGTAGTGCTGAAGTGGAGCATGTAAGGACAGGGAAGTTTTTCCTTCCAGTGCACGCAGGCAGCACTGGGAGCTGTGCTGAAAATGCAATTTTTGCCCAAATCCAGCTCCAGAAAAGGACTTGGATGCTGAGAGGAGCTTTGGTGTACCTGCCAAGGCTGGCATATGTCTGGTGCTGCAGTGAGTGTTGCTGTACAGCTGCTCTAAGATCTGATGCCGTGCCAAGTGGGAATCAGACTCTAAGCACATAATCTGCTTTATCAGGCTCTGTCACCAGGGGGATTCCTATTGTAGCACCACTTGTTTAAAGGGGAGAGGTGAGCACAAGCATTTTAAATGTAAGGCTTGAGCCAGGATTTCATGTAAACAATGTGCCTTTTCCCTTCAGCTTGTTTGTAGTGCCCACTGGGCTGGCAGCCCTGGCAGGGCTTGTGAAAAATGCGGATTTTATTATTGGCTTTTCAGAAATATTATTAATGAAATAAATAAATTAAATTAAATAAATAAATTAAATAAAATTAATATTATATGTATTATGTTAGAAAGTGATGCTGTATTAATTTTCTTAAGTAGTGTGTTGAATATAGTTTTAGGTTATAACATAATGTTAAAATAGAAACTATGCTATGTGAGATTTTTTTTAAAGAAAGGACTCGCACAGAGATAGCAGCCACAGGACACCTAAATCTTTCAGAGAAAATGAATTTATTGCACCATTATCAGAAGAAAGGAACTTGGTGAGAGTACCTCATTCCTCTTTTAAAAAAAGTATCTCAGCATAATTTCTATTTTAACATTATGTTATATCCTAAAACTATATTTAACACACTACTTAAAAAAAATTAACACAGCATAACTTTCTAACATAACACATATAATATTCATTTTAATATTTGTGAAAAACCAATCATAAAATACACACTTTTCACAAGAAAACAAAGAAATTGACTCACTGAATCAAGTCCTTCCCCAGGCTGCACGGTTTTGGCTGAGAAAGGAGAGGTTGGCCCTGTATCCTTGGGGGGATGCTGGGGTTTTTAGAATTTTTAGGGAGCAGGGTGGCCAGCAGCAGATTGGGGAAGGAATCTTGGCTCACCAATGAAAATTTTGCTCAGAATAACAGCTGGGATCAGTGACAGCTCAAAAGACCAAGCTCAGAACTGCAGGTCAAGAAACAGCAGCTGACATTACCATGGAAGCCCTGATAACATAATCCTCTGATAATTCCCACATAATACCAGCAGCTGAGGGAAGGGGAGAGCTTGGAAACCTGGATTTGCATTTGGTGTGGACTGACAAGAGAGAGGACAGCGTGTGCCAGGGGCTGGGGCACACAAACGTGAAGGTCTCTGAGCACAGGAGGTGGCTTTGCTAGGGATGCACACCTTAATGATTGTTTAATTACTGCTGGGTGTAACTTTTTCCCCACTCCAGAGGGAGCAGTGGGGTTTGTGCTCCTGTTCATGGCCTGAACTAACACTGCAAATGCCTGCTGGGAGAGGAGGAATTCTCTTGGAAGCTGGGGAGCTCCTCACTTGAAGACCTTGCGATGAGAGGGCTGTGTGCTCAGGCATCGCAGCTTTTCAGAAGTGGGGGTTTGTTGGGGTCTTTAGCTGGTCACAGTGACCCTGAGATGTGTTAGAAAGTCTCTTTTCCCAGCCTGGCGCTTGAAGAAGGAGTCAGGGCTCTTCATTTCTCAGTCTCAAGGCTGTTTATTGCATCTTATCTGTAAAATTCTTTCTCCTGCCCTGCCGAGGTCCATCCAGCAGGACAGTTCCAGGCACTCTGCCTGCCCCAGGGTGGTGTTATGTCTTTATACTAAAAACTTCAATATTTACAATAACTTCCCAATACCTATCACCTAGGTTAGACAGTGACTCTAAACCAATCTGTCAGTGCCAACATCCCAGCAGAAGATGGAGGCCAAGAAGAAGAAGGAGAAAGGCTGGACATGCCCAGTTCCCTCCATCTTGCCCCCTGAACCCCCATACCAGAAACCTAAAATCTACTTTTCCACCCTGTGATAACTTCACTATCATTCTACTTAATTTGTCATGGCTTGTTGATCTTCATACAAGGTTGGTAATTTGCTCCACGGGTCATAATCAAACCCAGAGGTGTTTTGGTCTCTGAGCCCCCTGGCAGGGTTCCTGGCCATCCTGGACAGGCAGAGGGATGTGCTGGGTCCTGACAGGGAGTTTGTGCAGAGCGCTGAAAATAATGCAAAAAAGTACAGCTTGGCTCTTACTGGATGTGCTGTTCCTCTGCCCCCACTTAAGAAAATATTGCCCTCCAAATTCAATCCTGTAGCCCATTATTCATGAGGTCATTACTCTTTAATTTAATCACCAAATGTCAGCTGAATCCCATTTATTCTGCCAGCCCGCTGGAGATTTACCTATTTATTTTACATTTCAAATGAATTGCTCGTTATTTTGTCATTCTGGGATTCTATTCTGTAATTTATTTCGTGAGCCCTGACAAGTTGAAAATGAACCCTGGTTCTCCCTTGTCTTGCATATTAATTGTCAGGTCCGTGGCTCAAGTGTTTGCTTACAGGACCAAGGGACCTGACCCTATATCCAGGGAGGAAGGGGAGCCAGGATTTGTAACCCCATAGATGCTGCTGGTGATTTAGCTGTGAGAAAAAGGAAATGCTTTTTCTCTTTCCTCCCTACCACACTTCTTGGGCCAATGTCAAAGGACAAGTTATCCTGTGCAACTTGCCCCTGAAATACATCAGAGCAAATCAGAGGTGTGTGGGTGTGTGGCTGAAGTCCTTGGAGAAAACTGTAAAAATAAATGTTGGAGAGAAAACAAAATTTGGGGTTATTATAAATACCAGGACAAGTTGCCCTGTGCAACTCGCCCCTGAAATACATCACAGCAAATAAGAGATGTGTGGTGCCCCTTACGGTGTGTGGTTGAAGTCCTTAGAGAAAGCTGTAAAAATAAATGTTGGAGAGAAAACAAAATTTGGGGTTATTATAAATACCAATCCTCCTTTAATGAGGCTGGGGTGAAATGGTCCTCAGTGAGGGATAGTGCATACAGCAGCTATTTCTAGCTGCAGATTTTGTTCTTTGCTCTTGTTTTTGGCTGTTGGAGGTGCTGCAGAAGACAGAGCAGTGCTCTGTTCCAGCCTGGTCCTGTGGTGTCCCTTCTGGTCTGGTTTTCTCTAATAGATTCAGGAATCCTGTCCAGAACTGAGCTCACATATCAGCTCCTTGCAGACAAATTGTGCTTGTGTATTTGACATATATATCATGGTATATACCATGATTACTGTGTGCAATCTCAGCCCCATCCAGCCTCTCTCACTTCCCTTTTGCAGAATGCACAATGTTATGGAAAACTGATTTCTGTCAAGTTGTGCTTGTGTGTTTGACATATATATCATGGTATACACCAGGATTGCTGTGTACAATCTCAGCCCCATCAGCCTCTTTCGCTTTCCTTTTGCAGAATGCACAATGTTATGGAAAACCGATTTTCTGTCAGGATTAGTTCCTTATCTGCCAATTGAGTGATCTGTGCTTTTTTCCAGTTGCCCTCTAAGCTGCTGGGACCTAAGGGCCCTGCAATTCACCCTTGTTATTATCCAGGTCTTCTGTGCTGGAGAGGAGACTTGTTAAGGAAATTCACACAAGGCCAGACACTGGCAAGCGCCAGAAAGAGAAAGAGGAGGAATTGGGAGAATATGAAGAGGCACTTCAATCTTCAGGCTCATTTCTTGGTGGGATATAAACTGAGAACCATCTCAGCTTGATTTGAGCAAATAGCTGAGAAAAAAAAGTAAAAATCTTCATTTTATGGTTTCCCCGTCGCTGACACAAATCCCAAGCACCTCATTGATTTTCTGCTTTGCCCAGCCTGAGATCAGTGACATTGCTCCTGTTTGCTGGGCTGAGTTTGTTGTGAGAGCTGTATGATGTAAAAACCTGGTTGATTCTTCTTCTGGGATCTTCTTGGGCACAGCATTTTCCCACCCTGCTCAGCCTGGGCAATCATGGACATGTTTTGGAAGTCAGCATTTACAGGACTGGGAAAAGCTTTCTTGCATCTGCCTCACTGTCTTGGTGAAGTAAGCCAGTAATTCTGTATTGTATCTGCTGAGAAATGTCTCAAAGAAGGCAGGAATGATGAATCTGAATCCATGTTCTCAGAAGGCTAATTTATCATTTTATGATACTATATTATATTAAAGAATACTATATTAAAATATACTACAGAATACAGAAAGAATACTTACAGAATGCTAAAAATATAATAATGAAAAACTCGTGACTCTTTCCAGAGTCCCAACACAGCTTGGCCCTGATTGGCCAAAGAGTGAACACAACTCACAGCAGAATGCAATGGAACAATCACCTGTGGATAAACAATCTCCAAACACATTCCACATGTGAGCACAACACAGGAGAAGCAAATGAGCTAAGAATTGTTTTCCTTTTTCTCTGAGGCTTTGCAGCTTCCCAGGAGAAAATCCTGGGCGAAGGGATTTTTCAGAAAAGTGAAAGTTGCTAACAGTGGGTTGTTGCCAGCTCTTTCACAGGAACTCTTTCTTCTAAGCAGATGGAAAACCCATAACCCCCTCTGCTGGCAGTTATCTCCCACTGAAATATCATTTCAAGCAAATACAAAATTCATTCACATCATCAGTGCGAAATGAAAAGGCAAGGGGTTTCCTTGGTTTTCCCATTAATAATAAACCTGCCCTCCGAGACAGCCTTAAATAAATCTCCCTGTGTGAAGGGGGATCATTGCCTGCTCTGCATGATGAGCCATGCTGGCTCAGCACCATCCTGCCCTGTTGTTCCTGCTGCTGTAGGGTTGCTGCTACTCCCTCCTGTCACATTTGTATTTTCTGGAAAAATCCCTTCACCCAGGATTTTCCCCTGGGAAGCTGCGAAGCCTCAGAGAAAAAGGAAAACAATTCTTATCTCATTTGCTTCTCCTGTGTTGTGCTCATGTGGAATGTGTTTGGAGATTGTTTACCCACAGGTGATTGTTCCATTGCATTCTGCTGTGAGTTGTTTTCACTCTTTGGCCAATCAGGGCCAAGCTGTGTTGGGACTCTGGAAAGAGTCCCAAGTTTTCATTATTATCTTTTTAGCATTCTGTAAGTATCCTTTCTGTATTCTTTAGTATAGTTGACTACACTATGCTTAATTATAATACAGTATCATAAAGTAATAAATTAGCCTTCTGAGAACATGGAGTCAGATTGATAATTCCTTCCTTCATTGGGGCACCCCACAAATACATTTCCCTCCCTGGGGCTGGCACTATTTCAGCCCTGCTGCTGACATTGGGAGTTTTGTGTGGCTGGGCCAGGCAGATGGTGCAGATGAGACTTCTGAAATAAATTTTTTTGTTGTTGTTGTTTCAATGAATAAAGTTCTGCTGATTTAACTCAGGGGTCTGAGGGCTGTGGGTCAGATTAATTTGTGCATTAGCTGAGGGATCTGACAGAGGAGCACCTGCATGGGACAAGCTGCAGGACAGTAAAACATTTCTCATCCATCTCCTCTGCACTGTGAAGAGTTTGGGATTGCAATGTAGGGTTCTTTTGAGAGAAACTTCTGTATCTTTGAGTTTATTTAAAATAACTTATTCCTGAGTATTATTTTGAGTATGCTGTGGCAGTGAGAAGAAAGCATCTTCCAAGTTTGTAAACAAGACACTGTGGAAACTGGATAATATCCTGAGCTGGCACTGCTTGGCTGTAAAACACTCTACTCTGACATGGCCAGGATTGTGAAGGAGGATGATGCATGTTTATAGCCCAGTTGTGTTGCTGACCTAGTAACTAGGAGGTTTGTTTAGTGGGGGATTTTTTGTTGTTGTTAAAGGATGGAATTGGTCCAGTTTGGGCTGTACAAAGCAGCTTTTTTAAGCTGGTCCTTCTGTGTGAGTTGAAAAAGTGTTGAAATTAAAAGAAGCCTTAATAAGGAGGAGATCTTGGAGACTTTATCCTAATTGTATGGATGCCTTCTGCATTAAAGCATTACCATAATGAAAATGTGTGTCAAAGGCTTTGCTGGAAAAGCCATTAAAACAGATTAGTGCTTCTATCTGCACTATAAAAAGGTCTTTTTAGCAGGTCTGCCCATAATTCCAGCTGTCACCAAATGAGAGACCCCTGAAGTGCCCTGTGAGCAGCTATTAAAACTGGACAAGACTCAGCCACACCATCTTGCTTTGATTTCAGTCCAAAAAGCGCTTTGACCTTTGGGCTGTCATTGCTGCGGAACATCTGCCTGGAGGAATTAATGAACCCCCATTAGATGAGGATAATTGTCCCCTCCCGGAGCCAGCTGGGGAGGAGGGTGAGGGCAGCACGGTGGGGTTGCTGTCACAAGGGGCTGTCCCTGGTCCCCTGACCTGTCCCCACCTCCCTGAATGCAAATGGGAGCTGGTCAGACAAAGGATGGTGTGACCCAGAGCCTGAGGGGGGAAAGATCCAGCAAAGCTGGGGAGAAGGAGCTTGCAGAAATCCAAATTTAGTCAGGGACACTGCTAAAGATGGAATGAAAAATTCTGGGGCAATAACAATCAGAACACAATATTTTCACTGGAACAACTTTGATGTGTATCCACATCCCCACCTCTAACAAATCTGTGTTTTGTAAAAATAAAATTCTTACTTGTGATGGTGTTCACTGGGGTCTGAGGATGAGGGAAGAGACGAGGATCTGACTCCATGTTTCAGAAGGCTGATTTATTATTTTATGATATATATTACATTAAAACTATACTAAAAGAATAGAAGAAAGGATTTCATCAGAAGGCTGGCTAAGAATAGAATAGGAAAGAATGAATAACAAAGGTTTGTGGCTTGTACTCTCTGTCCGAGCCAGCTGACTGTGATTGGCCAATTATTACAAACAACCCCATGAGACCAATCACAGATGCACCTGTTGCATTCCACAGCAGCAGATAATCAATGTTTGCATTTTGTTCCTGAGGCCTCCAGCTTCTCAGGAGGAAAAATCCTAAGGAAAGGATTTTCCATAAAAGATGTCTGCGACAGAACACGATCTTTTCACTGGAACAACTTTGATGTCTATCCACATCCTCACCTCTAACAAATTTGTGTTTTGTAAAAATAAAATCCTTACTCACCTCTGAGGCTTTGGCTTAGGTGAAGTTACATTTTCACAGGAAAAATAGGATGAAGAGGAATATCTTGCCTTGTTGGCCATGGTTTCTCCCTCATCCCAAATGAAATAATGGGGATTTAAGGAGAGATGCACAGGGCTGAAGGAGTTGGGGAGTATCTGGGGGACTAGAGGTAGAATATATATATATATATATATATATACACATATATATGTGTGTGTGTGTGTGTGTGCATGTATATATATGTGTGTGTGTCTATGTATGGATATGTATATATATGTGTATTTTATATATATATATATATATATATTAGCATCAATGCATTTGAGTTTCTGTCCTAGTAACAATGCAGACACACCAGTCCCCAGATCCTTGTTTTGATCATTTTGAGCTGGGAATATAAAAGGGATGCTCTTCCATATTCAAGAGATGCATCTGGAGAAGGAACAAAAGGGGAGAGAAAGTGCCAGATCCTTTAACTTTGAGAAACTTATTTTAAGGAGGCAGGGTGAAGGAAATTAACAATTTTTAAAATACAAGAAAGAGAGAGAGGGCAGGAAAATCATAATTTTAACCTGTAACTGCCCTCTGTGTTCCTTTCCTTTGCTGAAAGCCTCAGGTTGTGGGTCAGATAAAGGTATTTGGGATTATGTCTGTCTCTCCATCCTTTAACAGAGGTTTATGTCATCTGAAAAATACACATTGCAGTCCCAAGCAGATAGCCATGGCTTTTGATGGGTGAGGAGGGACAACTGTGCATCTGTGAACTTGTGATAATGGTGGCTGCTCTAGCAGTGACAGTACATTTTTCTTCAGTGGTTTGGTTGTACATATAACTTATAGTCCAGTTTTCTCCATCCAGATTTGTTGGGGAATTCTGGTTTTGTTTATCAGTTTTTTAATGACAGTGTAGGAGGGTGAGTAGCCACATGCAGCTGTGGAAGTGGCCACTTGGCAATTTCAGGGTTTGCAAGGGGTCAGGTTGTTTTAGCAGAGATGCAAATTACTGTTCCTGTGTTGAATCCTGAAGCAGGTGGAATCCTTCCTCGAGAGAAAATGCCAGGAAAAGTCACATCATGGCTTTACTGTTACTGCAGAGCACTGAGCAGTGGCTGCAAAGTGCTGCTGCATTTTATCTTCTCCCATTTACAGCCAGTTGACTGACCTGCACTGTCCAGGAACAGCCGTGGGATTAAAGCTTAATTAGCTGGTGGCAAGGGGGGCAGAGACAGGTGTCTCCTCCAAGCATGGCTGAAAGGCCCTTTTATGTGCCTTATGAATTATGTTAAAATCAATGCTTATGATCTGTTTGTGCTCCTTGGCACTGCCTGGCATTCTATACTTTTCTTTTGGTTCCAATACATTATATACTTTTCTTTGCTGAGCATCTTCATACAGTAGAACCAATCTATACCTTAACTATTCTCTATAGCCCCTCATAACTACTATAATTACCATATTCTTGTTACTATTCTCCAATCACTAGAAGTTAGTACATTACATCAAAAGTTATTTTAAGCTAGAAGTTGTTTTTCAGTTTTCTTGCAGTGGAAAATTCTGAGACCTTCTTTCCACTTGCAGCATTTGCTGACTTGTTTGCCTGTGCTCTCTTGGCAGAAAGATTTTTGAATGTAGAGTCTGATGAAGGAATAGAGATGGAAGCAAGTTTTGATAAAGAAGAAAAGAGTTGCTGAGCCAGTCTTACTGGATAACCAAGGAGGCAAAGGGTGTGTTAGTTAGAAGGGGTTTTTATGGCTTAGAGCAAAGGACAAACCCACCTCAAACAAGATTTTTTTACCAAGCAGAAAGATTCCACAGGCAAACAAGCCTGCCAATGTGGCAAGTAGGAAGGTGAGTTATTCCTTAAGCTCTTTTAACTTACTACTGTGCATTGTATGTAGTTAAATCACTTTTATTATCGCTTTTGAAAGAAGCCAAGCAACTCAAAGAACATCCTGCCATTAATCCTAAAGAATACCCAGAGGATTTTTCCATTCTGCACCTGAGCTTGGATTTACATGATGGATTCATTACACCTCATTGAGGGAAGGATGGTGCATTTTTAAGCACACTTATAAATATGTATTCATCTGATAGACTGGAGGAACTAATCTGGGTTTGAGAAGGTCCACAGTGATGAATTTACAAGCTCTTCCCTAATTGCCTCTAAGGGATGGGGTATGGATGGAAGAAAGGAGGAGCAGCTGGAGCTCCAGGGATTTTGTGCACATTAGTGATGCTTCAGAACTCAGCAGCTCAGTGGAAGCACCCAGTTTTCAGAGAGTGTGGAAAAAAACAGCCAAAGCACAGGAAAATGGGAATCAGGCTGATAACTTGGCACAGAGGCAATCCACACACACACAAGGGGTACGAATAATCTGAGTTTCCAAGGCTGTTCTCTTCCTTTCCTCAGCATCTCTGAGCAATGCCACCTTCTCTTAGAAAAGACAGGAACAAAACCACAGCCTGCTAAACAAGCCACACAATTAGCAGAAATTTGCTGTACTTCTGGGTCTTCTTGTCCTCATTTGTTTTTATTAGAGATTCTGCTGCTGGTAGGTGACAGCAGACTGACCATCATGTGAGAAAGAGCAGTTATACCTAAAAATACTCCAAATTTCTCCCACCATTACCCCCTTTTTGAAGGGGAGGAGATTTTGGCTCAGAGATCAGACTGATCCCTTTCCTCCTTGGAGCACATCCCTCTATCTTCCCTTTCCTCCTTGGAGCATGCACCTCTATCTTCATCACCTGAAAGCAGCAGAAGTTGGGGAAATCCTCTGGACAAGGGGCAGCTGCACCTCTGGTGCACTTCATGCTCCCTGCACAGACCCTCAGGATCATGCATTTAAAAATTTCATGCATTTAAAAGTTTCTGCAGAAACTACATCGCCCTTCCATTTGGTTTATTCTTTACATTTCTGCACCTCAGTCAAACCCAGATTTTATTCCCTTCCTGATTTCCCTGAGATGCTGGAGTTTCTAATTAACCAGAAAGGCTTTTTATTCCTTAAAACTCTCCAGTTATGAATAATTATACTAGCTCATAGATGAAAATTGTCTCTCTGCTTAAATTCTGTAATTCTTTGGGGGAACATGGGGGCAAAAAGGCAAGCATGAAGCAGTGGCCCTTAGGTCATTTGCAACTTATTAATTTCAAGCAGGGCTCTTAGCTAGCTTATTAACACTGACTACACTGCAGTGGAATTTAATGGCCAGGATATTAATTACCTAGCAGGCTCTCACGTATAGAAAATGGTTTATTTTTATTTTATGTTACAAAGCAGCTGCACCGATGGGGATCATTCAGCACTCTCAGGTCTGGGCTGTGCTGAACAAGTCTGGTTCTATCCAGGGTGACATGGGGATGCTCTGAGCCCTCAGCCTGGCAGCTCCACCCTTCACAAACGAAGCTGGAAAGGGCATAAACCACATTTGATATGTCTGTGACAAAGCCCTTTGCCCCTGGAATAGTTCCTCTTGAGAGGAACAGTGGATTTGTCTTTACAAACCAGCTGTGGGTCAGCTGGTAGATAAAACCAGCACTGGGAGAAAAAAGAAACCATGGGAAGGACTCCACTGATTGATGAATGGAAAAAGATATTTGCTTTTACAAATAAACTTTGGGTTTGCTGATAAATGAAAATAATTACATTGAAAGATGAAAGAAACAATGGTGTCGCCCTGATTTTTTAAGATTTTCTAAGCCTTCTGATGTTGACATTCTTGTAGTGAACTTTCTCACACACTTCCTGTAAATAACTCATTGTTTTGCATTCCTTTATAGAGGAGAAGAAAGTTGATGGACTGTTGGTTTGTCCAGTGTCATTGGAGAGGTGGCACTGTCACCCTCCAATGCACTGTCACTCTTAGAAAACTATAAATGTTAGAGTCAGAAAATAAACTTCCCTTTTTCTTCACCTTCAGAACAGCAGTGTGCACTTGTGTTCTTTCGTGTCCTATAGCAACACAATGGGGAAGAAAAACCCCTGAATTCCATAAAAATTAAAAATGAAAAGGGAGGGTTATACATTACAGGGAAATCTTTGGGATCAGGCATTTTGGGAAGTCCAAACCTCTCAAGTACCTCAGAAATGGGGAAAGAGAGAAGGGAAATGTGTCTGGGAAATTGGGATAAAAAGGAGGGTGAGTCCTCCAAAAATTGGAGAGACCCCAGGGGATGCCCCATGGCCTCTCCCTTGATTGGAATAAAGCCAAAGGACTCCTCTGCCTCCTTTTTGGACACAAACCTCTGGTATTTGTGGGTTAATTTTCCTAACAAAACCAAACTCCATATTGCTGAACTTCAACAACTCTGCAATGCAGAACTTGCTGCACAGGGAAAAAGAGGTTTTGTTTTTATTATTATTTCCTACCTTTTTTTTCCCCTCTCTAACAAGAAATAACTCACTTTTCAGCTGTTGGAGAAGGGAGTAATTGATCTAGAGCTTTGCAGTTTGCCTTCCGGAATGGTTTTATTCTTGATGTAGGAATAAAATTCTGTTAGGTCAAATACACAGCAATAAATACAAGAAGCACATTAACTTTAATATATTGGATTATTCCACTTGCTGGTGACAGGGAAAAAAACAAGATTTAATTCCCCTGGCAATGCAGGCAAAGAAAATCACTTTCCCTGCCCATGTTTTTTCTGTTAAGCCATTTTTGTCTGTCAGTGCTGGCGCTGCAGGCTTTGGTGGGGTTTAATTTTACTTTTTTATTTTAACCTGGTGTGAAAGTAGGAAGTATTTTCTCCAAGTAGATTGTTCACAAATTCTCTCCATGTCTCTCATTCTAGCTGTTGCAGGCTCCTTCCCTAATGAGCTGTGTGGAGCTCTTAGCACTGTCAGAAAAAGGGGATTTTCAGTGTTTTACCTTCACTCTGCCATAGGAGTGGGGCAGTGTTGTTCTCCTTTTTCCAGGTGTGCTGGTGTTGGTTTCTCTTCCTACTTTGAAGCTTCTCAGCTAAAACCAGGATTTGTTTTTCCATGCCAATTATTTTTGTGAAATGCCACACCTGCTGCACCTTTCCTTGTGTCCCACACCCCATTGATGTCTTAGGGCTCCCATGCAGTGGTGAATGTACATTAATGACTCCCAAGTGATGCTCCTTGCAGTGCTGAAGCCTTTTCAATCCTCGTGCTGAGTCTTCCCTCGTTTTTCTGGGAGAGCAGTGATATTCAAAACTTTTCCCACAGTCCTTGCCTTTTCACGGATTTCTGGTTTATATTGGAAAAATGGCAGATGAGGAGAGGCAGGAGTTACTTCTCTGCTTGTCATCATGGCAGACAGGTGGAAGATGGTTCTGCTATGGAGCAGGCAAATAGCAGAAAGACTGCAGCAGGGATTTTGGGTGAGAGAGGAAACATTTCAGCATGGTGGAGGAGTGTGACAAAGGATTTGCAAGGGTAAAGCCTTTCTAGACAGAAAACTTTGAAAAAAGACTGGAAAAATCTGTGTCAGGAGAGATGTTCAGATGGAAAGGGATCTGAGTTAGACAGGAGGAGGGGACTTGGAGCAGGCAAGCTTGGGTTGTAGAGTTGGAAGTTTGTGTGCTGGTTCCAAAGCATCTCCTGTGTGCAAGTCAGCAGGAGAGGCTGGGGAAAAGCAAGGAGGGAATGTCTGTGGGAACCCAGAGCATCCCTCTGTCTGTCCAGGATGGCCAGGACCCCTGCCAGGGGGCTCAGAGACCCTGGCACAGAGCCCAGGATGCCTGTGGGTTTGATCATGACCCGTGGAGCAAATTACCAACCTTAGATGAAAATCTGCAAGCCACAACAGTTTAAGGAGAATATTAGTGCAGTTATCACAGGGTGCAAAAGTAGGTTTTAGGGTTTCTGGTATGGGGGTTCAGGAGGCAAGATGGAGGGAACTGGGCATGTCCAGCCTTTCTCCTTCTTCTTCTTGGCCTCCATCTTCTGCTGTGATGGTGGCACTGACAGATTGGTTTAGAGTAGGAGCTCACTGTCTAACATAGGTGATAGGTACTGGGAATTAATTGTAAATATTGTATGTGTAGTTTTTAGTATAAACACATAACACCACCCTGGGGGCAGGCAGAGTGCCTCAGTCTGTCCTGCTGGATGGACCTCAGCAGGGCAGGAGAAAGAATTTTATAGATAAGAAACGATAAACAACCTTGAGACCGAGAAATGAAGAGCTCTGACTCCTTCAAGTGCCAGGCTGGGAAAAGAGACCTTCCAGCTTTTCTTGGGGTCACTCTGAGCAGCTAGAGACCCCGACAAGTGTCTGTGTGGGTAACTGAGTCTTTGTGGTGTTTTCATCTGTCCAGGCAGAGTTACCAATAAACCAATCTCCTGCACCAGCACACAGACTCTGTCTGATTGTATTTGTCTGAGAGAAGAAAGACTCCACGATAATCCTGCTGACAATTAATTGGCTTTTGTTCAGCAAGAGTGAGCAAGATCTCATCTTAATCTGTTTCATTATTCCTCCTTGTATAGCACAGACAACACAAGATTAGGTTTAATTTTCAAGCAAAATGCAAAGTCATTACTCATATCTGGATCAGGATTTTATCTGCTTCATTTTGCAGTGCTTGGTGTGTCAATATTAACAAGAGGAGCTGCATTATGTGTGGTGAGGTAGAAATATCACTGCTTGACTTCAGGACCTTCTGCAAGGATTGCAAGGAGCAGAGCTCTGATACCATCCTTTCTCTACTCTCAGCTCTTCAAAAAAATCTTCATGCTCAGGGAAACCTGAAGAGAGATAGATATAGATATAGATGTAGATGTATATATATTAAATAGATATAGATATAGATTACATAGGTATAGATATAGATATCGATATAGAGGTATAGATATAGATTATATACATATAGATAGATATAGATATATAGATAGATATAGATAAGATTATATACATATATAGATATAGATTGCATAGGTATAGATATAGATAGATTAGATAGATTAGATACATATAAATAGATTAGATAGATATAGATATAGATATACTTTTATAGATAGATATAGATGTTATAGATTATATAGATATAGATATAGATTTATAGATATATAGATATATAGATATAGATATATAGATGTAGATGTAGATATATTTTATAGATACAGATATAGGTATAGATATAGGTATAGATATAGATTTATAGATAGATTTATAGATATAGATATAGGTGGATATGTATATAGATGTAGATTTATAGATATAGATATAGAGATAGATTTATAGATAGATATAGATATAGAGATAGATTTATAGATAGATATAGATAAAATTATATAGATATATAGATATGGATTGTATAGGTATAGATATAGATTTACAGATAGATATAGATATAGATATAGATATAGATATAGATATAGATATATAGATATATAGAGATATAGATAGATGTAGATGTAGATGTAGATGTAGATGTAGATATCCCACTGCATTTCAGTGCTTCTGAGCGTGGTACATCTGCAGTGTGCTCTGTGGGAGGAATGTCTCTGCCAAAGCTTTCTCCTCTCCCTCTCAGTGCCCAGCCAATGTCACCCTGTTCTTCTAAGCCTTCTGATATCTACATTTTTGTAATGGAGTTCTCACACACTTTTATGTAAATAATGATTGGTTTTGCATCCTTTTCTGGAGGAGGAGAAATTTGATGGACTGTTGGTTTGACCAGTGTCATTGGAGGGGTGGCAATTGTCACCATGATATTTTATGAAAAATCCCTTTGCCAGGATTTTTTCTCCTGGGAAGCTGGGAAGCTTCAGCTTCTCCCCGTTGTGCTACTTTGGAATGAGATTTGGAGAATTGTTTATCCTAACATGTGAATTTTTTTTACTTAATGACCAATCCCAGTCCAGCTGTGTCAGACTCTGAGTCAGTCACGAGTTTTTATTATTTATTCTTTTCTAGCCTTCTGTCTGAATCCTTTCTCTATAGTTTAGTATAGTTTTAATATAGAATAGAATAGAATAGAATAGAATAGAATAGAATAGAATAGAATAGAATAGAATAGAATAGAACAAAATAGAATAGAATAGAACAAAATAGAATAGAATAGAATAGAATAGAATAGAATAGAATAGAATAGAATAGAATAGAATAGAATAGAATAGAATAGAATAGAATAGAATAGAATAGAATAGAAATCAGCCTTCTGAGAATGTGGAGTCAAATTCTCATCTCCCACCTCGTCCTGGGCACCCCAACAACACACCAGGCAATTTCATCCTCCAATCCAAGGTCACTTTTGGAATTCTATGTATATCAAGGTCAAGAAATAAACTTCCCTTTTTTACCTTGGAGGTTCCAGCATGCGTGTTGTTCTATTTTGAGTCCTATTGCAACAAGCCCCTGCTCCTGCTGCAGTGAGATGTGTTTCCCCAGCATCCATCAGCCCAAAGAGAGCTCTTGTGGCTTTATTGCAGCCTCTCTGGGAGCACTGATTGCACTGTGCTTAATGGCTCTGCACAGATCCAGCTCCAGATGAGTTGCTCTGAGTGCCTGCAGGGGAGGTCAGCCAAGGGCATGGGTGATGGATCTGGGACTCCTGCCTGCCTGGGCAGGGCTGCAGAGCTCTGCATGCAGAGGGGATGGGAGAACCTGGGCATGGTGAGACACAGACAGCCCTGCAGCCCTGTTGTATTTGTGGGGTGCCCCAGTGAAAGGAGGAATGATGAATCTGACTCCATGCTCTCAGGAGGCTGATTTATTATTCTATGACACTATATTATATTAAAGAATACTATATTAAAGAATACTATATTAAAGAATACTATACTAAAGAATACAGAAAGGATACTTACAGAAGGCTAAAAGATAATAATGAAAACTCCTGACTCTTTCCAGAGTCCCAACACAGCTTGGCCCCGATTGGCCAATAAATCAAAATAATTCACAGCAGAATCCAATGGAACAATCATCTGTGGGTAAACAATATCCAAACACATTCCATATGAGCACAACACAGGAGAAGCAAATGAGATAAGAATTGTTTTCCTTTTCTCTGAGGCTTCTCAGCTTCCCAGGAGAAAAATCCTGGCAAAGGGATTTTTCAGAAAATATGACAGTGACAAGACTCTTGTGGACTGCATTAAGGTTAGAATATACTCTGCAAGGAAAGGCACATTACTAATTTGAGTGATACTTCAGTGCTCTAGGATAGTGTTGAGCAACTTGTGCTGTTTCCACTTGAATTTGAAAGGCCTTGGTTTATGTCCAGGCAGTTTTCACTGCTCAGATTACTCATTGCAGTTTAAAAGGCTGCCTGCATCCAATAGAGGTGTGTTGTGTCTGCTGCCCAAGAGGCAGCAATCCTTCCAAAATGTGTACAGGTGTCCTGCATGGCAGGGATAAGCATTAGGGTCTGTGCAGCAAAGGCTGCACTGCAAACCAGGCCAGCAGGCACTGCAAGAGAATGAGAAGAAAACATTCACACTAAGCTGCAGCCAGAAAAAACAAGGTGCAGGGCTCAGGAGCAGACCCAAAGGCAGCATCCAGAGCAGTGTGATTAATTACATCTCTTGTGTGTGGCTCGGCATGGAGAGAGCCAGCAGTGGCTCCTGCTGCAGCCTGAGTGCCCTCTGCTGTCACCACCCAGGGACCCAGCTTGAGGAGTGATTTGCAGAAGATTTCACAACTTTTGTGAAATTTGTAAAGCCGGTGTGCTTATTACAGCGCCGGACGCATTTAAAGGATTGGTCCCCTTAAATGACATGAATACCTCTGGGAACTCCAGATCCTTTTTAATCTTCCTCCCTAATCCATATGCATGCAATTTCACAATAGGTTCATACATATTCATTCTACTGATTTCATGTTATATTTGCCGCTAGTTTTTTTTTTTTAATCAGAAAGAACTCCTGGGTCATCCTGCTCTGTCTCCTGCAGCCTCTCTGTGTCTGTTTCAAATTTCAAGGGGCTCTCCCTTGTCACTATAGGACACGAAATAACAAAATGCTGCTCTTTTCAAGGTAAAAAAGGACTCTTTAATTTCTGACTCCAACATTTATAGATTTCCAAAAGTGACAGTGGATTGGAGGGTGACAGTGCCACCTCTCCAATGGCACTGGACAAACCAACAGTCCATCAAATTTCTCCTCCTCCAGAAAAGAATGCAAAACAATAAGTTGTCTGTGAACCTTTGCTTCACACACTGCTGTGTGAGGAGCTCAGCTCTCCGAGCAATCCTTGTGCTCACCAGGGTCTGTGAGACTTCCCAGCTGAACTCACTGTAGCTGTTCTCTCTGCAATTCCAAAGTGTGTCCCCAGTGTGGCATTCACATTCTCTGAAAAATCCCTTCAACCCAGGATTTTTCTCCTGGGAAGCTGAGAAGCCTCAGAGAAAAGGAAAACAATTCTTATCTCATTTGCTTCTCCTGTGTTGTGCTCACGTGTGGAATGTGTTTGGAGATTGTTTACCCACAGGTGATTGTTTCATTGGATTCTGCTGGGAGTCGTTTTCACTCTTTGGCCAATCAGTGGGGACTTTGGAAAGAGTCACAAGTTTTCATTATTACCTTTTTAGCATTCTGTAAGTATCCTTTCTGTATTCTATAAAAGCTGCACTAAAGGCTAAGGGTGGGTAAAGCAGCACTGCATGGCAGTGTGTGCAGGGGTAAGGGAAGGGAAAGAATTACATTCTGAACAGATTTTGGTGCCTCCTGGGTCAGAACTGATGTTGAACTCACAGCAGGGCTACTGACAAATGACCTGGGAGGTGTGCAGCAGGGCTGGGCTCTGCAGAAGCCTTCCTGTACCTTCAATGAATTCCCACTATGTTTGAAATGCACTTGTGCTTGCTGTTACACTGCCCACTAAATGCTTCCCATGGGTGCAGGGTGCTGGGAAACAGAGCACATTCCTCTTTCAGGGACACCATGGAATTACACACAATGACTCCTGCTTTAGGAGAGAACTGGCTGACATGCTCCACATAAACAGAAGATGGATACTTGAGCACAGGGGACAAATACCCAGACCAAAGAGGAAATCCACACAGAATTGAGTCACTTTATTGTGTTTGCCTGGACTCTGAGGTGTGTGTGGCACCCAGGAGCAGCTGTGCAGAAAGCCTGAGGATGCAGCATGCACAGGGTCCAGGTGGGAGCCTCTTCCTTTGCCTGCAGGCAGCAGCAGCCACTACTTGTGTAAAGGGCACTTAAATGGCAGCCCAGGGAGGGAAGGCAGACACATGGACACAAAAATATACTTTCTTTAGGCAACACCAGCTCTGTTAGGGGATGCTCTTCTGAGTGGAATAACTAGCAGTGTCACCCTGTTCTTCTAAGTTCTTCTAAGCCTTCTGACATTTACATTTTTGTAATGAACTTTCTCACACACTTTTCTGTAGATAATTATTGTTTTGCATTCTTTTCTGAAGGAGGAGAAATTTGATGCACTGTTGGTTTGCCCATTGTCATTAGAGAGGTGGCCCTGTCATCCTCCAATCCACTGTCACACTTTTGAAAATCTATAAATGTTGGAGTCAGAAATTAAACACCCTTCTTTTTACCCTGGAGATTCCAGTGTGCGCGTAGTTTTATTTTGTGTCTTATAGTGACCCTAGCAGGGACAGTCTTGGTTCAGGAAAGCTTAGGGGTCTGTTCAGGATGGGGCACACAGCCCTGAGGGTTGTCAAGAAGCTCAAGTGGGAGGCTGGAGTGCTGTCTTGTCAGCAAGCACAGGGCAGAGGCAGATGTGTTTTCTTGCAGACATGGCCAGCAGAGGTGAAACGAGGCCAAGAGCTGTCTCTGTCCTGCCAGCAGAGTCACACTAGATGACCAGGAAGGGCTAAATGAGTTTATTTTCATTTGTTTCTGGACCCTATTTCAAATTTTTTCTAACCCAGTACTCTAAATTGTTGTAATCTCTTTCTCTGTCCACCAGCAATTCCTCTCAGATGCCATGTCTCTGAGGGAGCCAAATGAAGCCCCAGGGCTGGACATCAGACTTGTTTCTCTTCCCAACACTTCCCTTGATAAAAAGATACTGGGAACAGTGTAAGAGAAAAGGATTCAACCTCTCTTGCTTTGCATTATCACTAAAAATTAAACTAACAGTATTGACAGCCAAGCTAGAGCCTCTCTGTGGTAAACAATGGTATCTTTTTATAAATGGAAGAAGCCAAGGTTCTCACTGCAGGTCATGGAAACAGCTGAGCACAGGGCTCTGGGTTTCCCTGGTATGTTTTGAGACACAGGGTATGTGGTTTTCTTTATTCTTTTCTTTCCACTCTAACTTCCAGAAAATATACTTAAGGAATCCCTTCAAGTTAAGGAGTGCCCAAGTCAGGGGAGCAGGTAGGAGAGATGACTCAGGCTGGGTGCTAGGCATTAGAGACTAACAGAGGAGCTCTGCAGGGTTTTTAGGTGATCTCCTGTCTGTCAGAGAACACCAGTGCAAGTGGTGAGGTGCATTCCCAAATTCATTCACATTATTGCACAGCCCTCTTGAGGTGGTGGCTCCTGGCACCTTGCACACACATTCCTGTGCAGGAAGGCCGAACGCTCTACAGCCAGCAGCAGCACCATGCAGAAACCATCCAAAGGCAGGGTGATGGATGCCCTGAGGGAGGTGAACTGCAGCATGCAGGTCCTGCTGAGCAGGGCTATGGCTCCAGGGTCACACTGCTGCCGGTGACGCGGGCGCCGTACCAGCCCTGCCAGAACAGCGTGTCCTGCCCGCCGTGCTCAAAGCGCACAAAGCGCACCCCGGGCCCGTAGCTGCAGAACGTGTGAGAGATCTGTGGGACAAGGGACAAAATGGTTGTTAGGAAGTGTCAGACCACCACAAACCGATCATTGTTCAGTGCACAGAGCCCTCAGCCCCACTGGGCACAGGCAGACCTGGGTAACAGTGGGGGTATTTACAGTGGGAGAAGCTTTGATCCCATTGCTCACTCCCAGTTGGACATTGTGTGTCCAGTTCTGGCCCCCCAGTTTAGGAAAGACATTGAGATGCTTGATCACATCCAGACTGGAGAGGTCTGGGAACACAAACCCTGTGAGGAACCACTGAGGGAGCTGGGGGTGCTCAGCCTGGAGAAAAGGAGACTCAGGGGTGACCTTGTCACTCTCTACAACTCCTGAAAGGTGCCTGTGCTCAGCTGGGGTGGGCTCTGTCTCCAGACAAAGACAGAACCAGAGGACACAGCCTCAAGCTGCTTCAATGGAAATTTAGGTTGGATGTTAGGAAAAAGTTTTTCATGGAAATAGCAGTAAAGTTCTGGAATGGCTGCCTGGGGAGGTGGTCGAGTCCCCATCCCTGGGTGTGTTTAACAAAGCCTGGATGGGGCACTGGATGCCAAGGTTTAGTTGAGGAGTCAGGGAACACGTTGGACTCAATGATCTTGAAGGTCTCTTCCAGTCTGGTGATTCTGTGACATCTCCTGCACCTTACACCTGCTAGTGGTGACTCAGCAAGTTCCCTGTAAAGCAACCTCCCTTTTCCTTTTCCAATCACAGGGTCATGGCTCCAGAGAACACATGACAGAGCCTTCTCCTCCCCTTGGAAAATTCTGCTTTAAAATATTCCTGATTCATGTAGGTGGGGTGCCACCTGCTGAGCCCATACCTGTAACTCACCTCAGTCCAGCTGCCATCATTTCCCTCTGGGATGGTGACAGTGTCACTTTTGTACTCAGCCAGCACATCCTCATTCTCAGAGAGCAGCTTCACACACAGCTCATAGAGGCAGCCAGCATCACTACGTCCTGCATACCTGCAGGGAGAGCCCAAGGTGTTGGCATTACCTGTAAGAGCTCTGCAAAGGCTCCACCACGCTCACCAGGTCACTGCAGCCTTGCTTTGAGATGGAAATCTGCAATGGTTCTGAGCCCAGCCCATCACCTCCCCTCACTGACCACAGGAACCTGAGCTTGGGAGTTCATGTGCTCCAACAGTTTAAAGCCTGTGGGAGCTGCCTCTGAGCCCCTGTCCCACATCCAGTGTCCTGGGAGCTGAGGTTTTATGGCCAGATATATATATTTATTTCTATTATTTTTATATAATTTATATTATATATATATTTATAAAATTTTACATATATAATATAGTTATGTATTTATGTATATTTATATTTTAATATTTTATATCTATTTTACATATAGTTTTATGTATTCTAATATATTTTTATATATTTATATATAAAATGTATTTTTTATTTTTAAGTATTTTAATATACTTTAATCTATTTTTAATAATTTTTCTATTTATAGATTTATATATACCATATATATTTATTTATATAATTATATATATAATTTATATATATTTATATAATTTTACATATATATAATATAGTTATATATTTATGTGTATTTATATTTTTATATTTTTATATCTATTTTATATACAGTTTTATATTTTTAATATAGTTTTATATCTATTTTATATATATATAAAATGTATTTTTTATATTTTAACTATTTTATATTTTTATAATTTTTATATTTATAGATTTATATATTTATTCATTTATATAATTTTATATATATAATTTATATATATTTATATAATTTTACATATATATAATATAGTTATATATTTATGTGTATTTATGTTTTCATATCTATTTTATACATAGTTTTATATTTTTTATGTATAGTTTTATATATATTTTATGCCTTTATATATAATTTTTTTTTTATATTTTTAAATATTTGTAATATTTTTTATCTCTTTTTTATATTTCTTATTTATAGATTTAGATGGATAGATGGATAGATAGTCTATGCCCTCCCTCTCTTCTTTATCTTTCTTAACCCTTTGCCTGTCCTCGGAGCCTTCCTCAATACTTACCAGTCTCTTACCATGATTTTAGGCTGGCTTGTATCCATCAGCTCTTCCCAGTAGCCCTCAGCCCTAAGGTCAATCACCTGAGCCTTTCGACACCACCTGAAACACAAAATGCCAATTGGGGTCACATTCCCTCCTGGGAAAACCAAAAATGCCCCCCTTCCTGAGGGAGAGAAGAAAGCAGCCTTACTCATAAGATGTGACAAAGTATTTATGGACTTCTTCACTAGGAAATTCTTTTCCAAAGTCCCCTGGGAGCTCTTCAATTTTCCAGCCGTCACCTCCGTTCTCTACCTCTCCCCAGTGCTCCAAGCCTTCTGCAAATGGCAGAAAAGAGACTTGGATGAGTCCTGTGGATGTGGGGAACCTGACCATCTCCCACTAGAACCTTCCTCTGGCTTGTGAAAGTTTGATATTAGACACAGCACTGATTTTATATGTAGACTATGGAGATGTTTGTTAAATAGAAGTTAGGCAAAAACATTTAGTTTGACTAATCACACCTAACTTTAACATGCCCAAAAAGTGGCTGTGTATGTGTGGGTCTGAGAAAGTACTCCAGGGAAAGAATTTAGGTATTCTGAATAGTGTCACAGCACACAAGGACTCTAGGGACAGATGCTGATTGCTTTGTTTCCAGGTTTTCTAAAGCACTAAGTGGTATTTTCTGAAGCAGTAAGACCTTAAACATCAGGGTTTTCAAAAGGGAAACCTGGATGCTGGAAAAGCTTGCAGAAGGCCACTTGTAAACAAAACAGGGAAGCTGTGTTGGTGCTGCTTTGGTCTGTGATGTGTGAAATTGTTGCTGCTTGGGTTGTGAGGCTTGGTTACTGCTGTTTATTGCCAAGCAGCTTATAGCTCTAGCAAGTTAAGGTCACAGATTGAGAATGATGGCACACGGGGTGTGTGCCCAGTCTCTAACCTGGGCTGAGGTGAGGAGGGAAAAAGCATGATTGGCCTGAGCTGCTCCAAGGAGAGAAGCCTGAAGGGCTTGGTGAGCTGAGGGCAGACTCACCCCTGAGCTGGGAAAGGCTTCATCTCTCCTGTCATGGCTTGGCAAGGAGCAATGGAGAAACAAACGCCACAGCCATTGCTGTGTTGGATGGTTTCTACAAAGGACATCTCTGTGTCTCAAACATGATTTAGATCCTTGCAGAGGTTAGATAAAGTGAATGTTATGTAAAAGCCCTTTGCAAAGGCTGATTGTCAAGGGGTTTTGTGCTCATTAAATGATTTGGCTGCACAGATTGAGTGACTTGACTCTTGGCAAGGAGAAAATTCTGCAACCTGACAGGAACTAAGATATATTTTCAAAGACTAGACACACACAATTCTCAGTGACTGGTCATCTCTCTGACACCTTGAAGCTAGTTGTGATGTCTCTCAAGGGCTGATTATCAAGGGCCTTTGTTCTCATTAAATGATTTGGCTGCACAGATTGAGTGACTTGACTCTTGGCAAGGAGAAAATTCTGCAACCTGACAGCAACCAAGATCTATTTTCAAAGACTAGATAAACACAATTCTCAGTGACTGGTCACCTCTCTGACACCTTGGAGCTTGTGATGTCCCTCACCTTCACCACATGGGTTCTTGATGAGATTCCTCCTTTTCTTACTGAGGAAGTAGAAGCTTTGCCAGTTCTCCACATCTGACTCTGCTCTGGTGAGGCCTTCCTGCTGACACTTCAGGATCCACAGGGCAGCTCCATCCACCAGGTTCCTCCACTGGCAGCAGACCAGGCGGCACACCAGCACCAGCTCCACGGCGGAGAGGGAGGCCAGGATCCGGACCAGGACTGCCTCAGGGAGGGACTCCATCCCTGGGGCAGCTGGGCACAGCTGTCTGAGACAGGGTGGAAAGCAAGGGTGAGGGTTTCCCACCCTCAGCAATGCCAGACACTGATGCAGTGGAAAAAAAGGGGAAATTAATATGTTATCTGTCACAGACATATTTTATAAAAAATCCTTTTGTTAAGATCTTTTCTCCTGAGAAGCTTCAGAGGAAAAGAAAAACAACAATTATCTGCTGCTGTGGGATGCAACAGGTGCATCTCTGATTGGTCCATGCTGGTTGTTTCTAATTAATGGCCAATAACAGTCAGCTGGCTCAGACTCTCTGAGAGTCACGAGCTTTTGTTGTTCATTCTTTTCTATTTTTAGCTAGCCTTCTGATGAAATCCTTTCTTTTATTCTTTAGTATAGTTTTAGTATATCCTTTTCTTTTAATATAATATATATCATCAAATAATAAATCAGCCTTCTGAAATATGGAATGAAGATTCTCATTTCTTCCCTCATCCTAGGACCTTTGTGAACACCACCACAGTTATCTGAAGGCAGGATTTTTGATTCCTAGCCTCAAGGTCTCCTGTTCCTCATTACATTAATAGCCTGAAGCAGATTACTATTTGTATATACTAAGTAAAAGCCCTGAATTAAATCTGCCCACAAAATGTATGTATTTGACCACTGAGTTTGTTCATTTTCCAGGCTGGACTCAGTCCTTCCAGAATCTCTGCTGCTACAAAAATCAGCTTCCTAGTAATGATTTCTTCTGCAGAGGAAGGCACATGGGTGCTTGTTCTGCCTTTAAGAACATCCCTGATAACAAATGCTGCAAAGCAGTACTCAAATATCAGTGTTAAGCTTCTTGCCAGCCACCTTTGCAGTGGTTCATTCCATATCTGACATTCTTTTCCCTCAGATTGCTGGCACTTAATCAGGAGCCTGTATAAAGTAAAGGTCTGAGCATAACTGAAAATAACTCAGCTGGTATTCTCTAATATTCCAATGTCTATGGCCTCATTATTGGAGGAATAAAGTCAGAAGTGTTTGCTCTAACTCCATGTGCTAATTCTGAACTCCAAGCAGCTCTCTGCTGCCCTGAGGCCCAGGTGCAGGTGCTGCAGGACTGTGGCAAGATGAGTGTGCAGATTCAGAGCCCATGGCATCTGTGAGGCATGCACTGTGACACTGCTTTGATGTCAGCTGAGTCCTGGTGCTGGGAAACGGCTGAGATTGCAGCAAACTGCATGGATGCTGCCAAACTCCTCAGGAATGACTCATTAAACCTGGGAGAGCACAAAGAACAGAGGTGAAATACCCTGGCATGCAGCTAAACAAAATACAGCAGTGCCGAACCTGGTAAGGAAGGGAAGAAACTGGAAGCCACTGCTGTAGCAGCATCCTACATCTAGACGTTCAGATGTGTCCTCTATCTGCACTGCACCCAGCAGGGGCAAACTGTAATTTAAAACTCCCGGACAGCATTAGTGATTTCTTATTCTCCCCACACTTCCAACCCTCAACCACAGTCCCGACGGCCAAAACGTAATTTTTTAGAAGCAGGCGGGAGGGATCATGCTGGTTTCATCTCGTACAGGAATTTCAGAAGCCCCTCCTGCTCCCTGCGTGCTGATAGAGCACTGTTAGCCAGGCTTCCTCCCGCACTCAGGAGAGAGACAGAGGTGCCTTTTCTTTCCTTTTTCCTTACCTTTCCTTTTCTTTTTCCTTTCCTTTTTCCTATCCTTTCCTTTTTTCTTTTTCCTTTCCTTTTTTATTTTCCTTTTCCACCCCAGCTAAGCACCCAAACCGGCAAGACTTTACATTACGGACACGCTCCGGGCAGCGCGCATCCCCTGATGGGTTCGGGGCACTCGCGTGTCCCTCCTCTTTCCCCAGCCCGGGAAACCCGCGGAGGCTCAGGGGGGACACCGAGCGCTCTTACCTGAGCCGAAGGGGCCGCTCCGAGCTGGGCTACACCGAGCACGGCTCACGGGGCTGGGGCGCCGGTCAGAGAGAACCGGGACTGGGCAGAGAGAATGGGACCGGTCAGAGAGAACCAGGACGCGGCCCCGCCCTGTTCTGCCCGGGTCTGGTCAGAGAGAACCGGGACCGGTTAGAGAGAACGGGGACCTCCCCCGCGGCCCCGCCCTGTTCCGCCCAAACGTGGTTCCGCCCCGCCCCAAGCCGGCGGCCCCGCCCCAAAGCGGCCCCGCCCTAAAGCAGCTCCGCCCTAAAGCAGCTCCGCCCTAAAGCAGCCCCGCCCCAAAGCAGCCCCGCCCCAAAGCAGCCTCGCCCTAAAGCAGCTCTGCCCTAAAGCAGCCCCGCCCCAAAGCAGCCCCGCCCCAAAGCGGCCCCGCCAAAGCAGCCCCGCCCCAAAGCAGCTCCGCCCCAAAGCGGCCCCGCCCTAAAGCAGCTCTGCCCTAAAGCAGCTCCGCCCTAAAGCAGCCCCGCCCCAAAGCAGCTCTGCCCCAAAGCAGCCCCGCCCCAAAGCAGCTCCGCCCTAAAGCAGCTCCGCCCTAAAGCAGCTCCGCCCTAAAGCGGCTCCGCCCCAAAGCAGCCCCGCCCTAAAGCAGCTCCGCCCTAAAGCAGCTCCGCCCTAAAGCAGCCCCGCCCCAAAGCAGCTCCGCCCTAAAGCAGCCCCGCCCCAAAGCAGCCCCGCCCCAAAGCAGCCCCGCCCCAAAGCGTCTCCGCCCCAAAGCAGCCCCGCTCCAAAGCAGCCCCGCCCCAAAGCAGCCCCGCCCCAAAGCAGCCCCGCCCCAAAGCGGCTCCGCCCCAAAGCGGCTCCGCCCCAAAGCAGCCCCGCCCCAAAGCGGCTCCGCCCCAAAGCAGCCCCGCTCCAAAGCAGCCCCGCCCCAAAGCAGCCCCGCCCCAAAGCAGCCCCGCTCCAAAGCAGCCCCGCCCCAAAGCAGCCCCGCCCCAAAGCGGCTCCGCCCCAAAGCAGCCCCGCTCCAAAGCAGCCCCGCCCCAAAGCAGTCCCGCCCCAAAGCGGCTCCGCCCTAAAGCAGCTCCGCCCTAAAGCAGCCCCTCCCAAACGCGGCCCCGCCCCGGCGGCCCCGCCCCCTGGCCCCGCACATCCGCGTCCGGAGGCGCCGATGGGCGGAGCCAGGTGGGACCGAGCACCGGGGAGCGGGCCCGTGGGTGGCGGCGGGAGCGGGCCGGGGGCCGGGCGGGCTCTCCGCGGTGCTGTTACTCACGAGAGGAAACTGCCTTCCCCTCCGGCAGCTCGGCCCGTCGCGCCGCGGATCTGCCCTCGCCCTCCCGCGGGCCGCGGCCTGCCATGACCAGCATCGGGGACCTGCCCGAGGACGTGCTGGTGGAGCTGCTGTCGCTGCTGCCCGCCCGGGAGCTGCTCCGCACCTGCCGCCTGGTGTGCTCGCAGTGGCGCTACGTGGTGGACCTGAACACGCTGTGGAAGCGCAAGTGCCAGCGCGACGGGTTTTATCGTCAGAGCTACGACAGGATCATCTCGGACTGGAAGATCTTCTATATGCTCTGCCACATGAAGAAAAACTTACTCAAAAACCCTCGTGCTGAAGGTTGGTTTCGTTATTTATAATAAAGGACTGAGAGTTTCTGAGCAGTCTAAATGAGTCATGCCTCAACTTCTGCTTCTGCTGTGGGACTGTCCAGCTATTGGGTGTAGCTCTGCTAGGTCAGATTTATAGCTCAGCTCCTGCAGTAAAACTGCTGTAGATAGATACATAGATATGTATTTACCAATACTTTGTGGTTTTAGCCAGAAAAATCTGAAGTCATAAGACCCCAGTACAACAGGCAGTGACAATTAATTTGCACTGCAAGTACAATGTGGTAGTGAAACGATCAGGGATTGGGATTAAACATTTGGGCAGCTGGAGAACTTTTGTGAGCAGACTTGACTAATATAACTACAGTATTCCTACTTTATTGCTGCTGCTGATTTTCTGATGAGGTCAGAAATCTGCTGCCTGCTGTCCTGGATGCTGACAGCCACAAAAAGGTAATGGCACCATAATGACAGGAGTCACTTACAGCTGTAGGAAAAATACAGTGAATTTGAAAACATCAAGTAGCTTTCAAGTATTCTCCTGTTGCTGATTCTAACAAAAGCTGAGATGCTGCTGTTAGCTGAAGTGAGGTCCTAACCCTCACCTTGGACACCTGTGTTTTTAGAGAACTTCCAGCACTGGACAATTGATGCCAATGAAGGAGATAAGTGGAAAATTGAGGATCTGCCTGGAGCTCATGGAAGTCATATGTCAGACCCCAGAGTACAAAAATACTTTGTCACTTCATATGGGTAAGAACTGGATTCCAGTAATGTGGAACTGGGAAACCTGCTTCCTCCCACCTGCCTGAAAAGGCACCATGGTTAGAAGGCTGGTGGCAGGTCCTGAACCTTAGATCACCTGTGGGAAAAGGAAAAAGCTTCATAAACCCTTTATACCAATTAATCTAAAGAGGTGGGTCCTGCTGAGAGATTTGATCACAGCAGGTGATAAATTTCTCTGCCTAGCAGGAACTTCCTGTAATTTTTATAGTTAGGATAATCCACATGGGATCCCTGCTTCTCCTCTCCCAAAGGTGGTAGAGAAAGATTGATGGAGAAACTCAGTCAACTGTACTTACATGACAAGGTCAAAGCTCTGTAAGCTTCAGGAGTGGTGGGTGTGTCACACAAACAACTTGTAATAAAAGCTGTCACCAGAGGAGGATCAACAGCTTTTACAAGCACTAGGCACTGGTTTCCTGTTACCAGTACATCAATACAGAGACTCCTCTTAATCCAGCTTGTAGGTAACTATTCTTTTTATCTTGGGGTGAAGCTAATTCAGTTCATTTTCTTGTCAGGTTATGGATAAAGCAGGGTTTAGCCAGGTCAGCTTTGTGGGCCTTCAGGATCTGGGTGGGTATTAAAGCTGTCGGGGAAAGGACAGCAAGAGAGAAGTGTTCTGTACAACTGGGAGTATTTCTATGTCTGTTTCAGGCCATGCTTCAAGTCTCAAATCATTACCCTGGATAAAGAAGGCTACTGGAATCAGCTGATGGATGAGATACGGCCTGAAATTACAGTCAAGGACTGGTGAGTGGAAGCCCTGAAAATTAGAATTTCTAGCATTGGTCTAGAGGTAAGCTAGGCTTCTGGAGCTTTTCATGCCATAAAATCAGTTCTTTATTCTTTGGGAGTTATTAAGTGAAGAAGAAGCTAAATCTAAATTTACTTAATGGACTACACGGTGGCAGTCCTGTGAAGGGTGGGATAGCTGTAACTTCCACAACTTCTCTATAGCTATGGGGATGACACTCCTTTACTCCTTTTCCTCTGCAGACAGGGATCCCCTTGGAGACTGCTTTTGACAAATAAAGGCCACTGAATGCTGTGTATACAGCCCTGCTCCTTGATTCCTCCTGCCCCTCCAGGTACGCTGCCAGGTTTGACTGCGGGTGCCGCTACGAGCTCACCGTGAGGCTGCTCTCCAAGGACTGGATCTGCCTGCAGGAATTCCATCCTGAGCCAGTGGTCATTGAGCAGTGGAGTGATGCCCAGTGGAGAGAGGTGAGCAGCAGCCAGGGTGGCTGGAGCTTTACTGCAGTCTTGTGACACTGGTGTGTTGCAAGTCTTACTTGGCCGAAAGTGCCAGTGGACTTTCTCTGCTCTTCAGCCTCCTCTGCTCTTGCTGTTGATGATGCTGAAGAAGCAGTGGTGTCCTGAATGAGACAGCTAATATTTTTAGGTGCCCAGCATTTTCTATAGAGTATCCTGTGGGCTTCTGTGTTGTTTTAATGCAGTCTTTTTATTGTTTCTTGGTTTTATGTAAGATTCTGTTGAAATAATTAAATAACAAGAGCAGATTTCAGGGCTTTTTTGATCAAAAAACTGCTATTTAAAAATAGCCAAGTATTGCAGACTTAACTTTACTTAAACTGTTACAGGTGTTTACCTGGCTTGATTTGCTGTACATTCTGCATTAGATGTTACTTAGAGATGCACTTAAAAATCAAGCTTAATGTTAGTGTTACAGTTTGACGCTGGCACAATGTCAGTGCTCTGAAATTAAGGTTTATCTTTTATAGATGGGATAGCTTAGTTAGCTTAGCACAGATAGGATTTTGGGGAGAAGACTGAGTGAGAAAAACTTCTTTCCTCCTCCTGCCACCCCCTCCTCCCCCAAAAAAACAGGGTTTCAATGAAAGCTATCTAGGCTCAAGAAGAGCTCACTCTAAGACTCGCACACTGTAGTTTTCTGAGCTTCTAGGTGAATGCTGATTTATTTAGGCAAATTAAGAGGAATTCTCTTTTCTGTGCAGATTTCCCACACCTTCCAGAATTACCCAGCAGGAGTTCGTCACATCTGGTTCCAGCACGGAGGCCAGGACACCCAGTACTGGGCAGGCTGGTATGGGGTGCGTGTGACAAACAGCAGCATCACCATTGGGCCCCCCAGCTCACTGTGAGGCACTCTGGAAGGGTTTGCTTTTACCTCAGGACTGGAACCAAGTGGCCTCAGGTGCACTGTCTGCCTGTTCTGTCTGGGTGTGTCCTAGCTTTGTCTTGCAGTTCATATTCACAGTAGAATTCAGCAGGCCCAGCCTTTTGGGAGGGTGTTCTGTCTTCATCTTCCATTCTCTTCTACCATGGATGCTACTCCAGTTACTGGTGCCCTTCCAGAGAAGAACTGGGACAATTAAATATGAGATCTATCTTTTCTAGTTAATACATTATTATGCTAACACACAGAGACTTAAAGACACTTTCATGTTTATGGAATATAGGAAAGATAAGGCTAAAATGCTTAATTTCAGATTATAAATGGTATCTACAAGGACTCTGCCACAGCTTGTCTTGTATGGTATTTTCTCTCCTGTTTCAGTGTTAAGATTTATGATCTGCATTAGACCTTTCATAGCATCAGGAAACTGTCACCCCTTGTCCCTAAGTGCTGTGTCACTGGTAGTGAATTCCTTACCCTTTCTCTAAGTGTGTATGATCAAAATGATCCAAAACAGTTGCTTGGTGTTTGAATAAACAGGTAGAGAAAGAGGAGGTAAGAAGTCCCTTCAGGCAGCTGCCTAACAACACAAGTGCCTTTTGATTGTGCTGGGCTTTTCCCACATCACCTTTGGTTTATACTGAGCAGTGTAACCCAATATAAAATGTTAAAGCAGTGCCCAGACTTATCTATAATGTTCCTACACTTGTTGCTTGGAGGAAGCAGGAGGTGCTGGACAGGCTAGCATACTAAATTCTCTGACAGACAAGCTCAGCTTGTTTCAACTGTGTCTCCCACCCTTATATACCCAGAGCTGATGTAAAGAACATGTTCCATCTCCTCTGACAGGTGTAGCATTTTAAGTGCTTTCCTTGCTTATTCTCAGGTGGAGTAGGATACTTGGCAGGTGTCCTTGCTGGACAGACAAATTCCACATTGCTAATGCCACCTCTGAGTGAGAGGGGAGAGACCAAGGTTGTACAGCCTTTCATAGGAACTGACAGAGTCCACATACAGGCCAGAAAAGAAAATAAAAATACTTCTTTGCTGAAGAAGGGAGACTGGTTTTGACAGAACTCAGCCCAGTTCAACTGGGGTAAAACTTGTTATTTATTGAAGACTGCTTGGGATGGTCACAGTGAACAGACACTACATAAGGCCTCACTCCCCCTTAGCACAAGTGTTGCTCTCGTGGACTGTGTGACAGCTCCTAGCTGTCTGTTACTGCCTGTGTGCAATGGAGCTGCCCTTTCCAGGTGAGAACTGGACTGGTAATAAAGCACTGACTCCCCAGGGATGCACTGTATCAACACCTGTGCTCTCACACAAGTCAGGATGGGAGCAGGCTCTGGCTCCCCATTCCAAGTCAGTTCTTTATACAGTGGTAAGAGCACTTGAAATAAAGAGGCAGCAGCTGCTCTACATTCACCCAGAAGGCCAGCTGAAGAGATGGTTATCAAGATACAGTTTGTGACAGATCTTACTCCACTGGAAGATCAGATGAAGCTTGAAGGCAAGGAAGATTTGAAATCAGGTGCCTTTGTGAGCTCGCTCTTCTACGTAGAGCTGCATCTGGAAAGAGAAATAAGGAACAGTCCTGTTGGTACACAGGTAGGTGAATGGGGAAAAAAAAGTCTGCAACAGGCTGAATAGTAAGTGCTCATACCTTCCCCCATAACCAAGTTTCCTATTTTACTATGAGGAGTCTTGCCCTGCTTTGATTACTGGCACAGACATCTGCAAGACTAAGCTACAGCTCAGCAGTATGTTTTAAAGTTGTTACACCACAGAAAACTGCAGAGCTGATGTCAGAGCACTCACAGTTCAGAACCACAGCAGGTTCAGCACCTCTTGGTCAGCATGCCCTGCTCACCTTTAAGATGTCAGATGTCATGGTTTTCAGGGGAATGAGCCGGGGGTCGTGCATGTGCACGTCCTGCTCGTCAGCGAGGATCCAGGGGAAATCCTGGGGGCAGGAACACAAGGAGGTGTCACTGGCAGAACCCAGCAGTGCTGGAAGGGGAGCTCCTCCTCAGCACTTAAGTTGAAAGAGGGACAAGAGTGGCTGAGGGAAGGAACAGGTAATTCAAACCTTCCCCAACAACAAAACTTAACATTTACACACTTGTCCCTGATGCTCAGCATAATTGTCTTCAGTTACAGCATCAAACTGTGAGGTGAACCCACTGCATTTACTGCAAAGGTGACATCTCACTTCTTTAAAAGATACACTCTCTGCTGTCCTGAGCTACCATGCCCACTTCATTGCACCATGATTTGACTGCAACTCCAGAATGCTTAGGGCATGGGTTTCCATCCTGCCCTGCAAGTCTAAAGGTGGGTCTACTACACCACAAGTTTCCATTACTAAGCAGTGCAGAACAGACTTTCATTTTGAAACAATTTTATACTTTGCTAGCTTTATTTGTTGTGCCTTAGGACAGCTAAAATAACTTGACTCAGGAAAAAAGTTTCCCTGTGTCTAAGCAAAGATTCTTTGAAAATAATCTTCCTTTAGAAAGTGTAAGATACCGTGTATTTGTGCCCCCAAACCTACTCATTACTTTAACCTTAGTCTTTCTTGCTCTTTATACAAAAGTGGATGGTGGGTGAGGGCTGCTTTTCCGCTTGATTTAATTAAAGCACTTATTCTACATGCCTGAGTATTTCTAAGTGTCTGAGCAAGCAGGGGACAGTGAGCATTGTTACAATCTATTTCAAGACTTGAAGCTGTATTGTTACAATCTATTTCAATTGAAGTTGTCTGCAGTGGTGGCTGTGTGTGGAAAATGTGTTGTCAGCTCACCAGCATTTACAATTTCACCTCATTTCAAGTACAGTTATGATGTGCCTCATGTGACACCAACCTACATGTTCAAAATATCTCTCAGCCTTAACCTTAAAGATGCCAAAAACTCTGCAGTGCCCAGTCTTTGCTGTGCAGCTTCTCACACACAATCAGGTGCCCAAGGATATCACTCACCTTTATCACCTGGATCTTTTCCATGTTGCGTGTGGCCGCCTCCCGTGTGTGAACCAGAACTGTGAAAGTGCAACCTAAAGGAAGTGTCAGGTTCCAGCTCAGGGCACAGCTCCCAGAGGATCAGCCAAGCCAAGCAATGCCAGGCATGAGGCTGTCTGCATCCAGGTGACATTTACCTGGGGGGTTGTTGTCCAGCACAGCATCACACACGCTGATTTTCAGGATGAAGGCACGCAGTAACTGCTCCACGTGGGACAGCAGGGACTCAGAACTGTGGAGGAAACAGAACTTGTTACTGGCATGCAGCAAAGGCCTGAAGTTGCTCCCAGAATGTCTCCCAGGGCTGGGTGTTGGATGCCAGGGGCAAACAGGAGTGGAAAGCTCACCTAATGGAAAGAAGAGGGGGCTGGGTGATCTCAAAGACAAATCTCTCCACGGGGTGGTGCTCTTTATCCAGAATTACAACCACGACTTTCTCCACATCGTTCTGCAAGAACCAAGACAGAAAAATCCCTCAATACGAGCTGTCTGCTGCCCACAGTGTGCTTTACATTCTTTGATGCAGTGGAGTACACTCAGTTGTTTGGGCTCAGCACAAGCCCTTATCCAAAACCTGACTTCAGATTATTCTTAGCAATCAGAAAAAAAAAAATGCTTTTGCCAAGCCATTTCTTGCTGGGTGTTAAGCTGCCAGCTTGTGGCTAAGGCTGAGGGAGATGAAGTGTGCTAAATTGTATGTTCCTCTAGGTCCTGTTTTGGAACAAAGGAGGAAATGCACAGCCTGATTGACAGTGATGGAGTTAAGACCATTGTCCAAACAGAGCAGCTTTGTACAACCCCAATTTAGAACAGACCTAATTCTATTTTCTGCATGTGCATTAAAATTTTCTGTAAGAGCAAGGCATACAAAACCTGCCAGCAGCCTCCTGGAATGTTTCATTGGTCACACTCTTCTCTCACAAAACCTGGAGTCCAGGCCTACCTTTGCTTCCTGATTCTCAGCAAAGCATTCAAACTGTTCTGCCACAACAGGTGCTTCAACTCAGATGGATTGTAAAGCAGAATGCTGGGTAATATAACTGGAAATATACAGACATGTGTCCTTGTGTGCTATATGAGACAAGGCAGGGTCTTGTCAGGAAAGTTATGATGTTTTTAGTTTTGTTAGGAGCTTTTATCAGCTAGTATATTGTGTACGGTAAATTTGTAAACAAATGTTGCAGTTAAGATAATATTTATGTTCTCTCACTTTCTATTAAATCCACTTGCAGTACTTTTGCCCAGGTCCCCAGTCTGAGCTCACCTTCTCCAGCAGAGGCTTCACACAGTGCAGCGTGTCCTGGATGTACTGGTTCAGCTCAGGGTGGCAGGACATCTGCAGCAAACACAGGAAGAGTCAGAGCTGTGTTGGACATGAGCCAGGACAATGCTAAAATGTAAGATTTAAACAGAAGCACCAGTGTGTACAAGGAACTCAAGTCATGCTCCAAATAGTGCTGGAAAATGCTGAGTTGCCCATTCAAAGCAGCAATTCTTTCAGGGAAGGGTTAACCAGCTGGGGCAGATCACTGCACCCATGCAGTTGTTGTGTATCTGGAATGGATACCCAGAACAGCTTGTTGGGAATAGCATATTCCAACCAGCCCTAATTCCTAGTGAACATCGTCCTGTTACCTCACTGCACAGAGCTGGGGCAGCCTTCACTACTGTTATCTACGACCTGCTTGTCCCATGAGCACTTTTTATATCCTCTCTTATGACAGAAACTAAGCTCTCCTCAAAAATAAATCCATTAAACAATCACTTTGCAAAGTGTAAGTTTTTTTGTGCTGAGTGTTGATTGATCCTTGCTATTTTGCTTGTCCACGTGGCTGTCAGCTTCCAGGAAAATCTCCTACCTGGACAGGTACATTGTATTTTTTCCTCTTCTGAAAGATCCCAATAGGGTAAACTTCTCTGACATACAAGATGAGGTGAACAGCCACTTCCAGGAATTCTGAAAGAACATCTGCAACAACTGAAAAACAGAAGTAAAGGATGCTGGAATAGGGTGTGGGAAAGTAGAGCAATACCAGAGACTCAGGGGACCTTTTTTACAGGTTATTTTTTTCTGCATAAATTTCATATGCCTCCTCTCAGCTGCAGAAAATTTAGGGACAGAGCAATCCTACAACACTCTCCCAAGCTCAGTACCCAAGAGGAGCCTCACAAGGACACCAGGTGCAGCTTGGTACAACACATTACCTTGCCCAAAGTTAAGGTCCTGCCGTGTGAGAGTGGTCATCTTCCCCAGACCCTGGAAATAAGCACAAAAGGAATGGTTATCCTCTGGCTCCTGTATTGTTCATCTAGTCAGATCATGGAGCTAAACCCTATAAACCCAGCACATCCTCAGGGATTACCAGCAGTGCACAAACCAGTGCTCCCAGCTCAGGATGAGAAATTATCCATAATTTAATTCCTGGGGTTTTCAGTCTCCCTTTCTGGCACACAGGAAAGTTCAGACAAATACTTTTTAGTAACACAAGAAACATTGTTCTTTTAAAGCTTCATAGTACTTGCCTTTTGTAAGCCCTATCTCTTACTGTAACACAAGTACTTCTTGGGGTTTTGGGTTTATTCTAACACCACCACCAACCATTTCTTGTCCAAGCTTGGGGCTACATCTTCTACTGACACACCATCAACAACTTCTGAGTTTCTCTCTCCAGTTCCAAGGAACCCAAACCCTGCAGAGCTGCATAATTAAGTCAACTTTGTGACACAGGATTATGGAATTCCTCAGGATAAGGATCATGGAGTTCAACTCCCTGCTCCTCACAGGACCACCAAAAACTAAACTAGGTGATTTAGAGCATCATCCAGCTGCTCCTTGAACTCTCACAGGCTTGGGCTGTGACTGCATCCCTTGGGCTGGGATTCTGAAATTTGTGAGCAACAAAGGGCAGCACATTATTGTGACAAACTGACAATCAAACAGCAGATGCTGAAGTTCAGCCTCCCAACAGCTTTCCCTGCATAGGAGCTGACTCCATGCCTTACATAATTTATGTCACATTGTGTACATAATTATCTATTAGAAACTTTATTTTGTTTAATTATTTTGTCTCTTCAAGCCAACAAATTGTAACCACTAACAGCAGCACCATTCATGAACTGCAGAGATCTTTAAATGCCTCTGGAGCACTCTGGCTCCACCAGTAACTCAAGTGTTCTACAAAGACTTTTGACAAAGCACAGATGTTCCAATAAGCTCTACAGACATTCATTTTCAAGCTGTTTCAGCTGCAATAAAATGTTTTCAGACCTACAAAGAATTGGTTCAACTTGCACAAAATAGGGAGCTACTTTCAGCCCCAGTTTTTAAAACAGAGTTATACCCCTATATACAAGGACTTGCTGGAATATTAGTGATCTGCTACACTAAATACAATTAAGATAGTTAAGAATCTCTCTGGCACCCCAGCCACAGTGGCTCTCAAATTAGTGCAAAAGATCTACAGAGTATCATAAACAATCTGTGTTTTTAGAGGTTCAGCCACAGGACACCTGAATCTTTCAGAGAAAGAGAATTTATTGCTCCCTTATCAGAAGAAACGAACTTCTTCCTGCCTCATTCAGCCCTGAAGATGCTGTCAGGATTCAAAGGAAGAAGCTGACCCTGCCCAGACAGAATCCTGTGTTTGAATGGAATTTCTGCATCATGGATGAGGTGTATGAATATGCAACAGGCTGTTGCTTTTAAGGGTTAATCCTCTGTTAACGTGGTTCCTTTTTTGGGCTTATTTTGCCCAGAAAAAGGTACCTGGACTGTCCATAACACTTTGTTCCTATTATCTCATATCATCCTAAATCCTAATTGTCCAACTTTTTACTACTCTACTTATATTACTATTTTTATACCCATTTTATTACTATTAAACTTTTAAAATTTTAAAAACAAGTGATTGGCGGTTTTCAAACCCTGCCAGCGGCAGGGCCACCCTCCATATCCCAGGCTGGTACCAACTCCATCCAACCTTGGACATTCCGGGGATGGGGAATATCATGTAAGTATAACCCAGCGCCCTCCCCGTGCCTATCACGGGAGCTCCGCACCAGCCCAGAGCAGCGCGCACAGGCCGACCCAGCAGCCCGGACGCTCCCGGGCCCGGGCTCCGGTCACTATCGCTGCCGAGCCCGGGCTCCCCTCACCCGAGCTCCCGTTACCGCCGAGCCCGAGCTCCCCTCACCCGGGCTCCCGTCACCGCCGCTCCCTCACCCACTCCGGTGTCTCAACCGCGCTAGCAGAAAGGAGGGCGGACGGAGACAGCGCCCCGGTCTCACCCACCGCACGGCACCGCCTTTCCTCAGCCTGGGAACCGAGCCTGGCAACCGCCCGTCCGCCGCTGCTCCCTCCCGAAACGGGGCTCCTCGCGCGGCTCCACTGCCGCCCAGCACCCCGCCTCAGCACGGCCACCTTCCCCCGCGTGTCCCCGTGTCCGCCCGGTGCTGCTCTCCGCCCCGCTGTCCCCCTCCCGCTGTTCCCGCTCCGTACCGGGCCCGCCGCCCCTCACGGCGCCCAGCGCGGGAAGCGGCGGCGGCAGCGCCTGCGGATGACGCCATGGCGGGGGCGGCAGCAGCGCCCCCCGGCGGGCGGGAGGAGCGGGCGCGGGCCGGTCCCGCTGCCCCGCGGGGTCCCGGCACCGCCACAGCTCCCCGGGCACGGCGGGGCCGGGGCTCGGTGCAGGGAGCAAGGCACGCTCAGCCACCAGCGGCTCTCCCTCCCCGGGACCTTAACGCGGGGAAAGCCCGCGGGAGAGCGCAGCCCGCCGCACCGCGCAGGTGAGCGGGGCTCACCGGCTCCCCGCCTCCCCGGGCTGCCACGCCTTTGTCTCCGGTCTTTGTCTGTCCCGTCCGTGCCCGGGGCAGGGAGCGCTGCTGCCACCAGCGCCCTGCGCTGTCGCACCCACCTCCTCCGTAGCACTCTGCCCCGGCATGGCCCGCACTCCTCCTGTGCCCCCCGCACGCCCAGAGCCCCTCCGCCCCTCGCAGCCCCACCTCCTCCCGCACCGTGCACCCCAGTCCCCCGGGATTCTCCATGTCCCCGATTCCTCTCCACATTCCCCCACTGCCTTCCCCCTGTCTCCTCCTCCTCTTCCTCCTCCTCCTCCTCCTCTCCTTTCGGGTTTGAACACCCCCTGCCCCCCGCAGACCTGCCTCCCCTCCGCCGCTCGCACAGCTCTGCCCTGCCCTGCCCTGCCCGCCAGGCTCTCCGGACCGGCACCTCCGGACAGGTAAGCAGCGCTGCCCGCGCCGGTGGATGCTCCGCCGAGCTGAATCCCCTCCGCTATCTCAGGGGCTGGGGAGGAGTGGGGAGCACCTTCCCACTTTCCGTGCGCCCCGGAGCAGACAAAGACACGGGGGCTGGCGGGGATGCCCGGTCCTGCCTCCGCCGGGATGCGCGGAGCTCCGGTTACGGCGGCATCGCTCCGCTCGGACAGCGCCGGGGCCGGGGCGCGGTGCCTTCGGCCGGACCTATTGTCATCCGTGCTGGGGAGCGCGCTCCGGACTTTGCGGGTTTTACCACACGGGTCGGCTCCGTGCCCGGTTGCCTCGCAGGGATGGGTGCGCGGTTCGGGCTCTGGGACACGCGTCCCACCGCCCCGCTGTGGGTCACTCCTGCCAGATTCCTCCCCACATCACTCTGGGAGGCAAAGTCTCCTCGGACAGAGGCACCGTCCCTCTTTCAGGGCTTGAGCCCCTCGCACACACCCCAAAGGAACGTCCCGGCTCCGAGCCAGCGATGCCGAGGGGAGATCCAAGCTTTTCCCACCGAGTCATTGTGTTTACAGAGCCCCCGCGTACCCGCGGCTTGCTGTCTGTTCTTCCTCTGTTGAGAAAAGTGAGGTCTCGTTTCTAAATTAAATCAACTTGGCATCAGTTAATGGCTTATTGCAACTAGTAATTAATCACGCAGAATTTAAGTGGCGCTTATCCAATTCGCACCTGAAGTTTTCTGTCAGCTGGAGGGTTTAGTGGAAGTGGTTTTGTATTGCCGTGTCCTCTCCCTTGAGGAAGGAGGCATTAATTCTATATACATGGTTCAAAGTGAGAATGTCATGCAAGGAGGGATGTTGAAAGGACAGGGATGTGTCTCTGTCTGTTTTGCCAGTCGAGACACTTCCCTGTCTCCCTCTCAGCAAAGATCAGGGCAAATCTGCCCCATTCTTCCCTCTAACACCAGCGAGTACTTTCCAGCTGGGTGAGCAGTGACCTCTCCTATTGATTGTGTCCCATTTGTCGCCTGGCATTGGGCACAAAACCGAACAGTCTTCTCTGCCATGCTGACAGCAAACAACCCTATCTTGGGTGTGAATCTGAGGCTCACTGCTGTTTTAGTCTCTTTATTGGGTAGAGCAGGCTGTGTTTGATGGCAGGTCGCCTGTGATGCTGTGATGAAGTCCCAGAGGGAAGCAGAGCAGAGGGTTCTGCATATTCATTCACGGGCCCCCCTTGCCCTTCAAGGCAGTGGCTTGCTGGGCTGACCAGTCCCTGGCAGATGTTGTGCTGGGAAGCTCTCAGGGCAGCAGACAGAGTGGCTCAGCTGTGCCTAGGGGCATGTATTGACTCGAAGGGGTCCAGTGTCAGCCAAAACCGGGGTGCTGGAGCTCAGCAGGGATTCGGGCAGCTCACAAGCCTGGGCTGCAGCACAGGGAGCTCCCTGGGCTGTGCTGTGAGAACAGATGAGTTCTGTGCTCACCAGGATAGCAGAGCACAGGCTGTCAGTGGAGATGATGGGTGAGGGGAGTCCCAGCTCCAGCCCTGCAACTAATGGTGAGTGAATCAAGTTTCAAGTGGTCACTGGATACAGGGAGAGGCTTTGTGAAGGCACAGGGGTAGCTACAGCTACTTCTTAATGCCTTGCAAGCCTGAACCCTTATTTATTTATCTATTTCCCTTACTAATACATGAACCCTACAAAGACAATGAATTCTGGGCTTTGTTGTAACATGTGTTTGTTTATAGCAATTTAGGAAAGGCAGCTCCTTACAATCCTTATGTCCTGTCTCTCCTGCCACTAATGCAATTGGTATGTTACTGAATTTGGCCCTTTCTATTCTGGAGTGCCAAAGTGAGAGAAAACAGCACAGGTAAAGGAACCAGGTGTTTCAAAGGGCAAAGTGGAGGGGGTGCTCAGGTAGCCTGAATATCTGCAGAGAGGAAATGTCTTGCATCACAGTCAGGAGGGACAAAGAAACTTTGGGGTCCAGTAAGTATGAAAGGCAAGATAGGGAGGAATGGTGATGATGGAAGCAAGAAACCTAAAAAGCAGGGCAGCTCTGAAAAGGAACACAAAAGGACTGAAGATCTGTGAGCAGGGAGCTGCTCTGTCATCCCAAGGATGTCTGGGACAACTGCAAAAACAATTCTTTACAAATTCTTTACAATTCTTGTGTGCAGGAGATGTTGGAAAGAATAAAAATCTTAGTACTTTTGTCCTGGAAATGAAAAGAGAAGGGCAAATATTACCTGCCTGCTTTGGGAGACCCCACAAAGCTGGGATTGAGCTTTTAGAAATGGGAAAGTCTCTTGGCAGATTGTCTGTGAACCTTCCCAGCGTTTGCCTCCAGAAAGAGAAAAACAGATGGAAAGAGACCCAGCAGGGAAGTCAAATCTCATTTATCTGCACAATGCCATCCTCATGGCTCCAGCCAGCTCTCTGCATGTCAGCCACCACAGAGCCCACCCCATCCATTCTGCTCCAGGCCTTCTCAAGCCCATCCATCACCCCATGGCTCCTCATTTGCAGGGAGCCTGGCACACAGAGCTGGGTTTATTGTCTGCCATCCCTGCCACACAGGCACACACACACAACACCCATGCAGATGCCCACACATTTTGTGTGTTGCTGCAGATTGGGGTTGTCTGGAGTCCAGGAAATCTTTACACATGTCTGCCAAAGTCTGAGCTTATCAGAGCCAAAAACAAATCTAGCCCAGCACACGTGCTTGGGTCCAGCTTGGTTCAGCCCTTGAGCATAATAAATGCATCAAAGATCTTGACAGTCTCTCAGTTCAAGGGTTTTGTTGCCCTTGGGTGTGACATGAAGAAATGTGCAAAGTTAAGGCTAGGACTGTCAGATGTCATGTTTTAAGCGAGACACGTGAATGGATGTAGATGATCTAATGTTCCTGTTTTGTCAAATCCAAACCGAATACACCAGGAACGTTTTCAGAGTCTATTTCAGAGCCAAGGTGACACAACTGTATTTATAGCAGAAAAACATGAGAGAATTTCCATGTACCTGCTCAATCCTTGCAGGATTATGAGCAGAGAGCAGAAAAACAGCAATTATATTAGTGAGTCCAGAGAAGACTTCCCACAGGGAAAATTATCCAAGATGCAACCCCCCACCCCCCCTCAATTTCACTTAGGGGGCTGTAAACATCCACTGATGTCTTAACCCAAAATGGATCAGAAATTGTGGCTGGAAAACAGCACTGTAACTCACTGCCCAGCCCTGAGTCCACACTCTGGGCAGCTCTTTGCTGTACTTGTGTTCATGTGAGAGGCAGATTTGCTGTCTGAGGTGCTTTGTAATCTCGAGGATCTAAAAGGCAGTGCAGGAAGAGGGGTGGAGCAATAAAGATGTAGGTCTGGTGTTGTGAAGAACCACAGGGGCAGCTTAACGTGGCAAATACTCCATCTATTTCCCTTACTAATATATGAACCCTAAGAAGACAATGAATTCTGGGCTTGTTGAAATTGTGTGTTTGTTTATAGCAATTTAGAAAAGGCAGCTCCTTACAAGGCCAGACTTCTTTCTGCCTGGTGTGTGTCTCAGGCAGAATTTCATCCTTTGCAGGCTGCATCAGCAGGGTGAGAACCTTGCTGTCATCAATGAGCCCAGGGCTAGCATGGAATTTTTTTGTGGACTGTGGTCCTGCTAGAAAAGAGGGTGAAGTTTATTTTGGTGTTCAACTTGTATGGCATTCACATTCTCTGAAAAAATCCCTTCACCCAGGGTTTTTCTCCTGGGAAGTTAAGAAGCCTCAGAGAAAAGGAAAACAATTCTTATCTCATTTGCTTCTCCTGTGTTTTGCTCCTTTGGAATGTGTTTGGAGATTGTTTACCCACAGGTGATTGTTTCATTGCATTCTGCTGTGAGTTATTTTCACTCTTTGGCCAATCAGGGCCAAGCTGTGTTGGGGCTCTGGAAAGAGTCCCAAGTTTTCATTATTATCTTTTTAGCCTTCTGTAAGTATCCATTCTGTATTCTTTAGTATAGTATAGTATAGCATAGTATAGTATAGTATAGTATAGTATAGTATAGTATAGTATAGTATAGTATAGTATAGTATAGTATAGTATAGTATAGTATAGTATACTAAAGGATGTATATACTATATTCTTCAATATAATAGAGTATCATAAAACAATAAATTAGCCTTCTGAGAACATAGAGCCAAATTCATCATTGCTGCCTTCATCTGAACATTCCCAGCAAATACAAAAAACCTGAGCACTGAGAACTAGGGATGCTGTTGTGTTATCTAGCTGTCTTTTGTAAGTGTGAATTCTACAGGGTAAGAAAAATGAAGGAGGTATGAAGAGTTTTCTGGAATTAAAGGTAGATCAGGACATGGAAACAAGTGGTTAGGAGAAGGCTGGGACTGCTTTGCCTCTAGCACAGCAGTGTTGTATTATCCCAAAACTTGTCCGTGCACAGGTTTGGTGTAGCAAACAGCTCAGATTTCCCTGACAACAGCATAGAACAGGTTGTCAGCTAATGCAGGTACATTATTAATGCAAGATTCCCAGTGACAGTACCACAGTGACATTAACCTGCCAGTGCAGAGATGAGGCAATCTGTGTTCCTACCTGCATTTTCACCCTGGCTTGTGCCAACAAGACAGCTGGGCTGCTTAAATAAACACCCCCTGTGCTTTGAAGCAGACTTTCTGTTTAAGTGCCCTGCAGCATTTAGCTGCCTCCCAGCTCCCACTGAAAATCAGAATGTGTCTGTCAGATTCCCCATCAAAGGGACACGTCTGTGAGAGTGAGATTGGAGACACCCTTGCGTTCTCTTTGCACTTGTTCTCTCCTCTTGGTATTTTGCCTACAGATGAAAAGGTAAGATGCTCTTTATAGCTCTTTGAGTTGTTCTGAGTGATGTCTTAATCCAGCTGGTTCTTAAAGAGAAAATCCTAGGAAAAAAAGCAAAGACCGCATGGTCTGGGGAAAAAAAGCAAATGGCCCCATGCAGAGCTGTGTGTTGGTATTTGTTCTAGCAGTTTGGAAGAAGATCTTAAAATTTTTAAAATAGATTTAGCTGTCAGTCTGGTTTTCCTTTGTTCTAGGTAGCTGCCAATAAAATAGCATTTCTAGTGTTATGCCTTTGCAAGTGTGCTTCCCAGTGCCTCCTAAATCAGTCCTCAAGGAACAGTTTATTGTCTTTTATGGCCAGTAGAAATACCTGCTTTTTGAAAACTGCATGAAAAGAAGGCCCCTGTGCTGCCTGCCTCTCTGCAGAACTGAAAACACATTCCCAGGCTATGAACAGCAGCAGAGAGGAATCCTGGAAAGGCAGGATTGGCTGGGGAGTGCATGAGCAGGGTTTATTCAATTAACAGGATGAAGGCATCCCTCTCTTAACTCCAGGATGCTGCTGTGATGGCAAAGTTTTCACTGACTCAAAATTCTCCATATCTGTCTCTCAGGCTGAAAGAAAAGGGGAAAGGAAGAGCCCAAGCTACTCCTAGTGTATCTTTTGTCAGGTCCACAAAAACTGGAGTCAGAATTGGCCTGAAAGAAAAAAAAATTACCTGGTGCCCTTCACAGGTTGCAGTGGCTGGTGTCATGGTTTGACACTGGCCAAACTCCAGGCACACACAAAAGTTGTTTGTTCACCCTCTTATGCTATAGTTGGGCAGAAGAGAGGGGAAAAAAATTAACAAATTTAATTGAGATTGAGATAAGGGCTGGCAGGAAAATACTCTAAGGGCAAAACAGGTTCAAATTTAAGGTATAAGTTAAATTTATTATTAACAGAGTCAGGGGAGGATAATGAGAAGTAAAAGAAACCTTTAAAACACCTTTTCCCCTCCCCAGCCCTTCCCTCTTTTCCCCAACAGCACAGGCAGACAGGGCAGGGGGGTTTTGGTCAGTTTATCACTCAAGGTCTTGTTCTGTTCACTCAGGGAGAGGAATCTCCTCTGCTCTGCCTTGGGTTCCCTCCTGCAGGCAAGAACCACCCCAGAACTGCTGTGGTGTGGGTCACTCATCCACAGGGTGCACTCCTCAAAGGACAGGCTGCTCTAGCTTGGGAGCAGGGCCCCAAACTCTCTGTCTCTATCTCTATATCTCTATATCTCTATCTCTATCTCTATCTCTATCTCTATCTCTATCTCTATCTCTATCTCTATCTCTATCTCTATCTCTGGAAGCAGGGGCCCTCTCTCTGTTTGGGTCTCCTGCTGGATCCCAGCTTTCTCTGCCATCCCCCCTCTCCACCATGAGCACTTTTCCCAGGGCTGTGAGTGGATCTCTGCGTGCCCCATGGATTTCATGCATCACAAGGACACAGTTTGTTTTACCAGGCTCATCACCACAGCTTGCAGAGGAATCTCTGCTCCGAATGCCTGGAGCACCTGTTGGGAAAATTAATCCACAAACACCAGAGGTTTATGTCCAAAAAGGAGGCAGAGGAGTCCCTTTCTGGCTTTATTCCAATAAAGGGAGAGGCCATGGGGCATTCCCCTGGGGTCTCTCCAATTTTTGGAGCACCCAGCCTCCTTTTCATCCCAATTTCCCAGCCACATTTCCCTTCTCTCTTTCCCCATTTCTGAGGTACTTGAGAGGTTCAGACTTCCCAAAATGCCTGATTCCAAAGATTTCCCTCTAATGTACAACCCTCCCTTTTAATTTTTAATTTTTATGGAATTCAGGGGTTCTTCTTCCCCATTGCTTCTTTCATCTTTCCATGTCTAATTTCATTTATCAGCAAACTGAAATTTTATTTGTAAAAGCAAATATCTTTTTCTATTCATCAACCAGTGGAATCCTTCCCATTTCTTTTACCTCCCAGTGCCAGTTTTATCTACCAGCAGCCCCACAGCTGGTTTGCAAAGACAATTCCATTATTCCTCTCCCACCTCCTTCCCTTCCCTTTGGCTCTGTTGGACATGGCGATGCTTCTAGCAGCTTCTTACCCCTGTGGCCCCCTCCCTGCTACCAAAAACCAGGCTGTGCCAAATCAACAGGCTGGCCAAGCAGCAAATCACCTGGAGGAGGGAGTATGAGCCCCTGTGATTAAGCAGCAAAGTGGTTCTTCTGGTGAACAGATGGAAAACAGGTGCAGCATGAAGACTGAGATGGGGTTGAGTGGAAAGCTGTGGCTGTAACTCTGTCAGAGTTCCTCAAACATTAGCACTGGCCTGGTTTTGTGGCAGCCAGAATCCCAGGGAACTCTGGTTTTAAGCATGTCTTCATGCTGTCTAGAGAGAGAGGGACAGTCTGGAAAAGCTGCACTAGAAATGCTGCAAATTCCTTCCCCCATTTTGTGGAAAAGGACAGGGGAGAATGACTGAATAACTTAATTAGAGAATGCTCTGACTTGCACAGAGCACGAAGCCACAACGTCCCAAAGCCATGTCTTGTGACACAAACAAAAGGATGAAAGAAGACCCTCAAAGACATGGCAGTGAAGCAGAATGAATGAGAACAGTCTGCAGCCACTGTGCTGGTGGACTCAGTGAAACTTGGTCTCGATGTTCTTGGGACTCAAATTCCCCTTCCAGTGACAGCCTTGCCTGGTGACCTGTGCAGGACCAAGGAAGGAGAGTGGGACAAGCTCAGGAAACCTCAGCCTGCCTTTGCCCTTTGGTGCTTTAGAACAGCATCCCCTGCTCTGCTGACAGCCTTTTTATTTCCCTGCCATGCCATGGGGTATCAGCACAAAATCTCCAGTGTTTTTTTCTTTCTTTGACCAATTTCCACCACCCTGAAGCTGCGTGCAAGCACGTGTGGAAGTCTCTTGTCTTGAGCTGCTCAGGGCTGTTAGTGGTCCTGCGTGGCCACCATCTGCCTCCAGTTCTGTTCATTTTGACATCTCCATTGCAAGAAAACCAGCTGTGAGGAGGGGCCGGTGCCCCCAGCCCAGGATGCCAGCCTGGCAGCTGGTATTGTGCCAGGCTTCCGAGCTGTGGGCAGCAGCCAGCCCCCCCAGCCCCTCAGATGGTGGCTGTGAATAGCAGGGTAGGGGGGCTGGTGGGGAATCAAAGGCAAGTGTCCTGCTGATTGATGACCTCATTTGCACATGAAACTGGGACCTCTCAGCCCTGCAGGCCCTGCACATGTGTCTCAGCTGCTCTAACCAGGGACAAGAGGAGATAAGCAAAGAGGGAATAACTTGCTTCCACCTCAGGACACCATAATGGTTTTTATCTAAGTGTCACCATAATGGTTTTTATCTAAGTGTCCTAGGACTGAATCTTGATGGTCTTTACAGTTCCTAAGTGTTGGTTGCTTTTTTTTACCCCCCTTTTTTTAATTGCAGGTGAGCCAGAGCACCCACGATTATGGAGACTTCTTCCACCTTCTCTTCTTTCCTTTTCCTGTGCGTGCTGCTTCTTTCAGACATCAGCCTTGCAATCTCCCTGAACCCTGGCACAAAGCTCAAAAATGCCCCAGGGAGCAACCACCACCTCCAAAACCAAGAGATGTGGCTGCAGCAGCCCAGAACTGGGCGCCACCACAGGCAAGGCTTGGCCAAGAAGGAGAAGATGCCTTCAAGAGGGCAGCTGGCTGGGGAAGAGAGCCTCAGGATGGGCAGTGGAGCTTCAGCTGTGGAAGAGCTGGGGGCAGAGGGACAGCCAGCAGCCCTGAAGCAGAATAAGGATGTTTTCCTGGGGTTCGAATCGTATCCTGAGAGGGAAAACCAGTCGCCAGGCTCTGAGAAAGGAAAGAAGCAGAACCGAGAGCATCGTCGGCACAGCCGCAGGGACAGGCTCAAACATCACCGAGGTATTGGAGCCCCAAGGGGAGCTGGTGGCACTGGGAATGAGCATCTCCAAGAGGAGGCAGCTGTGGGGGAGCCACATGTGTGTGTGCAGGGTGTGGAGTGTGTGTGTTTGCCTGCTCTGGGGGGAAATGTGCCAAACAAAAGAGGCGCAAGAAAAAAGGGGAACTGCAGAAGCAGAATTTAGTGCTGGCTGCAATTTTGTGAAAATGACCTAGTTTTTCTAACATGGGGAGCTCTGAGAGACCCTAAGACTTGAGGGACTGTTTTAGGGTGGTCTGTTTTGTTTTTATTTTCCTTTTTAGCAAGTGGTCCAAATTAGGAACAAATATGTCTGAGCCATGCTCAATCTCTCCATTGACTTCAAAACAATAATGAGAATTAGAAAAAACACAACCCCCTTATTTTGTTTTGAAGAGCAGTTTCTTCTCACCAGAGCTTGTACCCTTCTATGTTTATGCTGAACAACAACAACAACAACAAAAATTCAGATTTTGCATATGTGAAATTGCAGTGATAACTTTAAAATGTTGCTTGATTTTGACTGGGACTGCTTTCCTTTGCAGGTCAGGTTGCGGGTGGGTGTTTCTGTGGTAAACCTTGAGTTCTGTTAAAACGAGGCAATTTGTGTCAATCTACACTGTGTGACAAGCTGGGTGTCACGTCCTTGGGTTCCATCCTTCACTCCTCCCTGCCTCAGTAAGAAGAGCTCTATTGTTTTTTTCAGAGGGCTGACTAAACAGCTTGTGTTAGCAATATGAAAGAACATGCAACAAAACTGGTTTGAAGCAATATTTGCAGACTACAAACAGGGCTTATTTCTTGAGGTTAACTTAAGGTCTGTATTTAAATTAATACTTATGAAGAAGATGGACATATCTGTGAAGGTAATTTCAAGGTAGGTAAGTCCTGGCTTGAGCTACATTGAAATAACTCACTACTAAAATCAAATAAGAATGTATTCACAGGTATTTGCAATAGCTTAATCCATTGGTTTAAAAATGGTTAAACAGGTACATTTTGTACTTCTGAGACCACAAAAAAACATGTTTTTCTTCTTAAACAAGAGACATCTTGAGGGAGGTGTGATTTTGTATGTCTTAAGCTTGTAAAAATCAAGCTGCATATACTCTGGAGCTGATTTATCACTGTAACAGCTTATTACTCTGTTATACTGTGGTTAAAATAGCAGCTCAGGATCATGGAAGAGTGGTTGGCAACTGGATGAAACATGAATTCTTTTGATTCAAATTTGTCACTCAGAGAAAAGGGATGAGAAAGGTAATGCCACTGTACCTGTTGCCCTCTGCAGGGAAGACTGCTGGTGCTGGGCCAAGCTCCCTGTACAAGAAACCCAAAAGCTCTGAAGAACAGTTTCAAAATCTTCAGGCAGAGGAAGCTCCAAGTCTGACTCCCAGCCCACTGCTCACTGCTGCACTGGACACAGCTGTTTCCACAGAGGAGCCTCCTGTTCTTCCAGCCACCTCGCCACGGTCACAGGTAAGGAGACAGCTGGGAGCTGTTCTGTACCTCCAAGCCTTGCCTCTCCCTCAGCTATCCAGATCCACTGAGTTTCAAGGACCACAGAGACAGTAGAAGCACTTGACTGAAGTGCCAGCACGTCCCAGTGCATGTTGCTCACCTTTTGTTGTCACACAGAAGCAGTGGAAACTTCCCTCTTGCCCTCAGCCTCAACGAGGGAAAGGATTTTGCTTTTGAAAATGAGATGCCAGGAATCCCCAGTGGATAAGACAGGAGTGGAGGAGGGGAGAGGCAATAAAGACTTTTTAATGTAAAAGCACCATGAAAATTTGCAAAGACTTCAGTGTCTCTACAGAAGTGCAATCCATTGTCTATCTGGTTTATTTTTTTGTGGTTTGCAGGCTCGCCTCAGGCAAGATGGGGATGTGATGCCCACCTTGGATATGGCACTCTTTGACTGGACTGATTATGAGGATCTCAAACCAGAAATGTGGCCATCTGCTAAAAAGAAAGGTGCTAAACCTCCCTTCCTCTTTCCCAAAAGTCATCCTGTAAGACTTGTCTATGGTTGTATTCATAGATGTGCTGAAGAACAGGAGATCACAGAGGTGGGGGAAGAGAGAAGCAGCATAATGCTGATTGAGTTTTGTGTTTAGTTTCAGAATGCTTCTCATCTTGGATATTTGGAGGGCAGAATAAAAATTATAAATGGGGAGAGGAATAGACTATGAAGGTTTAGAGTTCAAACTCTAAATTTGAGGCTGTTTTTACCCTGGAAAAATATCTTCTCCAAAATGAAAACACTAGCGCAAAATTTTCTATCAGAATCTTTTTTTTTTTACACAGAAAAACGCCGCAGTAAGAGCCCCAACAGTGGAAATGAAACCACAACAGCTGAAGGAGAGCCATGTGATCACCACCTTGACTGCCCCCCAGGTCAGCATCAGCCTGGCAGAGCCATTTCTCCAAACGTGGGGTGTTTGAAATCCAGCTCAGGTTTTCAGACATGCATTCCAATCTCTACTAGTGATAGGAAGTGGTGTGCAAGGGAAGAGCAGAGGCTCTCTAGGTGTGTGGTGGGGACCAGATAATGTCTGTACAATGTCATGGGTGTTTATTTGTAAAATAAGGCTGTCATGGGTGTCAGTAGCCCTGCAGGTAAGGGCACACCTGAGCTGTGCTGACCCCTGCTCCTGTGTTGCAGGCTCTTGCTGTGACCTACGTGAACACCTCTGCAAGCCACACAATCGAGGCCTTAACAACAAGTGCTATGATGACTGTATGTGCACTGAAGGTGAGTGCAGCTCTTTGCTCCCTGTCTTGCTTTAAAAGACAGCTGTCTGCCAGGGAAGGCAGGAACCTCCCTTGGAATGGAAAATGTGAACCCCTTCCCTCCAAATTATTATAGCTTTGAAATTACAGGGCTTTCTGGCAAAGATATGAGGAAAGGAATAACAGTTCTTTAATATCTATCTATCTATCTATCTATCTATCTATCTATCTATCTATCTATCTATCTATCTATCTATCTTTTTATCTTTTTATCTTTATATCTATAGCTGTAGCAGGCACAGGGCCTGCAAGGCCTCCATGGAGTTCAGCAGCCTAAGACAGAAAATGCCAAGTCATGATGACTGGACCTAAGCCCCTTTTTCCACCTTTAGACCCTTGCTTATCTCTCTTAAGACTATAAGTTACTTTCCTTTTGACCCTTACTGTTGGACAATTTCTAAAACTCTTGTACTCTATATAAAGAGCTACTTTTGCCCAGCTTGGGAGAAGAGCTGTTCCTGAGACTTTCACAGAGGCTGCAAATAAATCCATCCCCATGGAACTTCACACAGACTTCTCCTCTGTCTCCTTGTGTCTGCCTAAGGCACTTAGCAAGCTAAAGAGCTGAAATCACAGAATGAGCTGATAATCACAGAGCTGAGCTTGCTAAGGTAGCCTGGAGCTGGGAATTGCCTGGGAGCCCAGGGAAGCTGTGCTGAACAAGGCTGTGGTGGTGTTCACAGGGGTCCCAGGACGAGGGAAGAGATGAGGATCTGACTCCATGTTTCAGAAGGTTGATTTATTATTTTATGATATACATTATATTAAAGGAAAATTATATATTAAAATTATACTAAAAGAATAGAGAAAGGATTCATCAGAAGGCTAGAAAGGGATAGAAAGGAATGATAAAATCTTGTGATTGACCAGAGAGCCCAAGACAGCTGGACTGTGATTGACCATTAATTAAAAACAACTACATGAGACCAATCAAAGATGCACCTGTTGCATTCCACAGCAGCAGATAATTATTGTTTACATTTCATTTCTGAGGCCTCTCAGCTTCTCAGGAGAAAAGATCCTAACAAAAGGATTTTTCATAAAACCTGTCTGTGACACAAGGCTGCACTATGTGGAGCAGCAATGGCCAGCTGGGGATACCCTTGTGCCTAACATGACTTCCACAAGTTAATTTCAACTGAGCTTGTAGCAATTTAGTAGATTTAGTAGAGTCTGGGACAGACTCAAGCTTCTGTTTCTCAAAACTATTTCTGAAGCATCCACATCAGCCTTTACCAGGCAGGTGCATTATGAAAGTGTTAAAAGGCACTCACTCTTCTAGTCTGAACATGTTCAGGATCAGCTCCAGGCACTGAGTCTTGCCTGCCAGAAAAACTGTTTGCCAAGCTTTGTGACCTGCATTAGGTACCTAGTGATTTGACCAGGCTGTTTGCCTACTTTTCACCCAGTTCAATGGGCAGCTTTCCTGGAGTTGCAATGTTAAATGATAGTCTTCACCCTGGGTGTGTTGTGTAACACCACAAGGTCCAAATCAGAGATGACATTCTGATAGATTAGCCTAGAAACAGAATTGTGTTTCTGCAATCCTTAATGAAGCTGCCCCAGGCCCTGCTTTGTCCTTAAGCTAGTTATCAGTTGATAGGAAATATGCATCCTGTGTAGCATAAAAAAGATCCCCAGAGAGTGGAGATCCAGGTAAGACAGACAAGAGGCTTAGATAAGAGTAGAGCTCTGATCTTGCATGCTCCCCTTTTAGGAGGCCAGTTTGCCCTGGGGTGATTGGTAATGAGGGGCACAAACCCAGCTTTTTAAGGAAGCTGGTCTCAATGTAGCCCAGGGACATAATTCCCAAGGACTGCTGTGTGACATCATCTGGATCTCCAGTGTACAACCAAGGAAAGTTTTGAGCTGTCTCATTACAAAAGCTAGAAATCCTCTGCTGCCTGCCCTAGAAGTGAAAAGAGCTGCAGTTTCTAGAATGATCAAATCAGCTCCTGGCAAGCCCAGTGACAAGATCCTGCACTACTGAAAAGCAGGGTTTTCATGAGAATTATTTCCCCAAAGGCTATCCACCCTGTTTGGCCCAACTAGTTACACATTCTGGTGTAACACAGTCAGACAAGAAACAGCATAAAATCAACCTCTTGGAGGCAGAAACCAAATAGTTACCACGACCAGAGGCTCACATTACCTTCCACTGCCATGGGAGAATATGTACTCATGGTTTTTACAAATAAATTCCTTTTTTCCCCTTCATACTCACCCATGCTATATTAGCTAGCTTCCTTCAGACCGTGCACATTGAGCATCTAAAACAGAGAAATTAAAGGAGATGAGCAGTGGGTTTTGGATCAGACCTCCCAGTAATAACACTTCAAAGCCTCTTCCCTTCTCTCTTGAAGCTTCAGAGAAATAAATAGCAAGGGGAGGTCCCTAGTCATTGCTGCTGCACATTAAGTCTGTAGTAATTTCCCAGTGGAGAGATTACTTAGACAGTAATGGGAAGTAATAGGAGGAAACCAAGCAGGGCTTCCATAAAATCACTGGAAACAATTGGAATAATTCATTGGCATTTCAAGAATCCAGGGAAACCTGACTGAACAATGAATCCCAAACCAGAACAGTGAGCCAAACAGAATGGCAGTGCCCAGAGAGCAATAGGCCTTGAATGTGAGGCATTTCTCTCCCACCCTATTTGACACAGCACCAGGACTGTCCCCAGTGCAGCAGTATCTGAGGCAGAGAAATAGTTGGTGTTACTGCTGTAGTGAGCCCTGGTCCCTCCTCACTTCTGCACATTGTGAAAAATGCCAATCACTTGGTTTTAGAATTTTAAAAGTGCAATAGTAATAAAATGGTTATAAAAATAGCAATATAATTAGAGTAATAAAAATTTGAACAATTGGGATTATGACAATACGAGACAATAAAAACAAAGAGTTACAGACAGTCTGGGTACCTCTTTCTGGGCAAAATAAGCCCAAAAAAGGACCCACACTAACAGAGGATTAACCCTTAAAAGCAACAGCCTGTTGCACATTCATACAGCTCATACATGATGCATAAATTCCATCAAACACAGGATTCTGTCTGGGCAGTGTCAGCTTCTTCCTCTGAATCCTGACGGGGTCTTCAGGGCTGAGCAAGGCAGGAAGAAGTTTGTTCTGATAAGGGAGCAATAAATTCTTTCTCTGAAAGATTTAGGTGTCCTGTGGCTGCTGTCTTGGTGGGAGTATCTCACCCCTGTCTTTAAAAAAAGTATCTTACATAGCATAGTTTCTATTTTAACATTTTGTTATAACCCAAAACTATATTTAACACACTACTTAAGAAAATTAACACAGCATAACTTTCTAACACAACACATATAACATTCACTTTAATATTTGCAAAAAGCCAGTGATAAATTACACATTTTTGACAACGTCTTTTCCATAGGGCTGCGCTGTTACGCCAAATTCCACCGGAACCGGAGAGTGACCCGGAGGAAGGGGCGCTGTGTGGAGCCCGACTCAGCCAACGGAGAGCAGGGATCTTTCATTAATGTTTAGGAGGGTGGGACTCCTGCCTGCATGGTCAGGAGCTGGGCTCAAACTCTTTATACCTAGCAGTGGGAATTAGGGGGAAAAGCTGAGCAAATGAGGGAAGCTGCAGGCTCTGAACGTGCCAGGTCCCAGCTAGACTGAAATTGGTGTTCATTATAAATACAGTGGCATCAGCCTTTTCCACAGCAGGACTGCACTCCCTGTCCCTCCCTTCAGCACATTCCTGCCACTGAATTGAGTCCCCCCCCTCCTAGTTAGTGAGCAATGATCATTACTCCCATTCTGATGGTCCTGGCAGGGAAAGGTTCTGCAGTTTCATCTTCTCTCAAGACAGGCAAGATGTGGAAGATCCTTCAGGGCCAAGGAGATATGAGCTTAAGCTTTACCCCTTAATTATTGCTTGGGAATAAAGGTAGACAGATCCTCCTTAAGGACTGGAAGTTCCTAGAGGAGAGGAAATTTGTAGCATCCAGGTGGAATCAAAGATGGGAGATTGATCAGCTGCCTGCCCAGGTGAGAGAGGGCCCTCTGGCAGACCTCTTGCTCTCTCCTTTTTTCACTGCTCCAGACATATTCCTTAGCTGTTCCACACTACCACTGCATCCTGGGACCAGTCATCTTTGGGACCATCCAATCCCGCTCCATCCCTCCCTTCTTGCTTTCAGAGAACCACCTGGTTTCTGCAAGGATGTGGCAACACATCCCAGCCTGTAGCTCTCACTCATTTTTCTATCCTGCCAGGTCTGTTATTTTTAATTACTATTTTTAGGAGCTTTCTGGGGAAGTGATAGTTTTCCTAGTGAGCCAAAAATAATTTTTTTGGTAACAAGAGATAGGGACAGGCTGTTCCATTGTAGTAAAACCTGTGACATGTTGCATGTGTGTTTCTGTGATATGTAAATAAAGATATGATGGATATCCTTTGTGCAACTCTTCTGCTTTTTGACTGCACCCAAGGATGTGGAGGAGGCAGAAAAGCCTATAGGGAAGTTGGTCAGCAGGTAACACTGATGACTTGAGGTAATCACACAGAACAATTGTGCCACTGGTAGAAAAATTTCTCCGCCCAAGGTTGCCTGTACTCTCACTCAAATTGGAGATAATTGTTTCTACCTAGTGTAGCCAGCCAGATGTTTTAAACTTCTTTATATTAATACCTAATTGCTGGCTTCAGTGGAGCAATAAAGGCTTTGTGTGTTAATTTGGAGTAGTGGTAGCTGGTAAAATGTTCTTTTTTACTGCTAACATCCCAATACCCTGACTTCTGCAGGGAGGCAGCTATGGAGCTTTTTATATCCCAGAGCCTGGAGATGGATAGCACTTTCTTTAGGAACAGAAATATTAATTGTGGTGCTGTGGGCAGAATCCTCTTTACACAGCTTCCCTAAACCCCCTATGTTCCATTTAGTTATTCAAAACTCCAATTTGCAATCTTGTTTATGCTACAGTGCCACTTTGCATTGTGTATTCACTCAAAGACTGTGAGAGTTACACTTTACATCTATAATTTGAGTGCCCACTCATAGCCACGGAGAAACGCTGTGAATGTCACAATGTCACTTCTGACCTGTGCACACCTGCTAAAGGAGGAATTTGTATGGGAGCACTTAGGCAAAACCTACCACAGAGCTGGATGCAGCTGTTTCAATTTCTGTTTACAGCATGACAGTCTCAGCACAAAAGAAATAAAGAAAGGTGATTTGCCTTCAGCTCGATGCCACAGCAGCAAGAATTCAGTTTATTAACCCAGGGAGAGCAATGCAGCCCCTCCTTCAGCCCAGATGTGAATAGTGGGTGGTGCTGCCTGAGCCATTGTCAGTGGAAGCATAAAGGGAAAAAAGGCTCCTAATTGATCACATTCAATTGCAGAGCTCTCAGCCTCTGGTCTGTGTGACACTGATGAGAACCACATGCACAGGCACTATCAAAACCAGGTTTGATATCACACTGCTTTTTAGTGTGGGAGCCAAGGTCTGGGGGGAACAGTGCAGCTGAAAGCAAGAAGGAAATTTTGCAGGGGTCTTTATCTTTGGTGATGAGGTATTCCTTGCCTCTTACACTGCAAATGGGATCCTTGTAGGATCATGGACAGTGTTTTAGGCAAGACTGTTGCATATCATGAAATACAAGCAAGTCTGAATTTTGTCAGAGCTTTTAGACTCTAAAAGGAGACTTAATCCTTCAGCCCTTGCTTTTTCAGCCTTCAGTCTGCTATTAACTCTGAATATAAAGAAAACATTATTCTTAATTGGTGGGATTAGTTAAGGTCAGTGAAAATTCAGTTAACTATTATCAGTCAAGTTTACTGATACAATTTACAGATTACTGGATTGATTGCTCACATTGGGTTTTCAGAAGAAGAGCCTGTGACCAAGTGTCATTGCTGCTGAGTCAAGCTGTGGTGTGGCAGAGGTGGAGCAGGGAGGGTGAGCAGTGGTACAGCACATGCTGCACAGCCACAGCAGTGTGAAAAGAATCAGCATGAAATATGGGTCAGCCAGATCAACTCCTGACCTCACAATTGCAGTGCAAAGGAAAGCTGTTGAGAAAATAACGTGCAAAGGTGTGGAATGCAAGAGCAGCCTGTGATATAAAACCCCAGGGCAGCATTTGCCCAAGCCCAACCCACTTGTGAGCTCAGCAAAGCTCTTAGTGCCACTCTGTGCTGTCTCACAGGCATGACAGCAGCTGCAGAGCATCACCATCATGGGTTACTTTTAGCAGCTTTCCCCTTTCTCCCCAGTATCTCATAGTCACAGTGCTGTCAGTAACAGTTTTGCCTTTGGGGGCATTAGGTCTGAACAAGAGAGAGACACAAATGTCAAGCAAGGCTTGATTTAGATGTTCTTCTCAACTGATTGTTTAAGAAACTCAAATTAAGAATTCACACAAGCTCAGCTTCTCTGCTGCCCCCAGAGAATTTAAGTCAGAGCTCTTGCAAGATTGTCTATTGTCTTGAAAGGACTTTGGACCAGCCCCAAACCAGCCAGAGCAGGACTCTGTGCAATAATTTCTAAAGTTAATCACAGAGCATGCATGCAAGAAAGGTGAGTGACACAGTCCCACCCAAAGTCCTGTTCTACAGCTACTGCTGTTAGTGGCCTCTGAGTCCAAGGGTTATGCATCACCTTAAACTGCTCTCCAAGGCTGAGAATGATTAAACATGGAAAAGAGAGAACAGCATGCTGATTTGACATAATCATTTCAGCAGCCGCCTGCTCTACAATGCTGTTGAATCTCAGGGATGTTGCTGGTAGTTGCCAAAATTATGACTGCAAGACAGGCAAGGAGTGGAAGCACAAATTAAAACACTTGGGAATCGTTCTGTCTCAGGTCTGTAATAGTCTGCATTCATTTTTGCTTGGAGGTGTTTTATTGAAACTCTTTCTCTTCCCTCCCTCCCTCCCCCAGTAATCACCTTGTTGTAAATCCACAGTGTGTGAAAGTGCTTCAATTTGAAACCCATGCTGCACCAAATTGTTCACATCCATGCCAGTCATTCTCTGCTACATGAAGCCTGGAAAAAACATTGCTTTCATATTTTTTATCAAAAGAACCCGAGGGCTGTTGTTTTCTTGGAATGTTCTGAGTGAGCATATGCACTCCATAAAACCACTTCTGGTGTGTCAGTTCATTTTCTGGAGTGCCAGTGAACCTTGAAGAGTGGTCTGTTAATGATATCTCAAAGCTTTAGTTAGATTTTAGAAAATCAGAGGAGCAGCTCGTTGCTGCTGAGATGGGAAGGATTTCCAAGTGCATTTGTCAGGACACCACATTAATGTGACCCTCTCCACTCCCCAGATCACCTTGCCAGTGAAATTGCAGTGAAATTGCAGGAGGAGGCTTTCCATCAGCATTACAAAGTGCCTTCAGTTTCCCCTCCAATCCAGATAATGATTCTGTTTGCTGATTTCCCACTGGGATTTAAAAGGGAGTTTGTAGAGCCAGGCAACTTCTATATGCCCTTCCTCACTGCTTATTCAGAAAGGCTCTGTGGCTGATATATATAAATTTGTGCTGAGGTGGTGCCTTCACTGCTCTCAGCTCCATAGCCAGGGGCAAAACTCAGAGACACTGGTGTCAGCTGCAGCCTTCAGTTGTCTTCAGACTGAACCCCTAGAGAGGGGAAGGAGGGCAGAACTATGAGGGGGGAGCTTGTGTGCACCTCCAAGGACCAGCAGGAGCAATTGTATTAACCCTGTGGAATTACCCCTATGGAATTGCTATCATAGGGTACAGTGTCCTGAAAATGCCAAGGAAAGCATTTGTGCCTTATTAGCCTCACTTTTATGCTATCAGGAGGGGATCCAGGCTTTTACTCAGTCTGCACAAGGCAAACCAATAGATTTTTTAAAACACCAGATTTTGCATAAAGCAGCTAATTGCTGGGTATTGGTTGCAGTGAGCTGAACTCACTTGGAGCAGTCTTCTAGTCACAAAAATCTCTGTATCCAGTCTCCTGGGTAACCTGCTTCTCCCTGCAGGCCTTCTTTAACTTGCTGCTTATCTTCCTCACCATGTTGTGTTGCTTTATCAAACCTGGGGAAGGGAAGAGACACAGTGGGTTACACAGAGAGGCAATTTACAAGGTACACCAGCACAAAGTAGAAATAAAAAACAAGCAACCCCCAGATCAGACAGGTGTGAGAGACATATAAATGCATAATGTCAGTCATAGCTCTCATTGTTTCATATCCATGAGATAATTCCTAAGTCCCTTGAGCCCATGACAAGCAAGCCCAGGATATAATAAGCAGGGATGAATTAGCTGCCTGATACATTGATGAACAAAATGAAATAAAGTGCTTTTATTGTACAAGGGGAAATGCTTTGCATTAAACAGAGGATACATCAATTCAAATTATGGCTCATGCTGCATAAATGATAATGAGACTGTCTCAGGCTGAGTGAGAATGCTGAAGGGACCAGAGACACCCACATTGTCACTATAGGACACAAAATAAAATGACATGGACAAACAAGGTAAAAAAGAGAGAAGTTTAATTTCTGACTCCAACATTTATAGATTTCCAAAAGTGACAGTGGGTTGGAGGGTGACAGTGTCACCTCTCCAATGACACTGGACAAACCAACAGCCCATCAAATTTCTCCTCCTCCAGAAAAGAATGCAAAACAATGAGTTATTTACATGAAGTGCGTGAGAAAGTTCATTACAATAATATAAACATCAGAAGGCTTAGAAAATCTGAAAATAAACAGGGTGACACCCACATGATGCTGCATCCTAACAGTGCTTATCATTCACCTGGGATAATGGGATTTATCTTGATAACAAACAGCTCTCCTTTGATAGATTCCTGTCTTGGCAGAAGGGCATCCTAGTGCACTTCACACACAGCTCTGAGCCAGCAATATGGCTGTTCAGTCTCTCTGTCTTTCCCCCCATCCCAAGTGTCCTATATCTGTGTTATTTACATTGAAATCCAGTCATTCCTTGACTGTGGTATTATGTGGGTCCCCAGGATGAAGGAGGAATTGAGAATCTGACTCCATGTTCTTAGAAGACTAATTTATTATTTTATGATCTTATATTAAAGAATACTATACTAAAACTATACTAAAAATAAAGAAAGGATATTTACAGAAGGCTACAAAGAATGATAATGAAAACTCTGCTTCCAGAGTCCTGACACAGCTGGACCATGATTGGTCATTAAGTTCAAACAATTCACATGAAACTAATGGAACAACCACCTGTTGGATAAACAATCTCCAAACACATTCCAAAGCAGCAAAACACAGGAGAAGCAATCGGATAATTATTATTTTCATTTTTCTCTGAGGCTTCTCAGCTTCCCAGCAGAAGAATCTTGGGCAAAGGGATTTTTCAGAAAATATGACAGTGACACTTGACATTACTGGAACCACAAGCATTGATCTCATTTGATACCACGACTTCTGTAGATAAAGACAGAACTTCCCTGCAAGACACAATAATGGAGGTGAAGGCACAGCTCATGTGTCATGTGGCAATAGATGAGTTATATTTCAATCTTTCATTTGAAAGTGACATATTCAGAGATTCCTGAGGGAACTTCACAGCCTTTTTGGGTTTTTTTACTGTTGTTCTGAGCTATGCAGCCAGTCAGTTTTATTTTGATGCTTCCTAGCATTTTCTAGGTAATTTCATTTTGGCATTTAATGCTTTGCCTTGGGAAATCTTGAAGTGTGCTGCTGTAAGCAGTCAATAGCACTCAGGGCACGGTCAAGGACAGGCTGGATTGCACTACATTTGTGGCTTGTTTGAGAATGTCTGACAGCAAGTTCAGCACTGCACAATTCTCACTGCTTGAACTGGAAATGAGGCTGAGGGGTGACTCATGCATTTCCACATCCAACTTCTGCAATGAACCTCTGACCCAGCTACTTTCTTAGAGGCCCCATCTTTTCTCTAAGAGGGAATAATGACAAGAAAGGAACTAACCTTGTAAGACATTGCAGCCTTACACTGCAGACAGCACGCATTAGGCAAGGATGGGAGGGTTTGAGAAATGTCATCCTGACCTCTGGGTTCTGCTGTTTCATTTGCTAGACCTGCAGAGAAGGCTGCTGGTATGAACTGGACAGGAAATGGTTATAGCTGAACTGTGTGGGGTTGAATTGGTCACTTATCAACTTCCCTAGCTCTGAAATGAAAACAGGTCTCTTTCGGAATAAGAAATGAAGAACTTGTTATTTGTACCAGGTTTTTAGGCAAAGGGTTCAGTCATCTTGTTCTAGGGAAAAATCCAGGGCCAAAGGAAGCAACTAAGTACCTGCCAGCCATGTTAGCTACCTGGTTCAACCCCTGAGACTGACCTTAACTGGACTTAGCTGTTGAGTGACATAGCTGAGCACAGTTAGCACCTTAAAATAACCTTTTTATTGGTGTCTATCAACAGTTTCTTTGTCACTCCTTACACTTTGGCCACACCACTGACATATGCACAAAAATTCTCTTCCTGCAGAAAGCTGTTAAGTCCTTTGCACACATTAGCTTACCCAGACACTGATTACAATCAAAGTATAATGTCCAACCTTGTCTCACTGCATTGCATGTGCAAACAGATGGAAGAGTTTGGCTGGGTTTTTGGAGCCAACAAACTGATCTGTGCACACTTTGGCTGGGTGTTTGCAGCCAAGAAACTGATATATGCATATTTTTAACTTAATGGTGGCTTTTGAAACAAAATCACAGGATTGTTAGGGTTGGAAGGGGCCTCTGGAGATCATCTAGTCCAGGTCCCTGCCACTGGGTCATCTGGAGCAGGTGACACAGGAACGTGTCCAGCTGTGTTTCAGTTGTGTTTGGAATGTCTCCAGAGAGACTCCATGCCCTTCTAGGGCAGCCTGTCCCAGTGCTCGGCCACCCTCAACGTAAAGAAGTTCTTTCTCATGTTTAGCTGGAACTTCTGGTGTTTTAGTTTATGCCCACCATCCTGTGACTGGGTACCACAGAGAAGAGTCTGGCACTATCCTCATGGCACCCACCTTCGAGGCATTAATGAGATTAGAAGCTGTGAGGTTCACATCAGTCAGGCAGAGCAGCCGGGCTGCCTCCTCTGCTGGAGCACCTCTAACCAGCTGCAACTCAGCGAACCCCAGCAAGGGTCCCCTGTGTAGCCACATTTCTCTTCACAGAGAAAAGCAAGGCACAATTCTTCCCAAGAAAATTTCTGGGTTCCACATTCTCTGAACCTCAGAGAAAGGAAAAACAATTCTTATCATTTGCTGTGCCTGTGCTTGTGCCAAAGTAGAACGCAATATGGAGCTTGTTTACCCAAAGTGCCGGTGTTCTGTTTCCTTGGCCTGTCAGGGGGTGTGTGTGTCGGGACTGTCGGCTGACAGTCACGAGATTGAGTGCAGTGGAGTGCTTGGCAGATTCAGTTTAGATGTAATGTAATACAGTATAAAATAATATAGTATAATAAAGTAATTAATTAGCCTTCTGATAAGATGGAGTCAGATGCATCATTCTCCCCTCATGGGGGGTTCCATACAAATTCCATACCCCGGTGCGCCCCAGAGCCGCCGCGCACCGCCCGCCGTGTCCGGGCCGGGGCCGGGCGGGGCCGGGGGCGGTGTCCCGGCTCCTCCCGCCCTTCTCCGTCCCCGAGCCCGGCCCTGCCGGCGGTCCCGGGGCTGCTGCCATGGAGCTACCGGCCGTCAGCCTCAAGGTAGGGGCTTCCCCTGCCCCGGGGCTCGGGAGCGGGGCCGGGGGAGCGGGAGGGCGGCTGGGGGCGGCTGCGGCGGGCTGAGCCCCCCGGGCGCTCGATCGGATCGGATCGGCCCTCCCTGTACCCTGCTCCTCTCGCATGTTCTCCGGCCGAGTGCCTGCTCCAGATCCTGGCTGAGGCCCTGCTGGAGCTGTAGAGCCCTCCGAAGGGGAAAAACCGAGCCCTCTGAGGAGGAAAACCAGAGCCCTCTGAGGAGGAAAACCGGAGCCCTCTGAGGGGGAAAAACCGGAGCCCTCCGAGGAGGAAAACCAGAGCCCTGCGAGGGGGAAAACGGAGCCCTCTGAGGAGGAAAACCAGAGCCCTCTGAGGGGGAAAACCGGAGCCCTCTGAGGGGGAAGAACTGAAGTTTCTGCTTTTTTTTATCACGTGGGCAAAGGCTGCAGAAGTTCTGAAGGCCATGAATCTGAGTCAGGGGGAGGTTTAGGTTGGCTGTCAGGAAAATGTTTTCTCCACAGGGTGATCAGACAGCATCGAGCCTGTCTGAGTTCAAGGAGCATTTAGACAATGCTGTCAAGCAGAGGCTGGAATTCTTGGGGTGTCCTGTGCAGGGCCTGGAGTTGGTAACCCTGATGGGTCCCTTCCAACTCAGTGTATTCTATGATTCTTGATTAAACCTACCAGGTGATGACTCCAAAGTTTGCCCCTACTTCAGGGATATTGCTGAAGTCATTAACTAGTGTCCATGGAGGTTTCTGGATCAGCTGACTAGAGCTAAGCCAAGATAAACACTGCACAAGATCCTGAGGAGACAAAGCTTTTGCTTGTCAGGCAAAGTGTCTTAGAAAAATAAGCCCACTTACTTGAGGCTTATCATCTCATACATAACTGCAATTGCTTCTCTGCTGGGTAGGGCAGGCTCCACCTCTGGGCACTTTGGAAATTTCGGTGAATATCTGATAGCCACAGAAAGGAAATATAAGAGACCTAAACAGTAACATAGCATTTTTCACTTTTGGAAGAAGCACTTCTTGCTTCTGGCCAGTGGATGTTAAAATCACACTGTTAGCTTTTGATGTTGTTTGATTCAGATGTCTTCTGTGCTACCAGACATGTGACATTTTCCTCTATTTTTTTTTGTCTTTCACATTTTCAGAGCCCTGAGATTTCTAGGTGTTTGTGTCCTTTCCCAGCTTCACTGCTTTGTGATTTTATTTAATACAGCTTGGTTTGGATGCTTTCTTTGGTTAAAGGTTTCCCTAGTGACTGAAAGCATCACAGATCACATCAGGGCTTTTTTTGCTGATTTGTTAAGCTGTGAGCAGTGGCCTTGGACCAGGCTGCCTATGGGTTGGATGGGAGAATAGTATTATCTCAGCTTTATTATTAATTCAGCTTTGTACAGGACAGCTTTCATGTGGCTGTATTAAAGAAAAGATTGGTGTTCATATAATGATGAATACCCCTCTTACTAGTTCACCAAGAAAAGCAACTTCCCTCATTAGAGGCAAGTAAGCAAATGGATTTTTCAAGGCCCAGCTTGTGGATGGATTATATTACATTCTGGAAACTAGCTGATACTTTGCTCTGACAAGTTTGGACTGCTGTGTGATTCCCAGGGCACTAGGAAGATTAAAAGATCTTGCTTTGTTTTTTAACTTGATTTGATTATTTTTTCCCATGCTAAAACAACAGTGAAAACTAAAGACATTTAATTTAAAAGTTTGCCAACACGAAATACGTGTTCTGCCATGGGAAATGGAGATAGGTGAGCTGAAAACCACAGACTTTTCAATGAATGAGTCACAAAGACTACAAAACTAAAATGTTGCCTTTCTTCCTTGTTTCAGACAACCATTCCCCAATCTCTTGCTAGATAAGTGTGAGCTTGTCCTGGGCAAACTGTTTTCAGCATTAAGAAATTCCTTGTTGTCAAGTCTGCCACTTCTGCTCTGAGCTGCAAAGACAGGAATTGGGAGTTAATAGTTGTACCTACACTTTATTCTGTTCCTGAGTTAGGGCCTGACTCCCTGTAAAATACCACAAAAGTGGGGAAGATTCTTACTCAGAAGGGGCCTGGAAATATCACACACTGCTACTATTCATTGGCATGATCTGCTTACTGGTTCTGTGAGACTGTAAAGATGAGCCTTGTGATAGAAGTGGTTCCAAGAAAGCTGCATGACTGAGCTGTGTTTGTGCCAGAATGTAGCAGTACCTTAGCCTTGGGGTAGCTCTGAGCTCCTTGCAGAGCTGTAAAATTAAGGTGGCAGGCTTTGCCCTGCAGTGGGTGGGGAATGCTCATTGAACAGGTTCTATGGCTCAGTTCTAACAGCCATGCCCGGCAAAACACGGGGGAAGCAGCACAGCCATGCTTTGCCATGACAGCTTGACACCAGTGATTATTGAAATAATCATGCAGAGCCTCGAAATGCAACGTTTGACTTTGATCAAGCCTGGACAATGCCCTACCATTCATGTGCCTGGAAACATACATTTTGTGCTTAGGCATTTTTAAATGCTCAGTCACAGAAGCAAGGAATAATAGAGATGTCTGCAAGGCATGTGATTAAACCTCCTACTCAAAGCAAGGCAAACTGCAAAGTTAGATCAAATAGCTCAAGTCAAAAATCAGCTGAGTTTTAAAATAAGAACAGAGCCATGTCAGCCCCATTGGACAGCCTGTCCCACTGCTTAAGCACTCTCATTATTATCACTCTGTTGTAATAATGAGGAGCATCCTCACAGGTGGCCACTCAGATACTTATTTTGGTTTTGTGTGTTCTCTGGTGAATGTCACTCACAGAGTAGGTGAGCTCACTGGAAAATAGAAATTTAGATACAACAAGAAAATAATTGTAATTTAGAACTGTTTCATATTTAACTTGGTCAAAATGCAATCTTGTGCTGAAGCATGTTTAAAGGAGTTCCTGTTCCAAAGAGTTTCCCATCTAATGAGACCCTGGCAGACCTAGGCTCTTTTTATGCTTGGCAATTAGTTCCATCTCATGCTGGGATTTGCAGAGGAGGTGGGAATTCTCCTGAGTTCTCCCCAGTTTCCAATGGGGTGCTTTTAATTACACAGCCATCCCTTTTCCCAGAAGAGATGGAGACAAAGGACCCACCTTTCTTATTTTCTGCTCTCACCACTAGTTCATCAATAACTTTGGAGTTATTTTCTCAAAAGAAGAAATGTATGTCTGTCTTAGCTACAGACTTAAGTCCTTGGATAGATGGAAACATTTTAAATTCTTCTGCTGTTTTATCAGGAGACTGCCTGCAAATTAACTAATCTCAAATAGTAATTTGTAGTTTTTCATTAACACTATATTTTCTATGTTAAAGCATACCAACACCACCAGCCAATTCCATACTGTGCTGAAGAACTGTCAGGTAAATTGGACTAATAACTAAAAAGGGAATATCTTGGTTTTATTTCAGCAGTCATTCACAGTATCAGCCCTTTATGCTGATGATTAAACATACTTCATAATTTAGTAACTGCAGTATTGATCTAGACAGCTTTAAAAAAACCCACCCTGCCTAATCATGTTAACTGGTGAGCTTTGAGGGGTCTTGAGGGTATGTAACATGCAATTAAATACTACCTAATTAAGAATTTTCCTGATGTTGTGATAGTCTCTTGAGTAAATGCTATTTGCATGTCTCCATTCTCATACCCAGGAATATCTTGTATTTTACTGATTAGCAGTTTTTCCAGTGTGTCTGTGGTACAATTTGGGAGAAGGGGAAGCACAAGGGGTGCTGAAGCATTTTGTAAGCTTTCATGAACAAGTAAAGAAATTAATCAGTAAAAATCTGTCTAAGCAGTGTTGGAAGTTACAGCAAAGTCTGTGAGTGCTCAGCAGCTGTGATGGGGCAGTGCAGTGAAGGAAGAGCAGGAAATCATTTGCATTGTGGTGTCCTGGCAGAGCAGTGTGAGCCCAGCAGCTGGGCCACCCCTGTGCTGTCCTGACTGTGCTGCACTTATGTCACAGCTTCACAGCTTCACTCTCTTCTCCAGCAACTAGTTTTGTTTTCAGTTAGAGCACAGAGAGATGTTAGATCTTAAATTTTTGTTGTTTCGCAATGCTCCTATCTGCATACAGCTTTCCTATGTCCACTGAGTAACTTAGGCTTTTGTTGTGTACTCATTTCCCAATTTTCTTTTTTTTTCCTTTGGTGGCAGGGAGTGTGCTTGAGAGGGGTTTTGGTAATGTGGGTTTGGTTTTTTTAATACCAAGGGCAGCAGAAATGCCAATTTGAAGCCTTTCTCTCAGCTAAGAAAAAATGAAAGTGCACCTGTATCCCATGGATCCTCTGATATGTCCAGGCTTCAGCCTCTCTTTGGTGAGGCTGTTAATAGAGCCTGTCTTCCAAATTCCTGCTTTCACAAATGTTTAGAGAGCAAATATGAGTGATCTCCCTTTGCTGGAGTGACCAGCAGGCTGTAGATGGAGAAAAAGCCTGAAGTGATATATTTTTGTTCCTATTTTTTCTCTGAATAAACATGTAGGGTATGTTTCCTTGGTTACAAAAATGGCAAGTGGTGGTGAAGAGAATCCTTGTAGCACTTATTACAGTATGATCCCTTTTTTCTTGGATTTGTTCCATTACATACAAGGACCAGGATCATTAAGGACACCTGCAAAGTACAGAATTTGTGACAGCATTACCTTACTGCTGCTCAGGGCACTGTTGGCAGTGGGACCTTGTGGCTTCAGTGGGAGAGAAAAGCTGTGTGCTCTGGCAGGATCAGGTTCCCAGAGTGCTGGAAGAAGCCTTCAGGTCTGTTTATACTGCAGTGAGATTGAACAGACTGGAAGGAGGTAAAAGAAGGATTTGCTGAGGACTGGAGGGAAATTCTTGGAGCTGCAGGCATGGCTGTCTATGGGTCTTTTGGTGATGGGATGCCAGACTGGTCATGTATAAACTGTGCTAGCACAGTGTTAATCAGATTGCCTGGCTTTCTGTGCAAACCCTTCTGGAGTTCCAAAATTAATAACCCATTTGGAAAAGGCTAAGTGGTCCCTGAATCAGATGTTGACAGAGATGACAAGAAGAGTGAATGACTGCACTGTAGCACCACAGGACATACTCAGCAACAGATGTGCAGAAAAATAGCTTTGTCTTCACTGTCCCAATTGCTTCACCATCTTTCTGCACTGGTTCATGGGTCCAAGCCACTCTTGCACCCATCCCTTGGGAACAAGATGGTGCCATTTCATGTTGATCCTCCCAGATTTCTCCCAACATGCTAACCTGTCTTCCTGTTTGTTGTTCTTTTTTCATAGGCTATCATTCTGGTACATTGGCTGCTCACAGTGTGGTGAGTGATTAGTGTCTGGCCTGGGGGAGAAGAGGGTATTCCTTCCAACCGGGAATGGCATATTCCCTGGGAATCAGCAATCCCTGTTTGCAAGAAAATCCTAAATCTGAGTGAGGTGTTTGTATGGGAACAGGGAAGAATCCAAACTGTTGCAGGCTTATTGTGAATGTGAGCTGGATTTTTTTGTCTCATTTGGCAGGGGATGCATGAATTACATGTTGCCTGTCTCCTATGCCTGGGGAAATTTCAGTGTCCTTGCAGTGGGGATCTGGGCCATTGTGCAGCGAGATTCCCTTGATGCCATAACGATGGTGAGTGTAAAAGTGCTGCTGGAAGAGGGTGGAGGGCAGAGTCCTTGAGCTGGTGATGATTTTCAGCTGTTCCCAATACAGAAGCTCCCTGTTTGGGTGGGTTTGTTTTTTTTTTTTTTTAAGAGTTCATAAATCTATGAACTCTGTAAACCATGATGAGAAGCATTCACTGTCAATTATTTTTCTTTTCAGAGATGAGACATACTTGATTCTTCCTTTTTTTTCATAACCTGCTGTTGTGACTTGTAATGCTAGATGAGGACTCACAGTGTTTAATATGCTTCAGTTGGAGGGGCTCTGTAAAACCCTTTTCTGAGCATTGAATAGATTGGCATACAAAAATAAACAATTCTAGAGAGAAGATATTGTATCATGATATATAAGATATATATATAATCATATATCTCATGATTATATAACAATATCAATTCTAGAGAGAAGATATTGTATCATAATATATTATGAGAAGATATCTGAGAGGAGAAGGCATGAAATACAAGATCATTCACCTAGGAGTATGTGTCTGCCTGGGGCAGTACCAAGAGTGCTGTGTGACACTGGGGTGAAGGATGATTGTGCAACACAGATCTTGCAGGAAGCAGATACTGGCTGTTACTGTCGGTGGTTAAACCCTTGCTCTGTTCGTGTCCCATTCTCTGTCCTTGTTTCCAGTTCTTGACTGGCCTGCTGCTCACAGTCCTCACAGACATCATTCACATCTCTATCTTCTACCCTTCCCACGACTACCTCAGTGATGCCAAGCGGTTCAGTGTGGGCATGGCCATCTTCAGCCTCCTCCTCAAACCCCTGTCCTGCTACCTGGTGTATCGGATGTATCGGGAGCGTGGAGGAGAGTACACCTTGAACATAGGTAGGAGCTGCTTCTGCTTCCATGTCAGTGTGGGCCCCCTCCTCAGGGCTGCCTGGCCCTCTCAGCCTGAGCTCTGTGCAACTGGATTCTGCCCTCACTCCAGGCAGACAGTGCTTGCTCTGTCTTGCTCATGTTTGTCATCCCATTTTGTCCTTCTGGTGTGTCTTTGGACTTAAATTTATGTTCTTCCTCTCTTCCCTTGCAGAACTGAAGATTTTGACATTTTGCCCACAATGGTGTTGAGAGTCTTTTCCTCTCTTCCTCCTCCTGCATTTGTGTGTTTGTTGGAAACTCTTGGGTGTCCTTTCTTTGTCAACCCTTTTTTTTTCCTTCTGGGGGAAAGCAGAGGTAGTATTTCTTCTGGCTGGATTATGAACAAGAGGGAAATAAAGCTGGATTTCTAACTCCATGTGGGCCTCACATGTCCTATTTACCTTGATTGCTTTGGACTTTGTTCCTCACATGGAAAATGGCACTAATGTGCACACATTTACCTGATGTGGGTTAGCTTGGAGACATTTAATTTTTCCCCTGGTTGTATTTGAAAATGATAATGTGGAAGATTTGTCAGAGAGGATGGGCTATGGTTAAATGTTCTGAGTCTTGGTCAGCTTTGCCAAGCATTCCTGGTAGTAATTCATGCCTGGGCAGCTGCCAGGGATTGATTGTTTGCCAGGGATTGTTGTTTGAATTCATGCTGGCAAAACCTGCAGCCTGTCACAGTTCTGTTTGTCATCCTGAGAAGTTTGTGCCAGACAAAAGGTGGTGTACCTGCATTACAGTGTCTGGAAGCTTTGGTGGTAGCAAAGATCACACCCCTGTGAAAAGAGGGGGAAACCTGCAGGGGAGGAGAAGCCATGGAAAGAAACCATGAGTGATATTTGCACTTCTCTGCTAGTGGAGTGTGGATGTCATCTCTGCCAGCTACCTGTGAAAATGTAGATGGATATGTCTTATGTCTCCTGGGTCAGGAGGCATGTGAGTCACCTGCAGTGCCTTTTTTGTGTCAGTTTTTATTAGCTGCTCACTGTGCTTGTCATAGGGATTCAATATGTGTATACAAAGTATTGGAATCGTTGAGGAGTTCATCTCTGCTTGGGATTTGGCAGCACTTTTCAACCACACTATGCCAAACTGAGTCTCCTCTCAGGCACAGGTGGGAATTAAGACACTTTGTAGTTTCATATCCTCTCCTGAACTGTCTTTCTTACAAGATTTTCAGTACTGTGTGTTGCTTTGTGGTGAATGTGCTTAACAAATTTCCTCTTATTTTCCTGCTATCTGGCATTTTCTTTTGAACCCACCAGTGTTGAAATTTTCCTGGCCATTTCTGTCCTGTTTTCCTTCTACATTACGTCCCTTTTTGTTGCCTGGAAGCATCCTTGCTGCTTAGAACAAACCTCTCATAGTCCGGTGGCTGTCTGTGATTCAGGTTGCCTTCTCCCCATGGCAAATGCCCATAGATTAAGATCTGTCCATGGATATTCTCTGCCTCCTCTTTCCCTGCTCATCCCCTGGACAGTAACATGAATTTTGCACAGGTAAATTGTTCATGGTGGAGTTAGAAGCACTGTTGGACTCAAATTTGAGGTAATTTGACCACAATTGAGCATAGCTGCATTGTTGGGAAGAGTGGTTCAGGGATGTAGCATTCCTTTAAATCTGTGCTGTCAGCTAGCCACAGCTCCAGCAGCTTCTGGCTCTATTCATTTTTCCCTGAGGTCTCATACACTTAATCTTGCTGAAATGCACTGTTACAGGAACCTGTTGTGCTGCTATGGGGTGTTGTGGGTTTTGCTTTCCACACATCCATGTGGCTGCTAAGAGAGCTGTTCTCAAGGAAAGAACAGGCATGTTGGAAGGATGACTTTTCTTACCTCCTGTTCAGTGAGGATCACAGACCACAGGTGCTGGGGGAGCTGGTAAAATGTGTGCTCCTGAGCTGTTTGTTTCTCCTAGAGCATTCAGTTCTTGTGCTTTTGCCTTTGTGCCAAGCTTGTTCTCTTCCATCTCTTTCAGGTGTCAGCAGTGCAGGCCGGGACAGCAGCAGCTACGAGCCCATTGATCAGCCAGAGGCTCCTCCACAGTGGCCTTCCTCAAGCAAGGCAGCCCAGCCACCCTACTGAGCACCCTGCAGCCAGCACTGACACTGCCCTTGCCCAGCCAGGCCTTCCTCTTCCCACTGAGCAGCACCTGCTACTGGGAAAATAAGAGAAGAGCTGATATTTCTTTTGCCTGCCTAAAGGTTGGGTGGTGCAGTAAGTCCAGAAGATCTTGGAGGTGTCATGTTAAGCACTGTGTAATCCCAATACTCTCTTCCCTCCCCCTAAATCCTCTGTACATGTGATGGATGCACCTCCTACAGTCTTCCACTGTGCTTCCTCTTCTTTATAAGAGAACCACTCAAAGCACTCCTGGACAAGCAATCTTTAAAAGGCTCATGGACTGCCCTAAAGCAACACAGTTTAGCCTGATTTTATGCAATATATTTCCAGGAAACACCTGGGAGTTCCCAAGAGCTGTTTTTGATGGCATTATTTAACTTCTTGTGCTCCCAGGATCTGGTATTGGGTTTTATTAACTGATGCTTTTATGCAAGTTGAATGTCCTTCAGGATACTTAAAGTGACTGTTGAATGTAGATTACAGATCCTTTGTGCCTTGAATTGTCCTTTTGCCTTCAGCTGATTGTCTTAACAGAAGTTGAAATGTTACATTTTTCTAAGAAAACTATAAAATGAACGCAGTTTTCCTGTGTTAGAAAAAGTTACACTGGTCACTTATGTCTCATTTGAAAATGTAGCTTTTCCTGAGGGCTTGGGACTGTAGCCAGGCAATCTGGGAGGGTCATTATAGGGGAAGGTCTACAGGGCTCTGATGGCTTTTAGCCTAAGCTTTACTCTAAGAAGTAAAAAATTCTGCATATAATTTTGTGGGTGGGAAGATGAGCAAGTAAAATGATTGAGGAAAGATGGACTTACACTGTAGATGATCTGTCCTGCTGTGGCTTTCAGGTAAGATTCTAAAAAAAGAAAACCAAACAAACAAAACCCCAGAAGCACTCAAACAACCACATTTCAACAGGATTCATTTACAGAAGAAAATTAGTATGTTTGTCAGAATTCTAGTGTTAGGAAGATAGGTATTTTTCTGAAGAAGTTCATTGTCAAATTTTATATCTGTTATATTACAACTGCATTTCTCCTGACAAGACCTTCTCCTTTGTTGATGCTTCAGTAAACGAGACCCCTGCTGACTTTGCTGTAAGCTCCAGAAACGTGCCATTTTGTATTTTTAAAACCAAGCAGTTTTCACCCAATTTCCTTCACTTCAAACATAAGCAGATGCTTCTGCTCCTCTGCTGCACAAGCACTACATTGATCTCTTGGTGTACCTGAACCAAGCACATGGTAAATGCCATAAAAGTGTTGTACATTCTTTTTTCAGACTTTACATATAATAGGGGACAAGACTAGGAATTGGTCTGTTCTTGTGATTAGATGGCAAAGAAGGAAAGAGTAGGCAGAAATTGTTGCGGCTTGTGGAGTTCCAGAGCCTTTATGTGAATGGGTTTTTTCATCTCTTTAGAACTGTACAATGACAGCACTGAATAAGACATTTAAATGCCTTTTTTACCTAGATCCATGGACCAAAGGCAAAATCACTGCTTTTAATACTGTGGGGTTTGGGTGTTGGCACAATCAGTTATATCTAGGGAGGCCTTCCCAGATGTTATACATTGGAAATTCCCATCTAGCTGACCTGCCATGCATTTTTCTGTGGGAAATTTGGTACATTTGGGAGCTCCAAGAAGCAGAGCAAGGCACGAGTAACACTGATCTTACAGTGCCTCGAGGATACCTGTTTTGGGCAGTAAATCAGAGGTGATGATAAAAACAAACCCCTCACGAGTAACACTGATCTTACAGTGCCTCAAGGATACCTATTTTGGGCAGTAAATCAGAGGTGATGATAAAAACAGACCCCTCTCCTGGCTGAGGAGGAAGAGAGTGTTTGTATCTGGTTCAGGAGGGCGTGAGGGGATTCACGGGACTGCTGTGCCAGAGCATGGCCTTGCTGCCTCTCAGGGGGTCTCAGTGAGATCTCCTCACCCACACAGCTGCGATGCTCCATTCAGCTGGTTTCGCTTTGTTGTTTTAAACCCTCAGGTCCTGCTGTGCCCGGCATTTTGGCGGTGAGCAGGCAGCTCCCATCATTAAGCCTAGCCCGCCAAAGGCAGGTGCCTCCCTCAGCGCTGGCGGGTTCGGGTGGGGAAGGAGGGAGAAGAGGAAGCCATGGCGGTGTCCTGAGGCACTGCCCGGGACAGGCACGGCTCCCGCAGGTGCTTCTCTCAGCGCTGGCGGGTTCGGGGTCCGCTGTCCTGAAGCCCTGCCCGGGACAGGCACGGCTCCCGCCCGGCATGAGCCCCCCTCTCCCCGGCCGGGCCCCGGCTTTAATTAGCCATGGCCAAGAGCGGCTTTCCCCGGCCATCTGTAGCCCCGGTGACCGACCTAATCGGGGGGATAAGCTGCTTATGGAGCCGCAGCTGCAGCGGGCGCTGAGGGGGCCGAGGGTGGCTGTGGCCGCGAAGGAGGTGCCGGCTCAGACGCTCAGTGGGGTCGGTCCCCGGGGCCCAGCAGTGCTGCCGGTGCCTCTCGGAGTGGGTAAGTGGAGCCTCGGCTGTGGGTGAGGAATTTCTAACTCCCATTACTGCCTCTTGGGTGCTTGGATGGCAGCGCTGCGGAGGGAGGACTACCCGTGTGTGTGCTTGTTTGTTGCGGTGTGATGTCATGGTTTGCTTCAGATACCCCGGGTTTCTCCCTGAAGATTCTTTCCCCAGGTGCATCCATCACCTCTCCTTCTCCCTCCCTTGCCCCCTGTCAATCCTGTCATTCCAGAAGGGAATCGAGTGATTGGCAGAATTCAAAAGATGCCCTCTACCCCTAGAGAGACATTAAGCTATCCAGGTGTCCTTTGTCCCTTCAGACCTCCTCCATGTACCTGGTTGGTGGCTCCCTACCCTTCCCTGCCCCTCTCCCCAGGGTTAAAGGAGCAGCAACCACGGGCTCAGGGAGTTCTGTTGGAGCTGGTGCTGCATTCAGAGGCCTGTGGGCCAGAATAAAGCTCTGGATCCAAACCCTCCATCAGAACCGACTCCTTTCCTTCACCATCGCCTCAAAGCTTCTCCACCAGAGGTAAACCTGAGGAGCAGACCCTGTCATGGGGAAAAGCTCCATCCCGCAGCCATTGGAGCTCCTTGCATGCCTGGAATTGCCTCCAAGCACCCAGCTGCAGCACCCAGCTGGCGAAAGGTGTCTCTGGGGTGAAACACCACACATCCAGCAGCCAAAGGTGTCTCTGGGGTGAAACACCACACATCCAGCCAGCTGAAGGTGTCTCTGGGGTGAAACACCACACATCCAGCAGCCAAAGGTGTCTCTGGGGTGAAACACCACAGTTGCCGCTTTTTGGTTCAGACAAGCTCAGGCACATCCCATCTGGCTGTATTGGTAATATTCCAATACTTGTTGGTCTCACAGGCATCATGTGGCAGCAGCGATGTTTGGTTTGGTTTGTAATGCTGAGAAGTGTTTGGAAAAAACCTGCTTTCTAAGGCAGCTAAAGTGTGAGCTCAGAGTAATCACGGGCCCTTACTTGGAATATGAAATGGATCAGTCTTGATCTGCAGGGATCGGGAATAAGCGCTGTGTGTGCAGTGCAAATGTGTTTATTAAGGGTCTGGCATTGTTACTGTATTGCTGAAATGGTATTTGCTTAAAAGAGCTTGATTTACTTTTCATTAACTGTGCTATTTATTTTGTTTTGCCTGTAACAACAGAAATAACTTGACCATCTTTATTTTTTGCTTAATTGAATTTGTTTTAGGTTTTAATGTGTTAGTGTGTATGTTGTAAGCCTGCATTAAATGTTTTAGTTGGAATCATAAAAACTAACATAAAATCCATTGGTCATGGATTTTGCAGTTCATAAAATGTGCAGTTTGCCTTGAGTATCTTTTGGCCTCAGAAGAAGTTTTAAAAAAGATCTTGATAAGATCTTGTTGTGACTGAGATTAACCCTACTGCTTTAAAGTTGTTATGTTAAAGATCTGAGTAGCAATATCAGAAGGCAGACAAATGTGATTTTGAAAGGATACTATTTCTTCCAGATCTCAATGACACTGAAATTGGGAATGAGTGAGGTGAAGGACACCACCTGAAATAACCATGGTGATGTGGTGAGAACCTGGTGCCTAGCACAAAAAATTGAAATGAAGAGCTAAAAAAAAAATCACAAGTTATCAAGAAAATAGATTATTATCAAGAAAATAGATTATGTCCAGATTCTTGAGCATAAGGTAGTCCAGAGCCAGGTTTTGGGTGTTCACAGAGCAAAATAACACTGAAAAACGTGGTGGATTTATGTCCTTTTGCAATTTAAATCCTTTGTAACACCTTTTTGTGATACACTGCTTGTTGATTGGATATTTCTGGGATGCACTGAGTGCTTCTGTGGAACACCAGTGCATTTTGTGGTTATACTTCATGCAGTGATAGGCACCCCAAGGAAGGCAGCTGTGCTTTGTCTGTTCACTCTGTAGTTGCCAACTTCAACTGGTCTGGAGGAAATAATGGGATCTTTCCGTGGTGGCACCCTCGGTGATGGATGAAAGGCAGTAACAGCAGTTCCCAGCGATAATTGCAGCACTGCCTGACTGTCTCCTGCTGCTTTAGAAACTGTGTTTGCTCCCCAGATTGTGGTGATTACTGAAGGAGTTTGCATGTGAGAGGGAAAAATGAGCTGTTACAAACAGGGGCAACTGAGCCTCCAATGTTCCTTCAGAAGAGAATGAGATAAACACAGCTTAGAAACAGTGCAATTTGGCAGGAGGCTTTCTGGGATTAGAGTGTGTTTGAAAAAGACAATGGGCATTGATTTCGTTGCTGTCTCTTCTGAGATTGACTAGGGGGCTTTAAGATGATAGAGATGTGTGTGTCTTTACAGAATACCATTTTCATTTTTAAAAAGAGAGGTGGAAAAGAATGGTGGTTAGAATGACAGTGATTGACAACTTGCTTTTAAAATCTGAGGGAATGGAACCACAGTCCTCTCAAATTGCACTTGCCTGTTAGCAGCAACTTAAGAATCCATTTTCAGCATGAATGTTATATGTATAACCATCAGACTTAGTGGCTAGACTGCACAGTAGGTCTCCCAGCTATGCTGTAAATCTTCCAGATTAGGGGACAGTGTGGATTTTATGAATATGTAAAACATGGTTTCATCCTTTAGTGTAGGCAAAAAGAAATAAGTCTGTGTAGCCTTGAGCTTGGGGTAATTCAGCCTTGCTAGTAACAGACTCCTTCTGGTGTATAATGCTGGAAGTCTTTGTTTTCCAGGTTTTTTGTGGAGAACTGAATCTGTCCTTTTCATTCATTCGTGCTCTGCCAGATACGATTGTCTGCTGAAAAACAGGAAGAGAGCAGTGTCCATAACACTTTGAGGACTGAGGCTGGTGGATCAGAGACAAGAAATTCACAAGGAAAGTACCCAAAGGCTTTGGCAAACTAGGCAAGATGACATAGGAAATACTCACAGTCCTTTGCTTATATTTCTTCTTGTTTTTCTTCAGAGCACAGAAACATTGAGAAGAACGTGAATTTCAGTCTGTATTTGGGCACTAGAGGTCGAGTAGACATTTCTCATCCCTGGCCTGAGTCAGATGGGAGGAGATGCCGGTCTGAAGACAGACTAATCTCTCCTGCCCTTCTCAGCCCTTCCTGGACACTGCCAGCCAGTTCTGCAGCTCCTGCTTGCTGCAGCAGCATAATCTGTGCTCCAGGCTGCAGCAGCACAGCTCTAAGTGTGTAGTTCATAGTCCTCATCTTGCTTTGTCAGTCCTCCCTGCTTTGCATCTCCCCCAGAGGCACTTTCACCTTGAGCCTTGTGTTTTGGGAGGGAGAAGGAGTGAGAGTATTGACTTTTCAGGAAGCCAAGGCAGCTGGTAGCTGCTCCATACCCACTGTTCACCATCACTATTCAGAAAGAAGGAACAAGAATTGTGACTCTCTGGTGGAAAGCCAACAGCATCAGCCTTCTGCTGCTTCCTGTATGAATCCTGTGAGCCCTTTAGTGGCCAATGCACATTTGTCATCTCATGCTGCAGATTCCCCTCTTAGGCATGAATTAGTGGTGGGTCCTTCTTTATGGAGCTCAGGTGAAAGTGTGAACACTTGTCACAGTTCAGCCCTGACCCTGGGGAATCTTGATGTATCTAATCTGGAGTCTTTTCAGTCTCTTTTGGAATCCTCACAGATTCCTGCTAGCTTGTGCTGTTCAGTCCAGAGGCTGGAGCAAGAAAGTGCTTTGATGGGGATTCGGGGTTCCCTCCCTCTGGAGTCTGAGTCTTCTCCAGTCCTTGGCCATTCCTGCTTTGCTCCTGATGATTTAGGTCCCAGTATCCTGACCATGGGAGAGCAGCTAGCTGCAGTAAGAACCAGTGCTGCTCAGGCAAGATTGAAATGGAGTGTCCCATTTGCTAAAGACTGGAGCCTTAGTGCAGTGAGAAGAGACTTCAGTGCTGCTGAGCCTCTCTCTGGCTCTTACAGATACAGATACATTGGCTCTAACACATGGAGAACCAAAATTTCAGGTGGTATTCAACCACAAACCCTTGCTTCTGGAGGGGGCTCTGGCAGGCTAGTGGGTACAGAAGCAGATTCCTCCTTCAATTGCTCCCCTTTGTTCAGATGCCAGTCCCTGGTAAAGCCATCTCTGGAGACTGGTAGTCTTTATGCTCACAAAAAAAGTCATTCTCTTGGAAAGGTTGTTAAAGGAGAACAGACATCTTATGGGGGGTCTCCATGTGCTGAGTCTTGGAAGAAAAACCTTTCAGCCAGTCTGGATCCAGAGGGTCTGCAGGTGTTACTGGAGACAGATTTGGGGGGAGCTCAGAGGAATGTTTGTGTAGCCATGTGTGGGACTCCTACAGAAGTGTGTGTGAGCATCACTTCTCATCCTGGAGATAAAGAGTTTAGACCAGGCCAGCAGCTTAGTGCTAAATCTGTAGAAGTCAACAACTCTGATGTTAAGTGCAGCAAAGAGTCAGAAGAGGTGTCTCACTCCAGATCACCAGCAGGCAGAAGAACAGCTGCAGTGGGCAGCAGCCAGTCCAATCCTTTGGGAACACCAGCTGAAGAAGGCTTTAATGAACATTCTGATGTAGATTGTGTGAACATGAGCAGAGAAGGAAGGAGAAACAAATACTCCTGCCAAAGCAGCCGGTGGAATTTGGAAGCTGATGGGCCTCTTGAGCAGCCTGAAGAATGTTCTGTAGAAAGGAATGCCAAAGAACCATGGTGCTGTGAAGAAGGGAGCCAGACACAGAGAACTGTGCCCAGAGAGGTGAGGGTGTGGTCACTGTGAAGCATCTCTGTCCACAGGTATTACTTGTGCTTGTTTCTGCTGCTTGCTAGAGGTGCAGAGTTGAGGTACAAGTGATGGGGATGCTTGTCCTATCATTTTTTCTTGTCACTGAATAGCCACAATCTCATCTCTTACAGTCCTTCTTCATCCCAACATATGCATCTTTCCATCTCACATGTTTCTTCTTAAAGACCAGCTTGTCAACCTGGTTCTTTTGGGAATGTAAACACCTGTTTATATTCCCTGATCTGCATGCTGAAGGAAAGCATTAAACTGGATTTTACTCTGTGCATTGTTGCAGGGCCCTGAGATTTCAGGCTTTTTGTACCTTTTTATGTCTGAAGTACATAAGAATATTCACAGAGCAATGGTGTGGGAGCAGTGTCCAAGGCATCCCACATAATACATGATCTTGAGGCAGTCCTGCTCTGGTCTCCATCCAAAATGATGTGTGCCACAAAGACAGATTCTTCAATAGAGTGGAGCAGTGTGAATAATTGTGAATTACTGTCTCTTGTCTGTTTGCAGATCTCAGAGAGCAGCTTCTGGTCATTGAAGGTGAATGAGCAAAGGTAAAAGGACTCTGTGTTTAAGTGTGAGTGTGCTGGTAGTTAACTGAGGAGCACTTCTGGAAACTGGTTAAGGAGCCATGTCCCTAGGAACATTTGGGATTGGGACTTAGCCTACATTAATCTACTGTGGTTGGCTGAGGGGCTGCATCCACTTCTTTTCAAAGGGTTGTCATTTAGAATGCAGCATGACCTGAAATATAATTTCTGTATCTTTTCAATGCTGTCTTCTAAATTCAGCCTTAGTTGTTGCTTGAAATGAGGAAGTGTTGGTATCATCAGTGCTACTTTTCAATGCAGCAAATTCTGATGTGCTCCCTACACAATTAGAGAAGATCAAGAGCTAGACTTATCCATGAGATGGAATTCAAATTTGTGGATAAGACATGAATGAGGTTGCTACCTGTTTAGCAACAGTGATTCCTTAATTTGGTGTGAGATTGCATGTTTTCCATTCTTTAGAGGGAATTATTTGAAATAACCTCTTTACAACTCGATGGCTGAACTCTGATTGCCACCTCCTGGCTGGTTTGACTTTCCTTTCTGTGTAACAGGAACTCACCTCTGTTTTTCATTTTTAAGTTTCTGGCACTTGTGTGACAAACAAATCCTAGCAAGGTGTTTCCAAGCCTGGAGGAGATACATCCTTTGGAAGAGGGCAGCCACACAGCTCCACAGACACCAGCTGCTTCAGAAGGGCTTTGGTGCTCTGCAGGGGATTGTGCACCAAAGGAGGACACAATTGGAGGTGGCCCAGCAGAGACATGCTTCAGCTGTGCTAGCTGCCAGCTTCCAGAGGGTGAGCACTGCCTGGGGATGGTGGTGCCATGAACTTTTTGCTGTGCAGTCAGAGAAGGCACAGATCCTGTTTGGATAGGGAGGAGGAAGGGGTACCCTGTGTGAAATTCTGTGATGGAGACCCTGGGACCAATACTCTGTCTGCAGTTTGTTCTGATCATGTGGTTTCTTCTTCAGTGGAAGGAAGCTATGGCAAAACAGAGCCAGAAGAAAGCTCTGCAGCCTGAGCCTTACTCCTACACCCAAAGTCCATCAGCAGGGATTTTTGGAGTAGGAAGATTGGCCACTATGACAACCCCAGCTCAGCATCAGCTTCCAGCAGGATACTCAAAGGAAATGGAGCAGGCTCATAGGTAAGCAGAGAGTATTCTCTTTCTGTTTTCTTGGACAAAGGAAGGGTTACAAACACAGGGCAATTTTTTTCTCAAATGATGGCAGACTTGTTTCCGTGTCCTTGGATGTATTGCTGTGGATAAACTGCAAGAATCAGCAGTTTAATGTTAAAAACTAAACAGTCCTATTTCAGAGCTTCTGTGTACCGGTGTTTGCAGTCTGAGTGTCTGACAGAAATACTCCTGTACTAATTCTTTGCTTCAGCTATCCCCTGCATATGTGATACAGGAGTAAATGAGGTTGGAGTGAGGCAATGCTACAGTCTCTAGCAGTAGTTTGGCAGAAGAGGTGTCAAAAGAAAAGCCTTTTGTTGAGGCTTCTAATTCTGAAGGCAAAAGAACAAGTTGAGACAAAAAGAGAGAGGATAGCCCTGGATTCTGTTCTGTCAGTGCCTCTTTGGACAGCTGGATGTTAAGGATGTTTGTGGCTCTTTCAGGATGGAGGGAGAGCTGTGGACACAGCTTCGTCGCAGGCAGAGAGGAGATGAGTTCTGCTGGGGAGTTGAAGCAATCAGAGACATGAGGAGGCTGGCTGGTAAGCACACATTCCACAGCCTTGGACAGCTTGGAGGTGTTCACTGTTTCTCCAGTTCTTGTGCTTTGTGTCTGGTTGTTGCTTTGAGCTCTTTCAGAATGTGATTCTGCAAGTATGTTGTATTTGTGGGGTTTAGATGATGGAAGGAACGATGAATCTGACTCCATGTTCTCAGAAGGCTAATTTATTATTTTATGATACTATATTATATAAAAGAATACTATACTAAACTATACTAAAGAATACAGAAAGGATAGAGACAGAAGGTTAAAAGAATGAAAACTCGTGACTCCTTCCAGAGTCCTGACACAGCTTGGCTATGATTTGCCATTAAGTCAAAACAATTTACAGCAGAAACCAATGAAAAAATCACCTGTTGGATAAAGAATCTCCAAACCCATTCCAAAGCAGCAAAACACAGGAGAAGCAAATCAGATAATTATTGTTTTCCTTTTTCTCTGAGACTTCTCAGCTTCCCAGGAGCAAAATCCTGGGCAAGGGGATTTTTCAGAAAATATAACAGTGGCACAAGTAGCTGGGACCAGTATGTGTGATGGTGGAGGATGGCCACTCACCATGCCATACAAATTTTGCCTCATTCCTTGTATGAATTCAGCTGCAGCATGTGTTGCTCCAGCAATGTGAGCTGCCTTCCTTAAGTGTCCTTCCTCTGGCAGCTTGGATTTAAGCCAGGGAGTGTTTGCTGTGTGACACGAAGTTGTTTGAAGTTCTTCTGCTGTTTCTCTTCCTGTCAATCTCTTCCTGCCCTGTGACACAGCAGCTTTCAGACTGTGGCGCCTGCAGAAGGAGTTGCTGAGCAAAGAGGAAGCCAGGCTTTTGGAAGCCCGTGCTCTGCTGGAGAAGAAGAAGCTACAAAACATTTTCTGGATGTGGCATTCCCAAAGCTTGGAAATGAAAAAGATTCTAACACTGACAACTCAAATCCAAAGAAATTTGGTCTCCTGGTGAGTTGGTGAGATCTGGTTTTCATGTGAAAAATCTGTTGTTTGTGAAAGTCCATGGAATAACAGAGCCAACCCAACAGTAATATTTGTTCCATCTTAAAGTCATCTATCCTTTTGTTTCAGGATTTAATAAAGATGAAAGTCGGGGTAGAAACATAAAAAGAAACTGCTGTGGCCAGAGATGTTAGACTTGCCTCCCGTGCACTGCCAAAACATTTTTGTCCTGACTTTTGATGTTCTCAAGGACCAAACCAAAGAGCAGCCACTGTGCTGCTGTGCTCTAAGCATGACAGTGGCTATTTACTGAAATAAACAAAAAAAAGCTCAGGGGTCAGCTTGTGTCTGTCTTTCCTGAACTAAACCTAGTCTCAAGAAGACACATAATCTTGTTTAAGTGTTTTTCAGCATTTGCCTTTGGCATTCTCAGGTGCTTCAGTACATGGAAGGAGACTGCTGAGCAGAAGGCACTTGACAGGTGCAACCTGGCCCATCTCAGAGCAGTATCACTGAGGAAGCACTTCCAGCAGTGGGTTGGGATGCTGCAGGTCAGAGGAGGTGATAAGCAGGCAGTGCTGAACCTCTTCCTCCTGCAGTGGAGGCAACATTATGGTGAGCAGCTTGGGGGCTGTGCAGAATCCAAACTTTAAAGGTGTTTAAGCTCCTTCCTCCTCTTGTACACTGAAAACAGCCTGAAAACTCCGGGGCTCAGATGATACAGGGTGTGAGCAAACCAGGGTGGGCAGAGGACTGGTTCTGGGTGTGTCAGTGAAGCTACCAGGGAGGTTTGTTGCTCTGCATCATAAACCAAACATAAACTCTTAAACCTTGCTGAAAAGAAGCAATTTGAGGGTTGGGCTGGGCTGAGTTGGAATGCCTTGAGACAATCTCTTGTTCCTTTATGTAACTGGTTAAGGAGCAGTTGTGAGCTCAGCAACTGACAAGAATGTGACAAAGAGGCATGAATGTCAGATATGGACGGGAGAGAAACAGTTTCTGGAGAAAACAGTCTATTCTTTTGATGACTTCTGCCAAAAACTGAAGCTGCAGAGAGTATATCTGCTGTGGAAAACAAGGCTGTGTGAGCATCACAAGGCTGAGTGAGTGCAGAACCACCAGTCCCTGGAGCCCTGCCCACAGTAGTGTCCACTTGATTTTCTGAACCTTTTGCCAGAGCCCCTTTTACCCTGTCTATTGTCCATCATGTCTGTGCTAGTCACCCCCTCTGGTGTTCTTTCACTTCACTGTCTCAGTATCTTCTGTCTCAGTTCTTTCTCTCAGGCTTTGGAGCAGTGTAAACTCAGAAAAGCTCTGAAATTATGGCACCAAAAGTATCTCATGCTGAAGACAATTGAACAAAATTCTAAGCACTTGCACAGAGCTGTCTATGAGGAACCTCTTGCCATGCTGTTTTCTGAGGACCTCTCAACATCATCTGGCTTTGACAGCAGTGCACCAGCTACTCTGACCTCTCAAAGCTCATTGGAAAAGGTGAGAAGGTCTTGGTACACCTAAACTGCTCTGAGGTATTAAATTGCTGGGATGATTCAGGGGAAATTTCTGCTTCAACATGGTATTGTCATCAGCAAACTGTGCTTAAAATTTAGTGCTGAATCTGTGGGGTCTTCAAGCTGAAATGAAATCTAAAGGTAAAGTCAATGCTCTCTGTGCCTTTTCTGGTTCATCAATTAGAGATGTGGGAAGCTGAGCTAGTGAGTTTCCCTTGTACAGTTGTTTCTGTTTGTGGCTGCAGTGTGGAAGGGATGAGATATAAAGAGCTTCCTCACTGGGACAGTGCACATGCTCATTTCCCCTTTTCTCAATATAGAAATACATGTATTTCTGGATTCAGTATGGAAATTATTAGTATAGAAATAACTTTCCCACAACTTACATGTTTGCTCTCCAGAGTGTCATGGCTAGCCTAGAATTCCTTTGGATGCATTTTGGATTTGCCTGAATCCTTGATAAGAAAAGGAATAAATGCCATGGTCAGAGCTGTTAGCTGGGTTCTTCCACTGTGAGGACACTCACCTCACAGCATGTTCCTCCCTTCATACCTGCAGGAATGCAGTCTAAGTGACAGCAGCCAGCATGGCTTCTCCTCCCCTGTGGCTGCTGAGGATGTCACACCTGTGTCATGTCACAGTTCTTTCCTTCAATTCCACCAGTGCACAGAGCTGCCAGCTGAGCTGTGCCTGCAGAGCTCCTTCCCTGCATCTGGGTGAGTTGGAGACTGGTTTTTTGGGATGCTGGTAGGAGTAACCCTTGTTTGAACAGGCTGAATTCCTTCCTTCTGGATAATCCCTCATGTCATGTCACACCATCCTTCCAGGGGATCTTCTTTTTTTCCTTCCTCACCCAACACTTTTGTCTTGCAGAAGAAATTGGTTTGTGGGAAATCAGTTCCAGTCTTCAGTGCTGCAGAGTCCAGATAATAATTCCCAGCCTCTCTCCAGTTACTCTGCATGGGAAGAGGTAAGGCTAGAAAGTGTGTAAAATGTAAATATACGAGTGTTTTTGCATATTCAAATTTAGCAAAGAACCTTTGGGTTTCAATATCAGCATATGGAAGGTCTCACTGCTATTTTGTTCTCTCTCAAACAGAAGATTTGGGAGATTGAGGCTTTTCTCAGGGTAACTCTTCCCTCCCAGCTGAGTGGAAGTAGGGCAGGTGTCATGGAGTTAGAAAGGATGTGTTAGACCCTCATGTCTGGCTGCTCATGTGGGGCATGTCAGGGATTTAAAAAGGATGTGTTAGACCCTCATGTCTGGCTGCTCATGTGGGGCATGTCAGGGGTTTAAAAAGGATGTGTTAGACCCTCGTGTCTGGCTGTTCATGTGGGGTGGATGGGTGAGGGATGGAGCTGGGGAATCACACAAGTGACAGTGGCAGGGAGACACAGCTGAGCTGTGTGGAGTAACTGATATAACGGCAGTTCAAGGCCCTTTTTTGCCTTTCTGGATTACAGGATTACACCTCTGACAACTCAGTGAGGCAGCAAGCAGAGCAGCACTGCCTGCAGAGGTGCTTCATGGTCTGGTCAGCTCAAACTCAACACCATGTCAAGGCCCAGCAGCACTGCAGGCGTGTTCAGCTGTCTCGGTAGGGATCATGCTTTCCAGAAGTTTCCTAAAGCTCTCTGTTTTGAAAGCTTTACATTTGCTTTAATTTAAAAAAAAAGGAAAAAATTCTTCTTCTAGCTATTTTATTTTGTCTTCAGTGGGAATTTTGCAGTCCATTATTTTGGGGTTTTTCCAGCTTCAAAATGACTATGTAGGAACACAGTAATTTCTGGTTTGATGGAATGCCTCACAAATTAGAGGAAGCCCAGCTCTGCTGATAACAAGTCCTGGTAACTTCCTATCCACTGAACTGGCCTTGCTCTCTACTGATTCCAAAGCTGAGGAGCACAACAGGCTTGGCACAGCCAGGGCAGAAACAGTTTGTCCTGTCCATCATTTCCCCTGATGTTTAATGGTGAAAGGATATTTACAGGTCAGATGTGTTTCCAAAACTCCCTCGTGTGTATGTTTGTTGTTAAATTTTCCATTACAAAGGTGTGTATCTCTGTGAGATGTTCCTACAATCAGTGCAGCAACCTTTGTCCTTCTCAGAGCCTTTCTCAGCTGGCACCACTGGGTCATGGAAAATAAGAACCAAGAAGCAGCAGCAGCCCTAAAACATGGAGTTTATTGTGTCCAGATGGCTTTCAGCCTGTGGAGAAGGAGACTGGCCCAGAAAGTGGAAGCTGACCGGAGATTCAGGTGTCATGCTCACCAGATGACTGCTGATGCTCTGTGGCATTGGCACTCCTGCTGGCAAAGTGAGTGACCCCATCCCACTGCCTCACTTGACTCTAGAGAAGAGAGCAGCTCTGGGAATAGTTGGGATGGAGAAAGTCACACTTTTGGCTGGAATTCTGTGCCCTGCTCCTCTGGAAAAGCACATACCAGGAGTTAGTAGGTGCATTGTCACTGCATTCTGTCAGTAGGACGTGACCTACTGTTCTGTTGTGCTTTATATTAAGGAAGATGCTCCTTTGACACTCCTACCTGCACAAAAGGGTGTTCAAGCAGTGTATTTTAGCAGCTGGGGAGTTAAATGGGCTTCCATGCAGCATTCCAAGTTTGAACATGTCTCCTCAGACCAAGCAGTCAGGTTGGGAACAGGGTGTATCTTAACAATCCTGATCCCTCAAGGAATTCCATATGCTCTAAGTACTTGCCCTGTGCCAGGGAAGAAAAACTCCCAATTTTTAATGGAAAACTGCCTTGCAGATAAGAGTGGAAGTAATCTATGCTCTCTTGCAGGGAAAATTTGAAAGAAGGTCTGACTGCCTTGCAGACAAAAAACTACAAGGTGAATTGAAAAGTCTCTTTAGCTGCTAAAGAGAGGACAGGAAATCTTAGCGAGTTTGGTCCCATTTGGTGTTTGCAGGAGATGTATTTTTGCTCTTATTTCTCTGGAGAAGCAGTCCCTGGGCTCACTCAGGAAGGTGTGCTCTCTCACAGGGAAGCGTGCTCTGAGAGAACTGCAGCAGCAATGGGCCTGGCACAGCTGCCAGGAGAAGAAGAGGCTGGTCCTGCACGCATGGAATTACCAAACAAGGAAGCAGAAATATGCTGTTTTGTTCTGGGAACGTTTCCTCCTGCACAGGTTTGTTTCTTGCTCTTTGAGAACATTTCCAAGGGAAGCTCTGCATGAAGAGCAATTTATGTAGTGGTATCCACTTATGTAGTAGTATCCAATTTATGTAGTATTATCCTGCCTTTGAAAGTGTGGATAGCTCATGTATAAATGGAGCTTCTGTAGCAGCACTTCTCTGAGAATGTCTCTATTAAGGGGTCTCTTACCTAAAGCCTCACAGCCCACCTCATTTTTCCCATTCAAAAATTATTTTCCTTCCAGAACTTGTATTCAGTCTTAGTTATGCAGGGTGGTATTTGTGCACTAAGCAAGGGAGAGATGCAAACAAATTTGTGCAGTTTAAACTTTGAAAGCCTTATTTGCACCTCAGTATTTGCTGAAAGGAATAGTGGGCAGAGAGCGTGCAGAGATCTGATGTTTACAAAGTTAGTCTTTTAGGATTCTGACACAGTGGGTTGATTTTATTTTAATGTGAAAAATTGAGATTGATTTGTTCCTGCAGCAAAGCAGTGTAAAGCTTGTGGAGGGAGAACCATGATATTCAACTCATCTTGGTGTTATTACAATATAGGTGAAGCTGTAGTCTATCTTTGAGTCTTATGTTATGTTGACAGATCCCAAAACCACAAGAATTTAAAATTTTTCTCTCTTAACTGTGTTCAGTGGTCTTCTTATTTGAAACAGTTTTGTTTGTAGTTTATGTTGTATGAGGCCAGAGCCTGCCTGAAGTGCAGAGAAGTGTCCAGCTGTAGTAAACCAGGAAATAATTCAGGAGGATAAGAATGAATAAGATTATTTATGCCAAGGGTTCATTTTAAGGTATGAGAAGTGCAAGTTTGGCCCTATAAGTTTTTCTTTTGAATTGCAGGTTCAGACTGAGAGGACACAAAGATCTGCAGAGGAAAGGGCAACTAAAATCCCACTAAAACTTTGGTGGCTGTGATGTTTAGACCCTGCACTTACCCCTCCTAATTGCATTTTCCTCTGCAAATCTATCTGTGTGGCTCCCTCATGGGAATTGTTTTTAGGATAAGCCCTTAATGTTGCTCCTTCCTGTTGAGTGTGTCTCCACCATTAATCTTTTCCTTCTGAGTCTCCTTTGATGAGAGTGCTTCTAATTTCTCACTTGGATGAGCTCTCTCTTTTGAGGGGGCATTTTTTGTGCTGGGATAACCTGGAACAGCTTCTCTTGATCTTCCAGAAAGCCTTCCAGGCACAGAATATTCACCCCTCTGCCCTATGGTGCAATGGGGTGATTTTATAATGAAGGTCCAAATGGAACAAGGAACCAAAAAGATAAACCAGAATTAAAAGCAGATTGCATTCTCTGCTTGCAGAGGAAGACTGGCCTCCTGTGCATCAGCCTGTGAGATACAGAGATTTTTGTGGGTGCAGATTTACAGTGCTGATTATAGTAACTCCTGAAGTTGTTGATTTTTTGGAATAAAATTGTTTTTGCAAAGATTCTAGTTGTACATCCCACATGCACAGGGCTTTAGTTTGTGACAGCCAAGAAACAAAATTTGAATCTTGACAGCAAGTGGCTGTCATAAATGCTGCAAGCAGGCTTCAGGAATCTGCTGGGTTCCATGCTGAAGGAAATTTTAACAGTTTTACTCTCATCCTATAATGGAAAAATGAAAAAGCCTTCATCCATCACCATCTTTCTGGTCAGCTGGTAACACAGAGATAGACTGAAGACTGGCTAATTAATTTTTATTTTTTTTAGTGTGTGTGGGGGACCAAGTATGTGCACTGGCAAGGCAGCCTTGGAAAGGAATTTGTTTTGTAGGCAAAGAAAAAGCACAGTATAAGTTTGGATTCAGTTTGCAGAGGCCTTTGAATAGGAGGAAATGCTAAAATGGCCAGAGGGAAGCAGAGTCTCTTGAGTAGGTGACAGGCAACAGTGCTGGGAACTTGAAGTAAAATGAGGGCAGGTTTTCAGCAGGAAGATATTTGAAGAGTGTGAACTTGCAGCTCCCAGAGATGAGGCACTGGAAAAGCACATAGCATAGAGGTCAATGCATAAATCTTGATTACAGCAGTAACAGGAACAGGCTTTTTTCTTGTTGAATGCTCTTTGGCTTGCTTTGGCCATGTATGTGGGATACTGCAGGGCAGGTGACAGGGTGAAATTTGGTCTGAGATGGAATTGTTACTTTAGGCATCTGCTTCCTTTCTGTGCTTGGAACTGTTTTTCAGGTGCCTTGTCACTTGGGCCCAGGCCACTGCATGTCACCTAAGGCAGCGTGAAGCCCTCTCTTATTTTAAAAGAGTCAGAGAGCACCAACTGCTGGTTGGGAGCTTTATTAAGTGGAGGGACAAACTCTGGAGAGCTGAACAGGTGCCAGGAGGGAGAAAGCACAAGTGGCAGGAGCTCTCTCCAGGTAAAGCCTGTCACCGCTGGCGAGTGGCTGCGAGAGGACAGCGAGCCCTGCGCCTGGGATCTGTGACCACTGTCAAACAAGTAAGAGAAGATAAAGCTCCCTAAGTATGGGAAGATAAAGGTCCCTAAGAGACAGCTATTATTAACTTAGTGAGTCATGAGGCACTGAGGTAGTGTGACAAGGCTTGCATAAAAACCTGGTTTGATTTGTGGTGACTGCTTAGTCCCTGCTGTGAGATTCTTCACTGACTGTGCACACAACTTCATCACCATAATCTGGCACTGATTGCAGCAACCATATGGAGCACAGCAATAAGGAAAGGGGACATTTTGACCAGAGAGATGAGAGCACTCCTTCCTCTCTGCTCAAAGATAAGATGGGATAATCACTGTCCCTGCAGAGCAGAGTGAGTTGCCAGAGATACAGCTTTTTTCAAAAGACTCACAGCTAGCAAACTACAAAGAAGTCCATTGATTTGGAAGGGCTGAGTCAGTCCTGCTGGGATCTCATCTGTGCAGTTTCCAGCCTGGGGTCTAGCACATTAAGGTGCCTGCAGAGCTGTGAGCCTGTCTCTGGGCTGTGTGAGTGCTGTGTGCATTGTGTTTACTCTTGGCTGCAGCTGTGTTATTTCTCTTTGCAGGCCTGCAACTACTGGACCAGAGCAGCTGCCTTTTCCCAGTGCTTACGGCAGCGCAGCACCCTCATAGGTGTCAGGAAAAGCAGAAAGATGGCTCTCTCTTGGCCCACCAGTAAGATTCTCCCTCCTCTCTTCCTTTCACAGACCCATGTGGGGAGTGTGAGGGAAAGGGGATTGGTGTTTACCAGCTTAATGACTGGGATTCTGTGACCATGTTCACAGGGGTCCGAGGATGAGGGAAGAGATGAGGATCTCACTCCATGTTTCAGAAGGCTTGATTTATTATTTTATTACATATATTATATTAAAACTATACTAAAAGAATAGAAGAAAGGATTTCATCAGAAGGCTAGATAAGAATAGGAAAAGAAAGAATGATAACAAAGGCTTGTGGCTCAGACTCTCTGTCCGAGCCAGCTGTGATTGGCCATTAATTAGAAACAACCCCATCAGACCAATCACAGATGCACCTGCTGCATTCCACATCAGCAGATAAGCAATGTTTATATTTTGTGCCTGAGGCTTCTCAGCTTCTCAGGAGAAAAAATCCTAAGGAAGGATTTTTCAGAAAATATCATGGCTACAGGATTCCTCTGTGGAGCAGGAGCTCATAGCAATCAAACTCAGTTGATTTCTTCTGTGTTCAGGAGTTGAAGGACTAAGGGCTCATGGCAGCTCTGATGTCTCCCTCTCCAAGGTTAGCCCCTGTGTGATTCCTCTTTTGTTTCCTAGAAAGCAGAAGAGGCAGAGAACAAGATTCAGCACCAACTGGACATTTTCCCAGTGCCATTCAGCGCTGGCTGGTGATCTACAGGAGCCAAAACAGGGCTGAGAGGTTGCTGGAGAGACCTGATGTGGTAGAACCCTCTCATGCTCATGCAAGGATCCAGGAGAACACAGCAGGGGTGGACTTGGAAGAGTGGGCTAAGAAGTGGCTTGGGTAAGTGGAGTGCAGGGCTCTGGGCTTCCTCTTGCTGATACTGAGACAAACTTTAAGGAATTAGGGATTTTAGAGGAGATGAGGTTTTAGTTAGAGATAATCAAAATAAATGGGTAGGCCTTGATGAAGTTGAGAGTTAGTAGTTAACTAATAATTGATTGCTTGTCAACATAATGTTTGGTTAGCTGGGTTTATAATGAAGAATATAGAAACTGATAAATAGCTTTTAGGGACATCAGACAATTGTGGCCTCCTCTGCTCTGAAACCAATTGAAGATGGGAATGGGAGTTCTACCAAGGTTTCATTTGTCATATTTGCATTGAAAAGGTAGAAAGGTCAGAACGAAGGAAGACTTCATTTACTTCCTCATTTTGGGACCCCTCCCCATGAAAGGGACCACCGACCCATTTCAAGGAACAAACTATGCATGGTTAATAGTGTTTGAACTAATTACCATACGAAGCAGGGAATGAGATGTACCAAAGTTATGAATATGCATTTGTATTTTGAGTGTTCAATACTTGTATAGATAAAAGGACTCTGTAATCACCTGTAAATTGAGATGTGTATTTGGGAGCTATCCCACAATAAACACACACTTTCTAACTTTAAACTGTTAGAGAGTCTTTGTCACAGTTGGATATCGGTACTAGATCAATATCCATATTTTTAATAAATCAATACCATCAGGGAAGGGCTCCCCAGTATGGCTGGTAAAGCTGATTTGCTTCTTTTGCCTGCAGGAGGAGATACCTGAAGAAGTGGCATCACACAGTGGTACTGCACCGGTGCCAGCACGACAGGAAACTGCTCTGCCTGGCAAGGGGGTGGCACCAGTGGAGGGAAGCCAGCAGGGTGGTGATGCTGGCTCAGGTGCTGGTGAGTGTCTGGTGCCACTGGGGTGGCAGTGATGGGTGTTGCTGGGCAAGCCTGCTCTGCCTGTAGCCTCCCATACATCCTGGGAGATGAGACCTGGGGGTTTAACAAATACCAGTAGGCAACAAAAATCCTGGTTTACTGCTGTGGCTGGTTTTTCCATTGTTCTTTTTGGAATGTCAGCTTGACAGACTGGCATATCCACAGATTTAGTTGTGCTTTGCCCTTACAGATGGGAAGCTGAAACAGGACTTGTCTAGATTGAATGTAGACTGTGCAAAACTTCACAGCAGTTATTATGATCTTTGTCCTCATCTGTGCTCCTGATACATCCCACTGGTGCCCACAGTTTATGAAGAGCTGTCATTTGGCATTTCCCCTTCTGTTCATAGCCATGTTCTGCCAGGTTCCTGGGCATTAGCTGTGTGAGCTGTGCTCTGGCCTGCCCAGGTAACAGGATGATGCCTGTGTAGTGTGAGCAAATCCATAGTCACACTAACTGGGGCACAATGGTGCATTGTCCTCTCCCCAGGGTTACTGGAACTTACCCACATTGTGCTGGAGAGAGCAGCTCAGCAAGAGTTCTGTTATTAGTCCTCTCTGTTTGTTACCAGTGCAAAGTCTTTTAAGAGGGACTCAGGAAAGCAGCTGGAGCAAGGTGGGACTGGAGGGAAGTGAGGTCATTTGCCTGCCAGAGCCCAGTTAATCTGTGTGCTGCCTCTTTTCCTGGCAGCACCAGCAGCAGCTGATGGAAAAGGCCTGGAGGGTGTGGAGACAAAGATACTTGCAAAGCTGTGTGGTGCAGAATCTTCTGGAGCAGGAAGCCAGGAGCCTCCTGTCTCAGGTAAGCATTTATGCCTTCTTCAATTCAGTGGACCTCAGTGATACAAAAAGCACCCCAAAGGGACAACTGGTGTTCCTTCCCTGTGTCTCTCTCCCTGCACAATGCACTTGCTTGGGGAGAAGTTGAATACATCAGGGAATTGGACTAGCCAGTAAAAAAGCTTCCAGCTTTACATGGGTTCATCTATGGGTGTTTTTCAAAGCTTTGTGTCAGGAGTCAATTTCCCTGACATGTGCCCCCCTCCCTGCTGTTATTAGTGGTGTTAATCCCCTAATCCCCTGCCTCTTGAGACCCCACTCAGGGAGGAAAGAGGCTCCACATTGGTGCAGGAGGACTGTGCTGACTTGCACCCAGGGGCAAGCAAATCACTATGAATTTATGAATTTGAGCGAGCAGGCAAAGCCTTAGAACTCATATCCAGTTGCTCCTCTGCCTGCATCCCAAAGATTCATGCAGGATTAGGGCCTCCTTTAAGGAGACAGGAGCAGGTACTGAAATTAGAGGGCATTGGTCTTTCTTCTGTCACATTGATTTGTACTCTGCACGCCCCATATTGGCTCCAGGAGAGACAGGGAAGGGTTTTGAGTGAAGGGTAAGGCAGCTGGCAGAGCCATTGCTAGGAAAGCTGTGTTTCGGGGTTTCTGTAAGAATGGCTGCAGCCCCTCAAGGGTGACCCGAGTGTTTGATTTGTACACTTTGCTCTTTCAGGCCTTTGGGAGGTGGTGGCAGCTCACAGCATTCCAGTGTAAGGACAAAGGATCCCGCTGAATGCAGGGGCCTGCCTGCAGCTGCTGCTCCATTCAGGACACGTGGAGGATCCAGCTCCTGTCACAACAAAGAGGTGGTCCTGTGCTGCCAAAAAAGAACTCTCTGTTCTTACAATAAAAGCAGTGCTGCCAGCCAGAAGGATGACAGCCAAAGAACAACCAGGATTGTACCTAGTGAAAGGTCCTCTTTAAAGGACTTGTATCTTACCTCCTTAGCAACACAAACAGAGAAGTTACTTACAGTTGTGAGGTTGCATTCTCTTCTTCTCAGGACCATGCTGTTGCTGGAGTTCTGATTAAAGAGCAAAAAAACCTTCTAGGCTTTCCTTTTACTCAGTGTTTTTTCCCTGTTCAGGAGCTTGGTGTCAAGGGGGGAATATGCAAATACAGCCTTAGAGACGAGCAGGAGTTTGTGAGTGCTGAATCCTTTTGATTTCAAAGTCTGGCTTGGGTAGGTGCAAACACAGCTCTTTATTTTTAGATTTGGCTTTCCCCCTGGAGGTGGGGGGCAGATTTCCACATGGCTCCCACCTCCTCCCCCTGTCTAGGTCCATCAGCTCTTCATTAAGCCTTTCAGTGGGTGGCCAACCTCCTGACTGCTTCCTGCTGCTTCATTTCTGTGCTGAATGGGCAAGGTATGAAGAAACCTGCTGGGAACAGCTGAGCACCAAAAGCTTTGCCGAGGCCAGACAGGCGTGTCTGATCCCCAGCCTTCCCATTACTTGCCTCTATGATTGATGCCTTGTAATTACCCTGGATATATGAGCCTGCTCTCAGACAGCTGTAACAAGAGGGTCTGAACAATCTGGAAAAGGCTTTTCTTCCTTGCTTGTTTGAAAGAGATGCTCACAGCATGGCAGGGATCTTGAAATCCCACTGGGAACTGCTCCAAGGTAGTTTTCCTAGCCCGTGGCAGCTTTGCAGGATTGTTAAGTACACAAAGCAGCCGCAGTAGCTTCCCCAACCCCTTATTCCAACGCCTTGGGGCCTGAGGCTGTTAAGAGGCATTAGGTCAGGAAAGATAAGCTTAGCTCAGGAAAGATAAACTATCTTTTCCTGAAAAGAATACCTGAGTTTGCAGGATTGAGCTCAATAGTGTAGCTGGTTACTTTTGGTAAATTCGAGGATTTACACTTTCTCCACTCTCCCATGGAACTTGGGCCATACCAAGGACATGCACTGAAAGTGAAGGCAGAACTGCCCTAGAAACAATTGATTTTCTTAAAGCTTTCCCTTTTGCCAGGTGATTAATTAGCAAACAACATGAGTCTCTGCTATAGAACATGGCCTAATAAAAGATACATTTGTATGCATGTATTTTATTGTATGTAATCTAGGAAATAGTATGATTCCTACTTAGTCTTATCCAAATGGAAATTCCCATAGTCCTATTAAAAAGAAAACAGGAAATACAATACAAAGAGAAAAGTTAGGAAGAAAATTGAACCTTCTTCTGGAGTGAGTGCAAAAGTGCCTGATGATCAACTGTGAAATATATTTTAAGAGTGCAATATAAAAGCAATTTGACCTTCTTTTCCAGGCTTTTAACTGTTGATATAATCCCCTTGCACAGGTACAGCTGACAGGAGTGTTTCTGTTCCCCTGCCAGCATTTCTGGCACAGGAAAGTTACCAGAGGGGAAAGTTACCAGAATCTGGTGTTCTTCAGTTACTGTAATTAGCTTAACCATGATTAGCAGCTCTTCATCCTGCAGACCCCAGCCTTTGGGCTTAGTCTGGAGCCTCGGCTCAGAGGTTCAGGCAGTTCTGGCTTTCTGGCTAGTGTTTAGTGAGAATGGCTCAGGCAGCCTTTGTGTGGGAACAGAGGAGCACAAAGTGTGGGTAGATGAGAGCACCACCCTGCTCACGGTGTGGGAGTGTGTTCATTGTCACACAGGAGCTGCTGCATTCCCCGAAGTCAGTGGATGGAAGGAGGAAGTAAGAGATTAGGAGAAGAATTTTCACTGCTGAGTTGGAGAGTTCAACAGCTCAAAGGTATCCTCCACGACCTGCCAGAGGCAGTTTTCTAGTGGGAAGTCATTGTCCACCAGGTTGACCAAGTAATAATTGTCATGGATGTACTGGATGATCATGCGGGAGGGAGATTCCTCTTCATAGAGCTTGGCCCACTGCTCGATCCACAGTGCAAAGGCCTCATCCTGCCACAGGAACAACAAACGTGGGCAGCTGTGAGACATCTTCATGTTACTTAATTTAGGTACACATCACTGGCCAGACTGTGGCTTGTTTCTTCACAGTAAAAATGCTCAGAGCTGAGCAAGGAGCTTTTGCTTTCCAGTCAGGAGCAAGTGCTCAGAGCTGAGACACACTGCAGTACAATGGATGGCTCAGTGCTGCCCCTGTATGTGCAAGAGGGGAGGAAGAGCCACTGGCCACTTTCTTTTCCAGTTTGGTAACTGCTGATAGAATCCCCTTGCATAGGCACAGCTGACAGGAGAGTTTCTGTTCCCCTGCCAGCATTTCTGGCACAGGAAAATTACCAGAGGGGAAAATTATCAGAATTTACAGTACAGTAACAGTAGCAGCTCTCAGTCCCCGTTTATTGGGTGCTTTGTGTCTGGCAGCAGCTCTTGCTGGAGCTGAGGGAGCAGGAGGAGCAAGACCTCAGCAAGCCAATATAGCAACAGCCCTCAACTGGAGGGAGGAGTGCCAGAAACTAAAACTAAATCAGACACTGAATTTCCAGGGCATCACAGCAATGTATGCAACAGAAGGCAGGACTCACCTTCCAGGAGAGGAAGCTCACAGGATCCACTACAGTGGGCTGGATGATCTCCCTGCCTGGGAAGATGCCCCAGGTGACAGCATTGGGTTGCAGATCTGGAGCATTGGTGATATTCTCACCCTGACAAAGGAAGGAAAACCTTTCTGAAGCAACTGCTGGAGAAGGGACTGAGTTAGTTGGAAAAAGTGTATTTACCCTCTCCTTGTTTAGGGACCAGCTGCTGCACACCACAGCTGAAGTGCTTTACTTTCCCTTCACCAGCCTCATGTCTGAGTATTTGGTATTTGTGTCTCACCCAGGGTGGTGAAAGGAAAGTGTCCTGTGAACAGTGGCCTTACCTTGACATTGACAATATGGTAGTTCACTCTCAACTCGTACTTCCTCAGCACTTTGAGCAGTGCCCTGACAATTTCACTGGAGGTGAAGAACTCTAGGTATGCCTGCAGGGAGGGATGGAGAAAGGGGAAGAGAATCAGAACCTTAAATCACAACAGAACTGGACACACACAGGTAAACAATGACATTTGTAGAGTCTGGGGATGTATGTTCATCCCCAGAAACACATACTGATTTACTCTTGCTTGAGCCTCTACAGTAAGTGAATAGGGGAAAAATAACTGGGGAGAGCAGAGGGAACAGCCCAGAACAGTGCACTGAAGAAAGCTACATGCTGCCTGTTTTGCATCCAGGTAAGTCCAGGAGCAGGAACAAACTCCAGTGTTACCACAACTGCTGCATGAGGAAGCTTGGAAGAAGCCTGAGCTTAATCTTCATTTTCCAGCAGTGTCTGGCTAAGGCAGCCCAGCCTGGTGAGAGCAGAACTCTGGGGTCTCAGCTGGCCTCTCCCAAGCACCACCACTCCCTGTCCTCATCTTTTGTTCCCAATTCTCCCTGTGTGCTTATATAACCAAAGTCTGTGCTTGGCTGCTCCCAACAACTGCATCCCCTCCCCCCATTTCCTGGCAATTGCGGGAGATGATGGATTTCCCTCACCTCAGGGGAATTTCTTCCTTTGAAAACATAAATGCATTTGCCATCTGCTGGTCTCTGGTTTTACTGGTTTGCATCCCTTTTGAACAAGGATGCTTTGTCTTCCATTTGGAGCTACTTGCCTGGCATTTACCTTGATGGGATATTCCTGTCACAGCCCTTCTAGGGCCTGAAATGCCTGACAGGGGGAGGCAGGCATGACTGCAGGCCAGGGAAGAACATGACCAGTCTAAACAGCACAGTGCATGGGCTGGGGGCAACTCTGGAGACCTCTGACATACAGAAGGACAGAGGAAATTTTTAAATATCTATTTATCACCATAAGATGCTGGGTGGTAGAGATACTACCTCATTGATTCCCATTGTGTGAAAAATCTGGGTGCTTTGTGCATCACTGCATCAGATGCAGGGGGCAGGCACATATGTATATATATAAAATGTCACAGCCTGCTCTAGAAATAAGTTACCAATCATTACTTGCTAAGAATAAAACCATGAAACTCTACAGATGTTCTACAGAAGTGGGGGGAAATAGCCATAGAAATGGCATTATGGCTTTTAAGACACCAAAGGAGTTTGCCTTATCTCACCAAGAATGCAATAAGGTGCAGAAAGATTATGTGGATGTAAGGATGGGAGCTCCCAGCCTAACAGAGACCAAAGCAGTGAAACTCTTTTGCCTAGCCCAGAGAAATACAGTACCTTTTGGAAAACATAACCTCCACTGGGCCCCCAGCCCACAATGGGGTCTGTGGATGGTTTGCCATTGATGTTTGGCTGGGAGTTGATGGTCAGGATTCCTCGTCTGTTGACCTTCTCCAGCTGGTCCTTCAGGAGGTTGGTTTCAGTAGCAAGAGGGTCGTCATTCCAAGGCATACACGTGACCTGCCACGAGGAGAAAGGATGGTTCACAATGGATGTAACAACCCTTGGATTTCCATCTGGGTGTTGAGGTAACTCAGCAGTGCCTTAACAGTCTCAAACACGGCTGCTTCAGGAGAGAACTCCCAGGTTTGGTTCAAGGTTAGGATATGCACAACTCTAAGAATGCTGAACTCAATCAATACTGGTCCTGTATACTCTTTTATGCTGAGCTTTAGCTCTGGCTGCTGGACCCCCTTCAACCACTGTACCAGGAAATCCTTTTGGATAGAGAAGTGCTAATTCTTTAGAAAAACAATGTGGCACCAAGAACAAGAGGAAATATGCATTATTGTTTGTGGCCCACTGACCATCCCTTCCTGGCCTCTCACCTTGTACCCATTCTTGTTGGGTTCTCCAGTGATGTAACATGTGAACACCTCAAAGACACTTTCCTCACTAGTCAGTTCTTCTCCCCACATCTTCAGAAGCTCCTCACGGGGAGACTTGCTCTTCAGATAGAAAAGGTAATAGTCCTTCAGTTCCCCAAAAGCTGGAGAGGAGGAGTTACCCCTGGAAGGGAAGAGGACCTGAAGTTACTGAGGAAAATGAGCTGGTTTGGTGATGCAGGAAGAGAGCCAAGCAGCAAGAGAAGTACACAACAAAACCCACCTTGACACAAAAAGTCCCAAAATCTTGGTGCTATTCATCTCACCTCACTCAAATCCAAGCAACAGGGGACCACTTGGTAAAGCTACCTCAGGTGTGCCCAGGACATCAGGGGCTTTCCTACCACAGTTCTGCCTTACTGCACCTTGTGGAAACCCAGGGCACTGGGAATATTTCTGTGTCTGCTCTGGGGTGACTGACTCTGACCCTCATTCATGGAGAAAGTTTCATAAACTCCAGACTGGACTACAATCCACTAGGGTGTGAAATAGATTATAGAGAGTAGTGTAGGTCTATCACTTGGTGAGAAATTGAGGTTTTGGGATTTTTAGTGTGTTGTGGGTGGCAGCAAGATGGAGGGCACAGGGTGTTGTCCTGGGTTTCTTCTCCATGCTTCTTCTTCTTCCTTCTCCATGGGTTTGGGTGGCATTTTGTAATTGGCAGAAAAGTCCCCATTGCAGCTCTTTGGGATCAGTTATTGGGTGAAAAGGGAAAATAATCCAGGTGTCAGCTCTTAATTGGACAGTTTAGTCTGAAAAGCCCTTGTACCAACAGATCGTTGGCCATTTTGTGCCTTCTAATGAAAAGCTGCCCAACTCACAGCAGTGAGACTGTTTTACTGATAAGAAATAATAAACACCTGAGTGTGAACATGAACTGCTGTCTCAGTGCCTTCAGTCCAGACCCAGAGAAACCCACAACTGGGACCTCCAGAGCAGGTGCCAGCTTACCATCGGCCATTGGGGAAGTCATCCCACTCCTGGGTTCTGTAGATGTAGCTCTTTGGCCTGGAGGCCCAGAAGATTGGCCTGACATCCTCCACTCTCCTCTTGGGGTGAGCACTGACTGCCCAGGGCAGAGGCCGCCTGCAGGGGATGAGCAGATGTTAACACAGCTCCTCTGCTGACTATATGAAAAATATATACTAAAACTATACTAAAGAAAGAGAAAGGAGACATCAGAAGCTTCAACAAGAATAATAATAAAAACCCATGACAGACTCAGAGTCCAGCACAGCTGGCTGTGATTGGCCGTTAATTAAAAACAATTCACATGGAACCAATCAAAGATGCACCTGCTGGTAAGCAACCTCCAAACAATCAGATAATTACTGTTTACATTTCTTTTCTAAGGCTTCTCAGAAGAAAAATCCTGGTGAAGGGATTTTGTACCTTCAGTAGACGGGAGGGATGGACAGACGGACAGACAAGTGGAACTAACAGAATCCAAGGCATTCTGCTCACCTGGGGTCCTCATTCCATATGCCCAGGCGCTTCAGCACCTCGGTGGTGGCCACCTCACGGTTGAGGGTGTAGAAGTGGAGCCCGTGCACCATCCCACTGTCCAGCAGCTCCCGGCACATGGACACTGCCAGCTCCACCCCGTAGTTCCTGATAGCTGCATCGTTGTCCTTGATGGGCTCAATCACATCCTTGATTTCCTGGGGCACTTCCAGCTTGGAGAGCTTCACCAGCTGGCGCAGGGAGTGGTAGCCCTGGATGAGAATGCAGATTATCATTTTTCCAAGAGCCTTTTTTGCCATCCCACTAACAGAGGTACTTCTTGATTTTTGTGGCAGGAGATTTAGAACTGGGGCTTCTGGAATCAACTCCCAGGCCTCATCTCTAGGATGGTAACACAGTCACTTTAGGTATTTGTCCCCACACTCTTGCCTGAGCCCAGATACTCAGGACTTGCAGGCCATTATCCTTTACATCCCTTTTTGCCATATGGGCACAACAAACCTTTTCAGCTTGTTATTAGCAGCCCAAGAGTTTAATTTGGCCTACCACCAACACATTTATTACATTCAGCAGTCTCTCTTCCCTAAAATTTTGTGGAGGACATTTACAGACCTCTCTCAGGCCCCAACCTACAAATACCTAACATCCTAAATCCTTATTCCCTCCCTAAATCCAAATTACTGGATTTCACCTGTATAGGGAAGATGCCAGGAATAATGGGGCAGGTAATGCCAATGGCTTGACAATCCTTCATGAACTTGAGAAAGGTTTCTGGTCGGAAGAAAAGCTGTGTAATGATGAAATCTGCTCCTGCATAGACTTTCTCCTTCAGGTGCCTCAGGTCTGCCTCATAGCTCTCTGCTTCAGGATGACCCTTGGGGTAGCCTTTGGAGAGAAGGGAGAAAAAAAAAAGAAAAATGGTGGTCAGGACAACATGCAGAAATTAGGAAGTATCCAATCTGATTGTACTGTCACAGCTCAGGTCCAGGGAGGGACTGCTGAGCTGATTTCCCTGTCTCAGACCCTGCACAGTCTGCAATAGAAGGCATTTACCTGCCACACAGATGTCGAAGTAATCATCAAATTCATTGCGAATGTGCTTAACCAGATCAACAGCGTAGTTGAAACCATCCACTTCTTCCTCCCATTCCTCACCAGCAGGATCTGAAAAGAGAACAAATCCACAGGTCTGTTTGCTGAACTCAGATCTGGTAGTTCTGTAAAAATCTGGTACCAAAAGGAAGACAGGTGAACTCCCAAATCTGCAGTTTTACCTATGGACTGGTTTTGTCTGCCCTCGAGCTGGAGGCACTGCTAACAAAGGGCTCAGGTAAAACAGTCTCAGCATTTAATTCCTGCAGAAGGAGCCCCCAAATATTTTTTTGGTTTTACTCTGGAATTGGACACAGCAGCACAACCTCTGCACTAACATCCCAGGACAGAAGGATTCACCTCCACGCAGGGCCATGATGTTCTTCAGCCCGAGCCTCTTGGCCTTCTGCAGGTGCCCTGTGATGTCATCCTTGCTCTGGTTGCAGCAGGTCATGTGCAGGATGGTCTCCAGGCCACAGTAGTTCACTGCAGTGTAAGCAATAATCATGGAAGAGGTCTCCTTGTCAGATCCTGGGTCCCCTGCAGGGTGCCACGTCACATCAATGAAGAGGGGACCACCTGCTCCCATGTGGTCAAACCTGTGGGGTTTAAAGCTGAGTTAGCCTACAGCAGACAGCCAAATCCCCTCCCTGTGCCTTGAGTATCCTGCTCACTAGAATGCCAGCAGCAGGCAGAGAGAGCTTGGATGATAGCAACAGGATAGACCACTAAAGTGTTGCACCAAGAGTTTAGCAAGTGGCTGATGTAAATAAGGAAAGCCATCCTTACAATTTCATAGAAGAGGCAATGGAGGTGTTCTCTGTACAACAGACTCTCTCCCTGCATGCTCTGATAGACTGACACAGCTTCTGACAGACAGCAATGCAAGTCCCTTTCCTTTTGAGACAGAAGACTATGCTGCAGCCCCCTCTGTTGCCAGCTTGAACTGTAGAGGCCACAGGGCTTCCCCAACTTGTCTCTCGCCTGCCCCAAGGTGCAACAGGCCCTTCTGTTCAACATATGGCAATTATAAAAAGAATTATGAAATACTCTTTTCTCCACCAGGTACATCCATGGTGGCTCCTGGGGCTCCAGAATAACTCCTAGCTCTGCTGTGACCTATCAGCTTTCATTTAGCACACAGATGTGGATACCTGTGTCAGAGGCTAAAACTGTAACACAGAGGCACAAACCATGGTGGCTGGATGAATATTGAAAGGAAATGGGAATGTGTTTCAGAGATTTTGGAACTCTGTCCATCAAGACAGAGTTCCAAAATCTCTGAAACAGATTTCTGCTTTTACTAGGTCCTTTTCTGCCCCAGCACTGTGGTTCAGACCCAGAACGTGACATTGGGCTTACTCCATCTTCCCAGGGCATGGGAGTGGGGAAACAACCTGGCCCCTCAGCAATCCCACCGTGACACTTAACTCTTCAGGGCCTCCAAGGAAGACACGTTACTTGGTGTCCATTACCCTCCTCAGCAGGAAAGCACAGCCCCACTACCTGCTTCGTCACCTGGAAGGGGAGACAGAGCATGGAGCAGAGCCTGCCTCTGTTAGTCAGCTACTTCCCTGCCCTCCACCACAGGCACCTCCCCTCTCGTACCCTGCAGCACTCGCCTGGAGATGAGATTGACGGCAGCATTGGCCGTGCGTGGAGGGAAGAACTCGAGGGAGAACCACTTGTCGCCCGCGTCCTGCCGGCGGCGCATCTTGTCCCGCAGCCGCTCGTGCCGCTCGGCGTCCAGCACGGGCGTGGAGCAGCGCGAGCTGTCCTTGGAGCTCTCGCTGCCGCTGGAGCTGCCGCCATCCGACCTGGAGCTGGAGCTGCCGCTGCAGCTCTGCTGGGTCTCATTAACCATGGTGGGAGCTCTGCAGAAGGGAGCACAAAGAGGATGGTCGGTACGTGGGTGTCTGCACTGCTGGGGTGAGCAGCAGGAGACTGAAGAAGCCGAGACCCAACATCCACCACCTTTCACTGTAAGCCGTAGTGGGAAATCTGGTGAAAACACAGGAAAAAGCATGTTTAGATAGTGCTGATAGTGATTGTAGCCTTGGGCTGGGCATGCATAGGAATGTGCTCCCTGTTGAAGGAGTGACAAAACTCTCCTTTGTCCCCTTAAAGAGGAAATAAGCCCAGAAGTTTCTCTCCTCAATCAGAAAAGACACCTCATAGACCTGGGGGACTTCACCTCAAACTTAAGGATAGCCAGCTGGACAGGAGCCAAAAGTTCCACCTGAGCAATTTACTAGAAAAAGAAGAGAAAGAAACAAATGGCTTTTGTGAGGTGTTTTACCAGGAGCAAGAACCTCTTGCACCTGTCTCAAGTTTTTCTCTGTCAAGAGTTTGTTACTTTGCCTTTTATTAAACCTTTATGTTTCCAACACTACCACAGAAGCCATCCTGCTGATTTTATGCCTTCTAAGGCAGCTGAGCTATCTTGGGTGTGAAACAGATCTCCAAGAGCTTATGAGACCTGCCTTGAGGAGACCCCTATTTCAGGCATGCCGGCAGATATTTTTTATTGTCTACTGCAGCTGCTTCTTGGACTGTTTCCATCCTGTTTGTGCCCAAAAGGCAGCACTGCTTTACATGTAGGTAGGAAAGTCAGTGCTAATGGGGCAGGTACTCAAGACTGCACAAACTATTGCTGTGTCAGAAACAAAGCACAGAATCCCTTCTGAACAGGCCATCCCCACAAACTGTCCTTTGCTTTCTTTGCTGGTTTCACACCTGCATTTCCAAGCATTAGCCTTCTCCACAGACAACTGTCCCCTATGCCAGTCCCACTGCCCACACTCAACTCTTCACCAGACACGCTGTTCCCTTTGTCAACAATTGTGGCTGCTTGGAAACAAGGCCAGCAGGGACCATCCTCATCTCCCTGTCTTGCAACAAGATCAGCTGTGCTTGCTTGGTGTTACAGAAAGCAAAACAGCACTGCAAGTCAGTGGTACAAGTAGGTTTAGGATCCCCAACTCCACTCAGCTCTGCAAAATGTCCCATCCTGTGCCTTTAAAATGAGGTAGGGATTACAGTTATGGAAGAGCTACCACAATATTTGGATCTGTGTTATTTGCTTTAGTACCTGCCAAAACTTAAAATTCTCACTGGGAAGCAGCATGTTGTCCAAGTATGACACAACTTTGGAGAGTGTTTTGGGGGAAGCAGTTGCGTGAACCATCACACTCTCAGTCCTTATCATCAGGTCTGTGGGTTTAGTTCAGCCAAGAAGACTTTGAACTCATCTTCTACTGTTTACACCGGAGCTGCCAATCAAGCAAAACCCTTTGAGAGAAAGTCTGCTTTTATCACCTGAGGAACCTGTCCAGCTGGCAGCAGATGTGAGAAAGAAGCGCAGGCTTTCTGTTCCAAGCTCTCTTGTGTACCAACACAGCAGCTGCAGTAAAAATCAACACCACAGACCTACTGACAAGTGAAGCAAACCCAACTGGGTGCACAGTCACAGCCCTGACGAGGCTCAGAGGACTCTGAGCATGCATTAATCTGGGAGAATTATCCCCAAGCACACATTAGTGATCGAGCTAGCAGCTCACAATCACATGCTGTCAGCTCCCAACATCGCATTTCCAGCAAGCATGGCACAGCCCTGCAGGCAAATCAAAGGAGCTTTGTTTTCCGATTTGAGATTTTAACACCCATCACATGGAAAAAGGGTTCAGGTCTCTATAAAATGAGATTGGCTGTTGAGCAAAGCTCCTTATCTTACTAGCAATAACAAATCATGAAGACATGACAAAGGCTCACTTAGATTGTCTACAGGCAACAGCTTCCTTACCATGATATGCATCACAGATTTGCTGGCAGATACTTCTAGTTATTGCTAAGAGAAAAAAAATAAGCCTAAACAACAAGAACAGCAGCAAAGCAAGACAATTTTTAACACCTGTCAACACCCCTGCTCCTGTCTTTGTCACACTGCAGAGCTCAAAGATCCGTGGCTCAGCACACTTCTGATGCTCACCACGGATGCACCTACTGTGTTTTTATGATGTTGGTATTCCAACTCCTTCCAGCCCTGAGCTGAAACCAACACACAGAGCATGGAATCTGTGTTCCAACTCCTTCCAGCCCTGAGCTGACACCGACACACAGAGTGTGCAGTCTGCATTCCCCTAAGCTCAGTTTTACCCTCCAGACTGAACTCGGCTGCAGCAGATGCATTTTTCTCACAGGTGCACGGCGCTGCTCCAGGGCCACGGCATCAGGCTGAGGCCAGGCGGGCACCCGGGGCTGCATCCACCGCCCGAACAGCTGAGGGGCCACGGGACAGCCAAGGCGGAAAGGCCGGAGGGAGCCCGGCAGCCGGGGAAAGAGGCGAGGAGCAGCACATGCGATCCCGAGTGCTGGGGAAGGGGCCGGAGCCAGGCAGGTCACTGCAGCCCGATCGCCCCTTCACCTCAGCTCACCCCGCCAGCAGCACGGCCCGGCCGGAGCAGCCAGCAGTTAGATGGGCAGTGGGGCAGCGATGGAACCCCCGCTCCCGGGCCCCGCTCACCTGCGGCCGCTGTCGGGCGCTGCCCGCGCCGCTCGCCCGCCGCACTTTAAAGGCGGCCGCGGCCGGGCGCGTCACGTGTGGGCCCGCGGCTGCCCTCACCCGACATGGCGCCGCGGGCCGGGGCGGGGCTGAGGGCCGGACGGGGCCTGGGGGTGCGGCCAGAGCGGCCCGACGGGGCGGGAGCGGCGGGGCTGAGGGAGGGAACGCTGTCGGCAAGGGACGGGGCGCGGCCGTGCGCAGGCGAGGCCGATCGGGGCTGAGGGGAGCGGCCATGCTGAGCGGGCGGGGCCGGCGCGCCGGGTGACGCGCGGGGCGGGCGGGGCGCGGTCGGCGGCGGAAGATGGCGCGGTGCGGGTGCGGGGCCGGGCTGTGCTGCTGCTGCTGCGGCGAGCGGGAGAGCCGCACCCCCGAGGAGCTGGTACGGCCGCCGTCCCGCCCTGCCCTGCCCCAGCTGCTCCCCGATTCCCCCCCCGGACCCGTGCGTGCTGGCGGAGCCCCATCACCCCCGGTCTCGGCCCGGCCCCGCCCGGCTTGGGCAGCGCCTGGGGGTGGGCGGGCAGGCGGGGAGCGGTGCTGGAGTGCGGGCCCCACGCCTCAGGGCCCGGTGTCGCCAGCTCAGGGTGCTGCTCCTGGGCCAGTCTCTGATCCGATTCTCGTCCCGGTGCCACAGCCCATTCCCGCCCGTTCTGCTGCCGGGCCTGGTGCTTCCCCGCCTGTGCCGGAGCCCCGCGCTGTCCGCTTCCCTACCCGACCCCGCATTCTTTGTCTGGGCCTCGCGTCCCAGCGCCTGGAGCCGCTGCCCCTCGCAGCCCTAACGGGGAGTGGTCCTGGCAGCGCTCTCTCTGTCTCTGGCACTGCAGAGTGCTCTCTGCAAAATTGTTGCCCTGTGCTCCCCTGTACCCCGTTGCTGTGAATGAAACGGGATGTGGGTTAGAACTTTACTCCCGGGAGCTCCTGTATAGAAATAATGTGTGTTTGGCTGAGGGACAAGCTGTAAGGTAAGACCCTTTAGCGTTACCACAATGTAAGTGGTGGTTTGGTAATCCACACTCTCAATTTATAAGCAGCAATGGTATAGGGATTCTGCAGTTTGGCTTTGCTACCAGTGTTCATGAACAGCTGTGGGTGCATTCGTTCCCTTCATGATTTTCATTTCCTGCATTTGTTTTGCAGACGATCCTAGGAGAAACTCGTGAAGAGGAGGATGAGATCCTTCCACGCAAAGACTATGAGGTGGGGAATTTACTAATCTGATATTAATGTGATAAGAGCTGCAGACAGGTTTTGATCTGTTTGAGTTTGTAATGGGGTAGATGCTCAGTATGGATCATTTGGTTGCATTGGCATCAGCAGAAATACTGAGAATTGCTGTGCTTGCAAAGATCTGTTCCTCATCTTTGTATGTTTCTGGGATAAAGCTCTGTGAGTAGGTTGAATATTTGCTCTCAAGTCAGACTCTTGCTGAGAAAACTCATTTTCAGAGCCGGGTGCATTTTCCCACGTCTTCAGTGTGAGATTTATAGGCTCTGGTGGCCTTGTTTTCTGGTGACTATAGAAAGTATCTGTAGATACATAGTCACAGTTGCCTTTCTGCTGTCTGTGTTGTCATGCTGGCTCACAGCAGATCTTCCCATACATCAGATTCTGCTGCTTACAGGAGGCTTTTGCTTTTTGCATCACTGTCTGGTGGCCCTGAAGTATTTAGAACAGCTGCTGTCAGTATGGGTGTCACCAGCCCAGCCTGTTACAGCTTGGCCTGAAAAGGTGAAGATGTGCATAGAACTAGTGGAGCTTTGTGAATGTGAGTGTGAAACTTCTTGCTGTGATAAACTGAAGAATTTATATGGTTCATCTGCACAGGAGTTCCTAGCTAGTGTTCTTGTTCCAGTGAGAGGGTGAATATAAAGATCCAGTGTTATCCCCTGCACTGTCAAAGTGGAGACACATAAAGAAGTCAAAAATTGTACAATGTGACTTCTCCAATATAAAGATGTATAAATCAGTTGTACTTCTGTTTGTTTCACTGTCTCTCTCAGCTTGAGCAGTGAAATTGTTCTTTCTCTTTGTGATTTTCAGGGTCTGACTGATCTAAATATTTAAATTGTTTCCAGGAGTATTTTCTCCTCCTGTTGTTTGCAGAATCTACTGTGGGGGTAGCAATGACTTCTGTAGTATTTAATAAGGTCTTCTAGACATAATTTTTTTTCACAACCTGTTGCAGCTGATTCTCCTGAATTGACCTTTTTGCATTTCAGAGCTTGGATTATGATCGCTGTATCAATGACCCGTACTTGGAAATTTTGGAAAGCATGGACAACAAGGTAGGACCTTGTTCTTTTATAAGCTAAAACTGTGGAAATTGTCCAGAGCAACTGTGGATTGGAAGTGTTCAAAAGCTTTTTGTATGTGGCATTGACCAGCCTGGAAGGAGAAGGTGTGCCTGTCCATGGCAGGGGGGTGGAATGAGATGAGCTTTAAAGTCCCTTCCAACCCAGATCAGCAGGAAATTTGATGGGTTTTTTCCTTATTTATGACTGAAATTCTACATGTTCTCCTGGTTTCTCTATTGCAGAAAAAAAAAAAAAAAAAAAAAAAGGAGATTATAGCTCCCAGCATCTCTTGTGATCCTCAGTTTTAAAGTGAGCAAGATGTTGAGTCTTTCAGTTCCTTATTTTCAATTTGCTGTTGTCACAACACAATCTTCTGTTCGTTTATCCCTCTGGCTGTTGAGCTGTGGAGCCTAAACCCACCTTCCAGAAAATCCCTGTTTCTGTGTTGCTTTTATTTTACTTTTTTTTTTTTAATCCTCTTTCCAAACAGAAAGCCCAGAGATATGAAGCAGTGAAGTGGGTGCTGGTTTTTGCTATTGGAGTCTGTACAGGACTGGTAAGTATCATGCTGTTTGGGAAATGAGGAAAATTCAGGAGACTAAGCAGGAATCATTTAGAAGCCAATGGCTAAGGAGTAAAATTAAGAGGAACCATTCTCTTTCATGGTGACTAGAATTTAGTAGATGGAATTGTCTTCTGGGAACTATAGCATGTTGTTATTGGCTGTTTTTCAGGAAGCCTTTTTTTTCTTTCACAACTTGCTGGGTTTTCTTTGTAAAGTAGTCTGGCAAATCCTTTAATTCTGCATGCAGGAAAACTTTTCCAAAGCAAACAACTTAGTAAAAAAGGATGACAGTTAATGGCTGAAATGTGAAAATCAGCTCAGCTGACTGTATACCTCAATTAAATACCAGTTTTCTTCTGTAGCCTTAAGTATGTTGAGGGTGTTAAAAATGGTGCCAGATTAGTACTTTAATGGGAAATAATCAGGTGCAGAAGTGAATCTCTTCAGGAATAATGCTAGGATGGCTCTGTCCCAGTGAGAGAGAGGGAAGAAATCTGAGTTTTCAAAGCTGCTTTACTCTAAATTATGCCTTTGTCTTCTTCATTTTCTCTTCTCCCCTGTGTACATATTTCTGGTAGGACTAACTAGAGGGTGGTCTTAATTTGTATGTAGAAATTACTGATGGAGATTCTGTCTTCTTTTTCCCAGGTGGGCCTCTTTGTAGATTTCTTCGTGAGACTCTTTACCCAGCTCAAGTTTCAGGTGGTACAAAGCTGTATCTTTTGCCTTGGACCTTGCTAGACTCAAGTGACCTTTTCCTTTCTGTTCCCATGTTTTGCTCAGAACAGCTGAACTTTCACAATTTTGCCATTGGGCATGTTGTTCATAATTAGGCAAGTTTTCAACTTGCTTATGTAATTCAGCCCTTGAAACCAAGAAGCGTTTCCAGTGTCGGGTACATAAGCAGAGACTGAAAGAATGAGTAGTTTCCCTTCTTCCTAATTCAGTGCTGAGCTTTGAAAACGAAGCCTGGCTTCCTGACAGGATTAGGCTGGATTAGGAAGCGCAGGCTTGGTTTTTGAGGCCAGTGGGAGGCTCAGGTATTACCAAGTGGTTGTGTGTTGGTGTGGGGAATGTTGTTTTCCTTGACCATCCCTGCAGCGGTGGAGGAGTGCACTGAGAAAGGCTGCCTTGCCCTGTCCTTGTTGGAGCTGCTGGGGTTCAACCTGACCTTTGTTTTCCTTGCCAGTCTTCTGGTCCTGATCCAAGTAAGCCTTTGGTCCATTGCTGCTCCTTACACAACCTTCCTTTCCTCTCACACATGTCCTTGATATGAAATATCCTTGCTAGAAACATTTTCTGCCCCAAAGCATCAAATTACCTTCACAGTTCTATTTCATTTAGCTAAGCAGGGTCTCTTGGTCCCTTGCTCGCTGATAAAAGTTGGCCAGGTACGAAATCAGTGCACCATAGTGCCAGTGTTTCTTTTCTGCAGCCTGTAGCAGCTGGGTCAGGAATTCCTGAAATTAAGTGCTACCTCAATGGAGTGAAGGTTCCCGGGGTTGTGCGCCTGCGGACCGTGCTGTGCAAAGCTACAGGAGTGCTCTTCAGCGTGGCAGGAGGTAAGGAGGGCTCTGCTGTGCTGTGCTTGTTGGGTGAAGGAGTCACTGAAGGGGAAAAAAATGTTTTCTCTGCTTCTATAGGGCACAGAAGGCCCTGCCTTTCCAGTAAAATCATTCTGGTGATTTGGAGCAGAGTCATGAGTCCTGAGTGCATTTAGAGAGTAGAGAATAAACAGAAGGATCAGGACTATGAGGGGAAACAGGTGATTTTCTGAGTGGGCTAATGACATGTGACTCTTTGGGGCAGAATCCAAGAAAAGAGACCTGAGAATGTTCCAGGAGCAGCCTGAGGGCAGAAGAGCAGAAAAACCTGGAGAGTTCAGAGTCCTTGTACAGTTGTTTTTCAGTTATTTCACCCACTTAGAGTGCAGAATTTGTGCAAGTCTTTGCATTTGGGGTTGTTGAGTGAGCAGGAGGTCAGCACCTCCCTGTGAGGAGCTCCAGGCTTGGCACAGAGAGATGTGCCATGGCATGGGAGTGCTGAGCTGATCTCTTCTGACTTTGTCAGCAAGGGAGGGTGGCAGTGGGGAAAGTGCATTCCCTCAATAAACTCTGTTTTTCCAGGTCTTTTTGTCGGGAAGGAGGGGCCCATGATTCACAGTGGTGCTGTTGTGGGTGCAGGCTTGCCACAGGTTAGTGCTGGCCTGAGCCACGCTCCTGGTCACGCCACTGTTTTGTAAGAGTAAGTTCCCATCTCCTGTGTTTCTAAATCTTTACTTTGTTTGTAGTTCCAGAGCATCTCTTTGAGGAAGATCCAATTTAACTTTCCCTATTTCTGCAGTGACAGGTACTGTACCCAGGATGTGGAGGAGGGGACAGGAGGATGAGTGAGCTGACTTCCTTGGGAGAAGGGTGGTGGGCTGGGGTGAACCACTCAGTTGTTTTATCAGTTTCTTTCTAGAGTCCTGCAGTTTCATTCTGCAGCAAGACAACACCAGGGTGTCACTCTTCCAAGCTGCTCTGGTCTTCCTGTTCATAGATGTTCTCTTGTGCTGCTCAGCAGATCTCTACCCATCTCAAACCTTTAATGTGGGTGGTTGAAGGCTCACCCCTTATGATTAGCATATACTACAGAGAAGGCTACTTCTCTGAATGTGAACAAATTCTTGCCCTTTTGTTTCTGTAATTGTTTCAAGTGATGCTGGAGTCCATGGTTTGGGATGGTTCCTCACATACTGGGCAGTTGTGTAGTAGCAGAATTCTGCTCTGTGTTTGTGCTCTACAGAAAGAGCACAATGCTGCAGCTTAATGAGCAAATGGTGGTGTCTGCCATGGCCAGCTTTTGTCCCAACTCTCATCCTGAATCTCTGGGATATTCCATAAATGGGGATGATCCCTTATTTTGCAGAACCTAAGCATCTCCAGAGCTCTAATTTGCTAAACTGAGGTTGTTTTTCTCTTCATTTCAGGGATAAAAGGGATTTTGTATCTGCTGGAGCAGCTGCAGGGGTTGCAGCTGCCTTTGGAGCACCAATTGGAGGCACTCTTTTTAGTTTGGAGGAAGGTTCCTCCTTCTGGAACCAGGGACTTACATGGAAAGTGGTGAGTGGTGATTGTGACTCTTTCTGTGTGCCTTGAGAAGAGGGCTCCCCTTGGTAGGGCTTATCCATGAGGACATTCTGATTATCCTGCCTCTTCCTGAACTGTCTTTGCAGGAGGAAGGTTGCCTGATCTATCATTAGTCCAGAACTACTACAGATCAAGGGCAGAGATGAGCCTGGTGTTATCTGGAACTGTGGGACAGCTCTAGGCAGCAGCTTTAGTGTACCTGGCAGAGTGGGCTTTTGTGCCTGGGCTCTCTGCAGTCTGATCCCTCCACAGTCAGTTCCTTTGCCCAAGTAGAGGTCTCAAGGAAGAGCTGACTGTACCAATCTTAATTTTGGGAACCTTTGCTTCCCCCTTCCCCTTTTTTTTTTTTGTTCCACAGCTTTTCTGTTCCATGGCTGCCACTTTCACCTTGAATTTTTTCCGCTCTGGGATTCAGTTTGGAAGCTGGGGGTCTTTCCAGCTCCCTGGGCTGCTGAACTTTGGGGAGTTTAAGGTAAGATTTACTCTTATTTCCCCACTCTCCAGTCTCTTCTTAGCCCTGTGCTTCTGTCTGTTAGTTTGGAGGTTTTTTTTTGACACATGCTTGTATTTCAAGGCCCTTTATGTTTAGCTGCAATACATTGATAATTGTCACCCTTTGATTTTAGCTACTCAAA